>NC_135327.1:216397299-217647299 GCF_023851605.1 Tamandua tetradactyla | reverse complement strand
ATAATTTTCCATTCTTCTGATATTTAATAATATTTTTCTTCTCCTGTCAGGTAAAGCTTATATTATCTAGGCCTTGTCTCTGACAACACTCATGTTGTTATGCAAATGGATTAAAATACTCCTTTATTAGAATTCCAGGCAAATTATACCTTATAGTTGATGCCCATGACAGTGTGAGCAGTATATAGATTGATTTGACTAATTTTTCCTATGTGCCAATTCATGTCTGCAATATCATTTAATATATTTTATAATTTATACTTATTATACTTTAATTTATGAATAGTCTTAGAATATCTAATTGTTTAGAATTTGCCCTAATCTACTCTAGTTATTTGAACCTTTAGAAAGATTATTGAAGGAATAGTTAAAGCATTCCTTTTTATGGAAATCAGGAACACTGGGCTATAATATAAATATGTTCATTCAGAAAGTAGGAAAAAACACTCTAGGGATTATATAGTATTAAGCATTCACATTAATTTCAATATTGCCATGTATGGTTTTTTTTATATTGTTCATATTTCATCCTGGGTATCCCACTACACACTAGTAAATCCCTAGATCATTGGTACATACTGGACACATGTTAGGAGGCTTTCTCAGTAGACCTCATCTTCAGGGATCATTTTATTTCCATAGTTTAGTGCCTCCTTACTAGACTAGAGTACACCATAATTTTTTCTAAAGATTCAACCGGTCTTGATACAATGTGTTAAGTGACAAATGACTAAAAGTTGGCCACAGAGGGGAAATAAGCAATGAGTCATGCTGTCTCCTAGTAACCAGTCAGTAAATAGCTCCCAGCAAGTACTTTAAACCATAAAGCACACTTACCTTTGGCATTATCCTTAGACAGACTCTCCTAATCTTTATCTGTACTCTCATCCTTCTTTCAAAACTTCCAAAAGGAGAGAAAAAAATGGGATAGTTTGCATATGCCTATTTCCTCCTTCAAAACCCAGATGCAAGCGTAAACCTACATGAGGGAGTCTTTCCCAACTGGTCTTACTTGCCATGATTTATTTTTCTGCATTTTACTTCCCTTCAAATGTTTTGCAGCTATTCGTACTATATATTATTATTTGTTTAGAATATGCAGCCCTATATACCTGCTAAGCCAGTTCATATTGCTTGTGGTTCACAATTTAGAACAAAGATCAACAAACTTTCAGAAAAGATTACTGAGCTGAAGTAGCTTTCTCACACATCCTACCAACTAAAGATTTACTTGGACTAATTAATTTAAACATATTAAGATTATTATTAAAGACATAAATTCTCCCTAAACGAGAGGTGGGTAATGGAAGAATTAAGCATATTAATCTCTTTTATGTTATTCATATTAGACTGTTTCTCCCGAACATTAAGAGTCTGCTTCTATAGAATGAAAATTTAGTTTGATAAAGCTTTCAGAATGCAATATACCAGAAAAGGGTTGGCTTTTATAATGGGGACTCATTCATTTACAAATTTACAGTTCTAAGTCCATGAAAACGTCCCAGTGAAGGCATCAAGAGGAAGATACTTTCTCTGAGGAAAAGCTACTGGCACTGGAGTTCCTCTGCCACATGAGAAGGCACATGGGCAGTATCTGCTGGTCTTTCGCTCCTGGGTTCCATTGCTTTAAGCTGCTGGCTCTTTCAGTTTCTGTTGGTCGTTGCTTAGCATCTCCTGGCATCTGTCTTTCTTCAATCATTCTTGGCTTTTCTGTCCCTTATTCTCTCATAAGGGACTCTGGTAAAGTATTAAGACCCACCTGGAATAGGTTGGATCACATCTCAGTTGAATCAAAATCTCACCAATAATAGGTCTACCCCCACAGGGATAGATTAAAAGAACATCGCCAATTTCGAAGTACATAACAGCTTCAAACCAGCACAAACGGGAATATTCATTAGGCACAGGGAAGAAAAGAAGAGAGTTCATTTTGGAGCATGAAGCACCAGAAGACATACCCACATGAGCTAGTGTAGAAGGGTGCTTTAGATAGACGAAGAGCAACCAGATTTTCCAGGATCAAGGAAAGCAGGGAAGGAAAGGGAAATCAGTAGACAGGAAAGATGAATAATAGGCATAGTCTGGGCTATTGCAAATCTCTCTGATATGTAGTTTCAAGTGTCTGAATTAAATTGTAAGCTACGAAAGGGTAAGATTTGTTCCGTTTCCTTCTAGGAATCTATACAGAGCAAGTGCGTAATAAGTGTTTGGTGAAAAAATCTACTTCCACTTTCTATTGAAAAGCAAAAAGGTGATCCCCAGGCAGAAAAAAAGGCAAACGGGAACATTTATTAGAGTTATAATAGTTAGCGCTGGAATTTTACCAAGAAAGCTTTTGGCCTTTGGAAAAGTTGTCCCAAAGTTAGTACTTTCTTGGATAAAGTGAACCCCATCCTTAAAGGAAACTCCTTACAGTCATTTCCATTCTATTGGTGGGAAAATGTCCTAAAGTGACCAAAAGATTTTGTTCAAATTCATGTAGAAATGTCAGTGAGGAAGCTGGGGGCTCATATCAATATTGGTAGATTTCCCCTTCTAGATGGATCCATCTTATCCCTTCGGAAGTTAATTATAAAATTCTCAGTTTTTAGTTTTTACTATTAGAGATAAGGAATTGTCACTGTGAGAAACTCTTTTGTTCAGCTCTGTTTATACACTTTAATTTGATCTTTGCAATGGCCACCTATTGTTGAGTGCAGATATTATGTTTCAATCACAGTGCAAGCTTTTGAAGAATGACCTTTCTAATCTTCCCCAAAATGCCATCAGTGGAGGCTTCCAATAGACCAAGATGGCAAAGTAAGACACTCTGGGGTGCCATTCTCCCACAGAATCTTTGAACAACCACATAAACTTGCAGAGCCAACTTTCTCAATACTCCAGCAAACAAATAAAGAGTTGCAATAACTGTTTGCTGAAACAAGAAACACATCTTTAAAAAAATGGTAGGAGAAGCTCATGGCACTTTTGCTGGTCTGTATCTCAAACCCCTCCCCAGCACAGTGTGGATCCAGCCTGGACTCCCGTTGTGGATCTCTACCCCTGTTCCAGAGAGCACAGAATGACCCTATGCATATATCAGGTACTCTGATGTTGATATCAAGCTATCCAGTTGCAGGCTGTACCAGGAAACTCTTCTTGGGCTTGCCATCCCAGAATTTGCTTTGAAGGCAGAAGCAGCTTATAGACAGTTAAAGCAGTAGTAGAAATAATTAAGTTGAAGTGGCCTGGGACAAAGGATTGCCAGCTTTAAGTCATAAAAATAGAGCATCTAGGAGGTGGAGAAAATCTATTTCACTGGGAGTATAGGGGTACTTGAATTTCTGTAAACAGGGAAATTCCTAAGGCCATGAGCAAACACAAAGACTAAAAAACACAAAGCCTCTGAAGAGACAGAGAGGACCCTGTACTTCAACTTTGCCTAGGAATGATCTTCTTGATAGTAAGACTAAACTCTGAAGGAAAGTACTAGCCAACAGAGAGCCAACTTGCCAAGACCATGAAATGTGTTTTGCATTGGTCTGTTTGTTTTTGTTAGCACCTGACACTCAAGGAAATCTCTGTCATTGCACTAGATGGATACAAATGAAAGGAACAGACAGCTCAGGGACTCAATTCCAGTGTTAACACCTTAAAATATTAAAATGTACAGTGTGCAACAAAGGTTATACGACAAGCAAAGAAATAGGAAATGACAGTCCATCCAAAGAAGCAGGATAAAAGTGTAGAAGCCATCAATGAAGAAGACCAGACTTTGTGCATATCAGACAAATACTTAAAAAAAAAAATGATTCTCATGAAAAGACAAGTAATCCAATTAAAAAATGGACAAAGGATTTGAATGGGCTTTTCTCCAGAGAAGATACACAAATGGCTAAAAAAAAAACACCACACAAAAATGCTCAAAATCATTAGCCATTAGAGAAATGCACATCATAAACCACAACGAGGTACTACTCCATACCCACCAGAATGGCTACTACTAAAAAATGAAAATAATGAGTGTTGGAGAGGATATGAAGAGATATGAATACTCATTCATTGTTTTCGGGAAAGTAAAATGATGTAGCCACTGTGGAAGAATGTTTTGAGGGTCCTCAGAAAGCTAAGTACAGAATTGCCATATGACCTGGCAATCCCACTTCTGGGTATATGCCCAAAGTAATTGAAAGCAGAGACTGAAACATATTTTCACACTGATGTTCATAGTGGCATTATTCACAACTGCCAAAAGATGGAAGCAACACAAGTGTGCATCCACAGATGAATGGATAAATAGAATGTGGTACATACATGCCATGGAATACTCTTCAGCTGTGAAAAGGGACAAAGTTCTAATACATGCAGCAACAGGATTAACCTCAAAAACAGCATGTTGAGTAAAACAAGTTGGACACAAAAGGACAATTATTGTATGATCTCACTGCAATGAAATAATTGTAGTAGCAAATTCATAAGGTCAGAAACTAAAGTTCAGGATACGAGGAGGGCAGGGTGGGGGTAAGGAATGTGGAGTTAGCGCTGAATTAGTACAGAGTTTCTGTATGGAGTGATGGAACTATTTTTGTAAGGTTAGTGGTGATGGTAGCACAACATTGTGAATGTAATCAATATCAAAGAATTATATACTTGAATGTTGTTAAAAGGGGAAATTTTAGTTTGCGGATATATAACTAGAATAATATTCTTTTAAAAAGCCATAGCATTGGGCGGGCCGCGGTGGCTCAGCGGGCAAAGTGCTTGCCTGCTATGCCGGAGGACCTCGGTTCGATTCCCGGCCCCAGCCCATGTAACAAAAACAGAGAAACAAAATACAATAAAACAGGAAAATGTTTGAAAATGTTTCCCTTTCTTCCTTCCTTCCTTCCTTCTATCCTTCCTTCCTTCTCTCTGTCTTTCCTTTAAAAAAAAAAAAAAAAAAAAAAAAAAAAAAAAAAAGCCATAGCATTGTACAGCACAGAGTGAACTCTAATGTAAATTATGGACTGTAATGAATACTATAGTTATAATAACATTGTTTTATCAATTGTAACAAAGTTACCTCACTAATGCCAAAAGTTAAAAATTGAGAAAACTGAGCATGTGATGGAGGATATAGGAACTCTGTATTTTTTGCATGATTTTTCTGTAAACCTACAACTTTTCTAATAAAAAGAATATGGCACGAGTGGGAATTATCTTTATTCTACATCTACAGCCTGAGGCTTTGAGGGGCTAAGTAAATTGCTCAATGTAACATAAGATAATAGAATTGAGACTGGAACCCAAGCTTTTCTGCTTCTGAAATTCATACCTGTAACCACCTGCTACATTGTTTACCTTTTGTAAACCTCAAGCCTGAAACAGGCTGAAAAAGAAATTTCTAGAGCTTATTAATCTGGTTAAAGAGTGGTTTTAGAATTATATGACAACCATGAAATTGTAGACCTGACAGAAATAATAGGAAGCATTTAATCTTGCGGTTTTCAAACTGTATTTCTCAGCTTCCTCAGAGGTACTCAGTAGCTGTCAAAGAGAAAAAGGAAGTAGAGGGGACTATGGGATGGCTGAGGAGTACTTTTACTCCCCTTTTCCAAAGAAAAAAAGCATCTCTCAACTTGTGTAACATTAGGATTCTACATAAAGTTTATCACTTAAGGATAAAACAGAAAGGCTATCTTTCTGAAAAAAAAAGTTGACAATTGCTGAGCTAGCCTAATCTTTTGTTTTATAGATGAGAAAACCAAGACTGAAAAAACAATTTAGTCAAAATCACTGTATTAATTCACAGCCTCTTGGAGCTTGGAGAGCCCTTGAGGTCGTCTGGTCTAATTTCTTACCTACGTTTCCCTCCCTAAGCTGAGGCCACCCATATTAGACACAAACTCCTTTACAACGCGGGCTCATGACCCACAAATCTTCCCGTCTTGCTAGTTCTTAGAAAGCATCTCCCTGTATTAAGCTAAAATCTGTCTTTCCAATTCCCTAGGAGACAAGTAAAATAATTAAAACCCTTCTTTTGCCCGACAATGCTTTAAATATTTGAAGATACCTATTAATGTTCCTACCGATTCCATCATCTCCAGATGCAACATCTCCTATTTCCTTCAATTTTCTGCATTCAGCATGGCTTCCTTCAAATGTGGCCTATTCTGAAAAAGCTCCAGTTTACCTATAGCCACTTTAAAGACTCAAGGGCAGAATTCAACATAATACTCCAATAATATTTTAACTCAATTATATTGTCTTCTTTTACATTTCTGTTCTTATACAGTATCATTTGACTTCCTTTAGGTGGATGAGGAATAGAAGACAAGAGAAATAATGTGGAGATACCATTACCTACAGGCTGGGCTCTCCCACATAGACAGAAATTCATGTTCACACTTTCCCCTCTATTTCTTTAAAGGAATTCCCTATGCTATTCAAAAGTACCCCAGTGTGCTTGCAGCAAGTTTCTTCCTGAAGCAAGCCTTTGCTTATTGTCATTAGCTGTACATGCTCTGCAGAAAGATTAATAAGTTAAAAATAAATAAATCAGTTGATTGTGGGGGAAATGTTGAGTCAGAGTTAGATCACCCTATTCAAGCCACATCCCCAATGGCGACTAACTTATCTGCTTACTAGATATCAAGATCAAACCATGGCATGAAGTCTTTTTGGGAGTCTGGACCAATTTTAAGTGACATTACAGATACGCTTGCAAATGAGATGATAGAGGGGGGAAACAGTTTTGCAATACAAGGACAGCATTTCTTTTCCTCTAAATTTTATAAAATATATTATTATTGACTCTCAACTCCCTCTGCTAATGGAAGAAACCGTTATGTAAATAGTCCAGAGTAAGCAGAGGGCTGTTAAAACATTGTTTAAGGCACTGCAATTTTCACTTCCAAAGCGATAGAAGATTACCTTTTTCATAATATATGGTTTTGATCAATACTAAAAATGGCTAGTGTCTCACTGAGCTCATCCCAAGTGCCCCTGTGGGATGCATTCTGGGAGGCAGGCAAGTCAATCTGAAATGAAACATTTGCTAAAAATAATCTACCAAACAGATAATAATCCACATATGTTTAATCTAGAGATGATTACATTCTACAGTTACTTGCTATTTTTGAGCTGCTGTAAGTGGCTCACTGTTCATTCTCATGTTGCTTTTCATTCAAGGAATTAAATGTGCTTTACGTGTTCCACCTTATCTACTCTCACCATTGCCCTGGTGACTATTATTAGCTCTATTTCATATTTCAGGAAATCAAAGGGTTAGAGTTGTTAAGGAGCAATGTTTCAGCTGAGAAGTGTAAATCTCACAGAGAATATTCAGCAAGATTTAGAATCCTTGACTGTTTCAGCCAGGGAAGACCCCAGGATAGTGTAGTCAACCCCCTCATTTTAAAGATGAGGGCAGTGATGTTAGAACCATTTCAGTGTTCTATTTAGTGAACTTAAATACTTTTCATTTTCAGTTCCAGTTCCTGAGTTTGAAATGAGGACACTTACACTAGCTTTTTTCTAATAATAGAATTCTCATAACCGCTAATGGGATTGCGCCAAGATGAATGGAGCTGTCAGTCTGTCTGACATCTACCAAATGCACCGCGCAGAGCACTGCGGAGCCAAGAATGCAGGCCTGGGAGTTAGGAGCCTGGGTCCCAGCCCCTTCTGTAAAACTAGCTCTGTTTCAGTAAGGTGACCTCAGGCCCTTCTTGGGCCATCAATTTCTTTATCTCTAAAGTTAGAGGTTGAGCTAAATATTTAAAGCACTCAGAGTTTTAACTGCCGCGATGACCACTTTCTTTATATAAATTTTTCAAATGCACAATCCATGTGACACAGATAACGAATTCACAGATGCTATGAACAGAGGAAGGAAGACGGACACAGAAATAAAAGATTACATTACTCTTGACTACGTTTCAAAAGTTAGTGATATCTAAAGAGAAAGATTCAATAATTTTTGGTACTGTGCCTTCTAATAGACAACAGAATAGATTTTTAAAATCCTGTTTCCTGTTGGAGTATGTTCATTTTATATTCTTTCATAAGTTTTGAGAGTTGGTGCTTTAAAATAGGCGTACAGCTCTCTTTGTTTGGTACAGTGTGGCCTGCCCTGCTTGTGAGAGGGTTTAGCCATCAGAAGATAAGGGCGGAGCTGTATCTTTCTGAATGACTCTTTTTCGGTTTACTTGGAGTCTGAAACTGTAATTCTCTGCTGGCAGTACCACAAGCATTCCTCGAGTAACCGATTATGTCATCACAAACAGAGATTTATGAGCCCTAACTTTAAAGAAACAGAAGGCAGGATGAATTATGAGAAATTCCAGGTCTGCAAACACTTTCTTCGATAATTAGCCTGAGGTGGGGAGGAGGGAGAAATTAACCCCACTAAACTGCCATTTTACACAACCCAAATAATGCATTGCTAGCAGCTGACTGAGCACAGAAATTCATCATGTGCTGATCAAGTTTAAAACCCCATTTGTAAATTCCACCTGAATGGCGTCCAGTGAACAGGATGAAGGGTTAGAAAATGCACAGAGGGGAGCAGCTGGCCCCTCGGTGGAATGGACTGGAGGACTTAATAGGGCCCTTCCACCCTGACTGATGTTCCTCTGAGATGGCTCACAGTTAATATGAAAAATTAGCTAGAAATCATTGTGTGTTCCAAGAGGGAAAAGGAGCTCATCATATCATGGACACAAGTTTCTGCATTTACCTGATATGAACACTAGAAGGACCAATGTGCAGATGCAACGGGGTCCGCCGGACGCCTTGTGCTGGTGGTTTGAGTTGGTAGTCTGCCCAAATCGGAGGTTATACCCTTTACTTACAGTGCCATTACACAAAGTGTTGGGGGGAGGGCAGGGAGGAGTTCAAAGACAAGGTTGGAGAAAGTTCTGAGAAAAGAAAAAGGAAATGGATAGCTATTAAGTAGCTCTATGTCCCAGTCACCATGCTGGGCACTCGACATGTTTTCTCATTTAATTCTCAGAAAGTTCACATGATCAATATCATGCACCCATTTTACAGATGAGAAACTAAGGCTCAAAGGCATTCAGTAAATGGAACTAGACATGAAGCCCCCCCAGTCTTTTTGACTTCACAACCCAAGCTTTTTCTATTGTTCTGTTTGATATTCTTGCATCTTCTTTAGGTGCCGGCTTCCTCATCTATCAAAACAGAGACTAGATAAGGTCTCAAGTTTGTTTCAACCTCAAAGTACTATGAGTTTATCATTTTAAAGATAGAAGAAAAAGTTAAGCAGAAGTGGAATTTCACAGGAAAAAGTGGGAAGCTGGAGATTTATGTGGAGATCTGAAAGATAATGAAGATGAGGGAATTTGACACAGCAAAAAAATGTACCTAATCAGGGCCTGGGGAGTCCAAGCTGGTCAGGCATGTCCGGATACAAATGTCCTGGAGGTATCTCCATGGAGACACCTCCATTGAACATAAAGAGTAATCCAGAAATTAGCCAGGCCAGCTTCTCAAGGTTGCCTCAGGACATAGACTTTTCCTGCCCAAGGCTGTTTGCAATCCCCACCCCATGGGTTCCCAGGACTGGCAGGAAATGAATGGCTTTTCCAAATCAGAGATGAGCAGAAGTCACCTGGGCCTGGTGCCAAGCATATTTTGCCTCCATGGCAGATGACTGGAAAGAATATGATATTCTAAAGAGATGCATATTGAGGGAAGGGAGGTATGGCATGGAGAGCAAAGAGTGAATGTTGAACATATAAGGAAAAAAGAAGCATCAAAAAGAAATCATCTTAGGAATACCAGCCAAAGTATTTTAAAAAGTGTATTTTATAAATGGGTCAAAAAAATCTTCATGGCGAGAGTGGGCAATACAAAGAGAGAGAGACACAAGTGTAAAGGAGGATAAAGCCAACCGAAAAAGACAAAATATGCCACCCTATATACAAAGTCCTCCACTTAGTCTTGTCCAGATGTAGTACTTTTAGTAGGTAGGGCTGCAAAGGAGTTTCTGGTTTTGTATATACTCTGTTTATATGCTCTGAGGGTCTTCTGGCTACTCTTGAACAATTGAAAATTGGAGAAATTACTAGTAGCCTTGGGTCATTCTCCACTTCACCTGCCATGTGTCAAAAATATTCTTTTCTTTTTAAACTGTCTGGATTCTTTTGAAAAGAAAATCTGGGAAAACCCAGGAATACATGCTACTCAAGATACTTGCTGTCACTGTCCCAAGATGGAGTTCTCATTTTCTGAAAAAGACATATTTAAAAAATGGAGTCTAGTAAATCAAAGCAAAGGAGTAATTCAGAATTTATCCAGAGTAATTGGTGGTGGCCCAGGTGGTAGCTGAGAGAGACCCTGTATTAATTTGTTGCTGGGGGAAACGACAGTCGAGACAACCTTTCTTCATCTGGCCTGGGATCAGCACTATGTTTGTTTCTTCATTTCCTTTCAGTAACTTTGGAAGTTCAGTACTAAATAGCTGCGGTATAGTGAAATGGAACCACATTCAACCTGGACTAACCTGAATCTAATGAACTCTTCCAAGGATGTGGCTTCAGTTTGTTAGCGTGAATGCATGCAGCAAGCCACGTGAAATACCCTGGCGAGAATTTCTTTCTTTTTCCTTAATGGACATTTGCTTTGTTGGACTTGCCTTATGGTGAAGTTATAAATATAGAAATGAAATATTGATTACTTGTCTCAATTCTTCCACAACTTGTAAGAGATCACACTGGCTCCAGCCCTATTAACTGGCAGTGGCCAAGGGAGGGGATGTTATGCTTTCAGGCACTGAACTCTTTCAAATGGCTCTTTTGCTGAAATTCATCTTTAAAAAGCATTTTGTAATGACTATTTCGAGAACCGGAAGTGAAGTCTCAGATACACTTTTTCCCATGAAAATGGATGCCCCGTCATTCTGCAAACTTTTTCCTTCCCACCCACAGAGCTAGTCAGGAACCATTCATTTGGGTACCACAGGCATGTGAAGTAACTGGTAGTGGCCCAGGCAGTGGCTGGGAGAGGCCCACTGCCACCCAGGCATAGACACTTAGCTTCCATCCGGGAATAGCAAACAAGCAACAGAAGACTAACCAAGGATTTTTTTGATTCCAGGCAGAATTCAAGTACCGCATTCTCTGGATACTAGGTCAAAATAACCACTAACCTAAACAAAGCAAGAGAAAGATATTTCACAAGGGTGGCAGCCACTGCTTCTCCTTAAGATTGCTCCCTAAACTAGTTCTTGGACAGAAACTCTTACTTCGGAGTGGATAAACCTGATGGACACCACCTTAACCAAGTCATAGGGCCTAACGTTATCAATATTTGGACAAACTGACATCAAGGGACTCCTGATCTAGTTCACTAAGAAGAGCACAACGCCACTTCTGTGACATTTCTGCAGAGAATTCATAACAAAGAATCTGAGCCTGCAAAAATAGCAGCAAGACCAAATTTCATGGCATTCTACAAAATAATGGACCTGCATTCTTCAATGAGTTCAAGTTCAAGAAAGACAAAAAAGGCAAAGGAACTGTTCCTGATTAAGGAGGCTGAAGAAACATAACAGCTAAATGATCTCGAACTGGATCCTTGACCAGAGTGGTGGAATAGCTATAAAGGACATCATGCAATTAATGATATTTGCCTGTGGATTGTGGATTAGATAATGGTAGCATATCAGTATTAAATTTTGTGATTTTGACAATGGTGCTGTGGTTATGTCAGAGAATGTCTTTGTTCTTAGGAAATACATATTGAAGTAATTAGGGGTAAAAGGACAAAATGTCTCCAACTTACTCTTCAGTGATTCAGGAGAGAAAAATCTACATCTATATCCATCTATCTATCAAGGCAGACCAGGGTCATGATATAGCAAGTAAGACAAATTGTAAAAAAAAAAAAGTAAATCTGAGTAAAGAATATAACAGTGTTTCTTGTACCATTTTTGAAACTTTTCTGAAAGTTTGAAATTTATCAAAATGAAAATGACACAAAATGTTCCCCCAATATTGACTTTATCAGAATCAGGGGTATAGTCATCAGCTTCTCTTTCGGAAACAAGATTTCAAAACCCGCCAGCCAGGGTCCAGTTCCTCTAAGATGGTTTAAACACACTCTAACCTGGGCAAGATGCATGGAGCAGCTATTTTAAGTATTCTGAAAAGGAAATAGTAGCAGACAGATCAAGGAATATGCTTGAATCTGAAGCACCACTAAACTGATGATGAGTTCATCATTTATTTTTCCTCTAGCATATTTCCTGTCTTGGGTTCAATGCAGCCTAAAACCTGGAAAAGAACCTTGGGATATAGAAAGAGCTTCAGAAGAAGAGCTCTAATTGTAGTTCTAGGAGTGTTGAGGGGAACTCCTAACTTTTGGAGAGGGTTTCAGAAAAGAAAACTCTTTTTCTCTTCTCTTGAAAAAAAACTTTCTATATTCCCTTGCACCCAGCCCCAATGTAATCCTATGATAGCAAGGGTGGCAGGAGCCTAAACTTTGAGGAAGAGGAATATTCCTCTCCTATTAGAAAAACTGTGATTCCAAGAGGGTGTGGGGGTAGGGGGATGATTGCATTTTTCTCTCTCTGTCTTTCTACCACTTGGCCTCATGCAGACAATATTTTCAAAAAGTGCGTGGCAGAAAAAGGTGAACTAAAATCACTACTCTTTGACTTGAGGATGGAAAAGGGGAGCTCCAGGGTAGAAAGCTATGAAAACAACCTTTTAAAGTTGTTTGTGAATTTCTTGGCTCACACTCTAAGCTGCATGTGTGTGAATACAGCTAACAGGATACATAGAAAGGCTTTGGTAGCTGAACTATGACACTGACCACTGCCCATTTTCCAGAATGACCCCTGAGTAGCACATATGTGGGACAGATATGAGTAGTACTGCCAATATTTTGAGAACCAAACTGACATTGGTATAGCAACTACAGAAGGCTAGTCAGGACTGAACATAACCTGACTATTATTTACTAAAACAAAAACACCAACATTCTCCACAAAACTTATTCATGATCTAGAGTCTCAATGTAATATTCAAAATTTCCAGAATGAAATTCAAAGTTATGTGACATGCAAAGAATCAGGAAAATATCAATTTGCATGGAATAAGAAAAACAATAATGTCAACATCGAGATGACATAAATGATGGATTATCTGACAACATTCTTAAAGCATCTATTATAAAGATGATTGAACAAACAATCACGAATATTCTTAAAACAAAGTTAAAATAGACATTATCATCAAAAAAGAGAAGGCATAAAAACTATTTGGAAATTTTAGAATTGTCAAATACAATAACCAAAATGTGAAAATGCCCAGAATGGGGTCAATAGCAGATTGGAGAGTAAAGATTCAGTGAACTTGATGATCGATAAATAGATTATCCAATATGAACATGAGAGGAAAAAAAGATTAAGAAGTTAAAAAATGCTTAAGTGTCATGGGTGAGACAATACCAAAAGATAATGTCAGCAGAATCCCAGAAAGAGAAAAGTAAGGTGCAGGAGAAAAGTGCAGAACAGAAAATATATGTTAGGAAACAATGTCTAATTTTTTCAAAATTTGGTGAAAGATAGAAACATACAGATTCAAGAAGCTCAGTGAACCCCAAATAGGATCCAGCAAAAAAATTCCACACCCAGATAGATCATATTTAAATTACTGAAAACACATAGTAAAGAAAAAAATGTGAAAGCACCAGAGAAAAACAATGAATTACTTACAGGAGAACACAATGCAAATTCCTGTAGATTGTCATCAGAAACCATGGAGGCCAGAAAAAACGTGGAACAACACTTTTAAGTACTGAAAGAAAAGAACTATCAACTCAGAATTCTATGCTCAGCAAAAATGTACTTCAGAAATTAAGGTACAACAAAGGTATTTTCAGGAGAAAAAAAAAGCTAAAATTATTTGTTTCTAGTAGACCCATTGTAAAGTATTGTTAAATAAGATTCTTTAGACAGAAGGGAAATGAAACCAGAAGGAAACTTGGAATACAGATATTTCAGTTTGCTAAAGCTGCTGGCACACAATACACCAGAAATAGATTGGTTTTTACAAGAGGGATTTATCAAGTTACAATTGTAAGGTCATAAAAATGTCTGAATTAAGGCCCTAACAAAAGAATACCTTCTCAGAGGAAAGGCAGCAGGCATCTACATGGGAAGGCACATGGCGATGTCTGCAGTTCTCTCCTGGGTTGGTTTCAAATGGCTCTCTCAGCTCCTGTGGGTCCTTCTGGATACTCCTGGAGTGTTTTCTTCCTCCAAGCCTCTGTGCTTTCTCCAAAATATTTGCTTCTTAAAGGACTCCAGTCCTTTAAGATCAAGACCCACCTTGAATTAGTGGAATCACATCTCCATTGAAACAACCTAATCAAAAAGGTTCTACCAAACAATAGGTCTGTGCCCACAAGATTGGATTAAAAGAACATGGCTTTTCTGGGGTACTCAATAGTTTCAAACCAGCACAACTGGTATGAAGAAAGTACAACAGAAATGGTAACTATCTATGTAAATATAATAGAGAATTCTTCTCCTCCCGAGTATTTTAAAGTATGTTTGATGGATGACAGCAAAATTATAACATTGTCTAGGGGTGTTCAGTGTATGTAGATGCAATATGATAAGACAACTACAACATAAGAGGAAATGTAAAACGGACCTATATGGTGGTAAGGCTTCTGAATTCCACTTCAAGCAGTAAAATGTTGATTCTAAGTAGTCAATGAAAAGCTAAGTATGTCTAACATAATCCCAAGAGCAATTAGTTAAAAAGTCCCATACGAAAAGCTGAAATTAAAAATCCAATATATACATCAAAATGAAATAATCAAAAATTTCAAGTAACCTAGAAGTCAGAAAAGGGGAAACACATGAATGCAAAATAGGTGAAATAAACAGAAAAATAAAATAAAAGACCTACATCCAAACATATTCATAATTATATTGCATTCTCAAGGCTGTCTACTCTTATCACTCTTATTTAATATTATACTAGATGTCCCAGGCAGTGAAACAATGCAAGAAAAAGAAATACAAGGCACAGAGTTTAGAAAGGAAGAAATAAAACTGCTCACATTTACAAATGATATGAATTTTTTTTGGTAGAAAATTCCAAAGAATCCATAAAAATACTCCTAGGACTAACAAGTGAGTTTAACAAAGTGGTGATATACAAGGTCAATACAAATTCATCTTATTTCTATATAAAAGCAAAAAGCCATTGAAAACTGAAATGCATAAAACTGTAAATGGTATATACCATTTACAATAGCTCTAAAAAGTGGAATATTTAGGTATAACACTAACAAAGCATGGGCGGGATTATATGCAGAAACCACAAAACACTGAGGAAAGAAACCAAAGATCTAAATCAACAGAAAGACATATCCTGCTCATGAATTGGAAGATTTAACATAGTAAAAATAAATTGATCTGAAGATTTAATGTGGTTCCAATAAAAATCCCAGCAGGATGTTTTGAAGACATTGACAAGTTGATTCTAAAATTAATATGGAAATTAAAAGAAATAAGAGTAACCAAAGCACTTATGAAAAGGAAGAATAAAATTGGAGGAATCACACTACTTGATTTAAGACTGATTTTATAAAACCATAATAGCCAACACAGTGTGGTATTAATGAACAGACAGGCACATTGATTAATGGAACAGAAATAAGAGTCCAGAAATAGACCAAAACAAATACAGCCTATTGATTTTTAACAAAGGTGCAAAGTAAATTCTATGGAAAAAGGACAGTTTTCAACAAATGTTATTGGAACAAATGGACATTCTCATGCCAAAAAAAAAAGGAACTTGACTTACACCTCAGACCTTATAAAAATTTAACCAAAATGGATTATAGATCCAAAAGCAAAATGTAAAGATAGAAAATTTTTAGAAGAAAACACAGGAGAGGCTCTTCAAAACCTGGGGTTTGGCAAAGAGATTTTACATATGATAACAAAGCCCAATCATGAGAAAAAAGAAATCGATGGTTGCATTTAATGAAATTTTAAAAAATGTTTGTTCTGCACAGTTAAGGAAATGAAAAGATAAGGTATGGATTGAAAATATTTGTAAATCACATATTCACCAAAGGATTTGTATCCAGAGAGTATAAAGAATACTAAACTCAACAGAAAGAAAACAAACAACTCAATTTTAAGAATAGACAGATACTTAAATAGACATTCACCAAAGAGGATTTAGGAAAGGCAAATGTGCACATGAAAAGGTGGTTAACATCATTAGTCATTCATTATTAGTCATTCAGAAAATGCAAATTTAAACCACATAATGTGCTACCACTACATGCCTATAAAAATGGCTAAAATAATAAGTGCTGGTAAGGATGCTGAGCTTCTGGAGCTTTCATACATTGCTGGTAGTATTTCAAGATGGTGCAGCCACTGTGGAAAACACTTTGGCAATTTCTTATAAAATATGCCTACCCTTATCATATGACTCAGCAAAATCCCACCCCTTGCTATTTTACCCAGGCAAAATGAAAACTTCCATTCACACCAAAACCTGTACGCAGATATCTGTAGCAGCTCTATTCATGATTGCCAACAACTCAAATGTTCTTCAACAATGATTGGATAAATACATTGTGGTATAGCCACACAATGGAATATTCCTCAACAGTGAAAAGGAATGTATTATTGATGCATGGAACAATTTCCATGAATTTCAGAGGTATTATGCATAGTGAAAGAATCCAGTCTCTAAAAATCACATATTTTATTGTTCCATATCTTTGATAGTCTTAAAAGAACAAAAGTATAGTGACAGAATAGATCAGTGGTTTCCAGGGTTAGGGTTTATGCTGGTTTGAAAGGATGTATGTCCCCTAGAAAAGCCATGTTTTAATCTAAGTCCCATATCATAAATGCAGAATAATCCCTGTTCAGTACCATATGTTTGAAACTGTAATCAGGTCATCTCCCCAGAGATGTGATTTAATCAAGAGCGGTTGTTAATCTGGATTAGGTGATGACATGTCTCCCCCCATTTGGGTGGTCTTGATAAGTTTCTGGAGTCTTATGAAAGAGGAAACATTTTGAAGAAAGAGCGATTCAGAGACAGCAGAGCAGAGTGACATAGCCACAAGAAGCAGAGTCCACCAGCCAGTGACCTTTGGAGATGAAGAAGGAAAATGCTTCCTGGGGAGCATCATGAAACAGGAAGCCAGGAGAAGGAGCTAGCAGATGATGCCTTATTTGCTATGTGCCCCTCCAGATGAGAGAGGAACCCTGACTGTGTAGACCATGTGCCTTTCCAGATGAGAGAGAAACTTTGGCTGTGTTTGCCATGTGCCTTCTCACTTGACAGAGAAACCCTGAACTTCATCGGCCTTCTTAAACCAAGGTATCTTTCCCTGGATGCCTCTGATTGGACATTTCTATAGACTTGTTTTAATTGGGATATTTTCTCGGCCTTAGAACTGTAAACTAGCAACTTATTAAATTCCCCCTTTTAAGAGCCATTTTGTTTCTGGTATATTGCATTCCAGCCGCTAGCAAACTAGAACAGGGTTAGAGGGAGGTTGCATGATAAAATGATAACATGAGGGAGTCTGTGTGGGGGGAGTGATAGAATTGTTCTTGTGTTCCGATTGTGATAAGGGTCACACAAGTCTACACACATCTTAAAATTCACAGAACTGTACACTCAAAAATCAATTATAAGAGTATGTTAATTTTAAAAATAAAATTGTAGAAGGTAAAAAAAGAATCAAGAATTTACCTTCCACAAAGAGAGACAGAAAATTCAAAAGAATCACTTTAATGAGGATGAGTATCTATGACGCAGATGAATTCATTTTGTCATCAAATTGATTTGGGTATTTGGGAAAAAACATTTTCACCAAGAAGTCAGTCAGTTTGAAATTCAACAAAATCACCCTGGCTCCCCAGTTTCCTCCTGGAAGCAATGATCCTAGCACCCTTCAAGGAGGAATTTGGCTTGGCTAGCTTGGGTATTCTCATGGTTTGGATATCCATCCCTACGATGGAAGAGTCGGCTACCTCAGTTTACAGAGGCTAGAGATGTTTCAAATGGAGGCAGTTTGTGAAGTTGGGGAGTTGTCAAAGAGTACCAGCCACCAAGTTTCCAAGAGTCCTCAAAAGATGAGGCTATCCTGATGAGTTCACCAGGATCTGAGGTATGATCCTCACCTTTTTAGGGTGAGAGATCTAATCTTGTCATTGCCTCAGAGTCTACGGGATGCAGGTAATGTGATAAAGAATCTTCTCAGCCTCCATGTAACTCTTGCAATTGTGAGTTGAAGCCATTTCTTAGAATTTCTTAGATTCATCTAACTCCTTTTCCCCTGATTCACGTTCAACAAGCAGCCTTCTGCTAAGTCATTCATTTATTCCTTCCTTTACTATAGTTACTGAGCTTCATTGTGACAGACACAAGATAAATAACATACATCCACTGAGCTTCAAGGAGCTCATCACCTCCACATGAATGTTGCTATAGGGTAGAGAATGTGATGGCCAGATGATGAGTGTGATGGCCAGCTGAAGGTATCCCAAAGCCATTGACAATTATTTTCCACTTTGTGATTTACCAAATAAGGTTGGGTGGAATCAGTCACTCTCTGGTGAATTTGCTTAACAAAACCATCATCTCTGTGTTGACTAAACTGGGAAGAATTAAGAAACCCCAGGATCAGAACCCCAAGCTTATTATTCCAACTAGGAATTGCCCACCTGTAAGATGACTACCTGAAGCCTTTATCAGGATGCTAATGTTTGACTTTAGAACGAAAAGGCTATTTACTTTTATATTCAACTCAGACTCAACAATTTCATCCCAATTCCTAGTTCCCTTTGTATAGTATCTTAGATTATTTGTAATATAACATGCCATCCTCCCTAGGCTGCAAAATCCTTTGAGGGTAGGAAGTAAGTCTCAGTCATGCTTTTCTATTCTGCCTAGCAAATAGTTGAGTGCCTTGAGAATATGTTGCAAGTGAATCGTAATTCATGCTCATAAGGAAGAGAAAGAGAGAGGGAGAAAGTCTAAGCCATTCAGAATTTGGAGTTCCTATAACTGCCCCTTAAGTAAAGTGCATTTTTAATGGACTAGGGCAAGAAATATACTTTTCAGAGAAAATGTGTTCTGATTTTGGATACCACCCATTAGCTATGCTATCTTGATAAGATAATTATCATCCCCAAGCCTCAGTTTTCTCATCCATGAAATGAAATGAGTGGGCTAGAAAATTTCTAAATCATTCCTGTAGCCTTTGATTCCAATATTTTTCAAGACAAAATCCTCTCTTCCAGATTCTCCACTGTTTATTTCTTAATTTGTTTCATCATTTCCACTTGACACTTAAAAAGTTCTTTGTGGAAACTACTAGTATGAGAAACTACCTCCCATAAACAACATATCATATATGCCTCCTATTAGGGTTTCTGACATTCCACATGTTTTTAAAGGTAATTGGAAATATTGGAGACAATTTAAGGGTCATTATTATGTTAGCCAAGAAAATAGCTAATGATGGCTTTAGCTAGTGGGTTATTTAACCCATCATAGAACCCATTAGTGCAATTAAATTAATCAAACAGGAAAATGCATTTAGATTTAAAAAGCCACCCACCACTACCTAATTCTTGCCTATGAGAATTCCATTTGATGATGAATTTAAGCTGTTTACTAGTTCTACATAGAAGAAAATGACCAGCTCATCTGATTTAGCAGATGTAGTGATTCAAGTTCACTTCTCATGTATAGCTATAAATAAAAAATTGTGTTAAATGGAAATTTTAAGAAAGCAGGCAAGACTAGAAGTCCTCTGTGTACAATAGAACCTGAGTGTTTCTGGAGTGGTTTATACACTGCACTGAGGCAGGTGTGAGAAGCAGAGCATGGACCTTTCTTTCTTTGAAGGATTTTTTTCTTTCTATCTGGAATGGTCTGTGGGTTCAGCTTGCAGGAAGGCAAGGGCCTAGCATTGGACTGATCATTTATGACCCCAAGCATTCAATTCTAGCTTTTTGCAGCCTTCAGATTTGAGTGGGCACTTAAGCTTTCAAAGACCAAGCCCTAAAGATAATACTGGCATTCCCTTATAGTTTTTTTTATTATTCGAGTGGACAGTTTGCAGGATGCTTGAAATGACTCACTGGAGATAAAAGAATACCACTGCTCATATTATTTAATATTTATTAAGTGTGGTTATTATATTCAGAGCATGCTATCATTGGAGAGAATCGATGCTCAGTCTTGATGCCACAGTGAATATTTCTTTAAATTATAAATTGAACAACTGATGTAATTGGTGGTGTGCTGGCACAATGTTTAACAACTGGTTTTCCAGCACTGATGTGCAGCATTTGCTGATTTTCTTGGTGCAAATACTACCCTCACAACCCATATCAAGCTACTAATGTGATGCTGTTCTAGTTTGCTAGCTGCCAGAAAGCAATATACCAGAAACGGAATGGCTTTTTAACAAGGGGAATTTAATCAGTTGCTAGTTTACAGTTCTAAGGCCGAGAAAATGTCCCAATTACAACAAGTCTATAGAAATAACCAATCAAAGGTATCCAGGGAAAGATACCTTGGTTCAAAAAGGCCAATGAAGTTCAGGGTTTCTCTCTCAAGTGAGACGGCACATGGCAAATAGTCACAGTTTCTCTCTCATCTGGAAAGGCACATGGTGAACATGGTCCGGGTTCCTCTCTCATCTGGAAGGGCACCTGGCAGACATGGCATCATCTGCTGCCTTCTTCTCCTGGCTTCCGGTTTCATGAAGCTCCCTGGGAGGCATTTTCCTTCTTCATCTCAAAAGGTCACTGGCTGGTGGACTCTGCTTCGTGGTGGTGCAGCATTCTCTGTTCTCTCCGAATCTCCTTCATCCTCCAAAATGTTTCTTCTTTTATAGGACTTCAGAAACTAATCAAGACCCACCCAAATGGATGGAGACATGCCTCTACCATGTCTCCATCCAGTGGTTGTTAATCCAGCTTAACAACCACTCTTGATTGAATCACATCTCCAGGGAGACGATCTAATTACAGATTCAAACATACCGTATTGAACAGGGATTATTCTGCCTTTGTGATATGGGATTTAGATTAAAACATGGCTTTTCTAGGGAACACGCATTCTTTCAAACCAGCACAGATGCCAACTGGATTCAAAACTGAAAATTCAGCAGCTGTGTTTTGTGTCCTGGATAAACCCCCGCCCCCAGCACACTATTGGATGCAACTTACGCAAAAGACTAAGGAAAAGTATGTCCTTGCCATTAACTAGATTCCGAGGATTTTTTTCTTAGTCAAAATACCTAAATGTTAACTTTGTTGCCAACTTTCATCCCAAATTGGGAGAGGGTGTTCGACCACATATACGGAAGGTCCTTTTGAGGGGCCTTTGGAAAAAGGGCTGGACTTCAGGAAATTGAAATATCAGCTGCAAGCTCTTCACGGACAGGTCATTTCATTAGCCTTGGACACATATGGAAACTTAGCAGATTTCATATGCCAGAGATGTAAGTTCTCTTCTGATTCTGCTTCATAAATCTAAAGTCGATGTGGATGCAGATCATTCCATTGGATTTCATTAGCCAGTGAGGGCACTTCCCAGGCCTAAAATATAAGACATTGCTCTGCAACTGGGAAGTAGGAAACTTTCTAATGCTTTTTCTGCCAGTGATCTCCCTGCTCATGTGAGCCCACCCAGTACTGTGTTTAATACTGCCTTCATGTTTATAGTCTAAGGAAAATAATCTCTTTTTGCTACCCCACTTACCTTTAGCCTGTGTGTCATGAGGTTGTCATGTATACATTCTTTCATGTTCATACCAAAATAGTCATTGCTGAGAGCAACACAAGAACATCAAATTTGTGAAAACAACATAATTTAAGTCCTCTAATGTAATAGTATAAGGAAAGCAGTCACTTGTCAGCTAATCAATCATATCTCAATAGTCATCATTTTTATTTGTACTCATCTGTTTAAACAGGCTCCTTGCATGGTATAGTCACTAAAAATCATTGAATAATAAAAAAAAAAGTGAATGAATGGTTTAAATGACCTTCCTCTGAATAGCCTTCTAGTTTATGTTCAAGTCTCTAATGCAAGGATCCATTTTTCTCCTCCTTCTTTATTTTTCTTTGTGTTCTCCATTTCTGCCTACAGAATGGCAAAGAGCTTCTTGCACTGTGGGGCAGGTGGATTTTGGCAGGAAAATCATGTTCTTTACCTGTTCAGCTACCTTCCAGAAATACATGAGCTGGGAGACTGAGAAAGTAGGAAATGTGACGTGCAATGGCTGACGGTGGAGCAGCAAGTGCACTAGAGTGGGTGAATCTGTCCTTATTTCCTCGCTCTGATCTGAAGCTTGTACGACAGATGTACGGGGGCTGAAGAATGGTGGTGCTCACTTGTGGAGGTGAAAATGCCACGAAAATGCACACACCACAACTAGAGGTGGTATCATAGTGCCACAGGTGCTAATGCACTCGTTGGTCCTGCTGGGCTGTTTTCCTTCAGCAACATTTTTAACCATTTGCAATGCTGGAAACAATGGGACATGTTTCTAATTTACCGTTTCTTTATAGGACTACAGTGCCAGAACTAATCTGCATAGAATTTTTCAATAAACATCATGGCTGTATGTTTATTTTTGAATAAAATTTAACCTCCAATCTAAAACAAAATGATATCCCAACACAAACGCAAAGCATTTGTGTTGTTGCTGTTCATTATTTTTTAAATGACATGGGAGTATTATAATTGTACTGTTATTTTTTTAATGTATTCAACCTGATGCCTTTTTGGTGTGCATAGAATTGATACTTTTTGCTATTCCTACTTTTATTTTTTCCCTCGTTTCCCCTTTCTCTTACATACCCTGAAGTTTATATTCCAGCCTTCTGTGCTTTTTCTTGGTAAAAGAAACCAAGAATGCAGAAATAACCACCTATTTAGCATAGAAAATGCATTATTCTTAGGGTCTTATGGTATATTTTGACAATAAAGTTGGTAAAAGTAATATCTGTGGCAAAAGGGCAGCTTACTTATAATTATCCAATCAGTCATTCTTTATTATATATTCTTATATTATAACCATCGTATATTTAGTTTAAATGGGGTGTTAACCAAACAACAGATATGGCTTTCTGGTATTCATTGAATCAATAGAACAACCTAAATTACTTAGATTTTTTACTCCCCAACTCCCAATTTAAAAAATGCAAAGTTATAGAAGACAACAATATTCTGATTTTTAAAATAGTTGGTGGAGAGAGACAATGCCTGTTTCTAATTACACAAACTCGTTAAGCATAAGGATTTAGAGTCAGCTTATCTTTGTCCTTTCATTATTTATGATTTAAATCGGCTCATCTATTTTCCTTCATTATTTACATGATATCTAATAGCTGGTCTGATTGAATTTGAACATTTACAGTGGGTTGCATTTGGTTTTGTGTCTGTAGAATCAGTGTCTAAAGAGGCACAGTTTCCCCAACATGGGTTTTTGTTTTTGTTTTGTACACTATGTGGTGGGGGTCACATTTCATTCTTTCCCATGTGATTATCCCATTCTCACAGCACCATTTGTTGCATTTTTTTTTTTTTTTTTTTTGGAGTTCATGGGCTGGGAATCAAACCTTGGCCCAAGAATTCTACCACTGAACTACTTGTGCAAAAGTATAAACAAGGGTTTTATACTTTTCATCAAAAAGATTGCTTTGAAAAGCAAGTTCTCTACTTTTGCCATTTTGATTCTCTGCTTACTCTCATAAAACGATATAAATTAGGTTGTTAGTCATTGGCAACATTGTCATTTAAGAGGCTAAAATCAGTAATATATGATAAATACCAGACCTCCAATTCGTCATTGCATTTTATGAGGAATTTTTCATCAACCATAAAAACAAAACTTTCACTCACAGCCTAGACTCTAAATCTGCTGAAAGGATTATAGTGTAGAATCTTTAGCCAAAGAGAACTTATATATATAAATGTATATCATCATCATCATCTTACCTAATGGCTGCTATTGGGGATTGAATTATGTCCCCCATTAAAAAACTATTTAAGGCCTACCCCCCGGGGCTGTGGTGCGAAGTCATTTGTAAATAGGACCTTGAGAATGTTACTAGTTAAGGTGTGGTCAAACTGAATGAGGGTGGGCGTTAATCCCATATAGCTGTAGTTCTTATAAGGAGAGGAAATTCAGAAGCGGTGAGTTAGGGTAAAGCAGAGAAAGAGAGAGCTTGCCATACGATGGTGCAAAAATGAGACTACAAGCCAAGAAGCCCCAGAGATGGCTGGCAAGCTGCAACAAAACACTACAGGCTCCATGAGACAGCAAGGTCTGCCGATACCCTGATGTGAACTTCTAGCCTCAAAAATCATGGGACAATAAGTTCCCGTTATTTAAGTCAGCCCATTGTGTGGTGTTTGTCATAACAGCCCTGGCAAACTAAGACATCTGCTATTACTGAAATGGTCTCAAAAGGCCTTAGCACTGTAGCTGGTGGAAAGTACATCACCAAAGATGTCACCCTTGTAACTGCAAGGCAAAGTCTCTCCTCCATTCACAAAGTCAGTTCACTTAGAAGAGAAAAATACTATAGCCAGAATAATTAGAAAACCCTTCATAACCGTGAAACCGAAAACGTAGTAAACAGGCAGCAATCAAAAACAGCCTTTTTCTATTTGGTCTGATCACATGGCTTTTCTCAGCTTCATCTGCATGCAAAGTTTATTAGCTACAGAGATAGAGGATCTGAATTTGCTATTTGTAGCATTCCTATGAAGAAATGAATTAATCCCCAAATGCCAATGGAAGTCTGTTTTCCCTTATGGAACAAAAGAGGAAAGAACAATAAAAACTGTAATCTTAGGCCACCAATGGGTAGAAACCCATTATAGCTGAAAAAATGGAAAAGAAAATATAAAAACTGCCTTTGGGTGGTGGAAAGAAAAGCTTCCCAGGCTTAGCACCACGGTTGGTGGAAAGATAGGAGGACTTGTGAATGACACACCATTAAGACCCAAATGCTCAGTGCCTGCCTCAGACTGAGGCTTGATCAGAACATCAGAGAATTCCCTTCTTCTACTTCCTGCTACCACTCTAACAAGTGTTGTACGAAAACAATAGTGGAATACAAAGGAGAGAGCTGTAAGAGACAGGTGGTCTCTGGGGAATGGCCCAGAAGCACAGTCAAGTAGGACATTGCCATGGAGCAAAAACCTCTGTAAAACTAACCCATACTCTAAACACAGTGTATCTCTATGGAGCTAGCCATAGCAATGACAAACTTCAAATCTAGGCCAGGTTCTGACTGTGTTAACACAAATCCTTACAGAAAGACCAAGCAGCATGAAAGACATGCTTGTCTCCAACAATATAAATTACTAACCTCTGTCTCTACTGTCCTATGCAACATGCCCAACTTTTAACAAAAATTTAGTCACAAGAAAATGTAAGAAAATACATAGTCTGAAGAGACAAAGCAATAATCAGAACCAGATTAGGATATGACAGTTATGGAACTCTAAAACAGAGAAAATTTAAAATACTAAGATTTTCCTGGATCACCCCCCCCAAAAAAAACTGTTATTAATATATTAAAAGCGTAATGAAAAAAAACAGACACCATGTAGATCAAATAGGTAGTATCAGAAAAGAGATGAACACTTTAAGAAGGGATCAAATGGAATGCCAGAAAACAAAAACAAAAGTCTTGACACAGCCAAGGGATGAGTCAGTGAACTTGAAGATAAGTCAGAATAAATTCCCAATCTGCAGTGCAAAAAAAAAAGTGGGGAAAATATATACCACAGCATTCTAGAGATGTCAGGTAATACTAAATAATCTAAAATATGCATAATTGAAATCCCAGAGGAAGAGAAAGAGAAGGGGGCTGAAATATGTTTGAGAAAATAATAGAGAGTTTTCTACAATTAATAACATACCTGAGGGCAGGTCACAGTAGTTCAGCAGGCAGAGTTCTCACCTGCCACGCCAGAGACCTGGGTTTGATTCCCCATGCGTATTCAAGCAAAAAACAAATAAAAAGTAATGTACCTGAAACTACAGATGCAGGAAACTTAGAGAATACCAAAGAGGATAAACACAAAAACAATGAAATGAATGAATCCACATAAGTGTATCATAGTCAAACTGCTGAGACCCATTTGAAGTCAGAGAAGATACTGAAGTCAGCCAGAGAAAAAAGACATATTGGGTTATAGAGAAACAAGAATAAAATCTGCACAACATCTTTAAAGTGTTGAAAGAAAGAAGCTGCTAACCTAGAATCCTATACCCAGCAAAAATATCTTTCAAAAGTGAAGGATGAATAAAGATCTTCTCAGACTAACAAAAACTGAGGGAATGCATTGCTAGCAGACCTGTTTTACAAGAAAGACTAAAAGAGATTCTTCTCATAGAAGGAATATGATCTCTGTATAGATCCAAATTTCTGGATCTACACAAAGAAATGAAGGCTATTGGAGATGGACTACTAGAAGAAAAAATATAATTCATGTTTTCTTATTAATTGCTCTAAGAATTGTAAAAATGTATTGTGCGTTTTTAGTACATATAACAGCAAAATTTATGACAGCATCACAGAGGATGGGACAGAGGGATTTGAAATTTACTGCTATAAGGTGCTTTATTCCACATATGAAGCAATATGTTTTTTAAGATAGACACAGATTATTTTAAAATGTATATTGTAAGCCCTATGACAACCACTGCAAATTATTATTATTTTATTATTATTATTATTATTTTCCTGCATGGCAGGCACCAGGAATCGAACGTGGGTCTCCAGCATGTGAGGCAAGAATTCTGCCTGCTGAGCCATTGTAGCCTGCCCTTAAAATTATTTTAACAATTAATATTTAATATATGATTAAATAATAATTAATAAACAATAATATTTTGTGAGCCATAATCTAATGATAACTGAAAAGAGAAGATTGAATGGAATAATAATTAAACTCAGAGAAGGCAGTAAAAGAAGAACACATTTAAAAAATAGAAAACAGGTAGCAAGATGACAGATTTTAATCCAACCATTGCAAAAGTCACTTTAAATGTGAATGGCTAAACACATCAGTTGTTCATAATACTTTCTTATCACCATTTCAATGTCTGTGGGATCAGTAGTGATGCCCTTCATTTCTGTTTTGGTAACTTATACCCACTTTTTTTTTTTCTTGATCAGTTTAACACATATGATGATATACTACAAGATTTCATTTGTATGAAATTCTAGAACAGGCAATGATAAAAGTCAGATCAGTCATTTTCCGGAACAGGAGGTTCTGGAAAGGGACTGACTAAAAAGGGGTACAAGAGAACTTCTGGGGACTGCAGAAATATTCTACATCTTGACTGAGGTGGTGGCTAGATGAATATATGCATTTGTCAAAATGTATTGAACTGTATGCTTATGACAATTTATTGTGATATATTGTATAGTGGGCCTGGCCAGCAGGAATGCTCTTTGCAACTCAGAGATAAAGGTGTCTTTGAAGTTTTCTAAAGACAATGTTTATATTAGGATTTTATGATTCTTCAACATTTACATCCAGTCCTCTAATAACTTCATTTTAAGAATTTTATGGGAATTTCTATCTCCATTATCTACAAAACCTTTACAAGAATTTATGTCTTGTCGATTTATTATATTTTAAACACTATGTTCAGTTAACACTCACTTTGTTCCAAAAGCTATTTATGGCAGGTAATTCCATCAATGTTTTCATAATTTGGGGGTGGGGTGGGAATGAGGTAGTTGATTATGTAATTTCCCTGGATGACAATGAAGATGCAAAACCAGCATATGTGACAACTAGGGAACCACACAGAGCATTCTCCTCCACCTCTAATCTAAGAAGACCTCTGGGCTGCTGATCCCTGGGTAGGAGGTTTCCGTAGGAGGAGGCAGGTGATCAAAATTCTCTTCTTCACTGGGTCTTTTTTTGACACCACTGCTCGAGCAATCAGGGTAGACTTTGAAAAAAAAATTATTAGTGAGGAGGAGCTGGACATTCAGTACTGATTCTGGTCTAAGAATTCAGATAAAATCTTGATTTATCTATTTTATTCCCCAAGCTCACCTCTCCAGAAAACAGGGTCCTAATTGGAAGCTGAAATCCCCTGTGTATCATCTCTTAGGAGGCACCACAAATAGGAGTGGGAGTTGCCTAGAATGGGTTTCAAGGTTTTGGGATTCTGGATCGGAGCTCTCAATGACCAATGCTAAATGCTGCTGCAGAGATTACCGGGGCCTTTTTTGGTCAGGGAAGAAAAAGGTGCTTGGAGGACAGAGCGGTCACTGAAGGCTCTTAGCAGAGGTGTGGGGGCTTGAGCTGTGTCCTGAACGTGACTGGTTGTGTTGACGTGGAGAATGTGGGTAGAAAAACAGGGTCTTCTCGCATTTGATTTTGCTTAAAGATCCTGAAGAGCAATTTCAAGTCTACTGAATATTGCAATGGCTGTTGCCCTTCCATTGTCCAGTTGAGATGCATTTGTTAGTGTTGCAGACTATTCTCTACTTCTTACTGCAGCTGGACGAGTCAAGTCTGAATACAGCCATTAAAAACTCTTCCATGACTGCTTGATCTTTTGTCTGAAGCTTTTGAATTTATTTTAAAACAACCTCATTCCTGGCGATTTGGAGGGAGGAGGTACTTTTCATTTACTCTAATTCCTACCTGTGGGGACAGCCTGTCCTTCTGTAAATGTATTTATGGAACAATTTATGCTGTCTAATCAAACAAATTAAAACGCTTATTTTTGCTTTCTTCCTTCAGTCACTTGTTAATAATCATGTTGTCATTTTTTTCACAACTTGGCACCAAAACTTTATTCATTCTTCTTAGAAATTCTGCCACCAACTTACTATAAAAACTGTCATTATCTCTCAAAGTCACAGTCCTGACATCTGTTAAGTAAAGGTTTATTTTACACTTCAAAAGTAAATCTGCACAGCTGACTAAACTCCCTCAAAATTTTACAGCTTGTTCCTGTCAAATATTGGGGAAATAAAATTTGCTTTTAGAAAAATATTTGCTTTTTGGAGAAAAGCAAATATTTTTATTCATCAAAAAATTCTTTTGTTTTTTCCCCTGGGGAAGCAACAACAACCTTTTCTTATCATTTGGCTTTTAAATATATATATAAAAATTAAAGAAATTGGGATAATTTCTGTGTGTTTTATTTCAGATAATACAGTGATTTCAGTTTTCTAACACCCGTAAGAGTTGAATCAGTCATCTAAGTTACTGATAAATTATTAGAAAGAAGATATGGTTGGCATTAAGAAGGAAGGAAGAGGGTGCTGCTGCTTTCTCCCCAGTCCTCTGTGTGTCCTGCTAGGCTCTCTCCTTGAGCTCTGCTTGACTGAGGTGAATTCAAACCATGGTCCTCTGTGCCAAATGTCTGCTCTGACCTACCTCTTCCATCTAGGTTACCCTCTGTGGTGCTTAATTTCATGTATCAACATGGCTAGGGCATTGTGTCCAGTTGTTTGGACTAGCACTGGCTTGCTTGTGGCTACAAAGGTATTCTGTAAATGGGATTTTCATCTACAATCTGCTGATTGCATCTAAAATCAACAAAGGAGATTGCTGTCAGCAAGTGTGGGGTCTCCTCATGGAATCAACTGGAGGTCTTTAAAGCTAGAACTGAGGATTTCAGAGGTCTGAAGAATTTCTGCCTCAACTTCAGCATTGACTCTTACTAGAATTGACAGCCAGCCTGTCTGCCCTGCCTGGGGAATTTGGATTAAGGATTTCAACATCACCTTTATCAGAGTTACCAGCTTGTAACCCACCCTATGGAGTTTTGAGTTGCCAATTCCCATGGTGTGTGAACCAATTCCTTATAATAAAAGTCCCCCTCTCTCTCTATTTTCTTCCAACTTCTCCCCCTCTTTCCCCATTTCTTCCTCTTTCTCCCCCACCTGACACACACATCCCAAAAGACACACATCCTGTTGGTTCTGTTTCTCTGGAGAACTCTGCCTAATACACCCTTTCATGCCTCTGGGCATAAAGAAAGGAAACAAAGATCTTATAGAATATCTTCTCCAGACTGGATGCTGTGCTAAGAGCTTTCCATGGCCTTCCTCATTTAATCCTTGCAATAGTCCTACAAGCTATTATCTCCAAATCTAAAGTCAAAGCCTCTGATAATGACCCACTCTAAATATTTGCTTTTCCACCATACTACATAACACCATGCTTGATACTTTTATTAATGGACCTTTTCCCCTATTTTTTGGCATCTTATGATTCTAAACTTCAAACTTTTCTCCAATGAGAGCACATATCTCTGCAGCTATGCAAACTTGTGAACCCTGAATTCTTAACTGTACTTTTGTGCTTTAGAAGTATTTCTAGATGAACTGGGCTCTGGGAAGACTGCTTCCTTTTTTCTCATGTGGTTCTTCTGTCTAATATAAACAGATGTGTATGTAAGTACAGAACTTCAAGGAATTTCTATAGGTGGTTTCATGTATAAAGTTGGAAAATTTTTCTGCAACTTCTGACATAGATGCCATGAAATTTTCTGTCTGACTTCCCACATCCTAGACTTTACCCTCTCTGTGTGGGGCACTGAAAGGAGTAATGCACAAGAAATCAGAAAACCTGGCTCTGATACTTGTTCTGCCAATATGGTAAAAATCATTTGGCTTCACCCAATTCTATTCTCTTTTTGGTGCAAAAAAGAGAAATAATAGTGCCTACTTCTTTGATTAATATGAAAACTAATGCCTTAGTTTGCTAGGGCTGCTATGACAAATGCTACAGACTAGAAGTTGACTTAAATAAAAAGAATTTATTGCCTCACAGTTTGGAGGCTAGAAGTCCAAAATCAAGATATCTCCAGACTATGCTTTCTCTAGGGTTTGAAATGTTCTGCTAGGGGCCTACTGGCAGTCCATTTCTACCTCCATCACATGGTGATCTGTCTCCTTGGGTCTCCTCCAGTGGTTTCTACTTCTGCATCAATATCTGCCTTCCTGTCCAAGTTTCCTTTGTTTATAAGTGATCTGGTCATATTAGATTAAGATTCACCCTGGTTCAATTTGGCCTTATCTTTATAGGATCTTTGAAGAACATATTTCCAAATAAGTCCATACCCACAGGATGATGGGGTGGGAGGAGGTTAGGTTTTGAACATGTCTTTTATGGAGGACCTGATCCAAATAAATCATGTGGAAGAAATTTGAAAACTATAAAGGACCTTTTTCTGATGTTGAAACTCAAGTTTATTCCTGCTACATCCTGGGTAGAATACTTCATGGCCCCCCATTGTTCTGCAGTTAAAAGTCAACTTCCTGATCACTGTTCATTAGACAAGGCTCTGGCTGCAAGCAATTAGTATTAGTTCTGATGAGCGTGGACAAAAAGAGGAAGCTCTTTGGAAGACTGTATCAGGCTCACAAAAATTCTGGGTGGCTTAGGAACTGAGAGAAACAAAGGGGGTTCTGGAGACCAGGTGAAAGGAACAATCTGGTAGGACAGAGCACCAGGTAATGCTCTGGTCACTGCTCAATGCTGTAGATGCAGACACCATGAATGAATTTTAAACTCATCCTTCGATATTGTGTTTCTTACTCCAGATTCAAAGATTCAAGGATGTCAGTGATTGGCCTAGCGCTGGCAGACCATGACTGTACCCTGGTGCCAGAGGGCAGGAGAGGGAGATTCTTCCTCCTTCATCACTATATCAGGAGACCATAACTGTGGGCACTACAGACTTCAGGCACAATGGACTGTGCCTCCAAATAGAAATATGGGTTAGATGCTAGATGGTGAAACAAAAACAAGTCAAACCTATACCCACAATCCCATGCGTGAGCTGACTCTGCTTTTCTCATTAGCCTTATCAGGCATCACCAACATCCATCACTTCTCCTTCCCTTCCACCCCTATACCCTTCAGCCATGCTTTTGGCCCACTACTCTTATTTCACTTTATTTTGGGAGGTCAAGTGTTATACCTGGAGCTCTCCTTAATTCTGTACTTTCTCCTTGTGGATGACCTCTCCCAAAGCCTTGAAGTCTCAGCTTCAGTGGAATGTTGATGGAAAATATTTTACTGGCCACCACTGCTCTTGGCTAAGTCTTGGCTAGCCCTCGCCTCAACCCTTGCATATTCCCAGAGTCTACACCTATTTATTCACTGATATATTCCACTTTCCAGTGGACACTAAGTAACTGCTGGGTGAACGAATGAGTTATTGTGTGGGAATGTGCTTAATGGCTTCCTGAGACCCTCGGGTACTTCCGTTTTCCCCTGAACTCAACAAGCATGACCCTCGCTCCTCTTTCTGATTAGGCTGTGATATCCTGAAGAACAGAGTCATGTGTTACTCTTTTTGTGTCCTTGATGACATAATGCTAGGGACATTAAATAAACAGATAATCAAATGGGTAGATGCATGAACGAAGCAGCTGGAATTGTAGTGAAAAGGCATTTCCTTTTCTTCTCCTCTGAGTCCTTCTGGTTTATCTTTGATTAAATTCCTTTTGTTACTTCAAGATAGGAGATAAAATGAGCACAAGCATCTCATGTCATCAACCAGTAAGTATGGACTAGATTTTCTGTTCAATATAATGTGAGTTAAGAGTAATTAAAAAAACTTCATCTTTCTTTTCTCAAAGAGCTTGCCTTATAGTTAGAAAGGAAAGTCAATAATACACAGGGAGTTAAACAATATTGGACACAGACAACAATTCAAGACAATAATAAAGAAGATGTTATGTGATGGTTTATCACTAATTGCCAATAGAGTAGAGATAAGAAGAGCTATTTATTTGGGGAGAGTGTAGTTTTAACATTTGGAATGGCCCTTCTTTCTGCATCTGACTACCATTCATTCAAAGGGGATGGTACCTTTTAGCCATCACTTCTGCCCACTTTCCTTCTACTCTGTCCCCTCTACCTTCCCAAACACACTTAGCTTTGTGAGTCCTGGAATCAATTATCTCCCTACGCTCTAGATTTCAGACTATAATTCCACTTTTTCCCTAAGAACCTCTGTAAATGAATGTTAGTCAATTCCGAGGGCTTGGAGTTGTGCTGTGTATTAAAATAAGTACAAAGGTAGATGCAGACAAAAATGTTGACATTTTAGGAGTGCCCATTATTTGGTTTGGCTAGAAAATGCATTTACAAAAAATTACAGAAGCTGCCACTTTTAAATCCAGTGTTATTACCTGAAAATGGGTCTATCATGAATATCTTGGATGGTCTCAGTAGCTTTGACCTTTAGCTGGGGGTCTTGGTTAAGAGCTTGGGACATGTTCTGAAACAGAGCGACCAGTGTGGATTCTGGTACTGCAACTTTCTAGCTCTGTGACTTTAATCTCTTTAAACCTTAGCTTTCCTACTGTAAAATGGAGACAATAAAAGGACTTATCCTATTGGGTTACTGTGAAAATTAAAAGAGAGCATGCATGTAAAGGGTTAGCATAGCTCCTGGCATGCAGAAGGTATTCAGTAAACTTCAGTAGATTCAGTAAATTCACTGTTACTTTCACCAGAATCTCTGGCTGCCTTAACTGTTGAGTGTGTAAGTGTATTTTTGCCAAGCTTCTTTCCCACCATGCATTCCCAAAAGAAAGCTTTTGCAATTGGACAGAAGTGTGCTGTGAGACTGGTCACTTTGCATTGAAGCCTTTGTGGAATAAACCAGTTTGAATCCTTCAGTCAACTGAATCATGTCACCCACTGGTTCAAGCTCACCCCGAGACATCCTACTAGAATGCTTGCGCCTTCTAAGAGCCACTTTGGGTTAGGAGATGTTTTAGGAGGTAGAGTAAAAAGTGGAAACATTGAGCAGTAAGCACCACCACCCCCCCACCCCCGCTGAAGCAGTATAGCTTCAAGAGTGCTGCTGTGGCACTAAAACCAAGTGACAGAAACCAGGTCATGCTTTCCGTTTTTGCCTTTTCATCTCTTGTGGCTCTAGTTAGTGAGGCGGCCCTTTCCCTCTCCTCAGTGCTTTTGCCAATGCAGGGTCATAGCCGTTGTCTAGAATGATTACTCCTGTTGTTTCAGCAATCAGCAGCCTGAATTGTGCTCATCTCAATAAGATTAGGGGAAAAAATTCCCACCTGAACAGTGGACTACAGCAGAGGTTATGCGCTCACACTAATCAGGAAAACAATTTCCACCTGGGTAAGGCAGCATTCAGAACAACAAACAGTGTGTCATTTTCAGGCAATTAGAGACGGTTGCTCTCCTTTCCCCATGCATGTTAAATTGTGTGTGTTCAGCATAGGGCAGAATCACCGAGTGAAAAGGAGATAAAAGGGGCCGAGATCATGCTTTTCATTGGTGTCTCCTCTGACAGCAGCCATGCTTCCCTCTGTCTACTCCATCCTAGGTCCTCTGATCATTTATTACCATAGGCAATGAACACATGTCCCTTCATTCTGCTGACAGGCACCTGTCTGCATAAGGAGGCAGACAGAGCCACTCTCCCTCCCTGCTGATCAAGATGTTTAAGCCTCAAATTTCAAAACAGCCCCTGGGTCAGGCTTGATTTTGAATTCGTTGGCGTGGGGTGGGTTCCAGCGGTGTACTTTTTAATTGCGTTATCCTGGGTGATGAAAATCTTTTCATTCTTCATGCAGAAAGCACATGCTGCACAGGGGCCCACACTTCCCAATGTGATTTTGAGCCAGGGCCCAGCTCCCTCCCAGGGCCACTTTGTCAGCTATTCTGAAATCTTTTGTCATCTCTGCTATAAATTGCCCTTGAGCAGCACCAGGCTTTTTAATTCAGATTTTCCTCTAGCAGCAGGAGGGAAAATGGAATGATTGTTAAAGGGGGCTAATGTTAATTGCTAATGTAGGTATAGGTTTTTGTTATTGTTTTACATAGTCTTTCAAATTTTGTAATCTCAAAATAAAGAAGCAGACATGGGGTCAAAGTCAGAATCCAAGAACCTCATTGATGAACCATATAGAAGGAATAAATTTGCATTCTTTTCTTGTTTTATTTAATCTAATTGCCCCACAAGCAAGGTATCCGAAAAATTTCACTGAGTCAGAAATACAAGCAATACCTACTTGCATTAGTCATGTTTTTTCAGAAAAACAGAACTGATAGGAGATATCTGTATGCATGTATATATGTATGTATATGTAAATATTATGAGATTTATTATAGAACTTGTCTCATGTGATTGTAGGGATGAGCAAGTCCAAATTCTGCAGGGCAGGCCACAAGTTGGGAACTCAGTGGTAATACTGAATCCCCTAGAAGAAGATGTGAGCTGAGAACTCTGAGAAATTGACAGTAAATTTCCCATGAGAACTGGCTGGCTGAAGTAGAAATAGAAATTCTTCTTTCAATTCATCCCTTCTCTGTCCCTTTCAGTCTAGACTGGGAGTAGCACTGCTTTTATAAATTTTGTGCAAAACTTATGAGCTTCACATGCAGTTCAAGGATGTCCAAACCATCAGACATTAGAACTTTCAAAGGATCCTTCCTGGATAAAACACATTTCCAGGTCTGACTTCCACCAAAATGGCTGACTGGCTCCATGCTTCAGCCACACTCTCTTCAACAAAGGGTTGTTCAGTCAAACACTCACATGGAGCACTGTTCCTCAGGAAGCACAGAGATGTCCATGACAGAGTCACTTCTGGTCCTAGTCTCTGAGCATATTCTCTGGATAGGCTAAGAATTTTACAAATTATTCATTGCTACTTTCCTTACATATAATAGGTAAATCCTCACTTTATCTCTTTCTTGTCTCATTGCATATAGTGCTGCAAGGAGAAACCAGGGTGCACCTTCTACAACAATTAGCTTGGAAATCTCTTCAGCTAAATATCAAGTTCATCACTTGCAACTTCTGCCTTTCATCCAACAGCAGCAGGACATAATTTTGCCAAGTTCTCTTGACAGTTTATAACAAGGATCACCTTTCTTCCAGTTTTCAATAATACATTCATCATTTCCTTGTCAAACTTTACTGAAGTACATTTAATATCCATGTTTCTATCAGTGAAATCAATGTACTTCCATCAATGGCCTCTTCAAAGCAATTTATGCTGTTTCTATCAAGTACCTCACATTTTTACAGCTTCTACCCATTTACTCCATTCCAAAGCACTTCCCACATTTTTAGTTATTTGTTATAGCAGCACCCCACTTCTGGTACCAAATTGTATTAGTTTCCTATCTGCCAAAACAAATATCATACAATGGGTTGGTTTGAACAATGAGAATTTACTGGCTCACAATTTTCAGGCTAAGAGAAGTCCAAGATTGGGGCATCAGCAAGATGATGCTTTGTCCTTGAACACCATGGCATTCTGGGGCTGGCTCCCAGTGGTCTTTAGGTTCATTGTCTTTTCCATCACGTGGCAATATGCACTCCTTTCCCTTACAAGTTCTGTCAAACTCTGGCTTCTTGCTACCCCTGTGGATTTTTCTCTCTCTGTGTAAAGTCCTTTGCTTATAAGGACTTAGCCATACTGGGTTAAAGCCCACCCTAATTCAGTTTGGGCACATCTTAACTAACAACATCTTCAAAAGTACTATTTACAAATGGGTTCACATTCACAGGACCAGGGGTTGGGACCTGAACATGCCTTTTGTACAGGACATGGTTCAATTCCCAACAATACCCATTGAGATCACTCAGTCAATGTGTTCAGACACAGGGTGGGGGTAGAGGGTGGGTAAAAACAAAAATACAACCTTAGAAATATAAAGGAAATTTTAGATAGCCATCTTAGGAGATTTCAAACACCATTTATACTCCTGAGGATAGTGGTTAGAAAGGAAGAGAAGGCAGAAACCCAGACAAGCAATTAAGTATTATTCTAAATTAAATAAGGGTACCTACCCATTGGGGAGTTTGAGATAAACAGTTGAAGGATCAAAACCTTGACATTGACTTTAAAGGAATCAAAATTGATTTTCGATATTAATAGGTAAGTTGACCCACGATCTTGGTACCAAGAAAAGGAAGTTTTTTTCTTAAATTATCATTGTTTTCATTTCCCCAATAGAGTTTGTCAATAAGTGTGCTGTTTTAACTGTACCCATCATTGTATTCTTACACAATTTTTAGTATGAAAAATTTCTTTAGGCAGTGTTAAAAAAAATCTTTACATTGTGGTGAATGAATATTCCTTTATCCTTCAATTGTAGCAATAAAAAATCCAAAGAAGTGTGACTTTTTATACCCACTATACTAACATTCTTGGCAACTTATCCCAGTCCCACACCCAGCCTCCCTTCCCCCCGTAAATGAGAAGGCAGCAAGTCCTTCAAGCCCCTCTGTGGTGTCTTGCCACCATTTTTGAGGTCGCAGTGTTATCTCTGAGAAACCACTCATCATCTTGGCTCAGAATCTGCTGTAAGCACTGGGGGGTATTGGGCTTCATTGTGGAGATTCTGGAAATGATGAGCTATCTAATTGTAGGTAAATTGTTAAGCCTTTCAGAATGATTTCAAACCACAAAAGAGGTATGTTTATAGTCAGTCCAATTTGGTTTCAACAATTCAGTTACTCTCCTCTCTGAGAGCTCACTCATTTAAATTTCAAGAGGGAAACATATAGCTCCAAAGTGTCAGGAACTCCTTTGTTGAAGATGTAGACTCATGCTTAAAATCCCTACGAGAAAAGAGCCAAAGCTACACAAAGAGCCAATGAAAGCATAACTCAGGATTTTAAAATGCTTTTTTTTTCTGTTGTGAGTAAAAGTCTTCTGTGTCAATACCTAATGGCAATTAAAAATCCCCCCTGAGGTCCAATTCAAAGGTCAACATTTTTTCCAAAAAGTTTCTGGCACAAAGCATGGCATGCTGTCCTCTCTCAGTCCCACTCTCAAGAAGTAGTATAGTTAAAAACCTACTGATGTCACAATTTCTTGGAATTCTCAAGAAATGGGCAACTCAAGGAGTTAATTGTTCATTTTTTAATTCTCTAGTATTGTAAAAAACTCACACATCCTTTCAAACATTGGGCATCTACTGCACAGTCATTATTCTGAGGCATTGTGGGAAATAAAAGCATGGGGTCATTAGACCCTTGTGGCATTTTTTGTTAGAGGAGTTGGTGTACCACTCCTTGACTGAAATCTAGTTCTGATCACCATATCCTTTTTCCAGACTAGGTGGAATGAACTGAGGCACCATCATGTGGCCATTTTCTTTCCTAAGTCAGCCACCGATCTAAGAATGGCAAGAGATCTGATTCTGCCATCTACCTGAGAACCCAGTAAAGAGTCAGCAACATGTCCCAGCCATAGCTTGCCATTCCTAAGACCAAGAGTGAGGTGTGGACAAGAATTCATTGTGAGGACAGTTATGATTGGTGGTAAGGACCTGGACATACAATAAGGTAGAGCTAGTTTCCAATTCTAGTTTAGTCACTTACCTATTGGGTGACTTTAAGTGAATTGTTTAACTACTCTATTTCCTTGGGTATATATATATATATATGTATATATACAGTATACTGCTTATCTGTATATCTAAGTTTCCTTGGCTATATATTTGGAAGAACAATATATACATTAGGGGTTACTATAAGATTAAATTAAGGATAAAGCATTTAAAATTATGCCTGGCCTTTGGCAAGTGCTGAATAAGTGTTTGGCAGAATTGCAATCTTGGGCAATGTTTTAGGACATCATAACAGCATAGGCACATTGTCACTTTTGAGAGTGAGAAAGGCCACTATTAATAATTACACCATGCAGATTGAATTGCGTATCCCAGCTTGGACATATTCTTTGTCTTAGCCCACATTCTGGTGGGTGTGGACCCCATTGTAAGATCTCTTCAAGAAGTTGCTTCAGTTAAGATGTAGCTGAACTAAATTAGGTTGGACTTTAACCCAGATAACTGGAGCCCTTTATAGACGCGGTGGAAATCAGAAAGAGAGGGAAGCCACAGGAAGAAGCCAGAAACCCAACGTTAACAGAACCCAGAAGAGAAAAGAGAAAATGCTGCCATGTGCATTGCCAGGTGACAGAAAAGCCAAGGAACCCCAAAGATGGCCAGCCAGCCAGAGGAAAAATGCCCAGGAAGAAACAAACCTTCTGGCCCCTGAAACTGTGAGCCAATAAATTCCAGTTATTAAGCCAACCTTTTGTGTAGTATTCGTTTAGTATGGGAAAGTAAAACACACCAGGACAAAGGTGTAAACTGGGACAGACCCAGGCAAACCAGAATTTATGGTCATCTTCCCTAAAATCCTATTCGACTTCTTCAGCATAGGTCTTACCAAAAACTTTTGGAAGTGGCCCCTTTTTTTGATGAGGGCTTCTTTCAGAGTGACCTCCCGTCCCCTGGCACAGATAGGCCTGATTGAAACCCATCTACTCTTGACCTTTCCAACAGGAACCCACCTGAGAAAGCCCAGCAGCAATGGCTGGCTGCAGGCTAGCAGGCTGTAAATGCCACAATGTCTATGGCTATTGCGAAGAACATAACCATTTGTGGTATCTGACCACTGGCTCCTTTAATCAAGATAAGCTCCTCTTCACTGTGGAATTCTAGCCCTAGAAGCTCTCTTGACTGCCCAAACAAGCCAGCCTCTTGCCATCAGCCTGTGGCTGCCGCAGCACTTAAGACTACACATGACAAAAGACACTTCACAGAGGAAATCAGTGCCAGGTAAAGCAGAGCCACTTGAGAGCAGACAGGAACAAAAGATGTACTGCTGTTCAGAAGCTGCTCTGTCTTCCAGGGAAAGGGGAGTGAACATTTTGCTAGTGATCGTTTCCACTCGTGCCCATCTGTCCCCCTTTAACACATAGTCCCATTTTTCCAGAAGCTGATCCTCACTGAGAAAAAAAGCGTGCAGCTGAATTTAGTTCTTCATTGTTCTCATGTTTCTAAGGAAGAGAATGAAGGAAAAAAGAGACCTCTTTTCTGATGATTCCATTAGAGAACTCTCAAGAAACAGTAAAATTAAGTCTGACCAAGTTACTTAAACTTGAAATTGTTGGATTAGAAGAGACCTTGTAAAGGGAAAGATTTTATTTTCTTTTTTTCCAGAAAGATAACTCTCCACAGAGTTTCCTAGTCAGTACATTGCATGTTCTGAGCGATGTTCCCTCTTTCTTCAACTCTAAATTGAGAGTTAATAATGCCCACCTTGCCTGCCTCACCAGGACTTCCATGAGGATTGATAATAGTAAAATGTGTTTATATGTACTCTTTAGTTTATAAAGTGTTTTCATTTATTTTTCACAACACAATATCAAACCGTCCAAAAGCACAAGCATTGTGTAAAATTATTATTCATAATGGCAATGAGTTTCCACTCGTCTGATTCCTTTAGGGAGAGGGAGTGAGCACCAGAAGTGTCTCTGAGCACCCTTGAAAGGGTTTTAATACTTCTCAGGCTACTCCAGGGCATCTCTGCCACACTACTTTTGCTTTCCAGAGCAGGTAGTGAACTGAGAAGAGTGTTTTAGGGTTAGTGGTGGAAGGGTTCAGATGACTTCCTGCTCATATCCTTTCCATACCTAACTTACCTGCTAGAGAATCTGTCAACTTAGATGTAAGTCTTTCCTACTCCAATTTGACCTTGCTACTTCCCACCTGTCCAGTCCCCCACCACACAAACTTGATTGTCAGGTTTGTCTATGATCCATGCAGTAGAGTAGAAATCTACCTCCTGCCTCAGTTTGACTCGGAAAGCCAGCAGTCATCATATCTCTTTTGTCCCTGTGGGGTTCAGCACATTGTCTCAATCTGGGAGTTAACCAGAAAGTCAGGGGGGAAATGTGTCTATTGCTTTTGACTAAACTTCAAAGACTAAACCTCTGAAAGGGGCAGGCCACGGTGGCTCAGCAGACAAGAAGGCTTGCCTGCCATGCCAGAGGACCTGGGTTTGATTCCCGGTGCCTGCCCATGTAAAAAAAAATAATAATAAACTTCTGAAAGTAATTGGATTTTTTGTAAGATCTCTTGAGCTTTAGATTAAAGTTCCAATCTGGAATTCCACTTCTGCATTACTGCCAGCACTCTCCACTCTCTGATATCACTGGTCTCATTGGTTCTAGATGTCACTCCTTCTAAGAACCTTGGTGGACTTTCCTAGGCATATGTTCTTCCTGGGTGCCTCCATGACACCTTGGGGTCACCCCTGTATATAGTATAATCACTTGTTTTATCTCCTCCAGGGGTCTATAAACTTCTTAATCAAAGTGGCCCAGAATGGAGAGAAAGTTGAACTGAACACATTCCTGGCTTGCCTGTAATTCCTTGATTCATCAATACCCACTCAGAATCATGACTCACCAGAATCATTAAAGGTTAAAGAAATTTTAGCCATCCCTACCCTTGCCCTATCTTTACACTACAAAAGCATCATCTATCATTCAATGTACTTAAAAAACTATTTTTTATTTTTGGGGTGCATGGTCGGGGAATCAAACCCGGGTCTCCCGCATGAAAGGTGAGCATCTACCACTGAACCACCTGTGCACCCATAAAACTATTATTTTTAAAGAAGGTGGGGAGGTTTATAAAATTATTTTTATAAAATTTTTGATCAAGGAGCAAGATTAAAATGACCAGGGACAAATGAGTTAAATTTTTCCAGGGGTTACTGCCCTGATTTCTCCGGGTTCCTGGGCACAAAATCCAGCACATTCTCTTTGCTGGCTTGAACTTCTGGCTCACATTGACAAACGGCTGCTCATGTGGTTGTGGCTGCTGAAGGGCATAAGCAGAGAGCAAGCAGCCAGGACACAGTGCAGATTGGCATGGGAACTGCCTTTGAGTCTCTATCAACGGGTGCCAAATGTTAATGAATAATCTCCTCACTTGATAACAGGTATCTGCTGCAATCCATTTGCAACACTCATCTTCGATCGTGTTTCAGTTGTTTTAGACAAGTTCCACTTTGTATGATTGATCATGATTTTTACTTTTATGAGGTTTAGGTGGGTGGGAAGGAAACCACAGCAAAAGATCAGGGCAGGAAGTTTCTTTGCAAAAGATTCATGTATTACCTTTAGGTTATGGCTTCTTAAAACCAAAACATTTAAGTTTTCTGAGGTTAAATGCTTCCTATTTGCCGCAAAGTTGAAGGATGATGATTTAGCTGGTGTTATTTTACAAGTGCAATTTTACATGTGGCCATAAGTAGATTAATGGGTCTTTAATTTTCACTGGGGAAGGTCATTATCAGATGGAAAGACTCTCTATCCCAATGGGGCTCACTGGGAAGTGAAAATGAGGGATTATACTTAAAATGTACAGAATACCCCTCCCCTAAAAATGGTATTGGTTGAGGGCAGGATGAGAAGGAGACTGGCAAGGAAGAGAACTGAGTCATCTGAGTCTGTAAGTCTTGCGAGGTGGTTTCTAGATCACTTGAGGAAGGTGGAGAAGAAATACAAGGAGTTGTCACTGCTTGTAAATTTTCCCTCTGCTCCCCCCTCTACCCTCTCAGTAAATAGATTGAGATAGAAGGAAATTTTGAATATGATTAATCTAACTATAATTTTAAATTTTTAGCTACCATTTGATGAACATGATGGAGCAGTCATTACATGTGTAGCCCTATAAGTTCTTATTTTTATTAATCCCATTTTACAGATAAGAAAACCTCAACTTAGAGGTGGGATAAACTGCCTGCCTAAGATTACTAGGCTTAAATACATGGCAGAGCCAGGTTCTAAACTGAGATCTCCCTGTTGCCAAAGATAATACCTGATAATCTCACATGCATTTTCTCACTCATTTAAAGAATCTGGGGAATGATATCCACAGATGTTAAAGGGCTTGTGCTGTACCACACATCTAGTTAGTGGCACCACTATGGAAAAAACTCAACTCTCCTGATCCAATAGCACTCCAGTGGTATGACCTGATGCAGCAATCATGCAACCACATAGTTTTGATATTCTGAGAAACTTCTAATTTCCTAACAACCTTTTATTACTTTTTTTATACTTTTAAGAAAAGGAGTATTTTGATGCATTACCAAATAATATGTCTTTATAGATCTCTTTGTGCTATCCATAAGTTCACAATTAGAACTCATTTTCTGAATCATGTGTTTTACTTTCTGGTTGGAAATATGGCCATTCTAAAACGTGGACCAGTGTATAGATTTGGGACATGGGTTATGACAACTAACAACCCTAAGCATCATCAGAGCTGGGAACATGAGGTAGCAAGTGCAAGTTGAGGGGCTCTGAAAAATCTGATGGATTCAGCTTCATCCACCCATTGTCCTGCCTGAGAATCTGAAATTCCTGTCATTGGAGTCACTCTTTTGGTTTTTAGTAACGTATCACTAATTACAATAGATATATGCTATCATTTCATCTATTTATATCTTACCCCAAGACATTTAACTCCCCATAGTCTGGGGAGGGTCTGAAGGAATGGGACACAAGGCAGGTAAGTTTTGATATAAGAACTAGAATTCAGAAAATATTCAAAGCAGAGAAACTCAATGCTTGGTTAAGGTCAGTGCAGGGAGAATGATGTCCAACAGGATGCTTGTGAGTAAGTACAGGAGGAAAAGAGTTTGCAGGTGGGGGAAGAGGGACAACAAGAACTAATATGAGTGTTTTAGTTCCCTAGGCTGCTCAAGCAAATACCACGAAATGGGTAGTGTTTAACAATAGGAATTTATTTGCTTACAATTTTGAGGCTAGAAGAAAGTACAAATCAAGGTGTGCCTGAGGCAATGCTTTTTCCCTGAAGACTGTGCCATTCTGGAGCTGACTGCTAGTGATCCTTGGTCCCTTGCTTGTCACATAACAATGCACATGCAGTCTTTCCTGGCCTCTCCTTTCTCTTTTTGCTTTTGTTGATTTCAGCTTCTTATTTCCTTTTGGCTCTCTCTTGGTCTGTCTGAATTTCACTCTGCTTATAGAGGACTCCAGTAATAGGATTAAGACCCATCCTGATCGAGGTGGACCATACCCTCTTAACTGTCGTAACCTCATCAAAAGGTCCTACTTACAATGGATTCAAACCACAGGAATGGATTAAATTTAAGAATATACTTTCCTGGGGTAAGACAGATTTAAACCACCCCAATGATTCTCTTGCCAGCTGTTCTAGTTTTCTAACTACTGGAATGCAATATACCAGAAACAGAATTGCTTTTAAAAAGGGGAATTTAGTAAGTTGCTAGTTTACAGTTCTAAGGCTGAGGAAATGTCCCAATTAAAGCAAGTCTATAGAAATGTCCAATCTAAGGCATCCAGGGAAAGATAACTCAGTTCAAGAAGGCTGATGAGGTTCAGGATTTCTCTCTCAAGTGTGAAGGCACATGGTGAACACAATCAGGGCTTCTCTCTCATCTGGAAAGGTATGTGGCAAACACAGCATTATCTGCTAGCTTTCTCTCCCAGTTTCCTGTTTCATGAAGCTCCCTAGGAGGTGTTTTCCTTCTTCATCTCCAAAGGTCGCTGGCCGGTAGACTCTCTGCTTCTCATGGCTATGTCATTCTGAAGCTTTCTCCAAAATGCTTCCTCTTTTAAAGGATTCCAGTAAACTAATCAAGACCAATCTGGAATGGGTAGAGGCATGCCTCCACCTAATCAAGTTTAATACCCACACTTGATTAAGTCCTATCTTCATGGAGATAATCTAATTAAAGTTTCCAACATACAATACAGAATAGGGATTAGAAGAAATGACTGTCTTTACAAAATGTGATTAGTATCACAACATGGCTTTTCTAGTATATATAAATCCTTTCAAACCAGCAGACTAGTTAAGATATTTTTAGGAAATTTAGGAATAGTTTGGGTAGTCAATAGACAGCACCAAATACTGGTGCTATCTTCCCAGAGAAACTGGGAGGGGAGGGGAGGATTCTAAAAAGGGATATAAGGAAGACTGAAGGCCAAGCTTACCCTGCTGAAACATTCATGAAATTCTGTCACTGACCCCAGGTCATGGCTCTTTGAAAGGGCAGCCTTGCCCCCATATACCCCCAGAAAAATCCAAATCTCATAATTTTTGCAGAGGATAGCAGTGGGCATTGAACCACTGGCCCTCTGAGTCTGAAAAGTTCAATTGACTTCCTTCTTTATCTGCAAAGTAAGACTATCCGCCATGACATTCTGCAACTGCTCTCCACTGTTTGCCCCAGTATTTCTTTACACTCTTTGGGTTTTACATAGGAAGGCTGGCAGGCTCTCCAGAGGGAAGTAGGCAAAAGAGGGGCCACCAATGACACCAAGCTCCAACATCCCCATCCAGATATTCCCCCATATTTGTCCCTTACCTGGGACTCATATCCAGCTAGTAAAAAAGTAAACTCGAATTCCCATCAGATCAGACAAAGTTTTCATTTGTTCTGAGGGGAGGATCAGCACAATTCAAATGAAGAATTAGGTCCCAGGAGTGCCTTGCTGCTAAATTGGTTGGATAAGTGGAATTGCGGGAAACCAGTCCTTAGTGAATTTAGAATTGGGGAACCATGACGATTATCACTTCATGGGAGAAAAGGGAGATGAGGAGAGAGGAATCCAAGTAACCTATCCCTGACCTCCTGTTGCTGAGTAATCAGGGCCAATCATAGATGCTTGATGTGAAGAAGAGGGTTCTGCAAATCACGGTGTGCAGAAAATTATGTTTTGGCTAACGAAAGTCTCTTTAGCACACATTTTGCCTGTTGTGGAGAGATTTGGGTGGGGAAAACATGCAATAAAGAGAGGTGTTGTTTGCAGGAAGCCAAGTGGCAGACTCTGTCCTCCCACCTTCCTCTACCTCAGCCTCCAGGAATACTTCCATTTTCTTATGTCTGCCAATGACAAATAGGCAGGCACATGGTGTCCTACTGCTTCATTGGCTCCAACCAGTCAATCTGCGTATGCCCACTGTTATGGGCTGAATTGTGTCTCCAAAAAAAATGTACTGAAGCCCTAACCCTGGTACTTGGAAATGTGACCTTCTTTGGAAATAGGGCCTTCATAGCTATCTTCAAGTTAAAGTCATCCTGAGGGTACGAGGGTAGTTCAGTGGGAGAATTCTTGCCTGCCATGCAGGAGACCTGAGTTCAATTCCTGGTCCATGTACTTCCCAAACAAGCAAACAAGGAAACCAACCAACCAACAAAAAAGTCAACAAATGGTGCTGCAATGACAGGATACTCACATGGGAAAAAGAATGAAACGTGACCCCGCTGTACAGCATACAAAAATGAGTAAATAAATAGATAAATAGATAAATAAATGAAGTCATACTGAATTAGGATGGACCCTAAATCCTAAATGACCAGTGTTCACACAAGAAGAGAAGAACAGAAATAAGGTAGAAGGCCATGTGAATAGGAGGCTGAGACTCAAGTCTACAGCTACAAGCCAAGATCGTCAAGGATTAGAGGGAAAACGTCAGAAGCCAGGGAGGCACAAGGAAGGTTTCCTCTGACACCTTGATTTCAGAGCTCTAGGTGCTAGAACTGTGAGAAAATACATTTCTGTTGTTTTACGTCATACAGTTGGTGGCAATTGGTTATGGCAGCCGTAGAAGCCAATGCAGCCACAATATTTGATGTCTGCCCATCAGAAAACTGTACAGTTCCTTGTTCTCCCATCATCCACAGTTTACTTGATGGAGGTTTATTCAAAAGTGTTTTTCTGAATCATAAATTCATTCTCAAGCCAGAGGCTGTTTCTAGGTGTGTGCCTCTCTCAGAATCAAATGTGGAATTCAGTTGCCCTCTTCATTGGCTGTTAGTGAAACCTGAAACTCTGGGCTCTGTGGAACAATTTACTCCCTGAAAATGGCTAATCCTGGACCAGCTTCTTTTTCTACCTCCTGGTTTGCTGCCAATAGCTTCCCCCACTACCCTGCTGGTACAGGTTCAAGAAATTCAAACCAATTTTAACAGCAGCCTAATTTTAATAAAAATAACTACAAAGGCACATATATATATTATTTTTTGTTGGAAAAAATAGCAAACAAATATAAATGGCATTTTGAAGCCAAATGTCTTATCAATGTAAACACTGAACTTAAAAAAATGTTAAAGATAGTACATGTTCATGAAGAGTTCATGCTTAAAAGATGGAGATTGGTTGGGACTTATCTGCAGCAGGGAAGAAGTGGGGTAGTTTTCTTTGAGCTGTGCTACTTCTTTCATGTGGCAGGTTGGGGGTGAAGTCAAGGAGAGAAATCCAGAAGAAGATGGAGCAGAAGGAAAAGAGCTTGGTACTAGCCCCAGCAAAGGCCCAGGCATTGCTGAACTCCTCTCCCATCCAAGCGGGACAAATGAGATCTAGGAATTAAGCATGAAAAGACAGCACCTATTCCTCAAAAGAGGCCATTCTTTCCCTCTGGTCTCCCTTTGTTCAAGCTTTGACTCACTCCTCCATAAGGGCAGGGAGTAAATGACAGAGAACAGAGCAAGAGGGCTTGAATCTCAATTTTATAGGGTGCCAGTTGCATGGGGCATTGAGTTAGGAATTCAACTCCTCCAAGTTACCTCCTAAATTAATTTGTAAAGTTTCTTCACATCAAGGCCCAGGTGATAGACCTCTTTGAATCACAAACATTCATTCATTCATGAAACAAAGGCAAAACTTTGAAAAATATTAGATTAGTTTTTAATTTTGCTTTTCTGTGCATTCCTCCAACCTGAGGCTCAGCTAAGGAGAGGAAGCATCATGGTTAGGGCAAGTGGGCTTAGGTGGTACTCTAAGGCTCCTGGGATCTTACTGGGTTGAGAGCTGGCACCGTGCTCCTGGGACCAGGGGACAGACGGACACTCAGCAAAGTCTGCAACACTGACAATTGCTGAGCAGAGGCCAAATCTGCAGAGAGGGGCCCCAGGGCCTTGATGGAGCTGAGAGGGAGAAGCCACGAGCTGGTTAGCCCTAGTTACTGGGAGCAGCTGCCACTTGTCCTCAGCTCTCTGACCACAGCAGAATCAACCCCAGGTCAGAGCCTCATTCTCTCAGTGATGCAAATCAAGCCAGCCTCCTCCCTTCTTCTCAGAGAAAAGCCAGAGGATTGGGGGATCTGAACAAATCTATCAAAAAGACTAAGTTGAACTGAACAAAGATAGCGTAAATTATTATCATTGATGAAAATTTTAACTGGGCTCACATTTCTCTCTGGGATCTCTAGCATGTGAGCTCCCTGCTCCATAAGAGAGATAAGGTCAGTTGTAAATCAAATAAAGAATTGATACATACTCTGCCCCGTTTTAGTTGTCATAAGAGTGATTTGGGGTCATGCTATATTCATTCCTCATTCATTTATTCAACAGTTAGCTATTAAGCATCTATTATACAATGAGAATTGTGCTGGGCACTCAGGATAGTGATTGAACTTGGGGGAGATGGCACATGTTTTTGGTCTAGGGAAGCTCTGGCTGCCTAGATCTAATATCAGAGCAGAAAAGTCTTTGAATAAAATTATATCTTTATATCCTGTGCTGGGAAAGATGGACTCTGCAGCTAATATATGCACCTGGAATAGCTTAGATTTTATTCTGCTTAGAATAATTGGCTTGATGTTGATGCTGCTGGCAAGTCTCTCTGCAGTAGGATGAAGTATGGACTACAAGGAGATAGTGAGAGCAAAGCTTGGAGTCCAACCAACAGCTGGTCCATATGTTCATTTAGTAATATCTGTGGGTCAAGAACATCATTATGAAGTCATTCCTCAGAAAAGTGGAAGAGTCAGATATATTATGGAACCCTAATCAGCTAGGCAGTCTTTCTAAACTCATTGTAAACTTGATGGATACAGACGCATTTAAGAATATATAACATGTATGACTCAGACAATCGGTAAAAGAGGAAACACAAATAAGCAAACACATGGAAACAATTTATAGCTTCACAAGTATAACCCAAGGACCACATACTAGGCAAACTAGAGGAACGATTTTCATCTACTAAATTAGGGAAAAAAAACAAAAACAAAAAAACAACAATTGTATCTCCAAGTATAAAGTTCTGTTTTATGCATTCATTGCTATGCTAGTATTGGCATTGTAAATTTGTATAAACATTTTGGGAAAGCAATATGACAAAGACCAGACAGAGCCACAAAGATTATCATAAACTTTGACCTGGTGATATCATTCCTAGGATTTATCCTAAGAAAATAATTCGGTAGAAGCAAAAAGTCCTATGAAGGGAGAAGAATCCCCATAGTATTATCAACATGAACAAAAAATAGAAAAATCGGAAACAATCTGAATGTTTGATAATAGAGCAACGTGGGTACTTCACACAATAAATTACCATGCAGTCTTTGAGAAGAAGAGTTAAGAAAAGTGTGCAAATTTTTGAAAAATGTGAAGTAGCGTTACCAAAATGAAAAAGCAGAGTTAAAAACTGATACTGTGATAGCCACTGTGTAACGCACAGACAGGATAGAATAAGCAAAAAGGGAAGCAACTGTGTTGGACTACCATGATTTTCTTTTTTCAATATTTTGTTGAACATCATTACGTCTCCTTTTTAATGGAAAAGTATTCACAAGCGAAATCTAAGGTCTCCATCAAATTCGATACAGTGATGCATCATCTCATAAATCTTAAGCCACATGAGTGATGGTTGCAATGCAAGCGCTGGGAGATGGCTTTTAACAGATCTACAAAGAGCATACGGAGGGGTTCGAGGTGTGTGGAAATAGACGCCGCATGGAGAAAGAAGGCAGTACGTCTTCCAGGAACCGCATTAGCCAGGCTGTATCACTCAGCACATCTGACAGGCCCCAGGCTTCCCAGAACCCCAGCATCCTGGGGCAAACACAGTACAGGACTCATGGAAAAGCCAAACCAACAAAGCCCGGCTGAAAGGTTTTTAATTAGATCAAAAGGGTCGAGTCTGATCTGGGTTTCACATGCAATGCATTGTTTAAAATCCATTTTCTCAGTCAGATACTATTGTTGCCAGTATCTCTAGGATACATTCAGTCTGATTTTATTTTGTTAGTTCATTTCACATTATTTTATGTTTTATTTTGTTTCCTTTTGGGGATAGACACGCTATTCTTTATACAATATGCAGATTCTTTCCCGGGTATTGGAAAAGAAATCCACCAGGGCCCTAAACCCTGAGCACACTCGCAAAAAACTCCCCCGATCTCTTCGTTCAAGTGAAGAAAGACAAAGAACTGAAAGCAGCAAGGAAGCTGGGCCATCACTTTTGTTTGCGTTCAGCACTTTTGATCCCAAGACTTCCTGAGAGGAAAGAAGCCTAAACCGCCCAGGCAGCAAGGCCAGTGCAGCCAATTTTTATATTGCTCCAATTTCGTCAGGAAGACCACCTCTGTGCGACCTTTCTGCTTTCCACAAGAAGCATCACAGCTCCAAAGCCGCTATTTTAATAAATAGATGATTCCCGAAGCACACAGGGCCCCTCTGATAGCATTTTATAAAACCACTTCTCCAAGAGATCAGGATTGCTTTCCCTGGCACCCCTCTGAGCCTTTAGAATCTTCAGGGAACTCCTGTACCCAGGTTAATGTTTTACAGCTTCATCTCCTGCAGGTTTCTAAGGCCCCTCAAGAGCAGGTGTGAGCATATATGAAAGCAAGTTGCTTCCTTTGAGGACTAGCTCATTAGTCAAAATGAATAGTCTTCCTTCTAAGCCATTTTCTCTGCTCCTTTGTTACTACAAAGTGGACACAAAACATTACGAAGTTATCACGCAATGCATTAAAAGAGGACACTGAAATTAGACTCTAAAAATTCAGAACCACTCATCTTACGTCATCTTCTATATTTTGGCTTCTGACAATCATGTGAAAATCCCAAGGCTATCAGAATATTTTATGTCTATTATTAGGCCTTGGCATGATTCTTGCTATGAATTACACCCTGCTTTCAGGAGGGACACCAGAAATGCAGTTTAAAACTGCATACTAAAGATACTAAGGGGAAGACTGCATCAAGCCTGCTATTTCCTGCAAAAACAAACATCACATTGTCTGAGCACTTTTTTGAGCCTACGGAGTCTTGCCAGGCAATGTTGCTCCAATACTGAAAAATCTCAAAGTTTGCAGAATCACTCCCCTGTACCACCTTTTCTCCATTTCCTTAGCTTAAGAGTGGAGAAAATTCCATCAGTACGTATTTCTACTCTGTTGCTTCTAAGTTACCAACATCTGTTTCTTAAACAGCCAAGAACATTTTTTTAAGTAAACTCTTTATAAAATTCCAGTTTTATTAATATACTTTAGAATAAGGGTTTGGGAATTTTTCAGGGGCATAGTTTAACCAGGAATAGGGCAGGTAGGATGACAAGGAAGGGCATTCTGATATTCTAGCCCTTTCCTTACGACAGTGTGGTTTAGGGGGATGTTTAAGTACCTCATGAAACATGAGTTACTAAGTCAGTCCTGTGAAACTTTGCTCTTTATGAAATGTTTCTTTCTCAAATTCACAGCTAGGAGTCCTTGATGACTGTTCTAGTTTGCTAGCTGCCAGAATGCAATATACCAGAAATGGAATGGCTTTTAAAAGGGGAATTTAATGAGTTGCTAATTTACAGTTCTAAGGCCAAGAAAATGTCCCAATTAAAACAAATCTATAGAAATGTCCAATCAAAGGCATCTGGGGAAGGATACCTTGGTTCAAGAAGGCCAATGAAGTTCAGGGTCTATCTCTCAAGTGAGAAGGCACATGGTGAACAGGGTGAGGGTTTCTCTCTCATCTGGAAAGGCACATGGCAAACACGGCATCATCTGCTAGCTTTCTCTCCTGGCTTCCCTTCATGAAGCTCCCTGGGAGGCGTTTTCCTTCTTTATTTCCAAAGGTTCACTGGTTGGTAGATTCTGCTTCTCGTGGCTATGTCATTCTGCTCTGCTCTCTCTGAATCACTTTCATTCTCCAAAATGTTTCCTCTTTTATAGGACTCCAGAAGCTAATCAAGACCCACTTAAATGGGTGGAGACACGCCTCCACCCAATCCAGTTTAACAACCGCTCTTGATTAAATCACATCTCCAGGGAGATGATCTAATTACAGTTTCAAACATACAATACTGAATAGGGATTAGAAGAAACAGCTGCCTTTACAAAATGGGATTAGGATTTAAACATGGCTTTTCTAAGGTACATACTTCATTTCAAACCAGCACAGTGACTGAGAAAAGATTCTATACTGTTTTACATCAAGACCAAATAATATGAACAAGAGCAGCATTTTCAGCTGGATTTTCCATGATTCTCTTATTCTGTGGCCTTCATTTCATCATCAGTAGCAGCTGTGTTCAGAAAGACGTTTCTACATGGTCCTAGGCAGGATTCATAATCTTTAAATGAGATGTAGTCATAATAATGATTTTTTTAAATAACACTGCCATCTTATCAGTGTACTAGCATACTAAAATAATGACTGGAGTCTTTTTACTCTCTCCCTGTTTGTAGAGCTAGAAGTTCAAAAACCACAGTGGGTGTTGGCAAGGGGTTTTATTATGTATGATTTCACTCTCAATGTTTAAATAAGACTTTTCATGTCTTCCTATGTGAGCTAGTTTGAATCCGTTGTATACCCCAGAAAAACCATGTTCTCTTAATCCATTCTTGTGGGGGCAGATCTATCGTGTGTGGGACCCCTTGGCTAGGTTGTTTCCATGGAGATGCGAACCACCCAATTCAGGGAGCCCTTTAAGAGAGCTCACAGAGAGCAGAAAGATGAAACCAAGTGAAGGATATAGAGAGACAGAAAAGCCCCAGGAGAAACAAGCAAGGGCCCATAAAAGTCTGGAGGCATTTTAGAGAGAAGGACCAGCAGACATCACCTTGTGCTTTCCCATGTGACAGAGGAACCCTGGATGGCATCAGGTTTTTCTTCAGTGAAGGTATCCTCTTGTTGATACCTTAATTTGGACATTTCCGTGGCCTGAGAATTGTAACTTGTAACTTAATAAATCTCTATTGTAGATTATGTTTTGGTAGCTTTAGCAAACTGAAACACTATACATTTATGTCTTTCTCCTATATATAACTCCAAGATTTTTGTTTTGTTATCTTCTATTGCCTTCTAAGCAACTGATAGTCCTCTCACCATTAGTCTCATCTCTAAAACCTCTTTTCTAGTTACTTTTTATCTTCAGATGTTCAACAAAGCAGAATCAGCTAAATTCTCTAAGGAAGCATGTCAGAGTTATTTGTGAGTGAGCTGAAGACAGCTTTCTCCTAGTACTGTCTATTATTATTATGGCAGGCATCAAAATGTTTTTCATAACCCTGAAATAAAAAAGGATTTTGAAAAAAATCCCTTTTTGGGTTGTTAGAAATTGGGGGAGGAGAGAGAAACATCTCATCAGAACTTACAGAAGACACTGGAACTGGAAACAGACCAGAAATAGGGAACCGGGATCCCCAAATTTTCAACCAAATGAGAAGACTTCTGCTAGTTATGATGAGAAAATTCCACATATCATCCTTCAGGGAAGAAACAGCCTCTACCAAAGCCACATTATGATTAATAAAACCAGGCCAGTTAACCAGATGTTAACTTTTAGAAACAAATAGAGAAGTTCAGCTCTTCAACACTTCTGAAGGAATGAAAAAGGGAGGAAGATAATAATTGCACATGCCCAAGATCCTTGAGAATAGAGTTTGCACAAAGCACCTGAGCATCTTGTAAAAATGCAGATTCTGATTCCATATGTTCAGGGTAGGAGCCAAGAATCTGTGTGTCTAAAAAGCACTCCCAAGTTATTCTAATGCTGCCTATCCTTGAACCACACTCTCTCTCAGTGGCAAGGCTGTATATCAGTGAGTGTATGGTGTAGTCCTGGCTGGCAGCATTGCATCACCTGGGAACTTGTTATAAATGCAAAGTTTCCACCCCACTTCACACCAAATGAATCAGAAAGTCTTGGGGAGGAGCTCAGCAATCTGTGGTTTAACAAGCCCTCCAGGTAATTCTGATTTGCACTAATTAACCAGGGCAGTTGGAATTGGGGCAGCCAAGAGTAGGGATTACAGGGTCTTTAGGACCTTAGAAACCTGGGGTAGATGGCTTCAAGATCCATGCAGGTAGCTTGAAACCAAGGAAAGGAACTTCTGGGACCTGATTCAGGATTTTAGAAATGGAATTGAATTCATTGTGGCCAGAGTGGTTGTAACACAAGCACATTTCGCAGTGAAGAACCAGAGTGACAACCTGGGGGTATATCTGGAAAGCTTAAGAACCAAGTTTGCAGAGGACAGGAGAACCCACCAGAACAATTTATATTCACAGGAGGCTTGGACTTTGGATATCTGAATCCAGCTTTCAAGCCAGAGAAGTGAGGAGAAATAGGTATGGGGAAAATTCCTGCTGAACCAACGTGCAGTCAGATTGTAATTAACCTAAGATAAGGATCAACAATTTCTACACGTTGTTAGTTTAGCATTGGAAAGCTTTGTTTTCTTTCCTTTATGTCTTAATAAATTCCTAACTTTGTCTTTTATCATTTTTTAAAAAAAGAATTTGCATGAACTTGTGCTTTTAAAGGGGAAATACAGAGCGGTGCGACGGTAGCTCAGTGGCCCAATTCTCATCTGCCATGCCAGAGATCCAGGTTCGATTCCTGGTGCCTGTCCATGCAAAATAAATAAATATAACAATAATAATAAAAAGACAGGTATGTGGGGGGCCACAGCCCCAAGGGGATTAGAACAGGCCCATGGTGGTAGACAGATCAAGAAAATTCTAAGCCATCAAGAGACAGGTCCTCTCCTGCCAGAGATGCCCTACTGGGCTCCTTTGTTCTAAAACTGAGCTGCCTTGTTGCAAGTGAAACTGGAATTTCCTTCAGCTTGGGCCAAAACCCAAGAGTAGGAGTCTCAATATGAACTTCATACTGGTTCTCACAAATGAGGTGTTTTCTGTAGAGATATGAAGTGTGGCTTATGATTTTATTGTCAGGCCTCATACCCAAAGAGTAAATGATAGGGAGGCTGAGGCAGAGTTATTGCTCCAGCAAAGGATTGAGGGTTGCTTTTGTTCCATGCTGTTTCGTGTTTTACTCCCTAAATTTTTAGGGACAGCCTTTAATTCATAGACAAAATCTCTATGTATTGAGGTGTACCTGAACCCCCACCCCAGCCTGCCTATTCCAAGCCCCTCCCCAATGGCCTGCTGTGGCTCTAACTCTCTCTCTACCTTGCCTATAGGTCATCCTGACTTCTCCAAAGTCTATAACTTTCTGGTAACAGTCTTCTGAAAATCCTCTGTCACATGGCAGTCTCTCTTTCCATCTCCTTTGGTTTCCAGTTTTATGTCCAATTTCCTTTGCTTATAAGGACCTCAGCCATATCGAATTAAGACCCACCATAATTCAACTTGGCTACACCTTAACTAATATCATCTACAAAGGTCCTGTTTACAAATAGGTTCACAGCCACAGGATTCGGGATTAGAACTTGAACATGACTTCATGTAGGGCAAGAGTCGGTCCCCAATACATATAGAGTCATAAATACAAGCAGGTTGTCTCATTACCCAACCCTGAAACATTCCATTCAGAGAGGTCAACACCTGAGACACAACAGGATATTTACAATGATAACATTAAATTATGAAACATATATTTATCAAGCTGTTAATATGCACTAGACACTATACTCTGTAAGAAGACAAAATAGCACGTACGCACGCAAATAAGTTTCTCAACAGCTGTTTCCAGTTTTGCAAAATTTTGTATATACTAAATACTTGGTTAATTAAAGAGACAAGGCCTTCACAGGAACCTGAATTAAGGCAAGAGTTGGACACTCAAAAGAGTTGAACAAGTTTACAAATTAAAAATAATATGGAGTTAAAATACAGAATTTTATTTTATTGTTGTACCTTCAAAGAAAAAATTTGCAAACCAGTATAGAATATGTTTCCTAATAAGCAGAGTATAAAGCATAACATTTATTGAGTTATTACTAAGGAAAGGGCTGGTTGCTTTAGTTACATGACATAATCTCTCCTCAAAAGGTACAATGGGGCAGAGATGGGATTTAAAACCAGACCTGGCTCTTTTAAAATCTTCATGATTAATTGGTTGATTTGTTGATTAACTTTCTTGATTGACACAAACTTGTGATTTTGGGGTTCTGAATCTTTTATGCAAAACTTTTCTATCATTTTATATTTTCCTAATTTGTATTGATAACCCAGGCCACAGAAAACTGTGAGAAAAATTGTAACAGTACAAAGTGTCACATTATTTTATTAATTCATTGATTCACCAAAATATTTATTATGCTCTTAGAACATTTCAGGTATTGCTCTAGCTGCTGAGCATAATTAATTGAATAAAATCTTTGCCCTTGTGAAGCTTGTATTTAAGTGAGGGACATAAACAATGAAAAGGTAAGTATAAATTATGTTAGATGCAGAATATTCTGGATGCACTGAGAGAGGCCAAATGAAAAAATCTCTGCAGCTCCAGCTGCTTCTGTTGCCCTCTTTCTGCAGGACCTGTAAGGAGAGACTGAGCAGGAACAGTCCAGGTATCTAGTGACAGAAGTTTTAGGAAGGGGCCTATGGGAGGAGGACTCTTTTCAGCTCCATAGGGAATCACCTCTGCATCACTGCAGCATGGGTACCTGAACCACCCCGTGGGAAGCAGTCAGCAATCATCAAGATGAGGAGCCATGGGATCAGGCACATTGGGAACATGGTTCTTACAGAGTCACCTAACATTTGTACCCCACTTTTCTATTTTACTTGCACATATTTGGCATTCCATTTGGTTTTAACTTTCCTCCCTAAGGGTGTCACTGAATTAATTTATGAGCAACAGAAACTTAATTCTGACTTATTTAAAGAAGGGGGGAAGAGGGAGAGAAGGAAGGAAGGAAGGAAGGAAGAAATGAAGGAAGGAAGGAAGGAAAAGAGATTCTTTCAGTTTCTGGGATTCACAGATCAATGTCAACACAGGATATCCATGTTTGGAAGCAGGATAGAAACCATGTGAAAATTAGTAAGTTTCACTGAAATGAAAGAACTGAAATGAATTAATTACCAATTTTCAATTTTGTCTCACCCCACTCCATCATTTGAAGGAGTGTCTCATTAGCCAAGCCTGGGTATGCTTCTGTCACCTGCTATGCTGTGTTTGGGAGAAGAAGGACCCAGTAGAGGAAGCCTAAAGGGTCCCAGTTGCCTTTCCCAGCAGAAGGGTAGAACTCGCGGTCTGTGTACATGGTAAAGAAGTAAGTCTCTGCAAAAATCAGAGCACTTGAAGAGTTAAAATGTTGGGTGTTTTGGAAATGATAGATATCTACAATGGACATGTACTATTAAGCCACTTCATAAATGCCAAACACACTCAGAGAGGTTAAATAAGTTTCTTGAGTTCCCATAACACAATTCACCCCTGGACAAGAAGACAGGGCATTCCATGTTCAGTGTACATTCCCTTATACCTTATAACCAGACTGTATCTTTGAAACTACTGCAGAGAAACCAGAAGAGACAAAAAGAAATATCAATATGTTTAGGAGCCCCATTGATGAGTTTCACACCTTCATTAAAATAACTCCTCTATGCAATCCAGAACCATATCTTGTTGATACCACCATTCAGAAGACATGTTTTGAGTCTTCAGATTTGGAAAATATAAGTCCTATAGATCAAGGAGATTGGCTAAAGCACTCCAAAGTATTCAATGTCAAATATTTTGCATGTAATAAATACTGATGCAAAAATTAAAGCCATATAGGTCTTTGATAAAATTTATTTTCCTGTAAAAGGTGGGGTGGGGACTGCATAAAAGGATTGGAGCAACAAATAGTATAGTAAAAACTTGGCCATATGTACCATTTTTAAGGCTTCATAGAACCTAGAACTTGGAACAAATCTTAAAATTCATGTAGTTTTATCCCAAAGTTGAATCTAAATTCCTTTTTTGTAAACCTTCAAAGGGAAGATTGTAGTGCAGAAACAGTCCAGGTAGCTGACTAGATAAATTCATACAAGTGGGATAGGACATTTAATCCCTCAAAGGCCCAAATCTTCCTCTTTACACCCACTCCCTCCTTTCCCAAATGCAACATGAGACTGGTTTTTCATGATATCTGATGGCCCATATTATTTTGCAGCCTCAGCACTGGAGAAAAAGGCATGCATACTGAATTGTGAGCTGTATTCTGTGCATTTAGGGGCTGAAAATATTCTGTTTCTAAGTGCTTTAAGTTATAGCTAGTGATAAGTAAAACACCCCTTCCCAAGCCAGGGAGAATAATGCTCTGTTAGATAACAAACTTTAAAAAAGGGAAAGCTTGTCTTCCTCCACCCCACCACCAGCCCTTCCTTTACTCCCTACGCTCCTTTTCCATAAAAAATTTTATACTATATTCCAAACCATGGTAATACACAAGTGATATATGGTGATTCTAATTGTTATATTTGCCTTTTCTTGACTTAGTAGAAAATTCTGCTTCATAATGGAAGCTTTCTGCATGCATCCAACATAAATCTGAAAAAAAAATATTGTTGTCCTTGCATCAATTAAAGATCTGCCATATAAATGACTCAGTGAAGAGTACCTGCAGTTGTTTGAGGTGTGAAAACATTAGTTTTAAATTTGAATTAATGTTTGATATTGAGTAGTAGGCATTCATCGCGAAAGAACTTAATCTGTCTTGGGAAAATACTAAATCGTAAAATAAACACATACACATTCAAAAGTACATCCTATCTACTAAATAGTACATCATAAGCATGTTTCTTGGAAATTGTACACAGACACTTAAAAGCAATGGTTTTCTCATAAACTATTCTGGCCTGAAGGCTTGGTTTCTACAAGTGTGAAAGTTGCTCATGCATTAAGGCTGCATTTGAATGCAAACCTCATAGACTGGTAGATTGTGCTGGATTCACAGTATTATATCCAGGAAATATTCAGTTGAATGGACCTTTTCTAATAGTTGCCATTTTTATCAAAAGCAAAATTAAAACTATTTTCAATGCAAAACCAAATTCTCAACAACACCCACTTGAATTAGCAAAGCAACATTTCATCAGACAATCACCTGCAGAATTTAGAATGCAATTTAGAATTACTAATTGGTGTGTTAAATGGATATATGCAGAAAGTACTGAGGGGATAAGTCAACATTTCTGAAAGAAACTTAATTTCAGGATTTCCTGAGTGAGTGCTCCAAATTATAAGCCTACCTACACATTAGTACAAGGGTTAGAGAAATCAATTCACTCTAGATATTTGTTGTGTGCATAATTTTAAAACGAATAAATACTACTTTTGAAATTGCTCTGGTTCATTTTGCCAAAAGTAACACCCTTTCTGGGCACATAGCCATCAGATATGAGCCCTGTGTTCTTTGTGACTAGATGATCCCTGAAACATTGATATTTTACCAAAGGATTCACTGAGATAGAGGATAATCAGAGCGAAAATATTTGCCATTAAAATGTAGAAAAGTGTGGCCGAGATTCCTTAGAAGAAAGTTAGCTTTCATCTTAATACACTGTTTACCTTTTAGTTCGTTATCTAAACTTGGATTCTACCATTAAACCATTTCTACTGCCAAAACCATCATCATTTCTTATCAGCTCTAATGTGGGCTTTTACAACAGCTCCCTAAATCATCTCCTTGCCTTCAACCTTGCTCAGCAGAATCCATCTGCACACAGCAGCCAGGATGAGATTTCTAAAGCTGCTTAAACAGCTGGGGCTCTGCCTGCAGGAGAGGCAACCCACACGTAGAACAGGATTCCACTCCAGTGAGGACAAGCCCCTGGCCCTTACAAGTAGGGAGGGCTCCAATATAGTCAACTCATCACCATGTGGAGCTTCTAATATGACATAGGAATAGTGTCATATCAGAAGCTCATTGTTGGTGTAAGTTGCTGACAAGTTGGACATTTAAAGAGAGCCATAGCTAGAAAGGCCTTGGTAAGTGGGAGTACACGCATTGGATCCATTCACAGTCTGTTTCTGCTACTCTCACTACTCCATTTATGGGCCTTTCATGCCAGCCAGTTCTGTGGTAGCATATTACAAAGACAAGTAAATATCAGCTGGCCAAGTCATTTTGTCTACTTAATTTTTCAGTGCCTCTTCCATAGTGGGTGCTTTATGGTGTACATTAATGTGTGATGCAAAATTCTTCATGTATGTGTCCATTCCCATATGTCCAATCACATGCCTCTACTTGTCTAGTCCTTTTCCTTCAGGCTACTGCCCAGCAATTTGCACATATTCTCACCTCAGGCAACTTCCACTTCCAAAATAGATGACCAGGTGTACTGATTAAAGTTCCATCCATTGAAAAACCTGCTCATTCAATTTACATGTGCTCTCTGGTCCTGTTCAGATTTGATCCTGGATGTCTCATTTTCATCTTATGATGGACTTTCTGAGTCCACCTGACTTCACAACTTGGAAGATATGGCAAACCTCAGCTCATAATGGGAAATTCTGGATGCATCGTTTCTTGGTGCACAAAGCCAAGTATTCCATCTCTGCCAGGGCCCTGTGACACACCAGAGACTATTTCCCAAAGGCATGGCATTCTCTGCTTGTAGATGGTAGGGCTTTACCCAGAATCTTAGGGGCCTATTTAGCAATGTCCCTACTGGATCTTACCAGAAGCTCAGCGCTGCATCTTTTCCTCACTGACACCTCCGAAATCACAGGATCTGCTTGATCATATGACCTAAATGCCAGAGATGGCTGCATCATGGCCTGGACATCTGCAGTGTTCTTTCCTACTCTGAGTCCCATTTGTAGCTCTTAACTTTCTTTGTTACCTGGTATATGGATTGGAGCAGCAGTTCCAGGTGTGGAATGAGTGGCCACCAGAACCCAGAGATGCATTCAAGATGTTGCAATTTTTCTTTTGCATTAAAAGAGATATCCTGCCATGCTCTTGACCAGTGGACCCCTTAAAATGCCACTGAATTATCTGGTGAAACTTGAAAGGGTTCTTCCCCTCCCTCTAGAGCATATATATATCTCACTAAGGCCTCCAGTGTACCGACACCTCTCCCTTATCCTCTCCAAGCAACATGATGTTGATATAAAAGCTAGTGTGATTTGGGTAATGTCCAGATGGTCCAGACCTCTTCAGACTATATAATGACCGAGGTCAGAAGGGTTAGCATAGCCTGAGGAAAAACTTAATGAACATCATGAACATCATGAATTGTTAATGAGCACATGAACAGACCCCTTTTGCTAGTCTTAATAGAAAAAAATACAGTTTCCAAACTATTGGTTGCATATCATGTAGTTTAGTATTAAACCTGAAGGCTTACTAGTCTGCTTTATCAGTAATTCCATAACTGGCAAAGCAATGGTAATTGGGGCTACTATGTGATTAAGTCTGCAGTGGTCTACAGTCATTCTCTGGAATCTTTGTGGTTTCTTCAGGGGCCAGATGGCAAATTAACTTGAGATATGATAGGGTCCACTGCCTCTGAATCTTTTAAGTCACTAATCTCTGTCATCCTCCATTCCTACCTCAAAGGTCTAGGTCATGAAAAAACAATATTAGAGGATTTCATTTGGCCTTCTTCATTATATTAACTCTTACTCCTCAGACTAGGAACACCTGTCAAGTACATCAATTCTAATCATACACTCAGGAACCAGGAAATGACCATTAGGCTTTTACTGAGGAGCAGCCTGTGGAAGGCGTGGCCTTGGCTCAAATGAAGCAAATGATCTCAAAGCACAGCAACTGAGACCCTTGATCAATTGCATTCCCTCTAGCTGAAGGTCTGTGGGGCACATTTTCATAGCTGCCATATAAATTGAATGTAATTTTAATCAAAACATTACAAGGAATTTTTGTAGAAACTGACAAGCTGATACTAAAATGTGTATGGAAATAATAAGGATCTACAAACAACTTGGCAAAAGAACAAGTTGGACGACTCACACAACCTAAATTCAAGAGTTACTATAAAGATATCACAATCACATAGACATATAAATTAATGGTAGACTATAGAGTCTAGAAATAGAAACAGGCATGTATGGCCTACTGATTTATTTTTAAGATGAAAAGCTAATTCGGTGAGGGAAAGGACATTCTTTCCAACAAATGATCCAGGAACAATTGGATATCCATGTGCAATATATGAACTTTGACTCTTACCTCACACCACATACACACATGAACTCAAAATGGATCATAGGTCTAAGCGTAAAATTGAAATATTTAAAATTTCTAGGAGAGAATATAGGGTAATCTTTGTAATCTTGTACTAGACAAAGGTTTCTTAGCACATAAAAATCATGAACTGTGAAAGAAAAAAATGATAAATTACACCATTAAAATTTAAAATGTTTGCTTTTGAAAACATTGCTAAGAAAATTAAAAGGCAAGACATAAACCAGGAGAAAATTTTGCAAAACATATATCCATAATATATGCAAGATATTTAAATTCAATAGTAAGGAAAAATAACCCTATTAAAAAATATGGGCACAATATTTAAATAGACACTTCACCAAAGAAGATATACAGATGGCAATTAGCATGAAAATATGTTTAAGATAAATAATCATGGGGAAATTAAAGTGAAAATCATAACAAAATATTACTATATATTCACTAAAATATCCAAAATTTAAAAAACTGACAATATCAAGTGTTGGCAAAGATATGGAGCCACTGAAATGCTGGCACAATGCAAAATGGTGCAAACCACTTTGGAAAACAATTTGGCAATTTCTTGTAAAGGTAAACATATACTTACCATCTGAGCAAACAATTCCCATTCTTAGGTAAATGAAAATATATGTTTATACAAAGCCTTGTAAATTAATATTCATAGTGGATTTATTTATAATAGCCTAAAACTGGAAACAACCCACATTTTGGCACATCTGTCTATTTACCCAAGGAAATTACTTCTTATTAGTAGAAAATAACGAACTACTGCTAAATCCAACAAGAGAAATGAATCTTAAAAAGATTATGATAAGTGAAAGAGGCCAGATAAAAAAGACTACACACTGTATGATTCCATTTAGATGAAGCTATAGGGCAGGCAAAACTATAGCAGCAGATTAGTGGTTTCCATTCCAAAAGTTGGATATGGGAAAAGGGGTTTGACTGAAAAGGAGCATGAGGAAAATTTTTATATGATGGACATATGCTACATATCATGATTGTGGTGGTAGTTACATAACTTTAAACACTTTTCAAAATTCATTTACTCTTACTCTTAAAATTGGTGAATTTTATTGTATATAAATCATACTTTGATGAAGCTGATTTTTAAAAGTAAAATTATATTGGGACATAAAATCAAACCTGGAAAAAGTTAAGAAAAATTGACTCTGATTTAATGGACCATGCATTTGGTTCTAGGGTTTCTAATTGCCACCATGTAAGTGGAAACCTAGTCATTTACACAATTTACTGTTCTTGGTCCACCACCAAATAGGAATTTCCTTATGCATAAAGTGGACACCATTTGAAATAGCAATATTATTATAGTAGACTCAACAAAGACTTCCACAGGAAGTCTTTTATATTGACCCACTCTTCAGGCAATCCAGTGAAGCAATTATTTGGGAGAGTCATTAAAATACTGGGTAAGTAAATCGTTCTTTATTGAGCTAGTTTAACACATGGCTAGATTTTAGAATATTCGAGGAAAAGAAGTTCTATGTGATCGTCAATTATTCTTTCCTAAATTTTATTTCTCTCAACAGGACTTTTGATAAACATGAGTAATGAGCTTAATGTGCCCATCTTGGCATGAGCAGGGATGCAAGCTATCAGCGGTGCCAATGGACCTTAGAACCACTCCCCTCCCAAACATTTGAATATATCACTGAGTTGGAGATAAAGATAGCCTGTTTGTAAAAGTCAAGGGATCTAACAATGAAATACTCTGCTAGCTTTATCCTTTAAGCACCAGTCTCCTTTTGTATTTTCAATATGGAAAATGTATCAGAGTTAATGACTTTTAGCTGTTACCCATCTCTAAAGTCTCTCAGAGATTGAGAAATCTGAAACAATTATATTTAAAAAATATAAATATTTTTATATTTAAAAAGGAAGCTAGGGCAGGCCATGGTGTCTCAGCAGGCAGAGTTCTGCCTGCCATGCTGGAGACCCAGGTCCAATTCCCAGTGCCTGCCCATGCAGAATTCCCAGTGCCTGCCCATGCAGAATTCCCAGTGCCTGCCCACGCAGAATTCCCAGTGCCTGCCCATGCAGAATTCCCAGTGCCTGCCCATGCAGAATTCCCAGTGCCTGCCCACGCAGAATTCCCAGTGCCTGCCCACGCAGAATTCCCAGTGCCTGCCCATGCAGAAACAAAAGAAAAAGGAAGCCATGCTAAAACAATTCTCTAACTATTGTGATCAATTTAACAGTTAACAATGAATAACAAAATTTTACCTCATTTGCAGATCATGTCAAAAGTGTACATTTGAAGCCCTTTTTGAATATGAGGCCCTGGATAAAAGTCCTTCTTGCATCTAGCCACCCTGCCTCCCTATCCTTCCAAGGTTAACTATTTAATTGGGGCCAGCAAAGTTCAATGAGAACCAAATGAAAATGACATATATGCCAGGCATTTGTCTAAATACTTTACATATAATAATTAATTCATTTTTCACAAATGTTGCCAGAGTGGGATAAATACTATGATTAGGATAAATCCTAATCAGATAAGGAAATTCAGCTGTAGAGTATTCAGTAACATGCCCAGAATGACAGAGCTAATAAGGGGCAGACTGGCTGTAATGTCAAATTCTTAAGCATTATGTTATAGGTTGAATCATGTAGAGTTGTCAGTTGTCAATCATGTGTCACCTACAAAATTGGCAATTTCATATGGTTCATCTTAATATAATACTGATGTTGGCTGAAGCAATGTTCATATGAACATGACTATATGGGACATATATAGTCCTTCCTACTGTCACACCAGAGTATGCATCAACTTTCTAGCTGAATGTGACAAATACAGCATTTATATCTGAGTTGTTTTTGCTGCCAGGCAAAGATATTTTAAAATCCATGTATCTTTTGAGAAGAGATAGGAGGCACAGAAAAGCCAATTAAGGCTTAACAGAAGCAAAAACATTCTAAACTTTCTAATAACCAGAGCTGTCAAAGATGGGCTATGGCTACTCTGGACTTGGTAGGACCTTCTCCCCTGAGGGGCATCCTCTGAGTGGGACAGTGGAGCATTGGACCTCTAAGGTCAGTTCAGTCTCTAAAATGCTTTTATCCAAAAACTCTATTGAAGTTTGCTTTCTTTAGATAAACCATTGACTCATTAGCACTCAGCCAGTGCAGGAGTTAGGCGTTACCCAGTTTATGTGTTTATTCTGTTGGCTGGACTTATTGCTACGGATGCTTTGTTTTTCACCCCAGTGGAAAAAAAGTCAAAGACAAAGGAATTCTTTTGAAAAACAGGGAAGTTCTTTCTATTCCAGTTGGAAAATTTCATAACTATATGAAAGATTCAGAGAGAAATCAAGGTGTATCTTTAAGAAGCCAATATTGACCTTCCTTAATTTGTGTAGCCAATTCTCATAGAGACAGTTTCCCTGCTTGCCTCTGACAGCTTACGAGGCAACACTGATTTCTTTTCTCTGAACAGAATACACAAAGTTCTTAAGATATTCAGCAATGGGACTTAGTAACATTAAATTTTTTTCAGATTGGCTCTGGGAAGATAATCGAATCATGACAACTCCCTTGATTTGCATTTTATTTATTCACCTTGTTTACCTGTGTTTACCCTGATAACAGGGACCCACACAGACCAGCTCTCAACACCCAGCCAAATCTGTGTGCCCCTGACTTTAGCATAAAGCCTAGAGCCACTGCCCAGGGGCCATAAATCTTCTCAATTGGCTCATCCTGATAAGCAAGACCACCAGTACCAAGAAGACTTGAGAAGACAAAATAAAAGTCCTCAAGGCTGCACAGAAAGAGATAGAGAATTGTTTCAGCTAATTCCAGGACAACACCTTTTCGCAGAGTAGAATTTCTTTCCCTCCTTCCACACCATGACCACACACAGCTTCCCTGAGCTGGGCACAGATAGTAAGCATCCCATTTTCTGTGAAATTTGGCTTCACTGATTGCAGCTTGTAATGATCATTCAGCTCAGTGGATCAAATCTTAGTTTTCTAAAAGCCACTTTATGTGGCACGTGTTTGTCCCTCACTTATCCTAATCGGGGGGCATCCCTCTATAAGGATTGGCTTAGAAGTAATTTCTTGATTATTTGGATGTTTCTAGAGAGGCGTGATGTTCTGTGTCCTACTGAATGTCTCCTGATGGTGTAGAGGGCACTGTAACAGCTCATAGGGGACCCATTTTCAACAATGAACCATTTGATCCATTAGCCCAGATGCTCTGATAACCCGAACCTTTTGAGATGTGTCTGGGCCACTAGCAACTTATACCTGCAGAAAACCATCCTGCATCCTAGCTGCTCACTCTCGGCTCTGCAGTGCCTGGATCTGATATAAAATCCCCATCACCCCCTCCCCAGCTCACCCCTCTGGGATGCTGGCACAGCTTTCATTTTCTGCACGTTACCTTTTCTCTCTGTGGTTATAGATTCTGAACAAAAACAGCAGTAGGGAGACTCCAAACTGGCAGAAGTCAGCGAGAACATAGCGTGGAGCAGTGGCAGGGCCCGCCTGCCCTTGGCCTTTTCCCACCAGGTGGTCCGCTGGCCCCAGGCTGCCCAGGCTCTCTGCCCACAATGATGGGAAGTTGCTCTCCCGGCCTGCCCACCACAGCCACAGGCAGGTGCAAGGTGCCTCCATTTCATCGGTGTCACCTGACTCCTCTGTCCAGGTTGGAAGCATAATTTGCAGTCCCCTGGATTGGCTCCCCTTTACAGCACATTATTCGTTCTCTTTTCCTTGAAGCTTTCCCTGAATACAGCCCGTGCTCAAGGCCACTCTCCCGATCATCATCACCAGAGAATTTTCAGGTGTTCCACAACTGAAAAAGAAAAAGACCTCTCAGAAGAACTCCTCCCAGGTGGGATCAAACAGAGTTCTGGAGAGGAGAAAACAACAGAGAGTCAACTGATGCCAGCCATGATCTTAGGACAAAGGCCAAGAAGTGGAAATCATTGGACTTTAGTGTTGGTCCATGTATATGTTTTAGTCAAGCAAAAGAAACTGCCAGGCTCCCCACCGCCCCACCGCCCCACCGCCCCACCGCTGTGTGAATGAGACTGGCCCCTGCTGGAGGATGTGCCTGAGAGGCGGTTCCATGACATCGCATCAATACCTTCAGTAACTGCATCTTCCTGTCACATCCAGGGCACATTAGAAACCCATTTCCTTTATTCAAAAAAAAGTGTAACTATTCAGTCCCAAAATTGGCAATACTTATTGGCATTCGTACATGACTGAGCAGAGCCACTAAAGCCTTTGCTCTTGTCATCACACATTCAGGAACAGTTTGAACTGTGCCTTTTATTTTTTAACCTGGATGCTCCATGACTTTCCTAAAGAGGGAAGTACAGATGGAAGTGGCACATCACATGCTGCCCAATTAGTTCTGTAAAGGAAACAATGGGGAACATGAATAAATGAAACAACAAAAGCCAGGTGAGAGAATTAAAATCATCTTAATACCTTCATGCTGAGAGAAGGATGTCAGTCATTCCTTTTCTTTCTTTGTTTTGTTTCTTCTTTCTTCTTTTAAGCCACATAAGCCTTGACTCACTTCATTTCAAACAGTTTTCTTCACCCGTCCTTGTTCTACAGATGTGAATCAGTGGGATGAATTAACTTTTGCTCAGGGCATTAGTATAATAATAATCTGCTTCTTAAAGAGGAAGAATAAAGAAAAAAATTAATAAAATCATCCCCCTGCTACAATGCCAGGTCTGTAATGAAATATAGAGATGCTGAGAGAAAAGTACTCTGTTAACCAAAGTGCCCTGCAAAATGTGCAGATCTATTATAACCTGGTTTTGGTATTATCACTGAACCCTACTGGAAAGGGGTAGGAAAAATAGCTGTAAAAAATCATTTGCAGAAAACAACGAAATGAAACTTGTCTCTTTTTTATTATTATTATTTCATGCAACATGGTCTGGGGGAAGAAAGGTCAAATGTAGTTATTAAGGGAGGCAAACATAGTAATTGTTCTTAGTCGCGTGAGGTCCCACTCCTGTGACACTTTAAAAGAGCTACTGAGAAGATAGAATCCACAGAGCTCAAGGAACCAGGTGAATGGCAGTTCCTTATCTTTAAACATCTGACCAACCCAAATTGGAATGTTGAGTTGAGCTCAGGGGTCCTCCGCCTTGAGCCAGTCTGTTTCCTTATGTGCAGAATGAGAAGTGCTAGACCTAGCCCAGTTATCTCTGAGGATTATTCTGGCAACCTAATGGGCGAAGAATATGAATAGGTTTTGCAAAGGGTGGAGATATAGAGCTCTAAGGAAGTCTGAAATTGTGTTCAAGTAACTCTGATTTTCTCAAAGCCCTCATTCAATTGGAGAAATCTTTCTTGGTACACTCTAAGAGAAGATAGGTAGAGGAAGATTGAGGACCATGCTTTATTGGAGAGTAGCAGGAGGGTGGGAAAAGGAGATTTTTGTTTTTGTTCATGTTCACCAATTTCAAAACTCATCAAAAAGATTTGCTTTTTTTAAAATGTAAAGTTGAAAGTGGAGTAGCTAAAGTAATTCTTCTGAAAGCTCATCTGGTCACAGTATTCCTTAATTTAAAATCCCACAGTGGTTTCTGGATACCTTCAGGTCAAATTCTAACTCTTTAGAGCCATGGTGGGGTCCCCGCACCCAAACTTCCCAGCAGCCCCTCCTGCTCACCGTCCTCCCCAGACCTGCCTCGGCTGGCTTAGGTCCTCACTGCTGGGGAGGTGCCACTGGACAACACACCAGAAGGGATCCCGTACTGCCTGGCGCTCCCGCTGTAGGGTAGATGCCAACTTCTTCCTCTTCCCTATTCATGAGAACTCTTAGGACAGCAAATCTACCTTTCTTCTGGGATTCTCTGGTGCCTGGAGCAGAACCTGAAGAACTTGGAAGCACAGAGTAAATGTTCCCTTATCGAAGAAGAAAGGGAAGAAATTCATATTGATTACCCAGTTTATTTCCCTCAGGGTCTCCCAATTTCTACCATGCAAATGCCTTTATTGTTTTTTTGTCATATTTTTGAACCATCCATAATTTTATTTACTTAATTATTTTCCTTTAGCTGAACAACTCGCTTTTTAAAACTGAAATGGAATTGAAGAGAAAAATGTTTTATCATTACATCGCAAATCCCACAAGAGCAGGAACTATATTTTGTTAACATTGAGTCCTTAGTGTCTAGAATTGAACACACAGCAAGAATCCTATAGTATTGGTTAAATGAATCAAAAAATGGAAAACCAGTACCACCGGCCACAAATGCATGGTAACCACAATAATAAATTTTAGAGACTCATTTACATGCAGGGTGATAAAGGCTTAAGAAGTGTGAGAAAAATCCAAAAGAGGATTATTCTTGTGAGTCCTGATCAGGTCCCAGTCCGCAAAGAAAATGAAATTTACCAAAAGGCACCTGGCCTGCCATGGAGGGAGGGTCTACAAGAGTGTCTTAGTTTGTCCGGGTTGCTATGATAAATACCTCATAACTGGTGGATGTAAACAGTGGGGGTTTGTTGTAGTGCAGTTTTGGAGGCTAGAAGTCCAACATCAAGGCATTGACAGGGTTGGCTTTGTTTTGGAGCCTGTAGTGTTCTGACAATCTTCTGTCACGTCTCTGCTTGGTCTTTGCTTGGTCTCCTCCTGTGGCTTTCTCTAGCTGACCGAGTCCAAATCGCCTTTGCTTTCTGGATTCCCGTCATATGGCGTGAGGCCTACCATGACTCAATTTGTCCCCATCTAAAAAGGACTTTCAAAGATCCTATTCACAGCAAGTCCACAGTTAACTAATAACATCTTCAAAGAACCTATTTACAAAGAACCTATCTGCAAATTTACACCCAGGACAGAACTTGAACATACCTTTGTGGAAGGTATTATTTGATCTACAACTATGCACTTCTTCTTTCAGCTGGAAAGAAAGGAAGAGCCGCCATGTTCCACTCTCAGATTCAAGAGCAAAGAACCTGGGGAAGCAGGAGCTATACAGACTCTACTGAGACTATAACTATAAAAACCTTAGATCTTCTTATATGTTATTTTTCTATCATGCCCATCCTGATCTGTTCCTCCTAGTGGTTAATGAAAAAACTCAAATTTTAAAAAGTTTGTGCTTGTATTCATAATATATTCCACCCCTTAATATTATATATAGATATTTGGAGGAAGAATCCTTAGGTGGAAAGCGCAAGGAATGACTCATCAAGTAACCCTGATTGGCCACTGAAATTTCACCTTCCCCCTTGGGGTTCCCTTTCCTTCTATTATTGCTTGCTCTTAGAAAGACTGGCTTATACTAAGGGAGAAAAACAGAAAATTAATGTTGACAATGTAAGAATACTATCTAGGAAATCTAAAAACATCCCAATATCTACCCAGTGATTCTCAAACCAGGGAGCCAGAACCTTCTAGAAGAACCTGCCAGAAATGGACAGGTGTGTATATTTAAAAATATAAACAAGACAGGACAAAACAACCACAAAAAAAATAAAACCTTGAGAAACACTGCTCTTTCCCCAAAGGATTTGCTCTACTTCCTTACATCTAGGAGAAGGAAATGGCTATTCTCCTGAAACAATAGCAGTAAAACAAACAAGTAATTTTTAAAATGCACACAGAAAACAGACCTTAAACCCTATTCACCAATGTTAACCTGGTAAAATGGATGGGACTGGCTTTCCCGCATTCCCTTACTATTCCTTCTCTGATCAGTGTTATACTTTTTCTCAACTCTTCTTTTATTTTTCCCTTCTGGACTAGCTTCTGTGTTCAAAACGAACCTGTCACAAATATTGTTAGGGACAGTCCTATTTACAGTTGCATCATATTGGGGATGATTATAGAATTTTAGGATGGTGGGACATAACATGAAGATACTTGGATAGATGAAACACAGATGTCTTTATTACTTACAGTTCCAGTTGAGACAAGGCTATCATACCAGGCCACACAGGAGTTGCATCTGGGGAGAGGATGACAGCAACGTAAGGATGGCCAATTAGGTGGGTTTAGCTAGGTTTTCACAGGCTTCCTGGAATTGGTATTTGGATAACTTTGTTGGCCCAAGGAAAAAGGGGCCATTCCTAGATGCTTGGTATCAGGGACCTTGGCAATTAGGGTATGTGTCATAACCCAGGAGTGTTAGAACTCTATAGGAGAAGCAGTTGGGTGTGAGTTTTGTACATTGCCCATGAAGGGGAATTAATCAGTTTTAGCCACTGCCTCAAAACCAGTCATGACAGCATAGCACATATGATATATTATATTAAGGGGTCACAGTGTAATCTGGGTCAGACTTTCTCACTCAGGATTGACTTTGTTGCTGGGTAGAGAAAGCGGCTGCCTTAAAGATGCATGATTTGAAGCCAGAATGAGAAGGTCTTGTCCACAATCAGATGTATTTCCTCTTGGCTCTGCCCAAGGTGCACAGGTTATGAAGGCGTTCACTTATTTGGCTTGAAGACTAGATGCCCTATTTAAGAGTACCCAGAATTGGAGAGGAGGAGGTTTCTGCCGAGGAAGTGCTCTGGCCTTTTTTTGATAACTGTCAAAGACACCTCAACTTAAGCTTACCATCTGAACTCCCTTTTAATCTTTTCCCAAATTCCCTAATCCTCACCATTCCCATTTATTTGTTCATTCATTCAGCACATATAGATTGAGGACCGTTTACTTAGCCCTATGCTCTGAAGATGCAATGGTGAAAACGATGGGTTTTCCCTGCCCAAATAGATAGAAGGTAGGCATTAAGCAGCCAACCACACAAAAAGTACAATCACAATTCATTTCCCCATTCAAGAATTATATGTTAAGCACCAACTCTGTACCAAGTACTATGCATGGTACTGGGAAGGTGTTAGTTGACAAAAAAACATCACATTCTATGCCTTCATGAAACTTAGAGTCTAATGATGATAGACTGACCTTAATCAAATATAACACAATGGAATGTAAAATTGCACATGAGGTGTCTTAGTTTCCCAGCTCTTACATAACAACGTACCTCAAACTTAGTGGCTTAAAACAATAGGATTTATTGCCTAGAAGTTTGAAATCAAGGTGTTGACAAGGCCATTGTCTCTCTGAAGTCTCCAGTTGAGGATTCTTCCCTGCCTCTTTCTCCTCTCTGGGGGTTTGCCTTAGCATTCCTTGGTTTGCAGCTGAAGCCCTTCAATCTCTGCCTCTGTCATCACATGGCTGTCTCCTCCCCTGTGTCTATCTATGTGCCCAAACTTCTCTCTTTCTACCAGGACACCAGTTATATCATAATAGGAAGCACCCTAATTCAGTTTGGCCTGGATTTAGCTAATTCTATCTATAATAACCCTTTTTCCAAATGAGAGCACATTCTTAGATATTGGGGTTAGAACTTGTCATGGTTAGGTTCATGTGTCAATTGGCCTGGTGGTGGCATCTGTTTGTCTGGTTGGGCAAGTGCTGGCCTGTCTGTTGCTATGAGGACATTTCATAGAATTAAATCATGATCATGTCAGCTGCATTCACAGCTGATTCCATTTGTAATCAGCCAAGGGGAGTGTCTTCTGCAATGAATGATGCTTAATCTAATCACCAGAAACCTTTTAAGGAGGATTCAGAAGAGACAGGCCCTCTTCCTGCTTCAGACAGTGAGCCTCTCCTGTGGAGTTCGTCCAGACCCTCTATCAGAGTCATCAGCTTCACAGCCTGCCCTATGGATTTTGGACTCTATGTTCCCACAGTTACATGAGACACTTTTATAAATTTTATATTTATGGGTATTTCCTGTTGATTCTTTTTCTCTAGAGAACCCTAACTAATATAGGACTTCATCATATCTTTTGGGGAAAACACAATTTGAGCCATAACAAAAGGACACACCATTTGATAAGAGTATATAACTATATCTGTGAAAAAATATAATTGGAGAAATTTACCTAATCTGAAAGGTCACAGAAACTTGTGTATTGGTAACTTCTATATTGGTTTCTGAAAGAGCTGTGCTGAAAGATGAAGCTTGTTCCATACAGAAGCAGCATTATGTGCAAAGTCTGGTAAGAAGGAACATTGTAAATGAAGGGATTGAAAGGGGGCCAGTGTGGTGGTTATGGGAAAGAAGAAGATTAGATTCACATAAGAGACATTGAAGTAGAAAGCCACAGGACTTATTGATACTGGCTGGATATGGAAGTGAAAGAGAAGATGACTCAAGATCCTTGCTATCACAACTGTGAGGGTGTTAGTACAATTTGCTGAGATTAAAACACACTAGAAGAAGTCAGGGTTTTATGGAGAAGATCATCAATTCTTGCTGAATATGTTAAGTTTGAGATGTTTTTGAGACATCACAGAGAAGCTATTAATTAAGGAACAGTGTATGTGATTTTGCCCCTAGAAGAGTAGTTTTTGAGCCATTTCATATAGGTGTTGATTGAACCCAATGAGATTTCCTAGAGAAAGAGTTCCACCCCTAGGATGGAATCTTGAGGAACTCATAATTGACCCTATAGAAGAAGACAATCCTATCAAAGAGAGAAAGTGGGAAAAGTATTGAGAGAACAAGAAGAGTGGAGAGGAAAGAACAATTAGGAAACTGTTGCTGTAATGCAGGAGAGATGAAGATGGACTTAACTAGGGGAGTAGCAATGGGATGAAGAGATGGGACAAGTCTGAGGAATACTTAGAAGATTGAATTGGCAATTTAGTCACTGATTGGATTTGGGGTTAAAATGGTGGAGATAAGTAAATTTTCTGGGTTGGCAGTTGAGAAAAGAAATACTGGAGGAAGTTCAGCTTTGGGAATTTGAGACAGAATTTTGAAAATACTGAATTTGAGTGGCTATGGAATCTTAAGGGAGACAGATTGAAACCTGGATCTACAGGTCTGAAATGTATGGGAATGGCTTTACCATGGTATGCCCTGCTAACCTTGCCCATAGCCACATAGGCCACACAGTTAAAAGCTAGAACCAGAGCTAATTTGAGTCTTTGCAGAATGACTTGGAATCCTCTTGTAACATTAGAGAATGGGGGGGTCCATGAGTAGCCATTCACTTGCCTGCCTATCTCTCCTAGGAAGTTATCATAGGATGGTTTCTCATCACCTCCCAGGTTCTGATGAAGTATGTGGTTTCTTGTCTTGTGCTTCTCAGAATAGAGTTGCAAAATATGAGGCAGCTTAGCTGCAGTGTAGAAATGACTCAGCACCAGGTAAGCCAAACTCATGTTGCAGCCATCCATTTTCTTTTGGTCTCATCCATTTCAGTATGTAGGACTGGGACCCACTGGAAGTTGGCACCTTTGGCTTCCCTTCCTTTTTCTGTCTTTTTAAGTAAGTAATAAATGGTCTAAATCTAAAAGTAGCCCATTGTATCTTTTCTGGTTGGATCAATCAGGTCTTGGCTTTGGCCTTGTCTTATCTTCTGTGTGCTTGAGGAAACCAAGAAAAGATATAGGGGCTAAAGTACTTGAAAGACAGCTCATAAATGGTATAAATGTATAATTTATAAAGTGTGCAGATCTTAGGCGTAAATCTCAATGAATTTTTACATGTGTGTACATTTGTACCCACTATGCAGGTCATGCTATAAAACTCTTCCAGCAATTAGTTGAGATTCCACATCCAGAAATAACTACTGTTCTTATCTCTGTCACCACAGATTAGTTGTGTCTGGTTTTGGAACTCCATACAGTAGGGAATCTTTGTGTCTGTTTTCTTTCACTCAACATTACATCTGTGAGGTTTTCCATTTTGTTTTTCGTAGAAGTAATTTGTTCTTTAACGTTTTTCAAAGTTTCCTATTGTATTCAATATATCACAATGTATTTATCCGTTCTACTTGATGAATGTTTATTTCCAATTTTTAACTAGTACAAAGATCATTGTCATAAATTTTCTAGTGCACATCTTTTGGTGGGCATAAGCATGGATTGCTGTTGAAATACATATATCCTTAGGAGGCACTATCAGCTTTCCCAAGTTTTTGTACCAGTCCACCAGTTATACCATCTCAGTGTATAAGTGTTCTAGTTACTCTGCATTCTTTCCAATGCCTGGTATTGCCGAGCCTTTTAGTTTTAGATATTATGTTGTGGGTATAATTATTGTGATTTAAGTCATATTTTCCTAACTATACTCCTGAGTAGTACTGATTGTTAACACCTTTTCATATGCTTATTAGATATTTGGATATTCTCTTTTTGAATTGTCTGTTCAAAGTCTCTGCCCATTTTTCAATACGGTTGCCCACCTGTAACTTATTATTCAGTAGATATTCTATATACATTGGAGGCACAAATCTTCTGTGGTATATTTACTGCCATTCAGAGTTGTTGTTTTTTTTTTTTTAATGAATGTTGCCTTTTGATGAGTAGAAGTTCTTAATTTTGATAAAGAACAACTTACCAATTTTCATTTATGGTTAATGCCTTTAGTGTTCTAAGAAATCTTTGCTTACTCCAAAGTCAAGAAAAGTTTCTCTGAGGTTTTCTTCCAGAATATTCATTGTTTTATCTTTTGTGTTCGTCAGGATTCTCCTGACAATTAAAACAATTCCAAACAGGATATGTGTGTGTGTGCATGTGTGTAAAGAAATTTATTACAAGGAATTAGCACACATGATTATGGTCCTAGGCATGCATGAATTCTAAATTGGCAGATCAGAGGCTGGAAGTTCTGAGAGGAATGGCATTGAAGAACAGGGAGGAATGGAAAGTGTAGTCCCAAGGACGAATTCCTTCTGATCCTTGCAACCCTGATTTCTCCCTTTTAAGAACTCCAAGTGATTGCATAAAACCTACCCACAATTGCTGGGGTAACCTGTTTTACTTAAAGTCAGCAAATTGTAGTTGCTATTCCCATCTACAAAATGCCTCCACAGCAACAACTAGACCACTGTTTGAAAAAATATCGCACACCATAACCTAGCCAAGTCAACACATAAAATTACTCAACACAGCTTTCTTACATAAGTCTACAATCTACCTCTAATTCATTTTTGTGTATGGCGTGAAGTAGGGGTCAGAGTTCATATTTTCTCCTTGGTGGATATCCAATTTTCCCAACACTGTTTATTGAAAATGACTGTTCCTTTCCTCACAGAAATGTAATAGTGCAGTGGTCAGAAAATCAAATAGGAATAGGCATATTTCCGGGGTCTCTATTCTATTTCAATGGTATATGTATTGTTCTAGTTTGTTAGCTGCCAGAATGCAATACACCAGAAATGGAATGGCTTTTAAAGAGGGGAATTTAATAAGTTCCTAGTTCACAATTCTAAGGCTTAGAAAATGTCCCAATTAAAACAAGTCTATAGAAATGTCCAATTTCAGGCATCCAGGGAAAGATACCTTGGTTCAAGAAGACCAATGAAGTTCAGGGTTTCTCTTTCAAGTGAGAAGGCACATGGTGAACAGGGTGAGGGTTTCTCTTTCATCTGGAAGGGCACATGGTGAACACAGCGTCATCTGCTAGCTTTCTCCCCTGGCTTCCTGTTTCATGATGCTCCCCGGGAGGCATTTTCCTTCTTCATCTCCAAAGGTCACTGGCTGGTGGACTCTCTGCTTCTCGTGGCTATGTTGTCCTGCTCTCTCAGAATCTCTAGCTTTCTCCAAAAATGTTTCCTCTTTTATAGGATTCCTGTAAACTAATCAAGACCCACCTGAATGGGTGGAGACTAATTCAGTTTAACAACCACTATTGATTGAGTCACATCTCCAGGGAGATGATCTAATTACAGTTTCAAATATACAGTACTGAATAGGAAGTAGAAGAAACAGTTGTCTTTTCAAAATGGAATTAGGATTAAAACGTGGCTTCTCTAGGATACATACCTCCTTTCAAATTGACACATGTATATATCTGTGTGCCATATTATACTATCTTAATTACCATAGCTGCATAGTAATTCCTATATTTGTTAGTGTAAATCCTCCAACTTTAATTATCTTCTTCAATTTCACTTCGCTCTTCTAGGTCCTTTGCACTCCTATATACATTTTAAAATCATCTTGCCCATTATAAAAAGCAAGCAGTTTCCTAAGATTTTGATTTGGATAGCATTAAATTTTTAGATCAATTTGAGTAGAAATTATGTCTTAAAACAACTGACTTCTAATTCATGAAGATAGTATACCTCTTGATTTATTTAGATCTTCTTTAACTTCTTTCAGCAATGTTTGTAGTTTCAGTGTAAATGCTTTGCACTTTTCTGTTAGATTTATCTGACTATTTGATAAGGTTTTTAAGTATTATTTTAAATGGTATTCTTGTTTAATATCAATATTAAATTATTCATTAGTGGTATATAGAAATAAGATAATTGATTTTTGTATGCTGACATCATATCCACAGACCAAATCCAGTTATTTATTGGAATATTTTAAAGATGTTTTTGGATTCTTTATATACACAAAATATGTCATCATCACAGCATGGCTATTTTACTTCTTCCCTCACAATCTTTAAATTTTTATCTGTCTTGCTTTACTGCTCTTATTGGACTATCTAATACAATGATGAGAAAGAACTGTTAGTAGACACCGTAATCTAGTTCCCTAGTCAAGGAGAAAGCATTCTTTTAGTTCACTGTTAAATATGACTAGCAGTCTGTATTTTTCTTTCATAGGAAGCCATTATCAGATTAATGCAATTTTCTTCTATTTTTAGTTTTCTGAGAGTTTTGTTTGTTTAGGTGTTAAATTTTGTTAAAAGTTGCATTCATTGAGATGACCATATGGGTTTCTTGTTTCAAACAGTTAGGTTGTAAATTACGTTGGTTGATTTTGTAATAATCGATCAAATTTGCATTCCTTGAACACACCTTGTAGTACATGTCACATGTTGCTCTATTCTATTTGCTGTTATTTTGTGGAGGATTTTTATGTCTATGTTCATATAACACATTGGCTTGTTATTTTCTTCTTTGCAATTTGCATATTATATTTCCATATTAAGATTATGCTAAAAAAAAAGAAAAAAAAAGATTATGCTAATCTCATTCAAAAGTTGGGAAGTGTTCAGTCTTTTTCTATTACCCAGAAGTATTTGTTTAAATTTGCTATTGTTTCTTCCTTTAATATTGAAAAAGTTGATCAGTAAAAGCAGTGAGGGCATGAAATTTTCTTTGTGTGAAGATTTTAAATTATAGATTCCATCAACGTAAGATTATTCTAGTTTTACAATTTCTTCTTGTATCACTTTTGAGAAGCTGTGTTTTTCAGTAATTTGTGCATTGTATGTAATTTTCAAAATATTTGGCATAAATTTTATCTTTTTAATGTTTATTGACTCTGTATTTATGTCTCTTTTTCATTCCTAATATTTTCATTCCTAATATTGTCAATTTGCATTTTTTTCTCCTGCTATTTAAAAAAATCAATCCTGCTAGGGATTTATTGATTTTATTAAATTTTTTTAAAGAATCAATTGTTGCACTTTATTTATTTATTTATTTATTGCATGGGCAGGCACCAGGAATTGAACCTGTGTCTCCTGCATGGCAGGCGAGAACTCTGCCACTGCACCACCACTACCTGCCCCTTAATTTATTTTTATTTCTGCTCTTCTGTGTCACTTCATTCATTTCCTTTGGGTATGATATATATCTCTTTTGCTAGCCTCTTGATATGGGAGCTTAGATTTTCAACTTTTCTTCATTTCTTATTGATACTTTTGGCTAATTTTTCATTTGGTTATCAAGAGAAGTGTGTTAAAGTATACAACTATGATTAAGAATGCATCTACTTCTTTTTTGTCTTTGTTATATTTGCTTTATAAATTTGGAGATTTGTTTTTAGGGGCATACAATGTAATACTCCAGTTGTCCTCCTATTGAATCAATCTTTGAATTATCTCCCCTAGTAAAATATGGTACTTTAAGTCTTTTTGTCTGATATTAATATAGGTGTATTAGTTTTCTTTTGGTTGATGTCTATGTATATCTTTTTCCATCTTTTCTATGCCTTAATATTTAAAGCGGTTTACTATAAATAACATTATATATGTTAGGGAAGTCTAGTTTTAGGTGTTCTGCCCTGGCATGTGGAGATCCTAATGGATATAGTGTGGTGCCATGTATATGACTTATTGAGTAGTTGCAAAAGTGAATTGCAAGTTGCATCTGTAGATCCCCACCCAATAAATGTGGATGAGTATCAGTTTTCACCCTGTGTGTACAACTAGAGCAGCCTGCTGGTGGTTGTTTAATGGTTTAATTTAATAGCTTACTCACATGTCAGTTTGTCAGGGTTGACTCAATTCTATTTCTACACAATTTGTACCATCCTTTCTTTCCTTCTTTTGGATTAATCAAATATTACTTTATTATCCTATGCATTTTTTTAATTAATTGTTTGGTTTTATATTGTTCTATAGTTTACAGCTTTGACTTATTATAGCTATGGAGAATTGAACTGTGTACCCCATTTTGGACATATTCTTGGTCTTGGTCTGCATTCTGGCTGGTGGTAACCCACTGCAAATACAATCTCTCCATGATGTTACTTCAGTTAAGGTGTGGCCCAATTCAATCAGGTTGGGTTTCAATCAAGATGACTGGAGTCCTTTATAAGTAGAATGAAAGTCAGACAGAGAAAGAAGACAACAGGAGCAACCAGAAGCGGGAAGTCAACAGAATCTGGAAAGGAAAGGAGAAAACACCATGAGCATTGCCATGTGAAGGAAAAGCCAAGGAACCCCAAAGACTGCTGGCCAGCCAGAAGATACCAACTATAGGGGAAGCAAGCCTCCATAAGCGTGAGCCAATAAATTCCTGTTGTTAAGCTAACCCATTGCATGGTATTTGTTTTAGCAGCCAGGAAACTAAGACAGGAGACAAACTAAATTTAATATTTTTACTACTTCTCAAACAATACAATAACTTTACAACAGTTTATCTCTATTTACTGTACCACCTTTAATATAATATAATTCACTTTTACATATCTAAACCCACAAGATAGTATTCTTAATTTTGCTCTACATCATCAATTTTCTTTTATACTTACTGACATATTTGGCCTTTCTAGTGTTCTTCATTTTTCTTCCAGTTCTTTGCTCCCATCTAGAATCATTTACCTTTAGCTTAATGAACTTTCTTTAAAATTTCTGGTAGTGGTGAAAAATTCTCTCAAATTTTACTTTCCTAAAAATATATTTTATTTTGTCTTCAATTATTTTTAAAATATCTTTTATTAGAGCATTTGTAAGTTTACAAAAAAATCATGGAGAAAGCACAGAGTTTCCATATACACACCACTCACAGTTTTTGCTATTATTAATGTTTTGCATTAGTGTAGTACCTTTGTTACAACTAATAACCAATACTATTATATTATCAGCTATAGACAATTTATATTATGGTTCACTCTTTATGTTGTGGAGATCTATGAAAAATTTTAAAAACTTTTTATTCAGATAACATAAGCAACATAAAATTTCCTATTTTAACCACCCTCAAGTAAACATTCAGTGATGTTAATTAAATTCATAATGCCGCGCTATCATGACCATTATCATTACCAAAACTTTTCCATCATCCCAAACAGAAATTCTGTGCCAACTAAGAATTAATGTAATTAATTCCCCAACCCCATACTTGTTCCTAGTAATCTTATAATCCAATTTCTAAATCTATGAATTTTCATATTCTAATTATTTCATATCACTGTGATCATCCAATATTTGTCCTTTTGTTACTGGCTTATTTCACTCAACATGATGTCTTCAAGATTCATCCCTGTCATAGCATGCATCAGAACTTTATTTCTTTTTATGGCTGAATAATATTCTATATTATGTATATGCCATATTTTGTTTATGCGATCATCCACTGATGGACCTTTGAGGTGCTCCTACCTTTTGGCAATTGTGAATTTTACTACTATGAAACTTGGTGTGCAAATACATGTGTGAGTTCCTACGTTCAATTCTTTTGAAGTGAGATGGCTCAATCATAACAATCATACACTTTTCTTCACAATTTTTTTTTTGGTATGCTGTATGAGGGGGGTCACATTTGATTATTTTCCCATGTGACTATCCCATTATTGCAGCACCATTTGTTGAATTTCTTTTTTGTTGTTTTTTTAGGGAAGTACATGTCCTGGAAATCTCCCGCATGGCAGGCAAGAATTCTACAACTGAACTACCATTGCACCCCTTTCCTTCAATTTTAAAGACCAATTTAACTGCATTTTCTAATAGAATTTTTTCTTTTAGCACTTTTTAAGTGTCATCCTACTGTCTTTTAGCTTCTATGGTTTCTTTTGAAAAGTCAGTTCTAAGTCTTATTGTTACTTACTTGTAGATAATGTCTCTTTTAGCTTTTTTTCACTCAGGTTGCTTTAAAGAAATTTTTTTTTGTATTTTTTTAACAGCATGGCTGTGATATGCTGAGGGGTGGTTTCTTGGTTTCTTTGTATTTATTCTACAAGGATTCACTCTAATTTCGTGAATCTTTTGGTTTGTGTCTTTCAGAATTGTGAAAACTCAACAATTAACTTTCAAATTTTGTGTTGCATCTTTTCTTGTATCCTCATGGGATCCCAATTACATATATGCTAAACCTTTTAAAATGTGCTTTACATGTCTCTTTGTCTCTTTTCTCCATTCTTTTCTTTGTTCTCTGTGCTTCAGTTTGTTTCTCACTCATCCATTTTTTTTAATTCACTAATCCTTTCTTGTGCTGTATTCAGACTGATTTAAGCCCATCTTAATTTCAAATACTTAATTTTTTCAGTTCTAGAACATCCATTTGATTCTCCTATATAAATCACCATCCCTTGTTGAAATTATATACCTTATTACAACTTTCCTTCTATTTTCTTTAAGATATTAATCACAATTATTTTACAGCCTTTGTCTTTATGTCCATATCTGTTTGTCTGTGACTCTCCTTCTATTATCTGTGTAGATACACGAGAGTAAGTCATATATTCTTGCCTCATCACTAATCTAATAAGTTTCGATGGTATGCTGGACATTGTACATAAAAGCTCCTGATGATATATTTTACCACTAAGTGTCTCCTTCCTTCCTCCTTGCCCCACGCCCCTAGGATGGGTGGATAGGATAAAGGCATAATCATCTTAATCCAGTCATAGATTGAACTGGCACATGTCTGTTAATAGTAATTGTATGACTCAGTTCACCTTTTACCAAATGCTTTTTGGGGAAGTATGGGCCTCCTGAGATATTTGATTAAGAACATGGCAGGTTCCTATCTTCACAGCCCTGGAAGACTGCAGGAGATTAAATTTTGTACTTCATAAGTTTTGGACTTCTCTCTTTTGCCTTTTGCTTCCACTTATATTGCACCATTTCCCTTCCAACACCCTGCAACAGCTCTGAAATCTTGTACATTAGTTAATGTCTTAAAGAGAAGAAAAGCTGGGTGCTTGAGGCAGGCCACTTCTTTCTAGTGGTACTTTCTCTTTTAAGCCTCTTAAGATCACAGGAGATTTCACTGAGACTTAGAAACATTTGGCATTGTTTGCCAGCCTTATCTGTTCCAATTACCTACTGTTGCCTAACAAACCACCTCAAAACTTAGTTGCTTAAAATAACAATGATTCATTTTGTTCATGAGTCTGCAATTTGAGCAGGCCTTGATAGGGATGTCTCATCTGTATTCCATGGGGTATCAGCTGGAGTGGCTCGAATCGGGTTGGAAGGATCCTCATCCATGATGACTTATTTAAATGTCTGCCAAGTTGGTACTGGCAGTTGGCTGAAGCTTAGCTGTGACTGTTGGCTGAGATTCATTTCTACATGAGCTTCTCTGTGGAGCTGCTTGAGTATTCTCACAGCAATGGAGTCTGAGATCTAAGAGGCTGAATATGGAAGTTGCCAGTCTCTTAAGGCCTGGACTTAGGAACTGTTATAGCATCAATTCTGTAATATTTTACCAAAGCAGTTACTGAGCTGCCCAGAACTTGTGACCATTTTTAATTCACCACCTGTACAGCATCCCAGATCTCAATAAATATCCTATGAGGAAAACAGTATGTACTTTTAGTTCTCTTCATGTTTCTGATGTTCTCTTTTCAGCTTTACACAATCATCTAAAGCTTCACTAGTTTCTCCTTCCTTTAATAAAGTGCCTCTGAGTGGACCTAAAATCTGAAACCAGAAAATGCTCCCAGAGAAGAAGTACCGATGGTGATCACTCTCCTCTGAATGGAGTCCCCCAGTCTGGAATCCCAATTCATCCTTTGCTATTGCCACAGAGCTTCAACAACTTGAAACTATGGCTGTTATTCAGATTCCTCAATGTAGATATGTAAAGTAAGAAGAGGAAAGAATCCCAAGGACTTGCAAAGTTAGAGATATAGATACATGATGAGCAACCAAGAAATAGCAGCCAGGGAGGTAGATATTAAACATGGGGAGTGCAGTGCCACAGGAACTAAGGGCTTCAATAGGTGTGAGTTGTCTACAGTGTCAGGTGCCACAGAAAGGACAGCAAGATAAGGAATGAAAAGCTCTCATTGGATTTAGCAACAAGGAAGAAAAGAGATGCTTTGGTGCAAGAATGGGTTTGACAGCCAGCATCCATGGATTATGTAGTTCTTAGGAGATGACTGAGAAAGTGAAGACAGTATGAGTGGACATCTCTTCCAATGGATCTGGTTGTGCAAAGAAGAACATAAGATAATAGGCAAAAAAATAAAAAATAAAAAAATAATGATTGAGATTGATCTGAGAATTTAATTTTTATTTCAGTATAGGATAAAATTGATTATATTTGAATGTAAACAGAAATATAACAGAAGAGAGTGACTGAAGAAATAGAAGACAATGGAAATAACTGATGAACAAATAAGTCTCTTGAGAGAAATTTGATGCAGAACAGAGGTGATAAAGTTAGCCCAAGTTGGGATTAGCATGGTGGGAGAGGATGAGGAGCTAAGTAAATTCTTCTATTCTAGTCAATCAAGAAGCAAAAAGAAAAGAATGGAGACAGATTGCAGCTAAATTTTAGGTAAGATAGCAGGGAATTGAGGGAATTTCTATGGAGTGGATTCTATTTTCTTAATGAAATAGGAGCTGAGTTCCTTGCTAAAAGTATGAAAGGACAAACAGGGGTTGAAGATGTGAAAAGAGACGAGGTTTGAAATTATCTCATATGGGGAAGAGGAAAGAAAGATATGTAAGGATAACAGGGCTGGTTTGAGTTCAACTGAGGCTATAAATCAGCATCACTAGCCTTTTAAAGTAGAAAACATAGAAGTCAGACAATTAGGTTGATTTGGGTTTGGAGTTTTACAGGCTATGCATGAGAGAAAAACGATAGATCATATAAATTGAGAATTTTGGAAAATAAGTTGTTGAATCAATGGGCTGTGAAATCTAAGCAGGAAGGACATAAAGGTAAGATATAGTGCTAGGATGGAAGAGTTGAGAGTAATCATATTTGTTTGGATGAGGTTAAAGTTGAGGGGCAGTGAGAATAGGGGTAGAAATTTGTGGCCAGAGAATTAGAATAAGATGTTAGAAGTTAACCTTTCAGAGTTAGAAGAGTTCTGAGTGATGGCAAAGTGCTAAGAGTAGTCATGTGAGTAGAAGGCTCAAATGCAGTGTTGGTGAAGGCCACTGATGCCGAAAAGTCTGTGGATGCTGGACTGTGCCCAAACGAAATCATCAAAAATGTTGGCAAGATTTGAATTGTTGAGGAAGACCATGAACCAGGTTCCTAAGTGAAGGAGTTCCAGGCTACAAAGTCGGGGTGCTCATTGAGAGGGAGTGGGAGGGCTTGGAAGGGAGTCATGAATGAGAGACATTAACCAAGAAGTGGATAAATGTCAGGACAGAAAGAGCAAATGACTATTGGTACAAGCAGGATAAAGATACTTCTAAAGAGCAGGAGAGAGGACCCATATAGTTTTAGAAGTGGCATGAGAAGTGAACCCCATCATCCAACCCTAAAGTCCATGGAGTGTGGGTCAGTGAGCCCTACACTTTGAGAGGGCCACAGATAATAGAAATTCTCAGGGAAAACCAGCTTCCATTCTTAGCAGAAAAGCTATTCCTGATACTGTTGTCTGCCTTCTGCTGGCATCAGGGACTAGTCCAGCTTCTGCTAAGGCGATGGGGTTGCTTTTAGGAAAGTGCTTGTGCTAGCTCACCTGGCCAAGAGGAATCATGCCTGGCATAACTCCCTTCCAAGCCTTCCCACTCCCTCTCAATGAGCCCCCCGACTTTGTAGCCTGGAACTCCTTCACTTAGAAAACCCTGCCTTCCAGGGAAGGGATCCCCTTGCCTGGGCAGCCGACAGCTTCTCCCAGCTATTCTTCTCCCTGTCCTTTTGCTCCCTTTCTGCTAAAGTAGCGTGACATTAATTGTTGTGGGCTAGTACGGGAACAGAAGCAACTTCATGCATAAATGGACATTCAGGTCATTAAAGACCAATGACTCAGTATTCTATAGAAATAAAAATTCCCTTTGATTCTGACACAGAAAGATGAAGCAAGGACTGAGTCATCATGTGCCTCTCAGAGCTTGTGTGGTGGTAGTCCCTACCTTATCCATACATTGGTGATTTCGTTTCTGCAAAACAAGACCAGGCGTCTCTTTAAATTAAAGTTGTTAATTTAAATGCTATTTTTTTAAAATTTTATCTGTAAATTTGTTTAGTTTTAATGAAGCTATACATGTTTTTATGTTCTTACAAATTTAAGTGGCATTATAACTCAACACTGGGAATCTGTGGATTATTTTCTTGGAAAGCGGGCTAACCGTATATTATTCTATTTTGAGAAACACTGATGTAATGAAAGCCAAACAGCAGAGACATCTAAGCCGGAGCTGATGACAGAAATTGTACTGGGCCATGCCTTGCAATTCCTCTAAGATGCCTGTGAGAGTTGGAGATGAGATCATTGGTCTTTAGCATCTTCGTTCCAAATGCCCAGAAAGGAAGAGCTCAGCTTTGCAAACATCGTCTGGTTCATTCTCTACTTTAGCATCCCAAAGAAGGGGGGTGTGGGGAGGGAGGGAAGAGATACTTTCATCTCTGTCTGGGGCTACCCTAGGGAGTATATGTATGGAATTACACTGTCTCTTATAAGCACTTTTAGTTTGCTATGCCTGCAGTTCAAGGATGGCAGAATGCAAGACACTCTATACTATCAAGATGGCCCCAACTTAATATTGCTTGGAAATGCCATTTGTAATTTTAAAACAAAACCCACTATCCCTCTTAGAGAACAGTCAGCAGTTTAATTATGTTAAGTACTTTTCACCCCAGGAGGCTTCAGGTTGCCATATTAAACAACAGAACAGCATTCTTTTAAGGCTTAAGGCTATACATTTAGAAAGCTGATAATATTTCTCACATGAGAAAGCCCAAAGTCTTTTAGATAATTTCCAAGGATCCTTTTCAATTCAAGCAGAGATACACAAACACCCTAGCTTTTTCAAGTGACCCTTGGCCCTGCTAAGGCTTCCTAGATTAGTTGGAGACTTTTTAGAACCAGCAAAGACAAACATTTGGTTGAACATGTAAATGTAATTGTTCAAGCTGTAAATTAAATTCAATTACGTTCGGAGAATAGTATCTTAAGCCTCATGCTAATTATACTTGTGAGTTTCAACTCATTAAACTCAGATAATGCTCAGAAAGAAGGAATCTGGCAGCAGTGAGCCACCCAGCCTGCCGGCCTGTGCCCCCCAGTAGCTCTCAGCACTGTTGTTCTGCATGTTGGCAAAACCAACTCACATCCAAAGAGCCTTTAAGAAAACACTAGCGACATCCAGGAAGTAGAATGGAGAGTGTCACCAAGAGCAGAAGGCTGACCGGACAGAGACATCAAAAATGCCTTGGGGGTACAAAGAAGCTGCCTTGGGGGTACAAAGAAGCAGATAAAGCTCAGAGGGAAATGCAAATACTTGAAGGTAATGAATCTTTCCCCACACCTGCCCACACCCAGCCCCCTGGGCCAGATTCCAAAGTCCCTGTGGATTCCTTTTTCTTCTCTCCTTGGAGTGGGTGATCCTAGCCTTAAACTGGGCTCTCCTTGAGAAGCAGCCCTGACTGGCTGATTCAGAAATTTTGTGAAGCATCTTCAGTAACCCATTTGGCCCTGGGGCCCTTTCGCCCATTTTCAGCATAAATTCTCTCTCTTTTATTTTTGCTGTTTTACACTTACCTCAATGTTGACCCTTGGAGGCATCTGACAAGGCCACTGACAGGGAGGGGATGACAGTATGCTAACCACACCAGGAGTGTTTGCATTTTTTAGAAGGCCTCATGGGGTGCACAGCTTCAGCATAGAGATCAAATTGCTGATGCTGGAATTTCAAGTACTAATCCAGGACTTGTCTGGAGAAAGCTGAAGCCTTGCCTCTGACCTTTCAATAGCATTCAGTGGGCCATTCTGGTCCCGAGGCCCTGATAACAGGGCTTGGATTTGCTCTAAAGCTGTTTGTCACGTGGCTCCTGTAGAGCAGGCACTCTATCAGGCTCCTGCTCTGGAAAAACTCTTATAGGAGAGCTAAATCTCCAAGAACAGACAAAACTGAGAGTCCAATTTCATTTGCAGCCAGTGGCTTTTTATCTTATCCAAGAAAACCTTAAACATTCTTCGAAAGATCTACAAAACTTGGCATTGTGTTCCTCCTTCAGGTACCTATTGCTACATAGCAAACTCCCAGCAAATCTACTGGTTTAAAACAATCACTGCATATTTAGCTATCATTCTGCTGGGCAGAGCTTGCATGGGCTCAGATGGTCTCTCCTGGGCTCAGTCATATGTCTGTGTTCAGTTGACATCTGCCAGGGGTTGGGTGGTCCCAAATGACTTCACTCACATGTTTGGAGCTTAGCTGGCAGTTGGCTGGGGCAACAGGGGAGGTGGCCCAGAGGCATCAGGCTAGCTCTGGGACCATTAGGATGGTGAGGCAGGGTTCCAAGAGTAGCAAGAGGGCAAGTCCAAAGTGCAAGCACTTTTTCAAATATCTGTTTGCTATTGTCCCATTGGCTACAACAACCACATGGCCAAGCCCAGGCCAGACTGGGAGAAGCCACCCCAACATGTGGGCACTTGTAAATTCCCATTTAATGAATGGGAATTCATTAAATGAATTCATTAAATGAATTCAGATAATGCTCAAAAAAGGAGGAATCTGGCAATAGCAATAGGGACCATTCCTGGAAAAATCCATTGAAAGTACATATTATATATGCTGAATGTTGTTAATTTTTAAAAATTAGATAAATTGTCAGTCTACAGAATAATCATGCATAAAAAATAGGATTCCCATATACCCTATATTAATACCTTGCATTGTTGGGGTACATTTGTTACAATTAATGAAAGCACATTTTTATAATTGCACTATTAACTATAGTTCATTAAATTTTTATTTTAGTATCATGAACACAGCCTAACATTTCCCCTTTCAACCACATTCGAATATACAGTTCAATACTGTTAATTACATTCACAATGTTGTGCTACCATCACCACCATCCATTCCCAAAACTTTTCCATCATCTCAAATTGAAACTTTGCACATTTGAAGCCTTAACTCTCTATTCCCTACCCCTATCCTGGTCCCTGGCAACCTATATTCTAGAGTTTAACTCTATGAGTTTGCTTATTCTAATTTCATATCAATGAGATCATACAATATTTGTCTTTTTTGTATCTGACTTATTTCACTCAACATGATGTCTTCAAGATTCATCCATGTTGCCGCATATATCAGGACGTCATTCCATTTTACAGTTGTGTGGTTTTAAACAAACAAATAAAAAACAAGAGTTTCGCCTTCTAAAACAGGGGTCCCCAGAATTTTGAGTTTTGTGGACTATTAACATTAAAAAAGGGATAAGGGAGGTGGGAGGAAAAACATAGGACTGCCAAGATTTTTATTTTGCTTAGTAAGAATATTAAATAACAAGGAAGTAATTCCCATCCATTATCACCTTTATTTTTAATAAAAGAAAGGGCAGGTCAATACCAAAGTAGGAGCAAGATGCAATTTTCGAATAAACACTTGTCCTTTAAATAGGATACATTTGGCTTTATGCAATGCTATCTCTCTTCCCCTTTTTTTGTTCTCATTTCACTGAATGTCATGGAAACTTCAATTAGAACTTGCCTTAATCAGATGACTGACATCTAGGAACCACTGGTCTAGAGAAAGATAACAGAGTAAGACAGGGTTTACTGATTAGTAGTCACTAGGCATTTATTGAGTGTGCTGTGCTAATACTATCATCTTAAGCACATTAAGGAGTGAGAGAAGAGGAGACAGTAATCATCCTCAAGGTGTCTGTAGTCTAGCCTGGAAGTAAAGACTGGGAGTTAACAGCAATGGTCAAAAATTTGGAAAACAGAAGCTCTACCTCCAAGCACAGAAAAGAATTGCAAAAATAATAGAAGTAATGCAGGAACCAGACTGCGATACCAGTTCCCAGGCAAGGAAGAAGACCAACATTGTTAATTCATTTCATCTTTAACTAGCTGCAAACCCTGAGTTAAATGAGGGCTTCCTAGAATCACATAGAAGACTGTTTTCTTGCTTATCTCCAGCATTCTGTCCATTCTGTCTTGTCTGTTTAGCTTGCATCTCTCCTGGGCATGCGTCTCTGTCTGTGTCTACTTCTAAGCTGCACACAGCATTAGTCTAGACCACGTGGTTGGTTAATTAGTACTGCAGCCCTCTGAGCATGCATTGCTTTTACATATTTGGATTTGCTGGTCACACTGAAATGAAGAAAGAGAAAATAGATTTTCCAAGTCCATTGCTTTCTATGATTCTTGGAATCATTTTGCTGAAGAGAAGCCAGTTGAAAAAGCACGTATGTGCCAGTAAGTTCCCACCTATCCTCTCTTTAAGACTCTAGTTTTATTCTCTGGTGATGGGTAGAGTAGGTGAGCCCAGGATAGTTTTGCCTATTTGGGAGAGGCTTTTTCTAGTTTCTTGCCTGTGTTACTGCTACTCAGTACAGCAGATGGGGTGATTCTCATTTGAACATCAGCCCACCAGAAGTTGAACTGAAACTGCTGCCAAAATTTGATCACTAAATTGTTATTCAATGTCTTCCTACATTCAAATGAGATGCCTTCTTTAAGAAACCACTTTCTAGGAGAAACATAACTTTAGAAAGACTATAATATAAAAAGTATTCAATATAGAATAAAAGTCCAGAGCCTATTATTTTGCTCTTTTTCATAAGTATCATTCTCTTTCACAGCTTGTCTCTTAGCCAGAAGATTGGCATGGCCGCACACTTCTTTCACTATTTCTAAGCAGAAGTTTCTTTGGTATTCAGATGCTTTTGATTGCCACATGTGGATTTGTGAATTTGGAAAGATCTAACAATTTCTAAAACATGTCTCCTTTATTCTTATTCAGTTACTCCAGATTTGAAATTAGAATTCATGGCTTGACAATGTCAATGCATTATACATTTACATTTCCTCCCAATACTTGGTTCTGCCCGAATCTGAAAACTTTGGTAGAAGATACCACATCACGTGTGTCCACTTGTTCTGAAAGCCTCAGAAACACTCTCGGGAAACAGAACCATTTACGCCCATAAACTGCCAGTTTTTGTTCACCTCTTCTGGTCCACTCAGAGAGAATCATTTTTTATTTCCTACAATCAGAGGCTATCAAGACATGACTTCGAGTAGCACTGTTCCGATTCATTATCTCAGAGTTCTATTGGGAAGAGAGTTGTGAATCTAACCAAGATATTACCTAATTAAAGGGACTTCACTTTCAAAGTGCCCTCCTCCAAACTGCTTTCCTTTAGTCTGGTACATTGTTCACCCCCTGTGAGGGAAACCACCCACCTGACTGGTGCTTTTTAAACCACTACCTTATACCATTTTCAGGCAAGCAGAAAAGACTCGCTGGTAGAGGTCTGAATTGAACATCAAAAGATCACTAAGTCCCTGTCTGCCTTTAACAGGAAGAGAGAAGACACTAAAAGATGGCCTTTGTTACTCTTCACACATAACTAACTTTCTGTAGCCATCTCCATGATCAGAAGATGTAAAAATATCCTCCCCTCACCTGATGACCTAGCTCCTTCCCTCTGCTGGGCACCTGTAGTGTTATCACTGAGCAAACTCTCTATAAATCCCTCTTAGCATGAGCACATTTTTGCGTGTGTGTATGAGGCTGTGGGATTCAGAATCCAAATTTCTCACTACATACAATTTTCATCATGGTAACCAAGTAAAAAATGTTAGTTCCAATTGCAGTAATCTTTACATCAAGAGCTGGGCATCTGGAAAGCCATTTATTGATTGGTGGGACCTAGGGCTACACGAGGCGTCCTGGTGCATTGAAAAAGAGTGATAATGCCAGTTGTCTTAACACTTGAAAGAAACATTAGCCACTACTTCCTCTGAGTCCATTACCGCGGTCTATCTTGTGTCAGATCTGGCAATGGTTCAAGGGAACTTCAAGTTCTCATGGGGATTTGTCTATCAGTTGAAAATCCAGAAGAATCCAAAGACTGGCCAATGAAAACTAGTTCAAATTTACTACATTCTGAGCTACAGTTCCTTTTACTATAAAATTACACTTAAATACAAAATTGCTGATGTCCAGACACAAAACTCACCTGCCTAGAAGGCCATAGTCGAGCTTCCACGTGACTAGGGAAGAGCAAGGGGAAGAGAAGAATTTCCTCCTGAGTCCAGCTGCATTGGCAGCTGCATCCCTTCCCCTGAGTATCCCTGCCCCCACCTCTGCCTCCAAGATGAGCTGCATCGTGTAGGGCTCATGCACAATTTATCTCTTAGTAAAATGTACCATGTGGGCATTATGAACAAATACCTTACAGCTTATTGTGTATACTTGTCCAGGGAAGGTCTCCATAGTGTTGTAAGAGGTCAGCTAGATGATTCAAGTTAAAGCACAAGACCATGCTGCACTGGCACACCATGGGCAACAGACATATGTGATGGGGATGTCCACTGAGTAGGGGAAGCAGGAGGTGAGCTCCTTTGTCAGAAAGAGATAAGAAGGGGATGAAGGCACATGTAGCAGGTGGGATGAGATGGGTGGTTCTGATCCCAAGAAAACTTTTCTATGATAAGGAAATAAATGCTATTAGGTTAAATATTGTGAATGGAAACTGTGCTTTGGAAAAGAATCCGTATGTGGTCATATAGGTTCCTTATTTTGTTAGTAGAAATAGAATTTATTGAATAAGTAGAATTAGGTAACCATGACTTTGTCAGCAAAACAATGCATGTCTCAGTCAGCAAGATACTCAGAGACACAGGAATAATAAAGAGGAAGAAACTGTAAGGTCTTGACATTTTTGCAACTATGAAAGAGAGGAACTAGAGGGGGTGGGAGGTAAATATTTGTGCAGTGGACAAAAAATGGAGTTAGGAGTAGAGAATTTGAACTATGGCTAATAAGTTGGTAATCCATGATAACTATGGAAATACTGAGCCTCTTTGCTGGAAACACAGGGGGGTCTGTATTCTGCTTACCAGCCCTTGTCAGCCTGGTTATAACAATCACAAATAAACCAATCTTTGAAGACCTACATTGGCTCAACTGTCCGCCTGTCAGGCCCCCAGAGCTGAGGAACAGCATAGCTTCTTTTCCTGTCAGCTTCTTAGCCATGGCTTGAGCTGCTAAAGAGCCAGAGAAGACAGCATATTGGTGACCTCACTCAGAGCCCTTGCTAAAGTCTGCCTTTCTTACAGAAAGCATTGGACAGGCCTCACAGGAGAGTTAAGCAGGGGCCTGGGCCATCTTTGGTTTTTGCCAAAAGACCCCAGGGCTTTCACTACCCAGCTCTCATAGCAAACCAAGTAAAGAGATGAAATAGCAAAGCCAGCCTCCTTGAGGAATAATTGCATGACAAGTCATTTACTTCCCAGATACATTTCTGATATTATAAGGGCCTCTCAGTGCCCCAGCGGTGTTCCTCAAGATCTCTGAGTCAACAAACCAGTTTGTGCAACTGCATGATTCTGTCATCTGAAATTGCTGAGCCTGGAAATGATTTTTACACAAGATCTTAGATCCGAGTGTGATGTGTCTGATTGCGACTCTACATTTGTTTTCGACTGTGGTCATCTTCTTGTTTTCAAAAAGCCCTTTTCTTTTTTGGAATGTTCATCTCCAAGCTAGTGTTATTCAGCCCGTTTTGTTTCTCCAAGGCCCTGCAAATGCCTACCTTGCCTTGGTAGAATAAGAGTGACCTTGGGTCAATCTTTCTAGACAGCATTGGAAGGTAGCAGAGAAATCAATCTCCCTCTCCGGTCCCATTAACTGCAAAGCAGCTACTCTACCTTCAGAAGGCATAGCTGGAGGTGCAAATGTGCCATCCAGGAAGGGTAAATATTCAGCTACTTCCAACTAGTAGCTACTTGTGTTGCCTTAGGTTCTCAGATTAGTTGACAAGGCCCAGGGAGAATATTCATAGTAATTTCTAAGATTTGAAGTATGTCTCAGATTATAGACACTTTGTTGAACTTTATGTTAGCTGATTTCACAAAAACCTAAGATGTAAGCAGGTATGATTTCTCTTTGCTGTTGAGAAACCTAATGCTCCAAAACGTTATAAAACGAGGAATGTGGTAGACCCAGGTCTTCAGACATGGCCTGCCTTTCTGCATATGTGGCTCGTAACTAAGTTTGGACAGAGGTGGGAAGGAAAGAGAGGCACCTAGGGGCTGCAGGAGGGAGCCAAAGCTCTGATGGGGCACTGAGGAAGGGGTGGGGTGGGAATGAGAACTCCTGGGGTGGGGGCAGGGCAGCTGGACAACATTAAGGTCCACGAGATAGTCTACCATAGCCCAAGATGGAAGCCACCAAGGGCATTTGGAGAAGAGGCCATATTTAGTGCTTGGAGGAATGTGGTACAAGGAAGGCACATTGGGCAGGAAACGAAGAGAACCTGCCTCCAGCCTGCTCTGTCAGCTTGACTTACCCGACCTCAGCCTCAGTATTTTCAGGTGTAAAACAAAGGACTTGACAGATTATTCCCCATGTCCTGATTCCTGGGGAGCATCGCAAACATCTGCAATCCTGACTGGATGTGAATGCATGAGGCAGAGGGGAGGGCGGAGGGCTACACTGGGTGCCCAAATAAATCTTCACCAATTATCCACTTCATAGCTTACCTTGAGCCAGCCTTGGCCAAACCAGACTCTGAACTGTGGGACCTGGGGACAGGAGTCCAGTGACAGTGCTTCAACCACATCAGTGACAGGAGGGGATATTGAGACCAGACTAAACTTAAGCTACTTTCTCAAAGTGTGGTGTCTTTATTAGCTTCTTCTTCATGTTTCAAGGAGCAAGAGGAGGACAAAGGGAATTCCGAGAACATGATTGAGGAGTAGCCTGGAAGCCCTGGGGGATTTGGATGTCTGGAGCTGCGCCACGATGCTGAGGCAACCCGACATCCATCCAGCCTCCCATCAGCCACCTTTGACCAACACTAAAAGCCCCTTTACCAAGAAGAGAGAGAAAATAATTTCTCTCCTATTAGTCCTTTCTCCTTCGCAAATGTGGTGCTAGCCATCGGGAGCTGTAATTGCAGACATCACCCAAGTACTGTGGATATAAATTTCACAAAGGGCAAGACCTTCCATTATGAGTAGGAAGATGGCTTTAATTAAAAAAAAAAATCAATATATTGTTTCCAATCATTAGAATCCCATGTCGGTGGCAAAAATCAATCCTTTTCATATTAAAATGCTTACATTCACACTAAAATGTTATATTACACATGAGTCACTGAGAGAAGTGGGACAGGGGTTTGGCCTAAGGGACAAGAGGGACACTCACCGAGCTGTGACATGGTGTGCTTTTCTGGTCAGTCTTCAGGAAAGCTCTGAAGAAATTCCTTACAGCATCACAGAGATTTGAAATTGCATGCAGTGGAAAGGGAGTCTCATCTTGACCGACTCTCCCGGCATGCTTCCAAATCCTCAAATGAAAACAAAAGGAAAAAAGCGAAGCTGGAATCACATTTTAAGAAGCGGGAGTGGTTTCCATTTCACAGTCATCTCTCTCTCTGCCATGATGGCAAATTTTTACCACAGGGTTCAACCAACAAGCACCAAGGGGATTCTAACGTTAAAAAAGGCCTCCGTTTTTAAAAAGATAATTTATTTATCTGTGCAAGAAAATGCTTCTGATTTTAATCAGTGGCAAGGGTTTGATTTCCCCCACTGATTTTCTGAGAAGTAACAGCAAATGGAGACGGCGTTGATCTTGTTTGTCACATATTACAGAAATCGACTCTTGACAGCATTAAATTCCCCAAAGTGCTATTCCATTTCCCACACAACATAATAGTAATGATCTTATGAAGAAATTTTGCTTTTATGGAAACTGTTTATTTCTGAGAACGTTCTAATGTCAGGCTAAGTGTGAAGCTTCCCTAATAAAGAAGTGAAAGAAAACAAGGGTCCTAATTAAAAACATCGTTTAAGGAGACACTTGTGAGATAAAAGAAAATCATACTTTACATTGAAAACTTAATCATGTATGTTGCTAGGAAGTACTGCCGATTATTCAAGCCAATTTCGCAGTCTCCGTTTCTTGCCATTATTTATGCTTTTCAAGCCCAATTCTTCGGAATATGGTTTCCCTTAACTCCAGTTGAGCTAACTGCTTCTTTTCAAGTCACTGTGAACCCTGTGCCCAGAGGGGAAAGAGATGCTGGGGCATATCTGCCTATTAGTCTCTCTCATTTCACTAGGTCAGAAAGTGACGGTGGAGTCTTGGTGTCTGCCCAATTTGATCCCTTACCTGTCTGAACAGAGCAGGTATGCTTGCGTAGTGCCTCGATGTTCATTGAGTATGACAATGAAAAAGGTTTCATTAACATTTTAGGAAATTGTGGGGCTGGATTTAAAAGCTTGCATATTTACCACACCTTGAAGTTTTCCTGACTGTGGGAACCAGGCTTTGGTTATTTTTTTCTGAGGGGGTGCACCTGCCTGGAGTCAGCCCGACTGGATTCAAAGGCTGGCTGTGCCCAGGTCGTGTGACCTTGGGATTTGGATGTCTGTGACCCTGGGACTTGCATGTGTGAGAGGTGACTTCTCCTCCCTGCATCTCATTTCTTCTCCTATCCCATGGGGATTTGATAAGGGCTTTTTGTATTGGGCCATCAAATCTATGCAAAAAGAAACCTTTATCAGATAGATACTACTATGATCATCATGTTACAGAAGAGGTTAAGTTCCTTGCTTAAAGTCTCAGCACCTGTACAAAGGGTTGTGTAGGAAAACGATGTCACCTAATATAGTGCCTGCCTGGTACATAGAATGGGTGCAGTACCTGTCAACTGTTATTGGTTTTGGATCATTCTGTTGCTATTTAAAAATAGTGAAAAGAAAAGTAGCTATAGTTAGAACTCCAGGCAACACCTATAATTAGGGGCAGGTAAAAGAAGAGAGAAGAGAGTCTTCAATAATAGCAATGATAAGACAATACGTGTTGATGGTTTGTGTATTAGTTCAGGATCTCCAGAGGAGCAGAGCCAGTAAATAGACTCATTATAAAGAACCGGTTCATGTGACGACAAGGGCTGGCAAGCCTGAACTCGATAGGCTGAAACTCAGATAAAGCAGAAGCTGAAGTCCTTCCTAGGAATTCCCCAGGGGACGCTATCTGGCTGGAAATTCAGGCAAGAGTCAGTGCTGACGTTGAGTCCAACATCGTCTTCTGACCTCTGAAAACCTCAGCTCTAGCTTTTCTGTCTTCCAACTGATTGGATGAGGAGATGCTGCATGTTGCTTAAGGCCAGCTCCTTTGTTGATTGTAGATAAATCAACTGATTATAGATACAAATCCCACTTATGAAATATCCTCACAGTAACAAACAGGCCAATGTTCAAACAAACAACTGAACACCATAACCCGCCCAAGCTGACATGTGGAATTTATCATCACAGTGTGCTTAGTACGTATCAAGGATTATTTAAGGCTTTACACATTTTAGCCCATTTCATCTTCATAAAGAAGCTCTGAAGTAGGTAAGCATTATATCTGCCATTCATAGATGAGGAAACGGAGGTCTAGTAAATTTCCAACGAGATGCAGACAGCCCATCTCTGGAGCCCATTTCCTTAAGCACCAACTCTGCTGTTTCTCAAAGGAGGACTGATAAACAGTGGCAGAGTTAAGAGAACAAAAGAATACCATCATTAGACAACCATTGAATGGTTGACAAAATTAACTTACCTTATATAGGTCATAGTTCCAGTGAAAAAGACATGGCACACATGAAACTAGGAAGCTTGATAAGAGGTTAGTGAAAGGATTATTTACAAATGGGGGGCAGGCATAGGGAACTCAAAATTAATCATGGGATACCCAAAGCTGGTAACACAGCAGATAGAAGAATTATCACATCTAAGCCTGGGGGGCTGAGAAGTGAATACTGGAACCCCAAGAGAAAGAGAACTGTGTGAAGGATCACTGAGGAGAAGGTACAATTTTTTGTTGAGGAGGCAATCTTCCCTTGGCAGGCTGTGCTGGTTTAAAGCTGTTATGTGCCCCAGAAAAAGCCGTATTCTTTTAATCCATTCTTGTGTTGTGTGCAGACCTATTGTGGGTGGCATGTTTTGATTAGATTATTTCAATTGAGATGTGACCCATCCAATTCAAAGTGGGTCTTAATCAGTTTCCTGGGGTCCTTTATGAGGGTAAGAAAGTGCAGAGAGAAAACACCCAGAGACGTTTTGGAGAGCAAGCTCAGAGAAATGCTCACAGAGGACCCAAAGATGCTCAGAGAGAAAGCCAATGAAACCAGAAGCTGAAAGCAATGAATCCCAGGAGCCAAGGACCAGCAGACACTGGCCATGTGCCTTCCCATGTGACAGAGGAAGCCCAGATGCCATTGGTCTTTCTTCAGAAAAGGTTTGGTCCTGTTGATGCCTTAATTGGGACATTTTCATGGGCTTATAATGGTAAGTTTGTAAACTAATAAATCTCCCATTGTTGAAAGCCAATCCATTGTAAAAGTCAGCCCATTCTTGGTGTATTGCATTATGGCAACTTTAGCAAACAGAAACAGCAGGCTCACTGGGAGGCAATGGGAAATAAAACCCAGACCTGTCACTTCTCCCTTTCTCCTATCATCTGCAGGGTCTTCCCATCGGCCAAACTCAACTGGAAGCCAGAGGACAAGGAAGCCCATGGATAGAACTCCTACAGCTCAGCTTCCCAGCATATGGAGCAGGGGGAGGAAGGTGGGGGAGGGAGGGGTTTGAAAGAGAACACACTAGCAGTGACTTAGAAAGGTTGAGTAAAATGAGGACCAGAGAATTTACTGCTGGATTTTGCAACTGGAATATTATTGAGAAATTTGTTGAGAACATTTTGGTGTTATGGGGTGCTGGAGAAGCTTAGTGGCTGTGGGTTAAATAATGAATGGAAAGTGATAGTCAACAGAGTTTTCAACAACTAGGCAAGGAAAGAGGCAGAAGGCAAATACAGTTATTAAAGGGAATATTTACAATCAAAGAGAAGAGGGAAAGAGTGGTTGAAATATAGGAGATGGAGTGAGGTCCTTGAGAAGTTGAAGGAGCCAGGATTAAGAGCACCTCTTCCAGGGAAAGAGAAAGGAAGCAGGGAAAGTAAAAGGCCCATATGGATGGAAATAATGTGTTCCTGTGGGGAACTAGAAGGAGATGGTATTGACAGCAGTTATCTCATCCTGTGAAATGGGCCAAAAAGTCACCACTAAGGATTGATGGGGAAGGCATTAAAGAAGAGGTATGAGTGGACAGTGAGTGCTTGAGGGAGCCCTTACGGGGAATGGGGGAAGGAATCAATCCCAATAAAATGGAAGGATTACCTAGCTCAGATAGGAGAAAGATTACCTGGCTCGCATAGGAGAAGGATTACCCGGAGAAGATGGAATTGCAGAAACATGGGTTTCCTGTTGCATGGTTTTCTCCAGGGAACCTTATAGGTCTGGATGTCCGAGGAGGGAAGGCAGGCAGTTGAAAGAATTCAAGGTTTGTCATTTTGTCAGTTGGGGTAGCAGAAAACTGAGAGCCAGAGAATTCAGAATATTGATGAGAAGCAGTATAAATGGTACAAGAGGGTAGATAATGGATTCTAAAATGAATAGAAGAAAAAAATAAAAATACAAGGAGACTGGCTGATAAGAAAAAACAGATAAGATGAACTGGAAAGCTTGAGGCGATATAAACACCTGTTTGTCTAGAATGATGTTAAAAGAGAGAGTTGAAAGGTGAGAAGGATATTACTAGAGAGTGGGATGTTAGAATTTGCAATTTGAAGGGATGGGATAACTTTTCGGTCATGGCCCTGAATTCATCATAGTGTTCATTTCGACCTATTTTTGAGTGCTTCCCGGTGCTGTAACTGAGGCTGGAGTGAAGAGTGTCGGCAGGCTGGGTACTGAGGTGGGAGAAGGAGGCACAGTGGGATCTTTTCCAGGCACTACGATGTGGAGATGGCACTGAGCCTGCAGTCTGGAGGGATCCCCTAACTGAGGCCAAGGAGAATTTCATCCTGGCTGGGGGAGAGGAGTGTCACAGTTGAGAGTGGAGGGAGGCAGCTGCTCAGGAGGGGGCATTGGATGAGGGTGGAAGGGACAGCATGGGTGCACAGAAGCACTGACGCCGGTGTAAGAGGCACCCATTCTGCTGCTATAAATTTAAAATGATGGAATTTCAGCAAGGGCTGTGCCCCTGGGGCAGCCCTGAGTTACTGCGCCCTCAGAGAAGTGATGCTACACCACGGGCCCCTGAAGAGCAGACACTGTGGGGAATGGGCAGAGGCCAGAGCGTCCCGTGGCCTGCTTCTTAGGCTTGCATGTGCAGTGTGTTGACTCTGGGCAGTAAAACTGTCCCTGGAAGTAAGGCCTGAGCATTCTCTGAAGCCACTTAACCACTTCGGTCTGGATTTTCGTCTGCTAAAAAAATGACTTTTGCACGACACCAAGAATAAGGATTTGATCATCTCTCAACTCTGAGCTTGCAACAATTTTATCCCGAAGTATTGGGGACATCATCATTTATTTTCAAGTTCTTTTTCTTCTGAGGAGTTAGTGGGGGAAGCAATCAAAACATTTCTTTAATTAGAAGAAGCCAAACATACAGGAGGGGGATTAATATTTAATTGCAAAATGCGAACCCAATTAAATGCAGTTGGAAAGTTCTGCGAAGAAATTATTAAATGGGTACGGGATGGAGGTAGAGGGGGAGATAAGAGGCAGAAGGAAGAGACTGTTCCCAAGCTGAGATTTTGTTTGCCAAGCTTGAACCAAGAGCAAAGCTTAGCACTGAAGGAGCAGCCCTGGAGAAACAGGGTTTAGGATAGAAATGCAAAGAGAAGCCCCAAGGGCGTGGGTTGAGGAGACAGTCTCTAAAGCAGCTCATCTTCAACAGGTGCTGGCAACATCTATAACAAGGCTGTCCCTGATAAAAAGCCTCTTATACCTTAATCCACACTATATTACATTCATAAACACATCGTCATCCTCCTCTATTTTCCTCCCCCAGAGGCAGGAATAAATAACACACTATTAAACTCACATCTCTGCTTTCTGCCTAAGAACATTAAAAGTAAATATATAAATATATTTTCTGATATGTATATTAGAAAATAAAATAGCTTCCACCATTACATTATTCCCAGAGGAATGCAAATGGCAAATATGAAGACATATTTGGGATTTTCCAATAGAGTAAGTCCATATATAACCATCATATTCATCTGTTATGTATATTATGATGCATATTATGTATATTATCTGTTATGAAGATTGTATATTGAGTGGCTTCTATAGAATATACAAATAAATGAACAATCTTAATTTACTGCAAATGTCATCAAGATAATACAGGTGCCTAAATTTGGAAAATAAAATCAATTTCTTCCTGAGGGATGAACTCCAGAGCCTGCCTACCTTCCTTCCTTCATTCATTCACACACTTACTCATTTTTCCAACAACTAATCTGTACTGCTCTTTTACTAAAGTGGAGAAATACACAGAGTACAGAAATTCAAAATCTAGAAAAATTTAAGAAAGCACTGCGTGCCACTTATGTTTTATGGTCTGTGTCTAAAGATGACTAGTAATTGGATATTCTCTGTTCATTAAAGTTTCCTACCTTAATAGCCTACCTCTACTATGGGCCTAATGTAAAACTCAGTTACTCAATTCAAAATGTATCTGAATACGGAACTTTATAATCTGGCATACTACTGTACTTTTTCATAAAAATAACATGAGATCTTGAATCTGATAGTCCTATTATTTTTGGCCTAGAAAAGAAATACATACCTTTCGCTCCTTACATGGCCCTTTCCTTTGATTGATTGATTGATTCATTCATCCATGCATTCATCAAAAAAATGTGCAGCATCTACTAAGCTCCAAAAAATGCTTGGTGCTGGGGATAGAAAGAAGAATAAGACAGTCTTTGCCATGTAGTGGGTTGACCAGAAGATGCAAGCATCCCTGCACAACTGTTACAAGGGCTGAGATAACATGGGTACAGTGGGGGCCAAGGGGAAAAAGGCTACTGGAGGGTCAAGAAATGATTCATCAAGTCAATGACACTTGGGCTGAATTTGAATGACAAGTAGGAAGGTAGGGTGGGAAAGGAGGAAGACATTTGAGGCAAAGGGAGTCATGGAACCATGACATGCACAGATGCAGAAAGAAACAGCCTGATATGTTTAGGGAATGGCAAGTGTCTGTTTGGCCAAGTAGGTGGGTCCATAGTGGGTGGAGGAGGATAGAAAAGTGTGAGACAAAGACAGGAAGATCTCCTGGGGTGAGGATTCTCTTCACAAGAACAGCGGTGCATGTGTATTGCAGGACACACACCTGAGAGGGCGGTGTGAGTGCAGGGAGGCTGTCCTTGTCACCGAAAGTGCCTCTGGGCTATAACAACTCGGACTTCCTTCACCTGTCATATAACTTAAGTCTACCTTACTGGAGGATTTTGCAAAAAACAATGTAGATTTAGAGAGAAAAATGGAGAAACTAAGAGATAATTCTGAAACTGTGATTTAAAGTGACTTTAAAGTATCGATTGGATACATTGGAATGTTTTGAGATCTGGCTAAAATAGAATGCCTAACAGTTTTCCGAAATGATTGGCCTAACAATTTTATTCTGCAAAGCAGACTTTTTTTGTAATTTACCAAATGAACGTGATTTTTTAAAAAAAATCAGGGGTGGGTTACCTTCTAACAAATCATGCAGGAGGTATTTTTTTTCCCTTTTGTTTTTTTGTTTGCATGGGCAGGCACTGGTAATTGAACCCGGGTCTCCAGCATGGCAGGTGAGAATTCTGCCATTGAGCCACCGTTGCACAGCCCCAGGAGGTATTTCTTAAATGTTGAAATACATGTACACAGAAGAATAAACAAAACAATATAAATCTCATATATCTCTATGATTATATATATGCAAAGTTTTATAGCTTTATATTTAGATAATATACTGTAGAGAATATATATATATATAGTATTTATATACAAATTCTCTAATCTATTTTTATACTCACTAGTCTTCTTTTAAAACTAAAAATACTACCCAAACCTGTAAAAAACAAATAAACTTTCCAATCCAGTGCCAATTTGCAGGGGGGAAAAATGGGATCAAACAAAAGTCAAGCAAGACATTGTTTATGAATCATTTATAGAGACAGCAGTTGGGACCTCTGCCCCTAGCTACATCGCATGACACAGCTACACATTAGCATCATTTTGCATGTTTTCAAATCCAAATTTACTTGAGGATGGACCACAAATAGGCATTTTACGGGCACGTCACAAATAGCAGCCTCAGAGCTGATTAACCATTTTGTTTCATAGGGTTTTCTACTTGGTTCCATGCTGTGTTGTGTCATCTAAGAGAGAGCAAGAGAGAATGATTTTGACCAAAGACTCCAGATTCTGCGGGAATCCTGAAATGTCCCTCATGTCTCTATCAAAGACTTATCTTCTGTTGTCACCAGCCAGCTTATAGGCATGTCACTGGAACAGGCCTGGAACACACCAGGCACATGAGAGCATCAACTGGTCACTGTTGCTTGGTCAGGTCTGGAGCTTAAAACATTAGGACTGGTGAATTGAGGAGGCAGGATACACTCACATCATTTCTGCTCATGTGAAATTGTTGTTCATGACAGACTTTTTCCAAAGTACTAAATAACTCCATCTAGCAGATTAATCTGTCTAGGTGACCTGACGGAACATTTCTGTAGTTAATTCACTTGAGCAGGTCTGCCAGAAGGTAGGGCTGATCAAAATCACACATGCCATAGGATAAATGTCTTCGTTCTTTATCAGCAAAGGCAGATGACTAGAGATTCCACCTCAAAACTTTCCAAATCACCCTCAACAGATGTTTAATTTTAGCCACATCTCTGGAAATCACTTGGATGCTGTTAAAAGAAAAAAAAAAAAAAGAATTAAGAAAAAGAAGCAAATTCCTAGGCCCAAACCTAGACTGTCCCAAACAGAGTCTCTGGAGGTGGAGTTCTGGATTCTGCCTTTTTACAGGGTTCCCCAGAAGCCCCAATTGCACACTCAAAATTGAGGACACCTGCAGCATGGCTTCAAGAGAATATTTTTCTAGACATAAGGACAGATCCATTTTCTGCAGGAAAACGGCATCCCTGCCTCTGGAAGCCTAATAGCCTTTTCTGCATTTCTCCCCCCACAGCAAAAATCAGCCAACCCCTTTGCCTGATTTGGGGGGTTAGACTACAATGGCGGGCATCCTCAGAGGAAAATTAAGTCCTCTGAGATATTCACCATCCAATCTCTTATATCCCACCACTGTATATTTTGCACTCCTCTTTTGTGGCCATCATTAATCTCATTCCACCAACAGGATCCCTCCTCAACTTTTTGTTCCTTACCATTCAAGATGACTTACCCAGAAAAATCAGGATGGTGGCACTTCCCATCACCTTGTGAGGTAGTGAGATAAATCAGTTAAGGTTTGGAGAGTGCTTGGAGAAAGGTTTTGTCTCAGCATTCAATATTATAATTTATTTGTAATGCAAGTCGAGAACTTTCTCCATAATGGGGAAAAATTACCAACATCCATTTAATTCCTCAGGGTACTTGAAAGCAAAAAGCCAGCTACAGGAGAGCAGGGAATTACGGCCAGCCTTTACGATAATAACCACCAGCATGGAAATGAAATAGGAATATATTAGCTCCAGGTGGAAGGTTATCAGAGGAATCTAAATGGGTCTGTGGCTGATAGACTCAGCTGGCACAAGTAGAATCCGGCCATTCAAACCCCTCCCACTGTCTCCTCTGGAGTGGTCAGTACAGACTCCCAGAAACCCCAAGTGTGTGAAGATGTCAGAGACAATAAATAATTTTTCAGTTAATGGGCTTCATGAACACACAGATTTTCAAGTTACGGCAATTATCTAGTTTTGAATCACCACTTGCTAATTTACTAATTCATTAACTCAGCAAACGGCCATCCTGTGTGATGCTAGTCTCCTGACAGCAGAGCTGAGCTTTGACAGGGATTTATTTTCAACAACACCAGGGACATATAGCATGAGATATTTTGAAGAACAATAAAAAATGAATTAAAGGGACTAGAAATAATTTATCATGCACAGATGTGCAGAAAGAAAAGATGGTAGCTTTGCAGCCCGGTTTTATAAAAGCTTATGGTCGAAGGCATCTTCTCACCCCAATCACCAATTTGTAAAAACAGGGACCTAAATGTCTGATGAGCCATTAGGTATACTAGCTTTCATTAAAAAACAATAATTTCACAATCAAAGGAATAAACCCGAAACCCCCCTCCTTGGGCTTTGCAACCTTGATGAGAAGGGAAGGCAAGAAAATCTGGCAGGTTCGTTGTTGAAAATATAAACAGGGTGTGCATGCCAAGGTGCCTCTAAGGAGGTTCCCAGCTGCCTAAAAAAGCCCTCTGCAAGTTCCACACAGTAGGAAAAGATGAAAAAAAGAAAGCCAAGGATGGAAGGAAGGAAATATGGTTTGAGTTTGGACTTGCAGCTTCTAGAGTCTTTTAAGGAGAAAGGCACTTCCAAGGAGCATTTTGAAAGGACCATGCTGGTTCTGGAAGGTAAGTGAATGGCCCAGGAATCCCATTTTAGTAGACAGCTGAAGATTTTATTCTGAGGATTGCCTTTAAGAAGCCCATGAAATTCGTCATGCATTTCAGAAAGATGTAAAATCAAAACAGTTACAAGTTTCTTCCATTTTGTGGTTTGCTTTCCATACTCTGTACCCTTCAATGAACAGGAGTTCTTGATTTTAACGTGGTCCAATGTGTTAATCTTTTTCTTTATAGTTAGTGCTTTTTCTGTCTGTTTAAAAAACTCTTTCTACAGTCTAAGCTCATGAAAATATTCTCCTGTATTATCTTCTATAAGCTCTACTGTTTTGGCAATTGTAGTTAAGTCAGGAATCTACATGGAACTGACTTTTTTAAGCCATAGAAGATGCTCTGATCTCATTAGCCACCAGGGAAATGTAAACTAAAACTGCAATCAAATACCTTCCCCTGCCCACAACTGCTAAATTTAAAATAATAGTAACCAACACTGGCTAGGATGTGAAGCGAACTCTAATACGCTGCTGGTGGGAGTATAAACTCTGTCAGGAAACAGTTTGGTTTTTGTGAGTAAAGCTGATGACACACATCTTATGACCCAGCAGTTCTACCTTAGAGAACACCCTAGAGAAATGTGTATATTTGTCCTCTCAAATATACATAAGAAACTTAAATAGCGAACTACAGAAGACTGGATAAATATATTGCAGTAAACTCATGTAATGGAATACTATTCAACAATTAAGATGAACAAAGCACAAATACACACAGAAATGTCTCACACTGTAATATTGAGTGTAAGAGCCCTAGAGAAAGGAATAGCTATTGTATGATTGCATTTACATCAAATTTTAAAATAGGCAAAACTAAACTCTCATGTTTATGATGCATACTCTGGGGGTGACAGTTCATAGAAGGGCAAGGAGATAATTACTAAAAAGGTCAGTCAAGAAGGAAGAGAGGTTTGTAACTGGAAGGGGAGCTTGGGGTGGTGGTTCTGGGGGTGTGGAAATGTTCTCTTTTAATACTGGGTATGCCCATGAGGCTGTTGTTGCTATAGTAAGTGATGAAGCTTTATATTTCTATTTTATGCAATTTTCTGTATGTGGCTATATTGCCAGATAATGACAAAAAATAGGTTTTTATCATTTCAATGTTAAAAACTTAGAACATTGCACACACACTGTACACACATCCTGCTTCATTATATAAAGTTTGTAGATTGCATCTGTGTGATTGTAAATACAACACACAGAGTTTGTGTTGGGAAATATTTCAAATCTTCAGTTGCTAAGTTATCAATTTGATAACTAAGTTATCAATCTGAATAAAGAACAATCTTATGATGTGAACTACTTGATTATAATGTTCAACTTTGAAATACATGTGTTTTCAGCACCATATTATATATCTATCAACATACATTTAATTATAAATATACCCCCATAAAAATATGTATACTTTGTTACAGGAAGAGTATTTAGTAGGTACTTTTGATAACGAGATTTTGCCTTGGGAGAAAGCATATGTCCAATTATATTTTATTTTGCATTTTTAAGTTGTTTCTGCATCTGGTTTTTGAATTCATAAACATTTAGATGGTATGAGTATACTCTCCCATAAAGCTGTTGAGTAACTTTTATATGGCTATGAATCATGGGAAATTATTTCATTTCTTCAGTAGCTAAAATAAGAATTGCTATGGCCTTCATAAATAACAAAAACTGATTAAACAGAGTGAGTCTCTATTACAAATACACGATGCTGCCTGAGCTTGGAACACATACTCTCCCTGTTTATTGTGTGTGGGGTCCGTGCTGTTTTTTTAACCCTTGTAATGTGTTTCTGATTCAGAGGAGGGACTACTAACTAAGAAGTGTTATTTCACATAATGCTAGAAAACTGGCTGATACTTTACATAGATTCTCAATAACCATTTGTTGAAGAAAGAAAAGAGAGCAAAGAAGAAAGAGAGAAAGAAGGAAGAAGTGAAAAGATGGGAAGAAAGTAAAAAATGAGTATAAGACACAATTAAAGAATAAATAATGAATGATAGAAAAACTAAGTGAACAAATGAAAGAAAAAAATGAATGAATTAATGGATAAAAGAATTAATGGATGGCTACAAAATGAATAGATGAATAAGGGTTATTGGCTGCTTTAAAATCAATAGACAAATGAGTGAGTGAATGAAGAAAATATATAAAAAATAGAAAAGAATGAGTGAAAAAGTGGATAGGTAGATGGATGAATAAATGAAAAGTGAATGAATGACAGAAAGACATAGTAAATTGATAAATGGATGAAGAATAAAAATGAGTGAATGAAAGATGAACACATGAAAGCATATATGAATGCATCAATGAAAAATGAGTGAATACGGAAAATATGAAAGAAAGAGAACCAAAGGGGTTAGTGTCATGCCTTCATTTTATAGAAGTGGAAACAGGGTATCAGTGAGATTAAAGGACTTACTTCTGATGGTGATAGAACAAACTAGAAACTAGGTTACCTGCGTATGAGTCTTGTATCTTTTATAAGCTTGGGTTTCCCTGAGGGCAGCGCCTGAGACAAAAGTCTTTACATGGGCTGTTTATTAGGGAGACATCTCAGGAGCAGGAGTAAATCTACAGGAAGAATAAATCAGGGAAGTAAAAAAAAAATCAAAATTGTTTTGGGGTCTAGAGCTCAGGGCTACAGATAGTGGGCATGAGGGAAATATCTGTGGAAGCTCCCTTCCCAGAATTGTCACCCAAAGAATGAGAGGTAGGAACATTCATCCATCCGTCCCACTCCCTTTTGTTTGGGGGTGGCCCTTGGGAGTGTTGCCTCTAGGCTATGCATGTGCTCCAGGTGTGTGACCTCCAGCAGGTGTGGGAGGGGCTCAGGGAACAAAAGTGTAGGAAGCCATGTGTGAGACAACGCACTGATAGCAGGAGAAAAGCTATGGCCTCTGCTGAATGTCCATGAGAGGTGGCTGAGATCAGGGCAGAGCTTGTGAGGATGCCAGTTATGGCATGAGAAGCATCTGGCACCCTCTTGCATATGATTTGTTCCAGGAAAGTTCTAGAAAGTGATAAAGAAATTGTTAGGGAATGGAAGATGAGTAAAACAATCATGATTTAGGTGTGTGGGTAATTAACACAAACTCAGCACAAAGTTAAATCATGTTGAAGTTTCTGTTTCCTTTAGGCTCCTGGTGCTTTACAATCCAGGTGGTAAATCCTAGTACTAGTAACAGATTATTAGAGTCTTGAAAGTGGCTTTTTAGGTTCCTGATAAATTAGCCTTTCTTTCAACACAGAGCAATTGTCAGATTTGACACAGAAAAGGGAAAGCTATTATAAAAAATAAGACTATGTAGAAACATTAAGGAATTAGGGAAACTATCAGCCCTTTGAAGAGTACCTAGGCTCTGACCAGCAAAGTGGAAAACTTCATAGGGAGAGTCCACACTCCAGGCATTGTTCCTTACCTTGCCTCTTATCACGTGTTAGGGCAACTCTGCCAGGCTATGGCTTAAATTTGGGGGGGTGGCCATTTTTCTAATCTCTGCGCTGCCAATGCTGGGGTCAGGCTCTGCCCACTTGCACATGCTCGGGGTAGTTGCTGAGCAAAGTGTTAACTACTTATCAGATATTTACCTTCAGCCCCATACCACCCCTGCCTCTTTACAGCTTCCCCCAATCATGTCTCCAAGATTTCCCCTGGAGCCTCCCACTGTGCCTTCCCCTCCCCTCAGCAGAGCCAGAGCTGACCTCCTTACCCTCCCTCAGCAACTGTTATCCACCTGCTTGCCCCTCCCAAAGCCTCCCCTTGTTAGAAGGGCCAAACTGATAAACTAGTTCAAAGTTAAGCATTTAAGGCTGGTTGTGGCTAAACAGGCCTCATTCCAAAGTAATGTTTAGATTTTAACAGGGAGTTTGGTTTTGCAATCCCAAGTAATAAATAATATGGAAATTTCTGGAACTTGAACAAGGCCAAAGAGGGAGATTCTGGACACCATGAAAGGCTTTCCCTTGACTTCCCATACAGGGGGAATAATTTTACTCCCAAATGCGCCTTCTACTGTGAACCTTCTCCTCTATATCTCTTACCTCAGTAACAAGAATTATCACCAATCCAGTCTCTAAGCCAGAAACCTGGACCTCAGTCTTCACTCTTTCTTCTATAACTCTCTCTATTCTCACTGTGGTAGGTTGAATTATGTTCTTCAACAAAGCATGTTCTTAATCTTATCTGCATTCCTGAGGGTGTGGACCCATGGTAGATTAGACCTTTTGCAGATGCTATTTTTATAAAAGATGGAGTCAACCAAAAAAGGGTGGGTCTTAATCTACATTATTGTAGGCCTTATAAAGAGAAGCAGGAGAAGTGCCAGAAACCAGAAGTCATTGGAAACGGGAAGAACAGATGCAGAAAGGAGAGGACATCACCTGGGATGGGCCAAGGAACCCAAGGATTGTGGCTCGCTGGCAAAAGAAGGCCACAGATTTTGGAGCAGAAAGCAAGCCTTGCTGAAATCATGATTTGGAATTTTGAGCCTCAAAACTGAGAGCCAGTAAATTCCTGTTAAGCCAACCCATTGTGAGGCATTGATCATAGTCAGATGGCGAATTAAGACACTAAACCTTCCCCATCTAATTCTCATCAATTCCCCTTTCTGACCATCTTGCACAGTTGTAAATTTCTCTGCTTCCACCACTTTAAGTTAGGTTTCCAGAGAGATTTTTGGGCAAGTTACATATGATCAGGATACTGCCTGCTCAAGACCCTTTAGTAGTTCCTTTTGTCTTCAAAGTCCACATCTTCTGTAACATGGCATATCTGCCAGTCAGCTTAACCTTTGGCCAATTTTCCCATTTTGAAGAATACATGATGTTTTCTCTTGGTCCCAGATTTTCACACTTCCTCTTTCTCTTACTGTTTCTTGCTTCCCTTCTTCTGGAATGTACTCAAAGCTTATCCTAAAATCTCAGCATTAACATGACTTTGACTTCATAGGAGGCATCCTCTGAACCGCAGTAACTCAGGATTGTGCAGATGCCATTACTGTCAGACTCCTATTGCCCTCGATTACTCTGATGGACCCCTCTTTGCCCTACTATTTATTGCCTATTCTATTAATCATTGCCTTATCAGAATTGTCAGTCGTGTGCTCCCTTGACCTCAGATTGAAAGGACCTGCTCAAATCTCTTCAGAATGCCAAGTACTATAAATATTTATCCTAAGCAGATCCTCAAGTCCTATTCTCTCCACTATCAACCCCAGTCTCTACCCTCAACACATTCCAATATCTGCTCTCCCCAAAGATTCTTCCTAGGGTTGAAAGTGGAGGGAATCCCTCTCCAGTTCAGAAAAATTCTTACCCAAATAGCAATCCCTCCTGAACAATGGGTCAGAGCAGGGAAGGGTCTCCATTCTTGCCAGGATTGACTCACCCTAGCCCAAGTTGCTGCTTTTCCCCCTATTCCTCCCAAAGGAATTGGAATCTCTCCTGAACCTGACCTGTCAGCACAAGGCTGACAGCACCAGTCACCATCTCTCTGAGGTGCCAATCTGGCTGCTTCTGCTTCCCCATAGGGATCAGTGGTGGCCTCCAAGTCCTTGCTTGTCTTGAGAATAAAAGGGAGCCCCATAGTGTTGGTACTATGCTTGCCATTTCAGTTCACGCAAGACATTGGACAGCATCCTATGCTCTCAAATTTTCCAGATCCTTCACCATACCTTCCAATGTCCTCAGCAGCAGACAGAATCCAAACACTCTTGTTTCTTTAGGGGATCTTTGGAAAAAGAATTATTTAAGCTTTATGTGCAAATGTTCATTCAAGGCTGTCTTCCTCCTTTCCATGCTGTAACTAAGCATCAGTAACTTGTCTCATCGCCTGTTGCAGGGATCATGGATCTTAAAGTCTCTCTCATGCTTTTAGGGGCCAAAGGAATGTATGCTCCTTTGGGGCAAATGGTCATGATCTGCTAATGTCCTTTTTTGAGAGAGTATAATCACCCTTAGGTATACTGTTTAGATCCTGTAGGTCATGGTTATACAAATTACATAAGATGCAACATTCCAAAATAGCAAAACCAAGCAGTATTGTTTAGCACTGTTTTTGCATCTCAGCTTTACCAATAAATATCTATGTGACCCGAGTAAATTAATTTGTTTAAGCCTCAGATTCCTCTTCTATTAAATGGAATAGTATCCATTAATAAGATTGTTGTCAGGGTTGAAGGAAAAAATGCCTGCCTAACAGAGGAGCTTTTCCTAGATACTCAAGGTGCATAAAATATTATAGTCCCCTACTGACTCCAGGATCTGCCAAATGGATATTTTCTAAGAAGTTAATGGCCATTTCTCTGTGGTCTTCACACAGAACACATCCAGGTGCTGGAAACAAATGGAGTTCCTATATAACAGACTTCTGAATGACATTATTTTTTCTGTTGTCCAGGAATCACAGAGTAAATTCCACCAGCAGGTGTCAAGAGACATTAATTGCTGTATCATTAAAAAAAAAAAATCGTATATGTAGCTCCTTACCAGCATCACTCTTAGAGACTGGGGTTGCCGGTGATCTTCTTTCCTTGCTGAATGTTTGCTGAGCTATTACACCTGAGGCCCACTCTGCAGCTGCCAGTGAACTGGAGAGGAGTTTGGGGAGAAATTCCTTGAAAGAGATTGACATTTGTCCTCAACTATTTGGGCATGCAGATGAACACAGAGAGGAGTTCCCATCTCATATCTGGGGATTTCTAAAGGTAGTGTGCTTGCCAGAGTGGACCTAGGAAAAGGGTTTCAGAAAGAATTGTAGAGACGTTGGCCTTGGAAGCACAGCGGGACACTCCCAACCCAGTTCTCCAACTCCTCTGAAGGATGAGAAGGAGGGCTCTGCATGAAGGAACACAGAAATAATAGAAGGAAGGGCAGAAGCATGGGCTGAGTGTGTGCTGGTGAGCAGGCTGAGGGTATAGGCTGTCAGGTGAAGAGAGACACAAGTCCCTCCCTCTGAGGGTCTTCAGCAATTCAGAGTAAAACTGAATACTGCCAAATACCAAAACCAAACGAAGGACACCACCACTTACATGGAGATGTCCATTTCAGCAGAGGTCAGCCACATCCAATAAAAATTGATGGAACCATGGAGAATGTGGGGCTACTTCCCTGCCACCACTGTGCCAGCTGCGAGGAGAAATGGTGTTGCAACCACTGTCACCTTTTCTCAACCTCTACCTCCCACCCTTTGGCAGGGAAGGCAGGAGGCATGGGCTGGGTCCTAGGGTGTTCCTCGTGCTGCAGCAGAAGGAAAGATGAAAGAGGAGACCTGGATCCAGGTCCCCTGAGCCTCCGGTCAAACCTGCACTAAGGGAGCGCTGAGATGTAAAGTAAGTTTGCAGTTAATGTACTAAGGTAGGCAGACTTTCTTTTTTTTTAAGAAAAACAATAGTAACACTTCTATCACATATATAGTTACCGAGAAGAGTTAATTTTTTTCACATGTGCTTCCAAATTTCTCCATTTCATTTTTAAATTTACTTTTATTTTTACAAACACTTCTGCCTCTTCCCCTCTTTCCATCTCCTTTGTAACCTCTAATCTCCTTTCTCTCTTGTTTTTAAGGTTCTTCCATGTTGTAGTATGTCTCAGAATCTCATTCTTTCTTATGACCAAATGCTATTCCACTGTGTGTATGTACCACATTTTGTTTATCAATTCATTTGTTGATGGGCACTTGGTTGTTTCTAGCTTTTGGTGATTGTGAATAGTGCTGATGTAAATATCGGTGGACAAGCATGCATTTGTACCTCTGTTTTTGCTGTCTTTGAAAAAGGAATGGGACTGTCAGGTCATAGGGCAATTTTATATTTAATGTTTCAGAACTCTCCATATTGCTTCCCTAGTGTCTGCACCATTTTGCATTACAAACAACAGTGCACCAGAGTTCCAATTTCTCTGCATCCTCTCCAACTGTTGTTATTTTCTGGGTTTTTTATTTTCTTCTTTTTCTTTTTTTACATAATAGTGATCCTGATGAACATTAAGTGGTGTCTCTCTTTTTTTTTCTTAACATGGGCAGGCACTGGGAATTGAACCTGGGTCTCTGGCGTGGCAGTGAAAACTCTGCCTACTGAGCCACCATGGCCCACCCTCATTGTTCTTTTGATTTGCGTTTCCCTCATGGCTAATGATGTGAAGCAAATTTTCATGTGCTTAATGTCCATTTATATATCTTCTTTGGAGAAATGTGTATTCAAGTCATTTGCCCATTTTAAAATTGAGTTGTTTGTCTTTTTATTGTTGTATTGTAAAAATTCTTAATATATTGTGATTGTAAGCCTTTATCTGGTATAGAGTTTGAAGCTATTTTCTCCCATTCTATAGGTTGTCTTTTCACTTTCTGCTAATTTCCTTTGTTACACAAAAGTTTTTAATTTTGATGAAATCAAATTTACCCACTGTTTCCTTTGTCGCTTATACTTTTGATGTAATGTTTATGAATTCTTTGCCAAATCCCAGGTCATGAAGCTATGCCTCTGTTTTACCTTCTAAGTGTTTTTATAGTTTTAGCTCTTATATTTAGGATGATGACCTTCTAATATTAAAAATAGATAGAGGGCGGGCCACAGTGGCTCAGCAGACAAGAATGCTTGCCTGCCAAGCCCGAGGACACAGGTTCGATTCCCGGTGCCTGCCCATGTAAAAGAAAAAAAAAGTAAAGAGAAAATACAGTATCTGCCTAAATTTAAGGGACAGAAAAGGATTTTTGACAGACCATGGTTTAGGTCAAGGTGTTAAACAAATTTCTTTTAAAAGATAGATTTGTGTTTACACCTCACCAAATCGAGAATTCTCAATAAACAGGTTCCACCCCTAAGCCCCCTCAATAAACAGGTTCCACCTCTCCCCTCCTTAGCCTCCAGGCAACCCCCTGTGCAGCCACGTCTCTCTTCTTTCATTTTCAAAGCCTGTAGTCTCCATCTGATTTCCTCCCACTTTTTCCAAATTCCAAGTAGTCCCTCCCTGGACCTAAGTTTTTGAAAGTCGTGGCCTGTTAAATCTTTTCTGTGGGGAAGGGAAACTTAGGGCTCCACTATCTTCTTGAGATGGAGATACATGCCACAAGGAAACAAAATTAAAAGTTCAGCAGTGCTATAACTCCATCCTGACTCTACCCCATCCCTAATCTTAAAGCAAATCTTTTGTTTTCCTCCAAAAGAAATCATATATCCCTAGACACCAAGATGGCTGGATGAGAGGGATGGGTGAGGAAGTATTGAAGAGAAAGTCCACGCAGGTTCTGGGTTTATTGATGATGAAGAAAAAAATCGATCTATCAAGAAGGCAGTGCTATGCTGGCCGTTGGAATTGCAGACCTAAGAATTCTTTCCAGAGCACACTACTTCACAATCCCCTATGGGGCTAATGTCTGCAAAGTGGTGCTGGCCTTTTATGAATTGTATTAATTACACTCTTAAGCCGCATGCAAATTGCAAAATAATTTTTTTCCAATTGAGTTAATGAAGCCAGTTTAGTAGAGCCGCATTGTTTTTCAGCAGAAAATTAGCTGGGCACATTGTTTGTAGATAGCAGGAATTTGGTGCATGGTCATCCTGGGTTATGATTGCAGTGCATTGTCAGATGCCTGCCTGGTAATTTCTCTTCTCCGTGAGCGAGTGTGATCTGTTTTCCCTCTGACTGAGCAGGATGTGCAGGGGGCTGTCACACTTTCTGATGGTGTTTTATCCATCACTGGGGAGCTGCAAATTCATTCTCCAAGTCTCAATACTGAGAGATGCTATTAGCACTTAGAAACTTTCACTGTAAAGAAGAGAGTCTTTGAGAGTGGCTGGCGGTCCTCTGACTGATCTGACTGACCTCCTGACAGCCTGGGCCTTCTTTCCTCAGGAACTCCAGGCAGCCAAAGAGAAAGCACCCACCCCACCCCCCTTACCTCCCAGCTCCCTGCATAGGAACCACAGATTTCTAAGAACCAGAATCCCTCCAGCATTTTTCTGACCTTGGAGTCTGGGAAGCAGCAGCCTGAATGGTTCAATAGGGCCTGTGGCAATTTTGCTTCCTGGGTATTTTCATGCACTTAGGAAGCCTTTGTGTGGTTTAGAAAAAAGATGTCTACTCTCGGCAGAGGAATTGCAATTAGCAGTCCCCGTGGGAAGGCACACCTTTCTCTGGACTACAGCAGCCCCCATTTCTAAGCTTCAACTGAAGGCCTTGTGTAAGGCACAACCCACATACCTGTTCACGGAGGCCTTTCCCACAAGGACACATCTGAAAATGAGAAGAGATAAAACTTGCCATTAGTGTTTTCTAAGCTGCCTATCCTGCATTTCATTTCCCTAGGGCTATAGTAGCAAAAGGAGATAACCCAATGAAGTTGGGCAAGAATGGCTGATAATAGTTTAATACGTTACCTCCTGGATGATTTACCTTTTACTGGGAAACCCTCAGAAACATTCAAATTATTTTGATCAAAAAAAGTTTTAGAATATTGGAATATTCGGGGCAATGATTAGCCCATGGTGGAAGGTGTATTTAGGTGAGGGGTTTTCACTGGAGGCTTCTCCAGCATGGCCATTTCAGTCACATGTCACCTGTCTCAACCACCAGGGAATGGGATCTAGAATTGGTTTCGTGGCTAGCACCAAGGTGATCCACATATTAGGGTTTTTTTCTGCATCCCCCTGCTCCCCACCTTGTTGATCTGTCCTTGGTGCCATTGGCTCGTATTTTGAGTACTGGATAGCACATTTTGCTTCACTATGGCCAGGATACTTAGCCAATCCCCTATCAGAGGATGGAGTTCTAGACTCTGAGATTCTGTTGGTGTCTGGAGTTCTCTTGTGAAGGAACTGACTCTTTCTCCTTCTTAACCAGGTATTAGCCTCCTAGAAAGGGCCTGCTGAACCACGTCAGTACTCACCCAGCATGAAATTGTCTGGCTTTCCAGGCCCTTATACTGTCTGTTCCAATGTGTCCTTCTACATAGGTTTGTGGATGTCCCACCATTTCCAATGTCTTGAACCTGCCTTGATCAGTATCAAATAAGGCTTCTCATTATGGTTCTTAAAAACAAATATGGTTACTTCTTGGTATACATACCCAACTAGTTTTCATCATTACATAAAAATTCATGATCATCATCCCATTTTATCCTCCTAACAATGTGAGTGGGGTAGATATAATAGACATTGCTATTCCAGTGAGAAATAATTATGAATTAGTAAATAGAAGTTCAATGTGAACTTCCAAGAATCATAAAGATTACCAGTATTAGAACAGAAAGGAGGGTCTAGGTGTTCTTGTTTTTATCCTAATGCTCTTAACACCACTACTTGTAACAATTTCCAGCTTCTTCCATTGTCCATCAAGATCTATTCTAATCTAGGGAGAGTGTTCTCATGAGAGAGCATGGCATGCTGAGCTCCTGACTGCACTGGCTAAAGAATACTTTTCTCCTAGTTTTGCAAAACAGAATTTCTCTGAGCTGCATGTGAAGGGCAGCACTTCCAGAAAGCACTGTAGTGCATGATAGAAGATAATGTAGATAGTGGATTTAGAAATAAGAGGAACCTCATGGAGGTGGAAAATAGAGAATACACAAACATTTCCATGTGCCTTGGTTCCTGTTGAAATGTCCCACCTATGCTTAGGTCCAGCATGTAGTGCACACCTACCTTGCAGCACAGCTGTCTCCAGGGCCTTCTTATTGAAACAAGGCATAGAGCACTCATGGATGACCTAAGAAGGCACATATTTTAAAATCCATCTAGTGTGTGATCATGAGAGTAAAACCACAGTCCAACAATTAATGGATAAAGGCCTAAGTGTTGGCGTTAGTTGTTGATGCAAATGCTGTTTGTTTTGAAATTGTACTAATCTTCCTTGAAAGTACTACCAATTTTTTTAATTGTTCTGCAGTCATCATAAAAACAAGTCTAGATTTTCTTTTTTTGATGCCTAATTCCATTTCAAATTCCAACATGAATGTGACTCATTTATTCATTTTAGTTTAAATTAGGCACACTTAGGTCATTACTCTTTTTTCTGAAAGGCCCAGAAAATAAATAAATATTTTAGGCTTTGCAGGCCATATAGTTATAGGAATGAATGGGTATGAGTGTGTTCAAATAAAGCTTTATTTACAAAAACAGGTGGTGGACCAAATTTGCTCTGGGACTGTAGTTTCCCAACTCCTGGTTTAGTTTATTGATATTGTGTATTATCTAATTTTTAAAAAGCCGTAATACTTGTTTCAGCCAGATAGCATTTTTGTAACTTCTCCCATGCTTAGTGAAAACCATTATTCCATGCGTAAGGGTCTTATTAGAAGAAGAAGTTCACTACTGTCAGCAAGGAGACACTATTCCAGAATTCTGATATACAATCCCTGTTTACAATTTCACTTACAAAATCCATTGATTTCTTGAATGAAAGGGTTTACCTCCATTAATGATATAATTAATGGAAACAATTTCATTATACAAGACTTTTAGGCTTTCAGAAGCTTTACCTTTTCTAAGAAAACATGAATGGCTTTTCCTTCTCTGATAAGCATAGATGCTTTATTTAAACAACCCAATAAAGACTACTTTGAAAAAGAAATATATACAAAATATATGCCATTAATGTATTTTAATTAATTTTCCATAATATAAATATTAGCCACAATTCCTTCTATATTATAAGCATTATGTTAAATCATAAGTAAAATATGAATAAATATAAATGTGATGGATTATATATATTCTTGGCTCTTTGTGGATATGCTGCTTATGAACAACCTATACTTGAATAGGGGTGGAAGGGCTGAAACAGTTCTCTGTATTCTCATCTTTCATGACTGACAAAGATGTGTCCCCTGACCTTACATTATATTGCCTTCCAGAAGTGAGAGAAATCATTAACGAGAATGTGTTGCTTAGGAAATGGTGTTGTTATTGGATAAAAACAGTGGATTCTTTGCCCAATGTGCTCAGTGACCAATTCGAGATACCTGGGTTTCAAAGACAGAAAGAGTTTATGTTAGGTGCAAAGCAGGGGAGTAGATGGCCTATTGGCTTCAAAATCTGTCTCCATGAACTACAGTAATTCTGATAGTTTTGTAGTATCAAAAGATGGGCAGGTTTTAGGATAATAAGCACAATGGCTCTAGAGGATGTAATTAGAGGTGATCTAATATTGAGCTTGCACAGATTAATTACATACTTAGTCACAGAATATACGTAAGAAAATGATGGCCTTAACATGATGATGGGTGTGTTTTTTAGTATTAAAATGAGGCATAGGTGACTTATAGGTTAAAATCTAATCTACTAATCATGTCAGGTGGGCCCATTTTGATTAGATCTAGCTTCGGTTATCAAGATAACTTTGGAATTGGGGATGGTTAGCTCTGGGCTGAGCCAAGGCCCTTCATTAATAAACATTAGGGGCTGTCTTCAGTGATCACAAGACTCCAAAGTAAAGAAAACTGGATAAAATGGGTACAAGTGAGGGTCAGTCACAAGGTTTTTACAAACACAAGGACACAAGATAAAGGCTATACATCAGAGATCAAGGAAGCTGGATTACAGTTAAAAATTTTCAGGTATTTTTCTCTGTCTACTCTGATATGCCAGAAAACAAAAAGGAATATCTATATAATGACTCAGCAACCATAATCATCCCTTAAATCCTAATGTCTCATTTCTAGTTCCTCTCTCTCATTTGATAATCATCTCTTAATCTTGATAGTATCTGGGCAATGACTTTTCTATTTTATTTATGTTGAAAAAGGGATGTCAAAATTATGGTGCAGAGGGATAAAGCTGGTTGTTGTGCTTGGAGAGACCAGTACTTCTGGTTTTTAGGGCTTATCTGGGCATTGGAACAATTTGGAGGCTTTAAGTCTCTGAAAACTGAACTTGATAAGTAAAAGTTTTATAGAGCGCAGGGTATCCTTTAGGGTTTCCAGGATCTTTCTTGGTTGGGGCTTGCCATACTGTGGCAGTCTGCAATATATGGCTGAAACTTTCATAAAAGTAATTTTCAGAATGACTTCTCAACTCGATTTGAAACCATTAATCCATTGAAACTGTATTTTTCCACCTTTTGGTTTACCAATCCTACAATGTCACCCAGGCTCATCCGTGGGAACTATGTCCCACATTAGCAGGGTCAGGCTTATCCCTGAGAGTATGTCCCATGTTGCCAGGGAAACTTACACCCTTAGAAGTCATCCCACATAGGGAGGGAGGTCAGAGTTTGGCTTAGGGAGACAACACATCTGAACAACAAAAGAGGCTTTCTGGGGATGATTTAAGCATTTATTATAAGTAGGCCCAGCTTTGCCATTATAGAAACCAGTTTTATAAGAGCAGGCCTCAAAGCTTGGCTTATTAAATTGGGAGCCCTTATAACTTAAGACAATATCAAGAATTCTCCAGGTGAGGAAGTTTAATAGTCACACTTTTTCTTTAATCCCTCAAGACTTCGCAAATATTTTTCTTTTTTTTTTTTTGCCCAAAATACTTTGAAATACATTGGGGCATAACATTAATGTGTATAAAATATCAAGATTTTATACCTTATTCTTGTTTCCATGTCAAATACAGCTGAATTAGACTGTTTAAATAAACTGACTAGACAGGTTAAATTAGATAGTGTGCTACATAAAATTTAAATTTTGGACAAAATATACATCACTTCTTTTGGTTTTGCACAAAAGTTAAAGTCTCAAAATACAGACAATATCATCTTTTACCCTGTATTCTGATTCAAAATACACACAATATCATCTTTTACCCTGTATTCTGATTTACCTTTGTCTTAAACAGATCAGCTTCATTCACACTTTAATTGAGGTCTGATTTTTTTTTTCAGCTTTCTAACAATTGCTGCATGGAATTAGTCTGACTTTCAGAGCTGGAGAACTCTAACTCTGAGCCTCAGGTGTCACACAGGTACTTAAAGTGCCAGGGAACTAATAGTTTATACAAAGAGTAAAGCATCTCAGATTTAAGAAATAACAGTAAAAGCTTAAGAGTAAATATGATTGCTGTAAAAGTTTACAGTTTAAGCCATAATTTTCTTATAAAAATTTTTAAATTAAGCTACTTTTAGAAATAAAATTATTTGATGGTTGCTTTTTATTGGGATCAACCACAAACTTCAAACCATAACAGAAGTTTGTCCTATTTCACCTTTACACATTTACCAGAGTTATGATAATTAACAGGTAAAATACAATTTATATATTTGTCCTGCCTTTTAAAAAAGTTTTTCCTTTTTTGCAGATGAAGCTCTAACCTATAACTGACTACATACACTTTTAGAGAAACATTAGAACAAAGCAGTGCAATTGACCTGACAAATAAACATTTTTCTATTCCCATGATCTGTATCCTTTCTCTAAGAATAACTAAAGCCATGTCTAACAGCATTATATTATTTGTCTAGGAGATCAGTATCAGGACATAATATGGACAATGAGTCAAGTTTTGCGGAATGTTTTACAGTCTCTAAATCTACAATAGAAAAAGATTGAAAATCCTCTTTAATTTCTGTAATACTTCCCAAACACCTCCTATGTAATATGTTAAACTATTTTGGCACCTCACTTTTACAAGGTGAAGAACAAATTCTTTTTAACAGTTTTCCTTTAAAAGAAGACTTGTCGGGCGGGCCGCGGTGGCTCAGCGGGCAAAGTGCTTGCCTGCTATGCCGGAGGACCTCGGTTCGATTCCCGGCCCCAGCCCATGTAACAAAAACAAAAGAAACAAAATACAATAAAACAAGAAAATGTTTAAAGATGTTTCCCTTTCTTCCTTCCTTCCTTCCTTCTATCCTTCCTTCCTTCTCTCTGTCTTTCCTTTAAAAAAAAAAAAAAAAAAAAAAAAAAAAAAAAAAAAGAAGACTTGTCTTCTGAAAGAAAGGGTGATAAGGTCAACATAAACATTAACAAGATTATTTTTCTGATACAAAATCTTTGTCTTCTAGACAGAATGTTCGGATGGCAAAAAAAAACTTTTTATAACTTTTCATTAAGAGCAGACTAACAATTAATATTATTTTAACAGAAAGCAAACTAGACTTTAGTTTTGTATGAATACCCAGTTTGACAGAAAGGTTTTTTAAAAAAATATTATAAACAGACCTATTAATTTTTAGTCAGCATTGACTATGACAGACAGAATTCACTTTATCAAACCTTCTACTACTTTCCATATCCATTCAGGGTTTGTAGTCAGATACAAACAAAATTCATTTTAATCAGAAAATATGGTCATTTTAGTGTGGAAAATAATAAAAATCCTATGTATCCCACCTATTGTTTTTATTTATCCAGATTGCATACAATCATAAATAAATGAGATAAATTTACATAGCCCTTTGAACATGCATGCTTCCTTCCAGTAACGGTATTCATGAAGGGCAGAAGAGACAGAGATAGAACAAAATAATGGAAGAAGGAAGAAATACGTGCTTAGGTTTGAGACATAGGCATTTATATACGTTATACTCACAACACACAAATGATTACAATATGCTTAAAATCTCTCACTCAAAACTAGCACTACCTTCAATTGTCAGAAGAGCCCAAGTTTGAAATATAATGAGCTTTTCAATGATTAAGGGATTTATATCCAGAAAAAACTCAAACTTTTCTTAACATTATTCCCAAGTGCTAAATAATACCAAGAATATGTTAGCTCACAAAATTAAGCTATGGCTACTTAAAAAACAAACAAACAACTAGTTCAGAGCCCTATACAAATGCTGTTTTCTTAAGTAAGTGTCATCTTTCTATGAGGCTTTCTTAGTTCATTTTTTATCTGGCTGGCTTTTAAAAATTTTACAGCATTTTTATTCCTTTATTAAGATAATCAGCAGGTACTTTAAATACTACTGTCTTACACTATGCCCTGGCACAAATGTATTTTAACTAGAATATAAATTCTTTGAAGCTAAGAATTATGTCTTTAAAAGTGTATTGACTGGGTGGGCCACAGTGGCTCAGCAAGTAGAATTCTCACCTGTGATGCTGGAGACATGGGTTCAATTCTGGGGCCTGCTCATGCCAAAAAAAAATTTTTTTTAAGTATATTGACTGTTGGGGTGCACAGGTGGTTCAGTAGTAGAATTTCACCTTTCATTCAGGAGACCCGGGTTCAAAAAAAAAAAAAGTATATTTACTATCAAGCTCTGGAAAATATACTGCAATTGCTTAATTTGTCCCAAGCCTAAATCCAGGAAAACTTTCCCATAGCTCTCAAGGACCTTTCATTTTATTTACTGAAATTTGACAATTAGATCTTATTCAATTACTCCTAACCCAAGGCTATTCATATTTTAATCATGATCTAATTGCTATGGTTACCATTGCAAAAATATTACTGAAAAAAAAATAATTTCAACAAATATGGCCTATTCCTCAGCACTTTTTCCTATGCCTACCATTTCTTATCTCCAGGCCCAGTTGGACAAATTCTAAACCACACTTTCCCCGTCTTTCTGCACCCAGTCTCTCCCTCATAACTGCCTTTGGTGCTTAGGCAGGGACCGGTTGCACAGAAAGCATGAAGCCTGGCCTGTTGAGCTTGGATTTAAAAGTTTTAGCTGAGGGCAGTGAGATTTGAGAGTTCTTATACCCTTCTTATAATTCTTTCCAATTAGTAGATCTATTTCACTTAAAGCTGTGACCCAGGCAATTGGAAAAAGTTTTTGCCTTTTCCCTGAGGCAGCCCTCTGGTAGCCCTCTGGTACCCCTCTGTTGCTGTAGGGAAATTCCAGGCATTGTTTCTTTCTAATGCCCAGGTTTGTTCACAGTAATTACAAAAACTAAGGCTTTGAACCTCACTGTTCAGAAGGCTTTTTCTCTGTGGCTACAGGAGTACTAATATGTGTGTGTATGTGCACACTTACTTATTTTTAGGCAATTCAAATAGAACCCTTTAAGAATTTTTTTTTTGTTAATTTGTTATTACCATATGGAGGTATGAGAATATACATTGAACAGGCAGACAGATACAAATAGAAAATTAATCACAAGTAACAGGAACACAGAAATACTTTGGCGAGGGACAAATAAAGGATTGAAAATACATTACTTTATCCTATTTCTGACCTTTTGCAGAACAGTGATAGAGCCATTCTCAGGTCATTTCTCTCCAGATTCTAAATCATATTGAAGCCAGATTGTGTTATAGAAATAAATTTTTTCCTCATAGGCTCATAACAAAAATCTTTCCAATTTTTCAGGACAGCCCAAAGGGTCCCATTTTAAAGAATTTCCATAATCAGTAACCAGTTAAGAACACTTGGCTAAGACAAATGCAGTAAGACACCAACTAACAAATTTAAAAACACTTATCACTTACTATATATTTAAGTAACACTCCCATTAGCAATTAGACCAAACACACCAATCAACAAATAAACAGGTATTAAACACTTACTATACCTAGGTAACACACCAGTTGACAGTTAAAAAGGCATACATAATTTCATTAAATATCAATTGTTAGAGGACTTATTTTGCAGGAGTAAACTCAACAGACAAATTCAGGGCAAAGTTTTAAACCCTGTGCAAACAAACACAGGTCAAGGCCTCAAACATCATACAGAATAGTACCCAGAAAACAGAAAGGCGTAGAGGTCAGAGCAAGGAGTAAGGGGAGTCGTTCTGGAAACAGGACCCACTGTACTAACTTCCTGGTCCACTTTTACCTTGATGACTCACTTGCCCAGTCAGATGGCCAGACTTGGAACTGGAAATGGTTTCTCTCTTTGAAGCTTTGTAAGGTGCCAAAAGGGTCTTGAGTGCTGGCAGAACAGAAAAAAACCTGATTGCTAAGCCTCTGGACTACAGAATGCCCAGCAATCTCAAAAGGCTTGGTTGCCACACTTACCTGTCCTTCTGGGGCCCCAGAACTTTGGACATTTGAACTCCTTAGGAATCTGTGTTTCATTTGGGTTGCCAAATTCTTACCAGACATAGGCAGTAGATACTATGCATGATGCACTCAATAACCAATTCCTGAGACACTGGAGTTTCAAAGAGAGAAAGAGTTTATTGTTAGGTATAAAGCAGGAGAGCAGATAACCTACTGGTCCAAAAATCTGTCTCCTTGAACTACACTAATTCTGATAGTTTTATGGTATTAAAAGATGGGCAGGTTTTAGGATAATGAGCACAATGGCTCCAGAGGATGTAATTAGAATGATCTAATTACATCCTCTGGAGTAAGATTGATTCCATGCGTAGTCACAGAATGTATATAAGAAAATGGTAACCTTAGTGTGATGATGGGAGTGATTTTAAGTATTATAATGAGGTATAGGTGATTTATAGATTAAAGTATAAGCTACTGCACATGTCAGGGGGCCCATTTTGATTAGATTCAGCTCCAGTTTTGAAGGTAACTTTGGAATTTGGGTGGGTTAGTTATGGGCTGAGACAAGGCTCTATGTTAATAAATATTGGAGGCTGTCTGAAGTGTTGACCAGACATCCAAAGTAAAAAAACTGGATAAAATGGGTACAACTGAGGGTCAGTCACAAGGTTTTTACAAACGCAAGGACACATGATAAAGACTATATCAGAGATCAAGGCAGTTGTTTTACAGTTAAAAAATGTAACTCTGCCTACCCCAATATGCCAGAAAACAAAAAGGAATGTCTACGTAATAACTCAGCAACCATAATCATCTCTTAAATCTTAATTTCTTGTTTACAGTATCAGGAATGAAAAATAAACAAGTTTTAGAACTTTGATGCTGAAGCAATAATTTCCTGTTAATCCATGGTAATGGGTTGACTTTCTATGCATTTGGGTTTCATAGTAGAGACTTGGATTCATACCATACATTTCATTTCCTGGAGGTCTCTCTTTTCAGACTTCATGGATTCCTAACAGCCATATCCTAATGTACACTGCTAAGGAAGGATGAGTTATGACTGCACAGATACCATGTTCAATTTCTCAAAAGCTATGTATGACCTTTTAAAATAGTGAAATGAGTGAATAAAATGAAAAGGCACATGACATACAAGTCTTTAGTAAGCAGCACCAAATGAACTGACAGGCAAAATGAAAAGTGAAAAAAAGCTGAGGATTCTTACACTGACAAGCCATTGTGAAATTCTGAGCCACAATAGAATCAAGCTGTTGTGCTTTCTTTGAGATCTCCACCGCCATGGAAACAAAAAAACATCATTCAGATTGGGAAAAAACTTCCTCCCCCACCATGGATATTCGCCAGTAGAGCATCCTTACCCCCTACAAATACACTAAATCTAGAAGTTGGGCCTGAAGTTAAGCTCTTCACGGGACCAGATTCCATTTAAGCCCTGGTTCTGTGCATTTAATTAACTATCTCTGTAAGAATTTGAAATACCAAAATGGATTGCGTATGCTTGGCATTTTTGCAGACCTATAAATAGCATGCTTGAAACAGAGAGTGAGGGCCTTTCGAATTTCATTGGTATATGTTGCTTGAATTCTTCATGTAAATGCACATCTTGAAGAATGAGAAAAAGGGCCAGTCTCCCAAATTCCTTGAAAGGTTTTCAGCAGTCTTCATTGAAATAAATGTACTGGAAACAGCAGAAGTAGAAAATGACACAAAGGCGATAACGTTTGCATAAAGAAGCCATTATGGAGGCCACCAATGGAAGAATTGTGTGATGTTGCATAACAAATGCACACTTTCCTTTAGTTATTTTAAAGATTCAGTTTATCTAGTGGGTTTTTTTTTTCTGCATTTAAAAAGCATGATGCTGACTGATTCTCCATTCTTGAGATGCCAGCAATTCTTGAAGAAGCATTCACAGAATTGATTAAAAACATAATAAAAGGGGAAACCCCAGAGTAATATTTTTCTAGTCTGAATTTTCAGCGTAGTGCATCCAACTCCATCCTCTCCCCCAATTTGCACAATCACAGCTTAATAAAGCACGTATTTTAAACTTTAAAAACGGTGAGAGAGAAACTAGAAATGGAACTACCAAAGCTCCCCTCATGCCTCCCAAATAGGGGCTAGATAGATTAAAATTTAAGGTGAATTTAGTAAGCTGTGCCTTCCAAATCCCTCTCAAGATAGGAGCTGAAGGTTCTTCAGGCCTCAGAGAGCAGAGCACGGAGCTAAATTCAATTCACTGCTCAAAGAAGATGAACTTCAGATGTCCAATGAGCACATGAAAAAAAGTAGCCTCAAGAGTCGTGGAAAATACAAATTAAAGGGAAAAGTCCTCTCTCATCTGTCACATTAAGAACAAGTAAATTCACCCTCCCTGGTTTCACCTTCACTCTTGCAGCCCCACCCTCATCTCTCCCCTGGTGGAAACCTCTCTAGGGCTTCCCTTCCCACTTAGAAGAAGCCCTCTTTCCCCACCTCCTTCCATCACATGCCACTCAGCTCACACTGGTCTCCTTGTCAGCCCTGGAAATTGCCAAATGGGTGCCATCCTCAGAGTCTTTGTATCTGCCCTTCAGTCTACCTGGAATGATGTTTCCTGGGATCCTCCTAGGCTTGTGTCATTTCCTCTCCAAAACAGCATCTGCCTCACCTTCCATCCTTGTCGTTTTCCATACGACATATCACTATGCAACATCTGACTGTGTATGTATGTATTTATTTTTTGTCTGTCTCCCCATGAGGACATAAGTCCCTTGGGGGCAGGAAATTCTCTGTGTCATTTGTGGCTGAATCTCAAGCACCTAGATCAGCACAAACATGCAGCAAACTAGTATTGATGAAGGGAGTTTCAGCGGTACTACCTCACGTCATCAAGGCTGTCCTTCCTGTGTTCTCCCATTCAAAGACAGTGGGATTGATGTCGGTATGGTCCCAATGGAAAATAATTCAGCGACATTGCCAAACACCTTTGCAAAGTTTATATCCTTAGATTCAGTTTATCACTTTCAGGAATTCATAAATGAGGAAACTAAGGCAACCTGCCTGAGTCATCTGTGGGAGAAATTGGGAATCAAACTCTCGCTGCCGGCCCTGAGCTAAGAAATAAAAGAATGGTGAGGTGAGCATCATTTATTGGAAACTGCCTGAACTGTGCCTGAATCACAGAACATTGCCATGCATTTTGTCTTGCAGGGTGGGGTGGGGTGGCGTGGGTGGTAGAGTAAAGGGGACAGTCCTGATCAGGACCAAGATACGCTAAAAGTCAATTCATTGCTCACTTTGGGTGGATTGTATGGTATGTGACTCTATCACAATAAAACTGTTTTTTTGGTTTTTTTTGAGGAATGACAGTTGTCCCTTTAGATGGGAACAGCCCCACTTCCCCTCTGCTGCACACATGGAACTCGATCCCGTCAGTCCTCTGAAGTTCTAAGTGTGTAGCTCTGGGGACTTTTCAAACATGTAACACTGACCCTTTATAGATCAACATTAAGCAAACAAGCTTTCCTCTACCGACCCTGCCTTCTTCCTATTGTTGCCAGGATCTATGTTTTCCTCTCGAATCCCTGGAATATTCTCCATGGAGTCTCATTCATTTCCTGCTAGGGAGCCTTGGCATCAGACCTGCAGTCCAGAGGCAGGCCGGGAGCCAGCAGCCCTCGCGGCTGTTTCTCCTCATTGTCTCTGGGGCGCCGGGGGTGGCTCTGTGCCCCTCCCATCTGATGGCCACTGGCTGAGCCCCACCTCCCATTTTGGTGTCCCGCCATCTAGGCCCTGCTGCAAGACTTGTTGATGGGCTGTTCCCTCCCTTCCTCCCGCCTGCCTCTGCCCCCTTCTGTGCACCCCGAACTGCAAAAGGAAACCTAGCATCCCAGATGCTTGCAGCTTGGGTCGACTCCTTCAGTTCTCAGGTCCATATGGTCTGGATTCACTTTTCCAAATGACTCTGCCTCTAATTCCCCATTTACTATTCATTTGCTCATTTTAAGATTGTGTCCCATTGCCATGTTTTCTTCTGCTCCATTTTAAATTGTTTTAATTTAAAGCTGATGCTACTCAACTGATTAATCAAACTTCTGCCAGCCATATGCACATATACATACAATCCTCTGCTGCATTTGCCTGTGTGTGTGTGTGTGTGTGTGTGCATGTGTTGAAAGGAAAATTCCTTTCACATGGCCTCTTGTCCCCAGAAATCTGAAAGTTTCTTTGTCTTGGCAGTTGTCCCAGCAACACCACTCTCTGCCCTTTTCTTTGGCCTATTCTTAGGGTATTTCGAAAAAAAGCCCAAAGGCTCGTGCAGTGCTGATTCTCACAAGTGCTTCAAGAAATGGGACCAGTTTGGCCTAGTTAGGGAAATCCAAATTTACCCAACTCAGGGCTTGCAGGAAGTGAAATTGTGACCACATTCTTCACTGTTGCTCAGATTCCTTTCTTTGCTCTTACTTTGGCACCCTGCCACATACCCAAGGACCATTGAATGCAAGCAAAGGTTACAGAACTTTTCTCCATCCCCTGCCTTAAGTGCTAATTCCTTGGAGTCATTCTGGGGAAAAAAAAATATTACTTTGATAAGTTAATTCAATAAGCACTCATGGTTGATGGGCAAAAGCAACCTCAGGCAATAACCTACTATTTAATATTTTATTGTAATATCAATGATATCTTAACCCAAAAGAGTTATTAATATGAGAACTTCAAACCATGATAATGGGAAAATTATTTTTAGTTATCTCACTTTTCAATTTTGTCTTTTGGCCTCTCTCATATTGTACCACACCACTAGGAAATATCTTCCTATAAGGCTGACTCTGACCTTACTGCAACCTGGGCAGGGAATGTTTTTGGAGTTGAAACCACTGAGCTATTCTGAGACTGCTGCTGTAGTCGTGGATCTTTTTCTGGTAACACAAATGTTCAAATGAACAGTCTGAAAGCTCAAATGAGAACCTGAATGTGGATTTAATTTCTAGTAGTGAGCATCAAACCTAAATTTCCTCCTATTCTTTGATTTAAATTTAGGGTTTTCCTTTTTTCTTTGTTTTTCTCAAAGTAGGATGAAGAAACAAAGGCTGGGTAACTACTGTGAAGCCAGAGGCCTGGACCTCCTTTTTAATATTGTTTTTATTGATGAACAGCCATCTAACTCCATTTCCTGGCTCTGTCCCTGGCTGCAGCACATTCAATTATAGTTTCAGGATTGTGTGCTACAAAGATCATTCTGCTTTCTTCTCTTAGAGATGGGTTGGAATTTAAAACAAAGAGGCCTGTGTTCTTAAGGAGGAGGATGGGGGAGTCAAAATCACTGTGTTTTCCTGATTGCAGACAAATGACTATTTGGTTAAGCTCGCAGAATCTGCCTGGCTAGTGTCTTTGTCCTCATTTCTATTTCTCCAGCATTGAAGGAGGCCTGGCCTCTTGGCTAAAGCAGGCCCTGCTCTGAGGAATGGTGCCCCCATTCCAGGAAAGACAGAAGGCTGCATGCAGAGGAACCAGGATTCCTATATGCCGCCAAATCAGGGCAACTAGTTGATTCAGACAGGAAAGTCAGCCAAACCAATGTGTCAGGGTTGCTAAGTTAAAAGGGTAAGTGGATTAATCTCAGTGTGGGGTAAGTGGATTGAAAGATCAGTAGCCAGGAGACCTAGGTTTAATTTCCAGCTCTGCTACATGCTACCTGTAGGTCATAGAAAGTGTTTAGCTCCCTTCCAAATCTCAGTTTCCTAACTGGTAGACTAGGGATAGAAACATCTTTCCTTACGGTGCTGTCATGAGGATCAGCTAAATGTTGCGTATGAAATACAAATCTCAATTGTGAGATTGGTGTCGTGGCTCAGTCTTAAGGGAATGTCCCAAAATCCACAACTCTCAGAAGTGAAGGTGTCTTGTCAGGCTCTCAGACCTGAATGGGAGAAGATGACACATAAAATTGGTGACTTTGAAAACTGTGTGGCCCTTTCTAATTTTAAAGAAAAAACAAGATTTCCTTTGTAGATACACAGACACTCTAGAATCAGTGTGGTCCCCATTCTGAATCAGAGCTCCAGTTCCAAACTTGACTGCTGCATTAGCTTCCTATGGCTGCTGTGATAAATTACTACAATCTGGGTGGTTTCAAACAACAGAAATGTATTGCCTCACTGTATTTGAGTAAGAAATATGAAATCAAGGTGTCATCAGGGCCTTGTTCCTCTAAGGGAGGATTTTATCATGCTTCCTCCAGCTTCCAATGGTTTTGACAACCAATCTCTGCCTCCATTTTCACATGCCGTCTTCCCTCTATGCCTGTGTCTCTCTGTCTAAATTTCCCTCTTCTTATAAGGACATCAATCACATCAGATGAGGGTACACCCTAATCCAGTATGACTTCATTTTAACTAATCTCATCTGCAAAGACTAGTTCCAAATTAGATCACATTCAGGTACCAGGGATGAAGACCTATCTTTGGGGAGAGAAGGCACAATTCAGCCTACACCAGCTATGCTTCTAGATGATGTGATGTATGTGTAAAAATCAATCTCTTATGCACATATGGACCTGTCTGTAGGGCCTCCATAGTTTGGGCATTGTAATGCCACCTCTTTTGTGGCAAAGAAAGAAATATAGATGATTTATAGTCCTGTGGAATGTGACTCACTCAATGGTTTATCGGCTTCTGACAGAATTGCATTGGTTCTATTAACTCTAGCCAAGCTTTTCTCAACTAAATTTCATAGGCCTGTGATCCAGCTTCTATTTGGGGGGTCGACTCTACACACGAAGGCTGAGTTGTCCCATCCATGAGTCATTCCCAAGACACACCTTGGGGATTCATAGTGGCAGTCACTTAAATTTTAAAATAAAGCACTAATTTTCTGTAGTTGAGTCCTTTTATGTTTCCTTGTAACTGAATGGTCCTTTGAAACCAAAGGTATTGATATATTCTACCCTGCAGGGAAATCAATAAAAACTTTAATCACAAAATTAAATAAACACCAAAGCTACTGACATTATGCGGTAATACTCAATGAAGCAAACAACTTGAAATTTTATGGTTCTCCAGTGGCTGGACTTATTATTTGTAGGAAAATCAATAACATCTTTAGAGTAATTTGGGATCTCATCATCATAGAAAGCAAGTTCCTGTGGACTTTACTAAAAAAGGTAAGAATGAGGCATCAGAATGCATCTGCCCACCCAGAAAGTGATTATTCCGTGATGGTAGGAAAAAGTACAAGCAGTATGCCTCCAAATGCACCTCCAGTTGCGTCTCAGAGTGCATCATCATCATCAAAGGCTGTGGACCCCTTCTACAAACACACTGCTGCTCTTGTTGATGGGCCATGGGCCTTTCCTTGAATAATGAAAAGCTTGGGGTAGTAAATGAGTTAAAATGTCCCCAGAAATGTAGCACAGGCTTCATAGCACATACAGTAATAGCACTTATTTGTCATATGACCTCAGTGATGTCCGATAATAAAAGTTCCTATTTCTTGCAAAAAAAAAAAAATGCTCTTGCATATCATGGGATCATAGAATAGGATATAGTCATAAGAGGCATTAAGCCCAGTAAGTCCACCTTCTTTGTAATGCAGGGAGTTTTCTATGGTATCCCTGAATAATGGATTTCTTCTTTAACTGTCGTATTTTCTTTCTCATCATTCAGTGGCAATGCATATCCAGACACATGTGTGTGTTCAAGACCTTTTATCTTCATCAGTCACAAGTTTTCCAGTTCTAATGAATTATTAGGCTGAAAGCATGTGCTTTCTCCCCCATAATACTGTCTGTGTGGTAAACCCCAAAGTGTAAAGTGAAACCGTTGGCAACCTGAACCATCAAGGGTTTCCCAGGCAGTGATGTGGTAACATACTTTCAATAAAGTTTAAGAGAACCTTGAATTGATGCAGGAGGTTATTGGAATCTAATGCAATAGGCTTTGGTCCCATGTTCCCTTGTGTTAGATCTTCCAAATGACTTTTTAAAGAAACACTTGAAACTGCTCACTCAGAATCAAAAGCAGAACTAGAGAATGAGACCCCGTTTAACATGTGGCAACAACCAGCTGGATTTGCAGTGGAGATTTTGAAAATCAGGAAATGAAACCAAAAGATTTTGCAAAGTGGAAGCCAGTAATAAACCCGACCAAGTTCGGCATGCATAGGCTTGGAGCCATCAACCTTGAATCAATAGAGCAAGACAGAATCCAGATTTCAAGGATAAGAATTATTCCTCAAAGGAAGAATCCAAACCCACCACTGGGGAATCCATTCTTGGGGAGAATGGAGGTAGGTCTTTACTACATGCTCATGGTTCTGTAAGATGCTTGTACTTTTTATCTTTTTACAACAGGGATTGCTGGTCAGTGACCAATGCTCAGGAACTAAGGTGGAATGTTGGTAGAGACAGGTTGAGGGAAAGTCAGGGCTTGTGAAAGAGCAAAGGAATCAAGGGATCAAGTTAGACACTTATGGACGTCCATGTCAGCATCTCAGGGTATCAGCACTTCTACTCTAAGGTTCTTCCTTTTCTGCACAACTTCTCTGATTGGGTAACTATGAGCCCCTTCAGCATAAGTTTCTATAGGCAGTCTGCTCCATCAAGACTGGCCTTAACATTGCCACACACATGGTCCATCCTTAGCTTAGCTAGCTCTTCCTCATCTTTGTGACCAGGTTCCAACAAGTCTCCCCTGCCAAACCTCGTCCCCTCTCTACAATTCACACTCCTTAAGGTAAGTGTGTCTTTCACAGGCTAAAAACAGAAAAACACACAAAATGGCTGTGCACATCTCTTTTGCAAATGGTGTTATAAATATTGAACCAATGAAAGGGCCAATATTTGACCATGTTTGACTTTTAAAACAACGGCCATTCCATATGGTTCAAACAAATAGTTTCCTATTTATGTATCTATATTCTCAGCTAGACCACAAGTAAGAACTTTGTCTTGTTTTCACTTTCCATAATCAGATTTTAATACGTTTCCTAGCACATCACTGGTATACAATCAATAGCTGATGAATAAATGAATACATGAAAGAGTTGAGAGTCTAAGCCTCAGGTCCAAGGATCCATCTTCTTGAAGAGGACTGCTTGGGTTGTGTATTTGACAGTAAGGAAATTATGTGACCCAGAAAATTCCCCTCCATCTGACAGAACTATAAGCACCACACATTTTGCTGGATGATCTATTTCTTCAATAGAAACAAGGTCATGCTGACAGATAAACATACTATTTTATGCCATAGCTGAATGATTGTTCTCTCAGGTTAGTATGTCCTCCAATACCTCATGGGATGGGAGCCAGACCTTTGGTCTTGTTCCTTCATCTGGTATTTATATACAGTCTGTTCATAACAAAGGCCAAAGCATTTTGGCTGAAGACACTGGCTTTGCATATTTCTGTACACTGTCATGTAGGGAGATGCTGGTTCTCAGAGGCCAACAACCACACAATGCTCATTCCCTTCCCTACATTTTCACCATATTGAAATTACAATCATGGTATGATTCAGTAAACCATGCATGGTTTGTTATTTGTGATTAAGCTGCTTTAATCTCTAGCTTGTGGAATTTCTGAGAAATCTTTAAAAAATGTTTTTAAGCTAACATTTTTTGGGGGGAGGAGGGCTATGTTCAGAGTTTTCCAGAATCAGATGAAGAATATTCTACCCAAACTATGATTATTTCCAATGCAAGTCTTCCATCTTACGGTGAACAAAGTTACATGACCTAAATATTAAGACCAGCAATCATCAAAGACAGATAAGGACAAGGAAGTGAAGCCAACTTACAAAGATTTTAAAGATTATTTTGGTTAAAATGATGTTTATTTCAAAATATGTATATCAACTTTAACAACTCTTTAGTGGGTCTATGAGACAAAATTAGTGCATTTCTTTTCCCTCTGGCTGTCACAATTTTTTTTTTTCTTTTTTAGCGGAATGGTTTAGGAGGGGTGAAAAATATTGCAACTTTGAAAAAGTAGACTAAAATTCTTGACATTAATTTTTAATTTTATTCCTAACATCTGGGGGACAATTATTCTAATGACTGGACATCTTTACATCAGCAGCAATAAAATCCACACAAAGTTCAATAGCAGCAATCCACAGAGGAGGTGTTCACATGTGGGGAGGGTTTCCTCAGTTTTTGATCTTAGGCTCAGAGGTATAACCATTTCAGTTCCAATTTTCGTATCCATAGTGCTTTGACTCACAATGCAGAAGAAAAAATAATTTTAGGGATAAAGTTCATACGTTTGTATAAGCATATTTTAAACCCAACCAGTTGATTTGCACTTGACATTCTCATCTTCACCACCTTCCCATTAGGAAACAAATGAAATTAGTGGTTTATTAGTATTGGGAGCTCTAGATGGATTAAGTAATAACCTATTAAGCCCCTTTTACATTTTCCAGGGAATGGTGAAAAAGCAGAGCTCTGCGAAGGGACAAAGGAGTTTTGTTTTTCTGTGCCACTTTGGGTCTACCTGGTTTAGGGGATCAACATTAACAGGTAGTGAGGTCCACCATAATGGATAATTTAAGTCCGATTAGATTATATTTAGATTTAGATTTAGGCGGTGTTGTACTGTATGTAGCTCTTGGTTTCTCAGGTTCTATCAGCTTGGGATCACTCAGGGCTTGGGTGATAATCCAAGTGGTATTTGGTGTTGAAAGTCTACTCCATTTGCTTACTGAATTACTAGTTGCTCTGGCTGGCTCAGGCTGCTTGCTACTCAGTGGCTGCTTGGTTATTCTCTGTTCCCTCACTGTCACTGCTCATCCTGGTCAGAGACCATGCCCTGCACAGGATCTGAAATGGTGAAACTGGTATCATACTGAACCATACTCCAAAGAATTTCCTCTAAGCCCACGCTGGGGTCTTGGAAAGGGAAGTAGGTACTTCAAGCCTCTCCTATCGCAGGACAAGTTCTTGGCTTTCTAGAAACAGCAAATTTCATCCCCTTCAAACCATCTAATTGGAACAATTTTGTGCTTCTCCTCTTTATTCTAGTCTTAAGAGTCCTAAACTGAGTGTCCTGAGGTCCTGATCAGCAATCTCAAAATTCCTTTCTCCATTTCTTTCAGGCATGGGTGGGGGCACATGTTGTTTATGCATAGAACACCAGTTGGTCCTAAAATGCCAGAATTCTCTATCAAAAGATAGCTCTCCCTACCACATTGTCCTACATGACCCTCAAAAATAATCACAGATCTCAAAATATCTAATGGGAATCTTCCAGAAATAAATGCCCAGAGCTACATTTTACAGAAATGGGAGTCAAAAACACAAACAGTAGTTATATAAATAGTGGACAACTTTGCATGAATTGTCAGTCATATAAATGTTGCAATTAGGAAAGAAGGCAAAGTGAGTTTTTCTTTCATTTGTTTGACTCAACAAGTGTGGAGGGTTTTTCCAAGACTAAGCAACAATATCTGCAGTGGAAGGGAAAAAAAAGATTCTCTTTACCTTCTCTAAGGAAAACTAGGATTTCCTTTGAAGACGTTCTAACATTTTTTTAAGTGTAAAAGTTGGCTGATCAATAGGTAAATATGATGTTTTAAAACATCTATTTGAGCATATTTTCATATGGATTTTGGAGGACTCATAACCTCAGGCTAAATTAACCTTTAAAAGTAAGCTTTGGACAATGTATATATTTTTCAGCAGGCCTTATGAATGCATGGGCTTTTTAGGAATTTGACTTCTCAGCATGTGAAATGTTACAGTTGCCTGGTCATATTGCATAGTATCCAAGAAATACTTTGCCTTGTTTTGCATTTTAATTTTGCAAAATTTAGCACTTCCCTTCTTCATTGTCCTGGTCTGGTTGTACTCCCTTTATGCGAGCCGAGCCAGGGACTTGAAGCCTTTAAGCTACCGATATTTACATTTGCTGTCTTCTTAGCACAAGGAAGGAAGGCTCCAAGGCTGAGACCTTCTGTCTCCAACCATGTTCTGATTTGGACACCTATTTTCTGAGCCCTGAGTAGCCCTGGGGCCAGTGAACTCATCTATGTCATGAATTACCCTCCCCAGAGGTGATGTTGTCATTTCAACAGTGCCCTTCTGAAAAAAAAAAATTTGCCTTTAATCAAAGTACTCTGATTGAAGAAATTTTAAATTCTGAAGATGCCAGTGGGGAGATTTGGGGGGCAAGGCGGTCTTCTGGACCCTTTCAATGACATCATGTCCATGGCCCTTTCTTCTGTCACATACAAGCTGTGACCTACGCTTACCCCCTGAGGAGCTGGCCTTTTCTGAATCCACAAGGCAGCAGAGGTCAGTGTCAGTGTTATTGCTAAGAGCTTTCCTGTTCCAAGAGCGAGCAAAATTCTTTCACACTTGGAATAACTCAAAAAGGACAATGTGAATTAGTGAAGGGTGAAGAGTGGAATGCTTTCGTATTTTGTAAATGTGTACAATTTATAGATCTAGATTTCCCTAAAAGTCTAATAGAGGTCCTCAGGGAGCTTGTTTTAATGAACAGATAAGAATGATTTGTAATTCAGACATTAATTGCTTATATGTAAATAGCTGCTTCTGAGATGCTTAAGGGTCTGTTTGAAACCAGCTCTTTTTAAACCTTGGCCTGCAATTTAATTTGCATTCGCAATTTACTCTCAAACTCCTTATTTTATAGATAATGCAAAGGGAAATTTCAGGGAAATGCTCTATGTATGAGGTCCAAATTTCTGTGGTTTTCACCAGAGTTGCTGGTTTTGAATCTCGGAGTATCTGGTGTTTTGTTGTGACTAATGCTCTGTTTCAAAGCACATTTAAAATATGCAATTTTGCTGTCCTTGCTTCATGATGCTAATTTTAGCCAAGGCTGCAGTGATAAAAATCTACATAAATAAATACATAAATAAATAAAATCTACACAGCTTCCTGGAATTACCACTTTCCTGAAACAATAGTTTCCAGAAATGATTCTAATTAGTGAGTGTTCCATTGGCTCCAGTGGACATTTTTATAGATGGTTTCCATTTGCAGGAACTTGCTCATAACACGCATCTATTTTCATAAACATATGTGTGTGTGTGATTTCTGTTCGTCTGTTGGCCTCAGTGTTTGCCATCCTCAGTTCAAGCTATCTTAAAACTAAATATTAAATATGGGTTCAGTAGGGTTCTGCTGACACTTTAAGCCTCCATCATGGTGGAAATAACACAGAGCTGTCTTCAAGAGATCTGGTTGCTGATAAATCTGTAATCCTTTTTATAACATTCCTGTACATTGAAAAATAGGGTTCCAAGATCTGAGAAATACACACAATGGAAATCCCAATGGCAATGAAGAGGATATTTTGCAGGTGGCCCCCTTTGGTCTTGGGAAGGAGTTGACTTCCCATGTAGCTCTTCCAAACAGCTGGAGAAATCCAACTCCAATGTCAATCAGATTGCACTAAGTAGAGGTCAGCACTAACATCTGGCTAGCCTGTCTTATTGCAGCATATACTCACACTCTGCTCCTTCCTGCACGTGTTCACTCTTCAGGAAATATTTTATTTATTCCACCGTCTGCAAAACAATATGGCCTCTGGAGCACAGATGAGAGTTGGATCTCTTCTTCGAATTTGTTTTAGGTCAGTGCACAACTGCACAGCAGAATGCATTCTTTTTTGCACTGACAGAGTGATTAACAATGTTCACCTCTCTCTTTTTGGAGTAATGGCTTTTATTAAGTCTCTTATGAGCAAAGGATTAAGCCATGAACTTGTAGTGATTTTCTTTTACAGGGTGAGAAAAGGACAGCATCATATCAATTAAAGTTGGCATATTATCAAGCACAAGAAAAATGAAACTCAATAGTTTTCTATGTTCCAGCCTTTGGAAAGTGCTCACTGTCAGAGTTATACCCCAAGGCAGGTGACAAGTAGCAACCTCTCTCAAGGTCCACAGATGCTAATTTCCCATCTTGAGCTTCCTTCTGGTATACAGGGAGCGGTTGCTAGGGTAACTCGTGCAGTGGGTGGGCTCCAGGTATGGGGGACTTGCTAAAGATGCAAATTTCCATTTGTTTTGGAGGAGTACCCTAAAAATGTTGGCAAGTCTTATTAAGGGTTTTTCTATTGTTTTAGAACTAGCTTGAATCGAACCAAACTCTGCTGGAATTCTCGTCAGAACAAACTCTCTCTCATGGTTTCTAGTATTTCCTGTCTCTGGCCAGGCTGAAGCAATCAGACCAAAGGTTCTTATGGTATTTTATCCTGTTTGGACTCCATTCCTGGGATAAAGTTGAGGCAATGGGAAACAGAAAAGAAAAAAAGCATTGAGGAAAGAATTAGCGCCAAAGTCTCAATTCCTGCTACAAGAGTGTAAAAGTTTATTATTACTGTTTAATTTAATGGCAGGTCAGTTTAGAGGGAAGAATGCAGGCGAAGAAACCTAAGTTGTGAACTTTTTTCTGTTGCTACCTAAGTTGAATTTGCAAAGATTTTTTTTTCCTCATCTGTAAGGGAACATCTTCTCTAAAATCTCTTTCAGCTTTAAGAGCACATATGCTGAGGGGCTAAACATTTCATTTTGAAAATACATGAATACTTTGGAAAGTTTGTTTTTCTGGCTAGTTCTTGCCTGAAAGTCAGAATACTTTTCACACATGGAGACTCTATGATTAGGCATTTTCACTTTCTTTTAACACCAATATTAATATTTTAAGCAGGTGCCAGGAGAATTTGTTACAAACACATTATTTCTAGTTAATGCTTTTGCTGACCCAGGAAAATGTATAGCTTTTGTTTTCAATAATGGGGAAATCTGATGTCATTTCCCCCTTCAAATCTTCTCCTACATTACATAAAAAATGAAAAATACCTATGGATCCTCCTTCCCACCCAGGGCCTCCACAATCAGCCTCTCAACTGCTTGCCCTGGACAACTCTCTACCCTACAATGGGATGGCACCTTTGGGAATTACCGGGTGATGGCCTTGATCCTCACTTCTTACTATTCTAATCATGATGTGTCACTTGTCTTTTGTGAAATAGTCGTACTCTTCCCTGTCTCCATACCTTTGCTCATAAGTTTCCTTTTGCCTGAAATAGCCTCCATGATAGCACTGTCCATCTTGCACCCTAATTAAGATTTTTAGTCTATTTCCTCAAGCACAATGAAATCCCCAAAGACAGCAAGCAACTCTGTACCATGCTTCGTAGCACAGGTAAATAAAAGTTTTTGGAAAGAATAGTATTTTGGTGTGTTTTGCCCAATCCATAAAATCTGGAAGTACAACTAACAATCAGAGGGAGAGATTAAACATCACATTTTAGATGGCATGCAATTAAAAATGCCTTGTGGCAATCTATATATACAATTTTTAATTTGTCTTCTCTTGCTTTTGAATTACCATCCTCAACTCGATTACTGGTTTTCTCCCCTTGTTTTTCTCACTACTGGCTCATCATTGAAGCCCAGAACTCTCTTAAAATCCGAAAGGTGCAAAAGCAAGTTTTCATATTCCTTATTGTTTCATATTTCTTCTAATATTCTACATGTTCCCATTTTTTTAAGTGGATCACAAAATAGAAGAAAGCATAAAATGAGACCCATGAAACACTAAAATTCCAGATAAGGCATCCATATAAAGGGATAAGCAAACAGAAAAGGCATGTATAGAAATTTAGCATTAGAAGAGCTATTTCACCAGGGTACAGTGTAGCAAGATGGTCAAGGGCACAAACACTGAAACCTGAATGGCCTGCGTTCTAATCCTGATCCCACCACTTATAAAACCTCTCTGTTCCTTAGTGTCCTTGTCTACAAAATGGAAATGATAGTGTTGTCCTAAATTTGAAGATATTCATATCCTTTTAAAACTCTTATAAGAGTGAGTGGCACATGGAAAACCCTATGTACATGTCTGTTGTCATTGTATGAAGTAGGTATATGTTTGACTGTTAATATCCTTGTTTTCAATTATTTTCCCTTGTGTTAAGGTGATAGAACAAAATGGGAAGGACACCATTGACCATCAGGAAGTCCAAATCTTTGTTTCATCTATGCCACCTTATCAGTGGGTTTCACCAGCCAAATGTTTGGACTGGCTCTAATCTGTGGACCCATTTGCTTCCAAGATTTCCTAGGCAGAGGAAAGCAATGAGCACAGGCCTTCTCCTCTCACTCACCCTGCCTTCCAACTCCCTTTAGAGACTCGCAGAAAGTGATGACTAGTACATTAGAGATTATTTCATCAAAATGCAGGTCCACATTTCCTTTCTTTCTCTTAAAACTGGGCATTGACACTTGTAGGACTTGCTCAGTCCCTCGCCAGACTCTCTGAACCCTTGGGAAGTGCTGCCAAGTGTAGGCTTCACAACAAAAAATTATGAGAGATTAACGGTGGGATGGAAGGGGGTGGGCAAAATGGGATCCTTTCAAAGCCCTGAAATGCTAGCAGAAAATTGATCAAAGCCTAGATGAATTTCACCCATCTCTTCTAATGAGCTGCTAATATGGCAGTGGCAGCCCTGTCAGGATAATTTGTCACACATACCCCTGTGTGGGCTGAAGCCCCTTCAGAATCATCTTCCCAACCCACTGCCACAGGCATTTTGCCTGACACAAAGCTCTTAAACATAATGGAAAGGAAAAGGGGGGGCAGTTAATGGCACTGGCACATTATCTGGACCCCACTCCACAGACTTGCAACCTCAACCATTGCTACCTTCATTAAATCTGAAGAGCCTGCTGTTACTCCAGTTACAGTTGTGTTACTGCCACAATGGCAGTGTCCGCTGTCACAAAGATGCTGTCCAGAAAAAAAAAAAGATACAACCTCCTGAAAAATAACACAGTGTCAACAGTAGTTACCAGACCAATCCAGAACTGTGATGAGCGGGACTCCTTACTGAGACAGGAGTGATCCCTAAGCCAGGACAAAGTGCTCTCGGGTGAAGAGTGGAGCGACTGCCTCTGACCCTGGAGGGACCTGAGTCTGAGCATCAGCTGTGGGGTCCCCAGCACACATAGCGAGTCCATCCATCAGACAGAGGACCCTATTACGTGCTTAAGTGGCTCTCGGGCCAGACCATCAATTGACTAACACAGTAGCCACCATTGAGTCTCACAAAGCTCCCATTCTTTCTTTCTGTTTTTAACACAAAAACTCCAACAGAACAGCTGTTGCGCGTAGACCAGAGAACAAAAAGATGTAATGGACTCCAAGGTGCAGTGGGCATTGGGGGCAGAAACTGGACCTACATCGTGATGCCTGCGATACGAGGTCTCTTCCAGACTGAACTGTTAAATATGGTAGAAGAAAAGGCATAATTTCCCCTTCTTTTTCCATGTCTTTGACATCATGCCAAATTATAAGGAAATTGTGCTGTGTTTTTTTGAAGCAAGATGTCTAAATTATCTATATGTTTATATATATGCTGCTTGAAACCAAGATAGATTTGAAATTGCATAATTTTTATAACAATGTTAATTGCATAAACCCTATATGGAAGCTACTCAACTAGGGCAAGCTAACAACTAATCACAATTATCCTAGGGTGCTACAGCTAGGGAGTACCTTAAAAATCAACCATCTAGTCTAAATCTATCACTTATCAGTAGAGTGATTGGCACAGATTGAAGAGGTGACTTTTCAAAACTTATACAGCTAGTGCATGGCAGAGCCATATTTCCAACCCAAATGTCCTCAAAACCTAGTGTTTTTTCCACTACCCCACACCAAACCCATATTAATTTAATTGGGAGTTAAGGCAGAATGAAAGTCCATAGGGAGCACTCTGGGAACAGGTAGGAATATCGCAGGTTCAAATGATCAATCAGGATTCAAAAAGTCATGCCATTTGGGCTGGTCAACTAGCTAGAGAATCAGCCTGAAAGTCAGGAGGGCAAGAAAAGAGGATCTTAGCCAGGGATAGAGGTGGAAATGGATACAACCAGGAGGAAAGCAAAGAAGGAGCTAAGCTTAGACAGAGTAAGTACTTAAAGACCTTACAATTTGTTTCAGATTATAAAATCAATAATTTCAACTTAAATTTTACACTGAGTAAAGAGGGGTCCATACCATGTAGTTTATCCTCCAGTTGCAAACCTGAGTATATGTGCTAGATTACTCCACTATTAGTAAAGTTCTTCAGCCTCCAGATGTGAAAATGTGCATATTGCTGATGATTAGCTAGTTTACAGAAAATAAAGTGAGAAAACATAGCGCAGAGAAGTCCCCACGCCCCACCCAAAGATGGGTGATGACAGTGCAGTGAATAATGGGGAGAAAAGCTCTGACAAAGTTCTAAACAGTCTTCCAGGAAGAACAGCAAGTCAGCATCGTGCTATAAAAACTACAAAGTGGAGTGAACAAATGTTTACTTTCCCCCTTCAAACTGCTCTTTTTGTATTTGCTCTCCTACCACATTCCCCAAGCCTTTTCCATTCAGGTTCTACAGGAGAAACAAATATCCAGCAAGTTAACTTGGCACATACTTTTTTTGTGAAAAAAATTGGGAAATATCCCTGTAACCAGATATTGGAAGCCAATTTTACCCATTTTCCCCCTCTGTTGTGCAGCTTCTTCTCTTGTCAGCCAGAGTAAACTGAATCTGGAAGCTCAAGATCTATGTGGGGAAGAGTTTTACAAAGACTCATCTATCATATACCACAAAAGTCACTAGGGAGCAGAGGAGTGAAGGGCTCAAATGCATGACCTCAGCAGCTGTGAGTCTCCCCATCTTAAAATTTTTCCAACAAAAGAATAGATGCAGTGGCTCTCATCCCAAATCAACCTGGTTGCTGAGCTGCTGAATTTACCTGCCATCTTCAGTAAGCTATGGATGACCCAACTTCTCAACCTCAGAGCGCAGAGAGATGCTCAAAGCCGATAAATAACACAATGCATGTAAAGCATTCAAGGTTCTCCAGAGAAGCAGAAACAACATATACATCATATATATGGATATATAAAACATCTATTGTAAGAAATTGACTCATGTGATTGTGGAGTTAGAAGGTCTGAGATCTATAGGCAGGCTTGCAGGCAGGAAATTCCAGTAAAAGATTGAGGTCTTGAGTCTGACATCCAGAAGGCAGGCCAGGAGGTGGAAACTCAGAGCATTTGATAGCGCAGTTTTGAGGCAGAATTTCTTCTCTCTGAAGGCCCCAGTTTTTTTGCTTGTAAGGTCTTCCACTTATGGGATGAGGCCTACCCACAGTATCAAGATAATATGCTTTACTTAAAGTCAATTGATTGTAGATGCTAATCCCATCTACAGAGAACCTCCACAGAAACTGCTAGGCCAATACTTAACCAACATTTGACCAGACAACTGGACACCATAATCTGGTGAAGTTGGAATGTGAAAGTAACCATCACGAGCACAGCACACAGGGCCTGGAATGTAATGAGTACTAGATAAATGCTCACTGCTGTTATGATCATGGTTACTGTAATCTCTCTCCTCCTCCTCCTGCTTCGTTCTCTCATCATCTCCAAGCAGATATCTGGCTGCTAGGTCACCTTTCACATTCTAGCCTTGTTTTTTAGTATAAGTGAATGAATATTGTTTTGGTTTGTTAAAGTGGATGAGATGCAATAAACCAGAAATGTTTCGGCTTTTAACAATGGGGATATATTAGTTTACAAATGTATAGTTCTAAAGCCATGAATATGTCCAAATTAAGGCATCTACAGGACAATACCTTCTCTGAAGACCAGCAGGTTTGGGGTCCTCTGTCAGATAGTAAAAGACCTGGCAACTTCTGCTGGTTTCATCTTCCGGCTTCTCCGTCTGTGGCTTTTTCCTCTACATTTTTCTGGGTGTCTCTGTTTTAACTTCTGCCTCTCTTTCTGTCTTTTATACTCTTATAAAGAACTCCAGTAAGAGGATTAAGACTCACCTTGAATGAGGTGGGTTACATCTCAATTGAAATAACGGAGTCAGAGGGTCCCATCTACAATCAGTCTACACCAACAAGGACAGATTAAAAGAGCATGGCCCTTTCTGGGGTGTATACCAGCTTTAAGCTACCACAAATGTTAAATCAGTTATAATGCTTCAAATATTTTTAGGTCCTTTGGGCAAGTAAATGGAATGAATTTGGGGAGTAGCTCATGGTTTCTCAGATCCAGAATTCATTCTCTTTCTCTCTCTCTTTTTCTCTCTGGCTTAACTAATTTTCTGGGAAGATAAAAGTGTAAAAACTATCCTGAACATATACATGACTAAATGAAATCACACATTATTAATTATAAATGTTCACTCTCATGTTATATATAATTTTAAAATACCTTATTGCTTTAGTGTACTACTTTTACAAATAAAAGCATGAATTACCTTGCATTTAATGACTTTCTATATTATTTTGATATTTAAGAAATTATTCTGGTGACACACTAATGCATTTCTCCATTGTTTCTTGCATTCTATTTTTCCCATGCTAGAATATAGCTTCTCCTAATTTTTTCAGAGAAGGCCTATGAATAGTTAAACATTCTGCATTTTTTTCTGAAAGTACACTTATTTTATGTTGCCTCTTGAATGATAGTTTAGCTAGGTACAGAACATTTGAATTTATCTGTTAGAAATTGCATTTGGCTGCATGAATAAAAATGTGACAAATGAGTCTTGACAAAATAGACTTTTTTTTCATGTAGCAATATCTGGAGATATAAGCCTTGGGCTAGTGCAGTTGCTCAGAGAAGTCACCAAAAACTATTTCTACTGTTTTAGTCTGCAAATTTTAGCATGTGGTTCTAATTTTATGGTCACAAAATGGCTCAAATATCTCTAGTCATTAAGTCCATGTTACCAGAAAAAATAAGGGGATAGGGAGAAGGGTCAAATATGCAAGTCAGCTATATCCGTCTGTTTTTAGTTGGAAAACAATAGATTTTCAGGAATCCCTACCCAATAATATTCTGCTTCCATTTTTGTGTCACATGGCCACTTCAGTTTGCAAGAAAATCAGGAGGAAGTGATTATTTTTAAGTGGGAGCATTACTGCTCTGAGTAATTTGGGAGTTAGTTTTTTACTAGCAAGAAGGTGAGAATAGATATTGTGTAAAACTGGCAGTGTCTGTCACTTAAAGAAATAATCATTTCCCTTCTGTACGAGAAATTACTCCACCCTCTTCTTCTTTCGTGCAGTATATTATAGATTTTGGCCTTTTTCCTTAAATCCTTTTCTGATTGTTCTATTAATTTTGTGCTTTTGGTGCAAGTTCTTCCATTTGCTCAGGATATTGTTGCTCCTTGAGAATAGTCACTTGAGAACCATCACTTGAGAACCTATTTCTATAGTTGAGATACCCTGTTAGTCTTTTGGTGGCCCCAGTTGTGCTGCTGCCTGATTGTCAGCTTCCTGGGCAATTTGGGGGAGCTGAACTGTAGCCCAGGGAAACTCCTCATCAAATCTTCAGCATACTGCAAACTCAAGCTTTTGGGAGTTGCAAATCAGCTGAGATTACTCGTATCTTCTTCTTAGGATACCACAGTCACTTCTTTTACCTGTGTCTGACATATCACTATTGTTACTTGTGGAGTGTGGAGAATGAAGGGCAGGGATAAAGCTACCTGGCTGCTCCACCTGTGGTATCACAATGAATCCATCTCCTCATGGTTCTTGGTCACATACTTCTCCCAGCTTTTTCCACCTCCAGGTGGAGAGCTGGTTCAGTGTTTCTCCTACGTTATGTCCTAGATTTCTCCTGTACTTATCCTGTCCTTGATTCCTCCCCCTGGTGATATTCCCTCTGCAGCTTTCCATTTGCTTCCTCCTAGAAGACTTCTTATAGTTTCTGGTTCCCTGAGAGTAGTTCTCTTTCTTCCTTCCAAGTAGGATAATGCATATATGTTTATTTCCGTGAACTTGGTGTAAGAAGTATGTAGTGGGTGTTGTGTTCATCAGCTTGGAAACTAGAGCCTTTTAAAAAATATATATGATCGAGCAAATTTCTGTGTGTTCTTTCATGCAATTATCTCCACTACCGTACAAAATAAGTTATGCAGTTATTATGAGGCCCGCATCATAGATAAGGAAACTGTGACACTATGCTTAATCATGATAATACCCTACATTTAAGAATACTTTTCTACTTGCAAAACACTTTCAAATTTATAATTTCATTTACTGTATGTCCATCTGTTTTACTTTCACTACTCAAGTCTACTTACTGCTCCATTAGGGAAATCTAACAGGCAGAGATTGTCCTTTCTTTTGTGAGCTATACAGTGTTACATACTGAAACAGCACCCTAAATCATCCAGTATGCTAGACTAGTTTGTCTTTGCACCCTTTCCATGGGCCTGGTGTCCCTGTTCCCGCCTTGCTTCTCCTGCCTTGATCTTTCCCATGCCCTTCAAACATTCTAGATTTATCTCTCCTATGCTTTCAATCCCTCATTCCCCAATCTGGAAAGAGGCCAGAGAGCTAAGTGGCTGTTATGGATTGAATTGCATTTCCCAAAAAGATATGTTGCAGTTCTAATCCCCAGCACCTCAGAATGTGATCTTACTCAGAAATAGGGTCGTTACAGATGGAATTAGGCAGATTAAAATGAGGTCATACGGGAGTAGGGTGGGCCATTAATCTAATATGACTGGTGTTCTTATAAAAAGGGGGAATTTGGACACAGACAGAGGGGAGAGTGCCATGTGAACATGGAGGCACAGAACCATGTGTTATTGAAAAACCACTGCCAAAAATCAGAAGAAAGCCATGGAAGCGATTCTTCCCTACAGACTTCAAAGGAAGCATGGCCATGTTAACACCTTGATTTCAGATTTCTAGGTTCCAGAACTGTGAGCTTGTGTTGCATGAAGCCAACCACTCAGTGGTACTTCGTTACTGCAGCACAAGTGAACTAAGACAGTGGCCTTTGCGTTTGATGTTGGGCACCAGAGCTATAATAAGCAAGAAATCACGTGCCCAAATATTCTAGGGTGGAAGAGTCAGAAATGAGTCTAATCCAGTGCTTTAGAAGGTGAGAAAGAAGAAATCCAGGGAAAATAATATTGATTGTTAAACCTAAGTGGCAAAAGAAAATTAGAATTACAGCCTAAGAGCCCAAAGCCAGTAGAACAGAAATTAGAAAGAGCAATAAAGAGGAGGAAGTGGAAGAGAGAGTGGAAAAAATGAGGCCCCTAAACAATTTTCTCAAATGGATTTGGGTTAAAGTGCCCAAGGCTTGAATTTTTGGGCCACTGACAAATGATATGGGTAGATAATGCTAATGTAAAGATCTAAAGGGTTAATGTAAATCCCTAACCTTTTCTCTCCAGGCCTTCCCATCAAGACAAAATTAGCTACCTACTCTGATAAATTCAAGAGAGTATTATGTCACCCCATTCCAGGTGGTATACTTAGAACTAATTTTGGATTCCTATATAAATCTTCTTAATTCATCAGTGGAATATGGAGAACCTTATACGAATACTAGGTTAGGTCATTTGGAGCCGGTAATAGTAACCTATGAGAAACTTGGGGTGATCTTATTATCCAAGAAGAACCTTGCCAAGAACAGTAACAATTTTTTTTTAATTATTGTAGGCCCCTCACAAACTGTATGAAAATGAAGTGTGTTTATGCCTATCCTACATTAATGAAAGATACACCCACTAGGGCTATAGATACCTGGTCCAATATAGGATAACCAGTAGCAGATACCAATAATTATTTGTGGGAAGAGAATCATTAGCTCTTTGGCAGTTTTGATGCTCTTATAAAGGGGAGACATTAATAGTTAGAGTGTCTTTCTGCATATTCATTTTTGAGTTGTTTCATCTTAATTTTTACAGACAAAGAGCCTAATGAGTGGTAGAAAACTGAATATAACATGCTGTGTTCCTAGTATATTCTCTACTGATCATGACTTACTTATAAACCTTGCCATCTTCCCTGGTACACGTGCCTCTTTTTCTTCTTCCAAATCCAGCAAGAGAGTTTGCATCCTAAGACCTTACTTTTGTACCTCCTATTGCCACAGCATACTGAGCCATAGCAGAGGCGAGTTGAAATTAAGATGACAAAAACAAACTCAAAAGCAGAAAACTCCACTCCCTAGATCCCTGCAAAATCTCCCAGCTGTGATCCAGATAAATGCCCATTTTGTGTATTTTTTCAGTGAGTGCCCTCAGGTGTACTTCAGTGCTGCCAGCTTTGTTATGGAATGACCCCTATTTTTCCTGTGGGTTCCGGAGGAAAAAAGCCTGATATGGCTCAAGGGAAAGAATAATGGTCCCAGGAAGAATGGTTAAAGGAATTGAAGTTGCTCCAAGCTTACTTAAATTTCATCTCCCTCATAAAAATTTCTCTGACTACCCAACTGAGGATGCTTTTCCAGTTCTCTGAATTCCTAAAACCCTTAGAATATATTGCATCTTCTGATGCGGAGAACCGTCTTCTGGTGGCTGTGGGTTTAGAACTCTTGTCTGCCTCCCTGAAAGATGATCTACGCATGCTCAGGGACAATGGCTTCCAGTTTTCAGGGCTACAGAGAACCCAGGACATTGGACGGAGGGCAGGCAGGGACTTATTAAAGATGTTTTCACTTGATTAAAAAAAAAAAAAGATCTAATTGTCTTCAAGCCAATGAGTTTCTTTTAAAGAAAATGGAGCCATTTTTAATGTTCACAGAGTATTAGACAAAAGGAATTTGTCATAAATTCAGGCAGGAGTGTTTCCTTCAAGCAGGTCCAGAATACATACAAAAGACTTCTGCAGCTGTGGATGCTGGAAATGGGAATGCATTGCTCCATAGGGTGGGTGGGAGGCTGCATCCTGACTCCAGTGAAAACACAGAATAATGATATGAAGTGGTCAATAAAATCCTTACAAAATAAATCCAGCAGATGCTATTTTTTTTAATAAAAAGCAACATTTACATACAATAAAATGTACCATTTAAAGTCAGTTCAATAAGTTCGCATAAATGCATACATTTATGTACTTTACAATCAAAATATAGAACATTTACAAGTTGCCTGTTGTTCCTTTTCAGGCAATCTCCATCCTTCTCCTACCCCCAGCTTCTGGCAACAATTCCCGTTCTTTCTGTCACTGTAGATTAGTTTGCCTTTTCTAGATTTTCATATGAATTGAATCATATAGAATGTTCTTTTTCTGCCAAGCTTCTTTTACTCAGCATGTTTCTGAGATTCATTGACATTGTTGTATCTATCTGTAGTTCCTTGTATGAATGTAGTACGTTTTGTTCATTCATTCACAGTTGATGAGCATTTGGGTGCTTTAGTTTTTGTGCTACTAGGAATAAAGCTGCTGTGAGGATCTGTATCCAAATCTTTGTTTCATGCCTCCTGGATAAACACGTAGAGGTGAAATTGCTGTGTGCTTGATAAGTGCATTTGCAACTTTAAGAGAAACTGTCAAACTGTTTTTCAAAGTGGTTATACCATCATAGATTCTCACCATCAATGTTTCAGCCTTCCAGTTGCTCTACATCCTTGTCGATGTTTGGTATTGTAATGCTTTTAATTTTAGGCATTTTCATGGGTGTGTAGTGATTTGTCAGTGTGTCATTAATTTGAATTTCCTGGTAACTACTGATGTTGAGTCTATTCCATTTATTTATTGGCCATGGTTTTATCTTAATTTGTGAAGTGTCTTTTTCAAATCTTTGCCCATTTTTAACTTTGATAGTTTGTTCTGCTATTATTGCATTACACAAGTACTGTATATATTTGGATGCAAGTTCTTTGTCAGGAATAGGTATGTTTTATTTTCTTAATAATATCTTTTGAAGTACAGTGTTTTTATTTTTATGAACTAGAATTGCTTATTTTTTCTTTTTCAGATACTGGCTTTTGTGTCCTGTCTAAGAAATGTTTGCTTACTTCAAAGTCACAAAGATATTATCTTATATATGTTTTCTTTTAGAATAGTGGTCAACAATTTTTTTTCAGTAAAGGGCCAGATGTGAAGTTATTCCTCTAAACCACTTTTTTCTCAATCTACTTCAAAATAATAGTTCATATATTATCCAGGAAATTTACATTCAATTACTTCTGTTTCCCTGCTCCCACTCCTGTGCTATTATTGCCATACAATTTACTTCTGCATATGTTACAAACCTTACAATATATTACTTTAAATTTTTGATTTAAGCAATCAGTGATCTTTTGGAATATTAAACCAGTTTTGCATTCCTGTGATAAACTCCACCTGGTCAAAATATATTATCACTTTTATATTTTTTAGATTCAACTTGCCAAAACAGTGTATATATACCATTAGAAATCATTTTAAGTATAATAGAGCAATTGAACAGAGTGTCATGGCAGAGAATATGCAGGGGACCTAAAAGAGATTGGGCTATCAGGGTAGGCATCTGGAAGGAGACAATGTGCAAGCTGTGACCTGAAAGATAAGAAGGAGACAGTCATAAATAGATTTCTTCCACCTATATCATTTAGTGATTCTATGACACCAGTAGAACTAGAAAAGAGTCTAGAAAACATTTTGGTGGAAACTCTTATTTTAAGGTGAGGATATAAAGTCCAAGAGAGGAAAGGAATAAAGTGGCTTGCCTGAGGTCACCCAATGGACTATTTGTGGAGCTGAGACCAGTCCACTTATCTCCTGGCCATAAGTCATGTGATTTATCCACTACATATGCTTTTCCATTATTAAATCTGATTGCAAATTATAATATCTGTGAGTATAAGAAGGATAATTGCCTTGATTTTGGAATGATCCAAAATAGTTTGCTTCTGGACACCAGAGGTGATTCTGGTATTGGATGGAGTTAAAATGGTTAAAAAGTAGCCCTTGAGAGAAGGGATATCTTAGATCTTGGGAAAAGAGAACTATCCCCAAGAGGCCCCTTTCTTTTTCAAATTGAGAAGTATTTTACATGCAGTGAAAAACATAGATCTTGAGTGTTGTATTTGATCAGTTTTGACAAATGTATATATTCATATAATTCCCACTCTTATCCACAAAAAGAACATTTCCAACACTCTAGAAAGTTCTCTCATATGCCTTCCCAATGGGTACCCCTTCCCAAAAGCAATCAGTTTTCTGATTTCTGTCAACACAAATTAGTCTTTTTTTTTGTTCTAAAACTTCATACAAAGAGAATCATGCCATAAGTACTCTTGCATGTGGCTTCTTTCTCTCAGCATGATGTTCTTGAGATTTAGCCATGTTGGTACATGGATCAGTAGTCCATTCCTTTTTTATTCCTGGGTAGTATTTCATTGTATGAATATACCACAACTTGTATACCTATGTTTGTGGGCATTTATGCTATTCCTGTTTCCTCTGGTTGTGGTCATTGTTACTTGAATAAAACTGCTATGAACATTCTTGCATATGTTTTCATTTTCTATAGATAAACACATAGGTATATAATTGCTGGGTCATAAGTAGATGCATGATTACTTTAAAAAAAATGGTCAAATATTGTTTTAAAATAGTCATGGCATTTTACACTCCCACCAGCAATGGACAAGAGTTCTCATTGCTTTAAATCCTCACCAATCTTTGATGTGGTCAATCTTTCTTATTTTTGCCATTTGGTAGGTATATACTGGCATTTCAATTGAATTTGCCTTTGTTTTGTAAATTGAATTTGTTTTTTTCTTTTCATTATTGAGCTCTGGGAGTTCTTTATATATTCAGAATACTAGTTCTTTGTCAGATATATGTCTGGCAAATTCCCAGGCATTTTAGATTTGCTCCAGAGCGAATTTAGCCTCAAGAACAGCACTGGGGCTAGGTAGAAAAATTGTGCCCCAGAATATTCTCATCTTCATCACCACATTCTCTGTAGGTCTGGGCATCTGGGAGAAATGAAGCAGAGCAGGGCTTGCCTAGGAATGCCTGTAAGGTAACTGCAGCAGCCAAGAGGAGTGAGAAAAGGACCTGAGTTTAAAAGAAAGTGTATATAATATCTCAATTCAGTTGCTCCAGAAACATGTCTCACTTCAGCCCTCACAGCAGTTTATCATCCCCTTACCCCCATTATTCCCTACAGGGAAGTTGTCACATCAGATCCGGTCACCAGGGACCCATTGCTTCCCCCTGCTTGACCTCGAACCCCATCAATTTAGAACTTTTAAACGGAATTAAGAATGGAAATTTAAAAGGAAGTTAAACCTAAAAACAGATGTCCTCTGGGTGAAAAAGATCCTTCCCTAAGCTGCCCCAGATTCCCTTATTAGACGTTCTCAACTTCTCCTAGCCTTTGTTCAAACTGTACAGGTTCAGGCCCACAGCTGTTCTTGGGTACCTGACCCTTTTCTTCCTTCCATATTGGCAGCAGGTCTTTCCATGCTGAAGTTAGGTCACTCCAAACTCCCCCCGCCCCCCCCCCCCCCCCCCCCCCCCCGCTGCCCAAAGTCCCTACTTCTAGTCTTCTGTTATCGTGAATTTTGGTTACTTGTGATTTGGCCATGAGACCCTCAATGCTGAATATAAATGTGCCTTCAGAAACCCAGCTGCCTGACCAACCTAATACTTGATGGACCAGGCTTCTTTCTTCAGCCTAAGGTTTTCAATGGCTCAGACAAGCAAGAAGATATTTATTAAAGAGGTTTGCACTGTCTAGATTCAAGTTGTTTTCTAAACAGCAGCAACCAAATGAGCAGCTGTGCTTGCTTACATCCGATTGCTCCATGCATTTCCTATTCTATTCATTAAGGGGTGACTCATGTGCTTATTAGTTGAAGCATACCCACCCCCCGAAGTGCATTATATTATTAGTCCCATCTGACAGAAAAGGAAACTGACAGTTTAAGGGAAAGGACCTCATAAAAATGCCTCCTATTTACACAAATGCTCTACACCTTCACTTGCATTATCTCATTTGGTTTTCACAAATCCCTCCTGGCTAGGTGGGTTCTTTGTTGTGTCCTCTTTTGCAACAGATTAACAGACAAGAGAGGTCTCAGGATGAAGCCATTTGCCCAAGGTCCCACCGAAGGTCAGCAAAGGAGCTTAAATCCAGAACACTGTACTCCTGCTTCCTGGGTTGGCCCTCCCTCCACCCCCACACTCTTAAATTACAGTGAGTCAGTGGGATGTCAGGATGGGAACAGAATCTGGACTGAAGACAAGGAGGTGATGCCATCAGTAGAACGAAATGAAGCCAAACCAAGGAGACTTCCAACTTACCCAGAAGGGGTAGAGGATTTTTCATTGAAAGTTTTTCTACCCAAAGCTGGGGCCACTGGCTCAGGCTCTCCCTTCAGTAGGAGCCTAGAAGCTTCTCCTGCAATAAACCTCCTCTTCCTTCTTGCCTCATGGGTGCATCTAGTATTGCTCAACTTGAGAAGAACTAGCCGGAATGCAAAATGACTTCAGGCAAGTTGTTACCTTTGGGAAAAGAACATCTTTTTTTGCTTTGTGTACAGACCTAGGTTGCAACTTAGCGGCCAGGTCCCTTTGCTCAGGAGAAAACAAAGAGAGTGCTGGAAGTTTTTTCTAATGTATTGTACAAGCACTTAGAGTTCAGTGTTTCTCTAGAGGGGAAAAGGCTGATTGTTAGTAGGAAGAAAGAGGCGATATAGGGGCAGGTTCAAACATGTTCAGCAAGAACCTGGCTCAGTATTTTCATTTGCTTGCTCCAGCAAAAAGAAAGTGCTAAAGGTGGTTTCAAGGTCAGCAACTGATAGCCCCCTTTACACTTGCTTTGGATGAGATTTTTGCAGTCTGACTTGTTTTTAGATCATAATGAGGAAAATTGACATTTAATATTGATATGAAGGGAAAAACATTTCGGAAAATGCCCAATTGATCTTACAGTTTCAGAAATTGCAATATAAACAGCAAAGGAGCCCCCATGGCAACAATAATTACTATAAGAATAATTATTATTTAAGTAGTCATTATACATTGACTAGGTACTAGGTACTCGCCCAAATGGAATATATATATGTGTTTGTGTGTCGTATTCTTCACAACAACCTATTAAATTGGTGCAATTATTCTTTTATAGATTAAAACAAACAAGCAAACAAAAGCTCAAGCTCGGCAAGTAAAATGACTTGCCCAAGTTCAGAATTTGGAAGCCAAGGAATTTAAGTTTGAAACTATGCACATCTGGTTGTTCAGACCATAGTCTTTGATAAATGATTATATCCTCAGTGCTGTGACCAAAATGCTTATCATTATATCAAATGTACCACACTATAGGAGATATGCATAATAGGGGAAACTATTTTTGTGGGGAAGTGTATGGGAACTTTCTGTATTTCTATGTAATTTTTCTATCAACCTAAAACTACTCTCAAACTAAAGTTATTATTTAAAAAGAATGCTTATTACTCTAACATGAGAATATCAGGTATTATTAGAATATGACTGGTGTCATGGCTCATATGGCTATTGCACTCAGTGCAATCACCACACATTTCGAACTTTGAGGGTTCAGCAGTTCAGTTGTACCCTTTCATCCAAAGACGAAAATGCATTGTTGAATTTATTTAAAATAATCAAATTCATAAAAGTTTGCTTTTTATATCAGGATACTGATGGATTCATTTTGGCAGGGTGATTTTCCCTTTCTGGCCATATTAATCAATTCTTTAGAAAGAATAATATAACAGTTGGAGGTAGGTAGCATTGGAACAGTCAAAGATAAACTGAAGCATTAACCTTTTTTTTTAAGTTCATCTAGGAAACATGATTTGAAAATCAGACAGTGCCAAACTGAAAGTGGTAAGGAGCTCCATCAAGGGCACGGAAAGGGGAATTATATAGGGCAAGCTGTGAGGCAAGTGATGAAATGTTCTGATTGACACTAAGTTCCCATTTTACAAAGTTCCACTTTTAGGGTTTTAGTGGAGAGCAGATATGCATTGATTAGCATGGTATGCTTTTCCATTCTAATCAGGTTTCTCTATTGGACTGACACTGGTTTCTCACCAGGTGTTGCTTATCTTCAGTTCTTTTGGGTGCTTTACATTGTTCCATTTTTTCCAAAAGCCACTACAGGTCAGTTGTTTTGTCTTCAGGAAAACCTTGTCTTGGAAAGGGGCCCTTCCCGGCAATGCCCAATGCAGGTGACAATCTTATTTTACTTAACAGAACAAATAGTAGTGAAAAAGTGGGGAGAACATTTTGGAATTAAAAAAAAAAAACTAGGATAATGGAAGTATAAATAGAAAAGAGATGCTATAACCTGAGAGACAGAGCAAGAGGAATCAAAAAATTTTTGAGGCTTCTAGCCTAGTGATGAAAAGATGGGTGATTCCATTTTTGGGAAGAAATTAATGAGAGAAAAGAGGTATTTGGGATTTGAGCATGGGGACTCCAAAGTGCCTCAAGTAAATCCAAATGTAGATAATGATTTAGCACCCCAAATCATGGAATTAATTAGGATAAAAACTCATTGTTGGGAGTTTTGGGGGAGCACTACGAATATCTAGGGCATCTAGATTGAAAATGTATGGAAGGCAGGAACGAGAACCATTATTTATTTATTTCCCTCTAAAAATTGCCCCTCGAACACACACACTAATGCCAAACCCAGTCTTAGCACCCTGGATTCCTCTTCAGTTGCATGCCATGGAATTTTAGCAAGCATTGGCTGACGGTTATTTCAAGCATATTTACACTGGTATCGTGGTCTCTTTCTTTTCCATGCTAGGAATTTTTTATTTGTCATACTTAGGGATCCTGCCTTTTGAGGGGAGGAGAATTGCTTTCCTGCTCAGTTTAGATCATGGGTGTTGCCATAAGGTCCACCCACAGGCCTCCTTCTACCCTCTGTGAAGCCAAAAAAGAAAATCTAGAAAAAGAAGGATGTTGCCAGTTGATGTATCTGTGTAGTAGTCCAACAATTATAACTTTAGGTACAGCTGGGACAAGGAAAATTTTATTAAATAATGCTTAAAGTACGGATTGTGGGAAGAGACAATGACCTCTTTCCCACACTGGCGTTTCCAAAAAAACCTGGAAATGTTCATAGGCCAGGCATCTTGCCATAGAGATCATGAGTCAGGTTCCCTGAGACTCTCAGACTATGTCCAAATCCTTGTTTGGCCCATTCTTCTCTCCAAGCCACTTGAGATTTCCTAAGATCAAAAGTCCTATCAGGATAGAAAACAATAAGGACTGTGTAGGTGTTTCCAGCTAGAGAGGGACCAGGAAGTTTTCTCCCTCATGGCCATAATTTTTAAACACCGTCACTTAATCAGTAATGCACACAGGACCTCTAAACCTATCATTTTTTCTCCTTGTAAAATTATCATAGTAATAATAACAGTTATTATGTTCTGTTAATAATAGATGCCTAATATCAGCAATGGTTCGCATTTATGAATGCTTATTACATGCCTGGCGCTGTGCCGTAGATTTTAACTGCATCATCAAATTTAACCCTCCCAGAACTCTCACATAATTACTTTCATTAGGAATTATTTTATTCCCATTTTGTTTACTGTTTAGTAATCTGAGACTTTCAGAAAGGAGAAAGGTTTGAGGTTGTCTAGGCTAGAATTAGTCATGAATTTAGCTTGGCCGTCCATGTTATCTAATAGGCCTGAGTTTCACTTTTTCTAGTCTACCTAACATTTACCTATCAGTTTACCTTGGATTCTTTTTCTCTTGGGGTGTCTGCTACAATTTTCCTCTCTTCAACTGCCAAATGGCAACTTATCCAGCATCCTAACAGCCACATAATTCTGGGGTATTTTTTCTTGTCCATGCAAAGGAAGCATTAAGTCCATTTATCAAATTCATCTAATATTCATCTAGTATGTACCAGGAACATCTTCTTCATTTTAGAGTTGTTTTGAATTAAAAACAAACTCATGTCGGTATATGTGTACCCCCTTTTGACCAGACCCTGAGTTCTTGAGAAGTTCATATTCTCTTCCAAAAATCCTTACCCTGAAAGGATCAGGACACTTGCAACCACTCAACCCAGAATGGAGGATGGCATTGAAAAGCAGGCCACATCAAGATACACAAGATTTAGATTCAGAATCCCTTCCAAATGTTTAAGTAGTCTATTCAATAACATGAGAGAAAAATAAGGTGAAATTTCATGTCACAAATATCTTCTTAGAACAGATCTTTGGAGCTCCCAAAACACATGGAGTTGGCAATTCTCACTTATGAATTTAAATGTCATCTAGACAGATTTTATCTGTAAATTCTTTGTCCACCAGCATGGCCCCTTGTTGGTAGGTGGCCTGAGCAGCTTCTGCCCCCTACTACAAACACCTCACGGGTGTTCTCAAGACAGAACACAAAGAACAAACCTGCATGAGCACTATGTCTGTGCTTCCTCTTTGCAAGTCAATGTAGAAAGGGACTCCTGTGTCGAGCATCTGCTCTTTACCTTTGCTGAGTGAATCAAGAATAGCTACAGCCCCCACTGTCATGAAATTCCCATTTCCCTAGTACTAAATTCATAGAAGCTGACAGGCATTCACTTTACCTCCCAAATCCCTGGTCAAAATTGGTCTATTTAACTAAATTGTTCTGTTCTCTTTTTTGGCCCTTTTCCCCCCAAACTGCTGGAACATAAGGTAGAAGTAACTAAAGAATACTGTGACTAATTTTATGTTGGGGTCTGGTGTATTTTAATTGAAGAAATATGAAGTACTATTACAAATCATATATTTGAAACCACAATCTTTTACAAAGACATGCAAAACACAATGGATGCAAGGGATAGCTTCGTTGGTCTAAAGAAATACAACCTGCAAGAAATGGAATGGCCATGGCCCAGGTCCAATTCTCCAAGATGTTTCAACTCTACTTCACCAACCAGACGTGAGGGCTTGGGAGCAGCATCGAGACTGTCCAGCTTCCTGGAAAACTAAGTCCCTGTCTTGAAACAAGAACCACAGTGCTTAGCTTATTTTCATCCGAATTTTATTTTTCAAGAATCTAAAATTAAACCACTTATAAGGGTATTATTAGAAATGATTTTAGTCTATGGTGGCTTTTGGGATTCTATCTTCACTCTACCTCCCTTTTTTTTTTCCCATCACAGAACAAAGGAAGACAGAGGAGACAGATGGGACAAACATGTGGAAAGTGGGGGCAGCTTCAAATGACAACAGGGTGGAAGGACAAAAATGGGCTCCACTCATTATGCTCATGGAACACCAAATATGAAGAAGTCAAGCTGCTTTTAAGACCAAAATGCTTGTGGTAGCTCATATTCCATTCGGAAAAATGTTAACATTAATAGGTTACAGATGAAAAGTGTCCAAAATCAACACATCCAAGGCCAGTAAAATTACCAGTATTATATTCAGATATGCAATTACTCCATTAGCACTAACACGCAGGAAAAGAAAATTCCAATTTGCATGGCTGTGACGCTTCTTTTGGTTGCCAGCAATTTTGAGAGTGTATTGAGATTTTCAAATTAACTGGGGACATTTTACTCAATTTTATCTCTCAGTGCCTTTGTGTCACTTTTTCTTCAAGGTCTATGCATTTTACTGATTGAAATGCTCAAACGTTTATTCATTTCAAAGGAACAGATCTTCATTATGAATTTTTTTAAAAGAAGTATTGTCAAATCTTACTAATATTCTTTTCTGTCTCCTCTCTCCCTAACCTCTCATCCTTTTATCTCCAAATCCTTTACTCTTCCCTCCCCGCAACCCCCACCCCCACCCTGGCCACCTCCTATTGTTTCATCGGGAACTTTTTCAATGTTTGGTCTTGACAAAGAATCTCTCCTTAATCTTAAAGCATTCTGTGGAGACTCAGCTTCCTAATGTCAGAATAAAATTGTCTGTGAACGCTTGGGTCCTGGACAGAATGTAAGGAAAGCGGACATGATGGTATGTAGTCTTAAAATCCAAAGGCTGTTCAGTAGCACCCTACCATCTGAACTAGCTGCAAATGGTAAATAAACCCAGCTTGTAACTTAATGATCCTTGTGTTTGTGTGTTTGTGAATACATTAAGAGCTCTCAAAGAAAAAAAATTGTGTAATCATAAATAAAAGATAGCAGTGGATTATAGGCAGACAGGCAGAAAGAAGCTTCAATTCTCCCAAATGTGTCAGTATGAATATTCACATGGGTTCCTTACCCCCTCGCTTTACTGTGACAGTGTGAAACCCACTCTGGGTGCAGGGCCATGGGCAAAAGTTGGGGGGGTCTTTGTGGCATGCTGTCTGCCCTGGAAAAATCATCTGCTTTACTTGGAATCGATTTCAAAATCAGATTCATGCGGTGCCTGATATACCACAATAAACAAATAAATTAGCTGCTGTGATATGGAAATTTACATGAGTCAGTGTACTTAAAAACTGTTAACAGTGAACTTATTAATTGAAAACCACAGGACAATAATCATCGTGTCCTTCGGTGGAAAAACGAATCTCTGGTTAAAGTGAATCTGTAAAGCAATAAAGATGTATTTTTCAAATAAACTTATGCCTCAAGCCGCTTGATGTGATATTTTTAACTTCATCTTTCAGCAGCTCATGCTTTGTTTGTAGACTACATATTGATTTGTTTCCCCAAAACGTGTAGTGTATAACTCTACATCCCCACATGGATTTTTTTCACCGTCCTATGCAGGTTAAATTCATTCCAGTCAATCTTGTTTTTTCTGCTTTCCATCTAGAGAACTTTAATTAAAATGGTCTGCTAAAGCTTGAAACACTTAAAAGGAAGCGCTTGGAATCCTAAGCTGCGTTTTCATCACAGAACTCCCAAGGAACATAAGCCTTCCCCCTCAAACATATGTTCGAAGGGGAATGTTTGTCTTGAACCTAGTAGGTTGCACTGAGGACTGAAACATAACAAACTCTGAGAGGAAAATGACAGTAGAGAAAATGTCAATGGTTTTTACAATCCGGCTATTCCCCAGTAGAAATTCTGAGGTTGGGCCAATCAAAGCCGGTCAATGCACCATCTATTAGCACCCCCCACTTGACCTCAGAGAAGAGTGCAGGATAACATGATGCCAGAACACAGAGAAAATCTGTTCACTGTGGCAATGGGTGCATCCCATGTCTCACTGGAGCTTGTCCTCTAAAACTGTCAGACTGATGCTGGTGCTACTGTCACTCCCAGTCTCCCTTGAGAGCAAGGGTTCTGAATGATCATTTCATGTGATGATAAATAATAGAAAATCTGAACCAGAATATTTATGTAAGAATTTGGCTTAAGAATTTTAAAATGTCTGTGTTTTCTCATGTTACTTTATCAATGCAACCATTTCCTGTATCATGGGGAAATCCTTCCCATTCATCTTTTTCTCTGTATTCTCCTTTTCTAGTTGACTCATCAGAGCTACCCCTGCAGTGGAAAAAGTGTCCATTGCTCCTGATATCTTACTTCCCATAGAGTCAACCCAGAGAACTTGGGAATGTTCCAGAAGGGTTTTAGACCATGAGACCTCCATTCTCTCCTGGGCTGAGCAGTGCCATTCCTCTGCCCAGAGGGTCCCAGGAGCTGGCACTTCTAGCTTCAAAGCAACTGGGCATGAAGAAGAAATAAGTGGTGATGCTCAGGGTTGAGAATCAAGTCACTTATGGAGGAGGTGTTAATTAAGCATAGCAATTATATGCATGGTTCATTGAAGCTTGAATACCACATGACACTGCACTCTACTCAACCCACCAAATATGGTGCTTTCTGAAATAGTCTATTGATCTTTAAATGCATATCCAAAACTGACACCAGTAATGAAAATTTTTAAAAACTCTCTAGGTGTTGAGCTTTGCAAATACATAACTCTTATGTGTATGCATTCTTGCTTTTCCTCCCTGAAGAAAATCTTTTTTAAAAATTGCATTCTCATATTATAAGACTCAATCGATTTGGAAAGTTGTCATTCACATGCCAGTCAGATGTGGCCTTTTCAAAAGTGACCCCAATTTCTTTGCCACGACTTACATTGAGAGGTGGAATATATGTCCCCTCACCTTGAATCTGGGCAGGCTTTTGTCTACTTTAGTGAGTAGGGGAAATGGCTGGTTTGTGACTTCTGAGACCAGGTCAAGAAAGGCTGAGTTGCTTTTCACCCTGATTATCTTGGGACATTTGCTCTCTGGATGCTTCTTTTTTGGAAACCAGGCACAGTGCTGTGAGAAGTCCAAGCCAATTTAAGATGCCACATGTAAGTGCTCAGGGTTCACAGCCCCAGCCAAGCCCAGCCTTGGAGTGATCCAAGCTTGGAGAATAGACATGTGAGTGAAGAAACTGCCAAACGATTTCAGCCCCCAGCTTTCTGAGTCATCCTCAGCCATTCATGTCTTTTCAGCTGAGTCCCAACATGGAGGAGCAGGACAAGCTCTCCTCGCCAAGCCCTGTCTGAATTTCTGATCGATAATCAATGAGCATAATAAAATGGCAGTTGTTTTAAGTGACTACATTTATAGATCAGTGGAGCATAAGAAATAATGGAGGAGGAAAGTGAGCACATAACAAAAATAAGAATGTCTTAAGCCATTCCTATCAAATGATTTGAAAGAGAAGAAATGTTCAAAATCCATCGTTCTGGACCTGTCCTATTTAATGCTAGACTTGGTGAGTTAAATGAAGACATAGAATGAGGTTTTGTTTGCTGTGCAGCTCTTACAGGTTTCAAAAGGGTAAAATAGTGTAGGATTATGGCACCAGCTCAGTAATTCTTGATGGACTGATATGCTGAACCAGATCTAACCAGATGAAATATGACAGGGATAAATATAAAATCTTCCCACTGTGTTAAAGAAATAAAGGAAGACCTGACTTAGTACCAGCAAAGGATGAAGGGTTTGTATGTTGAGAACAAGGTTCCTAGGAACCACGAGATTGCCTCAAAATAATGTAGTGTGAGGCTACATGAATAGAAACAGAGTGGCCAGCATAACAAACTAGGTGGGGCCTGGGATGGCCCTCCTCTCCTCGCTGGAGTTCAGTGTCCACCAAAAATTTTCTTTTTCATTCTGGCCATCTCTCTTAGAGACAAACAGGAGTAAGAATGATTGGATATTGAAGGTACTTGAAAACATGTGTTATGGGTAATAGCTAGAGAACCTTGGGGAATTCTTGGAAATTGTGGAAACCAGAAGACATAGAGATTTCATGACAACTATCTTCAATTTTATGGAGGCAAGTAAAGTGGCAGAAGATGAGAATCTTTCTGTATAACCCCCAAGGATAGGACAATGTACACTACTTAGTAGAAACTCTAGGGAGCTATGGTCGAGCGACATAAAGAACCTTACATGGTCAAAGTTATCTAAAACTGAAACTAACTATTGAGGTCAATAGAGAATATCTCAGTGTAAAAAAGCACTTGGCAGAGATGTCAGAGAGGGGATTAAATAATCAAATGACTTAAATCGTCCTTTAAATATTGTGGTTCTCTGAAACTTTGGGATATCATTTTTAGTGTGGTATTAGAATACAATGCCATATATTCAACAAATAATTGCTGAGTGCCTCTGAGTTAGGTGCCATGCCAGGACACGCAGGGGATAGAAGAATGAATAAAGCTCAACCCTACCCCCCAGGACCTGGTGATAAAGCAAATGGCTTACAGGCAAATATAGGAGTTTAAAGTAGAAAAGAAAAATGTGCAAGGGAAAGGGAGTCAAGCTGCTTTTAACCACATGTCGAGCGCAGTGCAACAACACTGCAATGCTTGGCTGCTGTATTTTAATAGCATTCTGAGATAGACACCTATACACAGCATAAACATGGATCTCACATCTTATTTGCCTCCATTTCAGGCTCAATGTTTGGGTTCTGTTTGAAAAATACATGAAATCTATGTTGGCATTTTATTTTAAACAACCTCATTCAGTGTTTCCTAATTGCCAAATTCTCTGACTTTGATCCCCCGAATCAGAGACCCTAGCAATAGGAAGTTGTGACAAATTGGGAAGGCTATTTATTTTGGTTAGGGACAAGTGAACAGAAAAGTAGGGCAGCCCCGAGGGTGTTCAAAACAAACACAGTGATCACAATATTTACCGCCATCCTAATAATGTGCTCTTAATTGTAACTATAACCTTAATGATAATTGTATTGGCTTGCTCAGGAGAACTCTCAATATCATATAAATTTATGGAACTTATTTAAGGTGAGTTTGGTTTCGAGCATATTGTCAGCTGTCTTATTGCTGCAATGAATTCTCATTTCCCCTGCTCGGAAGTGCAGACAACTGGGCGCTTTGACAGTTGACATCAGGACTCTTCCTTGGCCAGCTGTCAGAGGTGTCTCTTCCCTGGGGGCAGTATGCGTTATGGAAGTGACACATATGTGTTGCTCCTCCAACTGCACAGCAGCTGAGCCGAGCTGAACTGGGACTCGGCAGCCATTGCTTTCTGGTGCATACTTGGCACTTTTGCTCTTCAGAAGAGACGAGAACAAAGAATGATAGAGAGGACTTCAGGATCATCTGGGCTTTGGGTTTGAGAGATTTTAGAGGTTACTCAGTTCCACTTCTCACCTACAGCTGGAATCATCTATTCAACATTGCTGACAAGTAGCCTCCAGCCAACAGGGAGCTCACTACTTTGGGGAGGCTCCCCATGCTTCTTATGAACAAGTTCTCTGTATACTGAAATACGATGGGAATCCCTGTCATAGCTCATCAGTCACAGTCCTGCACTCTACTGCTTTTACACCTGGCAGACTTTGGAATACATGAAAAATACTCGTATGTCCACTTCCCTGCCTCCAATCTCATATTCTCCAAGCTAAACAACCCTAGTCCCCTCTATCATTTCTTATACAATCTGATTTCCACATTTATCCTCATGATTGTCCATTTGCACACTTTCTAGTTTGCTAATTTTCCTCTTAATGTGATTTCCAGACCTTGTTACACTTTCCCAGGAGGGCTTATCCTCTTCAGGGGACTGTGCAGCACCTACCTCCTTAAATTGGGGGTGATCTGGATGATTCCCAGATTTGCCATATTATTACCTTCCATGTTCACTCCAGGGCCAAGTCCAGGGCTATCCTCAGGCCAAGACGGACACACAGGTTAAAACCTACCTCCATTTAGAGTCAAATCCATTGTGCCAACAGTGTGACTCCATCTAACTTTACTAGTTAGATACAAATAATTGATTCTGTATCTTCTTTCCAGGGATCTTATTCATACATTTATTCAACAAATAATAATTGAGCACCTATTCTGTGACAGGCACTGTGCTATGCTTTGTTGAATTCTTTGCTAGCAAATTTCACCCCTCAAAGGGAATTGAGAAAAGGTTGATATGAGTGAAATATGGGCTCGCAGGGAATTCCAATTCTTTTCCAAATGCTCACAAATCAGCATTTAAATAATCTATTTTAGAGATTTCTGTGGATCCATGTTAAGCTTACCAAAGCCGGAGTTACCATTAGCTTGCTTTCTTTCCTTTCTGAAAATCAGGGTCTTTGCCTGTTTCCATACTCCTGACTCTGATTCTGTATGTTCTCATAAACGTTGGGATTCACCTAAGTCTGGAGGTTTGGATCCATTTTATAGGTTAGATGCTCTACTTACCAAAGTAGTTTCCCATCTTTCTTGAAGGAGAATACAGAAGGGGGTGGAGGCTGGGTGGGTCCCTGTGGCAGCTGTTACTGTTATACCATCTGTTCCAATTGCCGGGCCTGTTCCTTCCTGCCTTTTCTCTGACCAGAGTGTAAAGTTGTTTTGGTTGCTTTTCCTGACACATGATGGTCTTGGCAATTTTCTTTAATATATCCTGGCTCCCATATTTTGCTCATGACCTTTATTGCATGCTCTTTGGACACTGTGTATTTATATTGCCAAAATTTGCTTTCCTCTTAAATCTTTCCTTCCTTGGCGAACCATATTCACATTTTTGTTCTGTAACCAGGAGGTAATTGTATTTTCTTGGAAATCTTTGGAATCTGCTTACCTGAAATCCAGTGTCTATGCCCAACTGTGTCAATATTTCATATTCTTGCTCCTATGAACTCCTAGGTGATATGTTCACTTACTTCTACTATCTCTGTCATATTCCCATCCCCAATAAGATCAGACTGAATTTTGATAGACTTTATCTTCTGAAGTAAGGATAGCCACCTAAGAAAATCAAGAATTTATCAGCCTCAGATCACAGTAATAACAATGATTAGGAAATTTAATTTCACCAACCTCCTGATGATATAGAGCTACAAGAATGAAGGGACCTGGACCCCTGAAAGAATGTTCCAAGGGTAGCTTAAATTATGTACCTATTATAAATAGGCACTTATTATCAAGGAACCTGTTGTAAATAAGACCTTTTGAAGATACTATTTTTTAAGATGTTAGCGTGGCCAACTGAATCAGTTAAGAGTCTTAATCTTATTACTTGGGCCTTATAAAAGACAAAGCCTCTGGGGCAGGGGAGGGGGAAAGTTGAAAGTCAGAAGCCAACAGAACTGGAGGAGAAAGGGAAGGATATCGTCATGTGACAGGAAAGCCAAGGAACCACAGGGATTTCCAGCCTACCAGAAACCTACTGACTCTAGGAGAAAGCAAGCCTCCCAGCCTCCAAAACTGTAAGACAGTAAATTCCCATTGTTAAATCAACCCACACTGTTGCATTTGTTGCAGCATTTAGGAAGCTAAGAAACTTGGAGAAGAGCCACCGGTTAATCAGGAGTACCCTTTTGATCCTAACATGAGTAAGGAGCAAGCTTCTTTTTGTTAAGCCATTGGGAATTGAGATTTGTACGTTACTGCACCTGCGTGGAAGATAGTCATTAAAACAGATAATAAGAGCAGACTCCTGTCTATCACAAATGAAAGTCCATGTTTAATTACTTAACGAGCCCAAGCCACAGGTTCCTTATCTATAAAACAGCAATTATTATATCTACCTCATAGGGTTGCTGTGGGCATTACATAAAGTGATGCAAGTTAAGGGCATAGCAAATGGTCTGACATTTAGTATCTACTCAATAAATATACTGCTAAAACTCACATTACTGCTACATTGAACTTCCACAGAACCATATCTGCCTCTAGAAGTATTTTGTAATCTCTTTTATAGTAACATCACCTATGCTCTTTCTTTGGCTGAGTGCCTGTATCGTAACCCTGGCGCATTCTTTCTAATCATCTTTTCTAGATGCTTTTCCTTATGATCCCATACTTTGGTTAATAGACTTATATATGGAAGAATGAAAACCTTTTAGTTGACTACCAAGTGTGTAATCCTCTTATTTTTATTTTAGATAAAATATACTGTGTCTTCTTTGTCATCATCATAAAGCTCATGTTGCAAATATGATGATAAATTATCTTGGAGGTAAAATTAGACTGCTTGGCTAAAATTCTCACACAACTTTATTCCAACTTCTGAAACAATCATTCCTGATTGTCTGAAACAGTCTTCTAGAGAAGTGCACCTTGAGCAGATTTACAGATTAATTTGCAGATTAATTACCTGGAGTTCTTGTTACAATGCAGATTCAGAGTCAGGGGATCTGAGTAGGAGCCAGAGATTTTGTAGCATCATGAAGCTCCCAGGTGCTACCGATGCCAATGCAGCCAGACCAGGGACCACTCTGGGATATAACAAGACTCTGAGTTTTATACAAATATTCATCAGCCTCTGATTTGGTTGCAGTTAGTTTAATTCATGCCAGGTGATAAATTTATTCTATAAGAGTCAGAAAAAGATAAAACTAAGCCGTTCAACAAAGAAGAAGAGAAATGCATAGGTCTTCAAGGGTCAGAATAAGAAAAGTCAGTGCAGAAAATAGAATTCTATTTACAGAAAAACATTCTCATAGTCTTTTTTTTTTTTTTTATGGGTAGGCACTGGGAATTGAACCCAGATCTCCAGCATGGCAGGTGAGAATTCTACTGCTGAGACACCATCACACTGCCCTCTCATAGTCTTTTAACATATTATATAAAAGAATAAGGGAACTATATTAAGAATTAGATGGGTAGGAGAAAATATGACCTTTTATTAAGGCAGTAGCTCTCAAATTTAGTATGTCTCAGAAGCACCATAGTGTGTTTATTAAAACACAGACTGCTGATTCAGAGGTCTGGAATGGAGGGCCTGATAATTTGCATTTCTAACAAGTTCCCAGATAAACCTGATGCCAAGGGACCACACTTTGAGAACCTCTGTATTAGGGAACAGGGGTAATTGCTGACAGATGACACCAAACAATCAATATATTCAATTTCAGTGTATATGTAACAGTGTGGGAAGCCCTGTAACAGAAGAAAGGAAAATGTGCAAAATAAAAGAAGCAGTTAAAATCCATTGCAAGCCCTGACAACTTGCAACTACAAACACTTAAGCACATGTCCAGAGTAATATCAGGATCATCAGCTATTATTTTAAAGACTTTTTGAAGGGTAAACGATTTGAACAATTTAGCTTCTTTTTCTAAATGGAAAAATAAATGACCCTGAAAAACCCTGGACCTCTAAGTTTAACTTCTCTACATAGGAAGTTGGGGGGGGGAAGACAGGACATAATCACAAAATCTATTGTTAAGTACCTTGAAAAGAAGAGAGCATTGAGTAATAAAGAGGATAGCTTTCCAAAGAAAATGTTCTTTCATACAGCTTTAGATTTGAAGAAGGTCTTAGAATCACATGGCCCAAGCAGCTTATTTTAAAGATAAAAACCAACATATAAAGACATTTCTGTGCCCAAGATCATACGACTAGATAACTGCAGGTAAAGGAGAGAAACCCAGTCTCTCAGGTCATTCCTGGCTCTCTCCATCCTGAAGCAGCCTTGGGTTTGAAGCCTTTATCAGGTAGGCTCAGCTGTACCTAGTTCTTGAGCTAGTCTGACCAGGGAGGCAGCATAATTTGGAGAACCAACATACAGCAGGGCCAAGTTCACTATGCTTCATCAATATGCCACTCACAGACTCAGCTAGTCACCTGAGATAGACATGGCAAAGAGATGGCTGGCCAAGTCTGGGATGCACTGCATCTCACTCTTATAAGTTCTGACACCTACAAGACTATTCATTCTGTCTGTATAATTGGCTCATCAATACCCTTGGGGAGAATAATCTAAAGCCAGCACTTTCATTTGATCAACAGGAGTAAGTACCTACTGTGCACAAGAAAGTGTGGCACTGGGCACAGTGGAGCATCCAAGGAGAAAAGATTTCCTCATCCCCAATACTCGGTTGTGTAGCTGATGAGCTGATGGTACAAAGCTATATCATCAAAGGGCCATTCCTTTGAATGGGTCCTTTGAAAGGGTCATTCCATCAATGGGTCACTCGTGGAACAGGGCACTTTGTACTTTCTTTACCACATAAGTCACAACAGAAAGGAAGTTAGAGTCCTTCAAGTCTACAAACTTCCAGGTATAGGTGAGGCTTATAGGTGAAGAAATGACAGCATAGAGAGATGAAGTGACTTACCTAAGATAGTAGCTCCTTAGTGAAGAGTTTGGAGTATACTCCAATGTCTTGGCTCCTGATTCTGAGTCCTTTCTTCTTCATGGTTATCAAGATAGATCATCTTGATGTAAATTAAAGGCCTTCATATTACTGTCACACAGAAGGAAGGGAGAAAAGGTTGTAGAATATGTGTTAGGTCACTCTGTTCCTTGAGTAAAAGAGATTTTTTTTTTTTAATAACAAGCACTATTTCACAACCTTGGCTGAATATTAGAATCCCCTGGAGAGTTTAAAAACATGCTGATGCCTAGGACCCACCCCCAGAGATTTGGGTTCAATTAGTCTGGGGTGCAATCTGAACATCGGCATTGTTAAGAGAATCCCAGATGCTTCTGAAGCATGATCATAGTTGAGAAGTGCTGCTCTGTAGGTATTATTCTGAGCCTAGTTAGGTTAATAGAGTCAAAGGGCTTAAGAGATGCTGGTGAAGTGGCTTCTTACAAAGAGATCTGGATTCCCATAGTGAAATGGATTCCAGAGCCAGCTGGAGCTCGCAGGTGAGGGGGAGGCCAGCCAGACTGAGGGTTCTCCATTCTGTCTGGATTTCCCCAAGTTTCATCTTGCCTTTTGGGCTTCCCCTCACTTTCTCTCTCTCTCTCCCTGTCTTTTTTTTTTTTCTTTCCACATGGGAAGGCACCAGGAATCGAACCCGGGTCTCTGACATGGCAGGCAAGAACTCTGCCTGCTGAGCCACCATGGCCTGCCCTCTCTCTCTATCTTTTAATGGTGCTATTACTACTATTACTTCCATTGTCGGTATTAAATGCTCAGATGCAATGTGTGTTTCCAACCTCCTTTCCTTGTTTGTATGGCTGATAAAGGCTGTTAAACTCCTATGAGGCATGATAATATTACAGAAAATAAAAGAGGATGGAAATACAGAGAATATATGAAACATAAATATTCTGGCTTCCAAAGTAAAAGATTCTGAATTTACCATGGCTAACTTGTTCCCTGAGGTTTACAGATGCCAGTCCATTCTCACTGTGAGTAGAGAAGGCAAAGAGGCCTCTTCCAGGGAAGCCTTGCTCCACACCCTTTAAATGCTTTGCCTCTTCTCTCAGTTGAGACCAATCTGTCTTATAGAATTTTCTGTAATGGTGGAGATAAATGTCTTATATCTACGCTGTCAGATGTAGTACTCACTGACCAATGCTGGCCACATGTGGCTGTTGAGCACTTATGTGGCTAGTACAACCGATGAATTGAATTTTCTTTTTATTCTATTTTCATTCATTTCAACTGATACAGTCACACATGGCTAGTAGCTACCCATCTTGGATAGCACAACATGAGGATGCCATCTTGTCCCTGAAGCATATTCACCTGTAGTATCTTCCAGGAACATTCATGTAATAATAGCTTCACAATACTGACACAAGAAAAATAGTGCCCTTTTATGGAGTTGGATTGGAAAGAAGAGGCAGTAAAATACACGAGTGGCTTCAACATGGGCTGGAGGCCCTACCACCACGTACAGCCATGACTCAGATTAAAATTAAAACGCAATGCTAGTTTCATGATTGACAAAAACATTTCCCAAACCAGCAATTTAATTGGAATCTCCTGACTAGGGGGAAAAAATCCAAGTAGAAATGTTGCAATAACCATCTTTTTTTTTCAACAGTTCCCAGGACTTCCTGATTTCTTTTGTATCAAATTACTCTGACCATCACATTCCTGTTATGTTAGTAGTTCCTGGTTCCATAAATACTGGAAATAGACATTCGGGATCCCCAAAACCAAACAAAGCAGAACACCAAGGTTTTGTTTTTAGTAACATAACCTTTTGAACCTCCTGAAGTATTCAAACAAACGTGTAACAAGGGCTGGAGTTAAATTCTCAGATAATGTGAAAGACTAGGTAGGCACTATTTATTCCTGAAAGCTAAAAAGTTAAAGGTTAGTTTACATCTGCAGTTAATCTAAACTTGTTAAGCCTCTAACAGTTGCTGTGGCCTGAACTTGATGGGTTACCCTACTCCCTTTCTTTCTGAAAGCTCCATGCTCCTAGCCACTGGTGCTTTTCTCCCCTCTTCTCAGCCTGGACCTCAGAGCAAACCAAGCACAGAAGTGGTTAAGAGCACGGTTTCTGGACTCAGGCCACCTGGGCTTGAATCTCCACTCCACTATTAGTTGTATGACCTTGGGCAAACTACTTAACTTCTCTACCTGCATTTTCCTCACATCTAAATGGTAAAAAATAATAGCCCCATTCCTAGAGTTGTTCGAGAAATAAATGAGTTAATGTTTATAAAAGGCCTAGAAAGATTTCTCGGACATGCTCATTTCTTAATGCATTTAAGCTATTGATACTAATGGCATTACATTCTTAGTTAGAAGGCCTGATTCCCAGACCTTCCTCTGCAACCCATGAGTTATGGGCCCTTGGTCTGTTTACCTCTCTCTGACCTTTGGTTTGTAGCCATTGGAAAATGAGAATGAAATAACGATTCTCAGAGGGTTATTGTGAAGATTGAATGAGAAAGCATATATACAAAAGCAATTAGGGAGGAAGTAGATGGAAATTCCTAAAAGTAACAGGGTGCTGTTCATAATATCCCCAGGGAAGAGGATAGCTCAGCTTTCAAATAGCCTAGGGAGTGAATTTGCCAAGGTCCACAATCTGATCCTCAGTTTTACATACTTGGAAATCTCCATGGTCAGCCTGTGGAGCATGGGCTTATCACCCAAGATGGACAGAGCTCCGCCAAGCTCACAGGACTGAAGAATAAAAGTAGATGTACCAAATTAACCAGAAACAAATGGACAGAAACTGTATGGTCTCACTAATATGAACTAACGTTAATGAGGGAACTTTGAGAGTTAAACTTAAAAACACAGGTTTTCAGGAGATAGAAATAGGGTAGAGATGAGGTATTTGGTGCTGAAGAAATACAGGTTGTAAAAATTCAGAAATGGACAGCATAATGCTACCTAATGGTAGCACAATAATATAAGTACACTGAATGAAGCTGAATGTGAGTATGATTGAGGGAGAAGGGCTGGGGGCATGTATGAAACCGAAGGAAAGGTAGAGGATGAAGACTGAGGCAGTGTAATTTAGGATGGTGAAATTTAGACGGTGCCTGGAGTGGACAATGATGGTGATTAAATGTACATATATAAAAGCATTTTTTTGCATGAAGGAGAACAGATGAATGTCAACATTGCAAGGTGTTGAAAATAGATGGCGTGTGGAAAAAGTACAGTCAATTCCAGCTAGGGTCTGTAGTCCACAGTAATATTGTAATATGCTTCCACTGAATGTGACAGAGATATTAGGCCAAAACTAAATGTCAACATGTAGGGATGGGGTGGCGTGGGGTCAGGGGTAGGGGTGGAGGGAAGGTGTGGATTCTTGCAGAATAAAAGGAAATGTCTTCATATAGATTATGGTGGCGAAGACATGTCTGTTTACTTAGGTTGGATTATAAGATGTGCAAATAAAACTGTTTAAAAATGAACAGAGAGAAACAAGTGCTAGAGAAAATGTGGAGAAAGAGATGTACCTATTCACTGTTGGTAAAGAAACGGAGAGGTGTAGCCCCTTGGAGGGCAGTGTGGTGGTTCCACAGGAGGCTAGGGGTGGGGTTGCCATATGATCCTGCAACCCCCTTGCTAGGTATATGCCTGGAGAAACTGAAAGTGGGGACTGGAGTGGACATTTACACACTGGTGTTTCTGGCTGCAGCGTTCTCAGTTCACAATGGACGGAGGTGGCCTAAGGGCACAAAGACTCAGGAATGGAAGGGGGAACTATGGTGTTTACATATAAGGGACTACTGAGCAGCTACGAGAAAGAATGAAGTTGTGAGACATGCAACTAAGTGAATGAATCTTAAGGACGTTGAATGAAATGGCAGAAACAAAAAGATAAATATTATCATGCCTCACTAGTTTTACGTGGACTAACTATAATGTACAAACTGGCAGAATTGAAGTTGAGAGCATGGGTTATCAGGTTGGGGCCTATTGTAAAGGGTCCTAGATAGTCAGCTTTTGTAGCAGTCACATATATCCAGGAGTTGTAGCTGTTATTTCTGAATTCTGAGATACTGAGCTGTTTGTATATAACCTTGTCATTCCCAGAAACTTCAAGTATTTATTTGACACTGGAGACTCAGGGTTAGAGCTCTGAACCTATGAAAGTCAGCAGTACCCCATACAGCAACTATTTAAAAAGTTGAAAAAGTGACCAGACTTCGACTAGAGATATGAATGAAGCTGATCTGGATAGGACTAAGGTAATTCAGAATACAGGGTAAAGGATGAAATTATTTATATTTTAAAACTTCAACTTCTGTGTTAGACCAAAGGGAGAGATGTTTATTTGTGCAAAATATATATTTTGCATAGCACATTACCCAATTTATTTTGTATCATCAATTTAGTGGAACACCATAAGTACATAGAATTTTGAATAGGATGTGAGATCTTGTTGGTTTTTACAAGTTAGTGTAATGCCCCGATATATCCCAGAGTAACTTGGGCAGAGAATAAAAGGGTATTTGCAAAGTCTCCTTGGCGTACTAGGGAGAAAGGAGGAAATATTCAACTTCCCCATTTGGGGAATTCCTGATATTCTCACAAGCAGTGGGGACAATCAATTCAACAGGCTGAACCCTTGGTCTTGGGGTTTGTTCCTATGAAACTTTTTCTTGCAAAGAGAGGCTAAGCCTACTTAAAATTAGGCCTAAGAGTCACCCCCAGAGAACCTCTTTTGCTGTTCATATGTGGCTTCTCTCTCTATGCTAACTTGGCAGGTGAACGCACTGCCCTCCCTGCTATGTGGAACAGAACTCTTGGGATGAGCCAGGACCCAGCATCTAGGAATGAGAAAGCCTTCCTGACCAAAAGAGGGAAGAAAGAAATGATACAAAATAAAGTTTCAGTGGCTGAGCAATTTCAAACAGGGAGTCAAATGTTATCCTGGAGATTATTCCTATGCGTTAGATATTCCTTTCTGGTTTATGGTGTATTGGAGTGACTGGAGGGGAGTACCTGAAACTGTTGAACTGTGTGCCAGAACTCCTGATACTTGGAGATGATTGTATACCTATATAGCTTTTGCCATGTGACCATGCGCTAGTGAAAACTTTGTGTCTGATGCTCCTTTTATCCAAATATAGACAGATGCATTAAAAAAAGGGGTAAAAAATAAATAACGGGGAGATAAAAGGTAAAAAAAAATGGGTAGACTGAAATACTAGTGGTCAATGAGATGGAGGGGTAAGGGGTATGGGATTTATGAGATTTTTCTTTTTATTTCTCTTTCTGGAATGATGCAGATGTTCTAAAAATGATCATGGTAATGAATACACAAGTATGTGAAGATACTGTGGGCCATTGATTGTACTCCATGCATGTACTATATATGTGTGAAGATCTCTCAATAAGAATATTTTTTAAAAAAATAGATGTACCTCTTTGCTCAGTCCAAACATAACTGCCATCTCAGACAAAGGAGGCCAAACCAGCATATTCTTACTTTGTATCCATACTATAAGTCTACCCACTCCAGAATCAGTAGGCTGCTTGAAGAACATGTAGTCAAGACAACAGGCATTGGTTATATCTATGGTCCTGAGGTTTTGAGGAGTCAAGAGGCAGCCTCTGGTGTTTGCTACTCTGCAACAGGTTGCCAAACACAGGATCAAATTGGTTTCATCCTTGTGTCTCAGCAGTCTCTCTCCTGCTCATTGCTTAAATAAGTACAACCAACATCTTTTCTCCAAGATGCCTTCTGTTCTATGTTTACACAGCCCTTACCAATCTCTGACCAGGACCTTCCTTCTATGGATAAACAATAATCTAACATTATTCTGGCCCATTCAGACTCTTTTCACTGAGCTCCACTCTTATCCAATAAATGCTGATATCATCATTTATTGCTCAGAGGATAATAAGTTTTTCAGGTTCTCAGGTACTGCTTCCAGATTCTGTATAACAAAAGGCTAAACAAATATGTTACTATTATTATGCAACTAGTGATTGAAGGTTATCATTACCTAAGGAAAAAGATGGAAACCATTTTGCCCTGAGGTTGTGTTTATTTGTGTTATATGCTAGATATCTTTTCTTTGACTCTCTAGACCTCTTCTCCGTCCTTCTCTACTCTCCTTTCTGCTTCAGGAGGGGAATATGTATGGGTTATACCAATGGAAAGTCCTGCCTTTTGGCTTTAGCCAGAGAAGAGCCTTGGCAGAAGATAAGAAGGAGGGTGGAGAGTATGTTCAGATTATTCATTTTCCTTGGCTCCCTTTCTGAGAGATTATCTTGGACTATAGGTGTCCCTCAAACAAACATCACTGCTCCTCTGGAAAAAAGTCTCCTGTATAGGTCTTTCAAGGTTTGCAGACATCACTGCGTCCCCTCGTCTCTTCAGGCTAAGTCATGATAGCTACTCTACTGCCGATAACCTCCAGCTTACTGCAATATCCATTGTTATTCTCCACATTTTTATAAATAGTCCCTTTGTAAAAAAACCTTCTTTTAAATTCCCTAATTTGAGTGAGCCATCTGTTCCTTATTTGTATCTTGACTGATATGCTTTGTTTCAGTTTTTAATGTTTGTGATTTTTCGAGCAGATGTATGGAATACTAACATTTTAAGAGGTGAGTGAATGTCCTAGTGGTAGAAATACATCAATGAAGAAGGAGGCATGGATTCTGGGTTCACCAGCCCATATCTTAATGATAGCATCCCTTGCCCAGTAATCAGCACCCATAGACTAGTACCTTCCAATATGCACCAAGGAGACACTGCATCTTGAATAAGTGGTAGGGATGTGGGGAAAAAGTCTCATTAATGTACATGACTCCTCCTTCATTCAGAAAAGAACCAATCAAGGAGTGTGAAAAACATAGGAGTTGTAGGAAAATTCATATCCAGCATGTTTTCATATATTATAAAGTCATAATTTTTAGAGCTTAAAAGTTCATTAAATACCCCAGGCCTTCATTTCACAGGTGAGGAAATAAGCCCAGAGGTAAAGCCGTTGATCAAAGATTTTTCAGAAAGCCTGGTCAGGGACTCAGCTTTTTGATTTCTAGTCCAGCTAATTTCCAGGGGACAGTAGTTGCTCTTTATGACTTAAGGAAGAAGAGATCCAGCAGGGGCTTTTAAACATGTAAATTTTATTTGCTTACTGCAGAGATTGCATCAGCTCACTTCTGACTTAGATTTCCATTAAACCCATTGAAAAAGGATAGAAATAAAAAGCATATATTTTACGTATAGCTATTATATATATATATATATATACATACATATAGCTCCTTTTTATCCTTATACTTGGTTCTCATTAGTTTAGCTTGGTTGTTCTAGCCCTGGGCATGTGCTTCTCTTTATGGCTGGTTTAGCATTAACATTTTGGGAATTGTGACAGACTCTTTCAAACTGTGAAGGGAGAGCTGGATATTCAGTAGAAAAATAACCTATCAAATCACATTTTTCCTGTCATGAGTGAACTTAATGAAAAAGTAAGAAGAGTTATTTCTTAAACCTGCTATCTGAGAATAAAAAGGAATTTAAGGCAATGCCAGGATATTGAAATTCAGGCAAATTAGGGAAGTTTGGATTTGCCAAAGCCTTGTCACTTGCACTTTTATTTTTTATTCAAAATATATATGGAGTGATTTTTACACATTCAGAGTTTCCTTTTGTCACTTGAGAATGTCAAAAACAAACATTTTTCTTTCCATTTTGATATAATTTTTCTGTTTGGATATAATCAAATTTAAAAGGCCAGATTTCATCTGTAAAAGCCTATTATACCTCAAAACCTAGGACTTCAGCCAAATCAAAACTAGCCACCTGGGTACTAAAACCCCAGAAGTCAAGGAGTGAGATTTTCTTCCTGGTTGTCTTTCTTTCCTGGTGACCTGGGAAATATGCCATTGCTCCCACCATGGAGAAGATGACTGGTTCTTGGTTCAAACAACAGAAAAAGTGTCAGCCTTAACAAAACAACGGGGAGGGAATTCACTGGAAAGATGCACAAGGCTACAAGAGCTGGAGGGGCCTAAAGGAGCCCAAAGGAACCAAATGGAAGCAGAGGAACCCACCAGCTCAGGAGGCCCAAGAAGTGGGAATTATGAGAAGTGCCTTTTAGCAGAAATGGTCTGTCTGAGAAGCTGCCGTATGGACACCCTCTTTGTTACCATGAAGTTTCCTCTTTTGGTTGCCAGGAGTACTCAACCAAGTACCACAGCCTAGGTGACTGAATCAACAGAAATTTATTCTTTCTCATTTTTGAAGACTGGCAGCTTGAAATCAAAGTTTTTGGTAGGGCATACTTCCTCTGAACCCTGGAGAGTTCCAGTGGTAACCTGCAATGCATGCTATTCCTTGACTCATGGCTTAACTTAATCTCTACCTTCATTACAAGGTTGTCTCCTTCTTCATGTCCAAATTTCCTCTCTTTTTAAAAGGACACCAGTCACATTGGATTAGGGCCCACCCTACTCCAGTTTGGCCTCACACCCTACTCCAGCTTGGCCTCATCCTAATTAACAACGTCTTCAAAGATCCCCCTTAAAAATAAGTTTACACTCACAGGACCAGGAGTTAGGACTTGAACGTGTCTTTGGGAGGACACAATTCAATCCATCACACCATCCATTCCTCATCATGGTGACACCAGCTTTATTTCAAGTTCTCAGGTAGGGAATTCTAATTGGCCACACCAAGGCCACATGCTTAAAGCTTGGGCTTCAGAGGACAGTGGAAGATTTTCCACCTTCTTTTCACTTTCTATAGTACAGACAGAGCACAGTATCCCACCAAATAAACCCACAGTGGAGGACTTGTCTCACATAGGCATGGGGGTTGGATGCTGAACAGCCGAAAAAAAATAAAAAAAAAAACAAAAACCAAAACAATCACCCAACAAATTTCCCATGGGGGCAGGACTAGCTTCAGTCTCTCCCACCCAGTCACAGGGTCAAGGTATCCTTGTGATAATTTTTTCTTGTGTCTCTCTAAACTTAGCTGAGAATTCACCATCCCCCCAACCTGCTAAGTCATAATAGAGGTCTCCATAGATTTCCAACTGGTGGGTGGAAACAGTGCTAAGAGCAGGGGTTTTACGTAAGAGAAAGTAAGGTTTGTCTGCTTGCCCTGATCCTTTTCAATCATGCTTCCAGTAATTTCCACCAAATGATCTTAGCTTCCCCCCTTGTAAAATGGGAGAAAGTTGCCCACCTGGTAGGTTGTTATAAAGATTACAAGAGGTAATACATACAAAGCCCTAGGAACAGTCCTTGGCTCAGAGCTTACCCTTGATCTTAGCAGGTATTTCCAATGCCACGAATCTCCACTGGGTTCCAAACCAAGTCTGGAATATCCTTACACAGGCTTTCTCTGGACCGTGTGACCACTTCCTTAGACATGTACGCTAAAAATGGCTGACTGTCTTGCATATGTAACCACAGTCATTGACATTGCCCAGTAACGCCAGAATCCTGTGAATGTACTCCCTCACCGTGCTACCCAAATTAATCCTTGTCGAATACCTGGATCTGACCTACTTGCAGCAACTACATCAGAGTGGGGTTCCATGTTCCGTATTTTATACATTTTGGCTAAATTGTATTTGAAATGAAAATTGAAAATGTCAGCAGTTTATAAAACAGAAACACTTTTTTATTGGTCCACCAATACTAGAAAAGCTCTCATCTTTGGGTTAAATATTAATATGGATTTGTGGTTTGGGGAGGACGGTCATTGGATGCCTTGGCTGCTCTCTGCTTTGAGGATCCACGCAGGGGGGAAGCTTAAGCTTGTGGCTGAATGAGATGTGTAATTGTGGTACCAGAAGAGAAGAAAATCAAGAAATCATCCAGCCACAGGGGGTGCCCATTGAGCCAGTGAGTGAAGGGCAGAGGCCACTAAAAAGCCAAGATATGGCTTTATAACAATACCCCAGGCTTTTATCAATGACTCCAGGGCTATTTCCAGCAGCTTCTTCCTGTTGATAAGTGCTTGTGACTTCGTTCATGTAAAGAAAATGGAGCCTGACATACAGTGCATTTTTTCCAACTTCCTTTCCAGGGCACCAGAGACTGCCTCCAGGACAAAGCTGCAACTCGGAGCTGGCAGGACCATCCAAGAGGGATCAGTCTGACATGTCTGTGGGAGGCGAGTCCAGGTGCAAAGGGCACAAGGAGACCCAGATGTGAGTGAAAGATATTGTAATGGGGGTATGGGAGTCACAACAGGTGGGACCACCTGAGTCTTCAGAGCCCCACAACAAGGAGGTACCATGCGGGGCTCAGGGTGGGTTGCTGAGATGTCTGACTGCCTCCGGATCAAAGAAGGCCAGGCTTTATAAGGCAGGTTTTGTCCCCTGGCAATTTGTCATTCTCCCATCTTGACTTGGAAATCTGCCTACTTGAAGAACTAAACTGTAATCAAACCAAAGAACAAGGAGAAACCTAATGCTTTCTTTTAAAATTGGCTGGTCTCGGTTTTAAGAACTTCAGGAGCTTCATGTGAGCACGTCCAGATGGCATAAGAACCATAATGGCAACGTGAAGTAGGACCCTGGAGCTGCACTCCTGGAGGGGCCCTAAGCTTGTTCTATTCAACCTCATTCCCACAGAAAATACCACGACCCCACTCCCCTTGTGGGGAGTGACTCAAGGGCACAGGTGTGACTCAAGGGCAGGCTTTGGTCAGCAGCCTCCTTGAAGCTCGATAAAGAGCTAAAACATGGTCCATTAACCTTAAAAACCCAGACATTGAGGGGCGTAGATGCTTCAGAACTGCCTGACAGGTCTTATCAAATGCACCCCGATCCTCTCGTCACCTCGCCTCTCCCCACCCCACCACCACCACGGAGCCTTGCCATGGCACGGGGCACTTGCTAAAGGAGGGGACCTTACTCCACAGGTTTGATGGGGCATAAAACAGATGCAAACACTGCTTTAATGGGTTTCATTTCTGACTTCCTCGTTCCCTGACCTGTGTCTATCTGCCCATCGCTTCTTCAAATGAAACATTTAGACATCTGCTCACCAGGACACCTGGTGAGTACCAGACAGGTACACATAAAGCTCTTTGAGTTCTTAAACCCTGGCCACATCCAGAATAGCCTTCCATTTTCCTCTTACCATTTGTTCATATATTTGTGCAGCAGCTGCCATACAGACTATTTGATCTGTGATTCAGATCAACAAGAGGCTCTCTCAGTTTGGGATTTGATTTTTCATGTAAAATTTTGGAAGAGGGCAATCAACCAGAATTACAAATTTTGGAAGAGGGCAGTCAACCAGGGACCATTGTTCAAGTTTAGATCCCCAAAGTATAAAATCTGGATATGTTAAAACTGCATCGGGCACCCACCCCTGCCTTTCAGGATGCCAGGTCCTGTGCTGAGAACAGAACAGGCAAGTCTGTGACCATGGACTGGCTGTGCAAACTGCAAGTTCCTATACCTCACTACACTCAGTTTCTGTCATCTAAAACCATGGTGCCTACCTTGCAAGGTTGTTAGGCAGATTCAAGGAGTTCTGGGGCTCCTTGAGGAGAGGCTCGGTCCATCCTGGCTGGGAAGGTGAGAAAGTAAATGCTACCATTCCTTGCTAGTGCTACCACCTCCAAGATCTTTGAGTTACAAAGCCAAAGAGGAGTGGGATAAAGGGGATGCTTTCCTCAAGACTGGGAAGGCCCATGCATTGCAGGCTTAACTTGAAACCCTGCCCTGTCCCTGAACAAGTGTATGCCAGAGACTTTACAACAAATGCTGATATTTTTAAGGGCTCTGCACAACTCTGAATTTCCTATGGACATTGCTGAACCCCAGAGCCTCCTCCTCACTTACGTGCTGACATTTTCCCTTAAGACGTTGAGCCCACTTGCCGAGCAGACCAGCAAGTAATCAACAAGGATTCTTTCAGGAACCTGTGTTTATTAATGCACCTTCATCTTCAGTTCAGAATGTTTTTAATCTTGTAAATCAGTAACCGACTGAGGTGATTGCTGCTGATTTTAAATACTTCGTGTTGTTTTTAATGGGCTTTGCAGAGCTGGGATCTGATGAGCGTACATGCAATAAAAACACATCCTCCTATCATTTTTTTTTTCCTTAAACACATTTTCCTTGTACGATCTGGCAAAAAGACAGATACTTATAGAGTAAGTTCTTTTGCTGTTTATATTTCTCCTGGCAAAGCTCCAAAGAGCATTTAGCAGCGTATTAATCAGCCAAAATGTGAACTGAACGGACCACTGCATTTTCCTACTGCACCTGAGAACTCCAGCTGAATGCTCAGCAACTCTCATTGAGCCAGAACTCTATTTTCAGTATATATTGAATTCATGGATTGCATATTATCACCTTCAGCTTCCAGGTGAAGGCTGAAATTTCTAGCAGGACCTCCCAGCCCTAGGAATGTGGCAAACAGGGGGCCATGCTGCCCCTTTAAACATCACGAAAAAAAAAATTCTCCCTTACTCATATTCGATCTTAGAAATGTCCATCAGAATTGTCAATAGGTTTTTTGATTAGTTTATCAATGAGGATGCCACAGGGTGATGAGTTTTTTCTCATTGGGGATGAATTCTGAACAAGGGTTAAATTCTAAACAAGTTAAACATGAATGAAACTCAGCCTCTAAGCTTTAAAAAAAGAAATGTAAAAAATGGAATAAAAGATCAAAATGGATTTTGGGTATTGTGTACCAGAAAATCCAAAAAGTCCATTTATCTTCCTTTATTAGATTTTATGCAGGTCTAGAAAATATCATCAATTTAAAATAATCTGGCAGCTTTTCTCATTGTCGGAGGACGCTGTGCTTTTCAGCCTTCTGAGGAAAAGCTTCTGCTCGCCTTGCCTGTTCTTGGAGACTCTTGATGTGATAAGCCAAATGTGAAAGTTGCCAGATCTCAATTACACAAAAGGCAGGGAAGGCTGATGGCAGAGGCACTGGGAGCTGAAGCAATTGCTTCAAGGAATAGGAAGTCAACAGCTTTGCCTGCACACAAGTCCTTGTCTAGCACAGTGTATGAAATGCCCAGCTCTGGTAAACAGAATTTGAAAAGGATCATCCACCTTTTGGCAGTCTTGAGATATTAGAAAATTTAAACCTCTGAACATGAGCATTTTTAAAACTGGCTCCCCTTCCTCTGCTGGCGAATTATGACATATGTACATGCATATATATGTGTATGCACACACATATGCACACATGCATTTTGTTTATATATATGTGTGTGAATATATATATAAATGGAATTTGCATGCAAATAAGGCTATGCAATGGAGGCCTGTTTGGTTTACAAACTGCCCCCAAACTTTTGAGCATAATATTTCCTTAAAGATATGTCTTGCATACAAGAAGGGCCGATATACTTGTCTCTGACTTTGTTTTATTCTCAGAAATCTGAGAAGTTTATTCCCTGGAGCCTATTTATAATGATGCTTCAGGTTCAGCTGTGTGTCCCCTTTGGCTTTCCTCCTGAAGCAGAGAAGCATTTGCACAGAGCACACCAGGTGTTACTTTCATATTCTCAGACATACCAGAATACATTAACACAAATACTAAATCAAAACATGGCAAAATTAACGATCATTGCCAGGGTATCTAGACCAAACTCCTTGTTACTGCACAGGACTTGTGCGTCTTGTATTTCATTTTGCATTGTCCAGATGATTTGACATTAGATACTGGTATTAATGGACATTTTAACCATTGATTGATGTTCACATAAATTATAGACCAAAATGCATCTCGCTTAGTCAGTATCATGTCATCTATTTCCTTTGGCTCGTTAGATAATGACATATCCAAAGACTGGATATGGGGGCTTCATTTTGCTGGCCTGGACCCAAAGAAAAGTCACTTTCCTGGCTTGAGCCCCAATGTCAACCATGACAGCCATTTGTCATTCCCATTTCTTTTTTATTCTACTATCTGGAAGCCGATCCACCACTGGAACCTGATAAAACTCTTGTAAAACATTAAAGAAAAGGACATATGTGGATGTAGCCTTCCTACAGATGTCAAAATGCTCAAGAAAAGGGGATTCCTGGGCATTCCACACACGTTTCTAATTATATTCAAATTACCCAAGTGTTAAACCTGAACAGTCACCTCAGAGACAGAACTTCAATCCCATGCAGCTAAAGCAAAATCTTTTATTATCTGTCACCTTTCCATCCTTTCCTTAGCTGTGGTATTCTTTCATTAGGCACTGAACGCCAGTTGTTTCAATATAAAAATATCATCTTTTGAATTATACTTTCTGAATTCAGGCAAGGAACCTATTAGTGTCCTAGGGCTGCTGTAACAAAGCACCACCAACTACGTGGCTTAAAATAACAGAAATTTATTGTCTCACAGTGCTGGAGGCTATAAGTCCTAAATCAAGGTTATCAGCAGGACCGTGCTCCCTCTGAAATCCCTAAGGGAGACTCCTTCCTTGCTTCTTTTAGCTTCTTCTGGTGGTTTCCCGGCAAACCTTGGAGTTCCTTGACTTACAGCTGTAGCATTTCAGTCTCTGGCTCCATCATCACAGTGCAGTTTCTCCTATTGTCTGTCTCTCTGTCTATTTCTCTTTTCTCATAAGTACACTGTTGTATGGGATGAGGGCCCATCCTAATCTGCTTTGGCCTCATTTTAGCTAGTCATATCTTCAAAGACCCTATTTCCAAAAAGGGTCATAGTCACAGGACCAGGGATCAGGGCTTGAGTATATCTTTTGTAAGGAATATAATTTAGCCCATAATAATTACCAAGCAAAAAGGAACATATACTTTTCTAAAATCTATAGGTTAGGAAGGCAAAGTTACTCTACGGCACCTCAGCTCATCCAGCTTACAAATACCATAGAGGTGAACATAGTTGGTTCTCATGATGATAGGAATACAAAGTAGTGGATCTCATTCAAATTTCTCAGTTATTGAGCATTTTTCTTTCCCTAGAAAAGGATAGCCAGCTTTTCTCCTACAATGGCAATTGAGGAGTGAGGAAGATTCTATTTATCCATTGGAAAAATACTAGGATGGGATTTGACCTACAGAATCCTTGGGAGACCCCAGGAACACCTCTCTACCGAAGATAAACCCAAACTGCATTCCTGAGAAAGTTCTTGAAAGGACAGTAGTATGTACTGAATAATAGATGAGCAAAGGAAACTGAGAATTCCCAAAAGAAAGCAGAAAAAAAATTATTTACCAACAGGGGAGATAGATATTGCTAAAATTATTGAGTTAAAACTTTTCCCCTAGTTTACAACCTAAGTTGAAGGGAGATATCAAAAACAGATGGTAGTTTCCCAAATGGGAATGGAAGAAACTCTGGGCAAAAAGAATAACAAATGTTCTGTTCTGACAGCCAGTCAAGGACTCAATATCTTAGGAGATTAGGCCATTTTAATGCCCCATAGGTCTGTCTCTAAGTTCTAAAGTAAAAGGCAGATAAAAAGAAAATAATTAACCTATATAAGTTTTAACTTGTAACTATTAACTTGAGAAAAGTTTTGTTGGTCTGAATAGTGGGACAATTAGGGGGTATTGGATTGATTACTTTTAGGTCAGTCAGTAGTGCTACCTCAATCTCCCAAGTTCTATTTCTCCAGAGCAACAGAGATAACATTCCGTTTTCCTGATTACTCAACTAATGTTCTGTTTTGTTTTTTTTTCCTACTGAAACTTGCTGCCTACACTATTCAATATTTAGAGCTTCAAAACCTAGCCAATATGGCATGAGTTAAAACAGATTTCACCAATCAGTAAGTTAACATATATGAATTGCAGGCATCCTAGGTCAGAACGATTTTAGTTACACAAAATAAAGACCCAATTAAAGTGGCTTAAACAATTGTGGAAATGCACTATCTCACCTAAGGAGTCTGTAGATGAGGTGGTCCCAGGACTGGTGAGTTAGTAGCTCAATGATGTTGACAAAGCGCCAGAGTCTTTCTCTTTCCCACTCCATCATCATCAGAGAGCTAGCTTGTGCTCCTGACCTGGATCCCCTCCTAATGCCACAATGGCTACTGCAGATCCAGGCATCACACATTTATTTTCTAGGAGCAAGGACAACTGTTCCAAAAGCATGGTTCATGCCTGGTCTTAACCAATCTCTGGCAACAAAAGCAGGATTAACTAAGATTGACTTAGACTGATTACAGTGCACCTGAACCAGCATGGGGCCCTGGTCTTTTCTGAAGCACATGACGACAATAGCTGACAAAGCCCAGGTTGTGTTGGCATAGAAGCAGAGGTAGTAACTGACTGGTAGGCAATCAACAAAGTCTAGTACTCCACTACTCTAACAAGCAGAGATGTTTACCACACAAGACCCACAAAATTCTTGCTTTCAATCAGTTTGCTTTCCCACTGAGGGAGGAGAGTATAGGTGGCCAACTTAGTGGGAGAGATGAGCTTAGTTATAGTGCCAAACAGCCTCAACAATGTAAAGTAATATGATATATGTTATCTCCTTGTGGGTGGGTTTTAGTATTACTAGGATGTGCATATTATCAGTAGAATTGATGCGGCAATTGTGAGTGATAAAGATTTTAAACATGGGAACATAATGAAGATATAGAATAGGAACAGGTCAATCTCCATGTCATTTCTGAATATTTACTGCATGCAACGCATTGTGGAGGACTCTCATAACATATAGAACACGACCCAAAAACATCAGGGTAGTTGGGTGATGGTGCATGCATCATAAACATGGAGGTACAAATGAGAGATGGGAAGAGGGTGAGAGATGATGGGATCACTGCAATACATTTTGCAAGTTTGTATTTTGACAATAATTAGAAGCAAAGACTATATAGAGAGTAATTTTTTTTCTTTTTTTGCAGAAATTGAGCTAAGTAGGGAGGCAACAAAATTAAAACTGGAGGGTTCTACAGTAAGAGAGTAAGTTTGAAGATAATCCCACTGGATGCTATTGACTAATGAATCTAGGAAAGCTGATTAAATAAAAGAAAATGTTTTGTGTTCATCAAGCAAGATTCAACTTGGAGGTGACTACTGGATTTAAAAATACTGATGACAATAATAATAATAGCTAACACTTACATAGCCCTTACCAGGTACAAGGCACTATTCTAATAACTTTCTTTACATATGTAAAGTTTCTATTTTTATCCTTAATTTACAGATTAAGGGGGGTTAAGTAATTTGTCACACAAGCCAGACAATGACAGAATCGGGATTCACACCTGAGTTGGTGCTGTCAACCATCAGATTAGGAGGAAAACAAGCCCTGAAGGAACATGAGTATTAGAGAAAAAAGAAAGTACACCTGGGACATGTGGGGAGGAAAGTATCTTAGTTACACAGAGGATTTAGGAGTCTAAGAGAGGTTACGGAGAGGTCCTGGGATGACTCAGTTTTCACATGACTGGGAGGAAGATACCATGAGATGGTCACTGGTCACTGCTGGAGTTCCTAGGTGAGGATGAAGAGAGCATGAACATGTCAATGGGTCATCAGGCCTTAAGGGAGTTCTCTTTTATGGAGACTTAACAGAATAACTAAAATAATCGTATAAAAGGAACCTCTCATTAAATGGCTTCCAGAGTCACCTGATACAAACAACAGGACATGTTGGGGGATTCCACAGCAGGCAGAAGAGCAAGACTTGGCCTTCCTTATTTTAACCATCATTCAGTTGCCATAAACCTACTCTTTTGCCATCATCTCTCATTTTCTGTGGTTATCATCACCTCCTCTGTATCATAAAATTATCTCAACAGCATTCTCATGGCTTCTCTGCAGCTCTTCTGCTCATATGAGTCAGGGTACATCAACCATCACAGCTGCTGAAAGGCATAAAGAGAACTGAATTTTTTCCAAAGGTCCTTTGGCCTAATCTATTTAGAGATGTGCATCACGTAAAGAATCCTGGATTTGGCTCCAGAGACCTGGAGTACAAACTCTCAGGGTGACTTCTGATGAAACATGGATTCTTTTTATGACTCAGTTTTTCCAACTGTAAAATGACAGTAAGCAGACCCTGACTTCCACAAAGGGTCTTAAGAATATAATGAGAACCAAACCAAATAAAATGGATTACCACATTTGAAAGGGACAAATTACCGTACAAGGGCAAGGAGTTATTGTTACTTTACTCATGTTGCTTCCACTACACAAGTGTAAGAAAATCCCAGTACCTGCAACAGGGATCCTGGCCCTGCTCCTTGGCTCACCACCGCAAGACAATTCAGGAAGAAGAACTGCAGAGAAGAGGCAAACTGGCTGAGTTTCCTTTAGGCTGTCCCACCTCCTCCATCCTCTAGCACAGGCATTGCAACAGATTATCCTCAACGGGTCCCATTTTGACTGGTTCTAGAACTGGGGAACAGATGACCACTACAGGTATCTGTCCACATAAATTAATATGCTGGAAGATATTGAGCTTTTAGATGGAAAGAGGAGGTTTTAGTTGTTGTCTTGGTTGACTTGTACAGGGTTATCTGAGAACAGAATGGCATGGTATCTATTCCAGGCTCATCTTCACAATTGGCTTTGAGCCTCTTGGCATTAAGAGGTCAAAGGCGTAAGTTGAAGAAGGGCTTTCTTTGCATTTTCACCCAGAACCCATGACTGCTGGTACTTCACACCCCAGAAACGTAAGCATCCCTGGAAATCAGCACCGTGAGCACAGGCAACATCTCAGTACTGAGACTCCTTCAAGCTCGTTCATGGCCAGAAGATCTAGACAAAGAGGAGATGAAGGGGCAGGTGTAAGTCCTAACTGGCAGCGTATGTGAATACCCCAAGGTTTAAGGGATAAGTGGGGGGGGGGTATTTATTTGACTTATTTGTCTCTACAAGCTGGTGAGGCATAGCATCCAGGTCAAATGCACACTGCGAGAAGATTACAGTTTATGAAGAATGGCGGGGATGGAGGATGGGGAATTGCTGCTCAGTGGGCACAGAGCTTCTGTTTGGGGTGATGAAACCATTTCAGTGATGGATGGTGGTGATAGTAGAGTGACCCTGTGAATGGAATCAACACCACTGAACTGTACTCTTGGCAGTGGTTAAAATGGGAACTTTTGTGTTGTGTGTATGTTACCACAATCAAAAGTTATAAGATAAAATTTAAAAATGCTCATGAGGTCAGATATGAGGGAACACATTAGGGGAAGGGGATGAGGAGAAGCAAACAAGAGGAATTTCCGGAGGAGAGTGGAGATCAGCTCCCCAGCAGAGGTAGACTGGCCTTACAGAAGTTGAAAGAGATGGGCTTGAGGTGGAATCTCCTGGCCCCACACATCCTAGGACAGGATGCCATGCAGTTGGCAATCGAGGCACAATAGACTAAGGGAATCAGCTCATTCAAAAGTCAAGCAAGGAATGTGGGCTCCAAGAGTCTCTTTACCCACTTTACACATGGGTGGTAGAATCAGAAATCCTGATCTGTTTTAATCTGGGCCTTTTTACTCTATCAGAGTAGTCAGTTCTTTCTAATTAACTACTGGTTAGGACAGAACTGGTGTGCCCACAGTTGTGATGGAGTGCAGGTTGTAGGGAAGCCTCTGAACTTCATGAATGCTTTAATGACGGCACAGGTTTCACCTGTTCAGATGAGCACCACCTGAGAACAGCTCATGGGCACATGAAAGGGGCAGGATGCCAGGAGCCGGGTAGCCTAGGGGCCAGGGATGGGGCCTCAGTTATGCGACTTGTGCCACAGGCTCAGCAATCTCCCCAAGCAAGGCTCTGTTGCCAAAGGAGACAGCCTGAGTATGCAAAGCCTTCATTATAATCCAGTGCACCAGCCAACAGGGGCAGGTGGGAGGCATGTTTGGAAGCCAGCCTTGGGAAAAGCCAAGGAGAATAAGCATCCACCTCCAGCTTGCTAGTTAATCTTAGAGAGGCAGGCAGGGAGGCTGGGCCCTCAATGAAGCTCATAATTTCTAAAGAGAAGAATCTCCATTAAAGATCTCATACTCAGAATCTCTGAATGAGATTTATTTCAAGAACACATTTTCTCCCAGCCCTGAAATAAGTGTGAACTGAACTGTGAAAAACAAACCTTGACCATATTGTTGTCACTCCCAATTCACAGCAACAATCTTCACTTTTGAATTATCACTCTCTATTTTTTTCTCTTTTTGCCTTGAAGGATTTGGAGATTTAAAAAATTCTATCTAGACAAGAGGACTCAAAAGATTTCCATTTTTGAAATCTCGATCATTCTTATGCCAGCCTGCAGATCTATAATACAATCTATGCTCCAGTCGAGGCTGCTCACTGGGACGTGCCTAATGAGAGGGAGCTTTCCCCTGGGCTTCTAGAAAGGTCTCTGCAACGTAACTGTGCCCTCCATAATGAGAGAGAACTACCTGGGGAATTCCAGTCCTTAGCAAACCTCAAGTACAAACCAAGCTTGTTCTTTTCCATCATGTTCTAAGTCAATCTGAATGCATTACAAACCACAGAGTTGCAAATTGTATTTGATTATTCATAACCATAAAATAAATGGAATAATGTAGGACTTGTGATTTTTTTTTTCTTTCGGCAGATAAGGCAAGGAAAAGAAAATTCCCTGGCGGGGATAAATGATGAATGTATGATGAATTCATGACATTCATGCATTCCCAATCACTTTTCTTGAAGGGGTTGAGACCAGTTTCCTGGGTACAATACCTACAGTTTTCCAGAACTTTCAAGTTTTCTAGCCCTGAGCTCTTTCAAAAACCACTGGAGTTCAGAAAAATACATAAATTTTGAAGGCGAACACGTATTTCTTTTCTCTGGGCAACTCATCTTCTGATGGCAAAGGCCACAAAATAACATCCTTTCACCTGCTTCTAATTTGGTATAAAGGCAAAAATAATATGCCTAGGTTTTTACCTCTAAAATCATCCTATAAGAATACTCTGAGATGAAAGGGAGCTGTGGGTTGCTATCTGCCATTGGCTTATCATGATTAAAGGTAGGGTACCTATGTGACCTGGGCTAGCCACATCAAAGGCTTCATTAGGCCAGCAGGTGCAGGGCCGTGTGTCTGGCGATCATACTGCTCTGAAGTTAATATGCTTTCATTTGATTAAAGTCTGGATTCCTAACAAAATAGCAATATAGAGATGGAGCTGCTGTTCTCTGTGCGTCTTCCCTCTGGACACCTCTCTTCTTTGTGAAGCCTCTGATATACCCACATAACCTCACCCCTTATCCTCAACAGTGACCATGGCCCAAGTTTGTTGTGTCTCAACTACCTGATTGGCACTTTGCCAAATCCTTCCTGCGTGTTATCTCATTTAAGCTGCACATTGAAACTGTGATGGGGTTTACAGATAAGGAAGTTTTCTAATGTTCCATGGCAAAGTAGGGGTCGCCCAGGGTCTCCAGGCACAGATGGATGACTGCGGAGCCTTGCCTCATAACCACTCAGCTAGACTACCCCCACCTCCACCCCGTTCAACTCCCTTCAGTGAAGGGAAAAATACTCAAATCAGATTGACCTACAAGTTCTGGTAATCCAAGACCCCCTTATTGGAGAGGAAACTCTTTCACTGCCCCGGAAAAGGTACGGTAACCTGCAAAATAGTGGCTGCTATCACTTGAAGCAAAAACTAAGGGGAAAAAATGATTCACTCCTTTCTGTTCCTAAACCTCAAAATCCTCCCAAAGCAGTTGAAATGATCCCAAGCCCTGCCTTACCCCTTCGCAGCATTCATAGTCCTATACTGTTTCCCCCCGAGGATTGCAACTGAGATCCTACACTCTAGCAGAGAGGAAGAAGGAAGCAGTAAATGCGAGAAGCTTCCACCCCCACGGTGCAAAGTCCCTTTTTGTGAACACCTGCGTTTCCACGGGCGGACATAGAAGCTGAAAGTAATTGCCTATAAAGCAGACATTAAGGCTCTGAGCCTGCCAACACTTCCATCTTACATGTGCAAACGGGTTACACATAGGATGCACGGAGCTATTCCATTGAGAGAAATCCGTTCCGTCGGCCAAACAAGTACAGCTCAGCACATCCTTCTCCGCACACCCCCCTCCCCCCGCCAGCAAGGCTAATGGCAATCACTACCCCCATCTCGAGAAGAGAATGTGTTGCAAAGTCAGAACCTCTTTTACACCGAGCATCAAGAGCAGAATAACCGCCAGATCTACCCAAACACCTAAGGAGTCTGAGCTCAAAGAGCAAATTGATGGAAAGTTGCTGCTGAAACAAGTATACTTACACAGAGAACTATTGTGCATGCAGCACTCTGCCTAAGTAGTAGCAAAATGCGATGGTTTTGCCATCAGACATGCACCATTTGTAGCCCATCTGCACCTTAGGCTTTTATGGTATTCACTAAAGTTGGTTCAGGGTAAGCTGTCCACAGTTTAAAGTCTTTTCATATGTTTTATTTTCCAGCGATGAATTAAGATTAGCTTTTGCTAATATGGAATTAATTTGGCAGCTATCAAAACACCCACCTCCTTTCTTCAGACCAATATTTTGGGTGCTAGGAAGATAGACAGGTATATAGAAACTTTGCTGGGACTGTAAGGATGCTGATGTCTCAGAAATTTGGATTTTTTTTTCCTTCTTTTATTGCTAACTTTCAGAAGTAATTAGGGCACTCATTTCTAAGCTAATGCCTTCTAATGGTCACTTAATTCTGGACAAACTGCAGAGTAGAATGCTTTGAAACTAGAATTAATTGTTTAAAAAACATTATTGGTATTAGTCTGGTAAATGTAGGGAGAAGAAAAGATCTTTTACTGAGACATTAAAAATAATGAAGTTCCCTTACAGTCTTCAGCCCTCATATATTTTGTGGCCTTTTTTTTTCTCCCGGAAAATAATCAGCCAAAGGAATGAAGCAGTACAAAAGAACTTTACACCTGTTTATGGGAGTTCAGTGATGTTTCCTGCTATTCTATCAGATCAGTCAGGCAGAGAAAGGGAAAATGTATAGCCAGGATGGGCCATGCTGCAATTATTTTTCTCTCTCATTTCAACAAATATCCATCCAATCATGACCGTGCACAGAGTTTTCAAGAAAGCTAATAAGAAATACTAAGGAAAATGCTTTAGTGTCTAAAGCTCATAGTCTATTGATGGCCACAGAAATAGCCAAAAACACTAAAGGAAACGTCATAATAGAATTACAGACAGGATCCGATAAGAGTCAAGGAAGTAGGTTTGGAAAAGCTGGGAAGGCTTCAAAACCTTTAAGAGTGTGTAGGCTCCCAACCATTGGCTAAGAAAAGAAAGTGAACAACAAGTATAAGGAACTGTTTCAGCAAAGGCACAGAAGTAGAAAAGTTGACTTGGAAAATCAGGATGCATGAAGAGAGAAGAGATAGGGTTCTGGGGTATAGGTTACTTTGTGGCCATGATGTGAAAAATTCTGAATACTGCACAAAGAGTTGGGACACGGGTACAGAGACAATCATGAATGGTTTGTGAGTGAGAAGCTGACATAATCAAAGTGCAAGTTCAAGTTGGTTTTCAGCTCCTTTTCTTCCTATAGGAATGATAATGTAGCTAGAATTGAAGTTTTATGAGGGAACAGGCGGATCTATGGGGAAAAGGTAGAAAGGTAGAGTGGGAAGCATCAATGATACATGTTTTGACTTTGCCATTTTGGTCAGGGCTTATTCTTCTTATCTATTTTTTCATTTCCCACTTATTATTGAGTCTTGGCATTCTCCCCTCTTTAATATCTCTGTGATATTTAAATATCACCTCAAACCTGCATCAGCAGACAAGAATTCTGCCCCAAGAGCTTGTCCCAAATTTTCATCTCCCTGTTGAACATATAAACCACTCATCTTCAAATTCAGCATGGCCAACTTGAGTTTATCTTCCACTGGATGTCTGATCTTCTGCATTAACATTCTGTATTAATATTACCTTCATCCTCCAGACCACCCAGACTAGAACTATAAATGTTATCTTGAACTATGCTTTCTCTCAATCCTTCAATATACAATTCCCATCATATACAAATATGTATATACATTTCTTATTACCTATCCATCCATCCCCTTTATTTCATCATCCTCTGGCATGGCCCTATTTCAGGTCCTGGATGATCAGAATAATCCTCTAATTGATTTCTTTGTCTCCAGATTCTTACCTTACTGCTCCATCCTTTACTTGGCAGCAGACAACAAAGAATAGATCATGGTAGGATCTTCTCCTAACACTTTACTGTTTTCCCATTGACGATGCCATGAGGTCAAACATGATCTAGCCCAAAGCCCCATCTCTCCCTGTTTTCTTGATTGTCCATGCCCCAAACACATAACACCATATCTTGCCTCTGCCTGCATATTTTCCCCAGGTTTGCCTGTTGAAATTCTACTTATTTTTCAACTCCTAGCTCATATCCTACTTCTTCCACAAAATCTTTCATCATCTCCCCATCCCAGATGAATAAATGGATCCTTCTTTTCAGCTCACATGGTTCCTCATGTATCTTATTTCTGTTTGTTATTTTTTATTTTCTATGTACTTGTATTTACTCAATTGTAAATTCCTTGAGAACAAGAGTCATGCTACATTCATCAATGTATTCCCTATTATCTGGCATTGTGTTTTCCAAGTAATGGTCTCTGTGACAATCATTGAGAATTTGATTCATTCTTAAATGTATTGTCACGTATTAAATATTTTTTTTTTAGTATTGTGAGTTTCCTGACCAAAATCAGAGCAGCCTTTAGAAAGGGAAATTGTATCCACATTAGTTTGTTGAGTGATTTGTGCCTTAAACTTCCAATGGCTAATGAAATAAATGTTGGGTCCTAACTATCCTAGTGAATCCTTTACTCATTTGCTCATTAAACAACTATTAATTAAATATTAAGTTTGTTCCTGCAACTGTTCTACTTGTTGCAGATTCAGTGATTAATAAGACTTAGTATGGTTCAACTTTGTCTAATTTACATTTTAGTGGTGAAACAGATTTTTTTTAAGCAATGAATTAAGATAAAGTTAGGATAGAAATACATGGTAGGACAAAAACAAAACAGAATAATAGGATAGTGACTTGAGTTGTCAGGGAAAGTCTCTCTAAGGAGATGACACTTGAGCTGATACCCTAGTCTGTCATTCTATCAAGCCAGATGCTTGGGCTTAAAATGAGGATTCCTGATAAAATTAGTGACTCCGATGAAATCAGCCTTTTTTATCTGTAAGTAAGCTCCTAGGTCAGAACATTGTTAGGACCATGACAGTGCTTTCCTCTCCAAGGTGAAATGTCTGACACCAGATTACTGTCTGCTTCTGTCAGGGTTTCAAGACTGATCATTGCTGCTAATTAGACTCTTAGGGATAGCAGAATCCAGAAAAGCTTTATTGGAAAGAAATCCAAGTTGTTGAATCTATACTCAACCTCCATTTCTGCCACCAGGGTCACTTTATTCTGAACCCATAGAGGAGTCCTGAAATAGCTGGGCAGTAAGGTCAACCAATATCCACAAGGATGTTCATCTTGACTACTTGATAGTTGAAATATAATTTTGCTGTGGAATCCTTTTAGTGAATATCCATATGAAAAAATCACATTCAGGAAGCCGTTGCAATAGGTCCATCCACAAATTGCCTCTGCAAACTTCATTGTCACTAACCCTATGACATTTTTCTTTACAAGTACCCAACTTTATAGCCACATCTTTAACCAGGGTGCATACATTGGTATATATTCTTATTTCAGATTCTCTCTCTTTCCTGGCGGTGTGGTCATGAGATATTCCACTCAAAGTCATTTGTTCTGGAATGATGTCCTCTTCCCACTCCCTTCAGGACCATTTATGATGAATGGGGTTATAATAACACCACATACCATTACCAAGTTGGGGCCAATATAGTATCCAGAATCAATTATAAAGTAGACTTTGAAAGTTTCCTCTGTAGTCATCTGTTCTTGGGAACTCCTATGAGGTCATAGGGTGGATTAAGTGATAGTAGCCAAGAAACAGTAGTTACACTGGGAAAATGAGCTACATACTTATGTAACTGTGCTGTCCCTTCACGAATTGTTTTGTCCATCTCTCATATATCTTATTGTTATGTGATGCAGACGTACTGGGTTATGATAGGAATCAGAAAATCCTTATTCTATGATGGGTGACAAGGATCATATGGTTACCTTGTGTCTTGTGATCAGGCATTCAATTCCTACTATGGCCCAGCAATAACCTAAAAGCTGTTTCTCAGAAGGAGAACAACAATTTTCTACATAAGGTATGATTAATGTTTCTCCACTGGAAATGCCACCATTTCACTTAGGATTCCTATTTGCCAAGGCACTCAAAGTAACAGAATTCTGCTGGGTCATAAGAACTGAATAGTTGAACTGCTTTTCCTCAAGTTTGCCTTGACCAGATACTCATCTCTTGCTCTTGTTCCCACTTACGTCTTGTTCCCACTTGCATCTTTCATGTAAGTGGGTTAGAATCATATACCAAAATACATATTGCCTCCAAAATCTGAAGAGGCCTCCTCTTAGTATGAGGAACAAGGTGCACTGTTTTGTGGAGAGGATCCAAAAGTTAGCAGATAACTGTCCCCCAAATATCTCCAAGGTGATTGTACCCCACATTTTCAAGGGATTTATCTAGACCCTCTGGTTTGCATGTCTTATGGCTTCCATCTAGATTCAAACCAACAACGTTGATGTTATTCTTCATTTTACTCTCATGTCCATGATCAATCCTTTGGTAGTTTCTGTAGATTTTATCTCAAAATCATATCCTGCCTGATCATATTACACAATCCCTGCTGCTACAACACTTGTCCATGCTACCACCAACTCTTACCTAACTAATGAAATAGACTTCTAACCTGTCTTCGCCATTTTTACTCTTGTCTGCTTATGGTCCATTCTCTACCCAGAATCTATGATTATTTTTTGAAAAAAAAATCAAATCATACCACTCCCATGCCTAACATTTATAAATGACTTTCCACTGCAACAAGAATAAAATTCAAAGTCTTCATCATCAAGGGTCTGCATGATTTGAATCCTACAAAATTCACTGATATCAGCTCCTCCCAATCTCTCCCATCTTCAATATACTGCAGGCTACATTCATTCTGCCCCTAGAGTCTATGACACACTGTTCTCATCTCAGCATGTTTGCTCATCTGTTTTTTGTTTGGAACTCTCTTACAGGACACTTTCTTCCTCATAATTTGGGATATAATTCAAATATCATGCCTCTGTAGCTGACCCTGAATAACTTTTTTGCATTTTACTTCTTTAGCTTCTTCAGAGCATCAATCCATTGCTGACACTAACTTTTTAATCCTTTCTTTATTTATAATCTTTCTCCTCACTTTAGTGTAAGTTTTTTAGAGGACTCTATCATGCTTACCACTGGATTTCCTGCACTTAGAACAGTGTTTATTATACAGAAGGTGATCAATAAACATCTGTTGAGTGAATTACTGACCCCCTACAGTTACTCATTTGTATTGGTGGGCTGCAATGTTAATTTGAGTTCCCAGAAATTAAAGTTAGCTCAATCCAGTGTCTACTAATCCCTGGAATGACTGGGTATTTCCTTTACCTTAGTTCATAGTTACCTTGGTTAATAGCCACATGCTCCTTTGAGGAAAGGTAGGAGGATGTTTCATTGTCCCTATTTGTGAGATTATTGCAGGTTCCTCAAGGATTTTGTCTTTTAAAGAGCTTCATAGAAAGGGTTCCAGAACTATAAATGAGCACAGATCTGGAAATAGAATGAGGGGTTACCCACTCCCTCAATGGCTTTCTTTCAGGGGTCCTACAGTTTTATTTTATACTTAATATTAATCAAATATGATCTTAAAGAAATTCCTATATTTTTCAATCTTAGGATCCCATCATCAGTTAGCTATCACCCCATGTCCCTGTAGGCCAAATCATTCTGTTTACCAGGCAGGACCTGCAGCCTATTATGATAACCTGTCCCTTTGCCTTGGGCTGTTATTCACTGTCATATCATCTCTGCTGCTCCAGGATCCCTTTAGCATTTAACATTGACATTAAGGAACATATTTTAACTATAGGGCCTACAGAAAATAGGCACAAACATGTTTTTCAAAGATAACGGTATCCTTTCACCTATGTATTTCTCAAGGCTTTGATAAATAATGTTTTCTAGGCCCTCTCAGGAAAAAAATAGGGAAAGTCACAAAGATAAATTCATCTCAACACTACTAACTCTGAAGAATTTGGATTCTTTACTTTTCACTTTACCAAAGTGAATCCCATCTCAACTTCATTTAACAGAATCTGCTATTGAATATGGGTTCAGTTATCTAATTGAGTAAGCAACTAAGCCACTTCCAGGGCTCAAATCAAGCCACTGGAAAAGTCGTAGTATCTCCTGCTGAGATGCAGAGAGTAGTGGGGTTTTTATTCAAATAGGAAGGGGGAATTCAGATTCTGGATAGCAAAGAAGTGTCAAATATAAAATACATATTTTGGGGACTTTATAATATAAATTGCAATGAAAAGCTAAGAAGGAGGGCGTCAAACAAGGATGTAAGAAGGGGATATATGCTAAGTGGAAGGGAGAATTTCAAGGGAAAAGAGTAAAATCAGGAAGCCAGTTGGGAGGTGAGAGAGAATCGTGGTATGGACTAGTCAGTGAGGGGGTGAGAAGAAGTGAGATTAGAAATGCATTTTTGTCATAAAGCTGATAGGACTAACTTTTTAAATATGGGCAGGTAATAAAGAGAAAGAAATCAAGAATGAGTCCTTGGAATGTAAGATGGTCTACTAGCTATGGTAAACAGTTTGTAAATTCCTTAAGAAGTCAAAACGTAGAATTTCATGACCCAGAAGTTCCACTCTTAGGTATAATTCCCAAAGTTCCTGAAAACAGAGACTCAAACAGATACCTGTATCCCAATGTTCATAGCAGCATTATTCCCAATAGTCAAAAGGTGGAAATAGCTCAAGCATCCATCAACAGATGAATGGATGAACAAAATGTGGTATAACCATACAATGGAATATAATTCAGCCATGAAAGGAATGATGTTCTGATACATGGTACAACATGGATGAACCTTGAAAAGATTATATTAAGGAAAAGAAGCCAGATACAAAAAGGACAAATCCTGTATGATCCTGCCTATGTGAAATATCTAGAGTCAGCAAATTAATAGAGACAGAAAAATTAGAAGTTATCAGGGGCCTGGGTAAAGGAGGCATGAAGAGCTATTGCTTAACAGGTTTAGAGTTTGGGATGATGATACAGTTTTGGTAATGGATAGTGGTGATGGAAGCACAATATTGTGAATGTAAGTAATATCACTTAATTGTACACTCTAAAAATGATTACAATGGCAAATGGTATGTTATAGAAATGTTACCACAATAAAATTTAAAAACAAAATGAGTCTTATATTTTTGGCTTGGTGCCAGTAACTAAGGTGAAAAACTTGTGTGCATTATGGGATGAGAAAAGATTATTCTGCACCTGTCTTCAAGTTCACAGTCAATTTGTGACTCTTTATAGACATATCTAAGTAACTAACAGAACACGTTCAGCACCAAAGTAGTGACTGAGAAGTCAGGGCTTGAGTTGATAGGAAGGGCTTCCCAGAAAAGCTGTAAGTAGGAGGATGAGCAGGACTTCAGTTCTTAAAGTATGAGAAAAGGGTCTCCCAGAGAGGCAGAACAACCTCAAGAAGAACCACTGCATCAGGTCGCACATTGCACACCTCCAGGGGGCGTCATTCCCAGGCTCTGTGTGTGAGTTCAGGCTCAACAATGGGAAAAAGTCAGGTACGATATTAGGACAGCAAATAAACCAGTTTAACCAAAACAAAGACCGAGTAAAGGCAGCTTAGCAGGGTTAGAATGTTAAATGGATCTAGGGTGAGGCCATTACAGAGTTTCATTTTAAGGCATATTCGATAAAGCCTCACTCCACAGTATCTGACATCCGTGGGAAATGTTAGTAGGCAGTCTATTTTTCCCAAATCCCCTGTTAACTAATTATCAAATATTAGCTCATCCAAGTTGCAGTAGCAGAGGAGCCATAAACATTTTTTATGAGAAGCTTTTCTTTCATCCGCTAAGGTGAGACAGATGATTCCTCTAGTCCTTGTTCCAAGAAAGCACTCCAACTGCTGGGGCTGGACTTAGTTTCATCAATAAATGAGCTGTTAAAATTGATTTCTCCTCATTGAAAGGCACTTCATTCACAAATATATTCTGCCACATGGAGCCCATTTTATTCCACAATCTGGGCTCTTTCAAATGAAACTCTTTCATTAGAAACATGCTTTTCAGGACTCTTACTGGTGCTGCCACTGTGTAAAATCCCATTTTTCCACATAGTCACAGTACCTCGAACTTAAATGTGAGTCAGGATCTCAGGGCTTTTTTCAACCTTAGAAACAATACAATTGCATATAGAAAGCGTGTTATTCCTGTCACAGCACCCAGTGAACTATCTGGAAGGATAAATATCACTTACGGAAAGATGACTTATGATTACCTTCTCTATATCTTGTAATAGCATTATTCCATGCGACACATGGGCAAGGGAACATTTACTATATTCCTGCCATTTTCAGGGGGAAAATACCACAACTGGAGTAACATTGGTCCTATTTTGGAATTCAGGGAAATGTATAAAAACCTTACTTTAGAAAAATATGTTGGCTGTCAAATGTCTTCTTTGTTTGACGGACAAAGTGATGGCAATAAATGAACAAGCCTCGGATAGGGTTTGGGAGATGCCTGAAGTAGGAAATGCCCCGTGGACAGTGTCCATACTCAATTTTTCTGCCTGTCCAACTATTTTGTTTCACCCCGAGACTCAAAGAGGGAACAGTTAACAAGGTGCAATGCAACGGTGAGCACATTTAAAGAGACCTGGAATCGATCTATCATGATAAGATATATTTAAATGACTGGGTCAGGATTATAAATGCTGTTTCCTTCGGGGAAGACACTGCACTCCACATAGTCCTTCCTCACGCCCTGAGCTACACTGGCTGAGGGTTTTCCCCAACAGTCAGAGGTATATGCCCCCTCCCCTCTCCCTCTACACACAGAAAAATTCTTTATCTTTTGCTGGTTCCATATGTTTCTTGTGACATCTCCTAGTATTTCCACTAAAAAAAAAAAGCTGTTTTATATGTAGAATGGAATGATTAAAAAAAAAAAAAGCTGTTTTAAAATCCAACTCGGTGTGTTCCCTTGTTGGGATTAAGACGCTCCGCAGTGCTTTGCCCTGAAGAGTATGATTTGTTTGGGGTCTGTAAGCAGCATCTTGTTTTGAAAAATGTACTTTTTTTTTTTTGCAGAAATGTTTGAAAACAGTCAGGGGTAGGGGGGCAGCTGCAGCTCAAATGTTGATGTGGACATTAGCCAGTCCAAGGCTCTTTTACTCTTCACCTCCTTTTCCCTATACTGTTTGCAATAAGGAAGGGAGGGCAGCTTTTGTTCCTTAGAAAATGAGAAAGGAAGAAAAAAATTGATTAGCCCTTGCCTCCAATGGGTGGTCAGCCATTGTATAAGAAAGGGACAAAATGTTCAGAAGGTCCACTCAATTCTGTTAGCACAGCTGCACAATGACAACCATATGCTCCAGCCTGAGGGGTTAACTATTACATTGAAACTGATTAGAGCAGTTTATCTTCACTAAAAACAACTTCATCTGGATTGGTCGTTACCAGCAGTAGGTAAACATAAATACATTGAATTGGCTTTATATACCTTTACCTACTTTCCAAATAATATTCAGATTAAAGGAATTGATTTACACACTAAATGTACACACTAACCTTAAGCAAATGTGTTTACAGTATGAGATTCTAGGCAGCTGAAAGAAAGTAGGGAAAATCAAAAGGCAAGAGACTATCCACAAAAGGTTTCCATTTAGTTGCAGCACCATGTTAGAGAGGTAGAAACCTTAAATATAAGCTGTATGAGTGATGCCCAGTGGGTATGAGACATCGCCAGAATTAGCTGGATAGCTTTTCCAAAATCTACTTGTCAGCCCCTGCCCCCATATTTCCCCTCTTCTGTTCTAATATTTCTCCACATGATCAAGCTAGTGTGTGTGTGTGTGTGTGTGTGTGTGTATGATATGCCCTATTTTCCACCCTATCTCTGGTTGAGAGCTAGTAGTTGTTCAATACCTTCATTTTCCACGAAGTCCTTGACTAGTGAAGTGTTTTCCCCCAAGTCATAATATCATGCTCCTGACTGATAGCAGAGCTAAGTCTAGAAACTAAGTCTTCAAACTCCTAGGCCAGTTCTTCTTCCATTGTTTTTTTTCCCCTCCAGAATTACAAAACATGTGTGTGAGTCCAAATGAAGACCTGATTCTTCTCCCATAGACTGATTAGGTGATCCTTCCATTCAATCAACAGTGTTCATTGAGATACTGTTTCAGGTTTTGGGAAATAGTGATAAGCAAGATAAAGGAACTAAATAAATCAATGTTGTATGTGTAGATTTATCTTTAACCTAAACCAGGCTACAAAGAGGGACAAAGAAAATCCCTGAAATAACCTGTATGCCTGGGAAATAGTAACTATAATGATGATGCTTATCATTGATAATAACATGTTATACTTGTCTTATGTAGTAATTTAATGTTTACAAGATTTCAATTTCTTTGAACTATTATCATGATGCATGCCATCTGTCTACTCCTTCAGCATCAGCATAGAATGATGTCAGTGATTAACTATCTTCCATGAGTGTATGATTTTCCTGTGCAGATTATAAGTCCCTTAACATCAGGTACTAGGTCTTTTACCTCTGGCATCTTCCATAGCTACCACTGATGTGTTCAGTTCAAAGCAAATACTAAAACTGTCCTTAACTTACATAGGTCTTAAGAGTTTTTAAATACATTACCCCATTTGATTTTTAGAATATCCTGTATTTGGATTTTAAAGATGAGAAATTAGAGGTTCAAAGAGGACATGAGTTATTCACTCAAGATCACATAATTAGTTAGAGAGAAAGTACTATGTCTTTTTTGCTTTTTTTGGTCTAATGCTTTATTTCATTGTATCATGTGGTCTTGTGTATTGTGCATCAGATATTTTAGACATACAATGTCAGACATATATCAGGTTTCTATTTATATATGGTGAAAATGAACTTATCCTTGGGAATTAGGAGTGAAAATGGGATATTTGATTGCCTGATCCACAAAGCAAGCTGCTTATTGGGTAACCAAGATGGTCTGAGAATTAAGTGAGCAGAGGCAGAGATGCGACTTCACAGCTATAATCAGAAGGCCCAACACACTGAAGACATCCTTAGGATAAGTCATGGTCACACAGTGTTGAAATGATTAGAGAGTTCTATCAGTCAAGATGGTATTTGAGAGGTGTGGCAGCTAGTATAGTGCCTTTCAAGATGATAATTGAGCCCAAGCGAAGACTGTACCCTAGCCTTCATCTCAGTTGCTCCTATGCTTTCTCACTGCTTTTCTAAAAATGAGATGCCAATTTTCTAAAAACGAGAGCTTACTTCTCAATTCATGCTTGAAGTCCCTAAGGCTTGACATAGAATATATCAGTTTATCTACAGAGCATGCAGTCTCTGTCTGATGATCAAGCGAGAGATATAAAAAAAAGTTAAAGCTACTATGAGCAGTGGGGGACAGGACACAAACCAATTTTGTTCCCACTGTTTTTGAACACCACAAAGTTTCCAGCTAGACTCAGCCTTATTTGTTGTAAAATGCACGCACAGGAAGTCACTCAGGGATTCATGTCCTGCTTTTCTACAGTCTGACAGCAAACATCCAACAGCAGCAATGTCAGCCATGGGACATAACTTTTATACCAATTTTGCTATGCCTATAAAGTTTTCTCTCGTATCCATAAGGTCACAAAGACCTTCTCCTTTGATAGCATAACTTAGATGTACAAATTAAAATTCCATTTCCTGAATCCCTTTCATTCATAAGAAGCAATTAGTGTAGAGTATCTAATATACTGTATGACACTGGTGAGGGCATTCATTAGTCTTCATTTTCCTCAATGGACTATGCCAAAATATCTCTTTCGTTTATTAAAACCATTTGTGATTGCCACCAACATGGAGCTGAATGGCATCCCAAGGCCAAATTTTCTCATTCATCCACTTGTTTAAAAAAAAATACCAATAGAGGAGTCACTGATTGATTAACCTGTGGCAGTTTCTTATCTTAAGCATCTTTGACTGCATGTGAAGACAAAATTTGCAGTAAACTGTCCAATATGCAAAGCCATTGGAATTTGCATATTCCTGTCCAATATGCAAAGCCATGCCAGCAGCTATAGGAACATTATTCTACGACTTGAGCTTTACCCAGAGTTTGATTATCTGTGGCCATAGGCCCTTAGCAATCATTGTAGAGCACCAAGCTAGGTGGAGCAATAAAAACCTAGAAACCCACCCACCCACCTCCTGGGCTGCTTGGCTTTGCAGGGTGGAAAACAGAAAGCATCATTTAATAGCTATAATATGAAACAAGCTCAGAGAAAAGTGTTCATGGTTTTTTGTTTGTTTGTTTGTTTTTTAACATGGGCAGGCAGCAGGAACTGAACCCAGGTCTCCGTCATGCAGGCGAGAACACTGCCACTGAGCCACCGTGGCCCACCCAATGTTCTTGATTTTACCTTGAGAGAAGGCAAGAAAATTGATACTGATTTTTCTGCTATTTCTCAGGCCCTTACCTCATTCATTTTTCTGCTATTTCTAAGGCCTTTACCTCATTTAATTCCCACAACAACCATACAAAGTGGGTAATATTATCCCATTTTGCAGAATGAAAAAACAAGGCTCCGAAAGTAACTTGTCCAAGGTTATAAAGCTGGTAAATTATAAAGCTAGGTTTTAAACTTAATTCTGTTGAACTCCAGAGTGTCTTTGTACTCTAAGATTTTACCTATTAACAGCCATGAGCACAAGGTGAAAATGTTGATAATGAAGTAGAAAATTATTCATGGTCTCCCAATGCTGTTTTAGATAATTAGGGGAGAGAAAGAGAGATCTTTTAAAATATTTCTTTTAGTTTAAAATGGAGGCTTGGTGGATGATAACCAAAAACACTATTTTAATAGTAGAAGCCAGAAGATAAATTCACTCAAGATTCCATACTTTGTATGGCAATCCCTCAATGCTTGCATAAAGTTTACTCCAAACTGATCACTCAAATAGAAGCTGCCCAACTTCACAGACCCTCAAAATGGGTCTGGTGCTGATTTGTTTAATGTATTTGTTTATGAAAACACTCTAAACATTAATCATTTAGAAAGTCTACAAAATAGCATGTCTTAAGAGCCATGACCATATCTAATCTATCTTTAAATAGTCAATGTCCAGCATATATCTTGATATATATAATGAGTGTCTATTAAGTATTCAGTTGAGAGAAGGAATATTAGCCAAGTGACATGTACCATCCAAATGTTAGCATGGTGATAATCGGCTTGGCTGGTCAAACCATCTACTGGATGCTTCCCAGATCAGCAGAACTAGAACAAGGATACTAAAACCCAGCTTCATCATGGAAAAGCTTAAATTCTAACCCAGGGAAGAGACTAAATATATGTTTTTAAAAATGCACAGTACATAAAGCAGAAACAAAACGAAGTGTGACAAAATGTAGCTGTACGAAGAACTCCTTGTGCTTGGGGTAATTTCTCAGCTCACCATGATTCCTTTTTCTCAGGGAAATGAGTCTGAAGTCCAGACCTGGCCTGCAACAGTTGTGGCAATATTCTGTGTTCTATCCTCTTGTCTGAAACTGATTCATGCAAAGTTGGAAAGTTGGACAACCAAAGCTAAACGGGATCTGTCAAATTCTTCTGTGCAATAAATCAGGATTTTCGGTCAAGTTTCTTACATGGAGAAGGGATTCCCTGAAGCTGAATAACATTGGAACAATATTTTAGAAAGAAGGTTAATAGGAGTTCTGGTTGCTGAGATCACTGGAACTGTGCTTCTCTCTGCACTTCTGAAATTTTGTTTATCCAGTTCTTCCTGTAATTCTGTTATATCCCACTCTCCTCCCAATAGTTTTCCTGTCTTGCTCAAGTTACTCAGAGTTGGTTCCTAGGACTGGCAACCAAAAGAAACTTAAATGACTCAGAAATACAGATGGATGGCTCTAAGAATTGCTGTAATCAGAGCTAAGTGAATTAAACCTAGAAAGATGACAAATGTCTTATATCTGAAGCAACATTTTTTAAAGTACTATAGAATAGGAAAAGCATTCCAAAGTGGAGGAGTGGACCAAATAAAAGATAAAACATAGCACAGAGTTCATAGTGAGCAGGGAGCACAGCTCCAATGCCGGGAGTAGCATGGGATCCATGCCAACAGTCAAGAGAACATAACAGGAGTTGGGGAACCAGCCCAATTAAATTCAAGGGTAAAGTTTTTTCTTTTGTTTTATTTTATTTGGCTTGGGGCTTCATGTAGTAAGCTCTCAAGAACTTTGTTCTGTGGCTTGGCATCTCAGAACATTGCTGGTTTTGCTATAGGAAAGAACATTTAATGAGAAAAGCCTTGAGTAGAACTTTGAGTTTGGAAGACATTGAGGGATGAGTAGTGGCTGTCACTGGGAAGCTGTACCCCACCTGTGACATGGTACTGGCTGGTGCCATGACCAGAATGTCGTTTCTGGTGGCTGGAACTGGCCAAGGACCTCGAAGCAATGGGGCAGCCATGGTCAAGCCTACCAGCTTCTTAAATAGGAGCAGTAGACTTGAACCACATACAAGCAAACTTTTGAGAAATGCTTTTCGATTTGAGGGGTTTCTTTAGGAAGGAGCAGATCAGGCATTTTGTTCACCTTAGGTGATAGATGATTCTCGCCCATCTCAGGATCAGGAAAAGTGGGGTACATAGAAACAACAACTGTGGCTTAGTATCCTTTCCAAGATTTAGTCCTTCAGACCATCGTTCATCTGCTTCTGCAACTCCTGGGCTCAGCCCTCTGGTGCTCTCAGCTGGGGAAGGAGTATGAGAATTGTACTAATTTTACGATTAAGCCTAGTAGAAACAAAGTTATACTGCATATGGCAAAAGTTTAGTTCCTAGGGTCAATTTTCAGAAATTAAGTTAGTATATTTCACAATCCCAAGAAACAAAAAAAATTGTGTGGTTCTTTTGCCATATCTGTTTCCATCATACTTTCTCTTAAATAAAGTCTTTTAATATTTTCTTTGAATCCTTCCAATAAACTCTCTTTACCAATGGGGTTGGAAGCTAGGAGTAATTTTGAGTGAGACTGCTGAAGTTATCAGGTCAGGTGGATCTTATGCAATTAAACGCTGAAGCTAATATTGAATATTGCTCATCACATTAAATCACTTAAAGAAAAATTAAAGATTATCCTTAAAATGATGAATAGCCATTTTCCTCTTACTAGGTTTTTAGGAATTTTCACCAAAGACTAAAATTTAGTTCTATAAATTTAAGTGCAAAACAAATGTATACCCTAAACTCCAATTGGACTCTATTCTGGCTCAAAGGAATTTGATTAACAACTTTACAATTTTACAGCTTTTTACTTCTTGGTGTTGTTCAAAGTCAGAAGTAGAGAACAGAAACAGCCCCAGAAAGTCTGTTCTCTTGATATTTGCAACCTGGCAGGAAGCTCAAAATGTCTCCTGAGAGGGAATTAGATAAGTCCTAAGAAATTCCAGTGTACTGTGGGACACTTAGCCCAAAACAATTCTTATTTTTTAGAAAGATTCATTCACTCCTGGACTCAAGTTTCACATTGGGCTTTTCCAATGACCACAGAAATGTACGAATGATATTTGCCGAAACCTCTGAAGAAAATATTAGGTATCAGAAGCAGAGAATGATGAATAATAATAGCTCTTAAGCAATCATTACATCTTAATAACACATACTGTTTATTGCCATTTCCCAAAACTATTCCAAGGAGTTTGGACTCTGTCTTTTAGTATTGCTGCTCTTAGAGTGACAATTTGTCTGGGTTTCCCCTGTAAAATTTAGTGGCCACAGTGTGGAAGCATGGAAAAAACTATAATTTATTTATATAAATGTTTTTCATGACAGCATTTCCTATAATGTCGCTGTGATGTCTTGCTTTATTGCAAGTTTAAGAAACAAACAAATGAAGCAACTGGACTTTTAGGCAAAATAAGAAATTATTCCAGCTTCATTCTTTACAGCTAAGACATTAAATGACTTCTCTTTGGTAGGATAAAAATAGCACTGAATAGAGAAAACAAATCTGCTATTGATAAACTAGGAGTGATAGTAATAATACAGAACAAATATGTTCTGAAGACCAGTGCTTGGCAAGTCATTGTGGACAATGCAAAGCAACCACTTCTCCCAATAATTGATCTTGGGACCATGAACTTATAACCTGGGAACATTAATTCTGAAACCAATGATTCACATTAAGTTCTTTCTGAAGATGGAGTTTGTTGGAAAAGTCTTAGAGAAGGAGAGACCAAGGTCTTGAGATTTGAACGTTATGTGGAAAATTAGAGAGAAATGGAGAAAGTATCCAAGAAAACTGCAAGGACCATTTAGGGAGAGTGAATAAACCATATGTATTCCACAGTTAACTCAACCAATATTTACATAAGTGCCAGTTTCTCTCCAGGATTCAGCTAAGCTTACAAAACTGAGGAGATTCCTAAGCCTCAAGTAGCTTCAAGTCTAATGGTGGGAAATATACATGCACAGAAAATTACGACATACTGTGGAAAATGCCAGTACAACAGAAACATAGTTGGGGCATTAGGGGAGCAAGGAGGAGAAGAGTAAGCAGGGTCACCTTAGGCAGAGGGACCCACACTGTAAAGCTCAAGGGGTATCAGGGAGCATGGTCCAGTTCATGAACTCAAATTAATTCCAGGTTCTTGGAGTATAGGGTAGATTGGGAGAAATAAGACAGCTACAAGCCAGATTCCCAAAGGGTCTTTAATGTCATGCTAAAGACATTGAACTTTACCTAGTGGGCTATGGAGAAACAGAAAAATTGGGGGGAAAAAAGGGGGCTTGATCATATTTCTTCTTGAAAACATCTCACTTGCCAGATGTGGTGGTAGGGAGCTATGCTAGAGGCAGGGGACTAGCTAGGAGACTATGAAAGCAATCCAGGTTTGTCTCGGGTGTTGACATATTGGGATCAGAGGAGAGAAGACAGATTCAAGAAATATTTAATAGGAAAAAAATGGAAAAGTTTTGATGACTGACTTGATTATACCTGTTGGATATTGGGGAGAGTAAAGATTCTAACATGACTGCCAGGCCTCTAGCTTGGACAAGTGGGTAGCTAGGGTATAACCATTCAACCAGATATATGAAGAAAACATTGTGAACAACCACAATAAGCTCAGATTTGGAAATGGTGGGATGGTGGTGACTTGGGACACCACAATGGAGATGTCTCATGAAGTTGAAAACATGTAATTAGCAATCAAGAGAGACTTTTGGGTCAGGAGACTTAGATTGGTAGGGATAAGCTTTGAGGGATTAAACGACATTTTGGTTGTGGTTGAGCTCATTCAGGAAATTGAAGGAGGGGATTCTTGAAGATATGTATCATCAATATTTAAGGGTTGAGCAGAAGAAGCATTATCTGTGAGACTGAAAAGAAGCATTAGAGGAAGAAAGAAAACCAGGAAGCCCATGAAAGTTCCTAAAATGGGAGAATATTCAGCAGTTTAAATGACTATAGACAAGCCAAGGTCTAAATGTATATGGAATCTTAGAAATCATCTGGCTTCACTCAGTGTACTAAGTAATACTAATTATACTAAGCAAGTACTGAGTTCAGTAAGTATAAGGAAATTAAGACCAAGAGAAGTTATGGGACTTGCCATAAACACACAGCTGGTTAGAACAGAGCTGACAGAACCCAGATGCCCTGAACTCCCTTGATATGTTATATCCACTCTATTGTGCTGTACCTTTGGTTTGTTTGTGCTGAAGTTGCATGGAATGGAGTTGGGGAAGATAAGGCTTGGAAAGGTGAGTCAGGGCTATGCTGGAAACGTGCTGTGGTAAGGTGGAGTTAAAAATTATCCTGAAGGAATGGGGACTCACTGAAGAGTTTTGAGCAGGAAAGGACTTTTCCTACTTTGCCAGGGCAGCTGTAACAAAGTACCACACACAGATTGGCCTAAACAACAGGAATTTATTGTTTCACGGTTTTAAAGGTTAGAAATCTGAAATCAATGTGCCAGCAGGGTCATGGTTTCTCTGAAGCCTGTAGGTTTTGCTGGTGGCTTGTTGGCAAATCATAACTCAGTCTCTGCTTCCATCACATGGTCATTCTCTCCCCATCTGTCTCCTCCTACTGTGTTCAAATTTCCTCTTCTTATAAGGACCCAAGTCATAATGGATTAAGGCTTACCCTGTCCTCACCTTACCTAGAAACATCTGCAAAGATCCTGTTTACAAATGGGTTCATGTCAACAGAACCGGGGGTTAGGACTTGAACATGTCTTTGTGGGGGACATGATCAATCCATAACAGGTATTATAATCAAAGAGATCTTTTGGGAAATGTTATATGACTGTTTTCAGATACACTGTCAGTATTTTGTCCAGATTAGTCTTAGATTGAGCAATTATGAGACACCCCCCGCCATGATAATTGAACTGTGTTGGATAAAACCCCTTAATTATATCAGAAATTAATAATTAACCAATAAATTAAATCTGTTATAAATTAAATCATTTATTCCTTAACTCCACCCATACCATCTAAAATACATCTATAAATATAATGGGAGATTCTACGAGATTTGAAGCCATCTTAGGCCTTAAGTTCAGCTCTGCTTTGGCCTGAGTACACCATGGTCCATCCTTACATGCTTGAATAACGCTTTTAAGACTGATGATTAGTGCCAAATAGGGAGAAACATTATTTTTATACGATTTCTTGCTCTTCCTCTTTTTCCTTTCCCTTTGCTTTTTCTTCTTTAAATACACATCTGTTGGAAAGATGATTCTTAAAAAATTACTTTGGTATCTTTTGATGAATGTCTTAGAAGAGATTCCCACCATCCAATATGGCTTTCTCTTGAGAGTAGCCTTTGCATGAGCTGGTTATACGCAGTGAAGCCACAGAGCGAGCTGGGTGAAGACCCTACCTGACGGCCAAGAAACCCCTCAATGCCGTCCTCCATCTCTGTTTCCTTGGAGTGCCACAGCTTTGAGGTTCACAGAAGCACAGATCACAGTTTGCCTCGTTGGTGATGTTACATTGGTGGGTGGAAATTGACCTGACATTACCGAAAAGCCAAGGTCCCATGGCCCCTGAAGTCTGATTAGGTGGTTCATTGCAAGACTAACATCAAGTGATTGAACACAGGAAAATGTCACAAATAATGCTTGAAATTGATTTTCGGGTCACAGCAGCCTGAACTTCCGACCCTGACTTTTAACCTCCTCACATCTCGCTTTCCATCTCTGCTGTTATGATTGGGTACCCTCTGAGCAGAAAAGTCGGCTCTGCTTTCCACGGTCCAAGGCAGGATACTGCAGTGGGATTGTTGCCGGGCAACAGCAGCTAGAACAATTTGTTTGGGGAGCATTTTGAGAATGATTACACTTGCAGGGTTGGGTGTGTTTTTTTTTTTTTCTTTCCTATGGTACCTATTCCTGGATGCTGTAAATATTCATCTGAGTTTTGCATATATGAGAGGAAAACGTTATTTAAATGAGTTTGGGAGGGTAATTTGCCTGGGTGCATCACTACACTCCTTTATGTGTTGCAGGCAGACTGCTGCAGAAGGAGTAAAAGGGATTTTGTGACCATTATTGACATCGATGACAACGCTGTGCTGGCTTGTGTCAGCTGCATAGAACAATGGGAGCAGAAAAAGATGCTGCGTAGCAAAGGCATTTAGCACTCTGAGTGTCAGAAAACAGTGAGGATACAGAAGTCCCAGCTAAGTCACAGGGTACGTTTCCTCTCCAGGGTTGCTGCAGTTACTCCCCTGGCCTTCTTCACCACCCCATCCGGAGACGAATGCCTCCTCTTCCTCGTGTTTCGTCATATCAACACAACGAAATACAGCACTTAGTTAAAACCTCTGAGAGCTGACTTCGAAAGGTAATGGGCAGAAATATTTCCTTTCAAAAAGAGTCTGGCAGCCCTGAAGGATTTGCAGCACACACATTTCAAGCAAGTAGGAGTTGGGTAGGAATTACAAATACTTCAGAAATCACTGGGGTCAATATTGCCCACGCCCCTGGAATATTAATTTGTACACATACCCACATGCCGCCTGGGAACTGTGTTTATTTCACAATTCACAAATGGCAAAGGGACCTTTTCTGAAATTTTCTTCGGGAACTTGGGGAGCCAGCATTAAAATGGTGATTGTGCCAAATGTCTGCCCATATGCCTTAAATACCCCCATAAAGCCAATTTTCTCCATCCACACACATTCTCAGTGTCTCAGTGACCACGTCTTTGCCTCACTAGAGAATCTTTCCTTGAGACTGCTGAGGCCTCTCTTGGCTGTGACTTGGTCTGGAGCTTCTGATACCAGATGGCAGAATCCGAGGCTGTACCACTGGCCAAGTGCAGCAGTTGTTTCTGGGCCCAGTCAGTTATGGGCTCTATCTCTTTACCCTCAGGGACATGTCTATGGATATAAAATATGCCTCTAAGCCATCCGACAATATGCGCCCTGAAGCTGTTGGGCTTTCGGTCCAAACTGTATCCAAATAGATAACCAATCAAATGGACTCCAGTCTCTGGCCGATAATACCAGATCCTCAGGCTGTAGGTTCTATTGCATACGAGACAGCCTTTGGCATAGGAGCCAGTGAAATTGTTCCTGGTTACTAGCTTTGCTGATTCTAGTTAGGCAGTTTCATTTTGATTAGGAGGCTACTTAAATATCCGGAATTAAAATTGGGGTTCCAGGGGTTGACAGTAAGGAGAGTAGATATAGAAGAAGGAATGAACTTATGCTCCACCTTTCTTTTCATCTTTGGAATTGGTGCTAGATTAGAACAGCAGGTCATTCAAAACTTTCATTGTGAACTCACCCCTTCCTTATTTCTATCAAACCGTCTTATGTTTATTGAGAACTGTTATGTATATACAGTGGACTCCCGTAGCTCTTGCATAAGGTATAGAGAAACATAAAATGCAGACTTTCTCTTCAATAAAGCAGCACACAAGACATTCTCTTAGCTTAGAGGAGAGAAACTTAGCTTCAGACAATTATGCCAGCACTTGGCCATACTGCAATAGCCTGGTGATGAGTTAGGAGACGAGACTTTTCAACTCAGAGAAAAAATCTGGCTCCACTGACAACACTCAGCCCCATTTGACATTATTTGCCTTTGAAAAATGCACTATATGTCTTTTGTTTCAAAGTTTATATCCAGGAACAACCCCTTTCTTTTGTTACACCTCTAGGCAAGGAACATATGTCCCAAATGCCATACCCATATTTAGACATTGTCTGTTGTTCAGCTTCACTGAGCCCACCGCCAAGTTACCTTTTACATGGCAATTATTCATGAAATCTTAATGCTCCTGCAAATTAGTGTTAGGTGGCTTTCATTTCCCAATTAACTGCCCACCTGCTATTATAAGATTCAAGTTAGTCATCGTCAGGCATTTCCCCTACAGTCTTGGGGGGAGAAAAAGTACCCAACTTCTGATGCAGAGAATAATTAATGTGTTAAATGGTCTATCAAAGGCAACAATGAAACATGCAACTGTGGGTATATTCAAAGAAGAGCCAGACAACGGAGAAAAACATTCCATGATACAAACATTAGACAGGCAGGTGGATGGGTTTGGATAGACCATATGGCCTCCTTCTGTCTTGAAATGTACTGAGAGATTATATTTTGCAAAATCCCTTCGAGAACCAAATTGATTTCTAAATAGTAAATTAAGGCAAAGAAAATACTTGTGATGCCTTAGTAATGTCTATTATTTTAATGGCAGTTTTGTATTTCTGGGAATATGTTTCAAGACCGAACTAAAACACTTGTCATGCCATAAATGAGGTGGCAGAGAGTTAGGTGGAGTAATGGGGGACAACAACTTCGTCTTGTTTTCTTTTCTTAAGAGAAATGGATCTGTCCTTTCCAAATCTGTAGTGAACGCGCACACGCACGCACACACACACACACACACACACACACACACACACACAGAGAGCTTGTGGAAACAAATATCGTGATGTGAATCCAACGTATTGAGCTGAACAGCAGACATAAATGCACCAGAAAATGAAAAGCAGTGTCATTTCTGGAAAACATTAGAGAGTATCTTTCTTCCCCTCAGGAAGGCAAGGCATATGATTCCCATTCTCACATTGTGACAGGAATGTTGCCTGCACTGTGTGGAAAGGACTGCCCCTGAAATTTCAAAAGGCCATTAATGGTGGGCAGAGAAGAACATGCTTCTTCAAGCCCAGTTTAATTGACATCCTGGTTAACAAGATGAAACAGTTTTGACAGAGACTCTGCACTCTTGGATTTTCTCTTCGAATTTTCAAAATGTACCTCCTGTGAACAGGTTGTGATGCAAGAAATCCAAAAACCTTTAAGGACAATTTAGTTATGCCTTGGGAACATGGTCCATGTTCTGTGATACCACACTAGCCTAGGGACAATAAGGGGGTCACAGTCATGGTGACAAAATGGTATTCCTCTGTCTCTACTCTCCTCTAACCATCTGTGCCCACAGAATGGCCTGAACCCTCAAATCCTTATATTCCTTCTGGGGGGCTCCAGAGTTGACTTTGCTGGCACTTAGACCTTCACAATTGCCATGTGGTTCCTGCCATTGTCCTTCCCTCTGGCTTTTTGCCATGACACCACCAGTAGCTACAGATAACAAAGTTGCCAGTGCTGCTTTGATGACTGCCAATGGCACTGATCTTTCCACCAATGCCTACCAATGTCACTGCCTCCTGAGGTCTGGTCAAAGACTATCATGTTCACCACAAGTGCATCTGTCTAAACACACCTACAGTATGCTGCCAATGTGCAGTAGAAACATCCCACATCCAACTTGGTTGGAGTTGCTTCATGTTCCAACAATAAACTTGGGCTACACTGCCATTCAGACTATGCAGCCCATACTCCCCTGGTATATTATAGAGGTCTTAGGGTAGTGACTCTTTCCTTTGTCACTCAGCTCTTTGCTGTGGCTTCTTCCTCCTAGGATTGTGATGTGAGCCACTGGGAGCTTGGGAGCATCAATTTGAGTGACAGATATTATGGTGCCTTTCAGATGTTTCTCCACGAACCTCAGTGTACCCTTACCTGAGACCTGTCCTTTGTGCAATGAAACCCCTGGCAGATTTGCTTCAGGAACTTTCCCAACCTGGTCAAGGATGGCATCATGCTGGCTCCATACCACTAGCTTTAAGAACAGAACAAAATAGTATTTTTATACTCCCTTGGTTTCAATTTTATGTAAGAGAGTTCTATAAACTTCCAATGAGAAAATCTGGCTGTCTTAGATGATCACACTGCAAGCAAAAGGCAGAACTTGTGAATCTATAAAATTGAATTATTCCATTTTTTTCTCTGTTCTTATCTTTGTTGTAGATGAAAGAGAACTGGAAGGGAACTCATTTCTCCTGAGCTTGGGACAATCATATTGTCCTCAACAGAGAGCAGAGCAAGTAAAAATAATGTGGTAAAAATAGAAAAGACAAAGAGGCTAATCAGATAGTCTTTTCAATCTTTTGTCTCGTCTGTCCCCAAACTAATTTAAACTATAGCTACAGGATATCATGACAGCCTATTGGACAGCAAAAAGATTTGGTAATTTAACCAATCATTTTAGCTGTATAAGGCCAAGTACTTGGTTTGACCTACTTTTTTTCCCCCACTGAAATGATCGATTCATAAATTTGCTTGATTGGTCAGTATTTGAAAAATGAACTCTAATAGTACACTCCAAAAAGAAGTCATCACTTGTCTCAATTTTGAGATATTCTCTGTCTTTTTTTAGCACATCAAATGCAATAAGAATAATTTTGTAGGCCCTGTTATATGTTTTCTCAGTTTACTTAATCATTAAAGTCCATATGGTCCAAGAAATAGAGATGATATCACCTTCCAATAGCTAAGATATTCTTCTAAATTTATAAAATTGTAATGAGTTCAAATCTGGATGGATAGAAATGGAAATGGCTATTTTTCATTATGAAAATGTCAACAGTAAGCACTTCTCTTTTTATTTTATAGCTCTGTTATTGAATCTATTCAAGATGATTACAATCAATTTTTCTTTAGAATACTGACATAAGAAAAACATCTTTCTGACCTAAAAACTGAAAAAGGGTGCCATGTCCCCAAAATAACCCTAAAGTATACCTGGCTGTGAGCACCCTAAAGTTAGAAATCTGCCACTTTCAGAGGGAGATAAACAGCTCCACCAAGTATTTATAGCCTTTTCAACATTTCCTTGTATCACTTTTCAAAACAAATACAATCAACCAATACACTCTCAGAAAGAGTATCGATGTGTTCTGTATTGCTTTTTTAGTTTCTTGTGAATTCTAGGCCATTAAAGATATAATTAAAACACTTGCACGAAAAGAAAGCCCAAACTGAGGCAGCTTCAATCCACAGCAGCCTGTCTTCTCAGAACCTATAATTACTCTGTGTAGCTCAGTGCATTCAATAATAGTTGCCTGTTATTTGGGGACCATACTGTTTGGTGTATGTACAAAGAAGCACCTGTGTTAAACAATGCCCAGTTTTACAGAATGGCAGCTTTTCCTACACTATAAAGAGATGACAGATCAGCACTTTCCCACCACAACGCTGGCCCAGGATGGGAGGATTCCAATGATTGAAACACAGAAAATACGCACATATTTATAAATTGCCTCAAGAGAAAAAAAAAAAAAAGCAATTCTAGCTCCTGGGTCTAAAATATAAACTTTTAGGAGATAGAGAGAGTTGAGTATAGCATAACCCTGATAACAGAATGTGGCAATTCCCCAAAGATTGGGAGTCCCTAGATAAGTCATTCATCAAAAAGTAAGTTTTATTTGGGAGGTCGGCCCCAAAAAAGTCGATTCTCAAATTTTCCAATTTGGAAAATTTACACTGAACTGAGGAATATAGTTCTTCTGTCTCTTCCCAAGTGATTAATGACATACTGTGGTTGGAGTCTGCTATTTCACATGGAGAGAGCCTCCTGTGTGCAGCTGTGTGCATCGGATGGAGCAAAGGGGTTGGAGGAGAAAGGAATTACCCTGAAACACAAGCATTTCACCTTCGCCCGTTCCCCATAAAGCATTCAAAGCACCAACCCAAGCTCTCACTTCATGATAAATACTGTGATAGATGCTTAAGTGAGAAAGGCTTCAAATGTACATTACAACCCTGGGCTGGCATGTAGCCATTACTGGTTGAGTCGTTCATTTCTCAGCTACTCTCTGATGCCTAAGTGTGAAAAAGTCAGTATGCTTGAACTGAATTTTTAGACTGCTTTATGTCAATGCACATTTGTTTGTTTTCAAAATCAACAACGAATACAACATTAAATACTTTTGGCTGCTCAGTTGTGCGGCCTCATCTATGCCTTTTGCTGAAACGGGGTTCATCCCCTTTGTGCTTGAGCTGCTTCCTGATTGAACCAATGATGCATGTAGAATCATGATTCATTGAAGTGAATTAAATGATAAAATGCATTTTTCCTCCAGTTACTTATTATTTCCCTGTAGAAAACAGGCACCAATGTCTGTGCATGCCTCTGTGTGTGTGAATGTGTGTGTATGTACATGTATGCAAGCACGTCCATAGAGCTCAGAATAAAAAAGCAGACATTTGTGAAGGGGGATGGATTCAAAGAGTTTATACTCAGTTTTGCACAGGGCTCCCAGATTGAATTGGATCCCATTACTTGATTCTTAAGTGGCTGAGTCAAGTCGCTTGAAGTGGTGTTGCCGTTTGCACCATCCGCAAGCTGGAGAAATTCTTATCACTCTGGAAACGCTATATGGGAGAAGGCTGATGGGATTGAGTCTCAGAAATTTTGTTTCTAGTTAGTTCCAGAAATCCCAGGGATATAAACTAGAGTAAAAAATAAATAAATAAATAAATGAAATAAAATAAAACCCTAGAAATATGCAAAAGTTAAAAAAATCCGTAATTTACTAAAGACCAAAGCTGTCATGACTTCTGAACAGAATTGTGCTCCTAACCAAAGAGGGGGAGATGTTCCCACTGTTTTTATTGAGTGTGGGAGAGTACACTGTCCTTCTCAGAACCCAGGAGGCCTGCACACCCTCACAGGACAGTGTCCACCAAGACATTTCCTCTTTCTGGCCTATGGCTCTGGGAAGAACATCAGGTTGAGGAGCTTTTAGCATATAGATTTTAAGATTGTAAAGACTTCCATTCACTCAATTATACATCCATTCATTCAACTCTATATCAGCCCATATGTATAGTATATATATATGTATATATATATATATATATATATATATATATGCATATGCTCATATATATATATATAGTATAGAGATGCCTTCTGAGTGCCACTAGCACCATAGATATGAAGGAAAAGAAGTTTTGAGAAAGTTGACAGCAACTCCTTGAATTTACATCAGGGAAAGTTACAACCATTGGCTAACGGAAGCAAAAGAGAAAAATTGAAAGCAGAGATGGAACAGTATTGCAATCTTATCTAGCTCCATTCCAGCCAGCAAAATCTGAGTTACCAGGTAGAGGCCCTGATTTTCTTTTTCTAACATTTTTTTATTGTATAGTATAACATATATACAAAGCAAAGAAATAAAAAAAAAAAAATAGTTTTCAAAGCACTCTTCAACAAGTGGTCACAGGACAGATCCCAAAGTTTGTCATAGGCTACCATATGATCTTCTCCTATTTTTCCTTCTAGCTCCTCCAGAATACAGGCTTAAATATTTTTTTGTCATCACAATCGATTTTTTTTCCTTCTTTTTTTTTTTGTGAAAAATAACATATAAACAAAAGAGGCCCTGCTTTTTGACCATGGAATCCAACAGTAGAACAATGAGCTGATGTGGGCACTTCCTTCGGGCCCCGCTGTCAGAGAATGCACTCCTAGACCATCTGACCACAAACAGGTTTAAATCTGACCACACCTTCTGGGGCACCCAGTCTTGTTACACTCACACCTGTGATTTCCTCTCGGTTCAATATTGACCACAGACATTTAAATCCTACAAGAACTCTATGGGACAAGACTGTAAGGATGTCATGTCTGATAATCTGCACTTGTTTATTTTATTGTTACAGTTACAGTAAGCTTAGGTTTACACTGTAAATCTTTTATCGGACTAGCTAAGCTTTTCTCCCTGGGGATCAGACACCTCATTAGTCACAGATTATTGTTGCCTGAGCAGATCTGATGCCCTTTTTCTGAGCTTAAACTCTCTGTGGTCCCCAGTGCTGGTCATTCAATCCTTCAAAAACTCCCACTGAAATACAAAACTGCCAAAGTCCTCAGAGTGGCTGAGGAGGGTTCAGTGTGTCCGAGGGTGGTGAGCTATCCCCATGGCTTCAGGGCAGGTGGAGGTGGAGGTGAGGCTTGGGCAGAAAGGCATATAGCTTCTAAAGGATCTGTGCATACTGAATTCAGGTACATTTTTTATATCATCCTTTAGGTTACCCAGAGGGAACTGGGGAAAGAGGTGGTTTGAGATGAGAAGCAAGGAATAAGAGGAGAAGTTTACCCACATGATGGCTCTACTCATGCTTGCCAGCCTTGGTTAGGACACTCCATACAGATAAAGTGTAAATGGTTTCTGGCCTAGGATCCCACTCATCTTGCAAAGGGTAGGATTTGGACATCCTTCACTGCCCCCTTAGATGTGTGGTTTCTTGGGAATGCTGGGACACCCTGAACCTACAATTAGCTGCATGTTTACAAGGAAGCATCTAAGACACAGATAAGATAACAGGAATCTCTCCAGCTATTGGGAGGGGGACTTTGAGCCAACAAGTAACTGTAGCTGATAAACCATGGGCAGTGGGGGGCCTCAGAGTTCAGATGGTGATGACTTGGAAAGAAGTGGTGTCGGAGATCGGACCGTGGCCTCCACAAAACATGTTCAGATCCTCTACTCTGCTCCTCTGGGTGTGGCCTCATTTGTAATTAAGATCTCGGAAGATCATATTAAGATGAGGGCATACTGAATCAGTGTAGGCGCTAATCCAATAGAACTGGAGTGCTTGTAAGCAAAGGAAATTGGACACGCTAGAAACCAAGGAGGAGAAAGAGACACACAGCCATGTGATGAAGCCAGGGCTTGATTGCCGGCAAATACATGGCCAGCCAATACCTTGAGTTTGGACTTCTAGGCTCCAAATTGTGAACCAATAAATTCCTAGTGTTGATATGGTGGTATGGTATCTATGGTAGCAGCCCTAGCAAACCCAAGACAAGTGCACTTGTGAATTCTCACAAACAAACTTTGTATCTATGAGGGCCTGGACAGAGAGAGCGTTGAACTCTACTTTGCTCCAAACCCTCAGGAATTGCTCGTCAAGGCAACCCTCTGGTTGGGACTGAGAAACCAGTTAAACGACTGATCCCATTCTGGATGTGGCCTTCCCGCTCACAACAGCCAAGAGGAAAGGCATCCAAGTAGAGCACTGGGAGGTATGGTTTCACCTGGAGACATAAGTACCCACAGTTGGAAGTGAGGTTGAAAGGTTGGAAGTAGATCTTCAGCAGAGAGGCCTGAGGAGTTAATGTTTTACCTACTAGGTCTCCCAGCTTCCTTATTATTCTCTATATCTGCTGCATACGATTCAGCATGTGCTTTTCACCAATTTGTGTGGAAGGAGACTGCCTAAGCAAGAAGTTTTTTAAAATGTTGGGAAATCTCCCAAGAAGCTTCTAGAATTTGTCAGTGCCTGCTTTCATTTTAACATAATGCTGGGACTCAATCGGTGGGGACAAGGATGAGATCAACATGATTATTTAATATGAAGAATCCAGTGGAACCAAATAGTGAGATTAAAAACTGGGGCACCTTGGGGGTGCAAGGGTAGTTCAGTGGTAGAATTCTCACCAGCCATGCGGGAGATCCATGTTCGATTCCCAGCCCATGCACTTCCTCAAAAAACAAAGAATCAAACAAACAAACAATGAAACAAAAATGGTGCTGCAATAGCGGGATGCTCACGTGGAAAAAGAATGAAATGTGACTCCCACCTTACAGCCTACAAAAAGCAAAATAAACAAAATCGGGGCACCTTACCTTCTCTATGATTATTTTCTAAGAGATTCATCCTGCTCCCCTCTACCCTCTCTCCATCAGAGACTGAATCTTCTATTTCTAGTCATCTCTCATCAAAAAGCCTGTCATTTAAAATTTTTTTAAAAATTTGACTCAGGTAATAGAATTCTCTGAAGGCTGCTGACTTGTGAGAAAAGTAAAACAGCTGTTTCCATGTGTTAAAAAGAACTTGGATCAACAGTTAACATAATCTATCATGAACATTTTTTCCCCACTGTGGGTAGATAAGTACATTTGGCTTGACTTGTTCACTCTCTGAATTTGCAGATTGTATTGATATGCAATGAGCTGCAGAGACCTAATTGTCTACAGAATAGCTTGACAGTTCATGTTCAAGACAGGCAATTCCCCCCCCCCCCCCCCCCATGGATCTATCACTTTTAAAAGGAAAAAAACAAATCCTAATTTTTCCCCCTAAGCCAACAGGGGACCACTCCTGTCTTCTAGTGATAAGGCATGACAGAATCTGTCCCTGAGTAGTTGGAATAAGTCAAGCAAAGGCTTAAGGCCCACATGTTCACCAGCGCACACATGTGATCCAACAGTGCAATCCAGAAGCAGCGCTCTCTCCCAGTACAAGGAGAACGAGAAGCTGATAGAATTTAAAGCAGAACTGTCAGAGGGGTAGCTATAGGAAGGAAATGCTGACCATTTTCTTGAATTTTCAAAATGCCCTAGAGGAGGGCAAATCCCCCCAAAATAAGAATACACTTAAGCTAAAGTAAGGAAGATTTCAGCTCAATGAATGGAAGAAGGTCTTTGATCAGAGATAAAAGAAAAACAAAATTCTGCAATGGCTTTCTAAGGGAGAGATGCTTACTCATTTCACATTATATATTGAGTGCTTGCTATGTGCCTTGCTCTGGGGATCTTTTCTTTTATGTTTCTAAAATGTTAATTATATAAATCAAAAACAAATTAATACTACTTATCTACATTTTATGCATTAGAAATAAAATTCCCCAAGACTGACCCCTCCCCATCATACCCTTCTCAAAAAATGCAAAGCCCATTAACCTATTCATTCTGTAGTTTTCCAGATGTTTTCAGAAAAACACAAATATCTGGTGAGTGGCCTCTATTTATATATGACAGATGTTATTATACTGGATACATTATTCTATAGCTAGTTTTCATTAAAAAACATACCTTTTCGTGATCTGCCCATGTCATGTCATATATTGAGCCGAATGTTGCAAAGTATTCCAGAATATGGGTCTAAATATAAAAGTCAACCATTTCCTTATTGTAGATACTTGGATTATTTTTAATTTTGTCCACTGTGAACAGTGCTAGAAGTACCAGCTTAAACTCATAATGCATGGGTTAGAGACCCTCCCATGTTGGCTAATGCTTGATATTAGCATGAAGATCTTTGAGAATAAAGTCATCAATTTAATCTGCCCTAGGGGATTTGATAGTCACTCATGGGAAGACAGAAGAACAAGAAAACGAGATTGCTCAAGATCTCTTGACTGCTTGTTTGAGGCAATGGCATTGGCCAAGAAGGGTCTATGTGATGTCTACAGAAAGGTTATGCAGAACAGACATATTTTTAGAAAATATGTTGTCCCTTTAAATTTAACACGCAAATCCTCTAGAGAGAACGCAATTGACTGAGGGAATGACTGGCTACTTCGGCTGTGGGAGAGTCAGAAGCAGTCGGCTGAGGCACTATGGGAAGAAAGATTTTAGCCGCCACCTCCAGGTTATTTTTCATAATACAACTCTGAGTGCCATGGGAAGGAAATATTTATTATTTTAAGGCCCTTTCCCATGAATTCACAAATAAAGTATGGGCTAGGCCAAGTCCTGGACTCTGAGGAGAGGGAGAGATAAAGAAGATATTGACTCTCCCATCAAGGAGTCCACGCTCAAAATCTACCACCTTTCCAATATAACCTGAGAGGTGAGCTGTTCTCCCAGGTTGAGTCTGTCTTGCTGAGGCCAAACAGTGCTGTTTGGACAGCATGGACGCCTTCCATACAAGTTCTGAATGCATCCTTTAGAAAATGCCTGAATGATATTTTCACCATAGACATTGCCAATAGTTTCATCCCCCAAATCCTCTGTCTTGTTGGCCATACCTGTATTTCACAGCAGCCAAGCCACCATCTCAGAGCTGCAGTCTGGAGAACCGACAGCTGCTGGAACAGAGGCTCCCTCCAGCCCGGAGAATAATGTAATAATTGAAAACAGAGAGGTGACACTAGATTTGTGACTCAGAGGAAAACAGATGTATGCCCCAAGTGACTGATGACCCTGGGTCACTGCCCTCCTTTACACTAAACTTTAAACTAGCCTTAACTAAAAGCCCCATTACTTTTTTAACTTTTAAAATCAAAAGGAAGCCAACTTCCTTTTGCCTTGTATGGATAAACGGCAGGCACCAACTTTATAAATGAGCATATTACCTAAATTGGTACTTAGATCCCGACTCAATTAAATTCACAGGTGGTAAAATCTGGATATTCTGGAGACAGAGCAATTTATCTATAGATGCGCACATTTTGCCAAAAATAGAATGCAGCATTGTCGACAGATTCTCTTCCCATGTTAGTTTGTACTTTTCTAAAGATTAATTGCTTCGTCTAGTAGACATTCGTTATCCTTCTCCCCAACATCCAGATAAGAAGAGCATTTGAGGGGGTGAGTCATTCACTTGGATTTTCAGGGGCAGCTGGCGGACTGAATAAGAGACACAGTTGTGTGCCTAAAGTTGACATACCCGGCTGGGATCTCAATGACCACCATTGTTTCCTCTGTCCAGGAGGAGCTCATTGTGGATGGACGGGCCTTTCTCCAGGGTCCATAATGAACACTGGGCAGGTGGAGGGAAAATCAGCACTGGATGGAACCCATCGCTGCCAACGAGGCTTGAGTCTGCCAATTGGGACAATGTACATCATAAATTGGAATCACCCATGATGATGGTCTGCCCTTGCCAAATGAGACTGGCTATAAATCAGCAGCTCCTGGCATGGACGACTTTGAAAAACTGACCTAGGATCCAAACTTGGGTCTTAAAAGCGCTCCTAATGTTTGACCAAGTAATTCTTCTAGCAGACATTATTACAGGAAAAATACTTATTTATCTATCTACCTACATAAAAACAAACACATATACACATACACATAAAATAAACAGACATAAGATTGCTCATCAAGGGTTATTTATGCTAAATAAAAAAATTGTAAATCCTAAATGGCATGCATGGACATTGGTAATATTAATTTCTTAATTTCCTTAAGATAAGGAGGTAGTCTTCAAAATTCATATTTTTGATGAATTGTTAATATTATGGCAAAATGTTCAAGATAAACATATTAAATGGTAAAAGGTAGCTATGCAATTGTATATTTAATATGATGCTTAATATGATGCCTATGTATATGAATGTTTATTTCTATGCCATCCCCCAAAAGTATTTCAAGTGAGTGACACTCTTTAAAATATTCTCCTTTATATTCTTCTGTATTTTCCATTTTGACAATGAATATATATTAAAGTCAGCACCAGAAAATAAATATGCATTAAAAAATTTTAGGCTTGAGGATGAAGTTTCTCTTTCATCACACAGCATTCCCTGAAGACATTTAACTGAATTTCAATTGCATAATTTTAAAAAGTGCCAGATCTGTATTAACTCAAAGTAGACTTAGCCTTTTGAGAATCTGCTTATAGGTACTCCTGGATCCAGAAATTTTTAAATTTAAGTCTACTGATTCCTTAATATTACTTTGAAATATTTAGCATTTCAAATATCCTCTATCTAGAAAGTCAGAAATGAAAGCAACCTGGCTCTCCCAAGTTCGGACTTGATGAGGTCACAGTTCTCAATTGTTTTACTTATGTCCACTTATTTGTATTCCTCATGAAAACATCTACAAAACCAGCAAAGTGAACATTATAAAACATGAGGGGTTGATTTTATGTTACACAAAATTTTGGAAAACTCCACTGCAGTGTTTTGTGAATGTATCAATTGACCATTGATTATGTTTGTAACGATTAGTTGCTGTTGAATTTAATAAGCTAATGCATATTTTAACACTGCCTCTTTCATGTCCAACATCAATAATAAATAAATATAGAACCAAAAATGTGAAAGAAAAAAAAAAACTTAAATATTCTTGAAACTTCTGAAGGAGATAGCAAATGTCCAAATCTCCTCTAGTACCATTTCTTCTTTTCTTTCTCCTTCTTCTCTTCCTCTTCCTCCCCCTCCTCCTCCTGCTTCTCCTCCTCCTTCTTCTCTTCCTCCTTCTCTTCCTCCACAAATCTCTAGTTCACTTTAGTTCTGGGCCCAGCAGCTAACATTGCCTCTTCCTATCATCAGGGTCAAAGCCAGTCTCAATACATTTGAGAAGGTCAAAAACCTCCCTTCAGAGTCCCCGGTTCTGTGCCTCTCATCCTATCATCGGTGCCTCTGCTTAAGGTTTCTAGTGCCTTTACCACCTCTTTCCCTCAAGCCCTACAAAACTGTTCTCAGGAAAAACAAAACAAAAACCCTGAAACAAATTCGCTTTAGTTATAACTGGAGATAATTAAGCTCCAGTTTCAAGAACCAAATGATGAGTCAGGAAGAGTTTTGTGAGGACTAGCAGAGGAGTTGGAGGTGGAGGGGTAGAGAGTTGAAAGAGGAGGGCAGGCAATGGCTGCTCTCGTACCACACTCATTTAGCCTAGTGTGACCAGAGGAAGGGCTGGTCACCAGCGGCGTGATGAGACCAGAGGTACTTGGGCTTAGACACTGAGAGGCGTGGGTTTAAATCTCTTTGAGACTTTGGGCAAATCACCTTAAACTACTTGAGCCTCTGTTCCCTCAAACTGGGAAGATTAACTATAATCCTGGGCCAAAGGCCAAACCCATGGCCTGAGACATAAGCAGGTGCTCAAAATTGGCTAGTATTCTTATGATGTTAATTATGGATATATTTACATTGATAATAACAAAGGGGATAAAGAAGAATTTCCTCTGTTTAGAATTCTAAACCAAGGCCACTCACTACCTTAAATGTTATGAGAAAAATAAATACTTTTTATGTCTGAAAATAATCCTTTCTTGATAGGATATACAAGTATATCTATTAATAAAATACAAAGCATCCAGAGCCATTATTTCCTAAGGGAAAGGCCAAACTAGCACCAATGTCAAAAATTAAAAATGCAAAACAGAAGTAACAGGATCAGGTTAAAGAGAAGGGTTATGATTTTCTTTTTCTTTTTTACCCAACACCCGCTGCTTCTGACTAACCTGAGGTTTTCAATCTGCAACCTAACTTTCCATTATCATGTTTTAAATCCCACAAGATGTGGCTGTTTTCTCTTCTGGACACCCATAGTTTTGTCTTTATTCATGATTTATCATGGTGGTCCTGTTCTGCCTTGACTTAGAGTCTGGAGACTGTGTTTTTGCTCCTGCCCCTGCCCCAATCCCCTTTTCTGAGGTGGCTTCCTCATCATCACTGCGCCCTCCACCAGCCTGATTATTTTATTCCCCTTTCTACAGCTTGAACCTGGTATATTCCAGTACCTAGAAGGAGATTTGGTTCTCCATAAAAGTGGGTGGGGGCAGTGCGAGGGTAGTTCAGTGGTGGAATGCCTGTCATGCGGGAGACCTGGGTTTTATTCCCAGGCCATGCACCGCACCCCCCAACCCCCCCAAAAATGGGTGAGAAGGGTCAAATGCCAAAAATAAAGAAAACTCTGAAAGCCATAAAAGAGAAGCAACGTGTCTCTTGACAGCCTCAATAATATTAAATGCCAATTTCTCATCAGAGGGCATGGAGGCAAGAAGGCAGTGGGGTGACGTATTGAAAGTGCCAAAAGCAAAAAACTGCCAACCAAGAATTCTGTATCTGGCAAAACTGTCTTCCAAATTGAGAGAGAAGGACATTTCCAGGTAAGCAAAAGTTTAGGGAGTTTGTCACCAATAGTCTTGCTCTACAAGAGATGCTAAATAGAGTTCTGCAGGTTGAAAGGAAAGGTTAATAGACAGTAGATTGAAGCCACTTGAAGAAGAGAAGGTCTCTGGTAAGGGTAATGATGTGAGTAAATATAAATGTCAGTGCTATTGTATTTTCGGTTTGTAACGCCACTTTTTTGCTTCCTGCAGGATCTAAAATGCAAATGCATAAAATAAAATGATACATCAGTAGTTTTAGAATCATAGTGCATGAGCATGTAATTTGTGACAAGAACTATGTAAAGGTAGGGGGACAAGGGATGTAAAAACATAGTTTGCATATACTATTGAAGTTAAATTCGTATCAAATTAAATGAGAATGTTACAGATTTAGAATGTTAAATTTAAGCCCCACAGTAACTCAAAGGAAATGTCAGAGACTATGCAAGTTCATAGAGACAGAGATTAGAGTATAGGTTGCCAAAGGCAGGGGGCAATGGGAGTGGGGAATTAATGCATAGTGGGTACTGGGTTTCTGTTTGAGAAGATGGGAAAGTTTTAACAATGGTGAGGGTTCTACAACAAAGTGAATATGATTCATCCCACTGAATGGGATTGGGAAGTGATTGAGATGGGAAAGTTTTAGGTATAGATGTTCCTACAACGAAAAAAAAAAGGAGCAACTATAGAGACAGTGGTGATTAAATACAATACATGATCCTAGACGGATCTAGGAAAAGAAGAGAAAGGTTCAAAGGGACATTACTGGGATACATGAAAAAAATGGTATATAGGCTGTGAGAATGATATCAATTTTGAATTTCTTGAACTTGATAACTCCACTTAAGGTGGTCACACAAGAGGATATTGTTGTTCTTAGGAAATGTAAATGGCAATATTAAGTGTTCAAGGAGCGTGATGTATAAGGTCTGCAATCAAGTGTTCAGAAATGGATAGCGAATGATTGATAGATAGATGATGGATAGACAGGTAGGTAGATAGACAGATAGATAGATAGATAGATAGATAGATAGATAGATAGAATGATACAGAAAATATGGGAAATTTTTTAAATTGAAAGATCTGGGTATCTGGGGGGTGGAGTGGGAGTACGTTGGAGTTCTCTGTATGGAGCTTGTACTATTTTTATAACTGTCCTGTGAGTTTGAAAGTATTTCAAAATGAAAAGTTAAAGCAAATTTAAAAAGTGGATGATAAGGGAAGGAATGTAATGGAAATGATGAAAAGAAAGGAAAGTGAAGAGTGAATATTTGCCAAATAGTCACTAAAATTTTCCCAGTGATAGACCCGAACAATGAAACAAATTTAAGCTGTCAGAGCTACTTCTGTCTGCTGACTTTAATCTAAATAGTACCTGAAAAGATGGCAGTATGACTGACTGCCCCACATTTTATTTACACCAGGTTACACAATTTCCCCTCTAATCATTTCATTCTATTCCTTCCTTTTCCCAGAACCTTTGGCAGCAAAGGAGAGAGACTTGTATCCTGAGAGTGTACCAACTTGCATTTGCTTTTTGATATGAGCTGGGAACCTCTTGGTTCAAATACTGCTTCCCTGAGTCCACAACTGATGAGCTTGGGTCATACAAGCCATTTTCTCTGGGGTGAATATGGCATTTTTTAAGTGACTAAGGGCATTTACAATGGGCTTTTGTATAAACACCTTGTCATTTTTATTGCCTCTCTTTAAAGAAATATTTGCACAACAATTTTTATTTTATTAATAGGTATATTTTTCTTGCAGCAGGAAAGGATTATTTGCGGGCACTAAAGTGTTTATTTTTCCCATAACCTTCTGGGTATTGGCCTTGGGTTTGGAATTCACTTTCCCTATCAGGAAAGTGGAATAGAGAAAATTCCTCAAACATGACCAGTGAAAATAAACAGACGGGTTTGGGAGGCTGCTTTTAGAGCCGTCAGTTCTGTTGACATCTCTGTCTTGCCAAAGGAGAAAGGGCACATTCTGACCTTCTGTATAACACCAGCTCTCATTACCATACTCCTTCCTTCTAAATGAGTTGGGGGCGCCACATAAAGAAGAGGCAGGAAAGAATCAGAAAAGACTGCAGCTGAAATCTCTTAAATTGATGCAAAAAGATAAGGCAAATCAAAAGGAATGAAAAAGCCAAGCATGGTACTGTTAAATTAGACTTTTAAATATCCTTTTGATATCAGGAGTTTAGTACAATTGTCTCCTTGAATTTGGCAGGGAAATCATTAATCATTTGATGTTAAATTTATACAGATGGTTGACTAAATGAGCGGCACTAAGGCCTATGCTGCAGTAAACCAGAAGAAAAAAGGGAGAGAAAAAGAGGAAGAAAGAGAGAGGAGAGAATGGAGATAGAAGAAAGGGGAAATTTTCTCCTTGCAGGTCACTCATAAAACTAATCTAGTAGTCCTGACTATTTCAAGACTCCAGTCTTTGGATTCTTGCCTGCCTAAATGGTAAGTGGTTTTAAGAGCTTAAAACAAACAAACAAAAAACTTGCCAGGTCCAAAGATAGAACTCATTCTAGTACCAAGCAACTTTTAATAGATGTTAACTCCGGGCAGATTTGAGTGTTGCATAACTTAGGGCTTATGCTATCCACGTCAATCATTTGATGAGCTGCCAGTTTCCACCTGTCATCACCGGGCACCGGGGAGCACAGGCCAGATGCAGAGCAGTGTCCAGGGGAGAACACATTCCTGCTGTCATGCGACTTCATGGATGTGAAGTTAAAATGTTCAATGCAGGTGGTTCCCAGGTGAAATGCGTTCCCTCCTGCCTCCTAACACAGCCACAACCAATACATGTTTAAAGACCTCAAGTCTGGCTTTCTCTTACTTTTGTAGCAGAACAGCAGAAAGTGGAAAAACCCAGAAGCCCAGACAGATACGAACAGCCCACTCAAGTAAACCAGAGAAACAGAAGTCTATCAGGAAAAAATATACTTTGGAACATGTTATTTTTTTTATCTGTCTTCTAACTGGCCATCTTATAGAATTAAAATGCGCAATGATTATGGTGTATACCCTCAATATCAAAACCCCGAATCAACCGCCATGGACCTGCTTTGCCGTAGAATTATATTGTTCAAATGTTCCAATGCCATGCGGTTATTTGTCTATCAACATTTTATTTTTAATTTTTATTGTGTATTTGTGCACTAATGTCAAAACACTATGTAAATTACTACAGGGAGCCCAGAAGCAAATGAGATGTGGTACCTGCCATCAAGGACCTATCCTCACCAAATGTAATGTTCCCAGATAGGAATTCCTAAATCACCTCTCCCTCCCTCCATTTAAAAATATGTTAAAAGAACATATTTTTCCTTAGGCAATCTGAGATTCCTACATTATCTCAGTTGGAATGAGTATCAAGCCATCACCAACTTTTCTTGAGGAACAAATACCTTCTTTATCCACCCACCACCCACCACCCACCATCCACCTAGCTGTTTCCCCTTCTAGAGGCCCAATGCCATATTTCCTAGTTTATACCCTCACAGCTTTAGTTGGATGCCCTCCTAACTTCACTCCAAGCCTGCACGATCCTCGTCCACCGATAGGCCTACAGAGCTCTGCCAGATTCATTTTGCAAAAATGCCAGGTTCATCAAAGCACCCCCCTGAAAACATCAGTAAAGCTCTCTGCTGCCTATGACCTCAACTCTAGATTTCTCCAAGGGGTGCTCAAATTGGGACCCTCTCAAGGCACTGAAATAAAATGAAGAGATGTGGCCCAGCTAAAGTCAGTTGACCAGTAGGGTTTCTGGCCAGGTTGGAGTTTGTTAAGTGAGAATCACATTTGAACCTAACTCACCTGCAGTATTTAGGGCTGCATTCATTTTTTGGATGTGAGTGGCAGCCCCATTTGTGCATATAAATTGGATAATTACACTAATAATTTGGAATTTTTGCATTCAGAATCAGCACCTGTATATAACAGGAGAACGAGACAGAAGGCCAATTGAAACTTTGGCCCTTAATATGTGAAAACAGCACTTTCTAGACAGCTTAAAGACTGGAGGTTTGAAGAGACCTAAGAGGAAAGCGGGGTGGGGGTGGGGCAAAAAAAGAGTACATAGCCATTTTGTTTGTACATTATTTTCTATTTAAAGATAATAATGTGGTGCAGAAAAGTTGAAACATGAAAATTATATATTTGGTTGTCTCATCTCAACATCCAGCAGAGTAACAATTGTCATAAAATTACCATACTTGTGCTGGACATAATTTGTTACAGGTCGATGGTCTGAAGGCTCACATCTACCCTGAGATGGGAGAAGAACTTATCATAGCGTGAATTCTATCCTGCGTCTTTCTAGAAAGAACATGGATGGCAAATGGAAAGGACCAACTTTGCTAACCAGCCATAATATGTAAAATACTGTTGAGGAGGAGTAGAAATATCTGTGTGTTGATTGAGGGTAATTCATTTAACCCCCAACGCATCAGATCTGCCATGAAGGACTTAATCATGTGGGAAATGAAATGAGCATTCTCTGCATATCAACAACATAACAAACTATTTACCTATGATATCTCGTTTGTCTTAATGGCACTGTGCAATAGATTATTATGGTCCCCATCCTACAGATTGGGAAAGTAAGAGAGGTTAAATAACCTATCCAAACTCTTCAGCTAGTAAGTGGCACAACAAGGGTTAAAACTGGTTGGAGAGATGGCAATGGAGGTAGAGATGGCAATGGAGGTAGGGATGGAGGTAAGGATGGAGATGGAGGCAGAGATGGAAATGGAGGTAGAGATAGAGATGAAGGTAGAGCTGGAGATGGAGGAAGAGATAGAGATGGAGGTAGAGAGGGCAATGGAGGTAGAGATGGAGATGGAGATGGAGGTAGTGATGGAGATGGAGTTAGAGATAGAGATGGAGGTAGAGATAGAGATGGCGGTAGAGATGGAGATGGAGGTAGAGATGGCAATGGAGGTAGAGATAGAGATGGTGTAGAGATAGAAATGGAAGTAGAGATGAAGATGGAGATGGAGGTAGAGGTGGAAATGGAGGTAGGGGTGGAAATGGAAGTAGTAATGGATATGGAGGCAGAGATAGAGATGGAGGTAGGGATGAAGATAGAGGTAGAGCTGGAGATGGAGATGGAGATAGAGATAGAAATGGAGGTAGTGATGGAGATGGAGGTAGTGGTGGAGATGGAGGTAGGGATGGAGATGGATTTTAGTGGTGGAGATGGAGGTAGGGTTGGAGACGGGGAGTGTGAAAGGATACTAGTAAAATGTTTTGGGATTCTTCAAACTACTCCCTTAGGCTAGATGCCCAGAAGAAGAGAGAGAGGGGAGAATGGCTCAGCCACAGTGGCTGTTAGGAACATATCATTTCCTCAAGCATATTAGTGCACAGACCAAGACTGAAGGCTTTGGTCTGGTTTTGAAACTCTCAACTTACTGTACACTATCTCTTGGTCATCTTTAAGGTCTCTTTCTTCCATTTAATTTTTTTTTAATCAAGGGCCATGAAGCTTAAGTTAACCCAGGACCCTTGAACTTGATGAATGTCACATTTGAGCTTTAATATTATTTTCAAAGCTAATATAACATTCAAGCAACCGCAGAGATGTCACAGGATTTGAGGGATAGTAGAAACAACTTTCTTGAACAAGTTTCCCCCACTAATCTTGACACCATGCCTCTCTGCATTATTCTTCTTTAGGATTAAGGTAAAATGCTAAAATGTATATTAAATCTGGGAGCTTAACAGACTCAGCCATTGGCACTCTGCTTTCCTGAGCTTTTCCACCACACCCCCACTCAGTCCATGACAACTAAATTTAGTTTATCAGATTATTCCTAGCAGAGTGCAGCCTCCTAAGGCAGTAGGATAAATGCAAGTGGGTTTAGATGGGAAAATGAGATAAGGACAGATGCAGAGCCCTGGGCACTTCCTGAGGGTCATCAGCAGGGAGAATTGAAGTAGGGAGAGCCTCGAACCAGCAGAATCCTGAGCCCAGAGAACAAATTTTTTCCACTTCTCACCTTCTCCCAGCACTGGCTCCAAGGGAGCTCTGGTTACAAATGCTATGATTTGACAAATTTGGCTTTTAGGATCCCTTATCTGTACAGCTGGTTCTTTCCCAAGGAAGGAAGAGTCCTGGTCACTCCAGCACCTTTCTGAGGGCTGTGTGCATAAAAAGGATGCAGACAGGCTCTTTTGTGGCTTGTGATATAATTGCTCAAAAAAGTGTGCTTTGAGGCTTTTCTGACTCTCAAAAGTCATTTTTAAGCATGTGAGTAGAGCTGAGTTGTGTTTTTTGAAATATCAAAGTTCCAGCTTAGCCATAGTTAATCAGTAAAATCTTCATTACTGATACAGAGTAACAAAATTTGATCCTAATGAAATAACTTTAATAAACTACTTATTGGAAAAGTTGATGGTAGATATTAAAGAAATGAGTGACCATCTGTATACTTTATTTTAATAGATTGCACTTATGTTCTATTTAGCACACACTCCCTGTGGAAATAAAGGGTGCCTTAGGCCTGAGAAGTATTCCAGAGCTCGAGAGAATAAAGTTACAGGAAATGATGCACGTAAATATAAATTGGTGGGCAAATGTGACACTAATGTTATGGATTAAATTGTGTCTCCTCAAAAGACACATTCAAGTCCTAACTGCTGGTCCTGTGAATGTGACCTTCTTTGGAAACAGGATCTCTGAAGACGTGATTAGTTAAGATGAGACCAAACTGGAGAAGGTTGGGCCCCTAAATCAGTATGACTGGTGACCTTATTGATTTGGAGGAGAAGTGGACACAGACAGACATGAGAGGAGAAAGAACATGTGGTGAAGGAAGCAGAGATTGGAGTGATGCAGCAGCAAGCCAAGGAACATTGAGATGCTGACAAACATGGGAAGCTGAGGAGGCATGGAGTGTTCTCTTCTACAGGTCAAGAGAGAGCATGGGCTTGCCTACACCTTGATTTCAAACTTCTAGCTTCCAGAAAAGTGACAGGGTACATTTTTGTTTTAAGCCATCTAGTTTATGGTCATTTGTTATGCCCTATGCAATTAGGACACTCATAATTATTAAAATGATAATGATAGCAGAGAATATGGATAGCCTAGTGCCAGATGCAGTTCTAAGGACTAGACATTTAATCATTCTTCTATTCCTTCCAGCAATCATATGAGGTAGGCACTAATATCTCCATTTTATGGATGAAGGAACTCAGGTACAGAAAGGTTAAGTCAATTGCAAAAGTCACACATAAAATCAAGGGGTGGAACTGAGATTCAAACCCAGGCAGCTTGGTCCATGTTTTTAACCTCTCTGATGTAACAATGAGACAAAGCCTGGGCTAACTCTACCCTAAGGCAGGAGAACATTTATTCCAGTGAGGAAGGGGACAGATACACAAAATTAGGAGATAATGGAAACAATCCCATATCTGCTTTATGGAATCCCAAGTAAAGGTGTTGAAAACTTCTGAAAGATCTCATTTTTTAATGTTTTCTTCCATTTATTTGGTATCTCATAGCAAAGGACTTTTAAATGGTGAGTTTAGATATGATGTAAGTTCTGTTTTCCATATATACTCCCAAATAAATAAATAAACTACCTAAAGGGACAAAAGATAAAGAAAAAAACTTAGTAAAATGCTATAAGGTTTTTCTCTTGGAGCTAGATTTTAATACATTCAAGATTCTATCTCTGATATGTTTTTTTTTCAATAATCAAGAAGAGATCTTCTTTCTGGAGGTAATGTGAGTATAGGCGGGAAATATCAGCTATCTTGGAAGAGCTGCCTTGGGTCAAGCAGGTAGTCTCTCAATACAAGTCTTAATACATATTATTCACTAGAATTGTAGATAGGGCATGATTTGGGGAAGATGAAGGGAAGCTATTAGAAAAGAGAGGTCTAAACAACATTTGAAAACCAATTTAAAATCATAAAAATGCTATCTTCCTTTATCATCATGTGGTGTCTTTTCTAAAGAGATTTGTGAATAACCGTCTTGTCTTTGACTATATGTGTATTAAAGTTTATGCTCAAAATGATCACACCATTTAGTTACTGTGTTACTGTTAAACTGAATACAATTTTGGCCATCGTCATTGTTGGGAGAATGGCCTTTTCATAAACCATGATCACAAGCCCAGGCTTGGATGGCCTAATAGGCATCATTTGTTCCTCTACCTTCACATGTCTGCCTGGTGATAGGCTTTCCCATTTACTTCTCTCTGCTCCACATTTATGCAGCTTGTCCTACTGTGAACTTCTTCAAATTGACTCTCAAATGACCTTGAAGGTAGCTCATGAAATGAGATGCTGGGACTCTCCAGGTGACCCCTAACTCCAAGAACTCTGTATGATCTTTTGAACAGTTTTGAATACATACATATATATTTTCAAATATATATATTTATAACCATTTTTGTATTTATATATAAATATGTATTTTTATTTATATATATTTATAACAGTTTTGAATATATATAAAAAAGCCGCACAACTAATCCAAGCATTACCCAGAGACCTTTTATTCCCCATACCTCCCGCAGCTCCAGGGTATGTTTCCTATTAAGGAATTACTTTTCTCTGAGAAGTGATCTGCCTGGCCCCTGAAAGAGGCTCCATTCCCATTTAATGCCTGCTAGAAGTTCCTGAGATTGGTTTAGGCAGGTGGTCTCTGAATACAGGTTCAGCACACATTATTCATACAGGAAATAAGATCAGGGCTGAGAAAAATCCAGGTCTGAGGACAGGTGAGAAGGATTGACAGCCTTGATTTGGAGTCAAGTTGTCCTTCTTGCTTGACCTTGGGCAGTTCACTTAACCTGTGTCTTCACCTCTCTAGATAATATGCACAAATACTTCCTGTCCCCTTCCTATCTCATTCAAGCATTATATGGCAATTATATGAAGCATTTGGAGTTCCTCTGTTATCCTTGCCCTGGAAAGGTGAGAATTATTGGTATTATATATGATTCACCATTTACCAATTGCCCGGCATGAAAGGGGCATTCTCGGCTGACATACAAATAAGAGTGGTCCATTTTTTTGCAGCTGTACCACGTCACTGCCTGTGAAATACAGAAGTCACACATAAGCTAGCCTCAGGTGTGCCATGTACCCCACCCCTATTTTTAGTTATTTTAGAACTCTACCGAAGTGAAGCACAAAGTATAAACCTCTTGCAAACTTTTTCACCTGTGGCTCAGTTCTGAGCACATGCAATGCAAATAAAGTCCCATTGAACCATGTAAACTAATAAAAGAAGAAGCCAGCCCATGTGCTGGATCCAACAGCCATGGAAATATGAAAGTTTCTGCCTCCCTCTGGGCAATAATCTATCTGTCTCTCCAGTATTCTTCCCAGGAGGCCTCCCAGCTGCTCAAAGTTGACACAAAGAGGGACCAAGTTCACCCTTTTTCCCACAAAGCACCCCATTTTCCCTGCACACAGACACACACTCAGTTTGAGGCAATTATTGGCAATTTCACTTTCTTCAGCAAATTGGCTCAATTTGGTTGTTTCACCCTTCCTGCCACAGATAAGCTCCCGCCCATTGACTCTGATACATCGTTCATAGAATCTCATTTTCATCCCTGTCACAGGAGTCCAAATGCCAACATACTGATTATTCTTGCTGTGACAAATGCTGTACCTCTTCATCATTCTCTTCAGGTCTCAGTCTCTTGAGAAAACAGCTCCCTCCTTCTCCCAGCCTTGTCATAGCCCAGCCCGCTAAGATCACCACCATCCCTTTTCAATCCCTTTGCAAGTCCACCCTGGACATTTTTCATACAAGTTCTGAAATGACATCTTTTTTTTTTCTCAGTTCTGCCTCACCCATTTCTTGCCTATCTAAGTGTCCTTGGATAGCCCTTAGGTTAGCAGGGCAAATCCATCTGCCTGTGTAGACTATCTAGCCAAGATTAATTTTAGCACTCCACAAACCACAGTTCGTCCTGCTGATCTAATCGAGGTATCCAACCTGCATGCTGGCCAGAGCTGGGTGCTGGCTGATGGCACAGCAAACAACCTCAAAAATTTCTTGTGAGTCAGCTAAGGAGCATCCAGGCATGCAGAATCACTGGACAAGTTCACACATTTAAACATGATGACTTGGCAAGGATCATTTAGCATGAAAGTGACACTCATTTTCCAACTGCTACTTTGGGCAAGGTCGAAGGGCAGATCCAGTAAAGCATCTGGAAAGGACACCACATGGTGACCTGGCAGAGCTGGGAAAGTTCCTTGGACAGTGTCGCCTTCAGGACATCCTAAAATACACCGACTTGGGCAAATGTGGCCTAAGTGCTATTAGTAAATTTGATGTCAATTTGACAAAGAAGCTGGGGCTCAGCATCTCCAAAGCCCAGAATGCCCATTATATCCCTGAGAGCTGTGACTATAGGAATTTCTTTCTCAAACACTTAGCTTGCAAAACAATTGAATTGTTTGTCAAAATTATACCTCTTATTTCTTTCTTTTAAAATATGCCCGCCGAACCTTTTAGCAAGGAAATGCATCTTGTTTTTTTATTCTCTATTGGCCTACTTTGCCATTTAAAAATGCTTGAGAAGACTTTCCCTCACCCTTTCCCAATGGCGTATGGGGAAGTGATGAGTGCACAGATCAACTCCTCTCTGCTCTCTTAGAGTATCTTCAGTATCCCAGGAATTTAAATGTTGGTAATGTTGACAGGAGTGCTGACATTTCCCATCTGAAGTCTGGAAGGAGATCAGTCCTGTGAAACAGACAGCCTGATCTTGAAGTAAAGTTCACTGGAGAATGATTTAGATTGACTTTTTAGAGGCCAAGTATGATCAGACAAAATAGATATCTTTTATAAAATAAAAAAAGCAAGGCCCACTCTGGGCAGTTAAAACTCAGAGAAGTTAGGTTTCACTCTTTTTTTTAACAATATTTTTCCCACATCCACTTGATTTGTGTGAAACTGTGGAAAAAGCAAATCATTTTCTTTTCTTCCTTCTATCCTATCTCCTACATATCTTACTACTTTCCTATATGATAATTTTATTGCAGAAATATTTTAATGCTCCAAATAAATTGAAATTTGATTAAAGTATTAGGAATGAGGAAACACATTAGATGATAGGACCACTGAGTACCCAGCACCTTGCCCAATGTTGTCTAGATGAAACTAAGGTAGTTAGGTTTAGGTGTTAACTTGGCCAAGTGATGGTGCTCAGTCATTCTGTTGCTATGGACTTCAATCATCAGCATATGAAATTCACTGATGGCTGATTACAACTGCAGATGGCTAAGGGGAGTGCCTCCTATAATGAGTGATGCTTAATGTAATTAGCTGGAGGCTTAAAACGGAGCGGTCAGAAGAGAGCAAAACAGCCTAGCTCACCTCAGCTCAGTGCTCAGAGCAACTCAGACCCAGATGTTTAGAGATGCAGAAAGGAATGGCCTGGAAAAAGCCATTTGAACCCAGGAGCCAGGAGGGAAGGCCTGCAGACATCACTGTGTGCCTTCCCATGTGACAGAGAAAGCCAGAGGAAAACCAGCTGCCTTTCCTCCAAAGGACTGTAAATTTGTAACGAAATAAATCCCCTTTATAAAAGCCAATCCATCTCTGGTATATTGCATTCTGGCAGACTTAGCAAACTAAAACACTAAGGAATTGAAGAAATCTAACTCCCAAACTTGGGTAAAAATGAAATGACACCCAGGATTGTGCCTGGCACAGAGTAGGTATTCAATACTTTTTCCTTCCTTTCCCTTCCCAAAACAGCCAGAGAAATCTCTTTCTAGGGTAGGCCACCAATCAGTTTTCACAGACAGCAGATCAAGAATATTCAGTGTCTCATTCTACCCAGCCATGAAAAATATCCAGGTCAGCAAGCAAGGCCCAAAATGCCTATGAGGAGAGCCTGAATTCAGATTACAAAATCAGATAACTGCTCCAACTTTTCTATGTTGCCTTAGTCCTAGAACTTCCCTAACTGTTGTTAGTAAATACCTCCCTGAGCCAAGAATACGTTCAAAAGAAGGCTTTCTCCCTCACTCTAAGTGGTCAAAATGACTCTCTGCTCAGTGCTACTGCTGTTGATTGTACTTGCTGCTTCAGAGGGAAGTCTGAAGAACAAGTCCAGATCTGGGTCAGATGTCCATCAACAAAAGCCATGAAATATAGGGATATAGGATAATTCCAGATTCTACCACATATTTTTTTCAAAGTGAAAGATGATATCTTCTGGAAATGGCTTGAATACAACCCTTTCCAACAATCTAGTAACAAATTTCAGAACTTTGAGTTCTTTCCATCCTTAGAAATCTTTGGAAAACTTTTAAAAATATGCTCATGCATTGGCCTAAAAAATTGCACATGTGTGGAAGGGCCTACATTCATTCCTCTACTGAGAAGCTTTCTCATTTGGTGGAAACAGATTATTCTCTGGGATGAAAGAGTATAGTCTGGCCAAAAAAAAACAGAGTCAAACTTTCAAAAATTGCACTCCTTCAAACAATTCTTACCAATTGCTCATCATTTTTCTCAAGAAAATGGTCAGACCAATTGTAAGTTTTATTTAGGTAAATGCTTGATGGGTCATTAAAAGGTGTACATGGAAGACTATAATTTTTTTAATGCAGCCTTGGATCAGCAGCTTTGGATCAGTATTTGAACTAAGGAACTAAAGAGACAGGAAACTATGATGTAATAGTTTCATTTTTTTTCATATATAGTCTTGTTGATAGGTGTAACCCACATTTACATAGTCATATATATGAACAATTCATTATGTATACACATATGTGCACATTGTTCACCAATGAAAATTCATTATCAAATTCAAACATTACTAAAATATACATGTAACATCCCTCCTTAGTTTCCCAAAAGTGCCAGTCCAAACACAGTCAGGTGAACAATTCCGTCCATCACTGGCCTGTATTGTTCCAGGTACATGGTTTTCTTAGGTCTGGCTTAAAACAACAGTCAATTTTAGGGCATCAGAAAGAATGAAATGGCCTGGCTTGACTATTTTCCAAGCTATCCTTAATAATCATTAATTCCCTCTGCTGTATCTTTGAAGTGAAAACCCTAAAAAGCCACGTGAGAGGAGAAACTTGGCAGCCATAACCAAGTAACCAGGTAACCATACTTAACAAAACCAAGTCATTGAACTTAATGTCATCAATAATGGGACACCAGCATCATGCGGCTCCTTGCATGATGTCCTAAGAAGGCTACAACCTCATTCCTGTGGTCTTACTACCAAAAATTCATAATCTGAATCTACTCATGAGGAAACATAAACCTAACTGAGGGGTATTCTACAAAATAACAAGCCTGTACTCCTTAAAACAAAAGGGACATAACAACTAGATGGTGTCATTACTCTTGGGTTGGAGCTGGGCCAGGGAAGAAGTCATATTCTATCTAGACTGTGACCCGAATGATATTATTATGCCAATGGCAAATTTCCTGATTTTGATAATCACGTAGTACTTATGTGAGAAATTTCCTTGTTCTTAGGAAATACCCAAGGAAGTATTTAGGAGTCAATATAATGTGCCCGTATTTCACTATCAAATGGTTTCCCCCCCAAAAAAGAATATGTGTGTATTCCTTTTTTCATGTGTTTCTGTTATGCACACATGTGTATATATGTATATATATATGTGTGTGCATATATACACACTGTGTGGGAAGTTCTTTGGACCAAAACTTTTCATTAAGTTTGAAATCACATCAAAATAAAAAGCTGAAAAAATTTTTCATGTGTGAAGAGGGAGGAAATCTGTAACGATGCAAAAGAAAATACATAATTGGTCTAACAGACATAGACAGAGATGAGGGTGATTTTGATCCTCTGCTCCTTTTTCTAACTTAGGAGATTTTGATAAGAGGATGTTCTCATTTATTATTTTCATTCTTAAGTTTAAAAAAGAAACAACTTTCTTTCAACTTGAATATCCATTTCCCCCATTCTCACTGAATGGGGAACTCATTTATTCTTGTTACACTTACCCCAGGCAGAATACTGTGCACTTTACAGTAGGGAGCACAACAATGAACAGGCATATCTCCTTTTCCGCCAGCTTAAAGTTTTGTGGATAGAGAAGGCCTTCTCTCTTATGTTCAACTGTTTACCTGCAATAAGAATTGAAAAAAAAAAAAGTGATACAAACAAAGTGCCATAAGAGCTTGCACTTCTGCATTCTCTCTGAGTTTTGAGATGAGAGGAATTGGTGGAGGAAGAAGAGGATGGGGAGACAACACAAAGCATCTGGTCTTGCCCACACCACAGGCAGGGGTGAAAAGTGGGGCCCAGAAAGACCTGCCCTGCCCTTGACAGACATTTTTTTTACATAGGAAATATTTCCTTCAGGACCGGGTGTTGACAACTTGAAGTTGAATTGAAGTTTCCAAGTTGAAGTTGGACCAGAAACATAAGCAAAGATGTGCAAATCCTGACTCAGGTAAGAACGAAATTTGGTAATGACCTTTCGATGGAATCGATGTAAGGTGATTCTTGATTGGTTTTGTTGCAGATATTTTCACACACTAAAAGTGAACACTGTCTGCCACCTTTCCTATATTCCAAAACTGAGATACTGGAAATACGCTGAGATGACAGAGCTGGTCAGAGTAATTCTTGGATTTATAAGTTTTAATGCTATCAACAATCTGATCCATAGAAAAATATTTTTCTAGTTATACCAATTTTAGATAAAAGAGTCCAAATGGATTCCTATTATTTACAGTTTATAAATCTACCCTACTCCTCACCCTTCCTCTCTTTTAAAAACTACAGAGAAACAAGACATGTGACATATCAAAGGACCCCTGGTTCAACCTTTCCTAAATGAGATTGGAAGTCCATATATTTTTCAATACTAGGTATGGCCATTAGAAATCATGGCACCTATATATGATTCTTCCACAGCCATGGAGATAACTCTGACCTACTGAAATAGATTACTTCAAAAATATGGAAGAAGTAGCACTTTATTTTGTTAAGATATATGAAATCAGGGTCCTTTTTGCTTTTGGAACTGACATGACACAAAAGAAACAATTTCAACTTCTTTTTGTTGTAGAAAGATTTATATGTGGAAAGCATTCTACCCTCCCTTGGGCAAAAATATCTGGCATGGTTAACAAAAATACTGTGACTCATTATTTCTTGGCCAGAATTCTTTGCCATGCCATTGGTCTGGTCAGTTTGACTGAAAAGAACATTTTTAAAGATTGCTTTAATTTAATTTTATATTTTATTATATATTAGATATTTATATAAAGGCAAATTGGTTTTTGTAATTTAATTCCTGCAGTTTGGGCTATACATACACTTCATTTTGCCATAATATGCTTTGAGTAATTAGAAATGACAATTTCTCATCATAAATATTTGCAAAGCTCCCATTTAGTTCTGGGCACTTGGGAACTGTAAACTTATAACCACCAAAAAAAAAAATACTTCCAATGTTAGTATCTGCATGTGACTCCATGTTTATTTGTAGTTATGATGACCAGGAAAATTGAGGTGAGATATTAATCATACTGCTTTTAAAAGCAAGACAAATTCAGTTATAGTGTAGTCAAATATTCAAGAGATTAAGTGGACTAATTATGGGTCTAAGTACGCTTTATTTCTTGGGGGACTTTAAAGGATATTCATTACCATCACTCTTTAACTGGCTTGTGAACCCCCTTTTAACTGTCCTTACATTCCCTTTCTCTATCTAAAACCAAAGTGAAAAGGATCCAGGGAAATGAAGGAAGTCACGTACAACCAACTCTGCTCAGAGAACCTGCAAAAGATGGGAGCTTATTAAGAAGAAGAAGGAGGAGGAGGAGAAGGGAGAAGCGAAAGAGGAGGAGGGAAAGGATGGACAAGGACAAGGAGGAGGAGGAGGAGGAAGGAGAAGAAAAAGATCTTTGGGCAAACAAAGGGAGCCACCTAAATATTTAAATTGAACTGAGAAAGTGCTCATTCCTGGACTGACATCCTCACCTGAGCAAAACATCAACCAACTGTTGCCTCCAGCCTTGAAATACATGGTTCATGTGCTTGGACGCATTACACCTGCCCCAGTCCTGAACCCCACCCTCATCACACTAAGAGTTTGATGAGTCTTTCCCATTATTCTAGACTTTATCCTTTGATTTATTCTTGGTCATCTTTCCGCTCAGGTTTAAATGTTCCCTCTATCCCCCTTTCTGTTTTTCTCACCTCTTAATGCTTGACCTTTTCAGGACCCTGTATAAAAAGACATATCGCCTCTGTTACTTGAACATTTTTTCCTTCTCAGTCTACTCCCCGAGTCTCAGATTTCTTCTTTTGCCTTTTTAACTTTGCTTCAGCTGTCATTGGCATGTTAGTGCTGTCCTCCTTTGAAACCTGTCTGCCATTTCCCTTTCCCTCATCTGCTTTGACCTTTAACTCTATAACTACACTGAAAACTGTGAGGCATTTTGGGATACAGGCTGGATGAAAAGTGATGCATAAAAACTCATATGCTACAGTATGGTAACAGCTTCAGCTTCTATTGTTTGCTCTTTTCTATAGGTTGGTTTGAAAGGGATATCACATTTTTGCCATTTTACCTAACTTCATTATTTCATTCTCAATCCAAAATGACCAAACTGGTTGGGCACATAGCAGAGAACAATACATTTTATTTTTAAGTTATTAGAGCAAAGGGGGGAAAACATCAATTTCTTGGAGTTCTTATTTTGCTTTTTAATTACAGAGTAGTGAAAAATATGTATGGATGCAGAATAATAAATCTTAAAAGTGAATTTTCTCATTAGGCAAATTGGTAGTGTCCATTGCTGTTAAAATAATTTTGGTTTCCATCTTTAATAGTTTTATGTGGAACAGCAAAATGGAAAACTTCTTTTTTCCCCATTCAAGCTGAGGGCAGCAAAAATACATTTTGTTAGAAGGACTTGGTGCAAGGCACTGCCAAAGGGAGAAAGCTTTTGGAAGTTTGTCATGGTAAATCAATGTGTTTGTCATGGGTTAAAGAATGGCTGAAAATACATGAAAACCTGAGGCTGATCGCTTGGTTACAAATGACTTGCAGATGTTAGAATGCGTTTCCCAATAAAAACTACAACGACATGCCAGGCTGCCTGGCAAGAAGGGGCCAAACACCTGCCTAAAAACAATGAGAATCAAAACAAACAGCCACAACCCAGATATCCCTGAGACTTCCTTCCCCAAAGCTAACAATAGCTCCTTCTATATAGGTTTTTTTACATGGAGTGCAAATTCCAAGACTGAACACATTTAAAGTGCATCATTGCCATTTCTTTCCCAGTATATATGAAATGCACTCTTTTTTTCTTTTTTGCAACTTTCGTGACATTGTGATTTATAAGGGGCCTGCTTCTAATTCTCTCATTTCTATACTGATTGCAGAATGCTTCTTCAGAGCCGCCTCGCAGGGCCTGGCATCAGCCTCTCAATGACTAGCAGCTGCCTGATTGTACTTCAAATTCATCATAGAGATTCAGGAGAATTATAATGTGACAAATGGTAATGAAATAGACCCTCTGTTCCCTCCCTAGTTTGAGATACAGATCTACCCTGAAGTTGGATCATTTAAAAAAAAAAAAAAAAACAGATCAAACAATACCTAGGAGGTCTCTAGGCAGAGAAACAGGGACTGCAGGTCACCCACTGGGAAAAGCAACGTTTATTTCTCAGGTCAAAAGACAAGTACCCAATTACCTCCTAAGATAATCAGACCTCATTGAGAGCCAAGTTTCATATTTATAGGCAAGTCTAATGAATGGATTAGTGCAAGGATTTGCAGATTCTGGGAACCCATGCAGGAGAGAAAATGGATTATAAAAGCCCACAAGGATTAATCAAACATTCTGAACTTTTTTAACTTTACCATGAAAGCTGGAAATCACTGGAATATGGTTCAAGATACACTGTAGTTAGGCTACTCAAGGACCAAAGGAAGGAATCCCTCTTATAACTTTGGAAAATATGTAAGTTAGTATCTAGAGAAGGAAATTATAGATACGCATCACTGTTACAAGAAAGAATTTATTTATTTGTCTCAAATAATGGGAACTGCTATCTCTTTATTTACATGTGTATATTTTATTTGTGCTTTGGAAAGTTTTTAACTACCAGTAGCAATTGTGGGGACTTTTTGAGTTCAGGTTTACGTTTATTCTGGAAGGATTTGTTTTAGTTAGATGTGAGCTAACTGCATTTAAACCTATTAAAAGGGTATAATTAAAATGGTTAGGATGTTGAGGCCAAACATTTTGGAGTCTATTGCTTTGGCAGTTTAATTTTATGCAAACACATACACACACACACAGAAAACAATGAAGCCCACTTAAATGAACACCTGCTCAAAGAATAGCCTTGTAGGAAAGACCACATCTGAAATCAAACAAATACAAGTTAAAAACCTCGTGTTAAAGTGATTCAGCCATTACTCTTGTTCTGACTATAATGAAATAATGAATATTTATAATGCAAGCATGAAACAGAATGTAGATATCCACGTGGTCATTTTTAACTTCCAGTCTCAATTAATCACAATCATTCTCATTAAAGCAATTTTCAGTGAAAATATAAACAGATATCAAAACCATTAAAAAGAAGGTATTCATAAATAGATTCATCTTCTCACATGGGGCAGAGACATAATAAAAGGACATTTGCAGAAACCGAACCAGCAACCGAAAGTTTTTTAGAGGTTTGCCTTATCAAAATAATCTTGATTTGCAACATTTCCAAAGTTCAGTTGACGGGTAGCCTGGGTACTTTTTATATGTCATTCCTTTGAAATTTTGTGTCACTCATAAATTCAAAAATTCAGAAAAGATAAAGCTTATCTGGTATATAAATCAAACATAATTCTTCAAATCCCATTCTCTGTTAACTATTCAAGACATTTTCATGTTAAGATTTCCTTAATTACATTATTTTTGCGTAACAGAAGGCTATACATTACATTTAAGGCACAAAGATAAGGTAAGTTTTTACCCTCTCCTTAACTTTAATGACAAGTCCATAATTCCAATATTTCTCCCAAAAGAACCTAAATTCTTTGAAAATTGCAATGCATTTCATTTCAGAAATTCTGTTGTAACGTAGAACATGCAAAAGCATTGCTTTGTGGAATTTGACTCTATTCTGTTTCTAATTATTAGAAGAAGATTCCTGAATGGGCATTCTGATGATCAGATAATCCATTTCACTTTTAAATACGGAAGCATTTTCAGGAGTCCTATCAACTCTGATCTTTTTTTATAGACATTATTGGAAAATGTCACACCAACACTTAAGGACACAGCTCCAAGAGGACATTCTCCAATAACATTACTCTGCAGAAAGGTCAGAGTTGGTTTAAAGATTACATAGCCAAATCTTCCAGAAGAAGAGGTTTTAATTCGATTTTATTTCAGAGGAATAAAAAACAAAACAGGCTTTTCCTGTGATTAGTACCATGGAAACATGACAGCCTTATTTTTATTTATTTAATTTTATTAACAAAGACTTTAAAAGCATTTGTGCCCTTTAATGCCCTAGAAAAACTATCAGATTGATACAAATTTCTATTAGATTTTACAAAGATTGAAACTAAAGTAGAGGGAGAGTCTGTTCTAGGAGCTCACCCACGGTAAAAGGATTCCCAGGAACTGGAACGGCAGCCCCTGAGAGTCCAGCTGAGCCAGTGGTTGCATTTTCACATGGGGCTTATTCATGCCAAGCAGAAAGGAGGGCAGCTTGAGAGCCATGGGCAGTGGCTTCTCACCTTCTAATGACTGTACAATCCCTTGCTGGCTGGAAGGAAGCAAACTCACCTAGAGAAGGTCTGGTTCCTGCAAAGCGGAACAATATAATGAGGAAAATCCATAATTGGCAAGACAAAAATGTCTTGCGTGGCTCCTGGCCCAGTTAACATTCTTGATGCATCTTCTTCTTAGTTACTACTCCTGGCTACTTTGTTAACCAAGTCTCAAGCTTTGGCCTTGCTCAATGTGGCCAAATGTGGCGGACCATTTTGTCATCATAGAGCAAAGCAATGAATTTACAACTACAGTAACAACATATGTTGAATAGCTTCTGTGTGCCAAGGGCTTTGCACACTATCTCACCCAAACCTTGTAATCACCTTACTGAAAGGGAGTTGTTCTCAAATGTTCCAAATTAAGTTTTAGAGAGGTAAGGAACTTGTCCAAGATCACAGAGCTCTAAAGTGCCCAATCTGAGATTGGAAATTAGGTCTGTTTGATGCCAATTCCAATGCTTATTCCAGTTTGCTTAGTGATGAATTTTCAAGTGCAATGACAGGAGATGTACATCTTAGCACCCCTCTAATCCTATTATTTAAATGAGAGCCTACTCATGTGGCCAACACAATGGCCAAATTTCTTTAAGTGTTGCTGAGCATGTTTCCATAAACCAAATCCAAGGGCAGTCTATTAAGCCATTTGTGGTCTAGAGCATATCCTTGGATAAAAACAACTTCATAAATCACCACTAGACTAGGGTGATAGTTTATGTTCAGTTGACCCCCACCTGAGGATTTGTTTCATGTCTTGGATCAATTTGGCAATTTGGGGAATGGATGGCTGGACTGTAGCAGACTTTGATTCTCTTGCCTTGGATTTGCTATGACCAGGGAAGGTATTTTTGGCTTTTCTCTGCACAGCACAGTGATGAGAACTTCCTGTGGGATTTGAGCTTTGTCTCATTTTCCAGTTCCTTGCATAGTGCATTGTATGAGCTTTTGTTCCCTTGATTGTTGATTTTATCAAACAAGCCCACCACAACCTGCATCAGTATTAAGTTTCTACTAAGTACTAAGCACCACACTAGGCATTAGGGACTCAATTATGAATAAAACTTGGCCAGCCCCCAAGGTGTCTTATCTCTTATTCTCGATCATGGTGGATTGTCCAAATCTGATTTACTGAGTATTACCCATAGCCCAGCATGATAAGCCCCCACTTGTCACAGGCATAAAAGTAGGTAGTGGTTATTTCGAAAGCTGTGCAGAGCTATAAGAGCAGTTTTGCTTTGTACTGCTTTGCTTTGCAAGGAAGAGCCACTGTCTCTTTAAGAATGCAGTTTCTTCTAAACTTCCATGCCTAGATGATTAAAGGAATTTCTTAATCTTGATAAATTGCCGCTTGATTCTGGACATGGATTTGATAACATCTTTTTATCTGACAATAGAGTGTCTTCTGATTCAGAATAGCTTCTATTCACATGGAAAATAAAGAAAGGTGATATGGTTGGTTTCCTCTGATGCTTTTGAACATGATGGATGATTATCCTGGTCCAATGACTTGCATGTGTGGGAGACCCCCTTTGTAGTGAAGAGTTTTCTTCCAAGGTTTTCTCCCAAATGGTGTTTTATCTTATAGCCGTATCTCCAATTTGAAATGCCTTTTCAATGAAGTGAATAAAATCCATACCTCTTGACTTTTTTAACATCAAAACGAATTCTTGGACCAGATCTGCAGGCTGACAATCTGCCTTAATTATAATAACATCTAAAATTTTTATCTTAACTATTCACTAATCGAATTATTCCCATTTTTGGATTCAAACCAAAATATATAGTGGATATAAGGATTTGGATAGGGAAATTTGGGATTACATAAGTGATTTTGAAGCTTCATTTTTTCATAGCAGGATCCTTTCTTCCAATGATATTAGAATGTTAGATTTTATCTGAATATGTAAGTCAGATAATAGCAGACTTATTCTTACTGAGGTGAAGAGCAGAACCATCTTCCATTTTTTCCCTGTTTTCTCTTCCCTTGTCTACACTCCTATCCTCCCTTGATGTCTGAAGACCACAACCCCTAGAAGTTGAGTTTGGAAATGATAAGACCAGATTATCTACTTTTACACTAACTTCTAGCTCCAAAACTGGCATCACAATTCCTGGGTCAGCCACAGTCTCAGTATAATTGTCTTTCCAAAATGGATATTTCAAGATATTGAGAATCTGGACTTTTGTGCATGCATTATAATTGCCATTTCCTCTACAGAGTTACTTATTCTGTTTATCACAGAAGGTGTATTAGCCTCTAATTTGCCCTAATAAGACTGTAGGCAATGTTTTTATATTCTACAACACTGATTGTTGCTTATAGATATTTGACTCCCAACAATTGAAATATTTGTAAAGCCCCTGAGGACAGGAAGCATGTCTGTCTCCCTTGTCACTGTGGTCCCAATGTGTTGCACAAAACACCATGTGGTAGGTGCTCAATAAATGTTCATTAGATGTTGTTCTAGTTTTCAAGCCACTGGAGTGCGATATACCAGAAACAGAATGGTTTTCAAAAGGGGGAATTTATTAAGTTGTGAATTTGCTGTTCTGAGGCCATGAAAATGTCCAAATTAAATCAAGTCTATAAAAATGTCCAAATTAAGGCACCAACAAGGGGTTACCTTCATTCAAGAAAGACCAATGATGCTCAGAGTTTCTCTCTGAACTGAAAAGGCACATGGCGTACATAGTGATGTCTGCTAGGTTTCTCTCCAGGCTTCTTATTTCATGAAGCATTTTCCTTCTCTATCTCCAAACGTCTCCGGCTGCGTAGGTTCTGTGGCTCTCATGGCACTCAAGCTTTTTCCAAAATGTTTCCTCTTTTAAAGGATTCTTTTGAATGGGCCACAGTGGCTTGGTGGCAGAGTTCTTGCCTGCTTTGCTGGAGACCCGGGTTTGATTCTAGGTGCCTGCCCATGCAAAAAAAAAAAAAAAAAAGATTCTATTAAACTAATCAAGACCCACTGGGATAGGTGGAGTCACATTTCCCTCTGATCAAAGGTTAATACCACAATTGGGTGTGCCACTTCTCCTTGGAGAAAATCTAATCAAGTTTCCAACCTACAGTACTGAATAGGGATTAAAAGAAATGACTGTCTCCACAAGATGGATAAAAACATGACTTTTCTAGAGTACACAATCTTTTCAAACTGGCACAGATGTATAAAAGGTTAATTTACTAAATATGTCCATTTTACCTAAGTTGTTTTTCTAATTTGTGTCACGTTAAGCCTCAGTATTTTTATACACAAAATGGGGCAATCGTATCTTTTCCATGGGGTATTGGAGAAATCATGATGCTACACAAGAAAGGAACTGGTATTTGGCACAAAGTAGGCATTTAGGAAATATTTATTAATAAGTTAAGAACATTGAGATTAATCTAGGTTAAGTGTTTGGATTTATTGAATTAGTCATTTGCTTTATTATCTCAATGAAATAGGGTTGTATTTTTTTTCCCCCACCTTGAAACCAGAATAATCAGAAAATAGTAATATATGTGCCTTTTTCATGACACTATTTGGTTATGCACTTTTCTGTTGGGATAATGTCAATTCACTAAGTTTCTCAGAGATTATAAAATAAAGCATTTTACGATGGAAATAATCTTTTTTGCTTAAATTGACCAATAACTCAGAAGCAGCTGCAGACAATCTTTTTCTTATGTTCCCAAAAGAAAAAGGAAATCTTTGGCCTCAAAAGGAGGAAGAAAAATTTTAATCCCAAAGGATAATGTTTTAAAAAGTTACAATGGAGCAAAACTGAGGAGTACAATAGAAATTTCATACAAACCTAGCTATAGCTTACCCTAGAATGAATAGCATAATGCATATTGTGGGACCCAGCTTAATTTACTCTGTATCATACCAGACAACAAACATGATACAAACAGAAAGAACAGTGACGCCTTTTAAAATGAATAGTTGGTAGGAGAATATTGACAAAGGGAATTAGTCAGCAAAAAAAAACAGAAGTGGGACCTATATGTATCTAACTCTTCCCTTTATTCCTTTACGAGGTATTCATTTAAAAGGAATTTGCTAGTCTCTCATGTAGTTTACTTGTCAGATGGTACAATTACAGTTATTTTGCAGAGTCAATTTTCTGTTACATAATCGCACAGTCTTATGTCTAATGCAACAGAAAATTGCCTGGGTGGAATAACTTTCAGGTGTTGGTTTGACTCTAGAGGTTTTGCATAAGCATTTTGGTCACAAAACTTTATTTTTGCTCAACTCTCTGCTCAGAAGTCTTGGTTCCAACATCCCTCAGGAGAAGGAAGCATATGTGTCACTATTAAGAGGGTAGGCTTTAGAGTCAGATAAAACTGGGGTTGAACCCCAGCTCCAACGTTTTCCTGTTATTTATCTGTGGGCATGACGTGTTGAATGCTGCCTCACCCACAGTCACCCAGCATGGCCCCCTGATGAGACAAGACTGAGTCTAGCCCTCATCATGGGGAGGAAGGACGCTACCTTGGATGATATCTTGGAGGGGAAAAGGCAAGGTTGGATGTTATTTTATAGCACATGAGCAAGTAGAACAGAGGCAGAGGACATGGTTATATAAATGCAGCTGAGTGATGTGATTGGTGAGACAAAGGTGGGTTGGACCTGTCCACAAATCTATAAGCATGTTCACCCAAATGTATAGCATCTCCAAAGCTGTTCCCTGGAGAGACCCAAGAACTCAAACCATCTACTCCTCTGTACCGTACACTTATATCAAAACTCCCTCCCCCTCCTCAAAGCTTACTATCTGAAGAAATATATCTTTTTTCTCCATTGCCTTTATTAGCATAATTTACCATTCCAAGAGACTCTTGCCAAAGCAAATAATAGTATTTTTCATTAGTGGAACTTCTTTGTGTGTGTGTGTTTTAACATAATTGTACTACATTTAGGTAGTATTGTGCTGTCCATTTCTGAGTTTTTACATTCAGTCCTGTTGCAAGAAGTCCTGGAGCTTCTTGAAACACCTTCAACTTGTGGATAGGAATCATCAATGTACAGCTTATGCCCTAAAATTCTTCAAATCCTGCACTTCAAAACCCTTGACTCACTGTTTCCACCCACCCTGAATTGTTGCATTGTGGTCATTGCCCAATCCTAATCAAGACCCTGCTTTGAAAGACCCATCTTCAACCAAACTTCAAATCCTCAATAGTATCTAACCTTGCCTTTTGCCCTCCAAGGTACTATCAAAACTCTGCAAAGGTGGTGTCTCCCTTATTTCAGTAAGCAATAAACTCAGCTTTGTCTTTTCAACAGATTGTGCTGATTTCGGGAGAGCCAGTCTTTGACAGGCTACATGTTTATACATAATGGTGGTGTCATTTCTAAAATCCAATACACAACACTTAGAGTTTGGGAAAAGTATTTTATATGGAATCCTGTTAAAAACTATAAGAAAACAGTTACACACCCTCCCCACTCCATCCCCAGAGGTTAAACCAAGTGTCTCCTACCCCAAATCTGTTTCTCTGTTTATTCAAGTTGCAGAAATAACAAAAAAATTCAAGTTGGAAATATTCAAGTTGGAGAAATATCTCTGTCTCCCTGGGTTTGTATGTTATGTTTGCTTGGGTCTTCTTGTCACTTGTCATGCACTGTCTTCTTTTGTTCATTCATCAAACCATTTGGATGCTCAGTCTGGAAGTGGATTGAGTTGTATACGGCAAAGCCATTGGCCACTAAGAACACTCAGTCTAACAGTTTAAAGAAAATAAAGGTTTCCTCACTATTCTAAATGTCTTAAAAACAGACATCATGTCTTTATGATGCTCCGTATCACAGAACCAAATACATATCATGAACTCAAGGAGTAACTATGGATCAAAATTGGCTCCCCTCACCACCAATCAAACCCCTTTCTTCACAGACAGAGGATAGAATAGCGGTTTAGAAGATCTGGTGTTTCCAAGGACGAGATGAAGTTATATCTGCTTGACATTTAAATGATTTAGTCAAATTCATTCTAAAATTGAATCGGTCCAGATGTGTTTAATTGTGGAGACAATGCCCAAGCCTTCTAACACCATTGCTTTGGGAAATATGCCTTTAAGACTTACTTTCCTCCCTTCAGGTCTTTGAAAATGGTGGGGGGTGTTAACATTGCACGTAGAAGGCTCTGATTTTCCTGCTCAGAAACCTGACCTTACTGTGGATCTTGGAATTTCAGCAGGACTGATACCGACTGTCCATTAGACTCATTTGCAAAAGGTTTCCTGTCATTGCCCATCCTCCCTGGAAAGTCACATCATTGGCCCAGCTGTGGTATGAGTGGGATGGAATTGCTCTCAGACTTGCAAATACCCTGGGAAAAGAGAAGAACCCTTGTGTCCAGCACACCTTGGCACTATCTGGTCTCTGCTGCTTTGAGCCTATTTATTTCTCTCTGTTTTTGAGGCTCTTGGTATTATTCCAGTTCTTAATAGCCTCCCTTCTGTTGTTTTTCCAAACAAAGCATCCTTTGTGTCAACCGTCAAGTACTTTCCTTGGACTTTGCCCAGTGTCATCTACTCTCCTTTTGTGGTTTTTTTTTGGACTAATGTGCAGTGGCTGTTTGAAATATTTTTAGTTCTCTTCATTATTTTAAAACAGCAATTAAGACAACAACCAGAAATCTCCTGTGCTTTATTGGAAACAAACCCATCACACTCAGCCTTCCCTAAAATTTAATTATTGCGGCTTGAAGTCATTTTGGTTTCCATGCAGTACAAGTTCTTCAGAGTAATTTTATCCTTTCTCAGGCCTGATAAACTAGTCCTTGTGCCAACTCTCCAAGGTACCTGAGATCGAATCTTACAAGGCCCTAATTTCATTTTCTTTATCTGTAACGTAGCGTTTCTTGCCACATAACTGCTCTTAACATTGTTTGTATTGCCTTTATTATATTCATTTATGAAGTTAATGAAACTTTTGCTGTTTAAAATACTTGGAAGATTTTAAAATAGTTTTTGTAAAGTGATCGCAGGAGACCTAGTGGAGTTGGTTTAATTCTTCCAAATAATGCTGCAGTCATGCCATTGCAAAACATAATATTAATTCCTCATATTTTTCTTATTATTCAGTTTTAGTTTTATGATCAATTTTGCTACTTGATCTCTACTACTACTAAATCTGAGTCTATCAGCAGTTATGCTCTTTGCATGCTGCTGTGCCAACCCTTTGTGATAGTCCCCAGAGTTGAAACATTGGTCTCTGTTTTCTTCTCGGCAACTAATTTTCATTATAATGGCAAAATGCTAATTATTTTAATTGTATATTCCTCCAATGCGAACGCCCATCAATGGTCCTAGAACCAGTTTGACCTTATTGGTTACAAGTTGAAATAGCTGTCATATTATTGTAAAGAAGAACAGAATCTGGGCTCTCATTTTAAGTCAATCTAAAAGGCAAAAAAAGGTTCTACAAATGACTGTTACAGAATTAAAGAAGATTGTACAGACTTGTGACTACTTTCCAGGAGACCAAGCTGCATGCCCACTCCTAAAGCCTTGTTCTTCAACTTTTGCCGAACAATCATGAACCCCTCGCTGGGAAGGGGATAGATGTAGGATTCCCTTTATTCAGAGGCTGCTTCCATTTTCTGCCACATATTAATATGCAAGAGAACAGAAGATGTGGCAGGTGGAGCTATGTCAAATTATGTCATGAACTCTGCGTTAGTCACAAATGTTTTATGAATCCAATTCAGCCAATGTGTTGTGGTCCAAGAACATGGGAAATGAGCTCTCCCCAGTCTTTAACTAATCATTTAATAATAGAATTAATATATTACAGGGCATTGAGTGCACTGCAAATCAAAGTACAGGATCCATCTCCATTTGAGATCTAATGAAGAATTCTATCCCTTTCTGCCAATATGTTCAGTTCATTTCAGTGTCAAAATTCTCAGTTGTCCAATATCACAAGTTAACCTCTTCTTATTTCTGGAACAAATGTCTTTCAAGTATTTCCCAGACTGTCTCCTAAGAGGAGTTTTCCTGGGACTTCCAGTGGAGTAATATTCTGATTGAATGAAAGCCTTTTTATTCTATAAGAAGAACTTCCCTGCCACCTTTTGAAACCCAGTAACAAACGCTGGTTCCCCAAACATCACCAACCTCATGTTGGATGAAATAAAACTGGGTTTCTTGTTTATTACAGTAGGGAAAAACACCTCTGCCACATGGCTTTGAGTGTGTCTTGGAGTTGAAAAGGTAAGGTCAGATTTTACTGAGATTTTGAAGTTTGGTGTAAGGTGGGTGGTAGAGCCGGGTATTTGGTTAAGATTGAATGAGGATCATGATGTAATAGTTTAGGATTGGTGGAAAAGGCAAGGGGAGGAATTTTAAGGGAAAGGTACAAACAATTTTGGTATGCAAACTACATGCTTATGCTTTCTTTTGAAGAACTGATAGAATGAGTTGATTTATTATTCAACTAAAATAATAAATAATAAAATTATTTGCTGGGGGGCGGGCCACGGTGGCTCAGCAGGCAGGAATGCTTGCCTGCAATGCCAGAGGACCCAGGTTCGATTCCCGGTGACTGCCCATATAAAAAAAAAAGAAAGAAAGAAAGAAATTATTTTCTGGGCCAGAGTCTTCTAGAATAGTAAAGCTATGCCATTGAAGACATTGGAATATTAAAGCCACGTTAATGGGGATGGTAGACTGTGAGGTAGTTGGCTTCCATTCTGACCAATCAACATACTGGGCTCCTGCTATTTCTTTGGTTTATGCACCAGCTAAGATGGCCCTTAAATTTGCCTTCCTATAGAAAGAATTTTCCAATCAATATTAATTACCTTTTTTTTTTCACATGGGCAGGCACCAGGAATTAAACCTGGCATTGTAGGTGAGAATTCTACCACTGAGCACCACCCTATTAATTACTTTTAATAATAATTTCATGTATACTTTGAAAAGGCTGGACTTTTGGCTCTTTATTTTGAAATGTTCTTGAGCTACCATTTACAGCATACAATTACTGATTTTATTGAAATTCAACACATAAAATATAAAAACAAATTAATATATAGTCATATCTTCACATGCAAAGGCATATGTCCAACACTCCAGGCCACATAAAAAGTCATACCTCCCTGGTACACACTTGCATTCCTTTCTGGTGGTCAGAAGATAGGGACCTGACTCTGCCTGCCCTTAACTTTTCTTCCCTGTGGACTGATAGCTATCTGCAATCAGGGCTCCCAGTGAACCCCCAGAAGAGGTCCTGCTCAGGAGAGGCCCTCTCCCACAGGTGAGAGGTATGAAGGTGTCTTGCTACCTCAGTGAGAGCCCCTTTTACCCTTTGTTCACTACAGGTAAATTCAATCCCAGGTCAATCCTCTAGCTATTGAAGTTGATGTAAAAGAACTTATGGCCTGGGCTTTGAACGGAGGGGTCCAGGGTATTTAAAGGGATCTTGCTGACATCAGGGCTCTGCCATTTTTCGTTATATTTTTAGGGCCTGTCACATAGAAAGCACCCCAGGAAGGTTGGAATCATTTCCACTTCACATACTTGGAAAGCCCAAGAGCTTTTCCCTTTCCAGTTTACGAACCTTCTAGCCTAGCCATATCAATGTTCCACCAGAACAGCTCTATCAAACACAATTCTTTGGAAAGAGCAAGAGAAGAACAAATAGGGCATGACCGACTCACACGGACCCAGTTCCAGGCCAGCTTCAGAAAAAAGAAGTTTTATTTTAACAATCAAATGTTTTTCTCCCCATTTTTTTTTACTTCTCCTTTCAGGTGCTCACAATCTCATGTTATAACCTAGTTTGCTCAAGATCTTCCACCATGGATCCTGAATTTGACTTTCCCTTCTCAGCCAATGATTTGGCCTATTTCAAAATCAAAGTTGACTTTCCCCCAGTTTCCATTATTCAATGATTTCCTTTAGGATAACAGTTATTCATAGTTACTAGATGACTCTTCCTACAGAACACACTCATATCGTCAGCAGACACCTCCAAAATCATCATTGCAAAGAACTGAAGCACAGGTATTCTCAGGGACCTGAGCTTGAGATGATGCTAGTGCAAGTTAGACTGCTGTATACAGTTGCATATGCAGTGCACTGCACAACATGGATGTAAATGGTGCAGCTAGAGTTATACAGTAACAATCTTCACAATTGCACACAACTGTGAAGTAACCTTTTGTTGATCCCTCAGATTTCATGGTAGAGAGGCCTCTATGTAGGACCTTTGGTGAATTTACCATAAAAGGCATAAAAGGTAAACACACAGGCTGTGATTTTCCAGTGGCAGTGTTAGATGCAAATTGATTGATCCCCCTCCCTATAGTCACTTTGAAATTTATCTGGCTGGTTTTTAGGGTTTGGAACCAGACTCTTCTGTATACAATGTCAATTGTGAAGGAGGAGAAACTTTGCATCTTGGCTGCCATCATACACATCGTACTTTGGTTTCAAACCAATGCATCTCGAGGACTACCATCTGGGTTAGGTAGGGAAGAGGTGTCTTATTCCAGGAGGGTTTTATCAGAATGCCATGTAGGACAGAAAGTTAAGTCTAATTTCAAAAAGCTATGAAAAAAATTAATTTGGGAAGAAAAGTACAGTATGGTAATAAAATCTAAATAGAGTAAAGGTTAACAAGCCTCGACTGGTGAAGTGATTCTCAGGCAGGTGGAACATACCCCTTATGGGAATATATTGGAAACTCCTATAGGGCAAGTGGGCAACACTTTTGTTTAGCAAAATGGGACATAGGTACAAAAGAAACACTCTGCAAACTGTTGCATGCAAATTAATCTCTAGGAAGATCAGAGCTCATATTTGAAAACACATCATGATTCTATCAGACCAGAGTAGCAAAATAACATTAAAGAATGCAGATTGAAATCAGGCAGGCCAGGTTTATATCCTTGGCTCTGACATTCATTTGCTGTGTGATCTTGTACTTCTCTGAGCCTCAGTTTTATTGTCTTTAAAATAGGGTCAATAAGTAGTCATTGTGTCATGGGAAAAACTCTATGAAACAAAAATACATGTAAAAAAGCAAATACAAGAAAGTACTCCATTGATGATAGCTTCAATAATTATCACTACCCTGAGCATTTTAAACCATTTTTAAATCTCATAAAAGTCACCCAAAACTTTTCTCCTATTCTTAAGGAAAGCAGGGCTCCTGAACCTCTAAGTGTGTGTGAGTGTATGCATTTTAAGTATTTTAGTTTGTAATGCAAGTGACATTCGCCTATATCCATTGTGAGAGAGAAAAATTGCAAGTGGTTTAACCAGCAAAGACTAGCCAAAAGAGACAAGTAAGCACCGCTTTGCCTCCAGAAAGCCCTCACAATCTCTGTAGGTAAAAGACAAAATTTCTCAGAGAGAGAAATATACTGAGGGCCCTGGAAGAGAGAAAAACCACTGGGCAGAGAAACCAACAGGGCATAGTTCTAACTGTATTCAATGTTGCTGCCTGCAGGATACAACTCTGGATTATTTTCCAAATCCAAATAAAAGGAAAAGACATGAAGCCAGCTCAAGCTCTGTCTATGTGACTCTAAACGCCCACCCGCATTCAAACAGAGCCAAAAATCTGGGTGTTTTGGCACCCTATAGATAAAATACCCATTTTAAAATGGAATATTTAACATTTTTATTTGGATGTTTGACAGCCTGTATTTATTTATTTATGTATGCTCTACCTACTTCCCCAAAGGGTTGGAGATGGCAATGTCCTAAAGATAGCTTTAGGTTATAATTTGCTCTAAAAAGCCCCTGGCACCATGCTTTACAAAAACAGAGTGTTTAAAGGGGAGGAGTTGTGGGCTTATATAAACACAACATCATTAATTTAAGTAGCAAATTAAGACAATAAACAATATATTAGGCATAAAATTGAATCTGCCATTATACGTTTAAGTACAGGCATGGAAACATTATCATTTTAACCGGTGAAGGACACTCTTAACTTTATTAAAATTAATCTGCAAAACCCGTTTGCATTTATTTACGAGTTTGAAACCAATACCATTTCAAAAGCAAGTCTCCTAAGAATGAGGTCATTTACACACCTCTCTGGGCAAATTTGACCAGAACGAAAATTTAATTGGCCTTTAAGATCAGTAAGAAAGAAAAGACCATATTTTATGACACACCAGGATGAAGGCTTCACTTCCTCACCTCATTTGTACAATTTACCCATAAAAGGTAATCGTCAAATTATAAATAATAACTACAACGTAACAGCTGCCATCTCCTGAGCTGTTACATGCCAGGTACTCTAAGTACATTAACTATAATGACACTGGATTAGGACCCTAAGTTGAGTACTTATCAACATTACATCTCCATCATCATTATTATTGTATTTCATTAACAATAAATTTAAAATATGTGGTTGGGCTAATTTACCAAATTACACAAGCATTGAAATTCCAATTTGTAATCTAAGCAGGGACTTTGCAAAGAATGTATTTTCTCAGGCTGTTCTCCTGAGTGTATTTCGTACAGCATCTAAATAATCACGATGCCATCAGTCTATATCCAGGATCAAATATTTATGACTGCCTTTACTGAAAGCTTCTTACAATGTGCCAGGCACCGAGTTAACTTCATTTCATTCTCAGCACAAGCTTGGGAGGCAGGCAACCCTGTGCTTGCTTTCCTGTTGCAGCAGCTGAACCTCAGAGAGCTCAGAGTTCCAAGTGAAAGAGCCAAAATTCACATCTGCTTGTCCCCACAGACCATGCCCTGAATCACCACCCTCTTCTATCCTCTCTTAGCATTCTTATCTAATACTTAATTTTTATTATTTCCTTGCCTGGCTTTTGGCCCCTGATGCTGAGAGTATGTAATTCAATGAAGTTCATTGTCAAATTTTATGACTTTTGTTTCTGTGTGTCATGAACTAAAAGAACATTCTAGAAGCATGGGCCTGCCATTCAAATTCTCTAGCGTCCATTCCTTTGTGGAGACATGTGCTGACCACTCCTGCAGAAGACCGGTCCACTCATGCCCTGGCGACTTGGGGAAAATAGCCTGGCAATTTCTATGCTCCTTTTGGTGAGCAGAATGTAAGTCTGTCCTTCATTCATGAGTCACATTTGACTTCCCAGAGAGACTCTGAGTTGAGAACAATCATTGTGCATTACACTAGAATTCTCCCTTGGATGCTAAAACATGCAGCATAGCCCTGGGCTGTTACCGAGTAAGTACCCATGATAAGCATTCAATAAATACATGCTGCTTGTTCATATCAAGACTGTGAGAATCTGGTTCACAGCTACGGCTCCATCCCAAGCCAAATCAGGGCCTCAGGAAATGACGAGTGCATGGCAATGATACAAGCCTCAGAGTCACTCAAATTTTCCCTCTACTGTGCTTTGCAAATCCATTGTCCTGATGACACCCAAACTTTGTATTAACCACCTAGAACTGCTTTGTTGTTAGAACACCTTGTTCTCTCTCTAAATCCCTGCATATTCATATATTCAATCATTCAACAAACCTTTAAGGATCTACAGATGGTAAGCAACATGGTCAGTTGCAGGGATATGGAGATGGATAACCCCTGGGCCCAGATAAAGGTCTCACTGTTCTGGTGGCAAAGAAGATTAGGAAAAAAATCTACTGGCATCCAAAGGGGTATGAACCAGGAGCCATGAGGTGGGGACAGGGGGGAGAACAGTGGGGGGCTGTCATCCTGAGAAAGTCAGTACCCTCTTTTCCAATTGACACCCTGAATCAGCCCAACTTCCCCCTCCCATGAACATTAGCGAAGCCAAGGGAAGGGGTCTCTCCACACTAAGAGCCTCTACCTTGGCACCTGGCTCAGCTCCTCCAGGAACAGAAAAGCCAGTGCACCAGGAAAGAGTCCTTAAACTTCATAAACACTGCAAGTCTATTTGTCATGGCATGTACCCCTTTTACCTCCTTCTCTTGGGTCCTTCTTCCTTTCAAAAGCTGATGCTTCTGCAGAGCTTCAGGCCCTTTGCATCAACAATCCCTGTACCGGTTACCAAGTCAGGAATGAGTCGCACAAGACGTTACCCATCCAGTGTCCCATTGCACTGAATATGTATTCAGTTAAATTTCCCTCTTAGGAGACCGTTCTCCTGAATACCTCTTGAAACTGTCCCTTCATCTCCAACAGAATGACATGGGTAATGGAGATCAGATCATATTGCTTCCCTTTCACTAATTTCAGTGACTTCCCACTGTCTTTGGTTGGTATGCCAGGCTTTTCATTTGGCTCCTGCCACCTGGCTGCTTTCTCCCCACTTCCTTTTTCAAAAATTAAATTCCAGAAACCCCATCCCAAACTTCTCATGGTGCTTTGGACACCCCACATGCTTCCACATCCTCAAGGCTTTCTTATCATACGGGCTTCTCGCTCTTTTCATGACCCCTGACCACCAAGTCCTGATAATTCCAACTGCTCAATGGCTTTTGAGCACTCCTCCCTTGTCTCCTACGTTAAATCATATCTGCCCTTAAAATAAAAATATATTTTATTGATAAATCATATCATACAAGCAGTCCATACATGGTGTGCTCACCATATCACCACGTAACTGTGTATTCATCACTATGATCTTTTTTTAGAACATTTGTCTCACTCCAGAAAAAGAAATAAAAAGAAAAAAGAAAAAACTCATACATACCATACCCCTTACCCCTCCCTCTCACTGACTACTAGTATTTCCATCTACCCAATTTATTTTAACATTTGCCCCTCATGATTTTATTTTTTTTATCCATATCTTTTACTCATCCTCCATGCCCTAGACACTTTTATCAGGCAACAGACACAATCACACAGTCACATTGTAAAAGCTATATCTTTATACAATTGTCTTCAAGAATCAAGGCTACTGGAATACAGCTCAAGTTTCATGTACTTCCCTCCAGCCACCCCAATACACTATAAACTAAAGAAGGATATCTATATAATGCATAAGAGTAACCTCCAGGATAACCTCTTGACTCTGAAATCTCTAAGCCACTGAAATTTTATTTTGTCTCATTTCTCTTCTCTCCCTTTTGGTTAAGAAGGCTTTCTCTATCCTTTGATGCCAGGTCCCAGCTCATCCCAAGAGTTCTGTCCCATGTTGCTAGGGAGGTTTACACCCTTGGGAGTCATGTCCCATATGGGGGAAAGGCATGAGTTCACTTGTCACTTTGCCTTAGAGAGAGAGAAAGAGAGGCCACATCTGAGCAACAAAGGAGGTTCTCTGGGAAGGACTCTTAAGCCTAATTTTAAGTAGGCTTAGCCTATCTTTTGCAGGAATAAGTTTCATAGGGACGAACTCCAAGATCGAGGACTCAGCCTATTGATTTGGTTGTCTCCACCAGAATTTCTCAAATGGGGAAGTTGAATATTTCCTCTTTTCTCCCCAGTGTCCCAAGGGCACTTTGCAAATACTTCTTTATTCATTGCCCAAATTACTCTGTGATATATCAGGGCATCATACTAACCTGGACAAACCAATGAAGTCTCATGTCCTATTCAAGATTCCATGTACTTATGGCATGCAACTAAACTGGCCATACAAATTAAATTAGGAAATGCCCTACCCAAAATGTAAATTTTGTACCAAATAAACATCTCTTCCTTTGTTCTCACACAGAAGTTGAAGTTTTAAAATATGGACTATATCTTCCTTTACTCTGTATTCTAATTTACCTTAGTCCTACCCAGATCAGCTTCATTCATATCTCTACTTGAAGTCAGATCATTTCTTCAACTTTTTCAACAGTTCCTGTGTGGGGTACTGCTGACTTTCATAGCTTCAAAGCTCAATTATGAGTCTCAGATGGATGTCACATAAATATCTGAAGTTTCTGGGAATGACCAGGTTACAAACAGACACTCAGTATCTCAGAATTTAGAAATATGGCTCGTAAATATATGTGACTGCTGTAAGAGGTTACAATCTAGGACCCTTTACAATAGGCCCCAAAATAATAGCCCATGCTCTCGACTTCAGTTCACTGGGTTTTTATATTATAGTTAGTCCATGTCAGTGAGGCATGATAACATCTGTCTTTTCCTTTCTGACATTTCATTCAACATACAGTCCTTAAGGTTCATTCATCTAGTTGAATGCCTCACAACTAGGTCACTCAGTAGTCACTTGTATGTATACACCATAGTCCCCCCTTCCATTCCTCAGTCGTTGTACCCGTAGGCAGCCTCCATCCATTGTAGATTGCCAACACTGCCACCATAGACATCAGTGTGCAAATGTCCTTTCGTGTCCCCACACTCAGTTCCTCCAGGTATATACTGAGCAATGGAGTTTCAGGATCATATGGCCACCCCACCACTACCCTCCAGTGGGACCACCACATTGCCCTCCAAGTTTCCCTACCAACACTAAATAGGTACAGCTCTTTCTCCGCATTTTCTCTAGCATTTATTTCTCTCTGTTCACATGTGATACAATACAGCCTAAGTGTGTAGACATGCCTTTGCCACCATACTCTATCTGAAGACATTTCCTTTTCTTCCACAAAGAATCCTTACCCCTACCCCATGCCCCCCACCTATTGACATTTAGTTTTGGCATAATGCCTTTGTTACTTTCAATGGAAGCATATTACAATGTTACTGTTACTATAGACCTTAACTTGCATTGATTGTGTTTTTTCCCATAGACCATCTATTTTCAACACCCTGCAATATTGACATTCATTTGTTGTCACTCATGCAAAAATGTTTTTTTGTTTGTACATTTAATCACCATCATTGTCTACTCTAGGCATTCCTAAATTATACCGTCTGTCTTTATCCTCTACTTTCCTTCTGGTTTCATACATGCCTCCAGCCCTTCCCCACCATCATACTCACATTCAGCTTCATTCAGGATTTACACTGTTATGCTACAGTCAGGTAGTATTGTGATTTCCATTTCTGAATTTTTACAATCAGTTTGTATTCCTTCAGCACCAATTGCCCAATCTCTACTCTCTTTCTATCTCCTGATGACCTGTGTTCTTTATTATTATTTATTTATTTATTTTGCATGAGCAGGCATGACCTGTGTTAACTTCACTTCTCCAAGTTCACTCCTTGTGCTCAGTGAGACCATACAGTATTTGTCCTTCTGTTTGCCCTTAAACTTTCACTTTAAGCATCTGCTCCTCTGGTAGCTCTCCCCTGGTACTCTATCTTACAATGGCTGGCTTAGACACCTTGTCTAAGTCCTCCTGTAGTGCTCACTTCACAAGGGATATCTTCAGAGGGGTCTCATTGCTTGTCAGACTGCTCGCTCCTTGAGGGAAAGTGTTGCCCTTTCTTATCTGCCATGCCAGTACCTACTATGGAGTCTGAAACATAATAAACATTTAAATGATTGCAGAGTGAATGAAGAGATTGAAATGGGACATGTGGTCATTTTGACTTATCATCCACTAAGGACTAACTTTTGGGTTCTTAGTTTCTCTTCTTCCTTAAGAAGTATAAGCGTAACATTTACTGTGGGTTCTATGCACTCTCTCCCTGGCTTCCACATTTGGTTCTTTTTCATGTCCCACACTGATTTCTGAATTTCTTCTTAACTCACTGGTGGGAGAAAATTGTCAGAGGCTGGGGAGAGAAGGAAGGCAAACTAGGTGGCTGAGAGATATTTAACACAGTTTCCTATATTCAGCTGACCATTTCAGGTTTAAAATAATGAAACCTTTTACCACAGGAAGGTTTTGTCTTTATTTCCTCTAAGTTCTGGAATTTTTCTGTGGCTCTTGATAAAAGCCCTCCATTTAGGCAGAATTCATCAGCTTCTATGTTCTCCACCCTGCAACCTCAGCTCTTCCAGCTTCTGTCCAGTTACCCTGCTCTCCTTTTGAGACTTTTCCATCTTGTAGTGTCTCCTTAACTTGCTCTCATTTTGTGATTCTTTAATTCCAATGCCTTTGTACCATTTTCTTTCACAAGCCCTATATGTGAAAGCAGTCTCCTTTGCATTATTCCCTTTAGATCTTTAAGATACATTTCTACTCTTTAAGCACAACTTGTAGGGAACATGGGTTGATACTTTGAAAATGTTCATGCCTAATATTTAAATGAAGATAAGTCTATCTCAAAGTATAAGGGACCCCTCTGAATTCAACTGACCTTTTGGAAATGAACACATAACCTCAAGGGAAGAGGAAGTTTCTTTTTTTTCCCTTTTATCCAATACAGTATGACCCTAGATAGAGTGTGACAAAATAATGGAGACCATTGTTCATAAAGAATGGGACTCAGGGGATATCTGTCCATCCTGAAGGATTGAATCCAAGTATCTATTTAAGGCTTGGTACTGCCAAGACCTGCTCTTCCTGACATGTGCAGGGTTGGTCCTATGGTGGGGATGCTGATGAGTGAGATGGGTTAAGATGAACCCATGGCCCATTGGCCTCACATCTTGACCTCCGGAAGTCGTATGAGAGCATGACATGGGTGAATCCTCTGCTGAAGAAGATAAAACATCTAATAGTGGGTGGGTACTAATTTTTACTAGTTTCTATAAGAAATAGCCCATATGCACTCGGAGAGCACTTTTATCAAAATAATCAAGCACAAAATGGAAAGTTTGCAATGTTCCTCTCAATATGGTCCACATTTTGCTCAGAAAACTGTTCTAGAAATTAATTTTTGGAGGTTTTTACTGCCTCCAGAAAATGCAAGTTCTTTGATAAAAAGAGAGTGAGAGCATCCTCTCACCTTGTGGTCCTTGTGTCTCTTGTCTTTGATATGCTGTTTAAGTTTTTGCAACCAGGGTGTATAAATGTGAGCCCAGGCTACTGCGTGGATGAGGAGGAGTTGCCACTGAGATGGGCATCAGCTGTAATCTTCTGCATGGTCATTTGCACTTATTTTGCATTCAGAGAAAACAAACTTTTTTTAAGGCACTTGTTTTTTTTTTATAGATTTTTCCTTGAGAAACTCAAAACAACAATGAGGGCTGCAAAACTCTGGGAAAATTGATAGATTATCCTGTGCAAACATGGGCCTTTTCCTTCCTTCCATTTTCTCCCTCTTCTGAAGAATAGAATTTTTTTTTCACTGTTGGTTTTGAACATGGTCTAAAGGGGTCCCCTATAAAGCTAACATTTATGTGGATTCACAGTCTAAAGCTTACAGTTTCCACTATGCTTAGAGGCCATATCCTGCCATTGATTTTTACATACAACTCCCCATTGATTTCCATGGGGCGTTTTTTTCCCCTTAGATCGATGGCAGGATATAGCTGGTGACATTAAGCATAGATAAAAGACCCTTGAGTTAACTGTCAACAGAACTAAAATTTAGATGTAAACTCACTTAACAGAAATTGGCTTTCAAAGGGTCATCAGAAAGGAAAACATTTCCAAATGCCTCTTCCCCACTTAAGGTCACTGGCAATGAGATTTCTTAGTCCCAGATCATTATTTCCTCAGATTTCTCTTTTTGCTATTCATGTTTATCAAACTCACATTCTCATTAGTACGGCTAATAGATTTAAAGATTTTTTAAAAGGCGTGGCTTTTACTGTCAAAGAATTGACTACCTAGTGGAGGGAAAGATGCATATACTTACAACTCTAGTGCAAAGTGGGTCACAGGGACAAAGAGCAGAAAAGGAAGAGATTGTTTCTAACTCTATGGTATTAAGAAAGATATATCTCTATAGTATTCCACAGGCTCTTAAGTAATGGAAGCAAAAATAAATAAATAAATAAATAAATAATTATCGAAAAAATTTTAATGCTCTGTGATGCTACTCAGTTACTGACCCTTTGTACATACTGCTACTACATACACTGAAATCCAAATGAGGGCAGAATGGGCTCTTAGTAAGGCAGTCATACCTCCTAGTATTCCTGGGAGAGCCCAGTTTGTGCCTGAAGTTCCAGAGTAATAAATAAGAGCACCCCTTTCACTCTCAAAAGGGACCCTGCCTAGATGATGAATTCTAGAGTCACCTTTTTAGCAGTACTGACGTCAAGTTGGGTCTTCCTCATGGAAAGTCAATGAGAAAACGAAGTCTCTGGTCTGGGCCCAGACCCTTGAGAGTCTGGATTCGAACTTGAAGGTTAGGCTGGGTAGGCAGTGCTGGCAGTGGGAACGGCACTCTGTGGCACCCCATAACCTTGGAATTGTCCCATTCTTTTCCTCCTTTTTTTCCTTTCTTTCCTCCTTTGCTTTCTTTCTTTCTTTCTTCCCCTACTAAATGCATATATATATATATTTTTTTATTTCTTTTTTTTTCCTTCTCCCCTTTTCATTCCATCCTAAGGTGATCAATTGCTAGATTATTATCCCTTAAATCAGCTGTTCTGCTGGTCAGCCTAAGAGCTTCCAAAATCTCTTTCTGTTTGTTGGAAAGTCGTCCATTCCAATCTATCAGCCAGTATTTGAATAACTCTTTGGAGCCAAGTACACTGATAGATGCTAGGTATATAATGGTGAAAAGTCAAAAAGAGCAATAATAGTTTATCTTTTTAGATTTTTACATAGGTTCATCATGTAGGACAGGAACCATAAAAATGTGATTTCAAATTTGCTGACAAATTTGTGAATGTAATCACGTGATGTTGTCTTGAAGATTTCTTCAGTATGATCAATTTAGATTGCAGCCAGTAACTCAGAAACATTTTTCTAAGTAGCAGGGGAACATTTGGGGTTGATTGATGTATATTTGAAATTGATATTAATCAAATTCAAACATGTTTAATGAGCAATCATTAAAATTTGATACAAGTAGACTTCCCGGAGCTAGTCCTTTTTTAACAAAGGAATTGTATGGGTAAAATGAAACACAACACAGTAGCTTTGTTCATTGGACATAAAGACATCTGATTGATAGATTTTTTTTAATCTATCAGCTTAATGTTTAGGAATGATTGTTTAGTTTTCAGGTTGCTTATTTTTCCCTGCCTTTATAAGCCAGAGTAAAGAATCTCTGATTTTGCACAAAATAAGCTGCTTGGGTTGACATTCTGGGAATAAAATCCTAAATTTGAAGAAACTCCAATGGCTACAAATATAGGCAAACTCATAGTTAACACATTTCAGAGATCTGATTTCTGGAACCTCTAGGTAGCAAAAAGCATTTTATATAGCTCTTGAAGTTTCTCCATCGGACACAGAACTCTAGCTGTTTCATCTCATTACCCTTGTCATCTCTGCCCACCAATTTCCTCTTTCACTGGAGCTAGCGATTAAGAATGGGCCTGGATCCGACCATTCAGATGCAAGTGTGATATTTGGATTCAGCCTTATTTGTAAACAGCATGATTTCCAAAAACCCATGCGACTAACAAAAGAAAGAGGACAGTGCCCAGTGCCATGTGAAGCTTTAATTAATGTGAAGCTAACCCCAGGATGTGCAAACTGTCAATTTCTTCCTGCTGTATGGGAGGCCATGACCAAAGTGTCAGGCTTGATTCAAGGATGGTTTGCAATCTCAATAAAGCAGTAATCATGCAAAAGGCTGGTAGAGCTGCAAAGTTGTTTCAGAAAATGATCACACTCTTCTGAAGGATTGTCCTCTGGGTGAAGAGTGAAGAAAATATGTTCATTTCTCTCAATTCTTTCTGTGCCAGATAAAATCATCACACCAGATTAGAAGCTCAGAGGGTGGGAAGTACTTCCTCACCAGCAAACCCTTCCCGTTTCTCCAAGCCTTCATGCTTTCTGCTGGCATCTGGAGCCAACAGCTGCCTTCCGGCCTCCTGACCAAGACAGTTCAATGTCTCTTTCCTTCTCTCTGACTCAGAAATTCTCTTCAGTCATGTCCAGCTGTCTCCAGCTCATTTTCAGCCCAGCAGACAGGGATTGTTAGAATATAAATTAAACAATTTGATTATAGTTAAATACCTGGGTGCTTAGGTTTATTAGGGGAAGATGACTGTAACTTTCTTTGTCTGCTTTCACACCTTAGCCCCTCTCTTTACTTTTGTGGCACACATAGAAACACATGCTCATTCACTAGAAATTAGAGGAGATTATCTGGAGTTTTGGAGTCACTTCAACTTGCTATCCAAATTTCATCTATTTGCATTATTTGTAGCTATGATAGTCATTAGTGTTCTTTAGCCAATCGTTTTGCTTTTCCTTCCATGCGTGTGGTAGGATTGCAATTCTTTGTCCTCTTAAAGTGGAATGTAACTGTGTGGTCTGCTTTTGCTCACGAATGAAGTGGGAAGGGCATCCCTTCCAGGAGGAAGCTTTAAGAGCCAGTGTCCAATCTGTCACCCTCTTTCATGTCTCTTCCACATTGACCCAAAAGTTTTGCTGGTGTTATCCTGTCAGACCCAGTCATAGGCAAAGGACAACACAGAAAAGAAAACAGACAAATGCCTGAACAGAAAATACAATTTGCTTTTATAAGATACTGAGATTCAAAAGTTGGTCATCACTTTAGTTTACCTGAGCCTGTATGGCTGATACACTAACCTTGACTATCTCATGGTGTTGTGATTTGCTAAAGCTGCCAGAATGCACTATATCAGAAATGGGTTGGCTTTTACAGTGGGGATTTATTAGCAGATACGTTTATAGTCATAAGGCCATGAAAATGTCCAAATTAAGGCATCGATAGGATGATACCTTCTCTGAAGAAAGACTGCCAGCATCTGGGACTCCTCTGTCACCTGGAAAGGCACATGGCCCCTTTCTGCTGGTCCTTCGCACCTAGGTTTCATTGCTTTCAGTTCCTGGCTTCAGTGGCTTCCTCTCCTCTTCTGTAGATATGTTTTTGTCACATGGCCCCTTTCTGCTGGTCCTTCGCACCTAGGTTTCATTGCTTTCAGTTCCTGGCTTCAGTGGCTTCCTCTCCTCTTCTGTAGATATGTTTTTGTCTCTCAGCTTCTCAGGGACTTCTCTGAGCTCTGTTCTCTTATAAAGAACTCCAGTAAGGGGATTTAAGACCCATGTCATTGAAGGTAGGCCACATCTCAATTGAAATAATCTAATTAAAAGGTCCCACCCACAGCAAGTCTGCACTTATTATGGAAAGTCACCTGGAAAGGCACATGGCCCCTTTCTGCTGGTCCTTCGCACCTAGGTTTCATTGCTTTCAGTTCCTGGCTTCAGTGGCTTCCTCTCCTCTTCTGTAGATATGTTTTTGTCACATGGCCCCTTTCTGCTGGTCCTTCGCACCTAGGTTAGAATGGATTAAAAGAGCATGGCCTTTCCTGGGTCACATGCAACTTCTAATTACCACACATGGAATGGAAGAAATTCTCATGTTTCCTCAGCCTATCTTAGACAGAGCCTCAGGGGACAGCACTTGACCTATGTCCTTCTCTTTGAACAACACTGATGGAGTATCTGTGATGCTAGAGCCCACGTAGACTCCTACTGATTTGTGCACCTGCAAGATACTTTGCAAAAGCTTCCTGATGCTTTTGACATCAGAACTGCTCTGGGCACCTCTGCAAAGAAAAAAGGTCCCTTTAAACATCTATACCATTGGGTTTTGAAAATAGCTCTTGATCTTGATGCCTTTCCTACCTGAACTTATTCTTTCATAAACTCTAACAAGAGAACTAGCCCATCAGACATTAATCAAGACATAGTGCAGCCTATCCATTTTGGGAAAGATGCGCTTAGTCATCCATTTCTCCACCTAACTAGTCATCTGCTCCTACTTCCAGGAATTATTTCTGTTAAGAACAGCAGTTATTCATTCTCAGTTCCCCAGATCTTCCTGGGCTGAGACATCTCTCAATTCATAAGAGGGCAATTTTGAACACAAACCAACTCAAGAGATGGACTGTGACTCAGCACATGTGTTCTGCCCAGGTTTCTCCATATGCCCCGCTGCCTTGGCTTCCCTAGCAGAATCCACCACTAGTTTAGGATTCTTGCCTTCCATAAGCACACACATAATAGATATAGAATCTGCAATTGTAGCCTTCTGCAAATTTTAGATTTATTAACCTGAAGTTAAAAGAAAAAAGTTCACATGGTGATGCCAGAACTTAATCTCTCCCACAAGCCCAAAAGAAATGAAATTTGAAGAAAAAAATAGGGTGGCACTGAAACATTCAAATATAGAATTTGCATGATATTAGGGAAATAGATTAACATTTTCACCATTCTACAACAAATGACTATAGAGCTGTATAATTGCTTGCACAGCAAAAGCAAATAATATTTAGACTAAACGCTGAAGTTCAAAAGATTGAGAGACCCCTCTTGCTCATTTCCAAAACAAAGGCAACAGAAGACACCAGAATATACCCCGATCTTGCTCTCTCTTTCCAAGCTCAAGAACAGAGCTTTTCATCATCATGAAAGCCCTTTCTGCTGAAACAACCTGCAATGTGGGTTAGAGCAGAGCACATTGTTCTGAAAACATCTCAGTTTAGGAAAAGTCACCCCTTATCTCTGGTTGGGTGTCACTTCTTCATGCTCCTCGAATTCTCTCAACATCTTTCTCTGGTATACTGTTTATTGTTCACACCGCACTGGGGTTTGTCTGACACCCTTCTCAGATTGCACATTCCTGAAGGGCAGGGACTGAATCTGATTTCATTCCTGGATCTTTGGCAGTGAGCGCCATGCCTGGTCCGATAGCAGACACCCAGATACCCAGTAAATATCGCGTGTTTAAGGCTTTCCAATGATGCTACTGCTGAGTGTCTTACGCTGTCCTCGTCATGGGACAGGAGTGGAGGGAAGCCTGGAGTTCCACTAACTAGTCCCTCTCACAAGAAAACACACATGAGGAATGGGGAACTGGGGAAGAACTTTCTCCAGTTGGGGGGAAAGTTGGGAGAACGGCCTATCTGCTAATCACCTTAAATGACTATAATTCTAATTTAGGACCTACATTCCTATATCTTAATGCATTGAACTCTGCCTTAAAAATTATGCAAACATTTGATTCTGCATTCTGCAGATTGAGCTCTCTCTCTCTCTCTCACACACACACCCACACATACACACACACGCACACACATACACAAAAGCTTCCATTAGAGTCTAAAAAATTCAACTTCTTATTGCAGCTGACAAGGCCCTCATGATCTAACACCATTAGGGCCCACCTCTCTGAACTCATCCCCTATCATATCCTCCACCCCACTTGCTCATTCCATTCCGGATCATTCCATTCCAGCCACACCTGTCTTCCTTTACACTGACTTACAACAAGCACATTCCCAATTCAGGGTCTTTACAGCACAATAGTCCCTCTGCCTGGAACACTTTCCCCCCAGAACATGGCATGACTCACTCCTTCCCAATGTCCGGTCTGCCTCAGATGTTTCTTCTTTAGCAAGGACTTTCCTAATCACCTGTTCTTTTCTCAACCCTACTGCTCTTAATCCCTGGATTCACTATATTTTCTCCCCGACACTTAACACCTTCTGCAATGGCATTACTTACTTACTTATTTTTACCTGTTTCTCTCTTTGTTGCTAGTGTCCCCCTCGAGAATGAAAGTTCAGTGTCTTAGCTTACCAGGGCTACTATGACAAGTACCATGTGATAGGTTGTCTTAACAACAGGAATTTATTGGTGCAAGGTTTGGAAGGCTGAAAGTCCAAAATCAAGCCATCAGCAAGGACATGCTGTCCCCTCAAAGTCTGTATTTATTCTTGTGTTGGCTTGCTACATTTCTTGGGGTTCCTGGGCTCTTCAGAGAACTACCTTCAGTCTTTGGAGTTCTCTCTCTCTCCTCGTGTCTGTTCTTCCAATTTCCTCTGGCTCTGGCTGCTCCCCATGACCTCCTCTGGCTGAATGTACCCAAATTTCTTCTTTTTATAAAAGCCTCCAGTAATACAAATTAAGGCCTGCTTAATTTAACTGGGTCACACCTTAACTAAAAAGAATATCTTCTAAAGCTCCTATTTATAAATAGGTTCACACCCACAGGAACACAGATTCAGACAAAGGACACATCTCTGTGAAGTATGTAATTCCATTCTCCCACACTCAGTAAGGACCAAGACTTCATCACAACACCCAGAAGTACTCAACAGACACTACTCGAGCAGGTGAGTGTGGGAGCAAGTAAATTAATAAGCTCAAGGTTCTCAGGGGAAATGACCTGCTCAGAGCCAGAAGACTGGAGCCTTTCAATCTCCTTCTGGACTCTTTCTCTAACACCAAGGTGCAGGCAACAGGAGTTCTAAGTCACTTCCTCTTAACTCCAGGAGAACTGGGAGCCCTTTCCTAGTGCCAACCAGGTTATTTGCATGAAGCTCATGAGAGCCACTTCAAGAACAAACACAACCTTCTGGCTTGGTCTTGTGTCCGGGCCATACAGCATCTGCCAGGACACCAGTAAAGTGGCTGCCACACAGCCTGTGCTGCCCAGAAGCATTTGGAATTGGGGGGGCAGGACCTGTGGTAGAGAAAGTCTCTACCATCTTCACCACTGGCCATGAAGGGGAGTAAACACAATATATAGGAAGTATTTAATTGATGGAAAGTTGGGAATATTGGCAAGGAGCAGGGAATCACACTTAGTGTTCCTAAGAAGGCCAGGATTTTAGAAAAGAGACAGAGTCCACATTTTTAGCAGGAAAGCAAACAAGTCTAGTCATAGCAGTGAAAATATATTTACCAAGTGGCACAAATTTCTGGAGCAGAAATGTGAGAAATGACCCCTGAAGTCTAGACAGCAAGTGGTTATTCTGTATACACGAAAAACTAAAATTACATCCCAGTAATGCCAAAACCACCAGATGATAGAGTAAAAATACCATAAACATGCTACTTGTTCTATATGATACCAAATGTCCAACTGTTGTGTGTTTTTTATTTTGTTTTGTTTGTTTTTTGGGCAGAACTAACAGTTTGATTTGGTGTTACAGTCATGTAAAGTGTAATGAGAAGTTAGGTGGGAGCTAGGATATCTGAGGTGACCCTGGGCCATTTCCCTCTATCACAGCCATTCGAAGAAGTTCTGCCCTAACCAGTCTGAGGATTTCAGAAGGCATGCTGTTTCTCTCATCTACCATGACTACCCCTGGTGGCAAATGAGGGGCACCAACAGGAGAATTGTGGATTTGCTGAAAGATCTAATTTGACAGAAGGCATTGAAATGGTGATTACGAAATGTGAATGTGTTCCATTCCTAAGAAAACTGACTATTTGACTTGGGGTTCTCAAGAAGTAATGAGGGAAGATGTGATATCTCTTAAGATTTATGTAACTTGAAGACCTTAAAAAGAGAAATGAATTTCATTTGGCTCAATAGTGACTTCCCAAATATAAAATCTTCTTCCATGTTTGGAAACAAGTGCCTAATTTTGCAAATATACAAGCAGTGACCAAGTAGGGTAGTATAGAATGAATTCCTGCAAAATTGTGGGAGATAGTTTCTCATGTTCTTTCCAACTCTAAAAATTGTTTAATTTTGAAGATTGAGTTCAGTTCCAGAAGAATTCAGATATACAGATATTTCATATGCTTTGAGAGAGAGAGAGGTCAGAGAAGAAAACAATAATAAATGATATAGAAGGGGTTTACTCATGGATACAGTGCACAAACAAGCAGCTGATGCCCCAAACCAAATATCTGAGAACATCAAGAGCAGTTGTCTTCACTCTCAGAGGTTGATCTTTCCTCAAAGGACTAAGGTCATGGAACAATTTCAGAGAATGGCCTTGGGATAATACATCCCTCTAAAAGAGCCTTAAGAAGGGGTACTTCTTTTATGATTTATGCTTTATGGCAGTAGTTCTAAAATTGGGAAAGAGGGTGCCTGGATGGGGAGGAGAAAACAGTTTGCGATCATCTCAAAAGCCCTCCCAAATTCCATCTGCCCATTCCTAGAAGGCTCAGGGGACGGATGGAGAGAGAGGATGGAGAGGGTGGCCAGGCATGTAGAGTTTGAGAAAGTTCTCCAAAGGTGAGATGGATAGACTTACCTGTGTGAGAATCACTTTATATGAAGTAGAAGAAAAAGAACTTCCATTCTTTTCCTTCTACCATTCTTAATGAAAATTTCTCCACAGTTGGTTTCATTTTTCATGGGGCTTGTCTTTTCTAGTGCCTGGGAGGCTGCTATAGAAATCAATGTGAATAACAATTTACTTCTAAGAAATTGTCTTAGCCAAGTGAAAAAGTTTTTCATCAATTTCAAAAACTCTATTAAATTGTGGTGATAACCATCTTTCGCATCTTGAGAGTTTGGGGAAAAATTCAAAATTATATGATTGCCAAGAAATGTGCCTAATTCCCCTTTGTATTGCTGCACAAATATGAATTTACCCCAACCAGACCTCCCAAGTTTAGGGACTTTCCTCAAATCTCCTGACTTTTCAAGCTTATGAAACTTGCTCTGGGTACATCTCCCTTAAGTATCCACACCCTCCCACTCCATGAAAGAAGCAGAACATCTGTTCCTGATCTCTCTGGGAAAGTATCTTTATTTCTTAGATATTTTTTCTTTTCAAAATGATGCCTTTTTTTTTTTTTTTTTAGCCTCCAGGGCACAAACAAAATAAAATCATCCCTCCGATGCTTAAATCAGATAATAACATCTGCATCAACAGAAATAACAGCTAATAGCATAAAAAATGTGTCTTCGGTACTTGCTGAGATGCAAGAGTCAGTACCAGAGCATTGTTTTTTCCCAGCATCCATGGAAAGAATTTACCTCAGGCAACTTCCAGAAGCAAAGGCATGGCAAGAAGGAGACAGCTGGTGAACAAAAAGAGATTATGGAATCTTGCAGACTTGAGGGTCCCAAATAATCAGCTATTGTTTTTCAATTCTAGCAGAATCTATTGGACAATTGTATGTGTGTGTCTGTGCATATCTGTGGTTCTCTGTGTGTGTGTGAGAGAGAGAGAGAGTGAGAGAGAGAGGGAGGTGGAGAGAGATATTGAAAGAGAAAGGATAACCAAACATCTAAATCTCTGTACTGAGAAAACATAACAATATTCTCCATATCTCAGAATAAGAGTCTGATAAAATGAGATAGAAGGAATTCCCTGAAGTAAATATTTTAAAACAAGCAAACAGCAAACAAATTTAAGCAAAGGTGCATCTGGCATCATTCACATTTTAACACCAAGCAAAGACCAATACTAAAAGTCTTTGTAAGAAATGTTTGCGAGTTTGTAATTTCTCTACTGTCTTATTTGTATTAAATCCTGTTTCTCTAAAAACAAACAAAAACCAGCCTAAAAGAAATTTGGTTCAAGAGCAGGAGAGGAAAAACATTAGGAATAATAATTAAATAAAGGTCAGAATCAAAAAATATATTCTGAGTCATTCTCTGGTTTGAATTCAGTTCAATTCAAAACTATTTTGTGAACCATTTCTAAGCCAAACAGAGCCCCTGCCCTCACAGGGAGGACATTTATTGGGGAAATATGCAATTAAAGGCATTTCTAGTCCAGATGAAACTTAGCTCAGAGATGGAGGAGTGAATCAGGGATGGTTTGCCTGATGCCAACACATGGTCTCAGCCTTGTCCATTCTTGAGAATTTTCAGTGAAGTCTTTGAAATGGCATATTCCAGAATCTCTCTCCAGATCTTTTATATTGGAATCTCTAATTGACAATCTCATGTTTAAAATCTTCCCCATGTGAAACTGAGGCAATGGATCTGACACCGGGCTCTGGGAAGGGAAGACAAAGAAAGGATGCTTAAGAACCCGGAGGTGAGAAAGCACATTGGAGAGAGAACTGGAAAATAACCGGGTGTGGCTGGAATTTAGCAAGCAAAGTGGGGATTGTTGGCTGCTAGTGCTGGAGATAAGGGAAAACCAAATCATGTCCAATGTCAAGGAGTTTGGACTTTATCCCAAGGACGATGGAGTTGGAAGAATGGAAGGCAGCAACTGGGAAGGAGTAGAGGCCACCCTAAAGCCTGTGAGAATAAAGATGAGAGGATATCAGAGAGCCATTCCAGATCTAAGCCTCTCTCCAGTCAGCCAAATACCAGTTCCATTGCCCTTGATCCATTGCTCATCCCCCACCTTCCCTTTTATCTGAAACACATCTTATTTTCCACTGGGGGAAAGGGGATGAGGTGGATTATATATACTGCTTAATGATCAGCTGAGACCGCCACACATTTTCACATGCATAAGCAGAAATGCACATCACCTTCACCAAAGAAGAAAGCGATCCTTGCCATTATGCCTTCCACCATACCTCTCTCAATCTGCCCTGTACAACCTCCTTCTCCAAATAAGGCTGCTTTCGAAGCTCATTTTAACTGATCTCACTTGTATAAAAACATTGCGATTTCTTTGAACCCTCACCCTCTGACTATGGGGCTTGCCAACAACAATAAAATGCACTGTAGGGTGATGACCACATTGTCCTCCCTGCCCTGTGACCGTGTCCTGAGACTGAAGTTCTTCTTCCCAGCTTCAATGAGGAGTCATAACGTAATAATGAATGGCATCAGAGTGGATGCAACGGTGAAGACCTGTTACAGGACCAAAGGAAAGGTGGACTCTTTCCCCTTGAACTTGTAGCCATCCTTGTTTCTCCACCCAAAGTGCCTCAATGCTGGTTTGACTAGAGAAACTAGAAATCAGGTACAGACATCAGTGGGAAGATTTAATAACAATATTTGATGGTGACAGGTCAAGAGATGGGTCTTTGAAAACCACAATTTCCTCCCCGTGCCTCTGTTTAAGTGAATACACTTGCACAAATAAGAAGTGAGATTTCCATAAGTAGAAGAAGAAGGTGAGTAAGAGGAGTGAAGTACTTTAAAAATCAAAGCCTTAATGAAAAGGTTATTGTCTTTACCTGAAATCACGTATAAAACAAACAGCACTGGGACGGGGTGGATGCAAAGGAAGTTCAGTGGTAGAATTCTCGCCTGCCATGGGGGAGACCTGGGTTCAATTCCCAGCCCATGTACTTTCCAGAAAACCAACCAAACAAGCAAAACAAACAAACGAAAAACCAACCAAACAAAAATTCAACAAATGATGCTGCAATAAGAGGATACTCACATCGAAAAAGAATGAAATGTGACCTCCACCATACAGCATGCAAAAATAAATAAATAAATAAACTCTACTGGGGCATGGCTTTAAAGGCATACCTTCTTTATCCATAGGGTTTTAAAACAAGACTGTTATTGAAAGACTTGCCTAATATGAACAACCTCAATTTAAATGCAATTAGGGACATTGGCCAATGGGTCACTTCAGATGCTGCACAGCTTTTTTATTCTGGTGTTCCTAATTTTCATAGGTCTACATACATTCGAAGGGGAGAGTAATCAAGGAATGAGCCCAAACTTTATTTTCTACCCTGGGTCTAACTCAAACCATTTCATCCCAAATTAAAAAATAGATAAATTTGCCTCTCTCTCCCCTACCAGAAATATTTTCCCTTAAAGATAAGCAAGTATCTTGGTAAGAGTATTCAAGTATCGAAAACCTCTAATAAAGGTCATATTGAGGTCTAGAAACTAATTTTGATGAAAAAGCTTCCACATAATAGATAATATTAAAGAGTGGGGAGAAGCATCTTTGCAGTAGGTTCTTAGTGTTTTGGAAAAAAAATCCTTAAACATGAATTGAGTCACTATTCTAATGCTATAGTTTAATTTATTGAATGAAGCCAAGATCCAGATTAAAAAGAAAGCAATTTAAAATACAAATCTAAAAGATGAGCTCATAACTGAGCTCTTCTTAAAATACACACACACACACAACTGAAAGCATCAGAGTTTTGAGCTATTCTTCCCCAGAGAGAGAAAGGAAAAAAATGGAGCAGTAAGCAGAAACAGAGAAATGCCAGGTAAATAAGGAAGCCAGAATATTCTGTTATCCATGGGTAGGTAGCTTGTCTGTGGTTCACACTTCGACTGAACCCAAATTCTGAATGTACAAGTGAGATAGAATAATAATTCTTTCCTTGGGTGTTGGATAGAGTCTAAATGCCTGTGCATATGGATTCAGAAACATCTGTCTTCCACATCCTATTTCTCTATGCCTGCCTTAGACTAAAATCTTGGGTGGAACTAACAGTGCTAGTCATGCAAGCTGCTGCCTCCAGGGAAAGGAGCGAGAACACAGAATATTCATACAGCCATCAGAGAAATTACTCGAAGCCAGCAGCTGACACTGTTTAGTCTCTTTGACGGTCAAGGACTGAGTTATTTTAAAATGAATTATCAAAGTGGTTAAAGGCTTGCTTGAGGAAAATGCTAGCAGGTATCGAAACCAGAATGTTTGTGGCCACTTTTAAGATTTCAGCTGACGTGGGTCTATGGCTGAGGAGTTAGGAAGGCTCCCCAGGGGCTACAGTTCAACCCGTCTAAGTCCGGTGCCAAATCCAAGCTGGGCATGAAAGCCAATTTTTATAGAGTCAAAGGCACTGACAGTATATAAAGTTTTATAATCTGATTTCTACAACTGGATTCTTGCCTTTAGATTTCCATCCTGCTGAGAATGTGGGTCGGAAGACCCCTGATGCAGGCACATCGAGATGTGGTCAGGGCCTGCAGGTTAAACCTGAGCGATCACCCAGCCTTCAAACCTGAAAAAAAAAATCAGTATCAAAGTCAGGGCTGGTCTTAAAGCGATAACTCTGGGCATTAGGGACCTCACCTAGGGGAAGGTACGTGGAGATGCCTCAATGGTTGTGGGACCTGGCAAAGTTTCAGATGAAAGTCAAAGGAAGAAAAAACACAGGTGGTGAGTCCCTCCAAGCTCTCCTTGAAGCAAACATTCTGCAACAGCAAGGCAATGACCCTTAGTTTTTAAGCCTAAAAGCAAATTAAGTAAATGTGACCAACATAAAAAAAAAAAAAAAAACCACTTCACGGACAATTCGTTTCAACTTAATTAATGATCAGCCCCTCCGCCCCCAATAGCATATGATTATGTAATTTTTTTTTTTACTTAATGCTGAACATACACTAAAATTAGCATCATGCTTTCCAATTTTGTAAAAATAAATCCATTTTATTCTTAACTATTCAAAAATATCCACAGAGGCATGGAATGATTTCTATGACAATTTCATGGGTCTGATTTCAAAGAAGGCACATTGTTTTCCTAGATTGGCCCAGCAGCACAGATGACAAAACAGCAGGACCACGTAGTTCTCATTCTCAGCTTGGCCAGTCATGTCCAGTCCCCAGAGATATGGGACAGTGACTGGAACAAGCCCTAATTTTGAGTCATGGGATCTGGTTTGGAGCCCCGGCTCTACTACCTCCTGGCTGAAGGACAGTAGGCTAACTGGAAGAGATTTCTACTTTTGATTTGCTCTAGATCTATCTCCTTTAAGAGCACATTCTCATCGGTTTTATACATAAGTTCGTTAACTTTATCCATTCACCACTTTTATTACATCTGTTTTGTCATGTGTTTATGAAACAGCGTTATGCCAGATCACACAGTTGCAAGCTACCTGATCAGTGTATAAATATAGCCCCAGAGGTAGAATGCTACCATGAGTAAACAGCTTCTGGAATCAAATACTTGGGCTCACAGCCCCTCTGTGACACTGACTGGCTGTGTAAATCTGGGCAAGTTTTGTCACTTCTCTGAGCCTGAGGTTTTATAAGGTATCTCTCTTACAGTTTTCAATGAGGAAAATAAGGTATCTACTACATAGAGTAAATGTGAGTTCATGTAAAGTTATTAAAATTGGTGCCTATCTAAGAATAGATGCATAGGCGTCTATTCTTATCAAGTCAAATCTGTGCACATCATTTATAGAGTAACATGGTACAATAAAGTCACTTCTTTCCACCCTCTGAGTCCAGCTGCCTAGTGGTAACAGCTTTCAATTTCTTAGCTGGTTCTTTGATATTTACTTCCATTTTTCTAAATAACATAGTTAAATTCAGACCTGATCTATCAATTCCCTATAAAAGTAGGTAAGAATTTTACTGTTATTATACCAATATCCAATATCCATCTCTCTCTCTCTCTCTCCATAGCTGTGATCTTGTGTGTCCCCTCCACCCTAACCCAAGAACTCTTTATTCTCTCTGTCAGGTTAGATCCACAGTTTTCTGATGTCTTCTCTTTCTCTTTTTCTTTTTCCCCCCTCGTTTTATTAGAACTATCTTCCAGTAGCTTCCACAGAAAGATGCATGGGAGGTAACTGTTCTGAGATTCTAGCATGTCTGAAAATAACCTCATTTTTGTTTGCTAATTTGACTGATAAAGGATTCCAAGCTGGAAAACATTGTCCTTCAGAATTTCAAAGGCATTGCTACATTGTTTCACTAAAATTCTACTGGGGCTAAGAAGACATTTGGTTCATTTTACAACTCAGTCCTCTGTGTGTTCAATCTGTACAGGCTTCTGGGTTTAATCTGTTTAAGCTTCTCTTTATGCTTGTTGTGGTGGAATTTCATAATAACGTGCCTTTGTGTTTTGTTTATTTTAATTTTGTTTTTATTTTTAATTCATTAGTCTGGTGCTTCTACGTGGAAACCCATGTTCTTCCGTTTTAGAAAATTTTCTTGAATTATATCTTTGATAATTTCCTTCCTTTTTTCTCTTACTATTAATCAGATTTAATTACTGGATTGAGCCTCTAATTTTATTTTCTTTTTCTCCTTTTGGGAGGATAAAAGTCTTCATCTTTTTATTCTACTTTCTAAATGATTATCAACTTTATTATTCTGCCTTTCAAGCAATATTTTAGTTTAGTTTATTTATTTTTAATTTCCAATGGCTCTTTGTAGTTTTCCCATTACATCCTCTTCTTGTTTCATAAAAGCAGTCTCTTCTTTATCTCTTCGAGGAGAATAACTTTTGGGATGTTTGTTTGCTTCATTTTTACTTTCTTCTGCTCCTTGCTTTGCTGTTTCCATCGAACTTTTTTTTTTTTCCTTTTGCTTTTTTCTGTTTTGTTTTGCCTTTCAAGGGAAAGTTCCTCCCAAGGACCTGGTGAGGAACTGGAGAGTTAGTTATCTAATCTCCTAGAGAGCTAACAACCTCCTTAAGAGAAAGGAGCTAGAGATCTAATTATAAACTCAGTATGCCTGGGTTTCACCATAGCATGTTAAACAGTGACCAACCATTTCACTGGGTGACCCCAAATATCAATATCTCTTAGACCAGTCAATTTCTTTGGAGAGAAATACTCCAATCTCCTGTCTGGGGTGAAAAATAACCTACAGCCAGGGTTCTGGAAGCCCTGGGGGCAGGGAGGGAGTTGGGGAGAGGTTGCTGCTGCACCCATTAAGTACGCATCACTGAATCTCCCTGTCCTGCATTTCACCCTGCCTTTAGCTGCCCTTTTTGTCCAGCATCGGACTCTCAACTGTGAGTTCTAGAGACACTACACCTGCCTTCTGCTGAGGTCTAGACGGGTCACCCAGCCGTGTGGGGTAAGAAGCGACGGGATTTCAAACTACTCCTTAAACAGACTCTCAGGCCTTCTGAGGTCCCTGTCCTGCCACTGCGTGAGCCTGACCCAGGTTCAATGAAATAATAAATTGATTTTTCATTGTCATTTCTCTCCGAAGACACATAGACTTCAGATAAGTCTATTTCCGATTTCCCCTCTGCTTTCCAGCTTCTGAAATGTTGCTGACTTGCAGCCCACCACCTGTGTGCCCTCTCTGTCTCTTTCTCTTCTGGATTTATTCCTTTCATTTATTTGCTGTCCTGTTTTGCATGGTTTAGGAGGAAGTGAGGGTAGTCATGTGTGTTCAATCCACGACGGTTTATATATATATAATGTTAACGATTTAATTTTGTAATTAGTAGTAATTCATAACATTAGTATATTACAATATAGTTACAACAGCCATTGCTCACATCCCCTGGTCACTATAGATATAAAGAAATTAATTAAAAGTAGGAAGTGTTGCTGATGAAAAATCAGAACCAGGGCAGGTTTTGTATCAGTCTCTGTATCAGTAGAAAATTCTTTTTCCACCCTCTCCACTAAATTGCACCTCCTAGCGGATTTGCCAAAACTTCCTGGGTTCCTTTCCTCCTGTAGCTTTTTAATAGGTCCCCTGGCTACATTTTGACCTCCCTATGACCTTTTGCTTCCTTATAAGTCCTTTGCTTCACAACCTCATTTCCCTCACTTTCTGACTGTTTCCATTTGGCTTTCTCCTTGTCAGATCATCAGCAGATCTCAATAATTCTGCTCCCAGATCACTGACCCAGCAAGGCATAACTGAGCTTTGAATTAAGTCCTTTGGTTGTGGTATGTGGCCCTGAGCTCCTAAGGAAGACGAAAAGGCTCTGTGTGAGGGTGAAATAATAAAGGAAATAAGAACAAACAAGTGCAGCTAAGAACGCTTCCAATCATTCTACAAACAAGTAGTAAAGGAAGGATTGCTACAGCAACACCAGAGGGGTGAGAACTGAGAGCTGCCGCTATCGAAAAAGTGCTGCCACAAGAATACATCGCGATAAAGAGACATTTTTCTGTCCTAGGTTGCATGAGGGGAGAAAAGGAAGGACGATCTTTCTGGCTTTCTTAAATTGGAGTTGTTCAGTGGGATGAGCCAACATGCTTTCTTTGCCTGGAATATGAATTATTGGCAATTTCCCCATAGACCTTCGGATGCAGGGACTCAAATTTCTGAAGCAAGCTTCAATTTCCATTCCACCTTTCTCTCTAAGTACTGCATAATCATCATGCTGAGAGAATTGGGATTCTGATTGCAAGTGAGATCCCTGCTCTTCTCACTGTTTCCTTTGACTCCAAGATTCTTCAGTTTATATATATATAGTAAAGAGGCATAAGTGCCCTAAAAGAACTGCCATGCTCTGAAACCTCCGGTTTTGCACAGGAAATTTCAGCTCTATAGTGAAAAGAGCAGAGAAAAGATGTGTGGAAATAATGGAAAGACACAGCTTCACCACCGCAACAGAAAATATGAATAGCCTTGAGGGGACATGTGCAAAAGGGCAATTGTTTGGCAACTTCCCTTCTACCAAAAGACAACACCACAAAACCAAGCTAAGAAAACTATACAGTGAATCATGCAGTATGTGAATCAGGTTAAATAATAGAAGAATTTAAGGGAAGGCACTATAATTGGCTGAAAACTCCTGAACTGTAATCGTTTGATACAAAAGAAACACTGGCAAAATCTCAAGTTAGAAATCCCTTGGCTGATTTAACTTTGCATTCCCACTGCCCCTTAGCAAACCTCCCAGTAAGTTGAGGAGGTTTGCCAGCGCCATGAAATATCTTGGTTTAATAGAAAATTGTTTATCTTGGCTGCTAAAATTCCACATGTTGTCCCCTACCTTCTCTTGGATTGAAAAATATTGAATTTGCAGAAGAGATAAGAAAACATGCCCTTTGGAATAAAGAAAATATGTTTTGATTTATCAGACTCTCCTAGAATGATGGAAGACACACAGTCTTTAAATGCACCCCCTGCCACCACCACAATCCATTGCCTCCCCCACCCCCAAATAAAGGTATTTAGTAAGACTGAACAATGAGAATTTATAGCAGCATCAGACCATTCATGATATGACCCATTTGTTTTAACCAAACAGGCTCCATTGAGCAATCACAACACTAACTTTAATTATAGTTTCCACCATCAATACCCAATTGTGAATAAAGCAATACAGTAAAATAATGTCATAGAGGTGACTTTCCAATTAAATTTTCTCCCACTTTTTTCTTTTATAAATAAAGAATCTTTGTCATTTCTGTAGAAAAATTAAAATGATTCACGTAAAAGAAAATTTGAGAGGTTTAATAAATTGGGGGGGTACATAAACAATCAAACAAAGTGACAAAATTGGGGGAGGGTTATCTCACAAACTCTAATTAAAAATATCAATAGGGCATAAGGTTCTACGTCTTTCCACCAGTGATGACTTTAAGATAATATTTTAAAGCTTGCATCACACTTGCAGAGGTGCAGCTGTGGGGCTGTTTTTCTTGGCAGGCATCAGGATCCTTTGTGGGTACTGAATAAACTTGAGTTTCGAAGCTGAGCAACTCTAGAACCAGATTGCTGGATGGTTCTCCCGAGAGTTCAAATATTTGAGGAAAAGATGTGTACAAGACTCGCTTCTTGTTGGGATGCAAGGAGATACGGACACTCAGCCAGGTGTGAGAACACGGCTGAGCTTCTGTAAATGTGGTGTTGGTATCTGCTAGTCTCAAGGGATGATGTAAAGTGAGCCTTCCCAGGGCACTGACGCTTGTGCATAAATAGGGAGCCTCCCAACTTGCCCTAAGTAAATATCCACCTGGACTTTGGTGACCTGGTTTTCTTGGGGTCTTTCAGTTAGGAGCACGTTCCTTTTTCTCCCTTTGCCGTTTTCAAGTTTAATCCAGGTCAGTGAGCACCTGAAGCTTTTAGAACAGTGAATAATAAGCTTAATCAGCCTCCTGATGAGTGAAAATGCTCGCTGAGACTTACAGCCTTTGAGCCTTTGGCATTTTCCCATTCAAGATAAGCCTAGATAATATCTGGGATCAAATTTAGTTGAGGCGGTCCGAAGTGTCCAAACACCCTTCTTTTTCTTTTTAGAGAGAATTTAGTCTGATTACACTTGCCTACTAAGCACCCCACCTCTTCCATTTTTTTAAAAAAAGTTTTCTTATAGCCAGAGTATAAAAGTGGCAAGCATTTCTGCTGCAATATTCCTTGGCTAAGCAACCAAGGAAGAGAATGTCTCAACTTCGTAAATAACTGAAAAACAACCATCTTAGTATCTGTGGAAGTTACAAAAGTCTGTTTAATTTGAGGAGGGCTGGCAGAAAGCGAATGAATAGTTTTATGCAAATAAACAATCCCTACGCAATTCACGGTGGTCTTCTCAGAAACACACCATCTGTGACTTTCTTTGGCAAATTAACTTAGTTCAAGTTACTATTCATAAACAAAAGAATACCTTAGCCATTATTTTTTTTTAACCTATTGTTGGAAAAATTAAATCCATATTTCCAGGGATTTTTTTTTTCTATGCATCCATATGAATAAATTGCTCTCTGGGCCCTGGCACACTTTTATTTCTCATGCAGCTCATTTATAGGAGACAATCACTGTTTCTGATTATGAGGGCACTATTCAATGAACTGAAGTCATAATCATTTGGAAATGTATTGGACCCCATTACTCACTGTGAACTAATGGAAGAAAGCCTGTCCTTGTTAAAGGGCTGAGGATTTCCTTTTATCCCTCAACATGGTCTCTAAGCCCCTAGATGGGACTGAAAGGGAAGATATGAGTCATCCCATTATGGGGGGGAACTTGTTTCATTAAACTTGGCAACAAAACTCATCTGCCTGGAGGAGAGCCTCGGTGTCACCTACCTCGCACTGTCCTTGCCCCACCACCCCGTTTAACTTCTGCTTGGAGCCTTGAAACCACGGCTTCCTCACTCCTTTCGCCTGGCAGAATGCCAGAGAATGATCTCTTCTGAACTGTTTCATAATGACGAGGAAAGTGTGTTACCATAATGCAGCAGCTAACCATTACAAAACCAACATCATCTCTGTATAACAGCAGAAGAAAATGAAGAAACCCGGTTATAATAGAAGATCAACCACAGTAAAAAAAAAAAATTAAACCATAAGTATGCAAGACAATCATTCTTCTACAGACAAAAGGACCAGAAACCTTGGAGTTAAGTGCAATGTGAGCTTTAGTTACACAAGTAGCTAGAGAGTGTATGTTTGAGAAAGAATTGTGATTAGACCTTGATCAAATATTAATGTTTCAATTTATCAATTTAACTTAATCAATATTCTGTGCAATAGAAACCCAGGGGTGGGGGGGGTGTGGAGAAAAAGATGACTTCTAACTAGAAAATTGGGAATAACTTTATGAAGAAACCAGCACTTGAGCAAGACTTTGAAGTTTAGACAGAATATGGTTTCATGGAGGGGGGTGGGGAGAGAGAGAATCTGGGGCAGAAGAAATATCATCAGCAAAGGCATTGAGGCAGAGAATGGAAGCTGTTGTGTAAGGAGGAACAATAGGAGGGTAATAAGCTGGAAAAAGTGTGTCTTATCTTGGTTGGCTTCAATTTCCACATTAAAGGATGTAAAGTTATTCTATAGACAAGGAGAGCAATGAAAGGCCTCTAAGCAGGAGATTGTCATCATCAGAGGAGTATTTTTAGAACAATGAATCTGGCCATGGTAAGTGGATTGGATTGGAGGTAGGAAGGAGAGGAAACAGGCAGCAATGGGGAAGTTATTGCAGTAATAATCCTCAAGATACGCAAAGGACTGAGCCATTGTTGAAGTGATATGGGAAGTCAGAAATAGATGTGAGAGGCACAAGAAGGAAAGGACCAAAAACTTGGGTATGTATGGATTGGAGTTGAGCAGGGATGGAAGAGGGACACACAAGGCATTGCACAGGTTTTGTGCCCAGCTGACCAGGATAGCATTGTTACTATGGACAGACAAAGGGACCTTGTCTTAGGTATGTTTCATTTGAGAACCAGGCATCCAAGTCCATTTTTGAAGACAGAGGACTGAGGACTAGAAAAGAGAGAAGCACCCTAAATGCAAATGGCTGGTGGGATGATGGGAAGGATGGGGGTCTGCACAAAGCAAGACCCCAAGGCAATTAGCACCATGTTGCTCATTCAGTCCCCACTCAATAAATATTAATTAAATAAATGAGAGTGGAAAAGGGGAGAAAAATATGAATCTATATTCATGAATCCCACTTAAAACAAAGTTGATCCCAGTGAAATCCAGAAACAAATAAAGACTAAAAAGTATAAAAGACCCAAGTAAGTGAGTGCTATAAAAAAAAACTGAGTTAAATAGAAACCACTTCTGCCATCTAGAATTTACTTAATAAAATAGGCATAGAATGATGTAATTATATCCGAGAGAGTAACTTGCATTAATAAAGTATAGCAACCACTCCTGTAAAGCCAAGAATATTTTTTGAAGTATCAAAAGTACTTCTCTGCTCAATAAATTATGCAAGTCAAATGAATCTATGGCATTCTTCTTCCAAAGCAGTGTAATTTCAAAATTGGAGAATCTAGGAACCTTGCTCCAGAGGTCATCATTACACAGAATTTCTTCCCAGTGCCTTGAATCTCTCAATGAGGATCCTGCTTCAGTTCATCAAACTTGAAAATTGTTTTGTGCCCCCCGCCCCCCAAAATAGTGGCATGTCTCAGGAAAGTTATTGACAATGGTTATTTCTCTAAGCACTTGTTTTTTTTCTCTCTCTCACTTCTTGAGAGGTTGGGTGTTGGTGGAAGAAGAAATGTATGTATATTTGTCCAGGAAACTGTCAGTGGTTGAAAAGAAATGGGGAGCTGTGATAATATTACCAATTCGTATTTATATAGCATCCTTACTGGAAAGAGCTTAGAATGGTTTTAGAACTATTTCATTACATCAGTGTGCATGGAAAATATTATGGCATTCATGTTATAGATTTCTTTAGCTTAGTCAATAAAACTTTCTGTACTCTACCAATAGAGTTCTACTCTTAAGACGTCATCTCCTAAATCTGAGTTCTCTTTTCATGAATGGTCAGTTATTCCTAAACCTCCATAGTGTATGTATCATCCAAAATCATTTTCACTGAAGTTCCCTTGGCTGCAGATCTAAGCAAAATTAATAATTTGAAGAAGCACAGCCTTTCATTTCCAAAGGAAATAATGTTACCATATGAGTAATGGTAGGGGATGGAGGTAGAAGGGAGAGAGTGAGTTGGGCTAGTGGAGAGGGGTGTTGTTTAGAGAATCCTTTACAGGAAAAACTTACCTCTTAAATATAAATAAGAAAACAGATAAATGATAAAAAAAAAAAAGCATTCTAACTCTGTCGGTGAAGTCCAGAAATTTCTGAGTTCCTCCTCAGCTTTTCTCAAGCCAGCTGCCAAGGGTAAGGTAAAATGAGTTCCAGCAAATGACATTAGTAAATCATTTGTAAAAGCCTGAACATCTTTCAATGTTAGCATTCTTTTGTGTGGTCCTCAAATAAGTTGGCAGCTGAAGCCTTTAAAATATTTCTGAGCCACTGTCCTTTCCACACTGCCACAAAACCCTCAAAGAAAGGGTGAGATAGGGAGCTACCAATTCTGTCTTCCAGGCCCACCAGTTGCGCCACATCAAATGGGATCAAAAAGAGGATCTCATCTAGTTTAGCAATGGTGAGAAAACATGGCCCAGAGACTCTTCCATGCAGCCCTCCAATGTTTATATAGAGGCTTCTGGGAGCTAGTGTTATGAGGGATTAAAAAATAAATAGAATCCCACTCCTGCCCTTGAAAGCACCTGTCAATGGAGGAACTATGAAATGCCTCATTCATTGCCAAAATGAGAGGGCTGGGCCAACAAACTTTGCTCTAGGCCCCCCCAGGTATCTGCAAACCTCCATAATACATTATCTTCCCAGTGTAGGAGAAGGGAGAAGGCAAAACTATGAAGTCTTTACCGTGTGTCTTGGCATCTCCAGTTCCTTCAGATCCACTCTTTTCTCTCCTTCTTGCTGCTATTTCCTGTTCTTCACTGACCCATTTTGGAAATCCTGTTATCTGGCTCACAGTTCCCTCATCTCTTTCAGGAGAGGGTCTGAGGCCAGCCATTCAACAAGAACTGTTAAGTGTCAGGTATTCTTCTCGGTTCAGAATGTAACAATGCATCTTTAGCAGGAGCTAACTTCTCTAAATTGAGGAGGCTGATTTTCTCTCATGATTTATGGAAAGCCATGTAATCCCTTCCTTTATAGCCACAACCACCCCACCTTAGCAAGAATTTAAATCCAAATGCTACTTGCATTTAAGGTTTTGTTGCTATGGACACTATCTGAAACATTAGGAGCTGGCAGGTGGGGCAGCAATTTTGGAGTAGAGGGCCCTTCTGATATCTCTGAAATCACACCATTCACCGAAACTAGCATTGTTCAGTATGATGGGCACAGCCACAGGTAGCTGTTTACATTTAAATGAATTAAAATTAAATTAAATTCAGTATCCCAGTTACTCTAGCTGTATTTCAAGTGCTCAGTAGCCACATGCAGCTAGACACTGCCATGGTGGACAGCACAGAGCATGTTCATCTTCGCAGAAATTTCTGTTGGACTATGCGGCTCTGAGCCTATATTTTAAACCATGACTGAGCTTTACTTTCAGATGTAAAATTACGCTGTAGTGATCTAACCCATTACATGAAAGGGCCAGCTACAATAAAAAGTTAAGCCATAATTATGCAAGACAATTATTCTCCTACACGTAAAAGGACCAGAGACAACATTTTTCATTGTATACCCAAGAAAGAACGTAACAAAGACTTCCCGCATATAGTAAGGATTGAACTGTAATGCATTAGGAAAAAAAGAAAAAGATCAATTTATCTTGTAAATATGCTTAGTCTTTTTGTAGAGGTACTTCATAATTATAATGTTTCTTACACAATACTCTAAAATCTACACAAGCATGTTAATCTTCATATTGTTCCTTTACCGTCCAATAAAAACATTCAATGAGAGCCTGCAGTGTTATCATTTGATATATCAAACATAGAGTACAAGCTGAGTCCCCAGCCCTTGGGCAATGGGGTTGTAAATCACAGAACCCAAGAACCAAAGAGATTAGTGTTAAGAACAAAGAACATTCACGTGACAGCCATTCACTATGGCCCTCCTGGTGCTCTGGCAGCCAAGGACACACTTGTCTTTACCGCACACAAGTTCTGGTTAGTATTCTCTTTCTCATTTGCAGCAGAAGCTGTAACATTTCTTGCCCAAGAGGGTGCTCTTGCTGCCTCCATTTTGCATGCCTATGGACAGCCTGCTGGTGGCCTCACCTATGTAAGGCAGCAGAGCTATGAAGGGAGAAACACCATAGAGAGCGGTGAATTGTAAGCCAGTGAGATTTTGAGAATGACTTTGTGCTAGTTTGAAACTGTTGTATACTCCAGAAAAGCCATACCCTTTAATCCTGATTCAGTACAGTGCAGTGAAAACCCTTTTAATTAGATTATCTCCAGGGAGTTGTGGTGCGTCCAATTGTAGGTGTGGCCTTTTGGTTAGATGGAGATGTGACTCCGCCCATTCAAGGTGGGTCTTAGTTTACTGGAATCCTTTAAAAGGGGGAAACATTTTAAAGAAACTTTAGATGCAGATTCAGACACAGAGGTTTGGAAATGCAGAAGCCTCAGGAGACACAGTTGCTTGAGAACCCAGCAGACATTGCCTTCTTTTGTGATGCTAAGCAAGTCAGAACCCAGAGTTGTGTCCCAGAGAAGCTAAGTGAATGTCCACAGATGCTTAGAGAAGAAATCACTGGCATTAGAAGCTGGAAGCAATGAAACTGGGAGCAAGGACCAGCATACTCCAGCTATGTGCCTTCCCAGATCAGCCTTTCTTGAGTCAAATTATCTTTCTCTGGTTGACTTAGTTTGGACATTTGTTATGGCCTTAGAATCATAAACTTGCAACTTATTATATTCCTTTTTTTAAAGCTGTCCCACTTTCGGCATATTGCATTCCTTCAACTTTAGCAAACCAAAACAGGCTCGAACTTCAGAGAAGAAACAATATATACCCATCCCTGAGAAACCCCCATCGGCCTCTGTCTGCATCCATCTCTATTTCTATCTCATCACTTAATAGAAACACAAAATACAGAATGGCAAAAAGAGGAAACAAAGATTGAATTTTGTAGGCTATCCTTGCCTCTTTCCCCTGTGCGTACTCTGATAGTCACTTCATTCCTGAAAGCTAACTGCCTTTCCCCAGAATGGCTTATCCTCAGGGCAATTTACCACACAAAAACATCCAGAATCAGCTTCTCTATTTTGAGTAGAAGTTAAGACGCATCCCGAAGATTCTTACTCTGCGCCACCCACACCCCAACCTTACCCTAATTCTCCTGGTGGCCTGTCACGAGACATAAGAAGCAGCCATTCAAAGTTTTATCAGTCAGTCAATTAATATTTCTTGGTACTCATTTTTGATCCATTCTCCTTGCTGCCTGGGACTTCTAGATCAAAACACTCTCCTCTGTTAAAATGCAAACACATGAGAAAAGAGGATGAGCTAGAGACACATTGGTGAGAATGAGACTTCATAAGGACCTAGCCAGTGATGACTGAGCAAGGTCTAAGACAAATAGACAGCAAGGGTGAAGGAGCTGGGGCTAGGAGGACACGAGGAGGCCACACTTGGGATAGAATATCAAGAGTGTTAGTGAGACTGAAAGGCAAGAGAGTAAAAGACTGTGAGGGCTAACCTTGGCACAGCCAATCAGCCCTTGCTAAAGCTCAAGACTCTATCCTCCTCCATTTTGCCATCAAGAAGCCACCCACAGTTAGTTACACATCTTTACCTTTGCCTCCTCTTTAGTTTTGTTCATTGTTTCCTCCAACATTTAGCCATGTTTGTACCAGAAGAATTGCATTCAGAACATTTGTTAAACCTCAGAAATTCACTTATTAATACACAATCCTGAAATGATAAGCTTTTTCCTTTATTATAGTCAACTTAGGAAAACACGTGGCACATCATCTGTGGTGCCAGCTCTCCCCTTGCTCTCATGTTCTGAGAGAGGAGAGAGGTTTCAGTGCAGAGCTGATGGGTTGAGAGTTAACTGGCAGGTACTTTCTTGGCTTTCAGGCTGGATGGGAACGTTTTCTTGAAAGAGATAAATAGGACCAAGCATGCTTTAAAGCTTGCTAAAGAAAGTCAGTAGGCTTAGCTACTGAGCTGCCCTGTGACTCCACCAAAATGACAGTTTTAATTGCACTTGGAGGATGAGCTAATTATGGTCAGAGAAAGTTAACACCAGGGTTGCAACAAGTGACACATTCTTTTTCTGGGAAACACAGCACACAGGTGACAACCTTATGCAAGTCAAGTGTTCCTTCAAGAGTTCGAAAACATATTCAAACCAAAAGAGTTCAAGATAAAGGGGCAAGGGGAAAAAAGAATTTCTGCATGGGATTGTGAAGGTTGAGTGGTGAGCAGGAAGTGGAGTTCAAAAGAGGTAGAATAATAGCTCACAAAAGGCACAATAAGTGGGAAAGAGCAATTAATTGGATCAGTCTGTTAAGGCTCAAAACAGTCTGAGAGAGACGACGTAATATCCTGATTTTCTCAAGTTAGGTTTCCAAATCTTCCATATGACTAATAATTAAAGTCAGTTCTTGGGAAATAAATTCTTTAATTCATATATTCAAGAGAGGGGAATGCAGTTAGCCCTTTGACCTTACTCCAAATTTTCTTTTAGGAGGTAGATTCCTTTAGATCCTTGAAAAGACCTTTGGAAGTATTCTATGTAGCCATGAAGAATTTGAGGCCCTAATGATAATATCAGAGAACAATCTTCACTTCCAAATGTTCACCCATGCCCTACACAACCCATGGACTCTTCCCCTGAAGACTCACTTCCAGCATCAGCATGTTCTTCAGAGATCCTTACCAAAGATATTGTCTTTTTTTGTTTCTGTTTCTCCATTTTAATATCCCACTTTTACACTCACAGGCATACACATACATTCACCAACCTTAAAATGAATTCTAGCTGAAAAGGACAACTGGTCAATCTAAAATGAACAGAGGTACAAAACAGTCCAGTTTTAGTTTAGCATCTTAGAATAGAACACAGAGATACAAATCAGTGAGCTCTCCTTCACCAGCTCTCACCTGGAGAGGACTGTGGACCTACCAGAGGAAGAACAACCCTGGACTCTGCCAAAACAGTCACTAGCATGACCTTACTGAATGCTGAAGATGATTTTATTGTTTTCATGCAGTTTTTAAACTGGATAATGGACCCACTGTCATTCAGGTTTTGTGGCTGAAAACAAAAAGAGCGATCAGTAGCCTTTGAAGTACACAGAATTGGCAGTTGAGAAATGAAGAAACAAAGATGCTTCTTTTGAAGGAGGATGGCACTTGCTGCTTCCAGGAATAGTCAATGATTGTTGTGGCCATGAGATTGTGATGAAGTAAAGGAAGATGTAGCACACTGCTCGTGGCAGGGCTCAGCAGACCGGCTTTACCAGGACACTCTGAGACTGAGGGTTCCATGCCCAGGATTGCTGAGAAGCATTGCTCCATGCTTCTCAAACTGAAGTGATCATCAGTTATCTGTTCTAACACATGGTGGAACCCTCCAGGTCCCAGAGATGTTGATTCTGAAGTTCTGGGGTAGAACCCATCAATTTGCATTGAAGCTGATGCTTTGAGTACTGGGCAGCACTTTAATAGACAAATTTATGCAAAAGAGCTTGGTTAATTGTCAAGAAGTGTTAGGGGAAACAGTCTCCATTTTAGCTTAACAAGCAGTATAATGATATATTCTTCATAGAACGTGGTGAAGATATGCTTGCAAGTGACAAACATTGACTGTCCAGTGGGGTCCATGTTTCCAAAAACTGGGGAAAGGCTATTTGATGAATCAGTCCCTTTGTGACAGAATGTCTTGTTCACAATGACCACATTGGGAAAAGGTTCAGATATACACTCAGCTTTTTGGAGTCTTCTTTAGATTAATGGAAAGCTTTGTTATCCTGTTGTTCCATTCCTTCTTGTTTACAGTCTTTAAGACTCAATTCAAGCTCTCCAGGACTTTTTGTCCCCACTGCTGCATGAGCAATTGGTTTATATCTAGACCTATTAAAATTCCTTGGAGATTCCTGAACACCTGTCAGAAGAACTGAGAATTACATTAGCTGTGGAAAGAGAGCTGAGATTGTCAAACACATTGGGTTTGTGTGGTGTTGAACTTAATTTGGTGAAGGGAAGAGGCTCTTGCAAAAGGGAATTGCAGGGATATGTGCAATGCTTTTAACTGAAAGAATCAATGACTTCCAGGCAGGTGTATTCTGTTTGGCCACCAAAAAACAGTGTCTCCAGGTGATTTGTGTGAGATAGCCATTTTAGCTATTGGTTCAAAAACCATACTTCCACCCCAAAACCATTTCAGCACTTGTTCATTAAATTTAAAACATCAAAGAGGATTTTCAAATCTGGAAAACATTTATGAAAAATTTAAATGGGGTGTCACTCTGGCAGTGTAATTGGCATGAACTGTTTGATTTTCAACCATTTACAGATGTATCTCACTCTGGGATCAATGCATCTATTTTCCAGGAGAAATTGTATATGCAAAGTTTTGACCAAATTTGTCAAAGAGGAAAATTAGTTTAAGTCTAAATAGTGTGGTATGTAGTGTGGTATGTAGTGTGGTGTCTTTCTTTGCATGAATGAGGTAGGGAGAAACTTTCTTTTCAAGTTGTGTATTGTTGAAATCAGAAATTCTGCATAAGGAAATGTAAGAACTTACTGTTCTATCCACATTTTAGTTTGGAATTCCTGAGTTCCAAAGTTGCCAATTCTTCTCTTTCCTAGTTCATATTTATGTTTGGGAACTTTCTTTAAATAACTATCTGGGAACTGGTCACTTAAGACAATGTCAAAAGACAATATGAACTGAGAACATATCTGGCCCTTTACAAATCTAGGAGTTTCCTCAAATATTGTTTTACTGCTATAGATTCCAGTAAATGAATGACCCTCTGACTCAGAGCTTCAATCCTTGGGGGTGAAAAAGGGGAAAAAGTTCAGGTTTTAGCCTAGGATATTTCGAAAACTTAAACTTTTTTTTTTTTAATTCACACTTGGGTTATTGCTCATCACTTCTTTCTCCTAAATGATTTGAAGTAGCTTACAAAAACACATGCAATACTTTAAAAAGCAAGCTAAGGAAAATGGGACAAAGTAAAAAAAAATGTCATAAGTTCATTTCACTAGAGGTAGGCTAAATATTTGGGCTTAAATGTCCCATCATCCCACCCAAGGAAGGAAACACTTTTATTGAAACTATTAGGGAAAAAAAAATTAATTACTCAAGATAAGTACAGTCAGTCCTGTTGCTAAGACCTAAGTGAAACTCCTTTTTGCACGGGTCATTAGAGAAAGAATACCCAATAATATTCTCAACAGCATGCCTTATGACATAATAATGAGTTTTAAAAAACTGAGTTCTGTATGCCTCTCCCTGTAGGCCAGTGGATCTACCCCAAAGGACAGTTCAATTAGAGAATGCTATTAGGGGCAGAACGACACATTCCAGAAAACCAGCTGTACCATATTCTGGCTTCATCCAAGAAAAAAATATGTGTATATCTTGCAAAATGGATGGATGGCGTATCTTTCAGGCAATCCTCCCAAGAAAATTTTTCATGAAAGCAAACTTTAGATAAATGTTGTATAGTGTGTCACCATCCTTCTCCAGGGTATCAGGTGTGGAGCTTTAAAAACTGCAGTTCCTAAGCGTGACCCCAGGTCTAACAGAATGTCTGAGTGAATAGCCTGGGCATTGTTACTTTGTAAAGCTCCTCAGGTGATTCTGATGGACAACCAGGTTTGGTTACCTTTGCTCTTAACTGCTATACTCTGTTGATCCATCAATGAGTTTCTTTCAATGCCTTCAGTGACTCTGTGACATGTTCCTGTCAGTCTCTTACAGCTGCTTTTCTGATTCCTCCTCTTTCTCTGGCCTCTAAATGGTTTTGACCCCTTTTCTTCTTTGTCCTGTTCACTCTCACTCTTAGCAACATGGACAGACACATACATTTAATCACCCCACCAGAATCAACTTCTTTCCCAACACTTTTAATGTCCTACCAGACCTCTTCACCTAAATCTCTTATCAGCCTTTTGAAGTGGTATCAACTCATTCTTCTTTGTGATTAGCTCCATTTTCAATATTTTCCATCTGTGGGGATGATACCAGTACTTTTCCAGTTCTGCCAATTTGAAACTTCAATGTCAATGTCCCCTCTCTCTTGCTCTCAGAGTCCCCTCTCTCTTCCCCCATTTCCAATCAGTTGAAAAGTCCTCTTAATGGTATTTCTAGAATCTCAATTCCATGTCTCAATCTTGACTCTCTTCTCTTGGCTACTGCCCTAGGTTGGGTCATCAGTGCATCTCTCCTAGAATTATGGGACTCTATACTCCCTCAGTTTAGAAGCTTTGGGGATAGTAGGAACAGATTGGATAGGATTAAGTTTTTGATTCCTAAATCACATTTCCGACCTTAAAGTCTTTTACTTTCCAGAATGAATTGCAAGATCTCCCACCATCTAACCTCAATCTACCATTCCAAACATCCTTACCCCATACAAATCCTGCATTTTCCCATCTCTTTGCCAATGCTCACATTGTCTCCTTCAGTGGAAACATCTGTCTGTCCTGCCCAAATAATGCCCAAATCTCACCCAGTCTTCAAGGCCTATTTTAGTTAACTGTATTTCCCATGCACCAATTAGAATAATGTCTTTCCCAAAGTTGGAGCTCAACCAATATTGAGTGAATGAATGGATAAATGTTCATCTCAGAATATTCTTTTGGCTGCATTATCCAGGGAAGTTTTCCAACTGACAATTAAGCCACAATTCATATGAAAATCTCTCAATGTAAGGATATTTCCCCTCATTATTTCTAATTTCTTTGACTCAGTCCTTTCAGGGCAACAGTCTTGGGGGCCTCCTTCGACACTCCCTAAAAATTGAGAAAAGCTTTCATATGTGACCCTCACAGAATGCAGACAATCGTTCAAATGAGTCACCTCACACTAGTTTCTCTTTACAGGAAACAAGTCTCAGCCACGAGAGGCAAGCCTAGGCATGACATAGAGGGAACCACAAGCTAGGAACTTGGCATGGCGGCTTGGTGCAAGAACAATAGCTCCGTTAGGGAGAGGCATGGGGACATGGAAGCATCCTTTGCTCTTCACCTGCTGGCTAGTACGAGTGAAACGACACCATAGGACACTGTGATTCATCAGAGGAAAAGGGCAGGGCAGTAGAAGTAGAACTAGATCTCATTAAGATGAAACAGTGCCTGCTATCCTTGAGTCAGACAAAAGAGAATATGAAATTGATGTGGTCAGCATTACTGTCACGCTGCATTTGAAAAGAATCAAATGAAGTGTCAGTTGACAGCACTTTAGGAGGAAAATAACCCACAAGTGAAACAGAAGCATGTTGCATGTAAACCTTGAGTCTTAAATGCATTAAAATATGACTTTACAGTTGATTTCCCTCCCACGATGAGATCATTTAGATTAAATCTATAAAAGGTACAAGGTGTATACATTTAATATGCTTTGTCAAAGCCCTACAGCAATGGGTGGTGGTGGGATTAATTTAATTACCAAATTATTGGCCTCTTAAAATAAGTACAGGCATGTTTGTAGTGCTGAAAAGACACAATGCTTCATGAAAGGGGGATGGAAGAGAAGAACAGCTGGTGGTTCTTGACTGGGAGAATATCACTGCCCCTGGTCACAGCACTGCAAAGACCCTTGACTATTAAATAAATGGGGTGTCAGTCATCCAACATTACCGTGCTTCCTGCCTCTTTCCAAAAATGTAGGTAAGATGGGGGCCTTTGTTTAGAATGCCTTTTAGCTAATGAGCTACACAGTCTATCAATGTGAAATAGTCTTCATTCATTTGAAAGTTAACTTACTGCAGTCGTTTCAAAGGAAAACAATCAACATGGTTTTGTCTGAAAGGCAAATGGTACCTAGTGGCCTTTCACTCCACATCAGATGCTGTGTTGATTGTGGTTGTTTATTGCCATTTATTGATCAACAGAAGAAAACCTGGTTGGTGATAATTTTTTCTCCCAACAAAAATATCTTTGGATTTTTCCATTAAAATTCTCCAAAGGTACTACCCCTGGTCCCCTACCTAGGGACCATCTCCCCCTTTTTGTCTCCCAGTCTTTGATCTCCCTTCCCCTCCCTCTCCACATTGGCAAACAACCAAAGGCGGCATTACTTTGGACTTTTTTGGGGTGCAGCAGACATCAGATCTTACAGGGATCCCACCTTGAGGGCTGGCACATGAGGAAGGCTGGCTCTACTGCTCCCTACTGCCTACAATGATGCTTCTTTCTTTTCTGGTTGTTGAGCATTTTAAAAGTGAGAAATATGTGGACTTGATAATAGGAGGTCGTAGTTTAAAAATGATTAATATATAATCCATGTCCTAATTTTTAGAACTTCAAGTTCAATATTTTTATATGTGGTAGATATTACTTTGCTCTAAGATATCCTGTTTTTAGACCATTACCCTAGAAGAGAATGTTTGTTATATGAAATAAACCTTTGGAGACCATCACCTTATTGGACACACAGCTCTTCAGCTGACTGTGACAGCAATAATACAGGGCACAGTTATGTGCTGTGGGAAAAGGCAAAGTAAACAAAAAAATGCAATATGCTCCTAACAGAGATTTGCTCTGCAACATGACCCATAATAATTGCAGAAGAGGGAAATACTTTCCCATCATTCTTCATACGTCGACCTCATCTGAACAGCTGATTTAAAACTAAGAAACAACCACGTTTCTGATCTTAATCTTATTTCTTAAAATAAATAGATTTCCTCCACAGGGCAAAAGGATAAGGTGATCAAGGGCAAAACAATGTACTGGAAATGCAGATTCTCACATCTATCTCTGGTTGACCAGCACTCCATGAATCAGTTTCTGAAGCTTTCGGATCCAGCTTCCCCCACCTGAAATGTGACATCCAACAACTGACATCTCATAGATTGAGAGAAAATTCACCCAAAAAGTAATCACAAGGAAAGCCTCTATTGGAAGATTCTGAACTTTGTGAATATTTAATTCAAAACCCAACATTTACACTATTTTAACAGAACCTCTGTAAGGGGCTCATCTTTCTAGTTTTGGCCCTCCAAAAATTTCTAAGAAGTAAAACGAAAAGGCAATGGGGTTGAACGATCTTTTTCCAAATCCAGGAGACAAAATAAATTCATGGTATGCATGTATGTGTGCATGGTATGGCAAGAGGAGAGGAAACGTGAGAAGCCCCACGTTGACCTTGCTCAAGAGACCTCTGCCAACCCACCTTCTATCAGTTTGATGCTCCTACTCAAGCCAAGAATGGCAGTTCCCTCCGTAAGTGATGCTGAGGTTAGAAAACAAGCAAGCACTACAAAAAATCATCATCCTTTTATTTCACTGTGAAAAATTTGCATTTCATTTCCTCTGCATTTAAAGCACAGCAAAGAGTTACTAGTTAGTGAATTACATGTTTATGTATTAAAAGAGATTTTTATATGTGATTTAGAAAAAACATGAAACCCCACCAAAAAAAAGAACCATCATTTCAACATTAATATAACGCCTTTCCCCACCCATTTCTCACAATCATGTACTCTTGATATGTTTAATCTTTGGCAGTGGTTCCCATAGCAACCCCTCCCAGTTGTAGCATTGCTGAAGGCTACTGTCTTGAAACCCAGTCCTGCCCTGGCAGCTTTTATTCCCCTTCTCTCCATTCCTCTTTTCATTTCTTTGTTTATATTAAGTCTTGGGTATCTCAGAACTCTCCTTGCACTGACCAGCAGAATCCTGCCAGAGATGGAGCATGAGATTCCTTTAAAGACAAAAGATGTGCTGTTTTGTTTTGTTCTGCTTTGCTTTTGCTTTCCAGAGCAGAAGCCCTGATCTATTGAAATCTATGCTCTCCTTCCCCACTCACAACTTCCTTAAAAGCGCTGACGAACGTAAGGAGGTGTTCTTTAAGGGGTATTAATTAAAATCGGTCTCTAAGGAGTAAAATCATCACCCCTCATCGGCCTCAGCTCTAGAGTGACCAGGAAAACAAGATTCTGGAAATCCCCTGTGTAAGCATTCATGGGGGTGGCACAGGCAGGGCTTGTACTGGCAGTTTTGCGATTGTGTAATGCTTAAGAAGTCAAATGGTGGAACATACTTCTAATTTCCTTCCATCAATTTGTTTCTCTGCCCCCAGATAATACCAGCTCTGAGGAGTGGGTTTGGGGACTGAAAAATCAAATATTATTATTAATCGCTATAATTACTTTTCTTGGCCCAACTGTGGAGCTGGGAAGCAAACCAAATTCTCTTGAGTGCAAGTCTTAGCTAAAACATGTTGTTGAGCCACCATTACCTCAGCCTTAGTCATCTCAAACTAGAAAGAATATTACTGCAATTTTTAAAAACTATAATTGAACATGTTTATTTATATACACTGAACTCATAAAAGACAAGGTTTAAAGTGTTTCTGCCTAATACTGAGAAAAAAACTTGTCTCTAACTCCCAAATGTCAAAAAAAAAAAAAAACACTTCAATGTAAACAAAATTATAGTTTAAAAGTTACTTACTTACATTGACATGCTTAGCAGTTGAGGAAGATTAAAGTTTCAGAGTTAATAGTACTTAAATACCTTTTTTGAAATTATAACATTTACACATCTAATAACTTAGTAGCACATTCTCTTTTCTAATAAATGTGCATCCAGGGCTTCCATTGCTACAAAACCCTAAGGGTTGCCATTCATACTGAAGAAATTCTGATTTGTGTATTTATTATAACCATTCTCCAGCAGCTAGAACTATTTTGCACTTTAAAATTAAAAACAAAACAAAACAGGATACTATGACAATTTTTTGAGAGTGGGAAGTAAAATATCTTAAGGAAAGTATGCCTTTATACTAATTTGCACAAAGCCCAATATTAAGTATATTCATCCATCTCTTTTAAATCCATCAGAACGGACTACAGAATATGCCCAAATATTTTGATTGAGATGTCTGATCAAATAAAACTATTGGTTATTTTGTGCTCTAGTCAACAAAAATTTAACAATTCACTTGAATTTTTCAATCAATGGATTTACTATCAGACAGACAAGTTTGAGACTACATGAACTCAGCATTATTGGCCATTTATTAAAATGTCACAGTGACTTAGCATTACGAGTGGCAGGAAACCAAAACTTTCATTTTCATGAGTTGGTTTAGACACACTGCATTCTTCTTTGATTTCAGGACATCAATTTATCCCATACGGTCTAGTTTCATCTGAAAAAAAGGATCTGTTACATATCCCTAAGATCTCTTTGATTATATATTTTATACACTAATTCTTTTAGCAATGGATAATTGTATTGAAGTCAAAGAGACACAGCCGTACATATTCCTACAATCTCTTTGAACATACATTTTATGAGATTATGAATTGGATACACTGATACTTTTAGCAATGAATAATTGTATAGGAGTCCAAGAAACACAGGCTTTAAAAAATATTTGTATTTCATGGGTCAGATGGCAGCATATAAGACACTCAAATAGTCTAAGTCTTTTATTCTTTTTTAAAAAAAGCATAGATTGGGTTTTAAATGGCATACAACAGACTGCACATAATTAAAGTGTAAAGCGTGACAAGTTCTAACATATGCATATTGCCAAGACCACCACAATAAAGATTACGAACATATCCATCACCCCCATAATTTCCTCACTCCCTTTTTTAATTCCTCCTTCCCATCCCTTCCCTCCCCCAACTGCATTCCCGCTCCCAGGCAACCATTGGTCTGCTTTATGTCACTATAGATTAGTTTGCATTTTCCAGAATTTTATATAAGTAGACTCATATAATTTATACTTTTTTTGCAATCTGGCTTCTTTCACTTAACATAATTACTTAGAGATTCATCTGTGTTGTCAATATCAATAGCCTATTCCTTTTCTTGCTGAGCAGTATTCCGTCAGATAGAGATAACAGAGTTTAGTCACTTCTTCGTGGATATTGTGATTGTTTCCAGTTTGGAATTCATACAAATAAATCCACTATAATCATTTGTGCATGAATCTTCATACGGACATATGTGTTCCTTTCTAGGAATGGGATGGCTGGATCATATGGTAGGTGTATGTTTAACATTTTAAAAAGATAAGCTGTTTTCCAAAGAGGTTGTACATTTGGTCAGATGTGTAAGAGAATTACAGCCGCTCTATACCCTTGCCAACATTGGTAACATCAGTCATTTTAATTTTAGACATTCTATTAGTGTTACCTTATTTGGTTTTAATTTGCATTTCCCTAATGACAAATGATGTCCAGCATCTTCCTATGTGCTACCCGCATCCACATATCTTCTTTGGTGAAGTGTCTATTTAAATCTTTTGCCCATTTTGTTTTTGGTTGTTTGTCTTCTTATTACTGAGTTTTCATTTTTGCATATATGGCTGCCCAATTGCTGAGTACCATTTAGTGAAAAGATTATTCCTTTTCCACTAATTTGCCTTTGCAAAAGAAATTTCTGTCAAAAATTCATTAATCATATATGCATGGGCCTGTTGTGGTCATTCTATTTTCTTGCATCTGTCTACCTGTCTCTTCCCCAATACCACTGCACTGGACTGATTACTGATGCTTTACATTAAGTCCTGAAGTGAAGGAATGCAAGTCATTCAAATTTGCTTATTGTTTCCAAAGTTGTTTTGGCTACTCTGAGTCCCTTGCATTTCTATATGAATTCTAGACTCAGTCTCATAATTTTCTTTATTTTAATAAAAGCATGCTGGGATTTTGATTGGAATGCTCTAAAAAACAGCATTTTTTTTTTCAGAGCATTGACCTGCAATGACCTGTTTGCAAATAAAGACAATTCACTTCCCTTTCAATCTAGATGCCTTTCATTTCTTTGCCTTGACTTGAACTTCCAGTACAATGTTGAATAGAAGTTGTGAGACCATATATTCTTTCATTGTTCCTGACATCAGGGAGAAAACATTCTTTATATTAAATATGATGCCAGCTCTAATTTTTCTTACATGCCTTTTATCAGGTTGAAAAAGTTTTCTTCCACTTCTAGTTTGTTGAGAGTTTTTATCAGAAACGGATGTTAGATTTTTTTCAGATGCTGTTTGTTTCTGTGTCTATTGAGAGGATCATATGGTTTATATTTATTAATATGGTGAATTATCTACATTTTTGAATGTTAAAACAATCTCATATTTCTGAAATAATCCCCACTCTTCGATGATGTATTTTCTTTTTTATAAATTGTTGGATTTGCTTTGCTTAAATTTTCTTAACATTTTTTGCATCAATTTTCAGACAAGTTTTTGTTTTAACTAGCAAATTCTTGGTTTGGTTTGATATCACAGTAATGATGACCTCACAAAAAGAGTTGGAAAATGTTTCTTCATTTTCATTTCTCTGGAAGAATTTTGTATAATTGTTATTACTTGTCCTTTGAAATTTGGCAGAATTTATGAGTTTGGGCCTGGAGTTTCCTTCAGGGAAGGTTTTAAATATAAATCCAACTTATTTAATGATATAGGATGTTTCAGGTAGTCTATTTCTCTGAGTGAGCTTTGGTTATCTTTGCTTTCAACAAATTTATCTCTTTCATCTCGGTTGTTTAATTTACTAGCATAATGTTTCTCATAATATTTCTCTATTATTCTTTTCATATTTGTAGGATCTGTAGTGATGCTACCTCTCTCAGACCTGACATCAGTAACTTGTACTTTACATTTATTTTCTCTAATCAGTCTGGCTAGAGGGTTATTAATTTTATTGATCTCAAAGAAACAGCACTTGATTTCATTGCTTTTCTCTATTAGTCTTTCTTTTTTTTAGTTCATTGATTTCTTCTTTAATCTGTGTTATTTTCTTTCTGCTACTTACGTGTGCACTTTATTTGCTCTTCTTTTCCTTTTTTTTTAAGATAGAAGCTGAGATCATTGCTTCAAAACCATTCTACTTTTCTAATTTAATGCATATATTTCCCTATAACTATTGCTTTAGCTGCATGGCATGAATATTGATATTCAGTGTTTTCAGTTTCATTCAGCTCAAAATACTTTTATAATTTCCCTTTTGATATCATCTTTGACCCATAGGATATTTAATTTCTCAATACTAGGAAATTTCCTAGATATCTTTTTATTACTGATTTCCAGTTAATTCCCTTGAAGTCAGAGATTTTTATGACTTGAATCTTTTTAAATTTATCAAGAACTTGTTTTATGGTGCTGAATATGGCTTATTTTGAGTGCACTTGAGAAGAATGTAGCATCCACTATCATTAGTGGATATATCATTTGTTCTATTAATTATACAGAGAGGGCTGTTTAAATCTCTTACTTTTACTTTGGATTTTTCTGTTTCTCCATTCATTTCTATTAGTTTACACGTCTTGTATTTTGAAGCTGTTATTAAGTGCATTAATATTTGCTCTGAAAACTACTTTTCTGATATTAATATAGCCATTACACCTTACTTATGATTAGTGTTAGCATGGAATGCCTTTTTGCAACACATAATTGTGTCTTTATAGTTAAAGGGTGTTTCTTATAGGCAATGCGTCTTACTCTTTTTTGTTCAACCTGAAAATCTCTGCCTTTTAATTGGGGTGTTAAGCTATTGTAAATTCTTGTAATCATATGGTTGAGTTATATCAAATATCTTACTATCTGTTTTCTATGGTACCATCTATTTTTATACCCTTTTTCATTTTTGTCTACATTCTTTTCGATTTTTATTCATTTATCTATTTTAAAACCACTAATTGGCACCTCCTCTGTGCCAGGCATTGTTTTAGACACTGGGAAAACAACAGTGAGTAAAACAGACACAATGTCTGCCTTCTGAGGCTTATCTTCTAATTGGTGAGATAACAAGGAGATCAGCACAGCTGGAGCAAGATGTGCAAGGAGAAGAGTGGAAGAAGTTGAAGTAGGCGAGTGTCAGGGTCAGCTCACATAAGGCCTTGTAGATCAAGGTAGGGTATTTGGATTTTATTCTCAGTGTGATGAGAAAGCTACTGATGAGTTTTGAGTATGAAATTGTTATGGTCTGTTTACATTTTAAAGAATCGCTTTGGCTGTCATGTGGGAAAGCTAGAGCAGAAAAGAGATATCTAGGAGGCATCAGTGAGCTTCGGTAGACATTTAAGGAAATATCTCAATTGCTATATTCCAAGGAAAGAAGAATTTATTTTCTTGTAATAGAAATATATATTTTTTGCAGTCTGAGTCCCAACACACAGCCTAAGTTAGTGAAGGGTCTTTTGACTCCATGCAACAGAAACTGACACTGAATAGTTCAAGCAAAAAGAGGAAATTAATTGTAAGGAGTTTTTCAGGAACCTTATAAAACTGAAGGAATATTGAAGACCATGACTCAACATGGCAACCAAGGCCAGACAAAAAATCTCAGTGTCAATAGTCTGAGGACCTCCCATTAAAATACTCCACTCCAAGGGCTTTAAGTCCACAGGAGCCATTATAACATCCTCAAAAGGAAAGTGAAGGCCACCTATTCTTCATCTGTTAAACAAAGGGGTTGAGGTAAATCCTTGCTGTTCAAACTGTGTTCAGCAGCTTGTTGGGAATAAAGAATCTTAAGACCTAACCTAGGCCTAGTCAATAAGAATTTGCATTTTAACAAGATACCCAGGGGATTAACATACACTTTAATGTTTGAGAAACACTGGATTAAATGATCTTATAGCTATAAAATTCTCTGACTGCCTGAAGTGGGCAGGTGTTTCCATAGAGCAGCTATGTCATGGAAGGTCCTTGGGGTCTTAGCCACATTTTATGATTCCATGTTAATTTATTTATAGAGGGTTTAATGCTTTATGTGTAGTTTCCATATTGGTTGCTCTGGGTACTATTATCTGTATGTCTATGTCCATTTCTATGTCTATATCTATATCTTCTTCCATGTCTATTTTTCCACCGTTCATGGTTTGCAGGTGATTTTTAATTGCATTTTGGACATTTTAGTTTTTATGTTAGGAGACTCTGAGATCTGTTTAGTCTTTAATTATAGCAGGTAATCATCCTAGTTAGGGGTTACACACAGGTCTTGTTCTACTTTTGTGAGATGTGGTTCCAAAAAAATTTAATTTTCATATGCTTTGGGGTGCTTTTGTCTACTTATTTTATCTGATGTGACTGGGTCTCACAAATTCCTGCTGTGCTGCCTGATGTGATGGAGAGTATCCTCAAGCCAAGCTGACACATGCCTCCTCATAGGGAAAGGAATTCTCTAGCTCATGGGGATAGAGGCTTCCTGAACCAGAAATCTTTATTGTGGCAGAATTCTCCTAGCCAATGCCACCCACCACCAAATGTCCCTGGGTAACGAATCAGCATCTCAGGCCTACTGGATAATTAGAGCTTATCTTGGGCCAACCACCTGTTGTGGTGGGATCCCTTTGTCACTGCCACTCAGATATCTCTGGGTGCGGAGGGGCTTCTCAGACCCAGTGGAGGAGGCATGACCTCTGGCCATTTATTGTTAGCAGGGCTCTCAATCAATCCCCCTTGCTGGTGCTGCGGGGTTTACCTGTTGTTGTTTGTGGGATTCTTATTCTATCCAAGGGAGGAGTGAGTCTACCTGGGCTGCCTTCTCTTTTTTTCCCCCATTATTTATTTATTTTTAACCCATATTTTTTACTAATCTGTCCATACCGTAGATAAAAGGGGCATCAGACACAAGGTTTTCATAATCACGCAGTCACATTGCAAATCTATATTATTAGACAGTCATCTTCAAGAATCAAGGCTACTGGAACACAGCTCTCTGGTTTCAGGCACTTTCCTCTAGCCACTCTAATACACCTTAAACAAAAAACGGGAATATGCACATAATGCATAAAAATAACCTCCAGGATGACCTCTCTACTCTGTTTGAAATCTCTCAGCCACTGACATTTATTTTGTCTCATTTCTGTCTTCCCCCTTTTGGTCAAAAAAGTTTTCTCAATCCCTTGATGCTTAGTTCCAGCTTATTCTAGGATTTCTGTCCCATTTTGCCAGGGAGATTTATACTCCTGGGAGTCATATCCTATGTAGAGAGGGGGAGTGAAGTGAGTTTGCTTGTTGCATTGGCTGAGAGAGAGAGAGGCCACATCTGAGCAACAAAAGAGGTTCTCTGGGGGTGACTCTTAAGCCTAATTTTAAGTAAGCTTAGCCTATCCTTTGCAGGGGTAAGTTTCAAAGGAACAAACCCCAAGATTGAGGACTTGGCCTATTGATTTGATTGTTCCCACTTGAACCACCTTCTCTTGATAGATTGGATGTCAGAAAATGCCAAGGCTTGATTGCCTTCTTCTATTGAATGGGAGGATGTAGGAATTATAGTAAACGTCTTTCCCTTTTCAGACTCTACCATCAAGTGATTTTAAACCATTCTGCAAGGAGTATGAGGACCTTGTAACAGTATACTTTCTGTTCTACCATCCTAGCCTGTATCTTGTTGTCACCAAACATTTTATTTCTGCACACAATATAGAGTACACAATACATTGTCACTTCTTAAGTAGTTTACTATCTTTTCAAGAGATTTAAATAATAATAAAAAAAGTCTGTATATTTAACCACACAATTACCATTTCCTGGACTCCTCATACCTTTGTATAGATACAGACTTCCACCTAGAATCATTTTCCTTCTGCTTGAAGACGTCCTTGCAGTATAGGTATATTGCTAATGCATTTTTTCCATTTGCTCTGTTTGAAAAAGTCTTTAATGCACCTTCATTTTTGAAAGATGATGTTTTCAGTACTTTAAAGATGTTCCTCACTATCTCTCACTTGCATTGTTTCTAAGGAGAAAGCTGCTGTCATGTTTTTCTTTGATCCTCTGCACATAACATATCCTTCTTTTCTGTTTTAAATATAGTGTCTTTATCACTGGTTCTAAACAACTTCAATATGATGTGTCTTGCTTCGCATTTCTTGTACTTGGGTTTTTTTTTTTTAAGCTTCTTGAATCAGATAGTTTATACCTTTCATCAAATTCAGAAAAAAAAATTTTTTCAAATAATTTTTCTGTCCTACCCCAAGTACATCTCTATTAGGCTTCTTAAAGTCATCCTGTGGCTCACCAATTCTCTCCCTTTTGAATCTTTTTTTCTGTTTGTTTCAGTTTGAATATTTCCCATTGCTATGTCTTAATCTTTTCTTTTGTGAAGTATAATCTACTGTTAACCACATCCAGTGAGTTTTTCATCTCAATATTGTATTTTTATTTCTACAAGTTTGATTTGGTTCTTTCTTTGTCTTTCCTTAACACATTCAGTCTTTTCTCTAACTTTCTGATCATACAGAACAGTTATAATAACTGTTTTAATATCCATATCCACTACTTCTATCATCTGTGTCAGTCCTGAATCAATAGTGGCTAATTCGTTTTCATACACATTATGTGATCTATTTTCCTCCTTTTTTTGCCTCTCTGGTAATTTTTGATTGGATATCGGAGATTATGATCTTTACCTTGTTGGATATTGAACAATTTTTGCATTCTTAATCTTTTTTCTGGGATGTGGTTAAATTATAGTTTGATTTTCCTAGTCAAGTATTTTTATATTTTAAATATTGCTGTGCCAAATCAGTGGAGCATTTAGTCTACGAACTAACTTTCTCTCCACTGAGGCAAAACTCTTCTGAGTACTCTACTTGTTGAACCATAAATCAGGTTTTATGCTAAGATTGGTAGGAATATGCATTATTCCAGGTCATGTCTGAGCTCTTGGAATTGTTCCCCTACTCTTTTTAACTGGTTCTTCCCCAATCATTTCTCACATATATGCTCTGAGCAGTACTCAGCTGAATACTTGAGGAAGATACCCTGAAGATCTCCAAGGTTTTCCCACTTTCCATCATTCTTCTCTCTGGTCTTCTCCCCTGCAAACTTGACCCACCTCAATGCTGCTGAACTTCCAGCAACCCTCTCCTTAACTCAGAGACTACTGCACTCCACGTGGCTCCCCCTCCATGCATTGTGGCCTGGAAGCTTTCTCCAGATAATAGGCTAGGGAACTCATGGAGTTTACCTTGTTTGTTCCCTGTGTCTTGGTTAGTTCTGCACTTCATTGCGGGTGCCCTAATGTCCAATATTTTGTGAAACTTTGTTTCATTTTTTTTTTTTTCTGGTCCTTAGTGGTTTCAGGTGAGAGGGTAAATCTGGTCCCTGTTAATTTATCTTGGCCTGAAGTCGAAATTTCACTCCTATGTATTTTACATAAAAAGTGATCTAGAGGAGGACAGTGTAACAGTGGCTCAATGGCAGAATTCTCGCCTGTCATGTGGGAGACCGGGATTCAATTCCCAGAGCCTGACCATGCCAAAAAAAAAAAGTGATCTATAGGGACGAGAATGATTGTGAGGATCCAGTTAGAAGGTTACATCCGGGTATGACTAGGATAGTGGCAGCAGAGTCGGGGAAAAGTAACTAGATTTGGTATTTATGAGGTACTTGATGACTGGTGGACAATGCTGGAGCAGGCAAAAAAGGGAAGAAAGACATAATATATGCAATGGGGGGTGTGGTGATGCTCTTTGCTAACACGGGAAACTCTGGAAGAGAAGTTATCTTGGAATTAGATAAGTTCATTTTAGAAAATGTCCAACTTGATTTGATGAGTAGAGTGTTTATAGAGTAACTCATTAAAAAATATAACATATATCCCGGTGCCTGCCCATGTTAAAATATTATATATATAATATATATATATATATATATATATATATATATGTACAAAAGAAAAGAAAAAAGCAATAATTTTCAAAGCCCATTTCAAAAAATATTTACAGGACAGATACCAGAGTTTGTAATGGGTTACCATTCCATCATCTCAGATTTTTCCTTCTAGCTGCTCAAAAACACTGGAAACTAGAAGGAATATTAATATATGATTCAGCAGCCATATTCCTTTGTTAAATTCTGTTTTCTCTGTTATACCTCTTTCTTCTCCTTTAATCCTTCCCTCAATCTAAAGGGGTCTTTGGGCAATGCCTGTTCCGAATTTTTCCTGTTGAGAAAGGGTATCCACACTAAAGCATAGGGAGATGCAATTAATTGATAATCCTGCAGAGGCTGGTCCCTCTGAGTTTCAGAATTTATCTGACCTAGGAACCCATAGGAATTATAGATTCCAGGAAGTCAAACCTATGGAGGAGATACATGCTGGTTTGAAACTATCATGTACCCCAGAAAAGCAATGTTCTTTAATCTTCATTCAATATTGCTGTGTGGGATCTTTTTATTGTTTCCATGGTAATGTGACCCACCCAACTGTGAGTGGTAACTTTTGGTTAGATAGTTTCCATGGAGATGTGTCTCTACCATTCAAAGCAGGGTCGCTTACTGGAGTCCTTTAAGAGGGAACCATTTTGGAAAAAGCTTTAGTGCCAACAGAGCCCACACAGCCAGAGATCTTTGGAGATGCGAAAGGAAAATACTCCTGGGGAAGCTTTATGAAATGAGTAAAGAAAGCTAGCAGGGCTGCCATGTGCCTTCCCAGCTGAGAGAGGTGTTCAGAAGCCAGAGACCCCAGCAGATGCCAGCATGTGTCTTCCCAGCTTATAGAGGTGTTCCAGATGGTATCAGCCTTTCTTGAGTGAAAGTAACCTCTTATTGGGGCCTTAATTTGAATATCTTTATGGCCTTAGAACCGTAAACTTGCAACTTAATAAATTCCTTTTTATTAAGCCATTCCATTACTGATATAGTGCATTCCAGCAGCTTTAACAAACTAAAACAAGATATTTCATAATGAAATCTCTATAAGTAACTTTTTACATATTTGTAAATTCTAAATTTGCACCAGTAGGCTCTTATGTTACAAGCTGTTATGTATCTATCAGGAAAGTACTGACTCCAAATGAAGATAGCAGGTTGATGTCCGAAACATGCAAAGTATTGAGTCAGGTTGAGAAAGGGAAGTACAGTAATTCACCTCAGTATTCTGAGAAAAATCTGGGCTTACAAGTAATGCAATCAAAGAGAAAAAAAAAATCCACTTAAGGACGTAAACTGAGAATTGTCAAATATGTAAAAACAATTACAGGAAATTTATTATAACATATCCATATCTTTAACAATGATAACAACAATAACTTTACCATCCCTAGTTTTAAAATCAGAAGAAGCTTTTTTCATCTTTCATTGACATGTTAAAAGCAGACAGGGTGGTTTCAGGCTGAGTCCAAACAATCTGATTATGAGCCAACATCAAAAGTGTAGGCAGTTTTGAGCAGCAATAGCAAACACCTGCTGAACTTACCATCATGTTTGATATTGTGCTGAATTTTGAGATATAAGATCATAGTTTAAATACTTGTCTAACAAAACAGCATCAAGCTTAAGACATTGACCTTTGTCTAAAACACACAGAACATTCTCTCTCCTGTCAATAAGCATAGCTGTCAGACGCTCTGTGTGCAGTCACAAAACACCCTCAAGATTGCAAGTTGAAGCATGGATATTAAGGATTCATTTAATCAGCTGGGGAAGGTGAGAAGTAGCCTTACACTAACTAATTTCAATAGTAACTCTAATGGGCTCTTAATTATATTTGGTGTGTGGTAGATTCATTTAGTGGCTGATTGCAAGGCAGAGTGGCAAATATTGAACAGGTTTACCTCACTTCACAGACAGTGCTCATTTTTAAAAGAAACCCATATCGTCACACGACGTTGTTGAACATGAAATTCAGGAAACACCTTAAAGGGCAATTCAGCAACACCTGTCAGAGTGGCAGATGTGCTTAGACACCTTTTGCTCCTAAATTAGAGTCCAATACTTCATTCTACAGATAGTTTCATGCGTGCACGAAGACATACACACAAAGATAGTCATTGCAGAATTGATGGTAGTAGCTAAATATTGAAAACAGCCTAAATGTTTATCAATAGGGAACTGAATGAATTATAGTAAAGCCATACGATGGAATAAAATGCAGCTATAAAAGCAATAAGATAGTACTTCTATATGTACTGATTTAGAACAGTTTCTAAGATTATTGATATGTGAAGAAAATAAGGTAGCGTCTAAATTATACTACTACTTATGGGTATAAATATTATGCATATATAAATAAATGTTTATCTCTGAAAAGATACATAAGAAACCAGTAATCATAGCTGTCTCTGAAAAGAAGAACTGGGAACTGGAGAACTGAGAGGCCAGGGAGACAGCAAAAGATTTACACTTGACTGTATACTCTTTATATGCTTTGAATATTTTACCATATAATATATATTACTTACTCAAAAATTAAAAATTAAAAATCCATAAAATATTTAACATTATAGCAAGCTCCAGTACAAACTCTGACATGACTGCGAGAAAAATATTTGACTAGAAGATGGAGAAGAGATTATTAAGAATGCACCAAATCCATTTAAAATAGCATATTTAAAGGAAATTAGGAAGTTTCTGATAAAACTAACGGTCATTAAAAAGAAGTCAGAGATAATAGAAACAATGGAACTAGGACACTTTCTCTGCTTGGCACATCAACTTCAAGCTCTGAGAAAAAAAATAATGACTGCTTTCCTGAACAAGAGACAAGTCTGAAATTCACTTCACTCCCGTCAGATCCTTCTCCTTCTCTTGGGTCACTCGGACCCTGTGGTTACCCAGCATTTATTAGGCTTTTATAAATAAACAGGTTGGTCTGGCTAACGGGAAAAGGAGATTCAGGGAAGTGGGAAAAGAAACCATTTAAAATGGAGCTATACATGAACAAAGGGGCATGTTTTCTGCTATTTGTATTTAAAAGCAGCTCATCTCTAAGGCAATGCTCCTGTTCCTTTTAATAGCTTGACATTCTAAAATGAAAATATTTTATTTGTCAAATTTCTGTGTAATGAACTGCAATTACCTATTTATTTAAAATGTCCTTGAATGGAAAACTACAGACTTTATAGAATATAAATAAGTGCATAAAATAAAATAGGTCACAGGTAGAGTTACCACCTGAGTAGCTCTGTGGTGCTTTGTAGCCCAGAAAAAGAACTTCTAGACTATCTTTGTAAATTTTGTTAGGAGATATATAATGTACACTTAGAATAATTTATAAATGCATTTATAAATATCAGAGACATTGTTAACACTTCAGCTTCTATTCTAACAAGTATTTTTTAACGGTTCTGGTTCAAGACCTTAACATACTAAGGGCTCTTTTTTTTTTTTAAATTCAACATAAAAAACAAGTGTTTCATTTTCCTTTTTTGGCTAGTTTTAACAATTATGAACTAACAGACCCTAATGAAGACAGGGACAGTAGCCATCAGTTAAAGAAGCAACAAATTGGCCTGGTCATGAATTGACTATAAGAAAAGTCACTTCTTAGCTATGTTAGTTGCTAACAATTGCCTTCATTAAAGTTTCATCATATTCCACAAGTTGCTGATGTTTTCTTGGGCAGATTCTGCTCTGGCAGAACTTAAGTGACTCTAAATACAACATATGAGAAGATGAAAAGCATATGCTCCCTAACATTCACAGGTGGTCACATTTTTAAGAAGCAAACTTAAGCCAAAGACAGACAGCAATCTCTATGGAAGAGACATGTGGAGAAAGGAAAAGGAAATCCAAGAGAATGATGAAAAGAGGGGATACATCAGATAATGAAAAAAGAGTTAATTTCTTCTATAGAAACAGACTCCTTCCCTTCCTGCCTGCCTCACTCCCCAAGAGGACAGTTTTTCTGTATAACATAGACCTCAAGTCGCACCTCCATTTCCTAATAAAAATAATTTTGTATCACATCTCAATCCATTTTACCCTATCCTTGAACAATTTCTCTCACTTCACTTTGTATCCATTCATTGTACACTTCTATACAAATGGAACCATAGCTGGAAGATGAGAAAGGCATGATCTGCCATCAAACTCACAGTTAAATAAATGTGTATATGACTGCAGTTTAAGCCAAATAGGGTAGACCTGACTTTAAAATGATCCATCTTCACACAGAGCTCTTATCTGCCCTACGAATTAGCAGCTGGACTAAATATTGAACTGATCTATTTCCTCCTGAGTTAATATTGTTTCTGTTCACAAGGTTTTCTGCAGCTCCAAACAGTGAATATCTGGAGACACTTTATCAGGGACATGGGGAGTTAGAAGTGGTCACTCAAAAAGCTCTTATCCCTGCAGTTGTATGACTCTATGACTCTGAACATTGGGTAACCAAAAACCATACAGGAGTCTTAGTACCTTTATCGTTTATTGATTCTTCAAATTTGTATTGAATGTTTTCTATGTGTTAGTTGCTATGCAAGGTCCTAATGATACCAATATGAATAAGACATAGATCCTGAATTAAAATTGCAAAGAAATTTAACATGACTGGAGTGTTGAGTGGGATTGAAGGGTGGAGGGAAGTCTCATAAGTAAACACTTGACTAGAATAAGAGTGGCCATTGCTACGGTAGAGATGTGACCTCACTAGTGAAGGAATGCAAAAAAGACCTAAGGCCAGAACTCAGAGAAGATTTCTGAGAGGAGGTAGATCTTGAGAGAAATCACAGAGGATGTAGGAGAGCCTTCTTCAAAGAGGGGAGAGCGTATAACTTAGCATTCAGAGGGGAAGTGTCTGAGAGAGGGCAGAATATGCAAAACCCACTGGTCCATTCCTATGTGTCCCAGTTCTAACACAAGACTTGGTACATCACATGCCATCAGGAAGTATTTGTTGAATGAATAAATGTTTAATGGATGAATGTAATTGTTCTGTATATCTGCAGTGTAGAGTGAGGTGCAAAGGGGAATATCAAAAGACCAAGTTTTAGTAGTAAGAATGTCATAGTCTTAAATGTCTCTGTCTCTTGGAAAGGAGTTTATGGTTCTACAGGCAATAAAAAGCTGTGAAGGACTATTCACAGTAATGGACATAGAAGCATTTGTCATCATTTTCCCCTTTTGTTAAATGCCATGTGTCAGTGCCTGTCACTGCATCAGTCTACAAGCATGTGTGTGCAGACCTGGGATGTAGCCCTTAGCACAGCTGTGTTGGTACACTCTCCTTTGGTAGGAGCTTTCCAGAAATAAGTTCGAAAGAATGCAGACTAAATCTTATGGCATGGTACTAACTGAATGTGCAGAGGTATTCCTGATGCAATCCTAACACTTTGAAAAAGGGGAGGTTTAGGGTCTGAGTTTTCACCCTATTCACCAGCCAACAAATTAGCCTATTACCGTGTAGGTACATGCTGGCAGACAACACAAGATTCCTGGGTCAGAGACAAACGACTTTATAAGTCACAACACAGCAAGCAGAGGCAGCCCTGAAATGCTGGTTCTTCTTGTCCCCTAAGTGTGTGATATGACATGGGCTCAGATAAATACTATGCATACAGTGGGTCTGCATCACAATCAAGAAGGATCCATTGCTTTTAAACAGTAAGCAAAACTGTTCTTTGTCTGGGGGAGATATGACTTATGTCTGAAGGCTGCCAGCTTCAAACACAACCTTGAGAAGTGGCCTAGGTAAAGAGCCACCCAGTAAGATGCCTAGTGCACGAGAGTCCCATGAAAAACAGGAGGCATAGATTTCATATCTGGGGAGGAAAATAAAAATTCAATTCAATTAAGATTTGGCATTTTTAAAATGCATCAACCTTTCTTCAATGACAGGCTAAATTAGAAATCCAGGAGCTGCAATGATTGAGAAAGCAGCACAGTCTGCTCCCACATTTTGCATAGCTTGACTTATTAATGGTAATGGAATAATAATGTATTTTATTTGTGGTGCTTACTATTTCTAGCACTGGACTAAATGCTTTAAAGAAATCATCTCATTTAATCTTCAAACGGCACGAGGTAAGTACTTTTATCATCATTCTCACTTTACAGACAAGGTGAGAGGCAGAAAAGTTAAATACTTGTACAAGGCCACTTACATGGTGTCACGGATTGAATTGTACCCACCCACCCACCAAAAGATACGTTCAAGAGCTAATCCCCAGTTCTGGGAACATGTCCCTATTTCAATAGGGATCTTTGAAGATGCGATTAGTTAAGTGAAGCCAAACTAATTAGGGTGGCTTTAATCCAATATGACTGGGGTAGAAGGGGAGAGAAAACAGTGAACAGAGGGGAGAATGTCATTTGGCAACTAAGGCCAAGAATGTTCCAGCTGCCAGAAAGCAAGCCACCCCCAGAAACCTGGAGAGAAGCATGGAACAGATTCTTCACTGCAGACTTTGGAGGAGGCAGGCCCTTGAGCATACGATGATTTCTGCCTTTCAGCCCTGAGAACTGGGAGACAACTTGCTGTTGTTTAAAGTCGCGACTTGTGGACAAATACACATGGAAAAGCTGGAAACTCCAGGCAGGTCTGACTGACTTCAGGTTCATTTTCAAAAAAGGTTTTGAAGCATCTAATTATCATTTCAGAAATTATAGACACGGGCTTAAGACTATGTCAGTTTGAACACATTGTGTTCTCTAAATGACGTATCCATTTTGAGTAATGAAGGCCTTGGGTTACTCATGGGTTTGCCTCACAGGAACGCCAGCCAGGGTCTCATGTTGGAGAGCTCTGGGGAGATGAGGTGGAAAGAGATTCTCAGAGAGGAAAGATGAGTACCAAGGGCAGGGAAAACGGGAACAGAAATGGGTAGGCATTTAAGACTTGAAAGTCGCAGATTGAGGTTCTAATCTGGAGAGTTGAAGTGGGGACGTTATAAAAGGAGCATAAGGAGTGGCAATGGAGTGAAACAAGGTCAAATATAACCTGTGTCCCTGCTTTGTCTCTCCAGGTCCAGCTTTGAGAGAAAGGGCAGCCTTCCCAAGGGTCTCAGCTCCTGCCAGTGTGGTTACCTAACAACAGAAACACCACCCTCGGCAAGATCAAAACGACCAGATGAGGAAAGTGCCTGATGAGCAGACAGCCTAAGGGAAACAGACTTTCAAAAGACAGAGGCTGCTTGCCAGGTTCCATACCGATCAACAATTTTACAACCCTGCCCATCTTTGTTTAAGACAATTCTGTAACACTTCATCCAGGAGAGGAACAAGGTGTGTGTCAGGAGGGGGGTGACAGACATTGTGCCTGGAATGACTTAAAGAGATTATGCTAGGTGAAAAGGACATCTTTAAAACCAAAGGCAGGGCAGTGCGATGGTGGCTCAGTGGTAGAGTTCTCGCCTGCCATGCCACAGACGCGGATTCGATTCCCGTTGCCTTCTCATGCAAACAAACAAAAAAACTAAAAGCATTGCTTCTTAAGGAAGGATGAGACTAAAACAATGTTTACCTAAGTATATGTATACCTGTGTAGGCATGCATCAAAGTAAAAACTGACACACATATATCCATTCATGTCCAATCAAGTCGCCATGCTACCTTTTCCCTGCCTTACCACTCCACTAAAATTGTAAAATTTTTGTCGTTTGGATGCTTGTTTCAGTCTGCTTTGTGGTTCTTCTCTGATTTTGAAGGCATAGGGCATTGATGATATATGATAAGGTAATATTTTAATTTTATAAAGTGGGAAAGTAGGATGGACAGCCACATAGATCTTTGCGAATATTTTTGGTTGGTTTTTTTTTTTTCCTTCCTTTTTTCTTTTTATAGTATGAGAAAGAGATGAGGTTCTTAATTTTAAATGTTCAAAACAAAAATAGAAGTATCTTCCCTCACCTTTATTTTTTTATTACTTTTTTTAAATACCAAAAAACACTGAACAAATGCAAACATTCCTAACTTTTGATCATTCCGTTCTACATATATAATCAGTAATTCACAATATCATCACATAGTTGCATATTCATCACCATGATCATTTCTTGGAACATTTGTATCTATTCAGAAAAAGAAATAAAAAGAAAACAGAAAAAAATTCATACATACCATACCCCTTACCCCTCCCTTTCATTGATCACTAGCATTTCAATCTAAATTTATTTTAACATTTGTCCCCCCTATTATTTATTTTTATTCCACATGTTTTACTCCTCTGTTGACAAGGTAGATAAAAGGAGCATCAGACACAAGGTTTTCACAATCACACAGTCACATTGTGAGAGCTATATCATTATACAATCATCTTCAAGAAACATGGCTACTGGAACACAGCTCTACATTTCCAGGCAGTCCCCTCCAGCCTCTCCATACATCTTGACTAACAAGATGATACCTATTTAATGCGTAAGAATCACCTCCAGGATAACCTTTTGACTCTGTTTGTAATCTCTCAGCCATTGACACTTTATTTTGTCTCATTTCACTCTTCTCCCTTTTGGTCAAGAAGGTTTTCTCAATCCCTCGATGCTGAGTCTCAGCTCATTCAAGGATTTCTGTCCCACGTTGCCAGGAAGGTCCACACCCCTGGGAGTCATGTCCCATGTAGACAGGGGGAGGGTGGCCTCACCTTTATTTTTGATTCCCTACCACTAGTGGACAATGCTTTAGGATTGATACTCAGCAAATGATAAAATTCTAGGCCTGAGAACAACTCATTTATGGAGGAGAAGGGTCTGGATGTATGGAACACAATGTATTTTTTGACAATCTACTCTCACATGCACATGTCAATGAGGAAAACAATGACGCAGTGACAGACCACAGAACAGCTCGAGGGCAAATTATAAACAGTAGCAGAGGTGTAGGCATTTACACTCAGGGGTTGTCACCTTACTATTAGTTCTAAGTGTTGCTGCCTTCCATGGAATCTACTTAAAATACTTTATTCCAAATTTCAAGTTATAATCAGCCAATTATTTATCATCTGAGCCAAGGGCTATAAGTAAAGAAACTTTGGATGATCCAATAATACCTGGAATACCTGTCTCAAAGTTTTATTCTTTATTATTAAAAAGAAAAAGAAAAATACCTTAAATAATGAAAGGGGAAAAACCCAGAAGATGTTAATAACTGTAGCTTCAAAGTCAAATTAGTTAATCTGGTGTTACGCGCAAAGTTAATTTCCATTTTCCTGCAGAAGAGTAAAGCTAATTGAAGGTTTAGCTGACATTTCTTCTCCCAGTGCCATGAGTTCTTTTCTGGGCCATTTTTCTCTGGCAAATTGATGCACACCATTATTTTCTGAAGCACACTTGGAAGTAGATGCTTCAGCTGAAGTTGCCTTTTGCTGCCTTCCATAGACTTAGCCAGACATGCGTTAGAGAAGACAGCATTGGCCTGGCATCCGAGAGATGGGATACACGTCTCAGCTCCTGTACCAACTTGCTGTGTGACCTTGATGAAGTCAGTTGGCCTCTCTGGGACCAATTCTTCTTACCTAATTTAAGGGGGCAACACAGGATGATCTCAAGAGTCCCCTCCAGTCCTAATATTATATTCTGTGGTTATGAGAAAAAAAAATGTGGCCAGAGCGAGGGTAGGGAACCCAGAAAAGGAACTGAGGCCTATAAGGAAATTTGTTCAACCTAAAAATCCAGGCCAGCAATTTGATCAAAAAAACAAAAAAGGTAGGTGGCAGTAGTTTAAGAAACTATTTCCCAGTTTCAAGTTTCTCATCTCAGGAATTAGAAAGCCAACATCTCAAAGCAGTCTTGGCTCCATTTTGGCATCTTCAAACTCCAAATCAGCTCTAAGACAAACCATTCAATTGTAGTGCTCCTACTGAGGGGTTGCTCCACCCTAAACCTCATCTTTCATTGATCTATCAATAGCGTGAAGAGTAAAGAGGCAAATCAAACATGGAGAGAATGTGTAGATATTCAGTAACAAAATCACAAAGTTAAAGAAAAACTGGCTTTGCAAGGGAATCCTGAGCAAGCAGGACTCAGCCAAATGATGACAAAGAAGGAGATAAAAGATGCATCACATCTGCCTGACAGGTAAAGCTCACAGAAGCAAAGGAGAATGAGCAAAGTATTGCAAGGAATGATGGGATAAATCAAGAAAGGGAAAATATAGGTGGAAATCAGGAAGAGAATATACTGTCAACCCCAAGAGAAGAAGCTGATGTCCTGTTGCTGGTATTACTCAAATCCAGACAAGTCAGGGCATCAGGAAGACATTCCAGAGGGAATACCCACCAGGATCAGATGAGCAGTCTGCATGACTTAACAAGCCTTTCCTCATCTTTCTATTTTGGTGCATGGATGAAAGCGGCAGTGAAGACCCAGGGGCTCCAAGAACAAAAGCCACATTGGGGAAATTATTCGAGTTTGATAGTGTATCATGGTGTAGTGGGATACAAATGTGCCTTGCTTACTGGCACCCAAGTTTTCCACTGCCATAAAAGCAAACTGCCTCTTAATAACGAACACAACTTCTCTAAGAACATGTTGGGTCCTCATGGAGTTTTCAGGTACGGGGAGGTACATGTGAGAGAAGGAGCATTTTGCATGCTATTCATTGAACTAAACGTGAGAGTGTAACAAATATTTTCTAATCTCGATAAGAAGAAGAATATATTCCAACAAAACCATGCTGCTTCTCTTCAGCCTGACTAGAGTGGGTGAGCAGCTCAAGTCTCTGCCTTTGCAAACAACCCCTGTGAGTGCCCTCCTCAGAGAAGAACTCTGGTGGCTTCCTTTCTGGTATGAAAGGACAGTGATGCACTCTGGAGTTCATCCTGATGTATTCCTGTTGCTGCCAGGGTGACATGCCCTCAACAGGACAGTCTCTGCTTTTAGGTCTGGTAACTCCCACTGTGATATACAACAGACCTGCAAATGAGTTCTGCTCTGAAATTGAAGAGGCAAAGAATATAACTACTGAAACAAAGCAGCAGAGGCAGTTACTCAGCATCTTCAGTTTACCTTCTCCTCAGCCTGAAATGGATTTTGTGGTTGTTGGGAAACAAGTCGGTTCCTAGTTAACAAGAATTCTGGATTCATTTTCACTGCAGCTTCTGACCTAGCTCTACCTGATGGAGTTCTTAAATTCTAACAACCTTTCTACAGGAATGGGGTGTCCTCCAGGATACGACTTGACCTCCTCCTTAAACTGCTTTCATCCTAATGAAAGATTGTGAGGTTAGAAAAGAACAAAATCCACTCCCCCTCTTATTGTTGGGTTCATGTGTCAACCTGGCCAGGTGATGGTGCCCAGTTGTCTGGTCATGAAAGACTGGCTTGCCCTTTACTATAAGGACATTTTGTGGCTGGTTAGTAAACCAGAGGTCTGGTTTATTAGATCACCAGCACATTGATTCCATCTATGGCTGATTACATGGGAGATCAACTGAAGGGAGTGTCTTCCACAATGAGTGATGTTTAATCTAATCAATTGAAGGCTTTAAAGGAGAAATCAGAGGAGAACACCTCTCTGCTTCAGCCAACCAACCTCTACTGGGGAATTCTCAATCACCTCCATCAGAGTTGCTAGCTGGCAGCCTGCCCTATAGCATTTGTACTCATGCATACCCACAGTTGCATGAGACACTTTTTTATAATATATCTCATAGTTACAGATATCTCCTATTGGCTCTGTTTCCCTAGAGAACTCTGATTAATGCACACACCCCAAATCCAAACTTTCTGTCCAACAATAAAATCAAAAGAAATCAGACTGGCTATTTAAAGTCATCCCTGGGTTCATTAGAGCTTCAATATCATACCTACTGCTGAGCTGATGACAAGTGGGGATTTTACTGAAATCAGTGGATCCAATTAGCACCAGGGGTCCACAAGTCAAGCACTTCCAGGCTACAAATTATTGGTGACATTTCTAAATGCAGATTGACAGCGGAAGCCAGGGCAGCCTTTCTACACAACTTTGAAACCTTATTAGGGACCAAATACCCTGGGCAACTTTTATAATCTACTATATATAAATAGAGCATTCCAAGAATTTTGCTGCCACACTGACCCATAAGCTCATGAGACCTGGTAGGTGCTTACTCTAATGAACCCAAAACAAGCTTATTAGTAGTATGCACATTTTATGCTCTAAGAAATATTTATATTCAGGCACACAGATTGTGTAAAACTCATTATTGTAATAAGATTATGTAGTTGTTTGCTGTTAATGAAGTAATTTCTAGACTATCCTGTCCTTGTAAATTTCCAGTCCCCTATCTTGCGGTAAATGGCCAAACCACAAGTTAAGAGTCCACTTCTCTTTCAAACTAGTCAGTCTCAAACTGTTCTCATAAAACAATGCCCCATAGGCAAGCCAAAATATTCTGCCAATAAAATCTAATAATGTCAGGCCCAACCAATTGCTAGAAAAAAGATTGAATTAACAATCGTCAAGCAGGTTTCTTCAGATATTTTCCTTAAACCCTTAGCATCTGTTCCCCACTTGTCTGTTATAATCCATTGGTAGATGACAAAATGAATAAAAAAAACAACAAATAGGAAGAGGAAAACTCAGTAACAGTGATCCTGTTCATTCAACAGCTTGTTTCTTTTTTCTCATGTACATGTGTGCTTATGGTTGAGGTTTTATATCACAAACATATAATTGGTTCCCATTAAGCTTTTCTACTTTCACAACTACCCACAGTTCAACTGACTGTTTAAAAATATGTCTGTCCTGGGCGGGCCGCGGTGGCTCAGCGGGCAAAGTGCTTGCCTGCCATGCCGGAGGACCTCGGTTCGATTCCCGGCCCCAGCCCATGTAAAAAACAAACAAACAAACAAAATACAATAAAACAAGAAAATGTTTAAAGATGTTTCCCTTTCTTCCTTCCTTCCTTCCTTCTCTCTGTCTTTCCTTCCCTTCCTCCCTCTCTCTTTAAAAAAAAAAAAAAAAAAAAATATGTCTGTCCTTAATAAAAGGAAAATAAAGCATACCCACATTCTAGATACTTGTTAGGAGCTGGAACTTACAACTCATTGCCTCTCAGTGTTGAGCAAAGTTTAGTTGAGAAAAATAAAATTGGTTTGGTTTGGAGAAGCAGAAAGAAAAGAAAAACAAGCTGACGGATATATATTCCACTCTTTTCTCAATGATCTAAAGCAAGGGCACATTTTAGCTATAAAGGGCTAGATGGTAAATATTTTAGGCTTTGTGGGCCATGCAATTTCTTTTGTAGTTACTCAACTGTGCTGTCTTAGCATATAAGCGGTCATAGATAATACACAAATAAATGATTGTAGTTTGTTCCAATATAGACACTGAAATTTGAATTTTATATAATTTTCAACTCATGAAATAGTCTTCTTCTTTCCTTTTTTTTTTTTTTTAACTGCTTATCAATATAAAAGCATTCACATTTGATCCACAGGCCATAATTTGCCAAATGCTGATTTCAAGTCTAAAGACTTTAAAGTGTTTTCTTGGACATCATAGAATGAAGTACCTGGGCATCTTTGTTTTGGCCCTTCGCTGGATTTACTTACTGAGTTGGCTTCACTGCAGAACCATCAAACAACACAAAAGGAAGTGTGAGGAACAGCAGATGGAACTTGCCACTGGGTTTCCTCTGAAGATACTGCCCATGGTGCCATATGTTTTATTAGAGCAGGGGAACTTCTCTCGGGTCTTGACATAAGAATGGATGTACTCCTTCTGCACAAATGGCTCATTTCAAAGAACATGACATTGATCACCTTCCTTCTTTGCTGTAGTTGCCAGAAAGTTCACAAACAAATTTGCTCAATTCTATCCACTAGAGTTAGTTTCTGCTCCAACAGCAGGCATATTGGATCGCACAGCATATATACACTCTACCTTTATCTTATTTTTTCTATCTCCTTTTTCCCTTTATAACACATTCATCACTGTAAAAATTTGATTGTATGTATTTTGATAAGTAGCCTAAATAATTGTTAGTTTTCCAGCACTGCTTTGTCAAATACCACACAATAGGCTGACTTCAGCAACAGGGATTTCATATCTCAGGGTTTGGGAAGCTAAAAACAAAAAATCAGGGTCTCCGAGGCCATGCTTTCTCCTGGAGGCTGCAGTGTTCTGGTTCTGGCTTGCCACAATCTGGTTCCATGGCTTCCATGCTGCCTCTGTCACATAGCAATCTGCCTCATTCTCCTCCTGTGGATTCCCACGATTCCTACTTCAACTGACTCGACTTTGTCTTAATTTCCTTTGCTCATAAAGATTCCAGTTACATGGGTTAAACCTACCCTGATTCAACGGAGTTTCATTTTAAATAGCGTCTTCAAAGATCCTGTTCATAGATGAGCCTGTACCTTAGCTACTTAGAGCATCTTCAAAGGTCTCATTTACAAATGGGTTCACACCCACAGGAACACAGACTGAGATTGGAACATGCCTCTTTTGGGATACATGATTCAATCCCCAAATCAGGGTTCCAATAAAACTATACAAATAAAAAAATATATATATATATAAACTATGTTCATATTTTTGTACCTAAAAATGTGGGTTATTTATTCATCAAAAATTATTTTTCATAATGTTTCCAAAAAGAGTCTGTGACCCCCAGGTGTGTACCCAGTATTTGAGACCAGTGACTTTCTAACTAGTCCTAGCTGAAGAATCCTTTCTTCAAAGAAAATCTTGACCAGAAGCCCAGAAAATGCAAAGAACACCAAGTGGGACTGGTCCAGGTGAAGTGGGATGAGAGCCCCAGGGCAATGGGGTACAGAGGTACAATGGGGTTCAGAAACTACCCTAAGGACAATGGCAGGGAGTGCTTCTTAGTGTGACAGATCTCTGGGTTCCACTTCAGAAACTCCTCATCCCTCTCTCTTGGATATGTCACATGGGAACCTGAATTTTAAATGAGGTCCTTGGGAAATTCCTTGAAACTCAAATCGGAGCAACACCACCCAAGAGCACTCTAGAAGACAATTTTAAACTCATTGTTTTCAGCAATTACAAGTATTATGAATTTAGAGAGGATAGGAATAGGGCAAAAGAGCCACCTGAGTTCTTGGCATAAAAGCAGAGGGTACAGAGAACAGGAGCATGGGCTCTAGAACCCGTTGGTCTGGGTTCAAGTCCTGGCTCTACAGGTTATTAGCTGGGTCACCTTGGGCAAGTTACTCAATGTCCCTGTAAGTACCTTCTTATTATCTGTATCCCCTGTTGTAAAGTGAGGATTCTGACAATCAAAGGTTTGTTGGAAAGATTTTGTAAGTCATTGTTCTATGTTTTAAGAACAGTATTTAGAATATAGAAAAATGCTTTCTTTTATTTCCCTACCAACTTTCAAACAAGCATTTCACAGTGCCTTTCCTAGTTTTTCTTTCTAGTTCCCCTTTTTAAAAATTCTTTCCTCATTTTATTATCTATTTCATGCATACTTCTTGGTACTTGAACTTTGTGGTACCAGGTATTCAATATAGAAAGATGGATGTGGAAAAAAGGGAGTCACATCTTTATGGCTGAAAGGGTTCGAGTTGAAGATGATGAGGAGGGTTGGGAGGGAGAGAGACTGCAGTGCAAGCATATGTGCACACTAGTCTTAGCTGAAGGCCCCTCACTTCCATAACAGATGGGGCTAACTTCGGATGATGCACCTGCAGGCACAGAGCTAGTTTCGACCTTCTCACGTGGGTCAAGCCATGGCCACTTCCCCTAGCAGCCCTGCAGTCACGGTGCTGGCATCCCTGGGAGGTGGGGCACATGACATGCATGAACAGCTGTAATCGCCTTTCTTTCTAAGTGCAAAAGTGCAGACCTACATGTTCAGTATGGGTGAGTCAGCAGCCAATCATTTCAAAAGGCTTCAGTGTTCCATAGTGCCTTAAGGAAACAAATGTTGAATAGTTATTTGGTATATTGTGTACATATTGTAGGGTAGGCTTTCCATGGTTGGGGTGCTGTTGTCCACAAAGGGAAAAAAATTGATTTGGGGGATGCAAAAAATCTTAGATATTGCAATGGTGCACAGTAAGGGCCATGGTACATAAACAGATAAACATTTTATCTGAGGCTCTAAGGTTCCGTGGGTGGAGAGGGACAATTAAGGAAAAGTGTCTAAAAACGCTCCTGGGCTGGAGGCTATAATATAAACCATATAAAAATGGTTGGGAAACATGGTTTTGGTGGAATTCGCTGATGCAAACATGGTGGCAAAAGAAGCCCAGAGGTGCTAGGATAAAAGAGATTTTAAGGGAGAGTCATTAAAACAATCCTACTAAAAATTCCGAGGGAGCCCCAGAGGTCCTGGAAGGCATCACAATTGGTAAAAGTTTTAAGATTTCCTGTAGGACAGGGTTAAGTTAAATAAATGTATAGTTAAATATACTGTGTTCTTAGTTACACTGTGGCCTGATTTTGAAAAGCCTTATCATTGGAAATGGAAAATTATTTTTTTAAAAAAGAGAGAGCTACTCTATATCCTTGAATTAAAAATTATGCCCCACAAATTTTAAACTATAACAACAGCTACAATAAAATGATCGAGATGCCCAAATTCATCTAATCACACATTCTGTCTGACCTATTCAAGCACACACACTATACAAAAAGATGAGTCCCAGCCTTTCTTTCTCTCCACTATGTATAAATAAGAAGGAATGTCTGAAAGGTTGTGATCAAAGTTTTGTCATAAAGGCATATGTTTTCTGAAAATGTAGATTGCATTTAGAGAGGAGATCAGTTTAAAACTTAGTGCAACAAAACAGGGTAAAAACCAAAAGTTTAAAAGAGCAGCATTAATATTCTGTTCGTATCATCTCTTGATTTCTATTTTGAAGGGCACCATACGACAGCTTGATTTTGATTACAGCAAAAAACATAAAATGACTCCTTTCCACTAATCAAAAAGAATTGTAAGAATAGGTTTCACTAAAAGCTAACACTGACAAGTCCAAATGGAATGTTTGGCTTTGTGAAAAGACAAAGAATATCATTAGCAATACCATAATCAATTCTGAAGACTTAATTTTTTTTCTTCCTTAGCTTTTCAGCTATGGCAAGCTTCAGTCTCAAGTGTGGCTTTGAGTGATTTTATTCCAGTCCAAGAAGAAAATGAACTATTTCACTCCACACTTAATGGCAAAGTCCATTTCAGCATGCACATTACGCCCAGGCTTCAGCAGGCCGCGATCAATACATTTGGTTATGAACCAGAGGCCCTTTACATGGTCAAAGACCCTCGTAGGCAATGAAGGACTGAGCGCTGTCACTGATTTACGCTATCTCAGCAGTACTCTGACAAGCGATGCCCTAGAAAGCAAAGTGGAAAACCATATGAAGGCAACCAACAGGTCCTTGGGGAAATGCAGGCCAGCACGGATCAGAAATCCTACCTAAAAGGCAACAGAACTGAGGCCTGGTGTAGCACATGTTTCTTAATATGAAATTTGGACTCTGTCAGCATATCCTATGTTAACCACAGGAGCTCTCTTGCACTCAGGCTGATGAGCCTGTTTCTGAGGGTTATCACGGAATTGTCCAGGCAGCTCTTCAGTCTCACCCGATAGATTTCTTTGATTGGTGGCTATGATGGGAATAGTTATTGCAACTACAGCCTCCCGAGTGTTTGGACATAGGCTAAGATACCCTAAAGCTCTAACACCTTTTTGGGACAAGAGGCAGTAGAGAGGAACCAGTGGCCCAACCTTATTGCAGGTAGCCCACCCACATAGAAATTCTGCTGGTTATGACACAGATTCATTTCACTAGACAGATATGTAATAAAATGCTGAGATACTTTTTGACTCACTTGTTTGTTTCTCTGAGTGGCAAGGTAGAATGGGTTTTCAGAATATCGTGCAGTTTTGCTGGAGAAGTTTGAAGTTCATTAAAACTTTTGAGAGAAGCAGTCATAGCTCAACTTGATAGCAAGAAACTGCAGAGAGAGAAGCTGATGGAGAAGAGCAGTCAGTAACGTTTGGGACGCCGTGAATGATTCACACAGGTTCAGAGAGTGCAAGGATTCCAGTTCCCCAGACTTTGTGCCTTTTTGTCTTCTGGAGAGAAATCACAAATAGTTTTTTAAAAGATATCTTATCTGCAATTCCTCCTAGAGAGCATTGGAGTAATGCTGTCAGTCAAATGTCCAAAACCTTTAAATTAATGCGTTGGCTGTTTAAAAAGGAAGAAAATAAGGGTCAAAAACATGTTACTAGAAGGAGCTGACATGAAAAACTGTCATTTGAGTTCAAAGGGTTCCATTTGGATGAATCTGCACATAGGGCATAAGAGATGAGATGATTACTCATGCTCTTGAAAACATCTGCCCATCCACTGTTAAAGTAAGGACAGAGAAATCGTATTTTCTCTCAATAGTTTCATATAGTATAAATTTACCCCTGCCCCCCCCCAAATTACTATTTTAAATGAATCACTGTTGTTGGAGCATCCTATGGAGTAGGCAATGGATAAATGTTATCACCTTCCTAGTATTTGAGAGGCCAACTTGGTTTTTTTGGAAGAGGTCCTAGCTAGCACAGAAAATAAATGTCACTCCTGTCAAAAAGTCTTAACACTAACGTGAAACTCTTCATCCAGATGACCAGTTATGAAAACCTTTCCTTTAACTCTCTCCCTGAACCAGGGGTTTCCTGAAGCCCTCTACTTATTTCAACACAGTGACCCAGGCGTTGCCTCCAGTGATGAAGTGCGTTCTGATGATGAGAGCCCTTATCCATTTGTTGCCACTCCAGGTAATTCATTTGGAATGATATTTTGATGAGCATTTTTTTCCCTTTCTCTTTTCTTTTTGATTTTGCTTTTGAATAACCGAACAACAGCTGTGCTCTGAATCAGCCTTCTTTTTGTTCCTTTTAAAGTGGCTGGAATCTGGGAGTTTTGAGAGATGCTTCTTCATACCACTGATCAAAGATGCTTTTCCCTGAGAACTGGTTCACTCCCTCGCTGCACATTAATCAAATCCTCCCCTTTGGCTCAGGCTCCAAGGGTGTTTTGCTTACCTCCCTATAGCTTTCCACATTAGGAAAGTTGATGAAGTAACTTTGGCATGAGGGAGATCCGGAGCCCCTTCATCTCAAAGGATACAAATTCCCATTTATTAATGGGGTAAGGCCATGTCTTATCTGGCCCCTTTGAGCACCGCCCCCCACCCTCCTTGCATTGTGGGGTTGGTGCCAACACCTGAGAATTGGTGGCCACCAATCTTGCATGTTCATGAAGCAATGACCTATGGGGGAAGCTTCCTGTGGGGCATGACCTTTGGCTACAATCCGGGATCTATTTCTTGAAAGCATCTCCTCACTTTCTTCACCCACGGCCTCCCAATCATTTGTCTTCAGCAATTTATTTTATCTTTTACCATAAATTTTTATTGGTCATCTATAATTGGCTGAGTTTGAAGCATTAAAGAGGAATCATCTTGGCCGTGTAAAACTGACTTTTGTCTTAGTAGCTTTAGGTAGCTGCTGATTCACAACACAAGAGCAAATGCTTTTTTAGGTGCCCAGCTTTTGGCTTCCTAATCATATTATAATTGCCTGCATTTGTGCTCCTTCTGGCTCAGCCAGTCTCATTCTGAGAACAGTCATTCTAATTCACAGTGAATAAGTAAATAAATAGCTAGTATTTGCAAAACCAAAACATTTGCACCAGTCCTTTAAGAAATGAGAACGCAGACTAGAAATCCGTTGCCTAGCAACAGGGTACTAACTTTGTACTCCCTTTTCCAAACCCTCCTGTTGGTTTGTCAGCCTTCCAATAGAAAACTTTTCCCCACTTTATAAGTTAAGAATGAATTTTTGTTTTGTTTTGTTTTGTTTTATTTTCTCATTTTCAGGGAACTCTTTAGCTGTCATCACTATTTTCTGAATTTCATAGTAATCCTGATTCTCAGCAGATCCTGATTTGATTTTTCTCTAAAAATTACTTTTACCTTCCAATTACATCCTAGATCTAAGAGCAATTTGCACATTTCTCATAGAAGGACAGAAATCTCAAATGGCAGTTTGATTTTAATTAGTAATAACACCACCAGCCAATCAAATGGCACTTTATACTTTGCAAAGTCCTTTCATGCCCACTAATTTTTTTTAAATTAAAATTTTCGGTGCTTATCTGAACTTCTTCAGCTTATGACATCATGTTCAACATTTTCCAAACTACAGAGAAAGAGATTCTGGGTGCTATTTTTTTGTTGTGTGGTGTTGTTTGAAATGAGGAGACAGTGCCTTGTCTCTAAGAGTTCACATAGTCATTTGGTATTTCAACGCCTCAGTCTGGTCAGAAATCTAGAGGAAAATCAAAACTTTTTTTTTTTTACTGTTTTTTCTTCTTTCCGACATTGTGCTCCATCTCATAGGTGATAAGTCTTGTGTAGCAGCAGGCTCAACAAGCAGGGAGCCCCATTTCGACCTCTTCTCCAGCACCCAACTCCTCCAGGCCTCTGCTGGAGCAATCTCAAGTAGATGCAGGGAAAGCCGCGCATTTGACGGAGCTCCTGCATTTGCTGTTGTCTTGATGCCTATTTCTCACAATTCAAGGTCTTGGAAAACTTCTCCAGACAGAAGGCAAAGAGATTCTGTGAAAGAGCATCTCCTTATATGTCATAGCCCTATAGGTTTAAATGTCACCCCGAGCCATGGTCAGCTGTGATAAATGGATGTGTGAGCCTTCATTTTGACTCTGCTTAAGCCACTTCCAATTCTCTTTGGCTTCCATGTTGCCTCCCAAATCTTGGGCTAGCAAGTGGGTATCACTGACATTATATGCACAGTGGTTTCTATATTTTGCCAGTACATGTCAGGCAACAACTTCCTAGGTGGCTGGGGCCCAGGTTAGGCAAAATAAATGGGAAATTTTATCTAAGTCTCCGCATCTCTTCACTGTATATACTCTCCGGGGCCCTGGCCAGAAACGAACCTTAGCAGAACTCTTCATAAAAATAACTGAGAGAGTCAATATAAAGATGTGAATAAATTAAATTAGATGAGGGAATCTCATTTTGAAGGACTGTGTTTAGACATCAACAAAATGTAAGAGAAACAAATGCATCTTAAAATATCTATATTCTTTGGCAGCTGTATTATTTGGTATATGTTTAAGGATATGTGAATATGTATATTTTCAGGATCCAAATATGTAATGTAAAGAGAAGGAATATATTTAAATATCCATCCTTACTTCCCACTGTACTTTTACTGACCAAGTAAACCTTAACAAAAAGTGTACTTCTTTCATTCCTTCTTTTATTCTTTCATACCAGAAAAAGACTTTCCCAAGACTCCTTCCCATCCCCCTTCCTCATTCCCCCCACCGCAGGTAGCTGGCCCAGACATGCCCTGCAAGTCGTCCACCTCTTTGGAAAGCAGAAGAAGAAAAGCCCAAACACATGCCAAGAGGACAGGCCTATCCCACCAAATAAATGTCCTCTGGCCAGGGCTGCTATATAATTTGCAGAACCCCAACCAAAATAAAAATGCCATGCCCCCTTTTTTAAATATTAAGAATTTCGAAGCACGGACAAAAGATCAGGGTCATTCTCAGCTCAAGGCCCTGTGTGGCTGCACAAGTCACAAGCCCAGGAATCCAGCCCTGCCTTTCTATTAGATGAAGCTGGAACCTCAGCAAACACACAAACAAAGCTGCCAAGAAGAGGACCACTGTTTTGGGGATCTTCAACAGGAAAAACAGAGACAGAAATAACACTGCCACGCTCCCTCAGCTTTCTATCACTCTCCTTTGTTAGGAAAACAAGACTGGGTGGAGAAGAAAGGAAAAGAACCTTTGCTAGGTGCCAGGTATGATACCAATGGCCATATTTAATGTGTGTGATTGCACTGAAGCCCTTCACAACAGTCTGAGGAAGATAGGTCAATTCAACAGATGAAAGATATTCAAAGAAAGTTAGCAATGTTCCCAGGTTTTGCAAGTTAAATGTGATAGAGACTGTATTTGAATCTGGGTCTGGCTTTTCCCACAGCTGGCCCCTGGCTCTTGTCTCCTATAAGTTTAGGAAAACCTATTCATGGTTTCGTTTCTTAACAGTAGGGTCATGCCTATTCCAAGTAGTGAATGAAGAAAGCTAATGAGTCAATGAGTATGTTCATGGAGTAATAAAGCTTGTGTTTCTCCAGACCCCCTCCTTTTGGTGGGTATTTGCCATCTTTCCAGGAATCCAGCATTATCAGTAGTGCCTAGTCCTTGTTTTCTTGATGTCATCTTCCTTCACACACACAACATATCCTTCCTAGACAAAATCCCAAACCCTGACTTTTCCCAACCTTTCTTTCCTTTGTTGGTGGGAATGCTATCTGCTGAGTTAACTGATCATATCAACACCTCAGTGAGTCAATACCTTAGCTTGACCGAAAGATATGGGTAATGTGTCCATTTCAAGGTATTATAGCAAATTCAATGAGGTGAGGGGTTTTTGGTTTGTTTGTTTGTTTTTTAATTTCTTGAGAGATGTTTTTCTGAACCCCTCAAATTATACCTTCTGGTCACATTAGGCCTGGTGTGTCAACTGCATTTTTGTCCAAATAAAACAAAAGATTTAGCCATGCTTATCAGATCTGTAGGTTAGTTAACAGGGATTCAGAAAAGAACTTGAGGTATCATAGAGCTTTCCCAGGCAACAGTGATAAAATACTTTATCTGGTCTGTAATGTACTGCATCTGTTAAAGCTAGTCCTGCAGTGAACAAAATTGCTACTTCTGCCAAATGTCATGGTCAGTGATTCTGTGATAGGGATTAAAATTAAATCATCAATGGCCCTTCACTGATGACCTTTGACAGACTGAACCAGGTCTCTCCAAAGTACTTTGATAACTTGAACCACCATTTTAAAACTACTTGGGAAAAGCATTAATATAAAAGGCACACACAATATAGTCTCAATATTATTCTTACTGGATACAATACATTTTTATCTCACAGTTCCTAGACTTTAGAATTTAAATTCTCATCTTTGACAAGAAAGAAGCTATATTTTGCATTGAGTCAAGTGCATCACACAAGTTTGGGAAAATCTGAAAAGGCTAAGTTGTTTATATCTTGGTTGGATTTGGAATATAATGATCTCCTTCTTATATTTAAATACGGTTTTGTTTGATATTCTAGGTGTGGTAGATTGAATCAGGCATCCCAGTTTAGAAAGCTTCTCTATCTTAATCCATTTCCCTGAGGGTATGAACTAGTTGTAAATAGAACCTTTGAAGATGTTAATTTTGGTTAAGGTGTGGCCCAACTGAATCAGGTTGGGTTTTAATCCAGATCACTGGAGCCCTTTATAAAGAGGGGGCTTTCAAACAGAAAGAGAAAGCCACAGGGAGGCTGGAACCTGGGAGTCAAGGGAACCTTGAACAGAACGGAGAAGACTTGGCCATGTGATGGAGGCAGAGATGCTAGCCAAGGAACCCCAAGAACCACTGGCAAGCCAGCACCAGAATGTTGCAGGGGGGAAAGATTTCCTTACTGATATAACTTGATTTTGGACTTTTCTTAGCCTCAAAATCATAAGCCCAAAAATTCCTAATGTTTAAACCAACCTGTGGAGTGATGTTTGTCATAGCAGCTTGGCAAACTAAGACTCTAGGAAATAACTTCTAACATGAAAATCAAGCCATACTATGAAGAGCTAACATAGAAATATCTTCCAGTTTTCTAATCTTGTTCTTTCTGCTTATCTTCTTTAGCATTTGCCATTATTTACCCTCTTTTGAAATCCTCTCTTTCTCATAGCCGCGGACCATGCTTATATTTTCCTCATTCTTTCACCTGGCCACCATAAATCCCTCTGAATTGAAGACTTATTGCAACCTCCACTTATCAAGGTTCTAGCTGTTCTTCAAAACCTAACCAAAAACCTTCTTATTGTCTAAGCTTCTCTTCTAATTTCAGTCAGAAATTATCTCCTCCTTTTCGCAATCCTCTAGGATTGTTTATCATTTATATAATGGCATTTCCTGCCCAAAGTAATTTAGTTATCACATCTGTGTTGTCATTTTTGCCCACAACTTAGCTTTTCCACTGGTTCACTTGTTGGGGCTCTTACTAAAATTGATTAGGTGCATCATTTTATTAAATGTAGTGTCTCACACTCAGTAAGTAGACATTTGAAAAGTTTTCACTTGACAACTGAATTAATGAATTATTATATCTCTTGCTAATAAAAGATTATTTTGTCTTAAACGTCTGTAAATTTTGCTCTCTCATTATTCCTTGAGAGAGAGACAAGTGGTTTTGGTTTCATAAGATTTTGCTGCATAAAAAGAAAATAGAGACAGTTGAGGTGTGAACCAAGCTATAATTAATATTAGTTACTGTTAATGGTGAGTGCACAGTTTGTTTGTTTTTTTTAACACAGTATTTAGGTAGGATGAATGTTATCAAACTTGAAAGCAACATTTTCCTCAGATAAATTAATTAACAATTATCTAGAGTTACCATGGTAACTATATGTGCATAATCCCATAACTACCCTGGAACAAAATTACTATGTGACCACTAAATTCAAAATATCACCTTAAGTCTAGAAAAAAAATATGCACAAAAACACAAAGTATAAATGAGACAAGATCTCCACAATCAACTCTAACACTCATGTAAGATTTATACCACTCTCAAAAGAATAATTCTTTTTCCCTAGTATATGATGAAGGAAAGTAGTTGATAAATGGGAAATTACTAGTCTTTTGTCTCAAAACCATTAAAGTTCATTTAATGTTATAACACCAATTTGAAAGAAGGTTGGATGAGATACTACTTGTGCTCTTTGAATAAAGAGCCATCCATCTGGTATCAAAACTGGCATATTCAAAATGCCAGAATGTTTCCTATATAGTTAAGTCTCAAATGACATAGAAACCCATTGAAATTTCTTGAGTTTTTAAAATGATGCTGAGCATAATTCCATCCAGGGTAGTGATTCAGCCAAGCCTACACACTCCCAGTGCCTGTGGTACCATACATTGGTTCAAGATGTTGACAGTTGCCAGGCATGATGTTAAGTTTAGGAATAAAAAGATGAACAAGGCTAGAGCTCTAAAGGAGCTTTAATTCTGGGCTGGGAGAGAAACATATACACTAACTTTTACCATGAAGAAGGTGCTTTAGTGAAGGAATGTTCCTGGTGCAATAGAGGCAACACTCAACTCTGCCTGAGAAGCAGAGAAAGATTGGAGAAGGAGAAAGAAGAAGGTAGAGATAGCTTCACCTAGGAGAGAGCATGTGAGCTGGATCTCGAAAAGGGAGTAGGCTTCTGTCACATGAAAGACGGCGGTTACAGGTAGAGTGAATAACATGTTTAAGGCATGGGAGAACAAGAATAAGTATCTTTAATGTGATGTGCCCTCTAGATCATCAAAGATTAAATTATGTTTCGTACAATTGTAACATTGAAAGAATTTTTAGAATCTGGAATATTAAAAATTTGTAAGCAGGAAAAAAAGATTGTTTTTTCATTGGTTGTTTCATTTTTTGACCCGGAAATCTCTGATAGTTTTCTTTGAAGACATAGATTCCCCCATTGAATCCTAGCTCCTTTGACCTGACAAGTCACCTTAATGACCTTGACTTATTCAGATATAGCATAGCATTGAGGTGGCTGGGGAAGGAGGTGAACAAATGTCCTTATACTCCAGAGAAATGATGTTGCACGTGAGTTAACTGAAACAGCTCTGTCAGTAGGGGTGCTGGGGAGCCATTATGCCTACTTTACCAGAAAACCTGGCTGTGCTTGAACTGGGAGAATTGCTGGCTATTGGCCACTCTGAACAGTGCTGCTCAAAATAAGTCTGGGCAGGCTATCAAGAAAGAAATCTGGTATCAGAAGACTTAAAAAGATGGTTCATTTCCTTTGACCCAAGAATCCCATTTGTAGACTCGAAATGAGTCAAAATGTGGTTTAAGAAACTGACAAAAATATAATTAATAAAGAATTGTTTATAAGAAAACAATATAAAATAACTACATGCAACTGGATGATCTAACAGTCAGGCTATGCTTGTATAAATTATAAAACATCTGTAAAGTAAAATACGATGCAGTCATGAAAACATGCTCATGAAGAACTTAAGACAAGAGGAAACGTTTATAACACATTAAATTTAAATTAAGAAGGTGCACGACTATGTATACAGCATGATCTCAATTAGCCAGTGAAGCCTCCTTCTGACTTTGCACTCCCTTCATTCTCTCTCTCCACATCTAGCCGCTTGACTATAACCTCCACGCATGCAGGGACCTGTCTTGTATCAGTGGTGAACACAGGACCTCATATGCAATCACTCACATATAATACACTCTGATTAATCAATTAACTTTGTAAACAATACCTATGGAATCCCTTGGTAAGCTTTAACATTTAGATGAACTGAAAGTACAACCCACTGAAAGCAAAGCAAAGCATTACTCTTAGTTTCTCAGGCACAAAGCAGAGTCCAGAAAATAATGGAAAGAGTCATTATTTTCTTTTATTGCCTGAGAGACACCCCCACCCCGCCCCACTCTGGGAATACCTAGAGGCAGGAAGTGTGAGCACCCGGGAGCCCTCCCTCTCTTCTCCCACCACAGCCTCCTTGATCACTGAACCCTTTCCCCTGCCCCCACATTCCTCCTTCCAATTGGGATTTCCTTATCCCAATCAAGCCTGTTTGAAACATTTACAAGAAAAAATTTCTTCTATTCCTAGACTGACCATCCAGTGTGCTAAAAGAGTCACTGTCTTATTTCTTTCCGCCTTACCCGAAACCACTTTCTGCTGTAAGTAACGAATATGGGTCAGCGCTATGGATGGAGCTGAGTATGTGAAAGATGGATACTCTTTGCTGCTATGACTATAAACACATTGTGAAATGACTAGGGAAATATACACCAAAGTATCAAAAGTGTTTTTCTTGGGGTCGTTAGACTGCTAATAATTTTCTATCATATTGATACATGCGCACCAGTTTTCCATTTCCTAGAACTGGCATACAAAAATTAGGAAAACAGCAAAGAGTTTTAAACCTAATTGACTCAATTCACAAGCCATACTCAAAATCATTCTCTATCAATCCACAAGCATATTAAAAGAAACCACAATTTAGAGAAGAAAATGAAGTGGCAATTAAGACAAAGCTACAGAGCAGTGTTTTCTTTGAAACCACACCAAAACTGAATGGAACATCACATCACACTACTTCGTCTGGCCCAATCAAAACATACCTCCTAGATTATTTTGAGGCAACACACAATTTGTACACAATTTATCAAAAGTTTGCTTTTAAAAGATTCCTCATGATCGTTTTTGATGTCCTATAATTAATGAATTCTGGAACAGTGAGCCTGAAGGCAAACAACAACCCTTCTTAAGATTTCTGTTCAATATTTATTATGAAGAGATTTGGACCTCTGCACTAGGTAGGAAAATCTAAATGTCAGTCTCATTGGTGAAAGTGATGATGATTATGGCAAGGAAAGCTAGATCTTATATATTTTACTGGTCCAAACCCTTAAAGTCATTAAATATACACCACTTTTGGAAAGCAGAAAAACTGCAGGTGGCACGCATGGGCTATTTCACATATATCTGTTTATTTTTTGCTAAATACAAGTCAGTTAAATTTTAACCATGTTGCTACCATTATGAGGGAAACAGCAGATACATTTTTTTAATGCTGTATGGTGGGCGTCACATTTTATTCTTTTTCCATGTGCATATCCCCTTATTACAGCACCATTTTTTAATTTTTTTTGGTTTAGTTTGGTTTTTCATTTGTTTGTTTGTTTGTTTGTTTGGGAAGTGCATGGGCCGGGAATTGAGCCTAGGTCTCCTGCATGGCAGGTGAGAATTCTACAATTGAACTACCCTCACACCCACCAGAAGATTATTATTATCAACTTGATAAAGGGAATATATGAAAAACTCACAGCTAACACTATACTCAATGGTGAAAGATTAAAAGCCTTCTCCCTGGCATCAGGAATAAAAAAAGGATGCCTGCTTTCATCACTGCTATTCAACATTGTATTGAATGTACTTGCCAGAGCAACTAGACAGGATAAAGAAAGAAAACCCATCTAAATTGCAAAGGCATAAGTAACACTATCTCAAGTCACAGATGACATGATCATTAACATGGATAGGAAATCCAAAACAGATCCACAAGAAAACTGCTAGAACTTCGAATTCAGCAAAGTTGCAAGCCACAAGATTAATATGCAAAAATCAGCTATGTTGCTAAACATCCAGAAAAGAATATTCTGAAATGGCAATTTAAAAAAAAAATCCATTCACAGTAGTTCCTGGAGGATTAAAATATCTAGGAATAAATTTAACCAAGGAGGTGAAAGACTTGTACATGGAAACAAGATAAAACAAAACAAAACAAAAAATATCACAGAAAGAAATTAAACAAGAACTAAATAAATGACAAGAAAACCTATGCTCATAGATAGGGCTAGACTAAGAATCAGTGAACTACAGATTCAAAGAAATGTCTATCAAAATCCCAGGAGGCTTTTATGTGAAAATGGAAAAGTCTATTCTCAAATTCACATGGAATCACAAGGCGCCCCCAAATAGCCAAATCAACATTGCAAAAGAAGAACAAATTTGAAGGTCTCACACTTCCTGATTTCAAACTTACCAAAAAGCCACAATAATCAAAACAGTGTGCTACTGGCATAAAGAAAGATATATAGACCAGTGAAATAGAATTGAAAGTTCAGAAATAAACCCATACATCAAAGGCCAACAGATTTTCAACACACGGTACCAAATATATTAATTAAGGAAAGAACTGTCTTTTCAACAAGTGATGCTAGGAAAACTGGATATTCACTCAACAAAAAATGAAATTAGACCCACAGTTCATATCATAAACAAAAATTAACTGTAAATGGATCAAGGACCTAAATATAGAACTAAAAACATAAAACTCCTAGAAGAAAATATAGGGAGGAAACTTCATAACCTTGGATTTGGTAGTAATTTCTAAGCTATGATGCTAAAAGCATGAGTAATAAGAGAAAAATTAGATTAAATGAACTTGATCAAAATTAAAAACTTTTATTTGTCAAAGGACACTATCAAGAGAGTGAGAAAATAACCTACAGAGTGGGAGAAAATAATTGCTAATACTATATCCATAAGGGTTAGATATCCAGAGTATATAAAAAACTGCTATAACATAAAGGATTTAAATAGACATTTCTCCGAAGAATATATACAAGTGGCCAATAAGCACATGAAGAGATACTCAGTATCACTGGTCATCAAGGAAATGCAAATCAAAATTTGCATTTTGAGAAGAGAGAGTTGTTGCTTAATGTAATCAGAGTTTCTTTTAAAGGTGATGAAAAGCAGGGGTAATAGATACTGGTGATGGTAGCACAATACTGTGACTGTAATTAATTAATACTACTGAATTGCACATTGGGAAGTTATGCTTCCACTTCACTCTAGTAGGATGGCTATTAATTCACTAAAAAAAAAGAAAAGAAAGGAATAAGTGTGGTGAGAAGATGGAGAAATAGTAACCCTTAGACATTGCTGCTAGCATTGTAACTTGCTGCAGCCAATGTGGAAATCAGTTGGGCAGGTCCTCCGAAAGTTGATAATAGAATCACCATATGACCTAGCAGTCTTGGAATATACCCCCAAAACGAAAGGCAGAGACTCAAAAGAGATATTTGCACACCAATTTTATAGCAGCATTATTCACGATAGCTAAAAATTGGAAACAACCCAAGTGTCCATCAACAGATATATGGATAAATAAAATGTGGTACATGCATACAGTGGAATTATTATTCGGCCTTAAAAAGGAGTGAAGTCCTGATACATGCTACAACACAGACGAACTTTGAAGACGTCATGTTGAGTGAAATATTGTATGATTTTGCTTATAAACAATCACAAGAGAAGAAAATTTCTTAGAGTCAGATAGTAGATTATGGGTTACCAGGAGCAGGAAGCTGGGGAGAGGAGAAGAGAGAGAGTTGTTGCTTAATGTAATCAGAGTTTCTTTTAAAGGTGATGAAAAGCAGGGGTAATAGATACTGGTGATGGTAGCACAATACTGTGAATGTAATTAATTAATACTACTGAATTGCACATTTGAAAGTGGTTAAAATGGACAGTTTTGAGCTGTGTATATGTTACTACATTAAAAAGTTAAAAAAAATTCAATGTATATTTTGTCAAAATTCAGTTCTTTACATCTTATATACAGCCACTGTAATGGCCTATCAACTGCAACGATCTTCCTTAGTTATTTCTACATATTCTAATAGGCACTTCATGATAATATCTCCATTCTCTGGCTCCCGAGAGCAGACTAATTGAGAGGGTGTGCTGTATTACAAAGTACGATTTGCCTAAAAAGGAGATTGCTATCTTTCTCATTAATTTTACATTACCATACTGTGCTTCTATTGATGTTATCACAATGCTTTCTACAGCTACTCACTGCGATTGCAAAAATACACAGATTGTTCTGTCATTAAGAAGAGTAAATGATTTTTTGGAGAGATGCAAGTAAAGAAAAAAGTTGTATGATCATTTTCTCTGCTATAGTAAACTGTTCTATGATTACAAGTATGTGTTTATATATCAACAGTCATGTGTAATATACATTGATGTGTTCAAATTACTTTGCTGCTCTTGTACTATTGAGCTGTTTACAATGTCTCGCTCCCATGTAGAATGTTGTTTTTATGGAGAAGGAGTCTATTGATATCTTTATAAAGAAGTTTCTCCATCTCAAATTTTTCTCTTATTCCTAAATCATTGAAAAGCAGCTGGGAAAAGATAGCCGTGGTAGAACTACTAGCATAGTTGACCTCATACAGGAGTCAATAAAGCTCTACATGTCAACATACCAAAAATCAAAACCACACAGAAAACGCTTTGGGACCAAAAATACTATTTTGCTGTGGAAAAAGGGCTAGTCTCAGAAACAAATACAAGGGTTTCAAACCAGCATCTGTTACTTACTTATGTAACCCGAAGGGCAAGTTTAGCACATTTGTTTGCTAAGAGCCTGGGCTTTAGAAGTAACACTGGCCTAGGTCTAACCAGAAGTTACACCACTTACTTCCATGTGACCTTGAACAAATTATTCTCTGAGCTGCAGGTTTATTTATAAAAGGGAGATAATAATAGAATCTAATCCATGAAGTTGTTGTAAATATTACATGCAATAATGCATGTAAAAGTTCTTAGCACAGCATTTGTAAATAGCAAGCATCCAATAACGATAAGTATCATTATTACCATTTAGACATTATTTGAGGGCTGCAGCTTTTTCAGTTCTATGAGACAATTAGATGAGACCATATCTGCAGGACCATTCAGATATTAGAGTCTATTATTAGACTAGAGGATGATTATATTTTATAAAAGAATTCCTCACAAAAAGATTCAAGATAATATTTCAGTTCAAGCCACAAAAAAAATGTTCTTTTAGAAGTCTTATGTGAAGACCTGTGGGAATTAAGACCTGTGGGAAATAAGATAACATTTCTCTGTGTTTTTTTTTTGTTGTTGTCCTTCCCACTAGACTGTAAAGTTTTTGGAGGCAAAGATTACATCTTATTTGACTTTGGAATACCAATATGCAGTTCTCTGAGTGATTTAAAAACAAACATGAAAATGAATTAATGATTTAAAGATGGGAACAAGCAGCCTAAAATCCCTGCACTTATGGACAATTATATAATAATCATAATAATCCAGTGTCATATATGTAATACATAATATATAATAGTCCAGTGGTAAGGATTTCAAAGAAAAATAAAAGTACAGAAGAGGTCAAAGTAACATGCACTGAAGTTTGTAATTTTATGGAGAACAGCCAGGGAAGAGCTCACTAAGAAAGTGACATTCAAGTGAAGATTGAAGAAAGAGGGAGCAAGACACTTTGATATGTGAGGGAAGAACATTCCAGATGGAGGGAAAGCAGGTGCAAAGGCTCTGATCTTAAAGTCTGATTGAGTGTGTTAAAGGAGCAGTAAGAAGACTGATGAGATTGAAAGGGAGGGACAATGGGGAAAGTAGCAGGAGATAAAGTCAAAGAGGCAATGGGAAGAGGACCAGACGTTGTGCGGTCTTAAGTAGGTTCTTGCGAGGCTTTGATTTCTACTTTGAGTAAATAGAAAAGACTTTGGAGGTGATAAGACTTGATTTGCTCTAACTGGATTACACTGGCTGCTGTGATGAGTATTTCTGGGGGTAGGGATGAGTTTGGGCCTGGAGGAATAAAGGATATCAGTTGGAGATTATTGCTTCTTAGATGGGAAGAAAGAATGGTGGCTTGGGCCATCACAGTAGAGCTGATGATAACTAGCCATATTCGGCATCAATTGTGAAATTGAGCTGCAGGTTTTTCTTACAGATTAGATTTAGTAAAAAGAGAAAGAAAGGAACCAAAGATGAGCAAATGGATGGATTTTCCATTGCTTAAAGTGGTAAGATTGTGGGGAAAATATGTTTGAAGGGAACTATTAGGAACTCAGCTTTTGACTTGTTTGGTTTGAGATGCAGAGTAGACATCTGAATAGTGTGTCAAATAGAGAGTTAGATGGAGAGTCTGGAGTTCAGGGTCCAGGCTATAGCTGAAGGCATAAATTGTGAATCATCAGTAAATAGATGGCATTTAAAGCTATGAAACTGAATGAAATCATAAAGGTTATTGTATAGATAGAAAAGAGCAAGGTCCAAGGACTGAGCCTGAAATGCTTGTCTTTAGGAACTTAGAGATGGGTATCTATAGATAAACCAACAAAAGAGTCTGAGAAGTGTATCTAGCAAGGAAGGACAAAAGCCAGGCAAGTTTGGAGTATGGAAATCAAGTACACAAAGATGAAGGAGAAAGAAAGTCAAGCGACTGTGTCCAATGTTGCTAGTAGATTAACTAAGATAATAGCTGAAAATTAGAGATTGGGTTTAGCTATGCAGAAGTCATTGGTGATCTTGATAATGGAAGCTTTGGTGGTGTGGTGGGAGCAAAAATGTGATTCCAGTGGATACAAAGGAGGACTGGGGAGAGCAGGTATGGCTTTCCATTCATTTTTGCTAAAAGTAAAAGAGAGAATTGGAGTGGTAGCTAGAGGGGAAGAGGCCTCAAGAGAAGGGTTATTTTTGCTGTTGCTGTTGTTGTTTTGGGGGGTGCATGGTCCAGGAATCAAACCTGGATCTTCCACATGGAAGGTGGGCATTCTAACTACTGAACTACCTGTGCACCTGGTTTTGTTGTTTTAAGATGAGAGAAATAATCACAGGTCTGTGTACTGATGGGAATAGCCTACTAGAGAGGAAAAAACAGTGATGCTAAAGCAACTTCCTCTTTGAGAAAAACGATGATTGCTAAAGCAATTTCCTACCTTGAGAAGGTAAGACTAAGTGGTTATATGGAACATTTGGCTTTATCTAAAGGACAGCTCCTCCATTATCTTCAGAATGAAGATAAAGAAAAAATAGGCAAATTCAATCATGTGATCCTTCATTTTTCTTCTTTGCTAATGATGAAAACAGATTGGCTTCTTTCTTAAATTCACGTATACAAATCAGAACAGCTTTGGAGTTATTATTCTAAATTGAAGATGTTTGGAAAAAGATTTTAATTCAGCAAGTAACACTTTCACCAGACTTTTTAGGAACACATCTATTGTCTGAAGTAAATTACTCCTAGGCAATAGAGCTCACTTTGGAACCAGCCATGGAACAGTGTTTTTTGAGAATAGACTTTTTTTTTTAACCATTCCCCAAAAGGGACTTTGAGAATACTTTTTTATTCACTGTTCAAATCACTCTGGGGGTAGGGCATGAGATTTTGTAGGTTTGTCCAGAGTGATGCCCTGATAAATTCCAGAAAATAGACTTTCTTTTTTCTTTTTTTTTTTTTACATGGGCAGGCACCAGAAATCGAACCCGGGTCCTTGGGCATGGCAGGCAAGCACTCTTACCTGCTGAGCCACCGTGGCCCGCCCCAGAAAATAGACTTTTGTATATAGATTTATTATGATGCTTATGCTCTCTTTAAAACAGAAGTCTACAATAATTTATTTCATATCTGAATTAACTCTCTATATTTTTAAGCAACAGCCTTTGAAGTCCCTTTTGATTACTCCCCATGTTCTGAGAATATCAACAGTTCCCTGATATGTGTCATTTATTCAGTACCTTATCACATAGAATCTTGTATTGTTATCATCTTCATATATGTGATAAACAATATGAACATATCATAACCAGTGGTAAAACATGGGCTGTATTTGCTCACGGTGGCACATTATTGAAGATGAATGAAGTAGTACCTTAGTTCTCTATGGTTGCTATAATAGATATTGCAGATAGGTTGACTTAAATGATAGGATTTATTTTTCCACATTTTTAGAGACCAGAAATCCAAAGTAAAGGTATTGGTAGGCTGTGCTTTCTCTGAAGTCTGGTGGTGGCTTCCTGGCAATCCCCTTGTCACCTGGCCATCTCTCTCTCCTCCTCATTCTTACTACTGTTTCACATTTCCTTTGCTTATAAGGACACCTGTCATACTGGATTAAGATCCACCCTGTTTCAGTTTGGTTTCATCTTTGTAAGATCTTCAAAGCTCCCATTTACAGATGAGTCCACACCCACAGGACCAGAGGTGGTGACATGAGCACATCTGTGGGGGACACGAGACAACCAACAACAAGCAGTCACCTAAAATCAGGCAAAACCAAGAAATTTCTGGAGAAACATCCCTTAATTGTTGGATAGTCATAAACTAAATTGTTGGATAGTCATAAAAATAAATATAAGAATGAATCCCTGGAGAAATGAAACCCTTGGATTACTATACTAGTAACAAATGCTGAGCATGCATGTATTCTTTAAAGAAGGAAGCCACTTCCCAAAACTAATATCAGAGCACTTTTTAAAAACCAATTTCTTCTTTTAAAAAATTGGGCAAACATGTTTCTTGAAGATGATTGTATAATGATATAGCTTTCACAATGTGACTGTGTGATTGTGAAAACTTTGTGTCTGATGCCCCTTTTATCTACCTGATCAACAGACAAGAAAAACATATGGAATAAAGATGAATAATAAGGGGAACAAATGTTAAAATAAATTTAGAGTGAAATGCTAGTGATCGGTGGGGGGGCGGGGTGGGGGTTATGATATGTATGAATTTTTTTCTGTTTTCTTTTTATTTCTTTTTCTGAATAGATGCAAATGTTCCAAGAAATGATCATGATGATGAATATGCAACTATGTGATGACATTGTGAATTACTGATTATATGTGTAGAACGAAATGATCAAAAGCTACGAATGTTTGTGTTTGTTTGATTTTTTTTTTTTTTTGGTATTTTAAAAAAGTTTTAAAAGTAAATAAATAAAAATTCAAAAAAAAAATTGGGCAAAAAAAATTTTTTTTCCTGAGGAAGACAATACCTGAAAATAAAATTGTTAGGACTATAGATCTTCCATTATAAACCTCTCTTAGAGAAATGCGCTGTCCATGCATGGACACAATTAAAAGTTAAAAGAGGTTAAAAAGGTTGTGACTTGGCATCATAAAGATTTTCATTGGCATTCTGTGTGTACCCATAAACATGCATAAGTGTTTCAACCGCTATCAATTCCTCTTTCCCATTGTAGGTTGACTCTTTTTTTTACAGTAGATGCACCTTCCTGCTATAGGCTTCTTAAGGGAAAGTCTTACACCATGTTGCATCATGGCAACAGGCATGTAAAAGCACTTGACATATACCTATTGAATTTAATTATCACAGAAGGATCTACCTAGGGATAAATATTTTTGCTTATTGCAGTTCTTAATTATTTGAGAATCAAGTTAAAGCAAAATTGTGGTATATATTATTTGTATTAATAAACCATACAATGCAAATGACTATGTCAGTCAACACTGTACAATATCCTTAAAATGATAGATTTATTCATATTTATTAAACTGTGCTTTTTTACAAAAGTCATAATTCACTGTAAAACATTTGAGAGGACCCAGGTTTGATTTCCGGTGCCTGCCCATGTTAAAAAAAAAAAAAAATGAGAAATACAGAAAAACACAAAGAAAATATTTAAATCATTATCCTAAGTCCATTTCCCAAATAAAGTAATCATTAACATTGTATTATATCATCATACGCAAAAAAAATTTTCTAGGTTATAAGGGTTTTATAGTACCCATTTCATTACATGGCTTTTTGACAATAATATAACATGAACGGGCTTCTATGCCATTAAATCATTTTCTCTAACATTAATTTTAATGGCCGCCTCAGTACACAGATACACCTTAACTTATTTAACTAATTCTCTATTTTTATTCAATTATGTTGCTTATAGTTTTTCACTATTGTAAATGATGTTGAAATGAATATTCCAGAGAATTCATTGCCCAAAATTGAAGGCTATTTCCTTAGGTTAAATTCATCAATTCATTTATTTCCTTAGGTTAAATTCATCAATTCATTTAGTCAAAGGGCTTAAATATTATTAAGATTTTGAGTATATACTGTAAAATAATCCTATAAAGAGAAAGAGTAATTTACACTCAACAGCAGGGTGTTTGAAAATGCTATTTCCCTATGTTCTGGTATTAGTCTGGGGAAATTTCTTCTTCCTTTAATAAAAGAGAATTACTAATTTTGAAAAATTTGATAGATGAAAAATATTTCATCATTATTTTAATTTGCATTTCTTTGAATGCTAATGAGTTGATCTTCTTAAAAACTTCTCTGGCTGTTTATAGCCCATATTTTAAAAATTATTCTTCATGTATTTTGGCTTGATATGGTGCTCTTTCTATTGACATAGTCCTCTTTTACTTTTTCATTTGTATGTTTATATATTAAGGATACTAGTCATTTGCCCTCTGGCACGTCATAAATAATTTTCCTGTTTCTCTTTAATGTGTTAAAATGGTACTTTTTTGATCTACTGAGTTTTGTAAAAATTGGTCGAATCCATTGGTATTTAGGTGCTGACCACTGGTACTTTGCTGTTCAGCATCCATTTCCTTTCCTTAGTATGCCAATTTCCTTTCTTCACTCCCTTGAATATAGTCTAGAGAGACTGCCATTAGAAGCTTCAACCTTCCTTAACCATGAGGTGGATATGTGATCAAAATTAAGCTCATAGGATACGACCTCTATAAAATTTACATTTTTAGCTAAGGAATAAAGAAATTGAAAACAGTTAGCATGGAAATTGGAAGTTAGTTGATCATACTGTTTTCTGCTACAAAACTCATTCATATAGTTTCCGTTTCCTAAACTATTATGATAACTATGATAAAGCTCTTACAATAACTAGCATTTCCCAAGCCTGCCCATTTCCAAGAATTCTTATCCACTCTCTGAGCACCTGATATTAGCCTAATAAATAGCTCTTTATTTGATAAATCAGTCAGTATAAGCAAGGTTATGTCAGAGTAACAAAGAATCTTACACCCTTACCAAAGTTCACTTCTCACTGAAGTCACGTATTTGCAAAAAGGCTCAGCTCATCACCATCACTCAGGACCCAACTGGTAGAACTTCCATTGTTATAGAGGTGGAGAAAATAGTAGGTTAAACTTCTAAAATTTTCTGCCCAGTACACCATTATCTCTACTTATTTTTCATGGGCCAAAGCATGCCACATGGCTAAGCTGGATGTTGCAGAGGTATAATCCTTGTCCAAGGAGAGACAGCATGTATGTGGAACCAATATTAGAGAACTATACTCAGGTAACCAAAGAGGTTTCCTATTACTATAACCAAAGAACCCTTAATGGCACGAATCTCCTTTTCAAGTTCTACCTTTGATATTATGTTTGGAAAGTCCTTCCTAACAGGAAATAAAAAATAAAAAAATTCTTGAAATTGCCCTCTAGTTTGTTGAGACATTTTAATCCAAATTTCCCAAATGGTATTACATATTGAAAAAAATACTTCTACATACTTATGCCAATAGCTGAATTATAGTGTAACTTATGAATTCACAATACACGTCAAAGTTCTTTTTAGAACTTTTGCAGAAAACAAGATAGTTTAATTCAGTTTAATTGAGAGCTTTCCAAATTTGGGTAGCCATAGAACTAATTTTTCATTTTAATGGTATTAACAACCCACAGATTAGTATTCCTTTGAACATGAACACGTGTAGGAAATGCTATTTTATCTTATTTGGAATTTATTTTTCTATCCAGTAGGAAGTAGAGTTCAACAATTTTTAATCAAAAGAGTTAGCCAAATCTCCTAGCACCCATATTACATAAATTTTACTTTCCCTAGTAATTTGATATGGTATCTTTAACATATACTAAATATTTATCTATACTAGGGTTTGTTTCTGGATGCTATATTCTGCTTCATTTCTATTCTTTCTGCTCCAGCATGAGCAAAATATTGTTTTAATCATTATAGTTTTATTATATTTATGTATCTGGTAGTACAGGTCTTTTATTTATACCACTTTTTTCTTTATTTTCATTTAATATTCCATAAAGTAGAGTACCTGCTAATGGAAGGAATTTGTTAGGCAAAAAAGGTATACAGGTGAATAAGAAAAGGGTCTCTGTATGCATGGAATGTATATTTTAATAGGTGTGCTGGTTTGAAAAGATATATGTCCCCTTGAAAAGCCATGTTTTAATTTAAATCTCATTTTGTAAAGGCAGAATAATCCCTATTCAATACTGTATGTTTGAAACTGTAATCAGATCATCTCCCTGGAGATGTGATTTAATCAAGAGTGGTTGTTAAACTGGATTAGGTGACAACATGTCTCCACCCACTTGGGCGGGTCTTGATAAATTTCTGGAGTCCTGTAAAAGAGGTAACATTTTGGAGAAAGGAGATTCAACGAGAGCAGAGAATGCTGCAGCACCATGAAGCAAAGTCCATCAGCCAACGCTTTGGATATGAAGAAGGAAAATGTCTCCCAGGGAGCTTCATGAAACAGGAAGCCAGGAGAGAAAGCTAGTGCAGATGACGCCATGCTTGCCATGTGCCCTTCCAGCTGAGGGAGAAACTGGTGACTGTGTTCACCATGTGCCTTCTCACTTGAGGCAGAAACCCTGAACATCATCGGCCTTCTTGAACCAAGGTATCTTTCCCTGGATGCCTTTGATTGGACATATCTATAGACTTGTTTTAATTGGGATATTTTCTCAGCCTTAGACCTGTAAACTAGGAAACTTACTAAATTCCCCCTTTTAAAAGCCATTCTACTTCTGGTATATTGCATTCTGACAACTAGCAAACTGGAACAACAGGATATACAGGCATTAAACAGTTAATGGCACCTATTATTAACTCCAATTTTGACACATTCGGTGAAGTATGGGTCCACAAAATCAAAGAAGAAGGGGATATACTTAGGTCTTCTTTGCAATAAGTCACGTTGGACTGACTCTTAAAGGACAAGGAAGAAATTCCCAGGTGAAGAGGAAGAGAGAGAGAGGGAGATTTGAGCAGAAGGAATAGAATGGTCTGGAAGGGAAAACACACGAGACTTCAAGAAACTAAAGTCCCCATGTCTGGAGCATGGTCTACGTTCAAAGTAGACCAGGAAGTGACTGGTAAGGTAGGCAGGGGCCAATAGATACAGGACCTTATGGACCTTAAGAAAGCTTTCAGATGTTATTTTAATAGTGATAACAAGTTATGGACTACTTTGAATAGTGGAGTCACGAGATCAGATATTACCCTTTCATTATTATTTTTAAGGCTCTGTGGCTGCAGTGCATGAGAGTTGAAAAGGGGAGACCAGTTAGCAGGCAATCCAAGAAATGAAAGTTCCTCAGTGGCAGAAGAGATGAAGTGATGTAGAGAGACCTGAAACTATTTGGAAGGTAAAATCAAATGAATTTGATATTCTATGGGATTTTCCCACATAAATTCAGAACCCAAAACCCATTGTGATGTTGATTAGGACTGAATTCCACCCATAAACAGATCTCTGGAGAGTTGTTATTTTATACAATATTTATTCTACCCAACCAGAAATATGGTTTGCTTTTCTATTTAGTCACATCTTCCTTTATGGTTATATTTGGTTGTCTTCATTTAGGTAAATCACATTTACTTCTTTTAAGGTTCATTTCGGGGGTTGCATTTTCTTGTGGCTGTTATGAATTGGAATTTTTTTCCCAAAAGTATCTTTTTACTTGATTGGTATAGAAGAATGCCTTCAGCCTTGAGAATTACTGTGCAATTCACTATCTTAAAGTAGTATTCACTTGTTTTAGGTACTTTTTTTTTCAAATAACTGACTTGAATTTTCTGTAAATGATGTTGTCTTAATTTCTCCTTTCCAGTGGCAATAACTACCAACTTCCTTTCCTAAATGACTATCTTAGCTAGAAGTTCTAGAGATGATAGCAAGTATTCTTATCTTGTTCCTAGCTTTAATTGGATTACCCAAACACTGTGATCTCCAAAGAACATTCCATAGGAATCTGACACATAGTTGTACAAATAAACAGTTCCAGGCTGAAAGAAATTTAGGAAATAATAACTTAAACAAAATAAAGCTGATTTATTGCATTTACTTTCTCAAAGTCTTTCATATGTCAATATTCATCTTGAATATCCAAAAAAGAATCTTGTACTCAGTATTTCCCAAATTTATTTGAACATATGTGCCTCCATTTCTTTTCTGTTCTTTCCAGCCAATATCTTTAGGCCTGGTATGTTGTGGGATGAGAATCTGGAAGATGCTTCCTAACTATCTCTTCATTGTTTTTCTCTAGAATCCTTTAATTATAAGAGAGGACTACTCAAACTAACTAATTTTTTTTTCCCATGTTAGTCCCAAGTTCTTGGGAGAGGGAATCTATTGGTCCAGCTAGGGCTGAGAATCTCCCCACCCCCTGGAAAAAGTTCTACAATCATGGGTTCTGGCGGCACATTCCTAGGATAAAGCACAATTCTCAGTTCTCCAAATTAGTGAAGTCAGGCCAATAGGCAGATTATCTCTGTCCTCTTTTCCTGGTTATGTGAGGGTTACTCAAGAGATGCCTAGGAAAATCCCCAGTGGATAGCCTGGTTTGTCCCTGCATAGCTCCAAACCACCAGTGGGTTCCCCTTGATGTTGCCCTGTGATCTACGCCTCTAGAACTGTCTAACCAGTTGACACTTGGCGAAGACTGGAGAAGACTGCGTAGGTGGGAATAACAAATATTACTCTTAGTAATGATTGTACAACGACAGTGAAGCCCTTATCTTTATATGACAATATCCCCAAAGTTCAATCTACTTGTTTAGATTAAATACAAAATTAGATTAAATGAAAAATTTAGACTTGCCATAGCCCAAACACCCCTAAAGAGAGGGATGGAAAGCTCAAAGGGGATGGTGGAGTTATACAGAGAAGATAGGATTTAACAAATGAATATGAATGCTAAATCATTAAATTGATATCTCTTTTACTCTCCAGTATTTTAGAACAGCTAGAAGTAAAAACCTAAAGTTGTAGAATTGCAACCCATGTCAAACTCTGAAATATGTTCTACAACTAACTGTGGTGCTGTGCTTTGAAATTTATAGCTTTTTTTGGTATATATGTTATTTTTCACACAAAAAAAAAAGGAAAAAAAGTCGATTGTGATGATAAAAAAATATTTAAGCCCCCTAGCCTCCTATATTCTGGAGCAGCTAGAAGGAAAAATATGAGAGGATTGTATGGCAGCCCATGACAAACTCTGGGATCTGTCCTGTAACTACTTGTTGAAGAGTGCTTTGAAAACTATTGCTTTTTTATTTCTTTGCTTTGTATATATGTAATACTATACAATAAAGAGGTTAAAAATAAAAACAAAACAAACAAAACACATCATCCTTCACCTAACATTTTATTTTTTTTTAATTCTCCAATCAAAGCAATCAGCTCATAATACAAAAGTACGCTGCAAGTTGAACAGATAGCTAGGAGTTAAATATTCACCTTCCACACTGATGATGAAACCAGTGGGTAATTTGTATGGACAGGCACTTGAAAAAATATACGTGGGGCACTGCAGTGCCTCAGACGGACAACTTTTATATCAAAGGAGTATGTTTTCCCAAGCATTAGCCATCTGTAGCTGTGTTGTAATGTCTTTTTTTCTAGATACTACCCCATAGTGCATGTTCCTGCAAAAAATTCAAAACTCAAGTAATGTCTCATACACAAAGTCACAAAATATGAGCACACATACTCTATACGAATAACCCAAGACATTGCTCAAATAAAGTTATTTTTCATCGCCACTCATTAAATTGCTATGTTTGAATGTCTCAAACAAATGCTTTGGAACTGTGTCACGCCAAGCACCCACACAAACAGAAAGGCAGCACAGCTTAAAAAACAAAAAACAAAGTGCTAACAACCACATGGTGCTTTGAGGTGCCATGTGCTGCCATTTCCACCAAAATTAACTTGGAACATTTCCTCTTGAATGCCCTCTCTCCCATTTCCTTCCCCTCTTCTGATTTAGAACACATTGCAAAACACTCAAATGCTCTTTATCCTTTATCATATCATAACACGAAATGATTATGATCAAATGTTTATTTAACCCTTATATCAAAGTTATTATTAATTTTTTAATCCCCAAGCTACCAAGACTACCTCTTATCTGTTCAAATAAAGACCCACCCAACTACCAGCCAGAAGGGTCACTTGCCCACTGGAAGACAAATGGCCCCACATTTGCCTAGTGCCCCAGGCAGGTGGTGGCATCTCCTGTGTGAACACTTGGGCACAGCCAGGTGCTGCATGAAGCTGGAGAGAGGGAGAAGTCCTGAGATTCTTCTCACCTGAAACATAGTTTGCTCTGGAACAAAGCTGGCTTACGATGTGGGGGAAGAAGAAATGATGAAAACACATTTTACGTATGGAGAAACTGAGCTGTGAAGGTTTATTTGTGTGTCCAAGATGTCACAGCATCTGTAATGTGGAAGGAGAAGAAAGTGGAGGTCTAATAGACTCCAAAAGCCAGTTTCCTCTCTACCTCTTATATGCTGAGGATTGTTTACAGCAGGCTTTCACATCAGCATAAGAATGAAGTATATATCCACCCCAAAACAAGAAAACACTGATTTCATTGCATGTCAAAGTTGCAGCATTTAGTACTGTATAAAAGCAGTTTTATAAGAAAAGAAAATCTTTGAACTTTATTTGACTACAACAGAGCATGACAGTAGTTCATCTCCTTGCAATAGTGCCCCCTAAGTACCTCTATGGAAGCCATCGTGATGACCTTGTACGGTATTTTCCCCCACCTTATAGATGAAAAAGCTCTTTGACAATAACCAGAACATCCATTTGAATGCCCTATGGCTTGGTAATATTTGCTGCAAATGAGCATCCCATAAAGATGGAACTACACTCCAGCAGCTAATGAGTGCAGATCACTAGGCCCCTAAATAAATCAAGGTGCCCCATCTACCGAGCGCTCTTGCAGGAGCAGGCTCTCCATTTGCACCTCCATTCTCACCACATTGCCTCCCTGCTCCTTGGCCTCCTGCAAATGCCTGGACCTTTCCAGGTTGGCTCAAGGTTGGTTAGAAGCTGCTCATCTGTTGCACAAGAGAACTCAAGGGTAGCTACGCCATGCCAAAAAAAACATATGGTCTAATTTCCTGAAAGAAAGCATGGAAGGGAAGGGTTCAAAGGGTGTTCAATTTATTTTTAGAAGTGAAAGCAATTGAGCAGGGCAGTAAGTTGGCTGAATTGTTTTAAAGATTATTTTTAAAGGCAGGTGTGCTAGACCAGGTGTGATGTTTCCTGAGATCAGATCATATTTAAAAAAAAAAACTAGAAAGGAAATGTGTGCAAATGCGTCATCCACTTGACATTGGAGATGGTAAGGTTAAACGTTAACCCCTCCATCCCCCACCACTGCCACCCAGCAGGATATAGAATTGAGGCCTCCAGAGAAAAATAACTCTCTCCATGGGTTGACCCTTTTCACTCTGACCCAGTCAGGAATTTAACCATCCCTCCAGAGAAGTGAAGTTTTCAACCCCTCTCCTTACCAAAGCATGATGTCAAAATGCAAAAGCTGTGGCCAGAATACCGAGGGAATTCCCAGAGAAAGAAAGTTGTGAGACTAAGAGAAAGAAGTCATTCCTGGGCCAGAGGGCACCGACAGCGAGGCATATGAAGAGGTATGGGGAGAAGCAAAGCCTCCCTAATAGCGTCTTCCTGAGCAATTGGGTCCTTCAGGAGAACTGGGAGCAAGAGTGCAGCAAAGACTGAGGATTTCCTCTAGGTGGCTCTAAGGGCCCCACAACATGAAGGCCCAGGCGGAGGGCACAACTGGGCAAAGTCTGCAGGAGGACAAAATTTGGTGGGCTAAGAATAGGAGAAATAGGGACAGCATTCTAACAACACTGGTTCACATGCCCAAATTGGGAGCAGCATTATTACTAACATCCAACTCAGAAGAAATTGGAGATTTTTTGGGGGGGGAGGAGGGGCTAAAATCCTGATAAATGGCAGTACCAATATTGTAAAACACACTCACGTTGCATCAGTGACAATTAATTCTGTTGAAAACTGCATAGGATTCTCATTCCATTGACGGGTTCATTCATTCTTTAGTCTGATGTTGGCTTTAGGTAGACTGGAGTCAAAGACCGCCATCCCACTTGGAAGGACTGACTCTCACAGTCTTACATGGTCCTAACTGGAGACACAAGGTGGGCAGCTCTGTTGACAGGTAGTCCAAGTTTGCCTCCATCTGCATGCACTACACCTTGTGTCAGGACAGATGAGAAATGTGGGTTTTTAATTACTTGATTAGACTTTTACTATATTCCTAAATACCATCATAGATGTGAGGTGGATTTATTCCTTTCTGCTTTGTTGGCCACCCTAAAGCCCCTTCCTAGAACTAACCTATCCCAAGCAAAGCCCTTCTCTTAACAAGAGACCTCCCCGGGGGGCAGGGAGCATGAAAGCTTGCTCATTTTTGTCACTCATCCCCTTCCCAGAACCACTCCCTCAAATTCCCAGCACAGCAGCTTACACAACCGGCACTCAATAAATATTTATTGAAGGCAATCTGCTGTAACCTTCTCCATGCTAACACTTTGACAGTGCTAAACATCCAAGCCAGTCATCTTGAGAATAACAAAAACTGTCTTACTAAGGAGGAAGCATATTTTCCAGTGACACTTGTGAGCTTTTTTCTGATTACAAATGTAATACATATTCATTATAGAAATTTGGAAACTTCAAGAAAGCATAAATAAAAAGTAAAATAATTAATAATCCCACCATCTACAAAAGGATCATTGTTTATATTTGAATGCTTGTCCTTCCAGGTTTCTTTAATTGCCTCTACATAACATATATTATAAAACTGGGATCATAGCGATGACTATTCTTAATCTTTTTAGCATAAATTATGAGTTTATCATGCATGTCCTTAAATATTCTTGAAGAACATGATTTCTAATGATTGCAATGTGTTCTACCATATGGATGTTACAGTATTCCATAATTTAACCAATTTCCTTTGTTGGATATTTTGGTTGTTTTCAATTTTCTACTATTATAAATAAAGCTCCAGCAAACATCCTAGTCTATAAATCTTTGCACCCATTTTAATTATTTCCATACGTCAAATTCCTAGAAGTGGAGTTGCTCAAAGAATGAAAAAGCAAGACAATTTTGAAGATGACAAATGATATGCAAGCCAGAATCTAACTTTGACCATTTAAGGAGAAGAGAAGAAGGTAACGATTCCTTAGCCTCAGGACACAACCTCTTGAACCCTGACTTTACCGTTCACTGATCTATTGTCTACGACAAGACTGTCTTCTGTTGAGAGTTGGTGCCACATACTGAAAGGAGACTTGACCATGAAGCCAGTCAGGCCTGTGTTCTAATCCTGGCACTTCCTTTAGCCAGCGATGGTGGCTCACGCACTAGCCCTATCTTCAACAAAGACAAGATGAAGCTAAGAGTACTGTGTCAGAAAATGCTAATTGATATTCCCTCTTCCTTAGTATCAGAAGCCTGATTTTTATTTGGGGAGGCATTGTACCTAGTAAATTTATGATAAATCCTTTCTCCTTTGCAGCTATATGTGGCCCTATGGATTGGAACTGAGTCATAAGATATAGTGGAAAATGGTTGCAGGACTCCTGGGAAGACTCCTTCAAAGTAGAGATAGTTGGAGAAAAAATTTTGTTTCCTCCTTCCTCATTCCTGTTACTTGGAATTCAGATGTGATAGCTACTACTCCAGCAGTCATCTTGGGATCTTGAAAATGAAGCCATACACTAAGGATATTCAAAAAGAAAAACTAGGGCCTGGGTCCCTTGTGATTCCATGGATTGCCACATCTGCCATGGACTGGCATTCACACTGTTTTAACTGAGAGAATAAACTGTTGGTATTTAAGCAGGCATTATTTTATCTTTTCTCTTATAGACAGCCAAGCTTAATCCTAATTGATGAGAATACCTCTATTATACAGTCATTGTGAGAATGAAATAATTTATTAACATACTTGGCCCATAGCTCTCAGTAAAGGTTAGGTCCTTCATTTTTCATATAGTTCCCCTAGCTTTTATTCCCAGAATATGCTAAGATTCTACTGACTCCCTCACTCTCTGGCCCCACACACAAACACACAAACACAAAAGGACCTTCCTTCTGACATCTGATCAAGGCTTTCTTCCTGGTAATCTCAGCAGTTTATCTAGTGATATAAATTTTTCCTTTTTTCCTTGCTTTCTACTTTTCACCTTGAAGCCTAGGTTTCCATTGATTTACTGGGATTTCTGGCTATGCAACTCTCTTGGGGACACAAAAACCAATTCTGATTTTCCCAGTAATTAACTCAAATATATAACTTTAAATATGTATCATCATATTAAAAGTCAGAGTAGCCATATTGTTATGTTATTTGTACATTTTATTTTCTCCTAAGATTATAAACAGTGTCCTTGCTATGTTTCATAAACATAATTTTTATAACTGAGAATAATTTGCTCTACATTTATAACATAATCTATATATCCTCTGTTGCGTTCGGATTGTTCCCAATTTTACACATTAAAAATAATGTTGGGGCAGGTCACGGCGGCTGCCTGAAATCTCTGAAGTAATGATGATCCATTCATTACCTTCTCATTGTAAACTGGGACTCTGAAGTTACAGACAAGGAAGGCCCTAGCTCTTGAATGTTCATAACTAAATCAAGTTTACCAGTCACAAAGTGACTTGGCCAAATTTGATCAGTTGTCTAAAAAACAAAACAATTGTTGTCATTTAAAAATTGTCTTCAAATTTGCAAATGCATATGCAATTAGAAAAGGGACATTTACCTAGCATTATTATTTTGGGGAGGGGGGGCGATGAATGGTCTGGGAATCAAACCCAGGTCTCCTGCATGAATGGCGAGCATTCTACCATTGAACCATCAGTGTACCCCAGCATTATGATTATTATTTTTTTTGTTTTGTTTTTTACTTAGCAGACACTGGGAATCAAACCTAGGTCTCCAGCACTGCAAGCAAGAACTCTGCCACTGAGCCACCGTGGCCCGCCCCAGCATTATTTCTAAAAAGTGAAAAATTGGAAACAATATGAATGCAACAGAGGATACACAAATTACGTTATAAATGTAGAACAAATTATTCTCAGTTATAAAAATTATGTTTACGAAACATAACAAGGACAATGTTTATCATCTTAGGAGAAAATAAAATACACAAATAACATAACAATATGGTTACTCTGTCTTTCCCAATCACTGTTACCTATTGATTTTTTAGTTACTAGCACCATTCATTGAGCATCTTGGCACCTACATCCCCAAATTTCTCTCCATCCTAGTTCTACTCAATCTACCTGGGAGATATGATTATCCTGTTAGAAAAAACATCCATTAACCAGGCTAATTCAGTGCCTTGATTTTCTCAACTCCAATCGCCCTCCATCCTACTTCAGCAGCTTACTTCCATCATCACTCTAAATCTTATTAAAGAGAATTTTTCTCTCTTCTAAATTTTAAAATCTGGTATCCCATTTACTGAGAACAATCTCCCATTATTAGGGCTCTTCCCTGGTCTTACTCCCCTCTCACCTACACTTTAACCTTTCTTCTACCTTCAGCCCATTAATCTCTCCATTTTTTCTTCTCATCAACTCCTTTCTATCTTCACATCTTCCCCATCCAAGCAGTAACATGCTTCACCCTCCAGCACTCGTTCAATTTTCTGACCCTTGGGCTGTCCTAAACATCCGATTTCTCTGAAGTCTACTCAGCAGTACAAATAGGAGCTCAGACCAAATTGTGATTTCTTCTAAGCTGAGCTGAAACTTTGATGTTCCCTGCTCATCCCAGCGTGCTCCTCTTCTTGATTCCTTTGGACAAAAATTGCCTTAAATTCCACAGCACAGATGCTCTGGAAAAGGGGTTCATCTTTCCATCACAAGCTAATTCCTCCACTTGTCCTTTACAGCCTATCTTGTCCCTCCTCCACAGAGACGCTGTTCCGCCTGTTACCATGTTTTCGGGCTTTTTCTTCAGTGTCAAAACTACTCAAGTCTCTCGCATCTCAAAAAACTTATTTTTTCCCTCATGTCCATTCTAGCTGCCATTCTTTACTTTCCTTTCAGAGCCAAGCTACCTAAAAGAACACCCTGCTCACAGTTTTTACCTCATTTTCACTTATCAACTTCTCAAATCTGGCTTTTATCCCCCAAACTACTCTTTCCAAGATTACTAAGTGACTCAACTCGAGCAATTTCCAAATCTCATTTTGTGGACCACTCTATAGACCTTGATTTTTTTGCCAATAGCTTTATTGAGATATAATTTGCCACCATACAATCCACCCAATTAAGGTGTGCAATTCTCTTAGCCTTTTAGTATGCTCACAGCTGCACAACCATCACCCCCAAAATGAATCCTGTACTAATTAGCAGTCACCCTCCCATTTCTCTCATCCTCCTAGCTCTAGGCAACGACCAATATACTTTCCATAGATTTGCTTATTCTAGATATTTCATATAAATGGAATAACAAATATACAACGTGGTTTATTGAGACTGGTCTCTTTCATGTAGCATAATGTTTATAAGGTTCATCCACATTGTAGCATGTGTCAACACTTTTTTCCTTACATATTGTTGAATAATATTCCATTCCTTTGTTTATCCATTCATTCATTGATTTCTATTTGTTTGGTTTCTACTTTTCAGCTATTATAGATAATGCTTCTATGAGTGTACACATACAAATTTTTGTGTGGACATATGTTTTCATTTCTTCCGGGTATATAATTAGAAGTAGAATTGCTGGGCAATTTATGCTGGGCATAAAATAAAATGGTTATTTTATGTTCAACCTTTTGAGGAACTGCCAGGCTGTTTTCCAAAGTGGCTGCACCGTTTTGTATCCCCACCAGCAGTGTACAAGAGCTCCAATTTCTCTAAATCACTGCCATTACTAAGTATCTATCTTTTTTGCCTCTAGCTATTTTACTGTATATGAAGTGATATCTCACTGTGGTCTTGATCTGCATTTCCTTGATGGCTAATGATGTTGAGCATGTTTTCTTGTGCTTGTTAGCAATTTGTTTATCTTTCTATTATTGAGTTTTATGAGTCCTTTATATAGTATAGATACAAGTCACTTTATTAAATACATGCTTGGAAAATGTTTTCTACAATTTATGGGTTTTCTTTTCACTTTCTTAATGGTATCCACTGAAGAACAAAAATTTTTCATTTTAATCAAGTCCAACTTATCTATGTTTCATTTGTTTCCTGTGCTTTTGGTGTCACATCTAAGAAATCATTGTCTAGTCCAGATCATGAAGATTTAGCTGTATGCTTTCTCCTAAGTTTTTTTTTTTAATAGTTTTAGCTCTTATATTTAGGGTTTTGAGCCATTTCGAGTTAATTTTTGTATATGGTGTGAGGTAGGAATCAACTTTGATGTCCTTGATACTTGAAACTCCCTCTTCCCTTGGACTTAGAGATTAGCTTCCCTCTCCAGCTTTTACCCTGCCTTACTTCAAACTCTTTTAGTTTCCATAAAAGTGTTTCTTTCTTTTCCAATGCCTCTTTTGTAATTACTGCTTCCATTTTTGACTTCCTCTCTAGCTAGTAAGACAGAGAACAGAAATTTTCTTATTTGATTTTGAATTCATCAAAGTCTCTGACAAAGCCTGGCACTTTGAAGGTATTGATATATGTTGATGCAAAAACCAAAAATGCCATCAGAACAAAGGACTGAAAGTAAATATAGCTATGTATGCATGTATATACGTGTATATGTGTATAAGTCTTCTCTTTTTCTATTCCTCATGTTTTCTATACTAAAGTACATGGATATAAAAATAAGCATGCTGCCATCAAATGTACCACAGCAATGCAAATTTTTAATATTAGGATGATATATGGGAGCCTGTATTTTATTCATGATTGCTCTATAAACCCACAACTTCTCTACTAAAAAAATGATTAAAAATAAAGATTCATGGAAATAATGGGGAAATATCTGTATTTCAGGAGAAGAGAAAAAGGAGCTAAAACTTTTGACAAACAAAAAGAGTACAGTTTTATTGGATTGTGAGATCAAATAAAACCATGTAAGTGAAAGCAGCTTTGATTTAAAACATTTTACAAAGGCTCTAAATGAACCTTCAATATTGGTTTCCTTTTCATCATCTCCTAAATTCTTAATTCCTTTAGGGCCAGACCCATGTCTTATTTTAATGTATTTGTGAAGAACTTAGCACAATGCCTGCCACATAGGACATCTTGATTTTTTACTTATTTAACTAATATTTATTGAGCAGCTACCATGTACCAGGAACTATGTTATGTACTGGAAAAAAAGAACAAACAATATTTTAAGAAAGCTGAAGGACAATCCGGGAAATGTCAGCAAAACTGAGATTGTTCAAACACTCATTGGGTATGTACTATAGGTGAAGCACTGATTGTTCTAGAATCTGTGATGAATAGAGAAATGAGTGCAGCCTGGCATCTGCCATGAAAGTGCAGAGACTAGGTGAGAGAAAGGGGTAGACAAGCACAGGAAACACTAATCCAAGGCAGGTCATGATAAACGCTAAAGTGAAGAGCAAAACAAGTGCTGAGATAGGTCAGGGGAGGGCAAGATTAAGAGAAGAGCATCATTTTATCATCATTCTGTTCATGCCTATCTGGCTGGTAAATTAGGCTGTGATGGCTTCCTGGACAGATTCAAGTATCCACGTGCCCACAAAATGTTTCCACTTCCCTGTTCACCCTGTTTGGGTGATGGTGACTGTTTGAGTGATCACTGAATGCTGGCTTCCCATGAATGAGTAGTGCAAGGCCAAATTATGGGACCTATTTCCCATCTCTGATGAAATGTATGGGGTCTGCATTGCAGGACAGAGAGGGAGCCTGGAGAGCATCTATTCCCACCTCCCAGTCACATCGTGACTTGTTTGGTTTTTCAATCCCGAGCATGTGTCTGCGCTCCAGGACTAATGACTGCCAGACCCCACCCTCCAGTGGATCCTCGGATTTTTGAAGTTACCCACACATAAAGCTAAAGTCGAAGAATGGACGTTCAATTAGATTTAACTCAAACAATCTGCTTTATCGAAGCCAGACCATGATAAATCAGAAGAGGCGGAGTCTAAATGATATAAACGTGACTGGAACTTGGCAACGGTCCCACCTTGGCAAGCTGTCATCCCAGGTCTACACAAGGTCAATATGGTAATGCATTTCCTGAAATCGCTTAATGCTGCTGTCTGCAACCGAACGGTTATTTATCTTCAAGTACAGGAATACGTCACTTTAGGTAAAATTGATTTTTGGAAATCCGAGTTTATGCTAGGGTGAATTGTTACTATACCTTAGGAATGACTCCTTCAGAGAACAACATTTCTTAAGCACTTTACAATAGGATTCCATTTACTGAAAAAATGAAAATCATTTTGCATCGCCTTTCCTGGAACATGGTAATAGTATAGAGCTAGTTATATCTCTACTAAAAATGCCCCACTATGCTTAGCAGATAATGTCTGTGTTAAGGAAGTTCCCCAAATTTTAGTGGTAAAATATGTTTACACTGCCAAATCAGATTGCTGGAGGTCAATTTTAAATTCTTTTCAAATTATAGTATTAATTATTGTTAATTAAGTAAGTAATTAATAACAGATTTTTTTTCCTGTTATTGACCCAGCAATAAACAAAAGCTTGAAAAACAGCCCAAATAGATCTATGTGATACCCTAAAGAAAATTTCCCTCTATAACAGCAATACAAGTCTTATTACAGACTTCTGGCAAAGCTTGTCTCAGTTGTCTTTCTCCAGTGAAATGGGCATAGGCAAACTTTAAAATAAACTCAGAGAATGCTCAGCAATGTGCTGGGTGGAGGTGCAGGCTAAGAGAGTATCTCTCCCCTCTATAAGACAAAGTGCGATCCTTTCGCTGTTCACCTCATTTGCATTACCTAATGAAAAACGTATACTCCTGGACTATTTTTAAAGCTCTGAGCTTATTAGACTTTTATAAGCCAGGTCTTTACTGTACACATGTTAAAAGAGTGTGGCATATACATTATTTGAGGAAAGTGATGAAATACTTCATCTATCCATACAACTTCATGAATTTATTCAATAAATATTTAACAAACATTAGGAAGGCAACGTAAGAACTTTGCACTTTGGTAGAAAGATGAACTTGAAGTAGAACAGAGGTTAGACGTGTGTTCTAGTGTGAAGCTGCCAGAATGCAATATACCAGAACTGGAACAGCTTTAAAAAGGAGAATTTAATAAGTTACAAGTTTACAGTTCTAAGGAAGTGAAGGTGTCCAGATTAAGGCACCAACAAAAGGTTACCTTCACTCAAGAAAGGCTGATACTGTCCAGAACAGCTCTGTCAGCTGGGAAATCATGTAGCTGGGATCTGCTGGTCCCTTGCTCCTGGGCTCTGTTGCTTCCAGCTTCTGTTCCTCAGTTTGCTTCTCCAGGGATGGCCTTCATCTCTTGGCTTCCTTTGGCTTTCTCCAGGCTCTGGCTTGCTTAACACCTCATGGCAATGTCTGCTGGGCTCCAAGCATCTCTAAACATCTGTCTGTAGTCTCCAAGTGTCGGCATCTGTGTTAGCTCTTGTTCTGTAGTTTCTGAGGTTTCTCCAACATGTTTCTAGTAAATCAAACCTTCCTGGAAAGGGTGGAGTCACATCTCCATCTAATCAAAGGTCACACCCACAATTGGTGAGTTACATCTCTGTGGAGATAATCTAATCAAAAGCTTCCAATTTAAAGTGTGGAATGGAGATTAAAAGAAACAACTGCCTCCACAATATTCGATCAGGATTAAAACATGGCTTTTCTGGAATACATAATACTTTCAAACCGGCACACTGTGCTATAAGAAAAATGGGATGGGCCCTCAGGAGAGTGGTTGACTTTATTTTAGGGCAGAGGATGGATTTTCAATTTATTGAATGTACAATTTGAGAAGAGAAACTGACCAGATGGCTCTACAAACATCATATCTTCCTTAGACAAACATGAATACTTTCAAATAATGGTATCTCTATGGGAGGCACAAATCTATTGTTTTTCTAAAATTGAAAGTATGTTTGGAACAACCTAGGTGATACATTATGCTGAAAATGCTTTCTTCCAAAAAGAAGAGATTTCATTTTGCACAGACAATTTGTACAGCCGACAGACTTCCTTACTCTGTGCATAAAGCTCAACTTCTCAATATAAGTTTTATGCTGCAGGTGAGCTGATGAGACTCTCCCCTCTTATGAGGAGGGAAATGACAGCATGCCTAGCACAAGGCATTTCTATCTGTAGGCATTAGATTAAGCCAATTTAATTTTTTGAATAGGACTTTCCAATGTTTGAAAGCTAAAAGCAAAAGAAATTTTAAAAAGCCTTATTAGACTTGCTTGGATTTTGGAACTGATTTTTCTCCCTGATGTAAATTCTTAAGGTAGAGAAAACCACCAACATCCCTGTAGTTATTCCAAAATATCCTGTTGTGTAGCTATATTTGAATACATAGTACAAAAAAGAAATAATAAAATGGTAGGTGGGATGATCTATTAGTATTGGAGCTAAAAAGTACACACACTTCACTACAGATTGGGTTTCTGGGTGGAGTATTTGCAAATGTCAGAAAACATCAGGGCCATCAGAGGGAGTAAGGATGCTCAACATGTTGTGAATCTGGGAAGTTGTCCTGTGTTTCCTATGGAAAGGCACAAGCAGAATCAATCAAATTGGGTTTTAATTAGAAAGTGAGTCAATCATGAGACTAAATCCCAAGGCTAATTCTGTCACTGTCCAAAAAGAAAAAAATAAAAAAGCTAAATTAGACATTGTCTTCTGGTCCTCAGCTAAAACGGAAGCATCTGCCTAATTAGAAAAAGACATCATTCATCCAACACAATTAGGAGACTCTTCCATAGAGGTTGCACGCAAAATTACATGAGGATGGATAGGAATTTCTATAACTTTCAAGAACATGCCTACAGAATTACACAGCCTTGAATGAAATTCTCATTGCATCCTGCTTTCAGTGTTGTATGAAGGGAATTATCCTTATCTTTAAATGAGCAAACCCAAGAATATCCCACCCCGATAGGCTCTCTCAACAGAGCAAGAAAAATGTGTATTTTTTTTTTACTGGATGCACACTTAGCTTCCTTTTCCTGTGCTGATTATATTTCACAAATTCATTCTTATTGAATTGTTCCTGCTTACAATTTAATTGGCTTCATATAAGACAAAAATAGGGCTTATAACAGTTGCACTGAATTTTTAAAATGCAAAATAGAAAAAGGGACTAATGTAAGCACATTTATTCAAGCGTGCCAATTCTAGCCCACATCTTCATATATGTGATTCCCTCCAGACTGCACACCTGCCATTTGAAAGTGCCCAGAAAATGATTACATGCGTGACCATATTAAGCAACTTATCATTTGGCTTTAGTGGGAGTAAGATCATCTAAGTTACAACTCTGCATTTTAATTTAGAGGAGACAATTCCTTGCACCCACACCACACATTTAGCAACAGCTCCTCACTGGAAAACATCTATTAAGAAGCCACCTGCACAGGTGGTTATGGAGAGTGAACTAGCTCACCTGTTTCTGAAGAAACCAAAATGCCGCTGCCTACAAATAATCTACTTTGCAAAGATCATATTTTGTTCACATGGAATTCGGTTTTCATATGCAGAGTAAATCTTTAATGAAATATTTTACTTTTCTCTATCAAAATATCATTCCCGGACTACTCTTGAAGCAAAAAGGCATCTAATATTCAGCCTTAAATCTATTTTTTTTTTCCAATTGAAGCCACACTCAAAATAAGATTTTAGGTTAAAATAATTATGTGTGTGTCAGTGCCTCTAATGACCTAAAATGGGTTGTTCAGAGCTGAAGTACTTGCTCATTACAAAGGATTCGTGCGCATTTAACAACAAGAGAGGGGAGATAGTGGGAAGCCCAGATCCAAACAGAGAAGGACCTAGCAGCTGAAGGCAGTAGGAATGGCTCAATCCAAACACAAGGGGAAATGGTCAAATGCGCCACCCTTGAAAATGTCTCTTCTACTTTCCCAAGCTCCTTTATAGAATTCCTTACCTCTGCTTTCATTGCCAAAATCTCCCACAGTTGCCTCTTTGACAAAAATACAAGGCCTGCATGCTCTCAGTTATTTGTTTTGCTTAACACATCACTCACTCACGCTAAACTGAGCAGTGTTGAGAAGGTGCCAGCCAACCAGGGCCATTTTCCACTTTGAGCTAAATGCCCTGCACTCAGCTACAGCAAGTAGCATAGCACTTGGGCGGCTCTTGGTTTGGGGACAGCCACTGATGGGCAAACAGAGGAAGCCAGAGGTAGCCCACCCAGGACCTAGGCTTTTGTCAAGAATAGCTGTAACCAATGGGGTCAATGCTAAAGAGTCAGTCAGATGGGCTTTCTAGGATTAGGCCTGCAAATGCACAGGAGCAGGGTTATGTGGTATCAATAGTAGACTAGAGCAAATAGGAGGAGATGCATCATGACGAAGAAACTGTACAGATCTTAAGAAGACGGAGGGACTAACCAGACCCCTGACCATTTCCCATTTTGATGGCCTTCAGTTTGAGGTGGCATTCATCTGGGGTGAGTCTGTTGCTTAAAACAGAAAATGCCTGATTAAACGTGTACTAAACCGCTAAACCACCATTTTTTTCTCCATAATGCATCTCCTTCTCTTTTCCCTCCATGTCCAGGGATCTCAGTGCTGTTGCTTATGACTGTAGAACCTTTTCTCACCTCTGCCAACCTCCTGCTCCTTCCGAATACATCCCCCATGACCAGCCATGGAGAATATTACAATAGTCTTTGACCATCTGTTAAACACAGAGAAAATGTTCTGAAGACACTTTGGGAAAACAACATTGGCTAGCAAAATGTGCAGGAGAACAGTCGGGAAAGAATTGTATGGGCTATAAAGGGGAAACAGGTTTTGGAGACTGTTTCTAGAAATGCAGTGGAAACTAGAACAAGTCAACATGTGTTAGCTTACCCAGTTTCAGAAGGCAGTTGAAGCAAATGAAGAAGAATGGAGGAAAGAAACAATGACTAAAGTAGGTCCAAAAGCAGTCTTTGGTGGCCTATGGTAAACAGGAATGATAAGGCAAATGTCTTTTGGGAAATGTGATATGTGAGTGAAGGGGGCTCTAAATGATGACAATTTTCAACTCAAGTTTAACTGGCAGATTTTTTTTTCTGTAAACTTTTTAAGTTTATTCCTGGTTTCTGATGCCTAAGTGAGAGCAGTGAAATGAGCTTAATATTAAATAAGCAGTATTTAATATTATGTTAGCCCACAATTTATTAAGGGGGCTAAGTTTACTGCCGTCATGACAGAAATATAGCTTGCTACATTATAGCTCCGCATTTAGGCCATTTTGATAACCAATAGAACCAATTATGAACACACACACAAAAAAGGACTGAAACTCATAACTTTAAAGTAAAATAAATGTCCCGTATATTTTTAAGCCAAAGAGACTCTTTTATCAAAACCACTCCATTTGATTCAACTCTGAAAAATTATCCCACTTCTCCTCTTCACTGATGCAGGCATTTTTATTCCTCAACCCAAGTCTTTATTATCCTGTTTCCAAGCACACAATACAGTCTTTCCACCAAGGTTATGAAGCACCTCTGCATCTCTTTCACAACCACAATATAACCCACTGCCAAATCCTTCCAAGTAACACAATGTCAGCAAAATCCATGAAAACCAGGAAATCCCATAGATTAAAAATTCATTCACTATAGAAGGCAGGTATTGAAATTAAAGAGAACCAATCAACATTGGCTTCATTCCCTCATAAAGGGGAGAAAACCTATGTCTTGAGAGTTACTTTGTGGTACAAACAACAGCACAAACTTCTTGATGAAGCAGGAATTAAATAAATATACCATTGGTGCCACTTTAATTTCGTAGTTATCTCAAATTTCTCAGGAGAAAATTAATTGTAATTCATCTGTGCATGTGTGTGTCTGTGTGTATTCATGTGTACATATAAATGTGTATATTACGTACATATACTTACACGTACATATATAAGCAAACCTAGAGGTTTCACAAATCACCTTTAGAAAAAGTAGATTAAAAACATCACTGTCAAAGTATATTAGAAACAGTGAAAAAATTGGAAATTGCTGAACTAGACAATGTGCACAAATTTTTATCACAGTTTTACTTGTCTTTGCTTTAACATGGTCTTTGGTAGAGAAACAAGTATGTTCATTTTCTACAAAGTGGCTGTAGATTGACAGGTGGTTCCAGACAATCTCAGCCAAAGTCAGCTGAAATGACTATTTCTCTAAGAAGCTTTGGCCTTCCCATTCCAAACCATGAGTTTTTCACTTTGGAGTGTAATTCCTTTTAATTATTGATCTGCTCTTGGCTCCATTCACACTGCCATAAGATAAAAATGTTAATACAAGCATGCTACCCATCTCCGCTCATATTTTGGGGTCTCAGTATGAAATGTTCTCAGATCTGATACATTTTAAGGATGATTTATAAGAACAGAATCTGTACCTGGATGCAGGTAATATATACAAAAGTTATTGATTATATCAGCTTTTTGTATCTAGAATTGACAACTCTTCCAATTGGCCCTCCTTCCTCAGTCAGGTTGCCCAGCCTGATGACTTTTAAACATTCTCATCATTCAATATAGAAGATGAAACAAGGAACCTTCGAGCAATAAAATAAGACTTCAAATACCTCTTTAAATTCCTTCTACTTTAAGGCAATCCATCCACCAGTTTATTTGTTAAAAATGTCTTCTAAAGCACCTGTATAAAGCATCTTCTCCCTACTTAAATACTATTATGCTGAAACAAAAAAAAATCAAATCTTTACATTGAATGTTGACCTGAATTTAGCTTTTGAATCACTGAGAGATAACATCCTACATTATACATCTATCATATGCAATTTCAGAAGGGTCTAAATGACACAAAGACAAATTGCTAGGGCAATTTAGAAGAAAAAAGTGATATGCTATCTAAATATTTAGGACATAAAAATACTTCACAAATGTTCCTTTGTATCCTGATTTCTGTGCTAATTTTACCATTTCATTATACTGTCTGTGCACAGGACAAAGCAGCCCATCATTTTCTTCCTCCATAATGGGTTGGTAAGCCTAGAGGGAATTAAGCATTTTGTGACTTTGAAATTTTATATCTCTGGCAAAGAGGTATAGAATAAGCTTATTTATGCCATTTCATAGATCGCTAATAGGTAGTCTACATTCGATACAGATTGACTGGTTGTTTCAAAAACATGCATGGAATAGCGAAAAAAAATACTAAATTTTTCCTTCTTGACTTTAATAGATTCTCATTAAAAAAAGTAACCATTGCAAATTTATCATAGATTAAGTTTTTTGAGAACTGGAGTATAAGATTAATCATTCATTTCATAAATAGTAAAGTCCATTAGGTAACAAGAAGTGGAAATAAAAGAGGAAAACCCAGGGACATTGTTCAGTTACCAAACTACAAATGACAAGACTAACATTTCCCTTTTCCAGAGTATTGTTAGCTAAAAACTGGGTCCTATTAGGATAGGAAGTGTTCAGAAAAAGAGAAGACAGAGAATGTGAGCACTGGCAGGGAAGAGGGTGGTATTTGGCCACCTACCTATTAAAATGCATTGCACCTGAACTAAAAAAAAGGAATTAAAAAAGAAAGAAAGATACACCTTGAACTGGGTAAGCCACTTCCTGTATGCCAGACAAACATATTGCATTTTATTCACACTTTCCTTGTAACAGGTTTCTTTCAAAGGTAAGGCCTATTTTTGTACTAACAGTTCTTTTTAAAACAGTAAATGCTGAGTTAAAAAAAAAAAAGTGCCTAATTCACATAGGGCCATTTTAGGAGGGGACTGAGGTGGTTAGACTCAGAAGACATTCAGCATTTTCTAAATGCATACCGGTTCATCACTTTCCTCAGGAGGGAAAGCAAAAGCTACCTTGCATTTTCCTTTGCTGTAAACATCAGTGTATTCATTTTTGGAACATAAAATAATAATGATTTATAATAGCATCCCCTCCTGGTCTAGAATCTATTGGCTAGGATCATGTTACTAATGGAATTTAAGCTATTTTCACTTATTATTCATAGTAATGCTCAGGTTAGCTCTAGGCAAAATTGTTAAGTAGGCAAAACTCATCCTTGGTGCCTGCCCACTTACTGAAATTCTCCTGGTGGAGAAAACTAGATCCATACTTACTAAGATATTTTATAGCTAGCATAGCAAAATATCCTTTTCTAGGGATATTTGAATGTTCATAGGGAATTCTTAACATTCCAGAAAGAAATGATTCTCTAATTTCGAATTCCAGGTTCTAGTGGCTGGCCAGAGAAGAACAGCTTGGTCAGCATCTTTTATCTCATTCCATGGGGGTTTCTACCTACTCTGTCCATGAGGAGCTGACTCTCAGAAAAACACTGAAGCACTCAACTGTAAGCATAAATATAACCATGACTTATGAATATATATTAAATTGTCTTGTAATTGTATAAAATAACACCTCAAAAAGTTTTATGCAATCTGACTGTGAATGTGGAGTTTTTGTTCCCTGTGCTTTTTCAAAATACAGTGAAGAACATGCAACACAATTTTGTTCTTTGTTCATCTGAAGGAAATTTCCATAAACTAAGGAGAGAGAACACTGTGTAGACTGTAAGCAGACTCATGGCTCTCCTTAGCTATTTCTATCTCCAGACATTCTTATTGATGAGAAAAGAGAACAGAATTTTCATGGACCTGGATGCTAAGTCAACTTCTCCATTGTTCAGAATCATTCCTGGAGAAAGGAGATAATAGAATGGAATATATTTTTGATTAATAACTAAAGTGTAAAGTTCAAGCCATAAGTCTACCATTGTGAGACCTTGAGCAAAGCATAGCTTCCCAATCTACAGAACCTCAACTCTAGATTGAGAACTAGATTTCAAACTTCCCTGTCAGCACTAAAAACACAGCCATAGACAAATATGAAGAATGGTCCATTTGAAACCCCACCTTCGAGCAATAAAATAAGACTTCAAATATCTGAATTATTTCAAATAATGAATGATATTCTTATTTCCTCTTCCACGTCCATATTCACACTTGCATTTATCACAGTCTTCCAATTATGATTCATTAAGAAGGGGGAAAAAATCTTTCTTCCTGATTTAGTGAAAGACCCATTTTTAATGTAATTCAGGTCAAAGTTTCCTCTTCTGTGTCGGATGAAATTACGTAACTAACTCCAGAAATAGGATTACAGAATAGTAAGATAATAGCATTTCCAATAATTAATGAGTCTGGTTGTCTCGGCCTATGCAATGAATGTTTCATACAGATCTATATTTATTCTGTAGTCAAAGACAGGCAAAATAGGACAGACACTGAACACCGATTTAGGTTTAAAGTCAAAATGGGGGAAAGCCCTGTCAATACTGCTGCTCAGCCTGCTTTCCATGAATTGCTTAATAACAATTAAGTGGCTTTTGAGAAATGGTATTTCCCCTGCTTCTCCTTGGGAAGGAACCAAAAACAGGAAAAACTCTAAATATGGTTACAGAACACTTTCCTCCAGACTATTTCCTGGGGCTGAATATTCATCATGGGGTGGACCCCTTCCTTTATTCTCATTTAACATCATCTTCAGATGGATGCTTTTAAATAATGGACTACTCTCCGAGTCTCCGATTTAAGTAGTGACTATTGATTGATTAGTTAGGACTTCCGTGCTTTATGAATTGTTCTCTAGAGGTGATGAAATGAGGAAATCAATGTTCTTATTTGCGTTTATAGTTAATCTATGGAGTGAACTGGATTTTCAAACACTAGAGACAAAAGGATATGGTAGAACGCCATTAGTTAAGGAATAAAATTTAAAAAGACTAATCATATCAAAGCAAATGTGGCTCAAAATATTCCTAAACATGCTGAAATCAGTGATTAATGTGAAGAGAGTCAACCCTTAACCAATAGATTATGAATTTCTTTAAAACAGAAATTGTCTTATTCATCATTGTTTCCTTGCCACATAACACGTGCAAAGCAGAATATTCCAATGAGTACGAGCATGGGCTTGGAGTCCTGTAGAATGTATTCAGTCCTGACTGTGTGCCCTGAAACAGGTTGCTTAGTTTATAAAATCATAGTTCTCTTTTCTATAACATGGGCTAATTACATTTCTTACTTCTAGTATTGAAAAGAGGATTAAGTGAAGCCGTGTACGGCATGATGCCCAGCCTATGGGAAGCAATATAATAAATAATAGCAGTCATTACTATTAATATTAGTACTATTACCATTATTATTATCATCATTATTACTACTATCACTAGAGTAAGTAGAAACTCAATAAATGTTGATGGAACAAAGCTTGGAAACAAGTATTCAATAGTCAGCTCCTCTGGCCTGCCTCTGATGTCCTCCCACATACATCCCCAACCCCTATACTTCAATTATCTAGACCTTGGTAGCCCAAACCAAGACCCCTCTCTTCCATTTGGATCTTTATTGTTCATTTATTATATACACTCCTCCACCAACCAGATTCAGCCTCCTGATCCCTTCTCTATACTTGTCCTATAAAACTAACACTTCTCAGCTGCCCTTATTTCTGTAGTCCACAATCACCCACCTCTTAGATTTAGACCCTACTTTGATGTGATCTTTGGTGCGTGAATTCTGGTCCTGTCCAGCTTTCATCCTCTGCTGGCTCACGCCACCAGACTGACCAGGGCCTCGGACCCTCATCCACACTTGACCATCTTGTTCACAATCCTCCCTCCTGTTCCTGCCAGCACAGCCAGTGACAACTCCTCACAGTTCTTCGACATTCTCAACCCTAACACTATTTTTTCACACTCCACTTCTAATGATACAGATTAGAGCTGCACAAACACTCTGCACCAGTTCAATTTTTACAGGTCTCAAATTATCCTATGCCTGTCCTCCCAACCACTTCATTCCCCTAAAGTCACACCAAAGCTAGTCTTTTCTCATCAACACTGGTATTTACTTTCCTCTCTTTTCTTCCAGACTACCTGCCCCTTCTAACTTCTCTTACCTCCCTCTTTATGCTGCTACATCATTTCAATGAATTCCTTCAAAGAATCATTAACTCCCTTGCTCACTTGTCTTTCTAACCACTCATGTGAATTCTTCAGCCTGGGTAGACTCCCTAACCTTGTTCCTTCTTAACTGTTGACTAATACTTGAGGAGAACAGAGGACTCTACTGTGTGATTCATTGAAATTGCTTACAATTACTCCTTACTCGGTACTCTGCTTTGCCTGACAATCTTTTATTCTTAATCTTTATTGTGATAACATATATACCACAAAAATTTCCTGTTCTAACCACTTTTATGTGTATAATCACATCTTCTAAGCCTTATTCCTCCTCCTTCTGCTCCACATCTGGGAAGGCTGTTAAGAAAGCTCAGGTGCTTCTACTTTGGCATCAGTGGGACGTTAAACTACAAGCAGGAACAGTTTTCCTTGTATGACCCCTTTACTACCATAAATATCTTAAACCAGCCTCCTTCCTTTGCGCTCTTGAGATATTTTTGGGTCTTCTTGTGAGCCATCCTGTTGTTCCCAGAAAGTCTCATGATGTTACTAATAAAATTTTTCATATGTTCTTGGTGTGTGTGTGTGTTCTGTATGTGAGGCATCATCATCTCAATATCTAACCCAAATTTTGGGTGGGGGTCCATCCTGGTTCTGCAGAGTAGTCACAACATTTACCTTATTAGCTTTCCATGTCTTATTCCAAATGCCTAACTACTCTGCCCTCCCAAGTTTTACTTTATTAAATCCATCCAACATTCTCCATGAAGTCAGCTATTTTTACTCCTCTCAGATTCTACTCCTTTCCAAAATGAAAAATTTCACCTAACATTCAAAACCATCCATGACCAATCCTAACCAATGTTTCTAGACTTTGTTTCCCTTCATTGCCTTAAAATCCAACTAAATTGTACCATTCTCTCTGCATTTTCTACAACTGGCACTTTTGCTTTTAGTTAGTTTCCTTAGATTCACTGGCCCATTACTTTCAGTCCACATCCTTCCTGAGTGGATTACCAAGGATTTTTTTGGTTATAAGAGACAGAAAATTCATCCAAAACTGTAAAGAAAAAAGGAAATGCACTGACTTACATAATTTAAAAATCTAGAAGTAGTTCAGGCTTTGAGTAAGTTTGATGCAGGAGTGTATACAATGCCCTCAAGACCTAAGATTTTTCTCGTCTTCCAACTCTAAATTCTGCAACAATTTCAGCTTTATATCTTTACAATATCTACCCAGCGGAAAGGTATGACTTCCAATAAACTCCTACATTCACTCTAATGGGGTCATTCTAAGTGATGTGTTACTCTGGAACAAATTACAGTCAATGGTTTGCAAAGCTCTGCATGGCTCAGGCTTGGGTTACATGACCCATCCCAGGAGTAGTAGGTGGAGGGCCACTTAGACCACAAGGAACGTAAGTTGGGAAAGTTTAGATACCAAAAAAAAAAAAAAAAAAGGATGCTGGGAAAGAATATAATAAAGGTCTACCAGATCATGTGTGCTGTCCCAGCTCAAATTTCATTTCTTTTATGAATCATCCAACTTGCCTCCATTGAAAATAATTTCCCTCTCTTCTCAGCTCCCATTACATTTTTACCTCCTTGTCTGATACCATTTGATCCGATTCCACCTTGTACAGTGTTATTTCTGCAAACTCTAAAGGTAGAGACTACATTACACTTTTTTTATATTTACTACTCAGTACTCCCTTACATACTAAGTGTTTTATAAATGTTTGTTGGATGAAATTAATAAACATCTAATGAAAATATTAGAATCAATAATTTTTATTACCATAACTAGCTATTCTATTTTTGACAATTATTCATCTTTTCTGTTCACACTTTCTTTGTGAAAAGAATAACTTTAAATAATCACTTCCCAAAACTTAAATGGTTAGATTTCATAGGAGAGGATAATGGTTACACTAAAGAAGATGTGAGAATAGTTAGACTAAAGAGGAGGTGAGAATAAACAGACTAAAGATGAGGTGATGTATGGTTAATTTAGAACATCTTCACCCAAGATGTACATATCAAATTGGAAACTGTTTTCTTTCTCTTTTCCCATGATATTCTCCAAAGAAAAATGGAGTAATTTCAATGTATATATTACTAAGTAAAGGAATGCAGCTGTAGACTTACAAATAATAATGAATACAAATATACTCTTAAAAATTCTCCAGGTCATCATCTGATCTTAGTGGAACAGATAAGCAGCAAGGTATTAAGGAGAAATGACCTCTGTAGTATTTCTAGTCAATAAAATTTCTGTCTGGGAACAAAATCTCTTCTATGCTCCAAAGTCTACTGATGGTTGGGCAGACCAAGGAGAGAGGTCACCAAAGATGGCTGGAAGGAAAGGCTTGAAAATTATCTTTTAACTAAGATTGGATGTGCAGTCTCCCAATTTTTCATCCTTTAATCAACAATAGGTCCTGTATTAGTCAAGGTCCTCTAGGGAAACAAGGCAACAGGAAATATCTGTAAAAAGTACAAGATTTTATAAAGAGGTCTCACAACTACAAGGATGCCTGAGTCCAAATTCTGTAGGGCAAGCTAAAAACTGGCAACTCTAAAGAAGGTTTTAGATGAATTCTCCCAGAAAGGCTGGCTGGCTTAAGTAGAGATAAAAGTTCTTTCTTCTGACTGCTGAAGTCATCACCTATGCCATAAAAGCCTTTGACTGATTGGGTTAAAAACCTCTTATTGGGGAAGACACACCCCTTAGTTGATCATAGATGAAATCAACCATAGATGCAATCGACTGACTAAGGATTTAAGTCACACAAATTGTGCTCACAGTAATAGTTAGGCCAGCGCTTGCTTGACCAGGCAACTGGACACAATCACCTGGCCAAGTTGACACATGAACCTAGCCATCAAGTGCCCCAAAAAGGTGGGACAGTGGGGATAACAATGGGCAAGAATGCAGGATAGATGTGGAGCAAAGAGAAGGCCAAAGGAAATAAATTTGTACAGTTAAGGATTATCTTCCTTAATTATGTCCTTATAATTGAGAACAAGAAAAATTAAATCGTGAAATCTTTAAAAGATCTAGGAAATCATCTGGTTTCTCTCCAATGAAGCAGTGAAATAGCCAAGGGGCCTTTACTTTTCTTTTTAAAATGAATGTCATTTGCTGTGCTCATCCATATGATCTTTTAGATGGTTGGATTTAGCTCATGATGTAAACATTTAATCATGAAGTATGTTTTCCATTCCATCATGCCTTACAATAATTTGAGCAGATTATCACTCTTAAAGTATGTTTGAATTAACTCATTTGACCATTAATACACTCTAACACATTTCCTCACTCTGTAACATCATTACAGAACCTACAAAAAAAAAAATGAAATGATTTTTCTCTACAGCTGAAAACTGCATTTTAAAGTAGGTGAATCAAAATCTAGAGAACTTACTGTTTCAGTATCATGAAAACCTATGTTAATTTAGGATACTCCAACAGATTCTGCAGCTCTCTGTAATGATTTTTTCAAATAATTATATTACTGGAAGTACAATATACTATTCTATTAATATTCTCTATTAACCTTTACAGCATTGTAGATGTTATCAGCTTAAGTGACTAAGTAGGTTCCAGTGAGGAGAGGAGACAATGAAAATTTGGGGGGCAGTGTTTTGTTCTGTGCTTTATGTTAAATTTTTTTCAAGGATAGTAAAATATATGATCACTGTTTTGATTTCAAAGGCGAATGAAAGCTCCTACTCTGCATTACATTTCAGTATATCTCAATGCAGTTAACTTTACAGATTTCAATCCCACTTAAAATAACCTTATCTTACACGTAAAAGTGATAACACCAACCGAAATAAAGGATATATTCTTGAGAAGAAGAAATAATTATTTCCATTTTATGGTAACTCATTCAATAGTGAGGATCAGAGAAAATTCAGATTACAAAATGAAACTACCATTAATGCAGAAATGAGTTAATAGAAGAAAATATGTAAACCAAAATGCTATGAATACTTTGAGCTAATGAAAGAAAAAATGTAAAGCAAAATGATATGAATACCTTTGACAATTAAAAAAACAAATCATGATAAACATTAATGACAAGTGCCTTGCATTTCTAAAATTGCTTCTATGCAGAAGCCCTGAAAAAAAGCAAACATACGATTTTTTTTGATACATGGGAAGAAATGCAAAGGAAGATAGCATTCCCTTTAATCTTTAGTGAAAGGAAATAAAATTCAAAAGGAAAATAAAAATTCAAGGACTTTTTTTTTTCTGCCTTACTCCTAACCCTTTAACATTCTGCTGAGAACTGAGTTTTCTTTGAAGATATTTTTCTCTCAGTGGGTTTTCTATATTCTGTGAGCTCTCTTGGATTGTTGAGCAAGTTAGGGTTGGTATATTGGGGCCAAAGTTGGTAATGTGTGTGTATTTTGGAAGGAATACAATCCTTTTTTGCTTTACTTCTTTTCTCCCCCGGCTATGGTACTTCTGAGTGAAGGGGAAGACTGAATGGGAAGGCATTCAGTCCAACCAAGTGTACTCTGGAAACCTTCTGAGGTCGCTTAAACCTATGCCAAGCTCATCAAAACATGGACAGATCTGGAAACTACAGAATTTGTGGGTTGTGCCAAAAGGTAGCACTACAAAAATTCTGTCTTTGTATAGCGTTTTGGTTTTTTCCCCCATATATGCCAAGACATACCTTTATTACCAGCATTAACTGTGTCTGTTTTCTTCTATAAACTAGAAATTCTAGAAGAATCTTTGTTACAGTTTAATCCAAAGGAACGGGAATCTTTTTTTAAATCTCAAAATCTTCATCCAGATTATGGAAACTTTACCTATTCCTCTGGGTGTACACACATTTAAAGGAAAGAAAAATATAGTAAAAAAGTTCTCAGGAGAAAAGGTACATGCTGATTTTGAGCCTTATGACCAGATTATTGCAGATACCCAATGACCTTGACAAAGTCCCAGAATGGTCTCTGCTTGCACCTACAGCTTTGCATCATGGAGCTGGGGCTGAGAAGCTTTATGTCAGGTGCTGTTGAAGATCTGCAAGTCAGACATCTCACATCCAGGCCTGGGCAAGTCACTCAACCTCTTGAGGCCTCCAAATTTTCTCAGCTACAAAATGGGAACCAAGCTAGATAATGCACTCTGGCACACTGTAAGTGCTCAGTAACTGTTCTATATTAGTTATTAATTCTAGCCAGTGGTCATTAAGGAAAACAGAGGGGAGGCACATTAGTAATAAAGAGGCAAGTATGTTTCAGAAGCAATTTTCAGTTCACACCATGTTTAGATTATAAAATGAGGAATTAATATCCGTCAGCTCGAAAGAGAATTGATGGTAAGCATTCCACGGCAAAGTCAAGAAAGGCAGGACATGGGACTAAGATACAAGTTAGAACACTTGCTTGACCTTGTTATGAATTTCTCCCAGGTGCTCAAAAACCTTTGAATTAATCCTTCAGATTGCCCCAGAGCCGGTGGAAGGCCGTGTTCAGAAGTGGCATTCTTTCTTCTAGACACAGAAGCTACCATAAGACAAGCACCACTGAAGAAAGCATAACAAATACATGCAGCCAAATCCTACCTCTCATGTACCTGTGGGACCCTGGCATGAAACTTAGTCATTTTTGGCAAACCTCTATTTTACCATCTGTCAAATGGTGATTTTTTGACAGGATCTTCTTCATTGGTTGTTTTGAAGAATACATGTAAATGTTGATGCTTAGCAAATGGTGGACTTTCCATAAATATTCTCTATGATTAGTAATATTATTGCTTCTTTTCTAAATTCCAAAAGTTAGATATTAAGTACGTAGAAAAGTGTTCTCCTAATGAGGTCAGTTCAAGTTAGTTTCCTCTGGCCTATTCCTGAAACTATGATAGATGGAGTCCCATCGTAGAATGGCTGCATTTAGCATCACTTTCAAACAAGAAGGATTAATTGCCTGCTCTGCAATCTAAAGAGTGGGCCAGCTAGGGCTAGTGGTTATGAAAACAGTGCTTACCCTCCTCGTGTTAACCCCACTCTGGCCCCTCCCTCCCAAAGATCCTTTCTCTTTCCGGCTCACACAGTGTCCAGGGTATCCCACCCATTGGTAATAGCTGCAGCCGCCATTACTTCAAAGTGAGGCGGGGACTGCTACTGAGGGTGTTATCTTTTAGCTGATGACTAGAGTCCGGAGGCGATAATCATTTCAAACTAGCCAGGAGAAGGAGAAAGAGGGAACTATAATAATGTTAGTCAGGTAGTGGGTTCTACCTTATCAGCAGCAGCAGATGCAAACATGAGCTGGCAAATACTACACCAGAGGGTAGGATAAAAGTGGAATTAGAAAATTACTGCCTTCAGGAGATACTGAGCTTCCACATTCGATATGCAATTGTAATATAGATAACATGGAAAAACAGATAATAAATACAGTTTCTAATTCAAACATGACCTTCAAAGAGCTTTTTCCCTCAGAAACACAGACTAAAAGCCCCAAAGCTTTGAAAGAGCAGATCCAAGCAATAAACATCCACCCTCCCCACCCCCACCTCAGGGTCCTGGGTACATCACAATCCATTCTTCTCAATAACAGCTTTGCAGTGTGCTTTTATCACATTTTATCACATATTCTAAAGCTCTTTATCACATTTGAAAGATATGCTTCCTTTTCCACATTTTATCTCATTCCAAAGGTATCTTATCAATATTCACTGGGCACGCTGTATGAGTATTTCTAAATGACAGTCCAGAACAGTCTATGATAAACGGGAACATTGCTTCCACTCTGATCGGTGGGTGAGATACAGAGAATGTGGCCAGCCGGAAAAATCAACTAGGCTTGGCTGAAGTGTCAGGACCATCTGTAACGAGTCAGGGGATGATTCATCACTGAGCAAACGGGCCCTCCTAAAGATGAAGGGAACCAGGCAGCCTAAGGTCGGAATGCCCAAAGTTTCTTGCAGAAGTGGCTTCCAACTACAGCCAAGTGGAAGCTACTCATTGTCCTTGAGAAGTGAGGGAGGCTCTGTAGGAAGCTGTTCTCTCCTAAAGTCGTATTTTATGGGTGCCAGAGCCAGAGCATTTTAATTACATTGAAGTACGTGCATCAGACTTTTAAGACTCACTCTGTGCTCTTCCACTAGGACATTGAAAAAGACACTGTTTCTGCTCCTCAGCTGTTGGTAAATCACATAGAAAATCTTGAAAGGACAAAGGCCCCTCCAGTGCCCTTGATGTCTCAAACATTCCCTTGTCCCTGCCCTGTATCAGTGGTTTCCATTCAGAAGAGCATCCTTCTTGTTTTGGGTAGAAAGTCCTCCACAGGACAAGGGGGCGTTGGAGAGCAGGCTGTGTGCTTTCTCAAAAAAGAACATGCCACTGCTTCACAGATTTCCAACAGTACTAAAAATAAAAATGTTTAACAAAGTTATATGAATGGTCTGGTTAAGAAAAGCTGTTACACAAAGAAATTAAATTCTACCAATATAACAAGAAGCACACATTCTCATCTCTGCCATAAGACCTGAAAAACATTTTCAAGTTAATAAAATTAAAAGGCAAGTTTTTAAACTTGGTCTTTAAAAAGTAATAGGAAAACACTGAATGAAGCTGCATGTGAGGTATAGGTTTTTTGTTTTTGTTTTTTTTGTTTTTTTTCTTTCTATTATTGTTTTAATTCTTATTCTGTTGTCTTTTTATTTCTTTTTCTAAATCGATGCAAATGTACTAAGAAATGATGAATATGCAACTATGTGATGTTATTAAGAATTACTGATTGTACATGTAGATTGGAATGATTTCTAATTGTTTTGTTAATTCTTTTTTTAATTAATAAAAAAAAAAAAAATGTCAAGGGAACCAGTACAGAACTAATACTAAAAAAAAACAAAAAAAAACAAAAAACAAACAAACAAACAAAAAAAAAGTAATAGGAATTCAATCCTAACAATGAATATATTAACTGATCCAAATGCAGATGAAGTCATACTACTATTCAGAAAACTTCCTAGCATTATCAGTCGATTGCCTATAGGCCAGGTGTAAAACCACCCAAAAAGCTGTTAATGTCACAGATGACTGAGTAGGCAGGGCAATGACCCCACATGGACACCATGATCCTTTTCACTGGACAAAAGAATCAAGATTCACAAGCAATTGAGCAGAAATTATTTCCTCTCTGGGGCAGTTGAACTAGCATAACGAAATCACCAATGCTGTGACCCTGTTACCTTAGTTGTTTCAAAAACAATTCCAATGATGTCAGGGTTGCAGGGTCAAACCCCATATGGGCTCATTGTTGTTGGAGAGAGAGATGGCATCCCAGAGCCCTGAAGGCTCCTGGAGCAAATGTCTCTGATCAAGTGGGACCCAGCATCAAGAGTTCACCAAAAACATAAGCATTTTTAGGAAAGTAGATCAAATGGCAATTTCTCTATATCAAGTTATGCCCAACGAGAATGACCTTGGACGGAAGACACGATGTCATGATAGAATCTCATCATCAAAGAGTACAAAAGATCAAGGAAGTGATCAGATTTTTTAGCTTAGATTGCCAAAGAGATTAGAGAAAAAGATGGGTGGGAAATCAGGCTCAGAAGCGTGATTGCTTTGGGAAAAATGAAAGATCTCTCAAAAATCAAAATCTGACAGAATAATCACAAATGAATGGGAACAATAAGAACAATCTAAAAAGGCCAATTTGACAGCCCAAAAAGAGTGCTCCAAAGATAGGAGAGTCTCTTGCAGCTGCTCCCAACAACTTTCACTAAACTCTCACCCAAATGGGGCCCTCTCTCAGCTCCAAAACCATAGCATTGTTATTTCTATTCCACTCAAATGGTGCCACTGCCTTGCAATGTAAAATGGTTTTAGGGGATGTGGCTTTTCCTTCTTTGACATAAGGCATTCTAATTATAAAACACAAATGTCATTTAAAACATAACTAGAAAAATATGATTAAGCACTACATTCTAAAATAACTTATCATGTTTTTCACATTTGTGTTTGCTCATCACTACTAATTAAAGATTAACTACCACTTCTGAAGAGGAGTTTGGTGAATCAGAGTCTGGAAAACAAATTACTTTGACAACAGCAGCATCAAAGAGCCAACACAGATAAGAATCACCTACCAATGCAGAGTTCAACCCTTTTCTGTAAATATGTTTAGATCCAGCCTCACTACCAGGCTGGGGAATAATCCAACAGTTCTCAATTCCATTTAAAAAAAATGAAAAGATGGAAAGAGATGAGTTGAGTGATTAATATAGATGGCCAATCATTAAAATAAGTCATTTCATCTTGAACTCCAGCATTCCTCCAACATTTACCAACAGAAGACCATTCACAAAATATAAGACATGACTGGTAGAGATGTTAGAAGAGAAACAGTGGAGATAAGGGCACAGAATTGAGACATGGTAACTGAGCTTGAGAAATCCATTAACCATGTCTATGAAGAAGTCAATAATTAAAATTCCCATTTCCCTAAAGGAATAACTCTATCTTCAGACCTACAAATAAACACTCTGATATTTAGCATAACTTTTATGATCAAGGTTTATGATCTTGGAAACATTCACAATTGTTTCTCTCCTTTCTAGGCCATTTAATTGTATTATACTCAGAAGCACATTCAGTTATTTCTCTCAAACCTAAGCCATTTAATTGTACCACAATCAGAAGCAGGCTGGGGGAAATACTACCCCCAAATTATGTAGACCTTTAGCAAGTCAGTCAGGGAAGCAAAACCAGCTGAGAAGTCCGGACACATATCTTTATAAATTTAATCTATGATTTGATGGACATTCCTTAAATTGTTTTCCTTTAGAATATATTTCTAGCTCTAACTAACTGATGAGGAGAAAGTGGGAGAGAAAAGGTCAACAGCTGAAAAGATAGTGCTGGCATGTCAAAAGATCCAAATACTCAAGTTAAAAAAAAAAAAAAAAGACCTGGGGTTAATAAGAAAAATGAGAAATGTAATTAAAATTTTTCCGTTCCATTCTAAGTAGAAGAACAATTTACTCTTTTAGCATCTTAATGACTGCCTGCTACATTCCTTGATAGAGTGAAGCTTTCCACAAAGGATTCATCCTGGGAAATCTCATTTGTGGCTTTCTGAAACATTTTGCCCATGAAGCCTTTCTCCTGACTCATAGTGTCACACCTGAATTCTAGCTCAACATGACTCAAGCCCTCCTGGGAAAATGTGATTGCTTACCTGGTATTCAGGGAAAACAGATAAGGGGAAGGAAGGTTGATTCTGTTGCTGACATCCTGTATAATGGAATCTCAACATAACTTTCAAGTAATAGAGAATTAGCTTCCTTTCAGACCAAGCTCCCCTCCTCCAAGAAAGCTTCCCAGATTAAGAGTTCTTTTAGTTTCTTAGGCTGCTCAAAGAAAATACCATGAAATGGTTCTACTTCAGCCTCCAGAAGTACAGCCCAAAGTAATTGCTCCCTTCTCCCCCTTTCCAAAAAGCTCTTATCCCTAACATTCATTTGGTACTTCCCTTGCCCTGGAGAGTTAGTTGTCTGTTTATGTAAACTTGTCATGCTTCCCAAGTATATGGCAAACTAATTGACTCAGGGGCCATTAAATGAGATAACATAGGTGATTGATACCATATTTCTGTAACTCCTTTACACCACTTAGCCCAATACCTTCGATAATAAATAATCAATTAGCCCAATACCTTCGATAATAAATAATCAATGAATATTTGTTGATTAAATAAACATTTATCTTTATAGGTATTTTGTTAAATAAGCAAATGTCACTAATCAACCTCAAAGTGAAAAACTTAAGTTAGCTGATGTTTAAAGTCTATTTAAGCTTTAATAGTCTATGATTATTCATTTATCTTTCCATAAAATGTTAGACCAAAGTTTATCTTTGTATAATCTATAAAAATATTTGCTGGTGAACTAATTGAGTCAGGCAAACGAGACTCAGAAAATGTTTGACTAAAGGCATTTTTTTGTTTGCACTGCAGGTGCACCTACTTGATTCAAATTGGAAAGTTAATTATGAAATCCTTGTTATTAATTTTGACAACTTTGTTTTCTTTGGTACTTGAAAACAATAAAATTATATTTCTTTAAAATATAATCTGTGATTCTGCATCTTAATGTACTAAAACTCACTTCATTCCACCCTGTTAGTGCAAAGACAGGTTCAATCACTGCTTCTTTCTCCCAAGACCCACAAACTCTTAAAGACCATGCAAGGTGGGAAACGCCCAAGCCATCCTATTGAGTTTCCTCAAGTCAGTACCCGTCTATTATTTGCCAAATCTAATAGCTCACTCATAGCCAATTCAATAGATATTTACCAAGAGGCTATTATTATGTTTCAGATGGAAGTCTACAAACTAGACAGAAAAATTAAAAATCCAGGAGAGAAAGGCAAAATTATCCAGGCAACTGTAATTCAATAGTCACAAGACAGAGAAGAGCACAATGCTCTCCTAAGCCTCAATGAAATTTCCCAGAAAATGAGTTGTCCCAGCTAAAATCTGAAGGAGTAGAAGTATTTAGCAAAAAGTGATAGTTTTATTAGGGAGTACTTTCTAGGAAGAAGGAATTAGTTATGTAAAGGTGAGAAAAAGCATGTTGTTAAAAAACAACTTTAAGTTGGCTGACCTAAAGTGCGATTTAGGGAATGGGGAGAAGTAAAATAAAAACAAAGAAAAGAAACTAAAGGGATGAGTAGTGGCAAAATCATGCCAAAAGGTCTTGTGAGGCATATTAGGGAGTTTGACTATCTTCTAGATGAAGAAAAAAACCCATTGATGTGATCAACCTGTATGAAGATATCATGTAGAGAAACTTAATGGAAGTTGATAGGTACTTGTCATGGGGATTGCAGCTAGGAGCATGAGAAGATGGTGGCCTGGACCAGGGCAGTTTCTGTGGACATAGAGAGGAGTGGTCAGTCTTCTGACACATCAAAGAGGAAGCATCTACGGGAGTCGCTGATTGGTTGAACATGGAGGTGGAGAAGTCAAGGTTGATGCTTAGTTACTGGCTCAGGTAACTGGTTGAGTAGAATGATCATTCACTGAGATTTGGAACAGGAGGCAGTGGCTGTGGGTGGGGAGGGGAGCAGTGAGGAGAGGATGTGGGAGGAAAAGGAGATAATACCTTAGGTTTTGTGGCATTGCATTTGATATGTTTGTGAAACATTCAAATGGAGAGGTCCAGCTGGCAATTGACTATGTGGGTCTACAGATTGGATAAGAGTGCTTACCTGTAGATAGGCCACCATTAACATATAAATAGCAATTGAAGCCTTTGGAGGTTAGAAACAGGAAATTAAGTGTTGAAGAGAACAGGGACAACTAATTAGTAGCAATGTTTAGCAGTGGTTAGAGGAAGAAAAAATCAGAAAGGGGACTGAAAGAGAAGAGCTGGAGAGTGAGAAGGAAAACTAGGTGAGCATGGTCTCATGCAATTCAAAGGGAGAGAATGTTTCTAGAAGGAGAAATAGTTTGACGATGCTGAACGGTACTGCTAGATGAAGATGAAAACACAGCCATTGGTTTTACAGGCAGAGACATCATGGTAGGGTTTGGTGGGAACAATTTAGTAGCATGATGATTAAAAGCCAAAGTGCAGAATTCACCTTACTGACCTCTCAGTACTGAATATAGGCATCCACTGTCTCACCCACAAAGCATTTTCATTGACTTATGTATCCCAGCCCCTCTAGCTTCCCTTTTCCATCCATGACTCCACATTCTCTGGATCCTTTCCTCCTACTCTCATTTACTGAGCATGAGCACTCTCCAAGGTGCAGCATCAGATTGCTCTGCTCTTCCTCACTCTTGATCTTCTCTCCTCACCCCCATCAAGGACCTCATCCTCCCACTTAAATCACTTCTACAGCCACTCTATTTCCTGTAGCTGCCTCCCAATTCTCTCTCACTCTCTCGCTCTTTCCTCCTTAGCAGTGATCACTGTGTCTCATGTCAGAACCATACCTTTAACTGTATACTTCACTTCTGTAACTTCATCAACTGAAAGCAGCTTAAACTCAAAGTAACCCAAACTGAAATCTTAACTGGACTCATCCTCCCATCTCCCAGTTCTTCTATTCTTCCTGATTTCTCCACTTCCTTCATTTCAAAACATAGGGATACTTTTTCCATTTTCTTTTGGTCCCTGTATCCAATCTGTTGAGATATCACACATCTATCTTATCCCCCTACATTCCTCATGTCTTCTTCTGCCTTTCATTACCACCACATCCCCCATTTTAGTTCAGGCTATTCTTACTCTTTATCAAGATTAAAATAGATTTCCAATCAGTCTTTCTACATCCTGCCTTTGAACATGTATACACGTCAATCTAAGGTACAGTGTTAATCATGTCTCTCCCATGTTTAAAAAACTTTAATGTTTCCCCATTGCCTATTGAATTTAGTGTGACCCTATCAAATGTGCCTTCAGAGCCCTCCATTACATGACATTTGCTATCCTACTTTTCCAGTTCACTATTTCTCTATTGCTCTCTAAGTCTCAACCAAACTAGATTGCTCACCCTTTAACAAATTAAACCCTACTTTTTTATCCGACTTCTAACCATCATGTTTCCTCTCTGGAAGTCCTTTCTCTTCAATAAGGCCCAACTCCAATACTATCCTTGCACTCTACCAACTCTTTCCCACTTATGTACTCCATGCCCAAAAATTGTCATAGGATATTTATTTTACATTTCTCTTGTAGTATTTATTATTTCTTTCTTAATTGCAATCATTTGTGTTCTGAAATTCTCACTTTCTACTACAATCCAAGTTTCCTATAAACAATGTCCATGTCTGCTAACCTACACAGTATAGAACTCGGGGCTTTGGGTGGGCAGTAACTATCTGTTAGCCTGAATTAATGAGATTCCATTGCACATGTGTAATCATTTCTTAATGAGTTAATTTTCCCTTCTCTAGTGGTATCTAGAACAGAAGTCCCAAATTGGCAGCTGGAGGCTGAATCTGGTCCACAGATGTGTTTCACTGAGTCCATAGTTGTGTTTTTTTTTTAATTGAGTCAACATTTTAAAATGGAAATGTTATATAAAATGCCAGATTTTCAGCTTCTCTATAAAAGTTGAGTTTTTTTTTTTTATGCTGAGCCCATATTTACTTATGATATTAAAGGAGTCAAGTCGGGTTGTACCTGTTCTTTTGTGTATTCTTCAGTTCATTTCACTCTCCAACCCTCCATATAGCTTCTTATACCTGACCTCCTTCTTCTTTCTTTTTTTTTTTAACATTTTTTATTATGAAATATAACATACACAAAAAGGCAATAAATTTCCAAGTACATTTTAATAAGTAGTTATAGAAAAGATTTCAAAGTTTGTTAGGGGTTTCAGCTCCACAGTTTCAAGTTTTTCCCTCTAACTGCTCTAAAACACTGGAGATCAAAAAGAAATATCAATGTAAGGATTCAGTAGTCATGCTTATTTGTTATATCCTAACTTTTCTGTTATAACTTTGCCTTCTCCTTTGATTATTCTCCCAATCTTTAGAGATACTTGCATAACCCATTCTAACATTTTTCATATTGAAAAGGAGTGTGACAATATGGGATAGAGGTATGGAACTGGTTGATGTTCTTGGAGAGACTGGCACTGCTGGGTTTCAGAACCTATCTGGTCTAGGCACCACCTGAAGATTTTAGTTTTCTGAAAAGTAAACTTATTTTTTGCAACTTTTGTGGGATCTCAGATAGAACTCTGCGAGTATTCTTTAGGGTTAACAGGTATCATGTTTGTTAGGGGTTGGCAAACTATGGCAATTAGGAATATCTAGCTGAAGCCTGGAGAAAAGAAGCCTCCAGAATAGGTTCTTGACTCTACTTGAACTCTTTTAGCCATTTCTTTTCCCCCTTTTGGTCAGGAAGGCATTGTCGATTCCACAGTGCCAGAGCCAGGCTCATCCCTGGGAGTCACATCCCACGTTGCCAAGGAGACCCATACACCTAGACACCATGTTCTAAATAGTGGGGCGGGTAATGATTTTACTTGCAGAATTGGGCTTAGAGAGAGAGATACCTGGCCTACTTCTTTAGTTATGTTATTTATGGGTTTCCAGTAGACAGAGTTCACAACCCTTAATCTAATTCTCTTTAAGAGTACTACAGAGTCTATGATGGCCTGTGTTTCTAGTGTTGAACTGTTTCTATAATCAAATTTGATGGGTAAATGAATCAGATTATAACATTCCCTCCTTAGGTGAGGGGCTTCACCCTTACCTCCACTGCACATTGTCCTTTTGCAGCCAGGAATGCTGCTGTGGTTTTCCAGCTGAAACAACCCTTCCACGGATTGTGCCATGCTCCTTTCTCTTCAAAATGTACCATACAATGGATGATAAGTATGTGTCCAAACGTTGATGAATTAATAATAATATTTCCTGCCTGGGCATAATGCAAGTATGATAAGTTTGTGTCAAGAATATCATGTGCTCACTCATGCACACACACCTTCATACATTCATGGTAGACATCACAAATCAGTCATAGGACTTCTTCCAGCTAGGTCCAAACAGATTCTCAGAAATCATCTCAAAATGACACTTCAGAATGTCATTACTGATGTCTGGGAGCTGGCACTATCGAGGAGCTCAGCTGTACAAGATACATACGTACATCATCTCTTTACACTCATGGCTGGAATGGGTGGTGAGCAGAAATGTCATCATTGCCATTTTGAAGTTGAGAAAGCAATTCTGAAAGATGCATTGCTTGTCCAACATTAAATAAGGTACAGGTAACTAGGAAACACTGAAAATTCTGCCTGTGGGACCAAAATCTGCTCCCATATGGGCAGGACAAGGAACGACAATTCACTAGGAAAAAGGCTTAGAGGCTTGAGTTGATTTTAACCTAAAAAAGGCATGAAAATACGACATAGCTCCTCCAAAAGTTGGTGAAAAATTTAGGCTGACTTACTGATCAAGAGAGGCAAGATTCCTACTCTGAGCCTCATGGAGCATCCATGGGGAGTACCAGGAACATTGCAATTGCCTCCATTTAACAGAGATAAACAGATCCACATTGGGGGTAGACAGCAAAACATGGGGAAAAAAGCTCGAAGGAAATGAGGGTATCTCACTTGGAAGAGAAAAGTTGGCCATGGCATAGAAGCCTTTCTCAGCAATGGGAAGACATCAGAAAGAAGACTTGGACCCAAGAAGGGAAGGGCATTTAAATGAAGAATGTTGCTCACTTTGTGATTGCTGTCATGGAAATATTTGAGGAGGTTTGGGGGAAATGTCATATATTGAGATAGAAAGAATCATCTCTAATCATGTGTGCAGCCATATAAAGGTTACTTAGTGAGGAAAGGTTGAAACCAAATTTGCCAATACCTGGGCTGGTACACTTTCCTCCACACTATAGGCTTACAAGTACAAGGCCACAAGGCCCCTCAGATAAATATATTTGCATTTTAACAAAGAATTTAGGTGCCTTAGGGCAAAGGAACGTGTAATGTGGTGTATTTGAACGGGATGTGCGGGAGTCATACAGTTTTTGTTTGCTTCTTGTACAAGGTAAGTTATCACTAGCCCTCATACTATCCTTCATAGCATCTCCTTCTTAACCTATATGTAAGCTCAGCATGCAAATTAAACTCTAAAAGGCCCAAAGTTATTAGCCTTTTAAAAAAAAATCACAAATAATCAGGGTACATCTAGCTAATAATCTGCACGGAACTACAACGTAGGGGCTCAGTTCTGAGTTTTGTGACAACAAATAGCCCACCTATAGGGGCCATGCTCCACCTATATTTGGAGTAGTGGGATCCTGGGACTAGGTGAGCTGTGGCAGGGAATGGATGAGAATCAGATAGCAGACTAATTACAGCGAATGGGGCCAATGGGCAGCAAAGCAAGCAGACAGGGTCAGATACGAGAAGAGTTGAGCTAAAGGGCAGGCAAAAGAGTTGGAGAATGGACCAACCAGGCAGTTGGCCAAAAGTACCAGCAAATGCAGAGAATTTTACAGGTTAAGAAATTATGATGAGCTTTGACAATAGGCTGGTAGACTTGATTTGAAATCATCCTGGGGCACCTGAGGACCCTGCCCTGATCTGCCTATGGAGGGAAGCTTGTAAGTCATCCAGGGGCTCCCTACATGCTTTCTGTTAGATCAGAAGCCAAACTCACAGCAATTGTAGCCCAACATTTAATGGTGGAAGCAGCAAGAGAATGTTTCTCTAGAACAAGAGGGAATGAAATAGTTTGAGGAAAATTCTGACCCATGGCAACAGATTCGGATGCGTTTTTCACAGGTTTTCCAATTGGACAATATGTTTTCTAAGGTCACCAGAGGTAGTTAGAAGAATGGAAGACAATTGCATTTCCAGAGCTGAGTAGTAAATACATTATGGCTAGGGAGTATGCCCTTGTTCCTGCAGATACCCTGCACACACGGGCATGTACACGTACACACATTTCTACTTCCTTGTATGGCTCAACTACATAGCTTGACAAGTACACAAATAGAGAAAAAAATAAACAGAATATCCTTGCATATCACTCTCTGGCAATGCTGCCTCCCTGGTGGAGTATAAGCCTTACCTTCTGCTAGATTTTCAAATGTGGAAAAACAAAGCACACATTCCCAGACAGCAAATACTTTCCTGCTTCCTATGTGGCCATGTTGTACAAAGTTCCATATGCAGGTGGCTGCCTATTAAATGCCTTTTAATGACTCTGGTGAGATACCAAGAATTGTACAATGAATGCAGAGATAGCAGTTTTTCTAGACTGTGTTCTAAGAGAAGCTGAATGCCTTTAGCACTCTAGGCTAAATCCATGGGAGAGAAAGGGTGACTAGCATCCACTTTCACCTAAATAGTCAATCAAATAGCTTTGTTCAAAAGACAAACTATCACTAAAAAAGAAAAGGGAAAATTTTGCTTGTAAAATAATCCAAAAATAGTGATTAATGGATATACTTTACACGGTATTGCTTACATTCATCTTTGTCACAAAGTTGCCTCGATAGCTTTTGGGGACCATTATCAGTGCTAATTTTGAAAGAGATCATCAGGAGAAGCAGGTTAGAGACGTCACCTTTCATCTCTCAGGACTGGGTGGTAGAGGGGCTCTCTGGAAGCGGATCGCGGCACTTAATGAGGGTGATGGGTGAGGACCACCTAAGGTACAAAGGACTGGGGAAAAACTGCCTGCTGTTCTCTGAACAGAAAATGCCACTCTTTCTTCTGGTGCCACGTTCAGGCCCAGGATCAATGTCTATTTCTAAGAGTCAGGCTTGGGTAATAACTCAATACTAAATGCTTGACTGAATGGGATTCTTAATCAGATGCATTACATGGTGTTAATCTACTTTCTGGGACTACAAAGACATGAAAAAAGAACAGGGCTCCAAATAATCCACAAAGTGTATATAAAAAAGTAACATAAAGTCTCCTATTAATAAATATGGTTGGATTAGCACAGCATGACCCTAAAATCCTGTAATGCTAATGAAGCTCTGTCAGATTTGGGGAACTGCTGTTAGGGCGACGGGGGTTCTTGACATGGAAGCTATACTTCTTGCATGTTCTTTCTGAATGGCTTCTAAAGTAATGGAGAATTTGGGGGACTATGCTTCAACTTCTCTAACATAAGTAATCTGATCAAATTAAATGCACAAAGGAGATTTAATTGGCCACTTTCAATCTACACAAATATTACAGGACACGATTTTAAAGAAAATAAAGAGAACAGAAAATCCTGAGCAGTCTGATAACTTCCCAAGGTCCTTAGCATTTGCTTCCATTGTGCTCTGCAGCTCATTCACAGAACATCCAAACTTTGAAAAGCACCTCCCCAGTAGCCTATCCACCGACACTGCAGTCTCCATGACACTTCAGCCAAATGCCTGAGTTGTAATTTAAGTCTTTCTAGAAGTGGAAACATTTCAATTTCTAGAAATGGAATCGGATCCTCCCTCCAAATGGGGCATTTTGGAAATGGCATTTCCCATTCAAATGGCAAATGGCTATTACACAAATCTTGACTTACTTTGGCTTGAATATCACAGTTACCTTCTCAACTATTAGTTCACCGATTAAGACTTGTTACAACATTTTACAAATCACTGATCTCATCCTCTGATGGTCAGACATGGCCATGAGTGACCCCCTCTCCACATGCAAAGGGTACCTGAGCACTATAAAGCACGATGATTTTTTCTGGTAATTACACACGAGAGGACTAGAACTCAGACAAGTTAGGTTACATATCTCCTGCCTCAGAGCAAGTAAGTGGCTGAGCTAGCTGCAAATTCAGGTCAGCATGATTGTGGAGCCCACACTCCTCACAGGGACTACTTACCACCTTCAGCGGTTCAATCACTGAATGAGGAAAGAAATTTTTAGCCTCTGAAAGGGCTGGGAAAAGAGACTGGAGAAAGGGGAGAAGAGTAGGGTAGCAATGGGTTCAGAGACTGAATAAGCAAGTAGCATACTAGACCGGAGATACCAAAATTCAAATCAAGGCAGGAAATCCAGAGTCTCAACAAAGCTTATAGGAAGTTGTAGCAGCAGTGCAGGGTAGGTCAGAGAAAAACAAGGGGTCAGCAGACAATGGCCCTATGAGGGAAACCACAGCAAGGTGAGCTGGAAACCGGACACAAGGGACAAGAAGTAACCCTAACGCAGAGATAGCTACTGCCCCGCAGACCAGATGCTTTTATTCTCTCTCACCTTGGTTTGAGCCAATCCTCAGTGAGCCTGGCCTAAAGCCCTGCAGGTGAGGAAAATGGGGAACAGCTGACAGGCCAGTGAGGGAGGCAGCAGGGAGCATGCCCTCCTCTCTGGCAAAAGTATTCCCCTGACAGGTGGCAAGGGCCTGTTCCCAATCACATCGAGTTGGCTGGAAATAGCTAAGATGAAAAACAAACTCCATGCCGTTCCTTCAAAATCTCTACATGCAATGGAAAGTGGCTGCTGAGCTGGAACTTTGCAGGGGAGAAGAATGTTTTCCCAGTTGAGAACTGACATGGAAACTTCTGTGGCCAGCTCCCGGATTGCAGTCGAGTCCTCACGGTCGGTGAAATTCTGACTCAAAGCGATAACGCTTGTCATAATAATAATACTACCTATTTGAAAACCACTCATGGCTGAACCCTTGACATACATTTCCTCATGTTCTCATCCCATCAATCCTGGGGTTTTCCCATTTTACAGGTGAGGAGATGATGAGTGACTCAGCCATTGTCAGCAGGCACCTAACACTCCTGTGAGAGAATGTTCCAGCAGTCTAGAGTAGATTATCAGCCTCAAAGCCTCTGCTCCTTCCACTACTTAAGGGATTCCTCCTTCACCAGAACATCAGAACCTGGAGGGTAGGAGGTGAGGTGAATAGACTTTGCATGTTTTTTATTAACTGAGAAAGATTTCACACACACACGCTTGCACACACAATATACAATTCCTATATCAAACTTTGCAGGCTTTAAAGTCATTCCCAGAAAAAGTCATTTTTTTCTTTTTCTTTTTAAAATGACCATATACATCCCTTTTCTATTAGAAGATGGAAACACACGCAACTTTATAACAGGAATATGAAGAAGTTTCTTTATAATCCCTTTTAAGAGAAACTGGCTTGATCATTCCCCAGAATTTAACTTTTTTCCAAAATGGAAATAAATTATTTTACTTCAGAGTTCTACATCCATTATTTTCAAATTTTATATGACATTACTTTAGATGAAATTTCCCAGTTATTAAGTGCTAACCTGATCCCATATTCCATGAATATTCTTGCTAAATTCTATAGCGGTTAAAAGGGACTTGGGTAAATTTCATGGAAATATTCCCAGCTGGAATATTTAAACCCCTGATTTTAGGCCAGGAATTGTGGAATCTACCAGTCAAAATGTAAGTTCCCTCTGCACAAGGAAAACTTTTATAAGACTATTTTTTACTGCTAACTAAAATGTAGACTATGCAGTACATTTGGCCTATTAACAAGATAAGAAGAGAATATCATATTTTAAAAAAGTCTTCACTGGCTCATCTAAAAGCTTTATTTTTAATTTTAAACAGACTTCACCTTTAGAAAATCAGTTTCATGATTTAAAGGACATATACACATTATTAGTTGGGAGTTCTTTTTTGCAATTTTATTGCAAACACCAGCAGGACCCTTCAAAGAAATTCCCAGGACCTTCCCTGCCTAAACAAAGTTCCTTTTCTTAAGTGCACTGCCCTTGTTCCTAAATGGGCTCTTCCTAACAAGCACAGAAGCTGAAAACAACACCGGGAAAATATCCTGGAAAATGGTTCACAGCATTATAATGGGTTACAGATGGGTTGGGAGCCTTCCTGCCATTTTTTATTGTTTGCTAGTTTCCTTTCTTCTGTCTGGATTTTTATTGCTTGCTTTCCTTGTTAGCCTCCTGGACGCTTGAATTAACCCACTGAATCTTTCCACTCTGGTGGACAGGGCCAGCAGCCCTTTGCCACAAAGGTCTCCAAATGACTTAAAGGGTTCTAAGGCTTTGGGTCATATTTCCACATAATCTGTAATAAATGCTCATATGAACAGGGTCCCAGCAAGATGATTGGACTTAAGCTTACTTTAGTTTTGTATTTTTTTTTTTTTTTAAGTTTTAAATCTCCACAGTTAGAATGATGTCCTTGGAGACAAGCAGAAGCTTATCCAGATCAGCTTTATTAGATCGAATATCAATCATTCAAACTCAGGCTGCCAGAAGATTATGATGTTGGGAAAGTAAATCAGCATGTTAATGGTTCTGCCTGTTAGCTGTGTTAACTGGTTCACAAGACTGAGAAGGATTATTTCCTGACACTTATGTATCCTTGCTGAACTTGGGAATGAGACAGCTCAAATCCAACCTAAATTAATTGTTGGATGCTACTGATGTGTACATAAAAATCAACTAGGCCAAATGACAGGAGAAAAGGTGGGATGTAGGAAGCGCACTGGGTCAGGAATCAGAAGACTTGAATTCAGTCTTCATGGCCACCCCCCAGGGCTGTACTTTTGCTTGCTCAGCACTTCTCCCCTTTTTCTTCTGGGAAATGCTTTCCTCCCATGAGCTTCTAGTGGAGCTGTCAATCACAAGTCTCACATTGCCCATGACCCAAGCCTGCCCTTGGAATTTTTTACTTTGAACTAAGAGAAGATGTCCACTGTGCTCTGTAGTGGAGCCTGGGAGCCACCAATGGCCATGCTCCCCACCGTGTAGAGGAGGCAGGTGGATGGGATGAAAGTAGGATGCCAAAAGCCAAGAGAGGTCCAGAGATGGGAGAAATAGAAAGTTTGGTGGTTGCCCAGCTCCAACTCCAGTCATTCCTAAGGTTTAGATCCAGTTTTGCCCTCCTGTAGTTTTGGTCCATGAGCCAATATCATTTTGCCTGAGCTTACTGAGACGGGTTTCTCACAGGGCCAAAAAATAAAGTTCGTTCATTTCTGATGAATAAAATGGTATGAAGCAATCTCTCAGAGACTCGGTGTTTTTGTTTGTTTGTTTTTTCTTTTAATTTAAAAATTAGATCTGAAGTAATAACAGTTTATTACTTTCAGGTAAAATTTCAAGTTGCTTCACTTGAACTAGATGCTGTGAATTTGTCAGGAGCTCAGGTTCCTTCTCACCAGAGGCAATCAGAGGTGCTTACCAAGGAAATAATTCCATAGCCAGGGTAGGGATTTCTTGTCCTTCAGGCAGGACCTGATCATTGTGTATCGATGACCATTAGGTATTTCCCATTCCTTCCTTTTCTGAATGGGCATTTTTACTGTGGTATTCTAATCCTGCAATATCATTGTATGATGACTGTGAAAAACAAAGCAGATGGCTCACTTTTACTGTGTGGTGGAATCTCATCTAGACACGACAGACATGGCTCTATGTCACCCAGTGACATAGACGTTGAATTAGAAGCTGTGACTCAAGGGAACTTTAGGATGGTCTCCCTTGAAGAAGGGCTGGGTGTGAACCATAAGGGAAGAATGTGTACGGATCTCTGAATGGCCAAAATGGGTACTGCGACAGAGACTGCTAGTTGTCCCCCACTGTCTCCTTCTTCTCTTAATAGAATGCCCAGTTTCTACCTGTGTGAACCACTGCAGAATATGGAGTCTATTTCCCAGCCTTCTTGCAGCTAGAAGAGGTCACATGACTGAGTTTTGGCTAATGGGATAGAGCAGAATTTATGTGTTTACTTATGGGAGATTCCCTCAAAGGGAGAGAAAGGTATGTCCTCCTCTCTGACTTTCTACCACCTCCTGAGAGCTGATAGGCAGACATGATGGTAAGCCATCTCCAACAAAGCAAGAGATGAGACCACTATATTGACCCCTGTTTGGGAAGTGAGATATAATTTACTACTTTTACAAGCACTATATAAATGTGTATCCAAATAGAAACTCATTTCAGAAGTTAAGTTCCTAGAAGTCTAAGACTTGGGCTATTTGATTCCCTGTGCAGATGTAAAACTAATAAATGCTCTCTCTCTCTCTCTCTGAGAAAATAATTTAAGGTGATTAAGATGGTTAACAATGCCTTTTCCTCCTTCCCCATTTCCTTAGGGCAGCAGTTGGGCTTGCCTTTCTCCTGGAGGAATGCTTTTGCCTGGGTTCCACGTCAGTCTTGTCCAGAAGATGAAAGGCTCTAGCTCCTTCAGTCTCCCCAGTGGTTAGGCAGAACTTGAAATGTGCTTTCCCCTGTGGATTTAGAATTTGTTAGAATACAGTTTGGTTGATGAAACACATATCCAAAATGATAGGGCCCCTGTGCTACTGTGCCAAGGGTGAACCTTGAGTAGCCCTTATAAGTGGGACATATTCTTGTGCCCTAACACCTAACCTCTTCTTTATCCCCATCCTTCCCTCAACTCAGCATCTCAGGGATTAGCAAGATTTACCAGGACCTTTTTCTGAAACTAAATTTAGAGTTCTTTCTGGTTGAGTCATAAAATATCTTGAATCACCCTTACTTATAAGTACTAGGCTACATTTGTCCACCCACCTGAATGATCAGACCATTCAAATTCATTTCCACAGTTTCTTTGCCAATTATTTCTTATTCCTCCTGGAACTGGAGTCCTGCCTTCAAACCCAGATTTATGCTCTGCCAAGTCCTTGCAAATTCTTTTCCTCATTGGGACTGGTTGGCCTGCCAGAAACATAAAAGACCCCATTGCCAGTTTCTTGCCTACCACTTGACTCCTCTGGTCATGCTCAGCCCACTGGACACACATGGGAATGTTGTGTGACTTACAGTTAAAAGCTTTAGATTCTGAAGATCTAGATTCAAATCCTAGTTCCATTACTAGCAAGCAAGGTGACCTTTCTAAACTTCATCATCATCAACTTCAAAATGAAGATAATAAAGCTTACCTATTGGGTTGTCATGAGAATTCAGTGGCATATAGCAAGTATTCAAAAAATCATAGCTAATCTGGGCTGTCATGTCTGGGCTCACCCTTTCCCTGGCCATTAGGAGTCAGCCTCCACGGCTCAGATATTCTCCTCAATCCATCTGGTCCTGGTTTCTGTCTCTGTTCCACCTGACAGTATTGCCAAACCCTCAATTGAGGGAACTTAATTCCACCCAAAGCATATGACCTTGTACATGTTTATGGAATACATTTTTATGGAATAAATGAATGAATAAGCACATGAATTAAACAGTGTTGTATTCTTTCACTGTTTTCACATACTCTCTGAATATCTACTGTAAGCAAAGACCGGCCACAATTGCTGTGGAGATTGCATGAAGTTGATAAGCATGGTGGCTTTCCCCAAGGAGCTCTCCATACTCTGTAATATCAGTGTCATTGTCAGAAAGGACACATCATCTCTTCAGCTCCACACTCCCAAGTACATCCTATTATTTATATGAAGAGAAATACCACAAAGGAAGCTCATGTTTGCTTCTGAGTTCCAGGGATTAGCTCGACTCTAGCTCTAGGGTGCTGTGGTCAACAAGAGTCAGCCAAAGCAACCTGTGCTTTTTCTCTCCCATGGGGATGGCATTGCTGCACAAACCTGTGGAGGCTTGCCCTGCTAAGGGGCGAGTCAGCAGGAGATGAGGGAGGTGGGAAGATATGAGTGCCACTGTGAGTTCCTCTGCTGGGAAGGAATTTCTAGACCCTGGCACCGAACCCAGAAGCAGCTGCTCCTGCCCTGGGAACAGAGCTGGCCTCTGACAGCAGGTAAAACTGAAGAAATAGCAAAAGGGGAAAATTTCTCTTTCTTCTAGATTTGCAAATATGTCAGCTATTCTATGAACTGGGAAAGTTCTCCTCTCCTTCACCTCACAGCTTAACTCCTGAGCACTGCCCTCGGGTTTAAAACAAAGAGCAGTGCTGAAGTGACTTTGCTGCAGTGAACACCTCCTTGCCTTGGAGAACTGTGTAGATTTGATAAAAACAATCTCTCTCTTTTTTTCCCTTTGTTGTTCTCTAGCCTCAAGTGTAAATAAATAATCAAGTCCTAGAAATATTAATAGAGAGGGATGGGAATGTGACATGATGTTGGGAAGGACAGAAGTAACAAAGGAGATGCAAGCAATCTAATGAAAGAAGGGTGGAGATGAAGGTAAGTGGAAGAAAGGGCTGCACTGATCCTTAAAGCACCCTAGAAGATGTATAGCTGCAGGAGCCCATCTGCCTTATAGCTTTGATCTTAGAATGTCAGAGACACAGATGGTTGAACTTGGAGTTTGACATATCCACAGCAGGCTCAGAAATGTTACCAATGGAATTTCATGATCATGAAATTCATAGTTTCCTCTTATTGCCCTACTTATAGCATCACTAGCTACAAGCATAAGCCAAGTCCACAGAGAAATTCAGCCCTGCCGGGCAGTTGTGGCTGCTGAGCTGCACACAGACATTCCCGGCGGACGCTGTCTTCCCTCTCCCCTCTCTCACTGCCTCCCAGGCACCCAGGCTGCACTCCTAGTGGAAGGAAGATTTCCACAAGACTCTGCCCAGGTTGCAGCCTTGGCAATCTGCCCTAGAGGGCTGGCATGCCTGATGCACAGACAGGAGTTTAGTTGTTGCTAAGGAGTTGAGGATTCTTTTGGGCTCTGCTCACTTAGGCCCAGGCTTTCATTCCAGTAAATCCTACAAGCAAAGCTAGCGAGAGAATGGGGGAGGGACAGCCATTTATTTTGCCCCCTCACGTTATTCATTGTAGCAGTTGATGGAGCCCTGGTACACATGTGCCTTTTGCTCTGTGTTAGTTATGTAGACCCTTCAAGGATAAGGACCGTGGCCTAGTCATGGTGATTCTCTGCAGTGCCAAGCAGGGTGCCAGGTATATATCTGAATGTAGAGTTTGGAGGTGGACACAAGGGCCTCAGGGTTCTGTTTTTGTGCCTCCTTGGCCATCCCAACAGACCTCTCTGTATAGAAATATGACTTCCATCTGTGGCAAAGGAGCATGAAAGTTTGCCAAAACTGCAGAGTCTCTCTCTGGCCAAAAATGACTCAATCAGTCTCAAGCAATAGACCTGGAACGGCTGTCCCTTCTAGAGGCCTCGTGCCAAGCACAGGATGTGAAAGCTCACTTTTTACTTCTGCTGCCCACTTCTTGTATTGTACTATATAAATCTTCTCTCTGCTTGCAGACGACCTTCCTATCGGAAGTACAAAGGCACTCACTCTCTTTCGGCACCACGTTGCCAACAGTCACAGATTTCTGCACCATGGTGGCCCCTCTTTCCTGGGAGAGCATCCCAAACTTCCTCTCACCTTGGAATATTTTTGGGTACTGGGAACTAGACAGGAATGGTGGAAAACCTACCCTCAAAGTAGCCAAGCTAACCTCACCTCCTCCACTTCCTTCATTACTACCTAACCATTCTTTTGCACTGTACAAGTAGAACAAGACAATCATGTGCAATATCTAGCACCTAGAAGGGGCTCCAAACATGTTTATTGAAATATTTGATACAAAGATGTCTACTGGGATGGATTTTCAAGTCTTTATGAAAGACTATCAGGGTGTTACCTTCCATCAGAAGCCACCCAGTGGAATCCTTTTAATTAGATCACTTTTGAACAATGGTGTCTCCTGTGTGATGTACATCCATATAGTCCAGACACCATCAAGAATTATTTCCCCATTGTTTTTATTAGATGCAACAAACGTCAATGGAGTGACTACTGTGTGCAATCCTCCAGGCAGCTGCAAGACCAGAACGGGAAGGACACAGTGTCTGTTCTCAGGGAGCACAACTTTATTGCATGAAGGATGAGCTCATGATTCACGAAGATGTATTGAGACCCCCCAATCCTGTAATACCAACTAGCCGTAATTGTTCCTGAAGGTGGGGGTCAGCAGACAGAGGTGGGGGCAAGACTGAGAACGTGATAAAGTGATGCTTGCCCTGAGCTTGCAATTGGGCCAGAGCTTCCCTGGATAGCAGGTGTTTGTGTGTGAGGGTGAGAGGGAAGGGTGATGAGGGTAGGGAACACATGAGCCAAGGCATGGAAGGGTAAAGAGACCTGAGCTCTTTGGAAGCAGCAACTATTTTAATGTGGACAATGTGGTTATGGTATGGTGAGAAGGTGCCAAATTAGACCTGGAAGGATGTGGTGGGCCTCACTGTAAAAGGGCATTTCACACAGTGGTGCAGACATGCCCTGGAGGCAGGTGGAAGTGCCTAAAAGGGTTAATATTGGAAATGACATGATCCAACCTGTGTTTTAGAGATATTAGCCCTGGCAGAGGGAATTTTACCTCTTAGTGAGCTGCAAGACACTAAGAATCCACTCTTTTGAGAGGATGTGTTAAAGGAGTTTCTCCACTTGGGGTTACTCAGACAGGAAAGCAACAATAGGGCACAGACAGATGAGCAGTCATGGGAGGGGTCTTGGCTGCTGCTTACCCCTGTGAGGCCAGGCAGGCAACGCATAGCAACTCTGTGGATCTACCAGGGTTGGGACAACTGGTCTACCAAGGAAGGCTAAGGTGAGGTGAGGAGGGGTGGGAGCATAACTCTTGCTTATGAAGTTTTCCGACATATTTTGCCTTGGGTGAGTCCTTGCCTTTCCCATTAAAAAAAATAAGAATAAGAAGGAAAAAGCTAAGAAGAGGTTTATATTCCTCCACTTTCACTCATTTCTCCTTCAACAGTCAATAGTTCCAGAATAGTCTTACAGCTTGAAGGGGAAAAAGGACAAAGTAGAAAAAGAAAGAGTGGGAAAAGGTTGTTTAATCTTTCAAAAATGCTATCTTATGACAAAAGGACACTTTCAATGTTATTGGGTTTTATTATATCTATTTATTACATGCATAAAAATACAAAATTCTTTCTTACTGTCTTTTAAGTTTATCCAAGTCACCAGAGAACACGTATTTATAGACCAGAAGGCACCAATGAATCTGCCTGAATGTGGGTTAGCACAATTATCTTTCCACACAAATATAACTCCAGAGTGATCATTCCTGTCATGTTTCAGCTGGCTGGCCCCTTCCCGACAACATCACAATTCTGAGTAATTGGGCAGAGAAAATATTTTAGCAAATCACCTTTTTCCTTTTGAAAAAAGGAAGTTAAGATACACAGATAATTCTCTTCATTACTCATCTCTAAACCCTAATCCAGTCAAAGAATATTCATATCTCTTTTAAATAGTCTCTTTAGGCTCCTTAAGCATTCTAATCTTTTCTTTTAAAAAAAAAAATAGCTAAATCCTGAAAAACATCTCTCTTGGAATAATTCTGGTTAGGGAAATTTTGTCCTGGACTCTTATCAACTTGGGAGGCTCCACCACAGGAAACAGGTGGGCTCTCCCAGGTGAGCTCATCCTGCAAGGAGTCTGGTACCTTCTACAGATTGAGCCTCTTGATAAAGTTTCCAGGATGCCATTGTAGTACTCGCTCATCATATATTGCCCCCCCAAAAAGAACCAGAAGCCTTTGCTTTCCATCCTGCTAGATGACGTGGTTCAACATATTTGAACAGTGTCATCCTGTGAGTGGTTCATACAGGGACCCTGGAAGACACAGAAGCTGCTCTATTTCATGGCATGCCCACAGCAAAACAGGGGCACTTTTTTCAGCTTTGTTTCTTCTTCTTTTTTTATATGCTGTATGGTAGGGGGGTCACATTTCATTCTTTTTCCATGTGGGTGTCCCTTTGTTGCAGCACCATTTGTTGAATTTTTGCTTGTTTGATTTTTTTCTTTCTTTGTTTGCTTGTTTGTTTTTTTGGGGGGGGGAAAGTGCATGGGCTGGAAATCGAATCTGAGTCTCCCACATGGCAGGCGAGAATTCTACCACTGAACTCCCCTTGCACTCCCACTTTTTTCAGTTTTTGATAGGCCTTAAACTCAGACCCTCACAAGATCCAGAAGGGACTGTCCCAGGAGTAAATAGAAATTAGTGAAGGAGTCTAAGGAAGATTCTTGCCCTGCCTTTGTTTCTCTAAACCTAACACATATGTTTTTTGAAACCTCATCCTTCTGCTGGTTCAGTAATCCATTCATTTTTCTGATGAGCAGAAGTGATCTGGAAAAGATTCCTTTGACCTGGGCTTCTTTTGATTTCCTTTACTGAAATTCAAGAATGCTGTGTCCTTTGGTATTTTTTGTATGATTGATTTTCACCTTACATGGGTCTTAGAATGATAAATAAGCAGGGAAGTTATTCACACGGCGTGGTGAAATGTAGGAAAGCCCTTCATCACTCCAAAACTGTATATATGCATAAGTGAGTGTCAATTTGTGTGTATGTATGCGTGAGTGTGCATGTGTGGGTGAGTGTGCATGTGTGTGTAGCAGCAAGTTTTTGCTTTAAAGCCCATCATTAGTGAATCAAGCACCTCGAATTCATTATATATGTACACACACACACTCACTTATACTTACAAATATATACATTCATATATATATACACACACTCATATTCTTAATTTTGAAGGAATTAAAATTCAAGGAACTTCAAAAGTTCTAACTGATTAAGTCATTGATTCTTCGAGCATCAGAATTGCCTGCAATATTCTTCTGAAGTGCCGATTTCTGGACCCTACCCCAGTCCTACCGAATCAGCATCTCTGGTGGCAGAAGCCAAGATTCACACTCTGATTCTTAAGAACCCTACGTCTGACAACCACTGGATTAAATAGTAAGAGCATCTATTATTATCCTAGCATATGTAATCACTGCACACACTCGCGTGCACAAGCACTCACACACATCTGGGGTCCCTGACAGCTTAGACTTTACATAAACTTGCCTTCAAAGAAACAGCCTGAAACCAGGATGCACAAAGAAATCTTTACAACTGACATCCTGAAAATGGCAGAGTATGATTTTACAAAGAACTCTACAAAAATAAAGGTAACAAGATTCCTAACAATCCTCTTCAAGTATCTCTTCTACTCCAATTTTTCTCCTTTCAAGGAAAAAAAAAAGCTATTAAAAATCTTTCCCTCTAATGCCCTGGAAAACAAAAGATGCAAAAGGCATCTTCCAATAGTTGGAGAAATGTGAATACGGACTGTATATTAAATGTTGGTATAGAATTATTAATTTGCTCAGGTATGAGGGCAGTAATGTATCTGGGTGAATGTCCCTTATGGCTAGGAGATGTGTGTTTTTGAACTACTTAGGGCTGAGCTGCCATGATACCTTCAACTTTCTTTCAATGGGTTCAGAAAGCATGTACATGTGTGTGTATATACATACACATACATAATTTGTATATGGGCACACACACATAAACACATACATGTGTATGCAAATGTGTTAAAGGATAACAATTGATAAAACTAGGGTACTCATTATGTTGTTCTTCTAACTTTCTATAGATTCTATAGATTTAAGGTTTTTCAAAATAAAAGTCGGAGAAATCAAATCTCTTTCTGTTTTTCTTGCTGCTCTCTCACCGCTTCCCAAGCCCTATCCCATACTGTGCACCCTCCAGCTGGAAGTGGCCACCACTTGCTTGACCACAAAAGGCCCCTCCAGCCCAGAGGGCACCCTAATTCACGTGTCTCCCCTTACAAGCCACTGACGAAAGCAAGCAGGTTTCCCAGCCCCATCTCCTCCCAGAACTATTGTTTTTTGCTTTCACTTTCACTGATTTTCTTTCAAGAAGTTCCAGCATATAAAATTATCTACCTCATAACACATGGATATGCTTATAGTTCCAACTAACAGCTGAAAAACTTCCAAACATATAGTTTAGAAGGCACTAGGAAAATACAACCCTGCAGACAGTCTAGGGCAGTCTAGATGCTGATTCCATCTTTAGGTGGAAGTGTAGAGGAGACGTTGGTATTTCTGTCCTAGAGAGACCAGGAGAACCCTAAAGAGCAAATATTTTGCATTGTCCACTAAACCTATTGTGGTACCTTCCCCAGAAAAAAAGAAAGTTCTTAATCCATTCCTGTGGATGTGAACTCAATGTAAATAGGACCTTTAGAAGATGTGACTTTCAGTTAAGGTGTGGCCTCACTAAACCCCAGAACTTGTGAATCTTACTTTATAGGACTTAAAGAACTTTGAAGATATGATTAAATGAAGGATCTTGAGACTGGGAGATTATCCTGGATTATCTGGGTGGGCTCGAAATATAGGCAGGAAGATCAAAGACAGAGAAGTCATGTCACATTGGAAGCAGCAATGGAAAGGATGCAGCCACAAGCCAAGGAATGCCAGCAGCCTCTAGAAGCTAGATTTTAAACTTCTGATCTCCTGAACTGTAAGATAAACTTGTGTTGTTTTGAGCCATTAAATCTGTGGTACTATGTTGTATTAGCAACAGGAAAATAAAACACTAGCCTTGTAAATGTTTATTTTATGTGGTTATGCTTAAATTAGCTGAATAGTAAGCTGAAAGTCTCATTACACAGCATAGATTTGATATTTCTCACTAGCCCTAATTTCTGTATCTCCTAAAATTCTGCATTAGTTAATTCTTTCAAGAATTGGTGAAGACTGTAGAGAGTTATCTAGAGGATATGAAATGTAACATCTATAGCAGTTAAGCTGGTTTGAAAGGATTCATATACCCTAGAATAGCCATGTTTTAATCCTAATCAATCTTGTGGGAGCAACTGTTTCTTTTACTCCCTATTCAATAATGTCGGTCGGTAGATTAATTAGATTATCTCCACGGAGCTGTGACTCACCCACTTGTGGGTATGAACTTTTGAGTAGAGGGAGATGATTAGTTTACTGGAATCCTTTAAAAGAGGAAACATTTTGAAGAAAGCTTGAGGATGACAGGAGAGCAATAGAACAGGGTAATGAGAGTGATGAGAGCCAGAGCCCATGCAACCAGAGACCTTCAGAGATGAAAAAGAAATACACCCCTGGGAAGGCTTCATGAACCAAGAAGCCTGGAGAGAAAGTTAGCAGACATCACTATATTGACCATGTTACTCTCCAGTTGAGAGAGAAACCCTGAGCAGCACTGGCCTTCTTGAACCAAGGTATCTTTCCCTGGATGCCTTAGATCAGACAGTTTTATAGACTTGCTTTAATTGGGACATTTCCACATCCTTAGCACTGTAAACTAGCGATTTATTAAATTCCCCTTTTTAAAGGCTGTTCCATTTCTGGTATATTGCATTCTGGCAGCTCACAAACTAGAACAATGACAGACTCTGGTAGCAAGATGAGGGAATAACTCAATGTTCTCTTTTGTAGGGATGGCCATTTGATATTATGCCCCGATCGCTGCTCCTTTTTTCAGCTCATATCTGAGCCCCATTCAAAGTATCATGGGAAACTGGAACTGAGGGAAACTTGGAGGTTTAACAACAGCGCTCCACAGAGGCAAGTAGGAGACAGTTTGATGTGGTAGAGACACAACAGACACATGTGCATTTGAATCCTGGCTCTACAAGTCGCCAGGAATAAATCCTATACTTTTATTTCAACTGAAAATCAGCAATAATATTTATCTGCAGACTAGCTTGAAATGAGATTATGTAAGGAAAGCCTCAACATGATATCTATAATGATTATTATTGTTAAAAGTAGTAGATGACTTTCCCAACTCATAGAGTGTTATTGTCTGTGGTGGTTTGAAGGTGTGTGTATCCCAGAAAAATGGATTAGGTTCTTAAACCTAATCTATTCCTGTGGGTGTGAGTCCATTGTAAGTAGTTTTTGATGAGGAGACTTCAATTAAAGTGTGGTTCTCCCCCATCAGGATGAGTCTTATCCTATTGTTTTATAAGCAGAATGAAATTCAGACAGGGGATAGAAAGCCAGAGGGAGCAGCCAGAAGCTGAACATCCACAGAACCCAGAAGAGAAGGAAGAGACCAGGAGTCATACCATGTGCACTATACTGTAACAAGCTAAGTCCAAGGATCACCAGCAGCCAGCCCCAGAACATGATTCTTTGGGAAGAAAGTACCATTTTGATAATGCTCTGATTTGGGCTTTCTCTTTGCTTCAGAATTGTGAGCCAACAAATTCCCAATGTTTAAACCAACCCTTTGCATGGCATTTGCCTGAGCAGTCAAGGAAATTAAAACATTGTCCAAAAAAAAAGAGGACCAAATTTCCCATCCATAAAGGTAGGCCTAGCACATCAAACTTGATATTATCTCAAGATTTATCAGAATGCTTACTACTTTGGAACTCCTGCCCATATCCCTTTCAGTTCCTTTGATCTCTTTTTCTGGCTATTCAGCTGCTGCTGCCTAGATTGCCCTCACTTCATTGTAGTCTTTATGGGCACAACACCAGCTGGCTGTAGGGATGATTCTGGATGGGGGCAGGGGTAGGAGAGACTTAGATGTGCAAGTCAATGCCTCCTTCCCCAAAGAAATGATATTGCCATATGTCTGGACAAGTATAAAAACAAGTGAAGAGTGAATAAGGGGACAGAGCAAAGTGTCATGAGGAGTTCCTAGGCAGATGAAAGGCTTCAGAGTGGCTGCACAAAAGGAACTGTGGTTCACATCACTGTTGGAGGATGGGTAGGATTTTGACAGATGGTATGGGGACAAGGAATATGTTATATGAGGAAGGAGTAGGAACACCTGGGATTTGCTTAGGCAAAGGCAAGAACTCTGCTGTGCATGTAATTGGGGGATGTAGTGGACTTACTTACATCCACCGCACTCCAAATATGAATTCCATGTCACGTCAGGATATTTCTGCTTTATTTATTCTTTTTGGTTAAAGCAGGGTATGGAGAAGGACAAAGGATTTAAACTGGTGCTCAGCCTCTTCCTTGCTTAAGTATAATCAACAAGTAAATTTGAAGCTGATTTTCACTATTACCACTAACTCCAAAAAAGAGAACATGTCGGGTAGGAAGAATGCTTCCCTTTAAACCCATTGGCACAGAGGACTTGGCAGAGAGGGTGAGCCAGTAACCAGAGGCTGAGGCCCCTGATTCCCAATCCTGTGAATCAGAAAAACCTGCTGGTGTGGCTCAGGGACTCTCACCATGGTTCGCAGTAGGAAATACACCCAGGATTTCAAGAGGAAGTTTCCAAGAGGGAGGAAGCAGGATTGGAGGAAGAAGGATTGGTGCTGATGAATCAAGCTCAGTGCAGGATCCCACGAGGCATGAGTGGGGATGGACCAGCCCCAGGCAAAGCCTTGCTTGGTGCTCAAGCCCCTTCACATCCACAAGGCTGCCACAGTACAGCATTTTGGAACAGATACCTGAGAAGGTGAATGAGAATGAAAGTGGCAGTCACCACCACTGCAGAGGTAAAGCACCCATGGGACAGCACAGGACCATTCTTCAGGGGTGATGACTATCTCATGATGGCACAGAAGCAACTGAGCCAGCAGACTGTCCAACCTTTCCAGTTCTTTCTCTGCTGCTATTTGGAAATGGAGCTGACCTCTTAGGATGAGGCAAATCTCCAGGATTCCTACATATTGAAGGGGACGGCGGTATCCCAAGGGGAGGAGACTAAAGCCAGTGGAGGAACTGTGCATACACTTGAAGAAACAGAAGGATGTTTACCACATTGGTGATAATATTGGCCGCTCTGGACAAAGAGGTCCTTCCATTTCCATACGGACTCACTGTTTGACTACAGATTTGAGTACATCAATATCACATGCTTTCCTGCATAGATGGCATGGCTTTCCACATGGTGAATTCCTGTGGAGCATGCCTCTTTCAGCCATCAAGGTGGCAGTGGCCCAGGTATGGGAATGCTTTTTGATGACAGCCATGAGGAAGTACTTGTTAAACATCTTAAAAATCTTTCCTCTCACAGGATCTACTTAGATTATATTAAAATTCAGAGGTAGAATCCTTGTCACTTTGCCTCATTTATATTCAATCCTAGATAAAGTCCCCCTTTCTCTACAACTTCTCATCACATGTTACTATTTAATCGGGCAAGTTAACATCTAACTAGACTGACATGGAAGCGAGCGAATGAGAACAAGGCAGGGTGGTTCATTTCAGTTGACCTTCTGAGTCCTGGACTGAACACCGTGGGAGTCTCAAATTGGTTGAGATCAGTTGCCATGCTTTTTTATGAGCCCAAAGCACCTCCAATCTGTCTCCCTACATGCAGAATTTAATATCATTAAAGAGTGAAGAATAGTTTCTGGAACCCTCAAAATAAGAATAGAACAGGGTGAGGCAGGGAGGTAGTCCTTGTGGTTCATCTACCTGGACATTCACTGTTGAAAGGATCTGCAAGGGGACAGGGGACAATGGCCTGGAGCTCCTGACCTCAAGATCCCCAGCTCCCATTATGCTAGGAAGCACCAGGGGAGACAGCTGCTCCAGGCATGTTTGCGTATCTGTAAACATCCATGCATTTACTCTGAACTCTGAGAGCTATCTGGCTATCGGCCACACATTTAGAGTGCGTCTCAACTCCATGGTCCACGTAACAGATGGACAGAAGGAGAAGTGCTGTGCATTTATACGCCAGTCCTGGATCAGGCACATAGAGAGCCCCGTGACTGAATATCTGCCTCAGGTTCTTCCATCACATTATTACAATAAACGGAAAACACAGGTCAAATTAAATCCTGTCATATTGTTGCATTTTTCTAAATGCTAAATAATAGTGCTAAAGCATTATGAACAAGACAAGGTTGGAAATGCCCAGACAAAAGGACAGCCAGATGCCCTTTCTCTCCCTCATCCAAAGCTGTTCTATAAACACAACCAATAACCCTCCCCTCTCAGATCTAAATCAACCGCCCATTGAATAATTCCCTACTTCAGATCCCAGAGACAAAAGTGGACAGCCAAGGATAGTCCCAAGTAAATTCTATTATTCCTCCACCTATTTCCCCTCCCTTTCCACCAACCTCAAAGCTTTGCTCTGAACTTTCTTTCACTGGATTCTCAACACTGCTGCCTTGTTTCCATAGAAGCACAGAAGTCAAAGCTAAAAAAGACTTTGTCTGATTTTTCCCTTCACACAATCCCCCAAGGGCAAAATGTTACCAAATTCTTTCCCTTAGATCCACAACAGACTTTTCTGCTGGGAATCAGGCCTAAGTACAGAGTCACATGTGACCGTGGAGTTCTGTCATACACGTCGGAGAACTGGAGCGAGTTTGGCAGGTATAAGACAGCTGTGGTAATATTTTCTCCTTCCAAGAGAGCTTTCATCACTATGCTTAGCTCTCATTTCCTGCTCAGGATGGGAAACCTCAAGTTCATGTCTATTTCTAAGCACTCTCATGATATACTCTATCTATCACTAATAATGCAGGGCATACCCCAGGCCAAGAAGCACTCAGAAAGATGTATGGGGTAGAAGACAAGCTGGGGAAGACAAATTCCAAGAGAGCTGGCAAGGTAGTTTAAAACTGCACGTACCCCAGAAAAACATGTTCTTAAATTTAATCCATTCCTGTGGGTGTGAACCCATTATAAGTAGGGCTTTTTGATGAGACTACTTCAATTGAGTTGTGACTCACCTCATTCAGGATGAGACTTAATTATATTACTGGAGTCCTTCATAAACAGAAATGAAGAGTGAGAGTGAGACAGAGAGAGACAGAGAGAGGCAGAGAGAGAGTGCCATAGGAGCCAAAAACTGAAATCAGCGAAACCTGGAAGAGAAGGGAGGGACCAAGAGATGCTGCTATGTGCCTTGCCATTTGGCAGAGGAGCCAAGGATTGCCTGCAGCCGGTCTTTGGGAAGAAAACATTCACCTTCAGGATGCCTTGATTAGGACGTTTCCCCAGCCTCTAGACTGGAAGCTACAAATTCCCATTGTTTAAGCCACCCCATTTCGTGGTATTTCCTGGAGCAGTCTAGAAAACTAAAATGGCTGGTCTTGCCTGTGCCACTATATGATCTTGAGGGAGGGCTCAAGTTGCTGTGCCCAGAACAATGACAAGTGACCAGGAAACTGATTGTTTGGGATATGGCGATGAATCAAAGTATCTGCCTTGAAGGATTAGCTTTCTGTGTCCCATTTATAGGCCTTCCCTTCCTTCCTCCAGACCAAAAACTTCCTGCCCTCTCTATTGTTGCTTCAGGGTCTGCTCTGATTGTTAAAATGATAAATTAGCCTGTAAAACAGGACACTTACATGGCCCAGCTTGCATCCTAACACCTCAAAAGCTTAACACTGAAAGTGACGCCTAATGGTAGAAATGTTGAATATTGAGAGCTACCCTGTGGGATAAAACATTTAAGAACCCAGAATGATGGTCACTGACCATCAATTACCCTGTGAGCTCTTGTTTTTATTTTTAAGCAATAAAATCAGCAATTTGAAATTGATTTTCCACAAATCTTCACATTGCCTCAATTTCCCAGGACAGATGGAAATAATAATGCTCTAGGAGGTACATTAACTAGGTAGACATTAGAGACAAGAAACTGTCCCCAAACCTTTCAATTTCCTAGTCTAGATTCTGAGGATGTGGCTTTGTCTCGTGGTCCATGATGAGTCCTTTCTGCTAGGTCAGCCCACAAAAGCAACAGGGTTCTATGGACCATGTCCTACCAACAGGGAACACAAAGGACAGACATATTATCATGAGCCTTCCAATTTCAAAACTACTCTATTTTGTTCTCCATTCTGGTCTGAAAAGCAGCACTGTTAGGAATCATGATCAGACCATATTGATCACTTCTCTAAGCATCTTTTCAAGGGACTCTCCAGACACACTCAAGTGAGCTGGATTTAATTTAAGCCCTTTGCTATCTACAGATTCTATCAGGCAAGCTTGGCGAAAATTATGATTTTAAGGATCTAGCACACTTAGGGAGCCCAGAGGACTAATATTCTCAATGTCTTACATGCTCCCAGCTAAAGGGAGGATTTGGGTAAATCAGATCCTCCTTTACAGGCTAACCCTGCATTGCCGGCCCCTTACTCTCACCATCAGCACATCCTCTTTCCACCCATATTTCTCTCTCTGACAAGCAATGGATTCCAGAGTGCCTCCTAGGACCACACACCCAACCTTCTAAGCACATTCCATTCAACTCTGAAAAGCAACTTTCTTGTCTGCATACAGAGAGTAATGAAGCAATTGAAAGGATTCACATCCCATCCCTACAGTGTTTTATAAAAATCATCTTTGACACCTCCAAAGAAGGTTATTCTGGTTAATGTGTGCTGGCCTGGTTCTTTGACTCGTTGACAGTGGGACAGACTCTGTCTGTGCAGAGGAGATAGATTTTCAACCCCTTTATTTTCTTGAAACTATTTCCTCTCATAGTGTGAATGGAATTTTAAAAATGATATCTAAAGCACAGCAGGAAAATAATGTAAATCCAGTGCTGGGAAACTCTTCCCTCCAGGCACGATTCAAAAGCCAAACTCATTTGAGAGAAGTTCCAGGGGTCTGGAGCAGTTGAGAGGGCACTTGCTTTGCCTGGCCCGGTTACATCGAGGAAGGAGCTGAGAGTGAGGAATGAGACCCTGCGCTCAGAGCGGGGAGCAATGAGTCAGCCTTGGAGACACCCACTGAAAACAACCATTCAGACTTGTGGAGATGAAATCTGTAGGCGTGCGTAGGTGGCTCTCATGTTTCAGATGCTTTTAGAGTATTTTGCCATGTCATTTGTTCCACTAAGGTTTGTTTAAAGGAGGAAAAAAAATCCCAGAAGCTAATGTCAATGACTAAGAGGACTTTGTAAATACCATTCCTCCCACTCCACGTGGCATTGCCCACATCAACACTTACCCATAGGCTGGTAATGCTCTTGAAGAAAATTGAGAAAACTACAGTCAAAAGTTCCTATTATTTCACCAGGCTTGTACCAAACATCTACTTTGATTTGATACTTTCAAACACAGCAGCCACAATAATACTTCTAAGTGTAAGCCCTGTTCTGAAATGGATGAGTGATGTCTATAAAACAAGAAGCAGGTGGGCCCCAAAGCATAAATGTGACATGACTGCAGCATTTGTGTAAAAGGCCCTCCTCATCTTATATGATAGGTGCTCCTGTACCTTAAGCCACTTGGGGAAAATCTGGATGCTTAAATCACCCACCAAATGGGTATAAACCCCTTAAATAACAATAGAGGCAGAAAGTTTCTTTAGAGATGGGATGATTGCAGTAAGACACCAGGAAATAACCAAAGATGAAGAAGAGGTTGAATGAAATGGCCACCTTTTAGGTTACTCTTATATTGAGAAGGAGTTTTTATTTTTCCCCTAATTTAAAACCGCAGTGTTACAAGCCTTTCCCATTGCGTCAGCAGAACATGTTGAAGGTGGTGAAAAGTTTTTGTTTGTTTGTTGGATGTAGGCAGCAGAATCAAAGAATGGAGAAGAGCCACAAGAGCAACAGAAATGCAACTGAGGAGCAATGGATAGCTGGGGAAGGAAACCTCTGCTCCTGGAGCTCAACTCAGAGAAACCTCAGTGGCTGTTCTTCCACCCAGGACATAACAAGAGGAGTCCAAGTGTAGGACTTAGTGTTCCTATCTCATCCTCAGGATGATGTTGAAGCAAGCTCAAGTGAGGTCTTGTTTAAATGAACAGGGGCAATTTTTCAAAGTAAGGAGAGGCTTGTAATCCAAATCATAAAAACACGATATGAGCCATCCTAATCCTTCCTTTTCCTGAATTATTTAGTCCTGGCATACCAGGTTGTACAGATGGAATTTTTTTAGCATGCTCCTACCTAATACAGAGGTAAGCTAGTGCCCTGTGGCCCATCCCTCACCTCAGAGACCAGGGCATATCAGGTCCATACCCAAAGCTTGTTGGCCTAGATTTCTGCCATGTCCACCTAATCCTCTGCATCATCCAACTCATTCTGGGCCCTGTGGCATTGGCAGGTTGGTATCTACCTGCTGTCTTGTCTCCTCAAACTGATGCTTGTAGCTCTTGACCTTGCTCTGCAACTTGTCCACCAAGTCTTGCATACAAGCCAGGTTCTTCCTGTCCTCCTCAGACTTCTATGAGAGCTCCTTGTCCCAGCGCTCATGTTTCCACACCCCTTTGGGGGCCTTAGCATGCTTCTTCTGCTCTGCATTGAGGTTGGGCAGAGAAATGGATGGAGGTAGTTGTCACAGTGGCCCTGAGTAGGGTGAAGAAGCGAAAGAGGATAAGGAGGACAATTGCATAGAAGGATGCCTGCAAGAGGAATTAGAGTTCAACCTGGTAAGGAGGACATCCAAAAAAACCAAGTAGGCTGTTCTAGCTTGCTAGCCACCAGAATGCAGTATATCAGAAATAGAATGGCTTTTAAAAAGGGGAATTAATAAGTTGCTAGTTTACAGTTCTAAGGCTGAGAAAATGTCCCAATTAAAACAATTCTTTAAAAATGTCCAATCAAAGGCATCCAGGGAAAGATACCTTGGTTCAAGAAGGCCGATGAAGTTCACAGTTTCTCTTCCATCTGGAAGGGCACATGGCGAACACAGTCAGAGTTTCTCTCTCATCTGGAAAGGCACATGGTGAACACAGCATCCTCTGCTAGTTTCTTCTCCTGGCTCCCTGTTTCATGAAGCTATCCAGAAGGCATTTTCCTTCTTTATCTCCAAATGCCGCTAGCTGGTGGACTCTGCTTCTTGTGGCTATGTCATTCTGCTCTGCTTTCTCTAAATCTCTGATTCTCCAAAATGTTTCCTCTTTTATAAGACTCCAGAAACTAATCAAGACCCACCCAAATAAGTGGAGATACGTCATCACCTAATCCAGTTTAACAACCACTCTTGATTACATCACATTTCCAGGGAGATGATCTAATTACAGTTTCAAACATACAATGCTGAATAGGGATTAGAAGAAACAGCTGCCTTTACAAAATGGGATTAGAATTAAAACATGACTTTTCTAGGGGACATACATTCTTTCAAACCAGCACATAGGCCAAGGGAGGCATCCATGCAGGGATGGCTTAGATAGGGGCTGGATACAGACAGGGGGATTGATCAAAAAGGCAAGTATGTTAAGGAGAATGGGATTGGGTTTCTCAGTCAGATGGAAGTCACACAAATGGAAAGAGAGAAAACTAGAGTGAATCCCATAATATTCTATTAGAAATTGGAGATATTATAAGAATTGGATGTTTTCAGAACAGATAAAGAGATGGATGGATGGATGGATGGATGGATGGATGGATGGATGGATGGATGGATGGATGGATGGATGGATAGATAGATAGATAGATAGATAGATAGATAGATAGATAGATAGAAATATAGAGGTGAATTTGTGTATGTATTTGTATGTGTATCCTATATTGCCACCACACATTGCTATGGGTTGAATTGTGTCCTCCCAAAAAATACACTGAAGCCCAAACTTGCAATGCCTCAAAATGTGACCTTTTTTGAAAATCAGGTTGTTGCAGATGGAATTAAAGTAAGATGAGGTCACATCAGAGTAGGGTGGCCCCTCAAGCCAAAAAAATAGTGCCCTTGTAAGAGAAGAGAGAGACACAGAGAGAAGATGGCTATTTGGAGATTGAAGCAGTGATTGGAGTTATGCTGCTACAAGCCAAGGAACACCAAGGATTGTTAGGAAACTACCAAGAGCTAGGAAGAAACAAGGAAGTATCTACCCTACAGATTTCAGAGGCAGCATGATCCTGTTGACACCTTCATTTCAGACTTCTAGTCTCCAGATCTGTGAGACGATGAATTTATGTTGCTTTATATCACCTAGTCTGTGATACGTAGGAAATTAAGACTCACATATGTACCCTTTCTCTGTCTACTGGGAGAAAGCACCCTGTTGTGAATAGCAGTCTTCCAAGGGAAATGAATATACCTAGCACCCAAATACTGGCTTCTAAATACTGCTCTGCTCTAAAAGGGACAAGATCTCCTTGGAAAATAATTCCATGGCTAGGACATTAAAAATAAGAATGAATCCAGAACACTTATTGTTAGAAAACAAGGAAGTATTCAAATAATGATTGGGGACATGTCAAAAGGTTGCAGGAGCCAGTTACAAGGGGTCACTGGCCAAATCTAGGACAGTTAGTGAGTCAAAATAAATGATAGCAGAGGGCTTGGAACTTCCGGGAAAGACAGATGAATAGGGAGTTTCAGAACATAGACCTTCTACCAAAGCAACTATTAAACAAGCGGGAACCTTCTGAAACAACAATTTTGAATATCTGGGAGAACACTGTACAGCATCCAGGGAAGAACAAAGGAAAAAGCTGATAAATTGCAGTAAAGAACAGCACTCACTTGTGACAGAAAGGATGTGAAAATTCTCTTCTCCAAGAACAGGGCTGGACATGGCTGATCACTGATTACGGCTTTCATTAGCAGATTTGGAACACTGGGGAACCAGTTCTGAGGGTAGCCATTGTTTCAACCCACCCAGACAAAGACAGCAGCAACCATTGCTTCAACCTTCCCCAGACAGAGGCAGAGGCTATGGAGATTTAATGACACAGCACTTCCTCAAAGGCTGACCCGGGGATGGGGTGGTGGGGGGTGGGGTGGGGTGGGACAGTTAGCTGAAGGGCTGCATTCGCAAGGAAGGCCAGAAAAGCTCAGCTTTGGGGAGCCATCAGATAAGATTAGTGTTCCCCTTCCCAGGGCACATTGGAGACAGTCTGAGGCCATGATCCTGTTTTAACAGGGAAAGACTAACTTGAGAAAATCCTCTCCAGGTTGCCCCTCCTCCCAGAATTTGCCTTCTAGGCCAAAGCAGCTTGATACAATGAAAGGACCATAAAAAATTACAGAAACAGAAAGTCTGGGGGACAAGGTATGATAGCTTCAAAACTAAGAGAGGGAGATCCATCTCCAGGGAAATAAAGGGGACAACCAAACTTCTGTAAACAGGGAACTCAAAACAACTGTGATGGTTGGGTACTGGTGCCAACTTGGCCAGATGATGATGCTCAGTTGTCTGGTCAGGCAAGCACTGGCCTGACTATTGCTATAATGATATTTTGTGGCTGGTTGATAAACCAGAAGACTGATTTATTAAATCATCAGTCAGTTGACTGCAACTATGGCTGATTAAATCTGCGATCAACTAAGGGCATGCCTCCCACAGATGTTATAATCCAATCAGATGGAGATTTTTAAGGGAGAAAAGAGACTTTTTCACTGCTTCTTCAGCCTACGGAGTCTGCTGAGACCCTTCATCGGAGCTGCCAGCTTAACAGCATGCCCTACAGATTTTGGACTCTTCCATTCCCATGTTTGCATGGGACACCTTTATAAATCTCATATTTATAGATATCTCCTGTTAGTTATGTTTCTCTAAAGAACCCTGACTGATACAACAACTAACAAGCAAAATCACAGGGCAAGATACAGGCCCAGAAAAAAAGGGAAAATCCTACACATTGCATTTGCATTGGGCAGATTTTCCTGATAAGAGGGCTGAAGCTCATGAAAATCTCTGTCTTTATAACAGCTGGTTACAAAACCAAGAAACAGACATCTCAGGGAATAAATCCCAGAGTTAACATTTTTAAGTATTAAAATATACAGTGTTCAACAAAATCACAGGAGACAAGCCAACAGGAAATGATGGACCATCCAAAGGAAGAGGCTAAAAATAAGAAGACACCAATGAAGGTGACAAGAATATGGACATAACAACCAAAGCCTTTTAAAAAATGATCTTAAAAATACTCAAGGAGATGAAGGAAAATACAGAGGAAGAACTAAAGAATATCAGGAAAACAATGAATGAGCAATACCAGTGTCTAAGTAAAGAGAGAGAAAATTTTTAAAAAGGAATTGAATAGCTAATGGAGTGGAAGATAACAATAACAGAAATGAAAAATGTTCAGACGGGTTTCAAGAGCAGATTGGAGCTGGCAGAAGAAATAATCAGTGAACTTGAAAACAAGACAGAACTCAGTTAGGCTAAGGAGCAGAAAGAAAAAATAATATTAAAGTGAAATTAGCCTAGATGCATCCGGGACACCATCAATTGCACCAATACCTGCATTATGGCAGTTCCAGAAGAAGAAATAGAGAAAGGGGCAGGAGGAATAATCAAAGAAATAATGACAGAGAGCTTCCCAAGCTTAGCAATAGACATGCATATGCACATTCAAAAGCTCAGAGAATATCAAACAGGGTAAACAAGAAGGAAAATATATATATTGATCACACAATCAAATGCAAAGTATATGGAAAGAATTCTGAAAGCTGCAAGAGAAAAGTAACATGTTATATACAAGGGAGTCTCAATTAGACTGAGTACTGATTTCTTATCAGAAACCATGGAGGCAAAAAAGCCTCCGTGGGCTTGAAATACTTAAAGTACTGGAAGAAAACAACTTCCAGCCAAGAATTTTATAAAAAGTGAGACTCTCTTTCAAAAATGAGGGAGAGGCTAAGACATTTACAGATAAACAGAAGTTGAGGAAGTTCATCACCACTAGACCTACCCTAAAAACAATGCTAAAGGGAGTTCTGCCAACTGAAAAGAAAGCACACTAGACAGTGGTTTGAAGTAGAATAAAGTAATAAAGACCCATGGTAAAATTAAGATTTTAGGTAATTATAAATGCTAGTATTATCATATTGTGTTTGAAATGTAACTTCACTTCTTATTTCCTAAAAGTGCTAAAATGCAAATGCATTAAAAAATAATGACAAATTTATGTTTTTGGACATACAATGTTCAATGATATTAGTGATACCATATACAAAAAAAGTGGGGGGGTTACAGAGAAGTACAGGAAAAGTATATGTTCATGTTACTGAAAAAAAGTTTGATATAACAAATATGACTGTTATATGTTTAGGATGTTAAATTATAACACAGTGAAAATAGATTAAATAATATGCAGATGGAAATGAGAATGCACACAATATAGTACAACACACACACAAAAACAAATAAATATAAAAGAAAAGATTAACAGAAATAAAGGACAAAGAAGGCATAGGACTAATACAAAGGCTAAACAACAAAGTGGCAAAAGAAAGACCCATATTACCATATTATCAGTATTGACCTTATGTCTAAATGCATTAAACTTTTTAGTCAAAAGGCAGAAACTGGCAGAATAAATTTTGAAAAGCATGACCCAACTATGTGTTGTCTGCAAGAAACTCACCTTTAATTTAAAGCTACAAGTAAGTTGAAAGTAAAGGGATGGAAAATACATATACCATGCAAATAGTAGTCGAGAGAGTTGGGATGGCTATACTAAAATCAAATAGAATAGACTTTAACTCAAAAACAGGTAGGAGGGTCAAAGATGGTCATTATATATTGATAATAGGGACAATTCAACAAGAAGATGTAACAATTATAAATATATATGCACCAAACAGCAGAGCCCCCCCAAAAAATATATATTAAATAAATACTAACAGATTTGAAGGGGGAAATTGATGGTTCTACAGTAATAGTAAGAGACTTGAACATACCACTCTCAATGATGGATAGACCATTTAGTCAGAAGATTAATAAGAAAACACAAGGACTTGAATGGCACATTAAAGCAATTAGAACTAACGCACAGATATAAAGCACTGCACCCAAGGAAAATAGAAATCCTATTCCTCTCAAGTGCACATGGATCATTCTCCAGGATTGATCTTATGTTGGGCCACAACCAAGTGTCAATAAACTCAAAAAGATTGAAATCATACAATGAATAGTTTCTGCCCACATGGATGAAGCTAGAAATCAATAACAGAGGGAGAAATGAAAAGCTCACAAACGTGTGGAAATTAAACATATTCTTAAATAACCAGTGGGTTAAAGAGGAAATCAGAAGCAAAGTTAGGATACATCTTGAGGTGAAAGAAAATGAAAACACAACGTACCAAATGTTATGTGATGCAGCAAAGGCAGTGCTGACAGGGAAATTTATAGTTCTAAATGCTTGAATTAAAAAAGAAAAACTTGAATCAAAGATCTAACCTCAAAACTGGAAGAACTAGAAAAAAAAAGAATATATTAAACCCAAAGGAAGCAGAAGGAAGGAAATAACAAAAATTGAAATAGAAAACAAACAAACAAAAAATCAATAGAGGCAATCAAAAAAAACAAAAGTTGATTCTTTGAAAAGATCAATAGATTTGATAAAGCTTTGGCTAGACTGACATATCAAAAAGAGAGGATACAAATAACAAAAATCAGAACTGAAAAAGCGGGATGTTACTACCGATACTGTCAAAATAAAAAGGATTATAAGAGGATACTATGAACAATTGCCTGCCAAAAAATTAGATAAGTTTGATGAAGTGGATAAATTCTTAGGAACACACAATCTATCTACATTGACTCAAGAAATAGAAGCTCTCAATAAACCAATTATTAGTAAAGAGATTAAATCAATAATCAAAAATCTCCCAACAAAGAAAAGCCCAGGGCCAGATGGCTTCTCTGGTGAATTCTACCAAACATTCCAAGTAGACTTAATTTCAATTCTGCTCAAATTCTTCCAAAAAACTGAAGAGGAAGAAACATTCCCTAACTAATTCTATGAGTCCAACATAACTCTCATACCAAAACCAGATAAAGCTACCACAAGAAAAGAAAACTGGAGACCAGTATTTCTTATAAATATAGATGGAACTATCCTCAAGAAAATGCTAGCAAGCTGAACACAGCACATTAAAAAGAATTATACATCATGATGTTCTAGTTTGCTAGCTGCCGGAATGCAATATACCTGAAATAGAATGGCTTTTAAAAGGGGGAATTTAATAAGTTGCTAATTTGCAGTTCCAAGGCCAAGAAAATGTCCCAATTAAAACAACTCTATAGAAATGTCCAATCTAAGACATCCAGGGAAAGATACCTTGATTCAAGAAGGCCGATGAAGTTCAGAATTTCTTTCTCAAGTAGAAAGGTACATGGCGAATATGGTCAGGATTTCTCTCTCATCTGCAAAGGCACATGGTGAACACGGCATCATCTGTTAACTTCCTCTCCAGCTCCCTGGGAGGTGTTTTCCTTCTTCATCCCCAAAGGTTGCTGGCTCATGGAGTCTCTGCTTTGTGGTGCTGCAGCATTCTCTGCTCTCTCTGAATCTCATGGCTTTCTCTCTTATAGTTCTCTAACTTCTTCCAAAGTGCTTCTTCTCTTAAAGGATTCCAGTAAAACCAATCAAGATCCACCTGGAATGGATGGAGACATGTTTCCACCTAATCCGGTCTGACACCCACTCTTTAGTGATTCACATCTCCATGAAGATAATCTAATTAAAGTTTCCAACATACAGTACTGAATAGGGATTAGAAGAAACCATTGCTTCCATAAAATGGGACTAGGAATAAAACATGGCTTTTCTAGGATACATAAACCTTTTCAAACTGGCACAATGATCAAGTGAGATTTACCTCTGGTATGCAAGGTTGGTTCAATATACGGTAACAGAATAAAAATTCAAAAATAAAATCCTTGGAACTACACTACCCAAACAGTGAACTTTAAATTAAACCATGGACTTTAAGTAACAGTACAATTATAAAAATGCACTATCATAATTCACATACACCAATCCAAGGTGTTGGGGTTGGGGTTGTATATGGGAATCCTGTATTTTATGCATGATTTTTCTGTAAACCCACAACTTCTCTAATAAAGAAAAAAATACAAAAATAAATAATAGTAGTGATGATTATAACCCATCAATTAACAAAGAAAACCATGAATCCCTATTGAAATACATAAATTATCCAATAAAATGGAAGTTTACAGTGTTTTAGCTTCTTCATTGCTGACGCAAACACTACACAAAAGGTTAGCACCTGAAATGTATTGGCCGAGGGCTTTGAGGCTAGCAGAAGTCCAAAATCAAGTCATCATCAAGGCAATGCTTTCTCCCAGAAGACTGTGGCATTTTAATCCATGATTATTGGTCCTGGATTTTCTATCAACCAAGATAATGCACATGGTACATCTTCTGGCTCCTCCCTTCTCAATCAGGTTCCATTGCTGTTCAGCTTCCATCGGTGTCCAGGTCTCTCCCTGTGACCTTCTCTATAAGGTCTTCAGCAATAGGATTAAGACCCATCCTGATTCAGCTGAGTCACACCTCAACAAATAACCTAATTAAAGAGTCCCATTTATAAAAGTTCACACCCACAGGATTGAGCCCAGTCTAAGAACATGTTTTTCTAGGGTACATAGTTTCAAACTACCACATAGAGTAACGGGACATTTACATAATTTCAAATTACTCCCGTACAAAATCCTTATTAATTACAAAAAGGTAAAAGAATAAATTACACTGGAGAAGGCTGGTAAATATCATAATCAAATGTCAAAGTGAACCCTAGCATTAATGTAACAAAAATTGTGTGCCACCTAATTGTGTTGCCCATAGGAAACACACACTAAAGTATTTAGAAATAATGGCGCATTAGGTCTGCAACTTACTATTGCAACTTAGGGGGCATTGGAAAGAACACAGCAGCACATCTGGGATATTCATACTGAAGATACTGACCAAAATCTAATCACTAGGACATATCCAACAAACCCAAATTGGGAGACATATTACATAATAACTGGCCTGGACTTTTAAACAATATCAAGGTCCTTAGATTCAAGCAAAGGCTGGTGAACTATTCCAGAGTGAGAGACTCAAGTGGCGTGATGGCTAGAGACAACACATCATTCTGGACTGGATCTTTTTGTCATAAAGGCCATTATTGTGGCAACTGGTAAAACACAAATGGGGTTGAGAATTATATTGAAGAAATGTGTCATTGTTGATAACCTAATTTTGATGGTTGCATTTCAGTTGTATAAGAGGATTCCTTGCCTGTAGGAAACACACACTCAAGTATTCAGAAATAATGGTGTATTAGGTCTGCAACTTACTCTCATGTTTCTGGAAGAAGCAAAAGTACTACACCTGTGAGTTTTCTGTAAGTTTGACATTGTTTCAAAGATTAAAAATTTTAAAAAAGAACTTCTGGTAGAGATATAAATTCTACAAAGATTCTACATAAATTAACACAGCAATGAGGCTTACTGGATAGGGATTTTAAGCCAACAGGCATAACAGAATTATCTAGGGATTCTTTTTTCAAAACATGAGCATGCACACACATACACAAAGAGAGAGACAGAGAGAACTGCCAAATTTAGCCATTGATATTTGCTGAATGGACTTTAGTAAGAAGGCATTGATGTCACAGCACAGAACTGGCCTGTGGTTATGTGTGCCTACCATTATAACATAAATGAGAGGATTCAAAAGGAAATTTGGTGAGTGTAAAGAAGCATTTGCTGCTGTCTCTCCTCCTATTGATATAGTACCCAGGTTCACACATAAAGATAACTCCCTTTGAAATCTATATGATTACTAAAAGTTTAGGTCAGAGTAATAGCAGGTGTTCAATAAGGGCAGCCACTGTCATTACCATGTACCAGAAGCTATGCTAAGTGCTTTGACTCTGCTGTCCCGAATCACCACAAGAACACTGCAAGGCACATACCAAGAGAGTTTCCTATGACTCCCTGAGTAACACCTGTCCAAATGAGGCTGAGAGAGGCTAAGGGACTTGCCGGAGTTCTCTTGGTTGTGTTGTTGGTAACAGCTTGTTTCCTGATCCTGCACAGAAGCCAGGTGGCCCTCCCTCCCGGGCACTCTTCTCTTAGTTGCACAATTCCCTTCATTCTCATGTAGGTAAAACCTGGAAGGTAAAGAGGAAAAATAAGGAAGGATTTTCAATATCCCAAAAGACCGAAAGAAATCTCCACCAGAGCACCTCTGAATCGAGGGGAGGCAATTCAATGTCAAGACACATCATCACTATCCCAATCCAGGAAGGAAATGGAGGGTGGTAGCCCTCCCCTTCCCTGCTGATAGGATCATCCACTTTCTTTTTCAAGAAAATGGCTGGGAAGAGCAGTACAGCCATGAACACCATACACTGGGTTAGAACCTGAGTCCTCCCCAACTCCCAACCTATGTGCAGTGGGAAGAGACATACCAGTCCCCACCCATGCAGGAAGCAGGCAGATGTTCAGCAGCTCTGCTCCTAGCCAAGCTAGAGCCACCCACCCTTCTTCCTGACTCCTGCAATCAGCCTCAGCCATTGCTGGGCTCTAGAGCAAACACTGTCGGGCAGGCTGTGAGCCCTCACGTCATGTGGCTTCTAGGTCCAAGCAGATGGGCCTTCACGAGCCTCAACACATGTGGTCTTTAAATAGCACCTGAGCAGTGCTAAACACTTTAGGTTAACTTGTTTGCAATTTGTGAGATGTACTTATATGTACATTAGCGCTCAGCAAATTTCCAAATGACAATCCCTACAGTGATTGTTTAAAAGAAGCATATAAACTGGATCCTAGATTTTAGCCCCTATCCTCATAGTCCTGATTTGATAGACAAGCAATTACCCCAAACACCAGCAATGCTAATTGCATCAGCTCACATGTTACAAGACCCTATAAAATAAGGAGGAAGAAATAAATATAGGGATTTTTAAGGTAGCATACAATGGGAAGACTCACAAAAGTTTAGTAATGCAAAATGGACCCAGTTTCAACAATTAACTCCCAGAAGTGAATGGTCCAATCCATTCATACATTCAACAAATAAGTATTGAGAATCTGCAGAATAGCAGGCACTGGTCTAGGCTCTAAGTACCCAGAGGTAACATGACAAACAAAAACCCTGTCCTCATGCATATCAGTTACCCATTCACTCAATAGATGGTCATTTGCTCACACAATATTTAAAGCCCAGAGATGATAGTCACCCACTGTTTGCCATCCCTGTCCAGCTACTTAGCTTTTATTCAGACTTTGTGACCACCCACCCATGATCACCTCCACCAGTGAATGCAAAAGAAAAAATGTGAAACCCTCATCTTACTTTCTCTCAACCAACACTACAGAAATCAGAAGTTGCTGAGCATGAATTCTATTCCAAAGAACGGTGCAGTGATACAAGATGTACAAGGCATTGGGGGATATTTTCATGAAGAGCAACTACAAAGAGATATCCAGGATGATTAATTGAAAAATATGCAGTCTTGTTTGCTCTATATGATTACTTTTGCCACCTAAATGTAAAGTTCATTTATCCTAAAAAGCAAAACTAAGATTGTTTTCCCTTCTGGAGTCCGAATGGAACAAAACTACCACCACCTGGTTCCCACGGCCAATTAGCTGACCAGCTTGTATCTTCTCTCAGTGCAGTGAGGCAGCTCTCAATGAATTCCACTATTTTTATGGCAAAGACAAATTTCCAGAGTTGCCTGGGATTTACTTCAGGCCCTCTTTATGAGGAGAAAGTAAAGCCTCCCTATTTGCACAAGCCACAATATGTTTACAGAGAGATTCTAAACCTACTGCCAACTGGATAACATGGTACTGGCCTCATTTGGAAGAGAATCCTAATTAGTAACCCTAGCAAAAATCCCACTTGGATTAAAACTTCACATTGCAAAAGTTTTCATCTCAGAATCCCTAAGGCTTGTGGATGACTGTTTCCGGGATGGTCTAATGAAGAGGAAGGAAGAGTTTCCGAGATCATACATTTATCTCATTGTATCAGAGTCAAAAACTCAGGTAACTCCAAATTCATAAGTTAGAACATGAAAATGAGTCCACATAAACAGTTTTGATCCAGAGCCTTGGATTTCCTTGAAAAGTCCTTCTGTCCTAGGGAAGGTCCTTCTGTCTCTCAGATGCTTGCCTGCCCAGATCACAGGGCAAGTTCTACAAACCTGGGGAGGAAGGGCATCTCTCTTAGAACAACTTATCTGCTTTCTGGGTCAGCAATTCTCCAACATTAATGTGCATATGAACCATGTGGGAATCTTGTTAAAATTCGGATTTTGTTTCAGGAGGTCTGGGGTGAGGTCTGTCAACCTACGTTCCTAAGAAGCCCCCACATGGTGCTGCTGCTCCTGGTCCATGGACCATATTTTGGTTCTATGTGATGATTCTGCATCTGAAAAGTCAAAACGACCTCACTCAGAAATGGCTTTAAGTGATGTGGTGCTGGAGAACAGTGGTGAGACTGAGAAGCCTGGAAGACAAATGTTCACAGGTTCCTGGACTACTTGGCCTATGCATGGTGCCTTCCCACCTGTCATGAGAGATGGGTCCCAAAAGATGACACTCACACTCAGCAGCAGCACTTCCAAAGTCTTCTCTCCCATGCATCCAGGGTTGCTCACATCCAATGCTGCTGAAGGATAGAGATTCACATTTGTGGCTTAGATTTACTATTTAAAGTCTTGTTTTTGGAACTTTCTTCATGGGCACAAACTTGCTGACTTGCCTTACTCCTCATTCCAGGTGGTCTGCTTTGAGGTAGGGACCTCGCCTGTCCCCAGTTTAGAATGTTCCTCACCTAAGATTTGGGACTGCCGGTCTCTATTGTTTCAGAAGATTTCCAGTATCATTTCTGTCCTCCAGATGTCATTGGTTCGCAGAGAGCTACTTGGTCAGCCCTGAGAATGATCTGACTTTATACATGAAGGAACCTCCTTATCAACCCCACCCCTTATTCTCCTCCCCATATCTAACTATTTACCTAACTAAAGGAGGAATCTTTTCAAATAAAATTGCCCCCTTAGTGAAAGCAAGGATTAAGATGGAGGGACTTAAGTAAATTAAAAAGCAAAATGATCTGGAAAAAAAGAAAATACAAAGCAATCATTCATTAGTATGCTCAATGAAAAGTAAAATGTGAAACTGCTGTCTGATGTTGGTTTGGGGGTTCTGCTTATACAGGAATCCCCTTAAGGCAATCTACTTCACCCACACTTCTGGGATCCAAGGAGATAATTCCAGTTGTGAGGAGATGGACTTGCAGTGCAGCTGTAAACACTTAATTACCTTGCCAGTTGAGATGACTTCTCTCTTGACATTCCAGTTTTTATTAAATCCAAAAAGTTTTTTCCATCTGTGGGAAAGCCTGGTATGGGAAAGAAAGCAGATCCAGGTTCAATTGTAATGTTTTCTGTGCTATAGAACCTTGCTACTCAAAGTGTGCTTTAGGGACTAGCAACACAGGGATCACTTGGGAGCTTGTTAAAAGAACATACTCTCTGGCCCTACCCCAGACCTATTGAATTCAGCATCTGCATTTTAACAAGCTTGCCACATGATTTGTATATGCATTAAATTTTGAGAAGTACTGCCATAGAGCCCCAGGGCTTATGTTATAAAGAGTTTTGACAACTCTCATTTGAAGCAAAATGTTTTGCTCAAGGAACCAGCCCTGAAATTTCAAATGAGCTAACCATATAGCTTGCAATTCCAGCCTAGAATCTCTAGTCCAGGAGATAAGACTCAAAGGTACCCCTCCATAGTGTCTTCTGAAGAAAATAAGATATTTTTGTTTTTGTTTTTTTTAACATGTATGGACATCCTCATGTGTCTTTAAAAACATTTTCCAGGACAGACTAAAATATGTCCAAAAATTCTACTACATGGAACATAATCAATGGATTGCATTTTATCTTACTTCATATTTCATTTGTGGCATGATGTCCAAGTGACAAAGGTTCAAACTTTGTTCTGGGTCACGGAACAAAAGTCTAAGTAAAATTCCTCTTTCAGGGACTGCCTCTATTCTCTTTCACTCCTGCTGACCATAACTGAGACACATCTTCAATTAGTGGTTCTCCTGCTCTAAATTATGAATGGAAGTAGCTTTCTACATTGGAGAATGGTAAGCTAAATTATTTGGACCAATCCTCTTGCTGAAAGCAACAAAAATTTGCTGACTAAAAAAAAACAAGAAACTATCTTTTTAGAGAGTTGACAAGGAAGCTCCATCCCCAAAAGCAAGCAAGCACAGAAGCACTTTTGCCCTGAAAGCATTTGACAATTTGGGTAAATATGAATTTTCATTTTGATAACTTCTTGATGGAGGAAAAAACAAATCACAATGCAGAGTTTTTAAAGCGTGTGGTGATCCTCATATTAGCTGGCACCCAAAAGGGATTCTCTCTGGGGTAAGAGTGAGCCAGAGGTAAACAGGCTTTAATAAAGATTTGCTCCCAGGTTCATATTACCTCAATGGTGCAAGAAACCATAAGCTTTACATTTGGCTTATATAGTGCCTGAGACTGGTAATACCCCCAAGTCATTCACAGAAGCAAACCTAAACCAGCTGTGAAGAAGGTGCATTTATGCCAGAGCACAAATTATTCCTACAAGTAGTTTTTTAAATACAATGACTAGCACTCAGTCTAAGATAACCAGCCAAGTAAGGAAGCAAGATATCATAAGTAAGAACCATCAGAAACAAGATGCATTCCAGAAAAAGACCCACAAAACTTCACATATTGGAATTATCAGACAAGAATTATCAACAGAGTGTACCTGATGTTAAAAGAAACAAAAAACTAGCTTGAAAATACATGCAAGAAAGAGGAAGCTATTAAAAGTGGCATTATATATTAGAAAATGTCAAATAAAATTTCTAGAAATGAAAAATTTAATAACCAAAACTAAGACTCATTATCAAGCTTAACAGTATATTATATAGAGCAAAAGTGAGAATTAATAAACTAGTAAATACTTCAGAAAAGTGATCCAGATTGCAGCACAGGGGCAAAAAGATGGAAAATACAGAAGAAAGTTTGAGGGCATAGAGAACAGATTGATGATATCTAGCATACGTTTTATTCAATGTTCCGAAAGGAAGAAGAACCAACATTAGAAGAAATAATAATTGAGAATTTTCCAGAATTGATGAAAGATCCCAAAAGACAGATTACAGGAGTACAATGAATCCCAAATACAGTAACTGAAAAGAGCCACACCTCTATATATTATAGTAAAACTACAGAAAATGAAAGATAAGAACATCTAAAAACAATAAGAAAATAAAAAAAGCACAGTTAAATTGACAACTGGTGTTCTAATTTGCTAACTGCCAGAATGCAATATACCAGAAATGGAATGGCTTTTAAAAGGGGGAATTTAATAAGTTGCTAGTTTACAGTTCTAAGGCCAAGAAAATGTTTCAATTAAAACAAGTCTATAGAAATGTCCAATCAAAGGCATCCATCCAGGGAAAGATATCTTGGTTCAGGAAGTCCAACGAAGTTCAGGGTTTCTCTGTCAAGTGAGAAAGCACATGGCGAACACAGTCAAGGGCTTCTCTCTCAGCTGGAAGGGCACGTGGTGAACATGGCGTCATCTGCTAGCTTTCTCTCCTGGCTTCCAGTTTCATGAAGCCCCCTGGGAGGCTTTGTCTTTCTTCATCTCCAAAGGTCATTAGCTCATGGACTCTTTGCTTCATGGTGCTGCAGCATTCTCTGCTCTCTTCAAATCTCTTGTCACTAAAGTGTTTCCTCTTTTATGGGACTTCAGAAACTAATCGAGACCCACCCAAATGGGTGGAGACATGTCATCACCTAATCCAGTTTAACAACCATTCTCGATTACATCACATCTCCAGGGAGATGATCTAATTACAGTTTCAAACATACAATGCTGAATAGGGATTAGAAGAAATGGCTGCCTTTACAAAATGGGATTAGGATTAAAACATGGCTTTTTCAGGGGACACACATCCTTTCAAACCAGCACAACTGGCTTCTCCAAAGTAAAACTAAAAGCTGGAAGAAAACTTTGCATGTACTGAAGAAAATTATTGCCAGTATAGATGCAAAAATCTTCCAAGGATACAGGTAAAATAAGAACTAATTGCCTGTTACCAGTGGACCTTCACTAAAGAAAATTCTAAAGCACTACTTCTCAACTCGCTATAGTAAAGCACCAGGTTTTTGGTCTTGTATATATTGTCTTAATTTCTAGGCTGTCATGGACAGTTTGGACATGGATGGACTTGGACATGAATAGCTTACACCCTGTTCAACAAGTCAAGTTCACTGGTTATGCCCTTGGATGTTTCAACAATGTCACTTTCTGTATTTACCTTGCAGTGAAGAGCTAGCTAGCAGTTTGTGGACTGGTAATTGGTCCATGGATCACATGGTAATTGGCACAATTCTAAAAGGTGCACTTGAGTCAGGATTGTGATCCTATATGGGTGGCCTGATATACCAGAAAGAAAAAAGAAAAAAAGAAAGTGACCAGTTTTCTTGAGGACACACTAGTAAGGAATCTGAATGTCAAGTCTGACACTGGAGCAATTTCACATCTCCCTTTAAATTAAGTGAACCAAGTTGGCTGACGTGACTCATTAAAGCAGCTTTGCAGCCCAGATTATCCTATGTAGCAGGAAAGAGTGACTATCATTCCAAAAAAGGAATTTTCTCTCCTTTTTTAAAAAATCAAATACATTCTGCAATAATGCACAGTCTTTTAGGAATTATTGCATTTCCATGATTTTATGTAAGTAATTGCACTTGAGAAAACTCTCCCAGAAAAATCTCTTAAAACCAAAATGAAAAATCAACAATATTTTCTCTCTAATTTTATCATGAACAGAGAATGAACACAAACTGTGGCTATAATGATATATTATGGAATTCCCAGGTAGAGATCTCGTGGGAACATGGAAGTAACAAAAGCGATGATCCTATTTTGATTGTTTTAATAAATTAGAGCATCACAGTATAAAACAAATATTTAGAATCCAAGCCTAGTTTTACTCAAAAGACCGAGAGCTTAAAAATAAAATTCCCACTGCTGATGACTGAAGAATTTATTCTACTAAAATTGGCATGCAGCTATTTCTTGTTCTACATAAAAGTATACCAAAAAAATTTCTCATTTTTTTCTTTCCCTTTTCTCAACTAATTAATTTATGTATTTCCTTTTATTCCCATACCCCAATCCTACTTCCCCCCATACAAAGTCATTCTATTTCATTTAATGTATATTTACTTTTACAAAATTCACATTCTTACAAAATGCATATTGTTGTTTAGTACAAAAGGACTTCTAGTATTTATGAATGGTGTTATGTTGCATATTTTTAAAATATATACATATTTGTATATGCCCAAATATGAATATTTGATGGCTCCTTATTTCATTGATGTGCAGATTTACAGAAATGAAACTGATCTTTGAAGTCAAATCCATCCATCTTCTGAGGATGGCTTTGTCTATTAGCTCATCCATGACAGAGAGGCCAGATGTCCAGCTAACTAAAACACCCTGAGAAACAGGAATCTCAGAACTTGTAGGAGACTAATTTCATGTTGTTTCTAAATCAAAGCCAAGAGAAGCCTCTTCCTTCTCCTGGGCTGACATGCCATCCATCCTATCAACTCAGCATCTCAGCCATGTGCCATCCACAAGGGGATTAGAAATCCACCAAATGTGTATGTGGTCAGTGCACCAGAATCCATTGCAGCATCACAGCACATTAGACATCTCAGCAGGCATCATACTGTCTCCTGGTTTCCCAAGATGAGATTTAGGGATTGGATTTTTAAAGACCTAATGATTGACATCCTGATTAACTCAGCATCCGTCAGGTCATTTCCTTATTCAGAAATTGTCAATGGCTCCTTAGTTTCTGTTGCATTATGTTTTACTTCCTCTGCCCAGCTTTCAGTGGCATTTCTCATTGAGCCTCTTTTTTTTATTTTTTAAACTTCTTTTATAGTATAATATAACATATATACAAAGCAAAGAAAGAAAAAAACAACACACACTTCAACTAGTAACTACAGGACAGACCCCAGAGTTCATCATGGGCTACCATTCCATCATCTCAGATTTTTCCTTTCAGCTGCTCTAGAACACTGGAAGTTAGAAGGAATATATATATATATATATATATATATATATATATATATATATATATATATATATATATACATATTCATCACAATTGATTTTTTTTTCTTTTTTGTGAAAAATAACATATATACAAAAAAGCAATAAATTTCAAAGCACAGCACAATTAGTTGTAGAACAGATTTCAGAGTTTGGTATGGATTACAATTCCACAATTTTAGGTTTTTACTTCTAGCTGCTTGAGGGTTCTGGAGACTAAAATAAATATCAATATAATGATTCAGCAATCATACTAATTTGTTAAACCCTACCTTCTCTGTATAACTCCACCATCACCTTTGATCTTTCTCCCACTCTTTAGGGTAATTGGGCTATGCCACTCTAACTTTTTCAGGTTGAAAGAACCTGTTGATAATATGGGATAGTGGGGTGGAACTAGTTGATGTTCTGGAGAGGCTGGCCCCTCTGCATTTCAAGACTTATCTGGTCCATAGTTTCACATCTTAGTACATTTATTCCTCTGTTTTACTCTTCCCCAACATACCTGCCACTAGGAGTGGGTATTCTCTTCACTCTCACATGTACACTCTGCTTGTTCCTATCTTTGCTGCTTTTCTCACTTTGCTCCTTGCTCCTGATATCTCTTCCTCTCTCTCTTACGAGACCCAGTGCAACTTCTACTTCCTGTGTAAAGCATTAAAGACACACAACAAGGGAGGAAAGAAGTGCATGGGGAAAAGCAGATGAGGGAAAATGCGATATATGATCACAGGCATGCATGGTAGAGTCGTGACTGTCTTGGTTGCAAGCAACTGATTCCAACTCTAGTTAACTTAAGTTGAGGAATTTAATATAAGGCTGTCATGTATGTCTTAGTTTGCCAGGGCTGCTATGACAAATACCACATACTGGTGGGCTTAACAACAGGAATCTACTGCCTTATGGTTCTGGAGGTTAGAAGTCCAACATCAAAGTGTTGGGAGGGCCATGCTTTTTCTGAAGTCAGTAGCAATCCAGTGGTGGCTTGCCAGAGATCCATAACTCAATCTCTACCTCTGTCATATGGCCATTTGTCTCCTTCCGTCTTTTACTGTTACTGTGTCCCAATTTCCTTCACTTAAAGGACTCAAGTCATATTGGATTATGGTCTACTCTCATGCTGTTTGCCCCCATCTCAATAGGATCTTCAAAGACCCTATTTACAAATGAGTCCACACCCATGGGTCCAGGGGTTAAGACTTGAGAAGTCTTTGTGGGGAATTTGATTCAACCCATAACAAAGTAGATCATAGAATTTCTGGTAAAAAGCAAATAAGCAAAAAACAAAGCAAAACAAAACTAGAGAACTAGATTTGGCAAGCAGAGTAGGAGCTAGAGAGCAAGGAGTAAAGCTGAGATGTACCATGGAATCATCTCCTTTGGTGCCACCACCCCCAGTAGATCCTCAACATACCACTGCTCCCAGTAAGGGGGCACCACTGAACTCCTGCCACCATAACTCATTTCTCAACTCCCAATATGTCTTTGATTCACTTCCTTAAAATTCAGAGTCTTGGGCAAAGGCATCTGATTCCCAGGAAAGGGGGAGAGGGAAGAAAGCCTCCTGCATCTTCCTGCATCAGAACTGAGGCCCTTCTTCCCACCCAGTCCCACATCATTGGAAGCTTGAGACTCTGAGTAGCCAGAAACAAAATATTTACTATAGGTTATTAGAAAATTAACTTGCACTTTTTGATGTGGGTCCATACTTCATAACCCAACAACACAATATACATTTTAGAAAGTTTGTGAAAGCATCTCAATCAAGATTCTTGGTCATAGAGGGAAAGCCAAAGTATCTACAACTCTCTGAAAACACGATAATTTACCAAAAAGGAGCTTAACATGCTAATAATATTTGACGGTTAAAAAACAATAGGGAATGGTACAACCACTTTGGAAGGCTGTTTGGTGGTTCCTCAAAAAGCTGAATATAGAATTGCCATATGACCCAGCAATACCACTGCTAGGTATCTACTCAGAGGACATAAGGGCAAAGACACAAATGGACACTTGTGCACCAATGTTTATAGCAGTATTATTTACAATTGCAAAGAGATGGAAACAGCCAAAATGTCCATCAACAGAGGAGTGGCTAAACAAACTGTGATATATACATACGATGGAATATTATGCAGCTGTAAGACAGAATAAACTTATGAAGTATGTAACAACATGGATGAACCTTGAGAACATTATGCTGAGTGAGACTAGCCAAAAACTAAAGACCTGTATGGTCTTACTGATATGAACTGACATTAATTATTCCAGTGAATAAACTTGGAATATTTCGTTGGTAACAGAGACCATCAGGAGATAGAAATAGGGTAAGATAGTGGGTAATTGGAGCTGAAGGGATACAGACTGTGCAACAGGACTGAATACAAAAACTCAGAAATGGACAGCACAATACTACCTAACTGTAATACATTTATGTCAAACACTGAACGAAGCTGCATGTGAGAATGATAGAGGGAGGGCTGGGGACATAAATGAAATCAGAAAGAAAGATAGATGTTAAAGATTGAGATGGTATAATCTAGGAATGCCTAGAGTGTATAATAATAGTGAAATATACAGTGTACAAATTTTAAAAATGTTTTTGCATGAGGAAGAACAAAGGAATGTCATTATTGCAGGGTGCTGAAAATAGATGGTAATTAATATTTTAAAATGTCATCTTATGTGTGAGACTAAAGCAAAAAATGTTTATTTGTTACAAAATTTGTATTTTGACTAGTGCATTTCCTAATATAACTTATGTAGATAGTTTGATTGAACTTATGATTCCATAAGTACTTGGAATCTCAGGTAGGACATGAGATTTTGTTGGTTTGTCCAGAGTGATGCCCGGATGAATCCCAGAGTGATTTGATCAGTGAGTGGAAAAGTATCTGCAGAGCCCCTTTGGGGGATTGTGAGAATGGGGAGAAATTCAACTTCCCCAAGCTGAATTCTTGATATTCTCACAAGCAGTGTGGACAACCAAAGCTATAGGCTGAGCCCCCAGTCTTGGGATTTGTTCATACGAAACTTAACCCACGAAGGATAGGTCAAGTCTACTTAAAATTTAGGCCTAAGAGTCACCCCCAAAAGAGCCTCTTTTGTTGCTCAGATATAGCCTCTCTCTCCAGCCAACACAACGAGCAGTCTCACCACCCTCCCCCTCTCTGCGTGGGACATGACTCCCAGGGGTGCGGACCTTCCTGGCAAGGTGGGACAGAGATCCTGGAATGAGCTGAGACTCAGCATCAAGGGATTGAGAAAAACCCTAGAATGAGCTGAGAATTAACATCAAAGGATTGAGAGAACCTTCTGGACCAGAAGGGGGAAGAGTGAAATGAAACTAAGTGTCAATGGCTGACAGATTCCAAACAGAGTCGAGAGGTTATCCTGAAGGTTATTCTTATGCATTAAATAGATATCACCTTGTTGTTCAAGATGTAGTGGAGAGGCTGGAGGGAACTGCCTGAAAATGTAGAGCTGTGTTCCAGTAGCCATGTTTCTTGATGATGATTGAACAATGATATAGCTTTCACAGTGTGACTCTGGGATTATGAAAACCTCGTGTCTGATGCTCCTTTTATCTACCATATCAACAGATGAGTAGAACATATGGAATAAAAATAAATAATAGGGGGAACAAATAAATGAATAAATTTAGTTTGAAATGCTAGTGATAAATGAAAGCGAGGGGTCAGGGGTATGGTATGTATAATCTTTTTTTTCTGTTATTGTTTTATTTCTTTTTCTGTTGTCTTTTTATTCCTTTTTCTAAATCGATGCAAGTGTTCTAAGAAATGATGAATATGCAACTATTTGATGATATTAAGAATTACTGATTATATATGTAGAACGGAATATGTTAATGTTTTTGTTTGTTAATTTTTTAAAATTAATAAATTAAAAAAGATAAGAAAAAAATTTTTAACAAAACAATAGGGACTGTGAGAATAGGGTCTTGCACTTCTTTGGTGTTTCCTAGCACCCAGAAAAAAACACAAGGAGGGTGGCAGTGAACATCAATAGCCTCAATTACAAAGATGGTTTTATTCATCAGTATTACTTTTCCAACTGGACCCACTTGAAAAGTGTTTGTCATTTCAGACCTTTTACATGATTCTTTTCCAGAGCCTAAAGAGTTAAGATCCACTTGCCATTCTTAGTGAGGTAGAGTCTCAAGGCCATCCATGCAGAGTTCAATGTCATTCTCATGAGCACACCTGGAGATGTCTCCTGCTGCCATTCACACAGAGGCAGGTGTTAAGGCCATAGATGCTCTGTCTTGCTCAAACAGTTGTCTTATTGCAGGCCACAGCCAGTACCAGCCTAGTGAGCTATTATTATTGGAGAGCATAGTTTAGGAGAGAACTGGACCCTAAACTAGATCTTGTCATTGCAGTAAGGCAGCCTCAGCATACCCCTAGAAAACCAGTCAGAACTGTAGAGGAGGAGGGAAGGAAGGAAGAAAGGAAGGAAGGAAGGAAGGAAGGAAGGAAGGAAGGAAGGAAGGAAGGAAGGAAGGAAGGGAGGGAGGGAGGGAGGGAGGGAGGGAGGGAGGGAGGGAAGGAGGGAGGGAAGGAAGGAAGGAAGGAAGGTAGGTCAGCACAGGGTCCGGAGACTACAGCAGCCATCAGCATTAGTCTCAACAGGAGAAGAATAAGATGCCACAGGAACTGCTGGTTGCTTAATCAACATCTGATCTTCCCTTCCTCCTTAGTAACTGAACACTAACCCCATTCAGTTCAGCAATGTACCCATGTAAAAGTTTACACATTACAGACACTCTTGCATGTAGTAGTGGACAAAGGAGATGCAAGGAGAAATCATCGACTGGAATTTCTGGGAAATCCCTCTAAAATTATTTGTCCTTTCCTTTCTTCTTGCTTGGAATATAGACATAATGGCTGGATTCCTGCAGCCATCTTATAATGCTGAGGATATAAACATTAAGTAAGTCAGGCAGAAAGATAAAAGGACTCTGGATCCCTGATGACTCCATGAAACCACCATAGCAGTCCTGGACTGCTTACCTCCATGCTCTCCTTTATGTGAGGGAATAAACCTCTGATTTGTCAATGTCATGTATTTGGGTCTTGGTTAACCTAATAATCCTAACTCATAGTAGGGACAAAACAGAGCACGAAGACATGTGAGACAGATGTCCAAGAAGGGAAGCAGTTGCACATGTTGGAAAAGAGGATCAGCAAGGAGCAGGGCTTTACCCACCCAGATCCTGCAACGCAGAGCTCTCACTACAGGCCACTGGTAAGGTTACAAGTTGGAACTTTGTCCAACAAGCTAGACAACATCAAGATCCAGACTTTGTGCACAAATAAAAATTGGACCCCAGGAACAAATAAAAACACAATTATCAGAACCAGCTGTGACCCAAGAACAAAGCCATATGAGTGGAAAAGGGAAGTCAATGCCAATTCTTAAATTCCTCCTGTCTGCAGTCAGAATTGGGTCCAGAAACAAGAGTGAGGACAAGTGTGTGGGCAGAGGACAAGTGGCTTCAGCCACAGGAGAGTCGATGCAGGATGATGAGGCTGGGGAACAGATAAGGCCATGAGAGAAGTTTCCTCCCACTCTGATGGTGAAGAGCCACATCCCCACAAAAGGGTCAACTCACAAGATGTCCTCCTACAAGATCCTTCAAACCCCATTTCCATCTGATCCCTCACAGCAAAGGAGCTGGGCAGAGGAGGGAGACAGAAAGGAGCTCCAATGACGGGAAGGAGAGCCAGTTGGAGGAGGCTGTGACAGGGGAGGCTGCCCCTGCCCCCTGCCCCTGGGGGATCCTGTTCCTCTGTGCTTCTGTGTGGCCCTCCTGCTGGTGTTGAATCCCAAGAGGGCCAGTTCCCCTGAGGGCAGCTGTGCTTTTTCCCAATGCTTGAATTAGAATGTTGCAGTTGCACTTAACACTATACCTGATTAAAATGGCTTAAATGCCAAAGGCATCTCTTATTTAACTTAACGAGAAGCTGAGGTAGTTTCTTTCAGGTTTGGTTAATTCAATAAGTTACCCAGGACTTCCATCTGCCATCCTCAGCTTACTGACTTTCAACCTCAGTTTTGTCCTCCATGGTCCCAAAATGACTGCCACCATTCCAAGCATCACATCTGTATGAAAGCCTTTCTCAGACCTCCCCTTGTTAACTGGCTAAAACTGGGCCATATGACTTGGCTGCAGGAGAAAATGCCAAGGTAAGTATTTGGCATTTTTCAACTCTTCTGTGAGAAGTGGCTTCTGCCAGTGAAGAAAGGGGATAGAAATGGATGTCAAGTAGACAACCAATGGTGTCTGCCATGGGGAGAACAGGCACTGCTTTAGAAAGGAGAAGGAACGGCTATATTTGAGGCCCTGGAAACTGTCTAGAGACCACTGCCATGGGAATTTGCCTACATGCTTAAAGAAGGTGGGATAGAAAAAATTCTTCTCCTACCTGAAGAATTGTCAGTCAAGTGTGCTACATTATCCTTGGTGAAGGGGTGGGCCTGTCGTCTTGGCACTAAGAAGTGACTTCCAGTGTCACAAACCACTCAGAAATCTTCCATCAGCTCCCTCCCTACTGCCGCCACCCACTCCCATTTGCCATGAGCAGCATGCTTGCTTTAGTCCACCTTCTGATCAAATGGCCTCTCCTAAGTTCCTACTGCATAGAAATTCTGGAGCCACTGAGGGCAATTAAATAAATTATCCTCTCTTGATATTTGAGTCTCAAACAAAGGACATATACAGGAAATGGTTGAAGCTAATATATTCACTTTTAGTTGCTCTGTATATACCCTAGCACATGTCTTTCTGGTGGTTGTTCAAATCTTTCTTCAGATATGTGAACCACTCAATATCCTTTTAACAAACTCCTTTTCAGGTTAAGGTCAGCAGAATTTCTGTTGCTTGCAATCAAAGAATTGTCATGATTGGGATACCACCTGTGACTCCTGCTAGCAAACGAGAGCTGAGAAGGGTTATAACACCCATTGTTAAAAACACCATTCTAACTAACCCTATAAAACAAAAGATCTTAAAAAGCCGATTTACGAACAACTTTCATGTTTTTAGGCCATGTTTTTAACACTAAAATCAGCCCATCAAGGTGAAAAACAAAACATTTACCTGAGGTCTCAAAACAATTAACACCCTCAACTGATTCGTCTATCTGATTTCTTAGTAAACAGGTATGAACCCAGTCTTCCAGCCCACTATATCCTCATGCTAGAAAATTGCATGACAACAATGCCCAAACCTCCTTCTGTCTCTGAAGGAAAAGAACACATTAATTTTATCAGTGCACTCACAGCTAGGATGATTTTTCCACTTCACTCACTTCCCCCTGGAGACTTAGCCAAACAATGTCTCTCAATTGTGAGAAACAAAATAGAAAGCAATTACTATTAGGAATATTAAACTTTAATCTTAGCTTTTTTAATGACACTAAAGTCTTTTCTCCAAAGAGAAAAGAGATCTCCAGTCAGGTGCTCACTCCTGACTACAAAAGAAACCCACACTGCCTCTGTGAAGCAGGGATTAGGAGCCAAGGGCCATGATAGACAGCCAGCTCTATGGAAGTAACAATATCTCATTACCCTGCCTCAAATTCCTGCACCGCTAGAGTAATCTCATCACTAGGACCATCCAGACTGAGAGCCCACAAAAATATCACCCTATCAAACAAAGCTGGCTTTGGTTATGGGCATGGATAGCAAGCTGCAAGGTGCTGTCACAGTCTTGGGGTGGGGAGGGTTGGGGGGACCTTGCATATACAATCACAAATCAACGCCTCAGCACCCTGGGAGGAAAATCTGGAAAGACACTTGTGTGTTAGAGCTTGCCTGTTGTGAGAAATGGCCTGATTGTAACTTGGGCACCATGCTCGTCTCCTGACATCTGCATGGTATAATATCCTACTATAGCCCCTCAACCCAATATTCAATTAAAGAAGGGTTTCTTAGCAACCAAAACAATATTATTGTGCAGCCGGAGGAAAAGCACCAGATCAGCTGAAAATCCAGATTCCAAGTTCTGAATCAAGACTTTCGGCCAAACACACACTCTGCCCTTAACTCAAAGAAGCCTCATGGGCCAGTATTTCACCTGGGGCTTTTCTTTCCAGCCACTGCTTTGCTGGTAACCTCAGGGGGGTGAGTGCAGGGTGGGAGGCCAACAGGCAGCTCTGGAACAAAGCACAAAGCCTGCCAGTGACTATGTTGGGGTGTGGGAGGCCCAGAAGGCATTGTCCCTAAAGAACCACCTGCCCCTTCACTGTGGCAGCAGCAATCTGCAGAGCCCAGATTGTTTCAGCACAGACCCAGGCCTCCTTGTACTTTCTCTTTTTGGGCACCTCCCTCTTGTGAAGCTTGACATAGTTTCCGTGGGTGTACCATGACATCCTAGAGCACTGCTCTTCCTGACAGCTTGGAGCCTTCCCTCTGGGAGCTGGCAGCCAGGCCCATTACCATGGGGAAATTTGCTGGAACTGAACTTGAGAATGACTTTGCCTGGGAAGAGGGACATAGTGCTGGAATTCCACACAAGGATCTTTGGAATTTCCTGGTGTGCTCTCAAAGGGAAGAAAGGACTCCAATGATTCCTTATTTCCTTCCTCCCAGCCTCATCCTCTTCTCTATGACTCTAGACTCTGGAGGAAGAAAGAAGTTCAGGCTCTAGGATCATTCCCTGAAACTCAAGGTTAGTAAGATACACCTTCCATGTGCTTTCAAAACAACCTGTGTTTCTACCTCTTGCAGCACCTATCACATATATTGAAAATTACCAATATATTTGATTTATGGGGATGAGACCATGTCTTCTTCACAGCTTATCCCCAAATGTAACATGATGCCTGGCAGAAAAAAAAGGAAGTGAAAGACTCAATTACCTTCACACACAGCACAATAAAACTGTGTCATAGGAGACAAAATGCTGTCCTTGTCCTCTTAGAGCTGCAGATAGGATAAAATAAGGAAGTGGGAGTTCAGGGATTGGAGGGGGTTGGCAGAGACAGTCGTGAGTCATTTGCATGTATTCAGAAGTTGTGGAAAGGAATTAAAGCCTCCAAAAGGGAAGCAGAGCTGCCATTCATTACCTCCCACTGTGTTAACTCCTCACCTCAAGCAAGGCCCAATGCCAGATATTGAAATGGGGAAAAAAATGTTCTTGTTTCCTTCTAAGAGCAACTCCCCAAAAGGTGACTGTTTATATTTCACTTCTGAGATTTATGCCTCATTCAGTTAGGATGCCCTTGAAAACCCAATCCAAACTAGATGAATAAATAAGGAAATTTGTCATTTTACTTAGCCAGAAGTAGCTACAACTACAGTATATCAGGGCTTTGCTTCTCTTCTCTTCTCTTCTCTTTCTCTGCTCTACTTCCTATGTGGTGTTAAACTCATCTTCAGGCTAGTTGCGAGATGGCTGCAGCAGCTCCGGGCATCACATCACACATGGCAACATTGGAAACACAAAGGGAGTGCTCTTTTTCTAAGGATTCTTTTCCCCAACAGACTGCTCATGTCTCATTGGCCAGGCCACAGGGCTCTTCCTGGACAACCTAGTCAGGCAAATGGAATTATCCTCATTGGATTAAGTTCTTTATCTGGAATGAAATGAAGGTGGGAAAGGAAACCACGATGGCCACTGCATAGCCCCATGATGGATAATTCCCACTCTGTTTCTTGGCCCCTTGCTGTTCCCACACAGAGACAGTAGTAGGTTAGGAAAATCCAGAATATAGACAATGAATTATACTATTCTTTGTTACAGCCTTTAAGTTGTTACGGTAAATCTAATCAATTTTGTAGCAACTAATAATTATTTACCTTGTGAAATCAAATCTGGTTTGTAAAGAAAGACCCAGCTTCCACAAAAGAATCATCTAATATTTGTCCTTTGAGGAAAACGGCAAAATGTCCCTTCTCATCACCTAGCCTGTCTTTCCAAAATAGTTAAGATCAGCTGAGAGTTGTACAGTCTCTCACACATAGTTGGAGCCCAATAGGTAAAAGAAGATTACCAGTTACTTCAAAAACGCTTAACTTTACGGGAAAAAAAAGGAAGAATTTAAGGGAAATCTAGGTGGTGATTGAGCGCTAAACAGAACCAATGAAAGCTAAGCAACAGATTGATAAATTAGATGTTCTCCTTCTGCAATGATTATATCTAGATTTTGACAGGTCACTCTGTCTACAGGTGACTATATAGTTTCTTTGCAAACAGTTTGGATTATTTCATAAATTGGGGAAAAAATGTTATAGATACTGTCCTACGATCCCCAAGGAAAACGGGGCTGGACTTACGTGGCCCAAGTCTGCCATGCCTGTAGCCTCTGTGCAAGCAGCTGCCCTGTTCCTGGGACCTGCAGAAGGGGACATCTTCCGTGTTTAAAATAACATTGCCCCTCTCCCCAGTCATGTTGTATTGGAATACAGATGGACGACCAATCCACACAGAGCCAATCACTCCACTCACCCATGACATCTTGCAGCAAAGATATGGGATATGTAGCCAGATTCTTTTTGTGAGAAATCAGAACTGTGAAACTCAATCAGCAAGTTAGCTACAAAAACTGTATCCAAAAGGATGCAAAGACAAAGCTTCTACAATAGCTTTGACTAGTTACAGTAGGGATGAAAGGAGCTGGGATGTAGAGCTGGAGTCATGGCAAGCAGCAGGAACTAAAAGGTTCTGATCAGGTGGGCATGTCTGCTTTATGAATCAGCTCAAGCAGACAAAATCTTGGTAAAACGATGCTACCATTTCTCAGAGCAGTTTGTGAAATCTTCAGCACCTTCCTTCAGGGCAAGGAGTGTGTTCTATTGGATAGCCCCAAACGCAGGGTCTTTTTTCTTTAATAGTGGATTTACGCTTACCCCAAAATTACTTATGGCCAAATCTTACCTGCAGAGTCTATGAATCAACCAGCTAAAGAAAATCACTAAGCCTGCCGCTGGGCTTCTGCTTCCAGATTTGTAGTTTGGGGGCTAAGACAAGGATGTCACTGCAGTCTTTTCAAGTGCTGTGATTCTGGTGTCAGCTTGGCCAAGTGGAGACACCCAGTTGTCTGGTCAGACAAGCCTGGCCTGGTCTTTGCTGCAAGGATATGTTATGGCTGGTAGGTAAACCAGAAGGCTGGTGTATTAAATCATCAGTCGGTTGATTGCATCTGTGGCTCATTACATCTGCAATCAAGTAAGAGCTGTCATCCACCAACAAGATAATCCAATCAGTTGACAGATTTCAGGAAGGAGAGAGACTCTTTCACTACTCTTCAGCCAGCAAACCTCTCCTGTGGATTTCGTCGAGACCCTTCATCAGAGCTGCCAGCTTCACAGCCTGCCCTGGGGATTTTGGACTCTTCCAGTCCCACGGTTGTGTGACACCTTTATAAATCTCATATATACTGGTATCACCATTTGATTCTGTTTCTCTAAAAGAACCCTGATTAATACAAGTGCCAACATTCTTGATTTTCACCAACATTTTCCCTTCCACCCTGTATCAGTCTAAACATGAGGAAATTAGCTTCCCAAGAGGATCAGAACCCTTATAAGGTAGATCTCAAGAAACCTGATGAAACACTTCTAAAATTTAGAAATTGCAGCTTATTTCTATCCCCGCTCTGTCCTTGGAAAGCAGTGACCTCAGCTGGGCTATTTTGTCCCAGGCTCTCCCCCAAGCTCCTGGTCCGGGTTCCTGCCTTCAGCTCATCCTTCTGTCCCATTCCGGTCATCCTGCCAGCAAATGGTTGGGAGTCGTTTCCCAAGAATTTCCAGCCCTCAACCGTGGAGAATCCTGACTTCACTTGGCCAATGGAACCTACATACCCAATGTCAAAGGGATACCTCCTCACAGGAAATGCTCACTTGCAAACATCAACTTTCTACTTTCTAGTTTCCTCTGTTAGCTTATTTCCCACAAGCCCAGTCCCTGGAGACCCCTGGGTGCAAATACAAAGATTCACATTGAACCAAAATTCCCCTGGAAAGAAAACCAATGAAAACAATATGGATCATTCTGGGCAGTTGTGAAGAGAAAGGAAACTATTCGTGAAGGGAAAGGACAACTTGCATCTGGTTAGTGGGGATATTGGGCCCCACAATTTCCAGGCAGACACACCTCGAGCATTCCAAGGCTGTCTAAATCCTCCTTAGAGTTTGCTGCTCCCACTATCTTCCCCCTTGTCAGATGCTGAGGGTGGGGATTAGCTGTGAGAAGCTCCCCTGTTTGGGAGGCATGTTGGAGAGTACAAGTGTGCCCTCTCCATCACCGCATTTTCAAATGCCTATAGAAAGTGTCAGGAAAAATTAGGTAAAATGGTTTCCGAAATAAAGGCCCTGGTCAAAGGGAAATAGCAGGAGTGCTTTATTTCCCACTTACTAGGAGGACCCATGGATTACACTTTGGGATTCAGGACAAAGCAAGGTGGGTGGCTGGCCAGCTTCAAGGGAAAACACATGCAAGGCAGGCTTTAGAGCATCACGTGAGCTATTTTCCATAATCCCTCCTCACTGACAGATGCATACATTTAGGAAGGATTTGGGTTCTGCCAGGTAGATGGAATTGAAACCTCTCATGAGGAAAAATGATAAAGGAACAATGTCTATAGTTCAGCAGCTTTTCTGGGAAGAGTTGTTTCACAAAAGCAGCAGCCTGTGCTCCGCATTTGATGACTGCCTGGCTGCCCATGGGTTTTCAGCACTGGTTTCTAACATGAGCCGTCCAAGGCCACTCTTGCTCTAAGAGGGCCACGGTCCAGCTGGGGGGGGCAGGCGGGGTGACCAGGCATGTAGGCACCTTGGCACCGCCCCGTCACTCAGCCTCTCTGAAACTCAGTTTCCTTCACTCCAAAAGGCAGGCAAAAAATAGAAATGCTTTTTATGAGGATACAGAGAAATGGGAGCTCTGACACTGGCGGGAATGGGTACAACCACTTTGGAAAAAAGGTGGCAGTTTTTTAAAAAGCTAAACATTGCATGGCCCAGTTATGTACCCATGAGAAGAGAAAGTCAATGTCCCTGCAAAGTCCTGTACGTGAATCTTATAACAGCTTTCTCTGTACTGGTCCCAGGCTGGAAATATCCCACCTGTCCATGAACAAGTGAATAAACACACTGTGGGTGGACTGAATGAGTGTGAAGATTTCTCAATAAAAATATTAAAAAAAAAAACAAGTGAATAAACAAATTATGGTCCAGCCAGACAATGGAATACCACTGAGCGAAAAAAAAATACTTCTGATGCATACAACGACATGGGTGAATCTCAAACTAATCATGCTGACTGAAAGAAGCCAGATCAAAAATTAGAGTGCATTCTGTATAATTTCATTTATATAAAATTCTAGAACATGCGGACTAATCTGTAACTGCAAAGTGTATCAGTGGTTGCCTGGTGTTGGGTTTGAGTTACGTCTCCCCCTAAAAGACTCTGAAATCTTCATCTGTTTTCCTGGGGGGTGGAAACCATTTGCAAATAGCATGTTTGAGTAGGTTGAAGAGAATCAGGGTGTGCTCTCCTTTGTCAATAGGAGCGTTGAAGATCTCATTTAGGTGTGGACAAACTGAAACAGGGTGAACCTTAATCCTTATGACTGTAGACCTCATAAAAAAAGAGGAAATTTGGATACATTTAGTAGAAGCCAGAATTGGATGAAGTTGGAGAGCAGAGAGAGATTGCCCGGTGATGGAGAATCACCTCCGCCAGGACCCTACCAGCTCTAGCAGAAAGCATAGCCTTGCAGACATCTTAATTTGGGATGTTCAGCCTTCAGAATCATGAGACAATTCATGCTTGTTTAGGCCAGCCCATTGCGTGGTATTTGTCTAGGGATGGTGGGGCAGCAAGGAGGAATTACAGAGGGGCGCAAGGAAACTTTGAGGAGTCATGAGTATGTTCATTATCATGATGGTGATTTCACAGGGGTAGACCTATGTCAAAACTTATCAATTATACACTTTCAGTATGAGCAGTTTATTTTATACCATTTATACTCCAATAAAGCTGTTTTGAAAACATAAGAATTTTTCGCACTTTTCATGGAATTGTTTCTGGTTTATTTTTTGAGGCTGAAGCATCTATCACCTTCTCTGGGAAGGCTTCTTGATCACTCCCCACTCTCTTCTATACATACACCTGTTCAGGCCTCCTCTGCACTCACTCCCACCCACCTCTCTAGCACAGTACTTACTATGATATTTTGTACTGACTGGTCAGCTTGTCTGGTACTGAAGGGCAGGGCTCCACCTTTCTCTGTGATCTTGGCACCTCCCATGGTGTCAGGTACACAGATGCTCAGTGTTTCTTGAATGAATGAATCAATCAATCAATATTCAGTTTGCATCTTTTAAAACACTAAATAGCTGGTTAGGGACATAATACAGGCCTAACATTCAATAAAGGATAGATGGATGGATGGACAGATGGATAGAGAGATGAATGGATGGATGGATGGAAACTCGCTGGTTTGACCACACTCAAACCTGTCGGATCTGAGACTGTATTTCCCCACGGCCTGGAGTCGGCTTCTGAAACCATTCTCAACCTCTAGCCAACAGCCATGGTGTCCCAGGCCAGCAGTGTGGACCTCTTGCTTCCTCCTTATCAGGTATCCACTAGGTCCAGTCTGCCCCAGGGCCCTGGTCTAGTCTCTGTTGTGACATCAAAATTTTTCCCAAGCCTTTCCAAATCAATATTTCACTTGTAGAATGTTCTACTTTATCATGATGCTGAGGGGGGAAATGGAATAAATTATTCCAGTCTGATGCCTTCTTTTCTTTCTAATAAACCCCAATTTCTCATAGTATAATTAAAAGGAAAATATTAGCGCACAAACAGCATTACAACATTGACTCACTGTGTTTGGTAGACTTTCCTTTCTAAATCCACATCAATAGGCAATTTAACAATAGGAGAAATCTCAATGGGAGTTTAACAGATGAAATTAACACAGTGCAAAGCTGTGGACTAAAATATTTCTTTGCCCATGTAATTACTTGCAGTCACCGTTGTGTAAAACCCCCATCACATTACAGGATTTGTTGTATATAAATTGAAGACTAAATGGTTGGTAGCACCTTTCAGCTCTGCAATGCTGGAAATAAGTTTTTTAATAGGAAATTAGATTAGTAATATTCTAGTCAACAAAAATGTGGGAAAATTCTGCATAGAGATGAGAAAATTATTCATGCAAAGAGACTTTTAGAATCAAGAATGAACAATTGTTGAAATTTTGTGAGGGGTTATTGACGAAAGAATTTCTCTACCCTTCTCCTGGCCAAAGACCAGGGTAGAAAAAAAATGACTCTCTATATATTTATCATAAATTCCACCTTAATGAACGTTCTAGATAATGACAATACTGTCCCTTCCTCCACAGCTCCTGACAGTTATGTGTCACCTGTAAAGTTTGAACTGGCTGTAGGACAATTACAGTGCCTCCTGTATCCTAATCCATGGGGTGTAGATGAGAAGGTTTTGTAAGATCATTAGCACGTGGTCTCTGGAGGGACGGGGGTGGGGGGCACAGGGCAGGAAGGGGAGCTCTGGGTGACTAACCGCCTTGCCCCAGCAAATGAACCTGGCTGGGTTCTAAGAGCTGGGGTTAATGGACTTTACCTGCTGTTATATTATAAGCCAGGAGTGAAGGGAAATTGACAGTTGGCCCTCTCTCTCATCCCAGAAAAAGTGGACATGGGAATCTAGTACAGAGTATCCAGGATCCGGTATGGAACAGAGGGTCAGGACAGAGAATAGAAATTAAAGGTCAGTCATGGAGGTGCCAAGTGCGAGGCCAAGGAGGAAGAGGATTGAACATTTCATTTTTGGAGGCAACATCTAGAGGGAGCCTTAGAGTAGGGGCAAATCTAGATTTTTGTGGAATGTGGGCAATTGGAAAAATAGAATAAAATTATACAATTACGTGTAAGGCCTTGGAAGGGACTCTGATTAAGCTTCTTGTGCTACCCTGTTGTGGTAGTTTGAAACTACATGTACCCAAGAAAAACATGTTCTTAAACTTAATCCATCGCTGTGGATGGGAATCCATAGTAAGGAGGAACTTTTGATGCAGCTACTTCAGTTAAGGCAGGGCCCACCTCCATCAGGATGGGTCTCAATCCTCTTACTGGAGACCTATATAAGTAGAATGAAATTCAGACAGAAAGAGAGAAAGCCAGAGGCAGCAGCCAGAAACTGAACATCAACAGAACCCAGAAGGGAAGGAAGAGCTCAGGAAATGCCACCACGTGCCTTGCCACATGACAAGCTAAGGACCAAGAATTGCCAGCAGCCAGTCCTCCCCAGAATGCAACAGTCTTTGGGTAAAAAAGCGTCAACTGGATGATGCCTTGATTTAGACTTTTTCCCAGCCTCAGACCATGAGTGAATAAATTCCCGTTGTTTAACCCAACCCACTTCATGGTATTTTCTTGAGCATCCCAGGAAAATGAAACACCTGTGTGTCCACCTCTGCCCACAATACACCTTTAAAAAGGAAGGAAGCCTTTTGTGGAGTCTGCCATCCATGCATGGGAAGAAACTTACGCCAAGAGATTGACTGCTTTTTTGCCCTGAGGTTGAGCGACATGGAGGTCATAGGAAAAAGCACGGCCACAGGGGCTGGTCCCTAGACAAGGTCACATGAAATTGACTGGCCCTGAGCAGCCATCTTCCACCACAAATGGAAGCGATAGTGTTTGAATTGCCAGATGATCCAGGCCTACAGACAGCTGGGCAGCCTCTTATAAAATAGCCATTCAGAGATCTGAAGTGAGGGACAGAAAAGCAAGGAACTAGGTAGAATTAAGTGCCAAAGAAACCTGAGCAAAACATGTATGGCCCTCTCCTCCTCCAGTTGTGCCACTCTTGGGATAGTTATGCCCTGTGTCCAAGGATGAAATGGCTAAAAGGGGTGTATAGGTACCCAGCCAGACAACTCATGAGAGAGAGAGAATTTAGCAACCAGAGCTGTTGATTAGAGCATGCCAGCCCTTTGTATAGAAAGTTTTCAGACTGTGTAGGTTCAGCATCTTAGTATGTCATGAAACAAAGGATTGATTATCTGGAGCCACATAGCCTAGTTTGAATCCTAACACTCTAGCTGTGTAGACTTGGACAAATAATAAACCTCTCTGTGCTCAGTTTTCACATCTGCAAAATGGTGATTATAATAGTGTGATGGTTGATTTCATGTGTCAGCTTGGTTAGGTTATGATGCACAGTTGTTTGGTCAAGCTGCACTGTCCTGATTGTTACTGGGAGGATATTTCATAGATAGATTTTTGTCTGTAATCAGTTGATTGCATCTATGGCTGATTGCATCTACAATCAACAAAGGAGATTGCATTTAGCAGTGAGATGAGTCTCTGCATTCAGTCAATTGGAGGCCTTAAAGCAAGACCTGAGGATGTCAACAGTCACAAAGAAGAATTTCTATTTCTACTTCAGCTAGCCCCTTCTCCTATGGGATTCAAATTTACCATCAGTGAGTTTCTAACTTGAAGCCTGCTCTACAGTATTCAGACTTGCCAATCCCCATGTTTGCATGCACCAATTCCCATAACAAGTCTCTTAATATTTTTTGTTGCTCTAGGGAGTCCTGACTAATACAAATCATATCTAACTCATGGGATCTTTGTATATTAATACACACAAAGCATTAAGAACAGAGTAATACTCAATAAAGATTATTATTATTATCTGTTCTGCTAAATGATGATAATGCAGTTATTCAAACCAATGGATCCTAAATGTCATGTTCTTTAGCTAGGGACGCTTTCTAAGACAACCTTTTATTGAAGTATAACATATGCATAGAAAAATGCAGAAATTATAACTCCACAGCTTAATACATCTTCACAAAGTAACTACCAGCTAGATCAAAAGTAGAATATTGTCATGACCTGAAGTGCTCTTATAAATGTAGATTCTCAAGCTTCTATTTATAGTTTATGATAATGGAGTAAGTCTTAGAATTCCCAGCTGCCCTAATAAAAGCACCTACTGGGGACCTGGAATGGTACCCAAAAAATATGGGCTAGCATATCACTCAGGTCATAGTTACTGAATTGTCTAATTAAATTTAAATTGAATAGAGGTTGAGATATCTCAGTACAATCACAGGTCAGATTTTATCCATAGCAGAGACTGCATTTGAAAAGGGTCTTATATTATCAAACTATTGCTCTATAACAGATTAGCCCCTATTTTGGTTTGCTAAAGCTTCCAGAATACAATATACCAAAAATGGAAAGGATTTTTTAAAAGGGAATTTATTAAGTTGCAAGTTTACAGCTCTAAGGCCACAAAAATATCCAAATTAAGGCACCAACAAGAGGTTACCTTCACTCAAAGAAAGCTGATGCCATCCGAAACATCTCTGGTGGCTGGGAAGGCACCTGGCAAGTATCTGCTGTGGTCTTTGGCTCCTGGACATCTCTGTCAGCTGGGAAGGCACATGCTAGCTTTCCTTCCCAGCTTCTTGCTTCATAAGTCTTCCCCAGCAGGTGTTTTCTTTCTTCATCTCTGAAGGTCTCTGGCTGTGTGGGCTCTGGAAGTGACCCACCTTGAATGTGTGGAGACACATCTCCATGGAAACCACCTAATTAAAAGGCCCCACTCACAATTGGATGGGTCGCATCTCTATGGAAATAACTTAATCAAAAAGACCCACCCAACAATATTGAATGAGGATTAAAGAACATGGCTTTTCTGGGGTATACAACAGTTCCAAACTGGCACAGCTCCCCCCCCCCCCAAATCTAGTACCTTAAAGCAGCACTTATCATCTCCATTTCCATTGGGTCAGGAATCTGGGTGAGACTTAGCTGGGTTCTCTGTTCCATGGTCCTCACCAGCTGCAATCGGGCTGTCAACTGTGGCTGCAGTTTCATCTGAGAACTTGATTGGAGAAGGATCTGCTGCAAAGGTCTCACATGTGGTTGTTGGCAACATTCAGCCCTCAGGTGTTGGACTGAAGATGCTTCCAGTTCCTTGCCCTATGGGCTTCTCCATTAGGCAGCTTTAATATGTAAGAAGAGTCAGAGAGAGCCCATGTTGGGAAGAGGAAGAGTGCACCCAGGATGGAAGTTGTAGTTGGTTATAACTCAATAATGGAACATACAGTCTATCATTTTTGCTGTTTTCCATTCATGAGAACCAGTTCTTAGGTCCAGCCTGAAAACAAGAAGAGGGGATTGTACAGGAGACATTTGCTAGGAAGTAGGGATCACAGGGAGGCATTTTAGAAGTGGTCCAGAGCGGGTCTTGTTTCTATGTTCAACACTTCTCTTTTAAACTACATAAGGAGTGAATACTGGAACCCAGGGGCTGCTCAGCACTGCATTCTTCCTCACAGCTCAGCCCTCATGCTCTGAATGCCAACTGGCTTGGTGTGATGGGCAGAGCACAGGGTTGGCTTTGGAATCCAGCTGCCAGGTGATGTCTGTGTGTCTTGAGCAAGTTACTTAAGCTTCCTCTGTGATCCAAGATTAGATATACCTTGGAGGGAATGTGAGGGGTAAATGTAATGGCATCCACAAAATGCCCAGTCTATAACTAGTGCTCAATTTATTTGATTTCCCTGACCCCATGTTCCCAACAGGTATTTGTTGCTCCATCATCATCTGGTGATGCTTTATCTCAGATGTCCTACCTCTTCCTGAAATCTTATGCTACCCCAGACTCCCAGATTCCCTGAGGCAAACATCTCTGATCTCTCCTTCACCTTGAAACCACACTGTTTAGTACTTGCTCTTCATACCTTAACCCTGGAGTTCATTCAATTTAGGGCTTCAGTGGAAATGTGCTTTTATTTTTGGCTAATTGTTTCCTAATTCTTTCATATTGGAAATGAAGTCTCCTCCTAAACAATTGGCTGTTCTAAGGTAGGGCTGTGCCCTAGACATATTTTATATTTATGTATATAGTTTGGTGCAATGTTCAGCCCATAGTATTTGTTCAATACTTGCTGAATTTATTTGAACTAGTTATTATCCCTCTATCAGAACAAAAATTGATTCAATCATTTTGCCTTGTTGCACTTCTGTTAGACAGGGAATTACACCACTGATGAGCTGGCAGGTTTCCAAAGAGTCTGGACTTGCTTGCTTTAAATTAATCAACGAATCACAAACATTTCAGAGAAGCCACCATGAGCGAGGCACCATGGGGTGTTACAAAGAAACACAAAATACAGTGTTTCCCCCAGGAAGCCATAAGACATGAGCACACAAAAAAGTTGCCAATAAGAAAAATCAAACACAAGAAGTGTTTAATGGCTAGTGTAATCGAAGAGCTCTGTGTAAAGAGAAATCAGGAGGCTGGAGTAGCTGAAGAGGATTTTATAGGTGAAGAAATTGAGTTGGGTTTTGAGGAGTGAGTAGGATTCAGGAAGACAGAATGGCTAATGGTGGGGTAAAGGGAGAAGGGAGACTTTAATACAGAGTAAGTCACGTGCTCAAGTATCAGACAGGGATGCAGGATGTGTTTTGATAGGAGGGGAATTTGGGGATAGGGTGCAATGGGAGAAAAACCTACAAGGTAAGTCTGGGTCATAGAAGGCCTTAAAGCCAAGCTAAGTGAAGTGGGACATTTTGTCATAGGCCATGAGGATCTGTGAGATTTTTGAGTTGCAGAATGATGCTAGAAGTTACCTCTGTGGAAAGTTGTTCTGGCTTCAGGGCACAGCTACAGGTGTAGTTGGTACTGAATAGTCTAGAACATTACCCCAACCTTTGACCTCTACAGGACAACCTGGCCCTGACCATTCAAGACTATTCAGGGTCAGCTCCTCAGGCTTTGTGTGTCCAGTTAATGAGGATGACCCCTCACCCTCGATTGAGCTTTATTTCTGTATCTGGCCTGCCTTTCATGGAGGGGTTCTTTTGTTGGGAAAAAAAAAAAAAAGGAAAAACAAAAGCAAAAGGGAGTCATTTGAGTATTCTTGCAGCATCTGTGTAAGCTGGGTTATTGACTAATATTCTCTTACCTGAGACTATGTCCTCACTGAGCTGCAGAATCATGAAAATTAAAGAACAAATTGACAATAGGTTTTGTACAGTGTCCCCTAGATAGTACCAATTGTTCCCCATCGTATAGAATTAAATTACTCTAAAGCACAGCTACTTCCTAAGAAACCAGATAATCTTAATAATTTAAGGAACTTAAGGAGAATAATAAGCTTAAAAAATGAATTATGATTTTGAAATGATTTATGCAACCACCATAGAAGCATGTTGGGAAATGCTCTCAGAAACATAAACCTAGAAAGGAGCTAAAGTAAATATCCTGAATGCATTAACCTAATCCTCAGGAAGTGATGGTGTTATCAGTCCAGGCCTGGCAAGGTGAGCAGGTTCTCCTGGGAACAGGATGGTCCCCTGCTCATGGAAATCTAAGAGCCAATTCCATGATCCTGGAAAAATTGTTGGTTCAAGGTCCCAGCCCAGATGCAAGAAAGTGACGAATTGGGGACCAAAGCTTGTGTGATGGTTAACTTTATGTGTCAACTTGGCTGGGTTATGTTGTCCAGTTGTTTGCTCAAATGCTGGCTTAGCTATTGCTGTTAAGTATTTTGTAGATGTTATTAGCATCTACAATCAGTTGACTTTATGGAGAGTACCCTCCATAATGTGGGTGGACCTCATCCAATTGAGTTGGGATTTAAAAGCAAGAACTGAGGATTCCAGTTACCTCAGCTCTTCTCTGAGTTTCCAGCCTCTGGGTTTCAGCTGTAAATGGCAACGTCACTCTTATCAGAAGCCGTGTGAGTGATTCCTTAAAATAAGCCTCTTTATATATATTATAAATTATACATATATCCTTTGGGTTTTGTTTCTCTGGGGACCCCTGACTGATATAACTGCTAACAGCCAGTTTTCATCAAAGGCCTCAGCCAGAGGATAGGAGGAACCAGGGGAGAGGAACAATTGGATGGGTGGTGGACAGCACGGTGCCTCTCTGTCTAGGATACTTGTTTCTGAATATCACTGAAAACTTCCTTCTAAGCCCCATGGACAGAGAGCACTGCCAGGAAATACTTTCACAGAAGAATCTGTGAAGAAGAACAACAACTTGTCGGGGCACACATTATGCTCTACACATGGGGCTAAGTGGTTGCATTATCAGTAAATCCTCTCCACAGCCCTGGGAGATAGGTCTCATCACAGGTCCCATTGCACAGATGAGGATGCTAAGACTCTAAGGGGTCATTCAAGGTCACCTAATGAGTAAGTGGCAAAGCTGGATCAGCCGACTCTGGGGCCCGTGGTCCTCACCCTGCACTCAACTGTGTCACAAGCAAGTCTGGGAACAACTACTACCCAGTACAGAGGGTGGATGGGAGGGAACTAGCGTGCCCGAGCAGTGCAGTAAGGGCTTCAGTAAACCAGAGCGGCCACAGAACAAACAGCGAATTCACACGAGGCACTAGCAGCAGAGGCAATTGCTCATCAGGCTGTAGAGTGAAGAGCCTGAGAGAACTGAGGGGTCCCAGAGAGCTGGGTGTGGAGTCTTCAAGATGGGGGTGGCAATGGGAGAAACTGTGCAGGAAGCGGACAGAATGAGAAGAGGGCCTCTCACGGAATCCAGAGTTGCACCGTTATTTCAGGGATGAACAAAGGGAAGGGATCCCAAAATCAAAACTGATCAATACTAACCAATTGCCACTGATCAAGTGTCTTAGTTTTCCAGGTTGCTATGAAAAATACCACACAATGGGTTGGCTTAACCAACAGGAATTTATTTTCTCATGGTTTTGGAGGTTGGAAAGTTTGCTTCCTCCCAACAGTCTAGCTGGCTGGAAATCCTTGGGTTCCTTGGTTCTCCCATCATATAGCGATGTCCTCTCCTTTCTCTTCTGGGTTCCACTGACATTCAGCTTTTGTCTCATCCCCATGGATTACTCTTTATAATTCTATCTAGTAAGAATTTCACTATCTCTAACTAGTAACCGTGACATAGTCTATGAGTAAGTATAATTGATCAAAATTATTTTGACCAATCAAAATAATTCTATTAATTATTCTATATTCATCAAAACAATTCTATTAAAATGTGTTGGATTTCATTAAAGATGTCTCCCAAACACAGTCACTCCAAAGTCTAGGTTATTTGTCTTCTTAAGCTTCTCTACTCAGACTTACACCCATACTTCTGTGTGAGATTGAATCATGCACCTCAACAAAAGACACGTTCATACTCAGTCTTTGCTCCTATGGGCACGATTCCATTGTACATAGGACTCTTTGAAGATATATTATTAGTTAAGGGTCTTCTAACATTCTATTTAGCTATGGCCAAACTGAACAAGGGCAGGCCTTAATCTGTAAGACCAGAAGCCTTGTGGAGAAAGGAAAAAATGGAAGCAGCCAAAGGATCCAGAAGCTAGATGTCAGTGGAAACAGGAAGAGTAGACACAAGGAGAGAGAAAGAGACTGCTTTCTGAAGGAGGTCGAGTCACAGGTTCGTGACAAGCCAGCATTAGAACTGTACAAGCTTCAAAGAAAAAGCATGGCCTTCCAAAACTGTGATCTGGAACATCTGGCCTCTGAAACCATGAGCCAATGACTTCCTGTTCTTAAGCTGAACAGTGTGTGATCTTTGTCATAACAACCTGGCAAACTAAGACAATCCCATTTCTTATAACTTGCTCCCCTTTTCTATTATTGTTTACAGAGACATTACATGTTTGTTCTAAATGTAATACAGAAAATTAGACAGATACTACAGCCTAAAAAAAATGAATTCACTACAACTTTCATGAAAGCATTCATTCAACAAACATTTATTGAGGGCCTACTATGAGAAAAAAAGCCAGAATTACCTAGGTTAATTTCATGGTCAATTAATTTCACAACGTTAACCCACCATAAGTGATGGATGTAGTGTCCCTGGGTGCCATCTGGGGACAATGGTCTGATCCAAGCCTGGAACACATTTGGAAAGATGCAGCTGAGCTGTTTGGTCAAACAAACAAACAAACAAAAATGCTGAAGCTCAATAGACATAAGAAGGACCTGTTTAGGGTACAAGAAAAACCAAAGTCAGAAATAAGACCTGAGACACCTTGTTGAGATTAAACAGATTCAAGAGGTTAACTGGGTGAAGAGATGAGCATGAAGTAGCCAGGAGCCAGAACCATTCCTCAGGGCCAGCCCAAGAGCAAGGACACAAGGTGCAATGCTGGCTTATCAAAGAACTCCAGCTATGTTTGAACCAAAGATCCAAAATCCCAACTGGATTTCAATGGATCTCAGTCCTGCAAGCGCGTGGATGAATCACTTTGGTAGGTGTTGTAATGCCGCTTTAGGAATCTCACTTTCAGACTCTAAAATGGAATTTAACCTGTGTCCCTAAAAATACCAATGGCTTTGTTCCCAGCTGATCACCCCATTTTCACAGGAAGGTCTTAGCAAAGAAAAGTAGATCTTGAAAAAATGGGCAAAAGAGAAGATGGATGGTGATTTAGCCAAACTAAAGAAGGAGACAGCATCTAAAAGGGAAAAAGAACAATAAAGGATCCATTAAAGTTACACTGTGGCAACAATCAGAAAGTACCTTCTGGCACAGACACCCCTTAATGTAGAGATTTCTTTAATGTAGGCTATTAACCATGTCGACCACCTCAGGCCTTTGCTCTCCTTTGTAAGAAACTTTTAATCAAAAAGATAGTAGCATTTCCTACCCTTCAAGGCTGATCAATACTCCCACCAGAGCCAAGAGGCCATCTGACAAAGCCAGCTTTTTGCCAGTCTGCTCCAGGGCTGGAGAGGAAAGTTGGCACTCCCAAGAAGAATATGAATCTTTGACAGTCTCCTAATGGCCAGCATTATTAAATAGTAATCATCTGGCTCAAAACTCTTTAGGCTCTTGTTATCTCAGCATTCAAAGGGCTGCATCCTTCCCTGGCTCCTGTTCTTTGTCTCATCTTCCTTATCCTCCCAAAGAGGAGCTGGAAACCTTGTACCCTAAATTCCTAGTATATGAGTTTTCTGTCTTTGGCTCACCCTCAGATTGAGCCTTGTGAAAAAAAAAATAGTCATCTTATGACTTTTAAAAAAATAGTCATAACACATTCTGGAGTTGTGATTTGGACCTGGCTTATGCTGTGGGGGGAGGGTGGTCCCTGGGTGGTTGCCATCCCATAGAGAACATCTGAATCCAGGGGAAGCTCTAGTATGCTCCCTTCACAAGAGTCCAACTCAACTGTCCACTCTGGAGATAAGCAGCAGCCATTGGGAGGGCCTCGGAAGATGAGATAGGACCCAAGTAGAATCCTTTTCTTTTCACTATTTGTGTAAATGGAAACTTTGAGCAATTCTTTTTCTGACTAAACCTTAAGATATTTTGATAGAGCCGGTAAGGAAAAATCAGGCCAAGAACTCATTTTGAGACCTTTCACTTGTCCCGCCATGGGATCGGTGAATAAGAAAAGGGGTGAGAAGGACAACAGACGATTTTTTGCTTCTCAACCAACTTGAAACGTTAAAAAAAAACCTTCTTGGGTTCTTCTTTATCGCACTGAGTTTTGTTGTTGTTTTAAGGAAAAATATAAAACTGTAAAAAGCCTCTCATAAATGCACACTGGTAGGTAGTTTCTCTAGTACCTTCTGTAGTTTAAATCACTGATCAATACTAACCAATTGCCACTGATCAAGTGTCTTAGTTTTCCAGGCTGCTATGAAAAATACCACACAATGGGTTGGCTTAACCAACAGGAATTTATTTTCTCATGGTTTTGGAGGTTGGAAAGTTTGCTTCCTCCCAACAGTCTAGCTGGCTGGAAATCCTTGGGTTCCTTGGTTCTCCCATCATATAGCGATGTCCTCTCCTTTCTCTTCTGGGTTCCACTGACATTCAGCTTTTGTCTCATCCCCATGGATTACTCTTTATAAGGCTTCCAGTAATAGAATTAAGATCCATCCTGATTCAATAGGTCACACCTTATATCAAAAGACCATCTTCAAGAGGTTCTATTTATATTGGGTTCACACGCACAGGAATTGGACTTAGATTCAGAATTTATTTTTTGCTGGGTTACATAACTCAATCAATCACAGCAAGTATATTTGGAGAGCAGTCAAAATAATTTTGATCAATTATACTTACTCATAGACTATGTCACGGTTACTAGTTAGAGATAGTGAAATTCTTACTAGATAGAAGTCAGTCTAAACACTAAAGGGCTTTAACTTAGCAATAACTTGGAAAGGGAAGGAGCAGTGAGAAGAGCTGTTTCATGGACAGAGCAGATAAGATTGAAGTCACATGGACAGACAGTATTCTCTACATTCTTGCCACCCAGCCTCAACCGTCTTTTAAAATGTGTGGATTGGGTGGGAAGGTCTATTGGGTGATAGATGGAGTGCCGATGGTTTGGGGAAATCACCCATTTATGAATGGAAATTCAACCCAAGATATGGTGGCCATGACTGAGAGCCTCTGGAATCTTCTACGGGGAGCATAATTGACTGAGAGTCCCAGCTGCTGCTCTCTGAAATGCATCCCTATCATTGTGCCATCATACCTGTTTTTCATGAACTTCTCCCAGCAAATGATCCAGGGCAGCAGGGATGATAAGCAGAGCCAGAGGATGCAGGGCATCTCTGAGGGGTGTCTTTGATTCAAGAACTCTCTGTTGGCCTTGTCAAACTTTCTTAGAACTTCACTGACAACTATGACTTTCCTTCCTCCTCTTATTCACAGCAGTCTGAACTATACCATGTTCTGATGGCTCTCCCAGGCTCATCCCTCCCCACTTTTTTCTAGAATTAACTAGATTCTAGAAACTGAAGCCCCAGGATCACAGTATATGAAGACTGTCAAATTCCTGATAGATTTCCAAATTCTCACTAAGGTTTTAGAAACCTTCAAGCCTCAGCTTAAAAGCCATTCCTCATGAACTTTCATGGGCCCGATCTAAATTATGTTCCCTCTCCCAGTTGTTCTCTCACAGCAACTTTGTTTTGAGAGCCCTTATCACAATTTGAAATACTATATTTATCAGCCCATTTATTTAATTAATAATTGTGTCTGTCTATGGGTTATTATTTTATGAGCTCATCAAAGTCTCTTTGGTTCACCATTAAAGATGACTTATACATTGTCTGGCATAGAGTAGACAATGAATAAATTAATGAATATGTCTATTATCAAGACATAGGCACAGATGGTATAAAGCAGGTTTGAGGATTTGGGCTGTAATGTAAGAAGCTATGCACCCCACTGTGAGCAAAGGGGGCCCAGAGCTCCTTGCAGTACCCTGCTTTATCACCTCAGAAGATGGTTAGAACTGCAATTCTACCTTCCTTTTAGAGGCCATTTCAATGTATTCTAACTGGTCCTGCATAGTTTTATACTTCAGGCATCAGAAACTCAAGACCTCCATACCACCCCTCATTCTGTACTCACATCCTGAAAGCCTGGTCCGTGCTTTACCTTCTTCTTGCTCTAATTGTCAACTGCAGCCTCCCCAGTAGGGGCTCTTTTTGTCATATTTTGGGCTTGGATATGGGGTAGATGTCTTTCTTATTCTTCATTGACATTTCCAGTTCCTTTGTCCTCCCTTCTCGTTAAATCCACCATCCTCCTCTTTTGAAGCTTAATAATTACACTATATTATTTATTGTATCATTCCTTGTTGCAGTTTTCCATAGATCTTCATTCTGTGAAGATTTTAGCGCCTGACTGATTATCCTCAATCTTTGTTTGCTATTGTTGATCTCAGTGGCCATGAAGAAGATCCTTCTGTTGTTCTGGTCTCTCAGTTCCTTAAACTCCTCACCTCTGTTGACTTCTCATCAACTACCCTCTCCCACGGTTGTACCTACCAGTCATTCCTCTCAACACTCCCATCATAATCTTCACTGAAAGCCCCTCCTCACTGCCAACTCTCATCCTCCAACTCTGGCAGCTCTTTAACCACAGCAGGATCCCCAATCCATTGACCCAGCAGTGTTTCAGGTCCTTCCCTGACTATTGTCCTCACTTTTCTCCTTATCCAGCTGAGATCATCATTATTGGAAATTGAGTCTCACTTCTCAGCCATACTCACCTGAAGCAATGCTAAGGCTGGCCCCCTCACTCTTCTTTGTGCATCCCAGGCACCCTCCTGTCTCAGGGTTCTGGGCTTGCCAGTCCTCCTCCCAGGCATGCTGTTCCTTCACATGTCCGTAAGGCTCTCTCACTTCCTCAGGTCTCCACTACTAGAGATCTCCCCCATTTCACTTACAGTGGCAGCCCCCTTGCTCCTTCTCATTCTCTCCCCTAGGCCTGCTTTAACTTTCTCCAGGCTGTTTCACCTTCTGAACATTAGCTAGCTAAGCTTTTATTGTTTGCTTCTCCATTGGCGTTTAAGTCTATGTTATTCCTTGTTCTATTCTGAGCATCTACAATAGTACTTGGCATACAGCGGGTGCTATGAATGAATGCATGAACAAATATGAGATAATTTTTTTTCCCTAAACTCCCTCCAAATTCTACATTAAAACTTTCAAGGCATATAAAGCTGCATCTTCTTTAAAAATCAATATCGTCTTCCTCATGGCCTTACAATTACCTTGAACAAATCACACAAATAGGATATCTCGGATTTTCAATTAATCTAGAGGGAACACCTAAAAGGATTTAAGACACGCTGCGAAGATACTGGCATAGTATACAAAGCAACCTATCAGGGATTGGAAGTCCCTGATGAGCCATCCCTTAATGAATGGAGAGAACATTTCCTGGCTTACGGGTAGGAATGCTGGAGCCAAGGGAGGTGGCTCGTTCAGCTGGATTCATTATTGGAAACGTGTTTCCTTAGCCAGCCAGTTCTTCCAGACACTGAGAGCCTGTGGCTGTCTGCCTCTCTTCTCCAGGGGCACAGGGTCAGAGGGGATAGGCCTGCAGCCCAGGAACATCAGCCACTGGCTCCGCCTTCACAACCCACAAGCAGTCCATTTAAAGGGACAGTGGTGGCAAAGGGGTCCTGCTAGCAGAGATGGGCACAAAGCCTTGTGGCCAAATAGCTAACACCAGAGAGCTTCCCGCGAGAGGAAATTCGGTCCTAGGGAGCTGGCCAAACTGCCTGCTGCTCTGAAACTGGACCAGAAAAGCAGACACTCTCAGCAACTGCCAGTGTTTCTCTCGGAGATATTGTTGACTGTGTTTGATTAGGATCTTGAATGAAAAAAAAAAAGCTACTTGTTTCATTGGGAATGTCTCAGAGCTAGAAGTTTCTTTCTGTGCACAATTAATATTCTACCTCTTTGAAGATAAATTTTTATCTCTCCAACTCTGTAAAGTGGATCATTTCCTCCTGGCTATGACTATGTCATCTCCTTACCAAAAATAAAATAAAATACAGGGAAAAAATATGTAAAGAAAAAACCTCACTAAAAATGATTTACGTTTTTATTCCCAACACAAAAAGCCTAAGAATGTTTTTAGCGCATGTCCAGCTTGAAACCCGCTGCAAACGTCTTACAACATTTTGTAACAGGTTTTTCCCATCTGTGCTGAAAGCAGCTGATGATTTAATGCAAATTATTATTGTTTTGCAATCTCCCAGCGATCTCTGCAATTTTGGATTAGCATTCGGGGGCTCTTTTGCATCTGCTTTCAGTAATTTGACTGCGAGGACTGGCTTTTTGTGTGGCCGCTCTGTGTCATGATGCCTCCCCACATCCTTCATGTTTAAGGCCCTGCACATTTTTCAGTTTTCACTGTCCTCAGTCTCATATGACACTTATTTTCCTCAACATTAAAATTTGGCTTAGAAGTGAGAATCTTCTAGTCTAAGCACCTTAATAGTGGAGAAAAGCAGGCACAGCATGGGGCCAGGTGGGCTGCAAATCCACATGGTTGCCTGGCATTTGCAGATTCAACAGAAATTTGAAATGTTTGACACATTGTGTTATCGTGACACACAGTGAAACCATTATATGTATATATACACACATATGTATGTATATATACATTCACACATGTTTATCATTTCCAAGTGTATGTAAATAGTATTGTGATTTATAAAATTCATTTTAAAAGAATTACTAATTTTATAACTCTTACTACGTAATGTGCTTACTTTTTCTAATCAACAAAATGTATAACTACCATAAGGCAAGGAATTTAAAATAAAGACAGAAATTTTTATTTTTTTGTAACATCGCTAAGTCAAAAAGTTAGATGGTCATTGGGGCAATGGGTTTTGTGCTTTGACTGAGTCACTCGCCAACTCCAAGGTGTGACAAGTTATAGCCATGGGTAAATTTGGACTGTCATTTCTCTGATCTGTTTTATGGAGTGTGGGGACTCAGAAAGGAGTGTTTTGCAAACTGTAAAGTGCCATAGACATGAATCGACCACATCAAGTGAGAAGACAGGGGCAGCAGGTGGACTCTTCATGGTTCAGATTTTGTGGGAATGCTTTGGCTGTTTGGACCAGAGTAGGAGCTTCTTGGGTTTGGATGGAAGTCAAGCCAAGCAGATAAAATTTAAAAAGCTTGGAAATGGAGTTGCAAGTTGGGACATGTGTAGGACAAATTTACTCTGGGGCTTCACAAGATAAATTTAAAGGTTTGCATTCGTCCAAAATACCCTGCATTCATTGGCAAGGCCTAATCTGGCCCATCTCTGGGTTGTTAGGCAGATGTTTTCACCCATTCCATCCCAACATAAACAACTAGAATAAGTATGGTGCCACTGACAACTGGAGCTGCATAAAAGCAGGTCAGATATGAACCAAGCCCTGAAACAGAACGTTAACCAAGGTTACGATTGGTTAAGAAATTTGCTTTGTTTTCTTTTCTGTCATTTTTGCCAGTGATGTATGACACTTTTCCCCTTGTAGTTTGCAATCAGCTGGGCCCTGAGCCATGTGAGAATGCTTTTAATGGCAAAATCTTCAAAGTTGTACTTAAAATATTTGCATCATAAAACCCCCGTGGAAGCCAAACTTCAGTTTTAGAAGGAACCTTCTAGCAAGTGGCCAAACTTGCCTTTAGAGAGAGAGGAAAGGCTCTTGCAGACATCTCTCACAACCAGCCCCTGACCCGTCCAAGCTGAGAACTTTCTGGAAAAGGATCACCTGATGGCAAGACAGCTCTAGTGCCCAGGATTCAACTCCAGCTGGCCTTTGTGAGCCAATGACAGTGTGAGGTGACTCAGCAGTTAACTGAGCAATTCAGAAAAAGGGTGTTTTTCACACATTTAATTGATCCTGTGAGTAAATAAGTGCTAAGCATGAAAAATGAATAACTGTTCAACTCCATGGAGGGAGGACTTCTTCCATTTTTTTCTTGCACTTTTCTCCTCTGCTCCATATGAAATAGACCCATCTGGATAGTGACAGGCTAATGCCACTGTCACTTGCTTGAAAAAAAATAAGAAATTAGAAAATAGAAACTGATAATTAAAATCTGAATATAGAAAAGAAAATAACTTGCGAGGATATGGGCTTACCCTCTTGAACAAAGGATTTTCGATCTTATGGGACCCATAATGTGATTCTCTAAAAAGGAAATTCTTGACTCTATGGTTTAACCTAAAGAAACTCAATTTATAGACAAACTGAAAAATAGAGAGTTTTGGTTTGCTGAATGGGATAGGAAAGCTGAGAGTAAGGTGCCACTGCTAGGATATTTAAAGGAAGAGGAAAAGAGATGAGCTGGCTTTGATGATGAATTTTGGTGGAAAGAATATATCTAATGGCAAAAGAAGTTCCTACTCTGCATTGTGCCATGCCTTCCTTCCCCTCTCCTCCACAAGCGCTGAAGTAAAATGTCATTTGCTTTTTACTTTTTTTTGTTTAAGAGCTTATGCTCCAAATTACAATCCTCATTTCCCACACATTAAAAATAGAATCAATTTAATTCAACCAGCTTTTGTGATCTAATCATTACTCACAGCTGAAGGTGGTTTTCCATTAAAGCATCCCGTCACTCTCTCTTTCTGACCTGTGAATGTTCTTATTAGCTGCCTTATTAAGATGATATCCTGTCTCTGAAGTAAGAAAAGAAGATTATCTCCTTACCTGACATGTCATCATGTGAGTAATCTCTGTTAAAAAAAAAAAAACAAAAACCTGATTGTTAAATAGACATTTAAATTTATGGCACACCATGCTATCCAAAGGAAGCCATTCATCACAGGATATTCTTCCAGGTAGTTGGTTGAACCTGCCTGGTTTACTCTTCCATGATTAGCAAACAAACCAGTAACAAGCTATCTGCTTAGTATTAGATTGGTTTAAACTGAAGGCAATAGCAAGAGTCATAGGAAGAAATAGGGAACACATTGGAATTACCAGACAAATATAGAATTACACGTGTACATAAGCACATACCTGTTATATGGATATGTACACATGTGTGCTTTCCAATAAAACATACCAGTGGGAGTGGTCTTGAAGACAGCCGTATTTGGATATATTAAAAGCAGCAAACTGGGCAGAGGTAGACGGCGTCTGACCCAAGAAGCTTCAGTGATTCCTGGTTTCTTACCTTTTGTAGCCTTGTTTCCAGACTCTTCTTGGTGGACTCTCCTGAAATACATTGTGGACAAAATGCTCTGCTCCGTTTGCTTATTTTCTCTGCCCCCTTTCAAAAATTTGGACTTGAAATAAAAACAATTGCCCCCACTCAACACAAAAGAAATTATTTGATGTTTTAGACTTCCTTGGTGGTCACCTGAGAAGCCCATGTCCCACTCTCCTTCCTGGTGGTAGAAAGCTTTGACCTCTGAGCTGCCTTTGGACTACATGTCCACAGGAAGAGCAGGTGGTGGTGCTTAAATTATACATACACCTGCGCTGGTGTGAATCTGTTATGTACCCAAGAAAAGCCAATCTTCTTTTAATCCATCCCAGTGGGTGCAGGCCTACTGTGGGTGGGAACTTTTGTTACGTTGTTTCCATGGCAATGTGACCCAGCCCATTCAAGGTGAGTTAATCCTCTTGCTGGCATCCTTTATGAGAGGATAGAAGGCAGAGACATTTTGGAGAGAGTTCAAAGAAGTCAAGAGAAAGAAAAGACTTCAGGAGAAGTCAGAAGGACCCATAGGAGTGGAGAGAATCATCTTGAAACCAGAGCCCAAGAGAGAAGGTCCAGGAGATGTTGCTATGCGCCTTCCAATGTGACAGAGGAACCCTAGAGGCCAGCAGCCTTTCCTTGAAAAGAAGGGATCTCCCTCTTGATGCCTTAACTCAAACATTTTCACAGCCTTAAAACTTTACATTTTTAACCTGATAAATTTCCTTCATAAAAGCCAACCCATTCTGGTATATTGCATTCTGGCAGCTTTAGCAAGCCAAAACAACATACATGCACACACATATATTATATATGTGATATAGTATGTAATATATATCACACATATGATATGGATTGTGTCCCCTAAAAAGCCATGTTCATGTCCCAACCCCTAGTCCTGTGAATGCAAACTTATGTATAGATAAGATCTTTGAAGATATTATTAACTAGGATGAGGATGTGAAGACAGAGACGCAAAGCCGGAGCGGAATGGCCATGTCCTGGGGTCAGAGACTGAGTTCTGCATCACAGTCCTACTGACACCCTGATTGTGGACATCTGGCCTCCAGAACTGTGAGAGAATTTTCTGTTGTTTACACCTACTAGTCTGCGGTTCTTTGTTACAGTAGCCCTGGCAAAGTAAGATGCACATTTATTTATATCATATAAATATGCATATATAATATGTAACATAAAAAATGTATATGTCTTAATAAACTAAGAGGCAATAATTGTACACTAGGGGCCCTCTCCAAGGAACAGTTGAGCTATTCCACCTCCATACTCATCTGAGTTTGTGCCTCAGGGGCTCGACCTGCCCCCCCTCTTGACTTGGGGTGTCTCTCTGAGGGTGCAAGGCTAGGAACAGCCAAAGTCTTGATAGTGCCTCACTTGGCTCCTCCTCTGGACTTTGCTTTTCCTGATAATACCCTTAAGTCCCCATAAAGTGTTCTGCCAGTTCAGTTCATTTAGATAAGATTGCTTTCTGGAGTATATTTTCACTTCTATGCTAACTCATATCTATTTCTCCTTCTCTGCACAGTGTGGTCCAAATTGTCAGTCTTAATCTACAAATCCCTTTGTGATCTGAGTCCCCACAACATTCAATATTGCCTCTCTCGGTCTGTACCTGTCAGTTGAGATAAATAACCTGAAAATTTTGGCATTTGCAATGGACCTCCTGGCCAGTGAGAAAATTAACAAATCTGTCCATCTTTCCTTTTATACTTTCCCACACCTTGCAGGTATGTACAAAACAAACAGGTGATATTAACTTGGCACACCATATCCTTTCACTACTAATCCTGAGGAGCCTAGTATTTGGATTTAGTAGCAGGATAATCACTACTATGAAACCAAGTGATGCTAAACCACACCACAAGGAGGACATTTCTACAGGTCCTTACAAAGCTTGCCCTTTGGGTGGAGACCACATCTCCTTCTGTGTTTGCACAGAAGCAAGTTAATAAAGACCAGGAATGTGTTGCCTTTTTATGCCTCCAAAACACTACACAAGTATGTGTACATTTGAAAGCCAGGATAGTTTGGGGAACAAACTAGAATCAGAACTTTCTCTGGACTCATGATACTCGAGGTTAAATAAATCAAAACAGCCGGCTTGCCAAAATGACTCAGAGGTGGGGAAGGGCAGTCAGAGAAACAGCATGTAGAATTAGCTTATATAATTCCCCCTTTATTTAGTTCTAGCGTGTTGGCTCCTTTCGTTGAGAATTCTCCGTGCTTCTTTAGTCAAGCTTAGATCTTGCAGTGGACTCATTAAGACAGTCCTTCTCGCTTTTCCTATGCTTCTCTCCTCAGGCATTCAATCACCCATTTCTGTGTTTGCACACAGAGATATTTGAGGAAACTTTCAGCTTTCTCTGAATATGAAAAAAAAATCACATCTGTTAATATACTTAAAAAAAAAAAACAGCTAGGAGAGTTTCCACATGAATACTACAGGCACCAAAAAGAACAGGAAGAAATATGCCTTTTATTATAAGTCTCATATGTACAGGGAAAGCTATTTCTCACAGCTCAGGGAAGGCCATGAGAAAGAGCCACTGCCACCCGCGCTGACCGCGTCTACACTAACAGCATTGAAACACGGCTGCACATTATTAACAAGTAGAACCAGTACACAGAAATGCATAAAAGACACAGGTACGTGTGTGAACACTTCACATATTTTCTAGAAACAAGTTGACACAAAAATACAATGTGCCAGTAAAAAAAAATAGGCATATCAATACATGTCTCTCTCTCTTTTTTTTTTTCTTTTTCTTTTTGTTAATACATGATATGCTGAGCTTTAATCTCAAGCTTTTTGTTTTTTTCACATCAGGATTTGCAGGCACTTCAGCAACCCAGCTATGGTTTACAATACATGAAGAGTTCAGACCGACAAATGAAAAACGTGAGCTACACAAGTTCTCACGACCCTCTGTACACTGAAAATATCGACACAAGCAATCTTTTGTTACCACTGTTTTGGGACCCCAAAATGTTTGGTGTGTGATGCATCACGGCTTTTCCCTTCCTTGTCATTTATATTTCAAGGTGGAAATTTTGAGCAACGTGGTGCTGCCAGGTGGGTACAGCAGGTGGATGTGCTGGGGCACTCGACTTCAACCGACTTTAAAACCACTGAAAGCAGATCCAATTTTACATTCCAAAAATGGCCGATTTCTCTGTCCCACTCTAAGCCCTCCCTGCCAACCTGTCAAAACAAAAACTAATTAAAATAATGATTGGGGTGTGCTGGACCGTGAGCTCATCCTGGGAGACTTCTTTTCTCAGCTACCATCTCCCAGAACCTGACTCAGGCAGAAGCTGGTGGTCAGACCTGCCCTGTCCCTCCCCTGGGTGGCGGTGATGCCACCAAGGCATCGGGACCGTGAGAGGACACGGTTATTTATAAACACAGACCATCATCATTGCTATTCATTTTGTTAATTGTGTTGAGTTATAAGGCAGTTCCAAAAGGACTCTCATGATAACCAAAGAAAAAGCATTAGAACATGGCTTAGCTCCTTCCATAGGCTAAGGGGACTTTCCTTTTATGGGGAGCTGAGGAAGGGAAGGGAAAAGCGTACTGGTTACAAAGCACTGCAATGAAAAGGTGCTGTGAAGAAGCTTTCAGCTCCAATTTCTGGTGTACGTCACCCACTTTCGTCCACCAGAGGCTGAGCGGTCACTACATACCTAAGAAAACATAAAGGGAGCAAGAGGCGCCATCCCACCTGTCACCCCAAGCTGGGTGGGGCTGGAATACCAGCGCCTGAGTTGGGCCAGGAGTCCCGGGACTGCAGAGAGAAGCAGGGCGTGCAAACACCTGGAACGGACGATTGTCAGATGGTGGGAAATCCTTCCGTGAAACACACACTTGAGACACAGTGGCAAACAATTAAGGCCTTCCATGTTTTGCCCACACTGCTTAAAGGCACTGATACCGACAACAGAAATATTCCATAGTACCATCAGGTTTTTAAAAAACGCCCAAAGTACAAGTCTTCAGAGGAAAATGTCCTTTATTGCGTGACCTGGAGGATCTGTTCTTCTGCTCAGGAAAAGAAGGGCCTCCCCTTCTCAGGAGTCTGGAGTCTGTTCAGTCTGGCGACCTGAGAAGGGGAGGGGGGCACGTCTTGCCGAAAGGGCCCCTTGGGAGGGGTGTAATTGGGGTCCTGGACTTTCTTATACGAGTCATAGTTGCTGGGCCCTTCGGGAGGAAGCTTTTTCTTCATCTGCTGCTCTTTCCGCCTCTGTTCCTGGCGAAGGAGTTCCTGGGTCTCCAGCATCACCCGGGCATTGAAGCCGTGCCCGCCCATGTAGCCGTTCCTGGAGCCCTGGTAGCTGGAGTACCTGGGGTTCTCCTTGGCGCTCTGGAAGCCTTCCCCAGGGGAGTAGCTCTGCTCCCAAGAATCCTGGGAGACTGAGCTGGCGTTCTTCCTGCTTTGCCTAGAAAGTAAAGCGCAGAGGTTAGTATGAGGGTCGGAGGAAGGGGAGAGAGGAAGGAGGACGTAGGGGCAAGCAGTGGGGATAGAAGAGGTGTTACAATGTTTCCCCAGATATCACCATGTTCCAATCATGGGCCAGATGCTATGCAAGGTGCTGGAGAAAAAATGAGAAAACTGGACTGTCCTCAGCAAGCTCCCAGTCCTAGATAGTAAACAATGACTGCACAGGGGAGAGAACGAAGATGTGCAGCAGCTATTCAACAAGGAGGGCCGTCTTCCTGTGTCTGGGTAGGTACTGGTCTGTTCTGCTTGGGATACAATGTCTTCAGCAATTTCCACACGTTGGCAAGATGCTGTATAGGAGCATTAGAGATTTGGCGGCTTCTGCTGCCGTGATAATTGCTCGCTTTCGATTGTTACAATTCGATTCTAAACAAGCAAAACAAATATTTTACACAGCTGCCACCATAAGGCCAGAGAAGCTAGCTGATATGGAGTACATGTAATGGATTGCAATATGAGTTCAGTTATGAAAGATTTAAGTCTAGACTCCTTTATGATTAAAAATGCAACAGGCAGTCCCTTAAAGCACCGGCTTTAGACTTGTGTATGTCAGCAACTGACTCTCGTCAGAACACATGCTCATCAAGATTTTAGGACCTGGAAGTCTGAGAGTAAGCATTATTTTCCTACACGTGTACCTGTACCAAAGGCCAGGAAAACCTACTTAGCCTGTTTTCTGTCACCCTGGGATAGGGAGATAAATCAGAATCATACAAAAATTTCAAATTCCTTTCTCTTCTGCAATAAAGTTGCACATCATTTTCAGGAAACATTATTGTCTTGAAATATCTTTAATTTATTATCAAGTCTCTAGATGCTTTTATGAATTTACAATAAGATTGGCTATGATAAAGTAAAACAATTTTGTGCCAAAAAGGAAGACATGCCCTAATTTTTTGCCTTGAAAATGGAAAAGGGGGAGAGAGAATTGAGTAATAAAAGAAAATGTACTGCTCCATATATCAATAAGAAAATCATTTGGCAGCAGAATGTATTGCTCAGCCTTTCACATCAACAGACACACAATGTGGCTGAATATTCAAAGAGACTCCTAGAGAGGTAAGACAAGGTCCGTGAAGCCACTGAGCCTACCTGCGGGAATCAAACCATTTGCATTTTTTAACATTCAGAAGTGCCTTCAATACGGTTTGGGAGGAAATCTGCCCATTTTCCTTATGGCCTAAAATGCAGTCAGGGATATTTTCAATAAGGAAATGACTCAATATCTGGCACCATCTCTGGCTTTGGCTGTGAATAATTGTACACTCCACCATACATCTATCTGCTTCTCTTTTAATGGGAGTCAAAACCATTTGTACAATCAGCCCAGGCAAGAATCCTTAGATTTGATGGGATAGTTTATTTGCCTAAAGCACTGATTATCTTCACTTAGAAAGTCATAAATTTATCTGCCCAGAGACAAGAATGATGGAAAGCGTCGGCATGAAACCAGGGATTTGACATTAATCATGAAACTTTAATTAAAACAACGAACTTTTTACTGATGTTACAGCAACAACTGTGGGATTCCTCCACGGGTTAGTTATCAGTTTGAAGATAACCAGAAATAGGCTGTAGAAAAGTGGCCTCTTCTTTCATCCATAGCCTACTGAGATCCACTAATACACACACACACACACACACACACACACACACACACACACACACACACACACACACACACACACACACACACACACACCCCTCCAGGATGCCTGGGCTCTATGCCACTCTGCTATATGCCGAAATTGACCTCAGCCTCGGAAGCCGGAATCTTTCTATATTTAAACACATTGAAATCTCATAACAGGCTTGTTAGTGATGGAAATTGGGGAGATGTAGGGAAAATAATTTCTCTTAGTTAAAATTTTCTTCAAATTAATCAGAATGGAGAAAAGGAAGCAGGAAGTCGTGAGGTTTTTAAGTAAGATACATGGGGGAAATACATCCACACACATACATATGCACGTGAACACACACACATATACATCCTCCCTTAGTAAGGCAGCTAATGGTGTCAGCAAGCTCTTGATTAAGAAGAGGAAGAGAAATGAGCAGATTGTAAAGAAATAAAAGAAGGAAGAAACAGACAATGAGAAGATGAGTTTTCTGCATTAGAAAACTTGGCACCCAGGCGAGTGGCTTTAGACCAGACAGACATAGAACCAAATGCTACGTCTGCCACTTGCCAGCTGGGTGGTCTCTGGGACCAAGACATCTCACCTGTGAAATCAGCAGATCTAACTTCAGAGGGCTGTGTGGAGAAAGAAAAGAATTAGCACATGTAACGTGCAAAGAAAAGTTTCTAGACCATAGTCAATGGCGAATGAGCCTGTGTTGGAGGAGGGACTTGAAGGAAAAGTCATTTTGCCTTCAAAGATTGGGTGACCTGTTTTGAGGGCACCTTTCTGACTGTTAATTTTAAGCGGCATGCTGGCTAGGGTACAGCGTCCACTTGTTTGGTCAAGTTCTGGCCTGCTTGTTACTGTGAGGGTATTTCATAGATGGAATATGTATCTATAATCAGTTGTTTGTATCTACAATCAACAAAGTAGACTGCCCTCAGCAGTGTGGGGAGTTGCCTCATATAGCCAAGTGGAAGTCTTAGATGCCAGAACTGAGGAGTTCGTAGGTCAGACAAGGAATCTGGCTTCAACCTCAACTTTAGCTCTTACCAAAATTGCCAGCCAGCTAGCTTCCCTCTCCCGGGGGAATTTGGACTAGGGACTTCGGCATAAGATTCCTAATCATCGTCTGCCTATGAATTCTGACTTGCCAGCCCCCATGGTCATGTAAGCCAATTGCTTCTAATAAATCTTACTATAGAAATATCCTGTTGGTTCTGTTTCTCTGGAGAGCCCTGACTAATACAGTGACCAAAGAAGAAATATTCACAAAACATGAGTTTTTCCTTGCTTGGTTCAAGGAATTGTGTAAAGATCAAGGAATAGAGAAAGGTACCCAAAAGCAGCTGAAGAAGCCTCACTATGAGGGTAAGTCCTCAAGTCCTGCCATGGAGAAGAGAAGGGAGACCAAGCTTGGAAGCCCACATTCTTTCTAGTATCCCATCATCCTTCAATCAAAGCCTACTAATAACAGCACCAATAAAATATCAATTTCCTTTCACTGAATTTCTTGGTCCTGGGAATGAGCCCATTGAAATTTCTGAATCCACTCAAAGCACAGACCCCGGTTTGGCAATAACTAGCTCAAGGACTACAGCTATCTCCACTTGGCCTGAAGACTGCCTTTGTGCAGAAGCTCAAACTTAAGGACCTAAGGGAAGCCTGCCAGCCTCCAAGGCAGGGATGTGCACAAGAGGTGGAGGGAAAAGGCTAAAAAAAGATATAAAGCCCATGGCTGAAAAGTTGACAAGCTGATTACAGACCTGATCAACAGCCTGATGGGGTGACCATGGGGAGACCATGGGGAGACATTGAGAAGTGAAACATACATAGCAAGAAAGTCAGACAATACACAAGTGAAGCTGAGGGAGAAGGGACAGATAAAGAGGATGTGGAGAGAGGGAAGGAAAAGCAAAGAAAGAAGAGTATTTAATAAAGGATTTGGAGCAAGCCTTTCCATCAGCAGTTATGACTGAACACATTTCTGCTGGGCTGAAAGCTGCTGTTTGTATAAGCAGTAAAGGAACCAATTTAGGAATGAGAAAAAAAGAAAACATCCTAGTCTGATTGAGAATTGAGTGTGGGGCCACTCAGGCCCCCTTTCCGCCTGAACTTGCATTACCACCTGGCTAATGTTTCTTATTTGACATTTCAAAATGTAACTTGAATTCTGGCTATAGAATTCCTTAATTACAGTTAGAACTTTCAAACCACGCTGGCTCGTATACTTCACTCTAATTCAAACCACCTTATCTCATGTGATTGATACAAAGTCTTGACCATTTGTTTTATTTTATGTTCCACTTTGTAATGGAGCTTTGTTGGTGTGTGAAATCTTTTTGGTTTCAAATACCATACCAACTTGTTTAGACAAATCTCCGCTAATTGTCAACATCCGAAAAGCAGAGGTCAAGTGTCTCTGAAGACTAGCACATGGCAGGAAGTTGGCCTTGGCTCAACTGCCCATGGGTTGTTACAGTTCTTCTGACCTTGGCGGCTTCCTGACCTTCGCTTCTGTATACAGCTTGTCGCCTGGTGCCACTGCTGCGCAAGGCAGCAAGCCAGGTGCGCGGCTCAACATTTAAAATCCTCTAGGAGATGTATATGGTCACACTGAGGAATTCTTCTCTGAAAGTGGAGAAGCACCTATGGAGGCCAACCAACCCCTCTTGCCTAAACTTACCCAATTCTTTAATTTGGGGATTACTACTCTTCTCTTATCTGTACAGAATAAAGGGATTATTAATTGAGGAGCTACAATGATCCTGGAGGGAAAGTTCTGGCTATTCAGGAAAACACTACAAAAGCCACAAGAACAGAGACAGCCCTCGTGTGGATTTCAATACCAGTCCCTCTGCAGGGTGTCTCAGAAGGCAGTGGGAGTTATGCATGGACGGGCTGGTAGAAAAGGAAGGGGTCAGAGAGAAGAAGCAAGGAGGAAGCCTAAGAGAAAATACCCACTTTGGACTATATGAGCTACTGACGCCATGAGCAGGAGAAACTCCCCCCACCACCACCCACACACCTCGCCCCTTGGCCCCTGCCCTCCTCTTCCTCCAAGCTGTCCTGCCCTGGCTGCATCCCGGCACGCCCCTCTCCTACGTCCCTTTCTTGGCAAAATTTCCCAGCTCACTCCTCGTGTGACATACACTTTGTTCATTTTCTCCTTCGTTTCTCAGACGCTCAACTATAACCGACATAGGTGAAGTCAAACAATTTGCCAATAAAAATAAGAGGATGACCCTGCGCTGTGGCCCTGCTCACGCAGGCGACGTGCTCCACGCAGCCCCAGCCCCGCCCCGTACGCTGTGAGTAGCAGGCCGCACGGGGTGTCAGTGCAGCCACGTTACCACCCTCACCTTTCCCAGAGGATGCGAGCCAAGCAGGCTGGGGGAATGCATTTCCTAGAGACGAACTTCTACATATAATCCTTTAAGTGCTTAGCATTTTTTTTTTCACACTTATATCTGTGTGCATTTTTAAACAGTTTTATTCACACATTATGCAATTCAACCTAAGTAAAAAATCAATGGTTTCCTGTATAATCACATAGCTATGCCTTTACCACCACAATCTATATGAGGACATTTCCTTTTTTTCCACAAAGAATCCCATACCCTTCCTCCATATCCCCAGCTTGTTGACATTTAGCTTTGACATAATGCCTTTGTTACATTCAATGGAAGCATATTACAATGTTACTGTTAACTAGAGACCCTGGTTTGCATTGATTGTATTTTTTTCCTGTATACCATCCTATTTTCAACACCTTGCGATGCTGGCATTCATTTGTTCTCCCTCATGCAAAAATATTCTTATTTTTGTATATTTAAGCACCATCACTGTCCACTCTAGGCATCACTAGGTTATACCATCCCAATCTTAATCCTCTATCTCTCCTTCTGGTATCATACATGCCCCCAGCCCTTCTTCCTCAACCATACTCACACTCAGCGTCATTCATTGTACTCATATTACTGTGCTACCATCAGATAGTACTGTGCTATCCATTCCTGGATTTTCACAATCACTGTTGCACATTCTGTACTCCTTCAGCACCAAATGTCAGGTCTCCACCCTCTTTCTATCGCCTGATAACCTATGTTCTTAACTTTAACTCTCAAAGTTCATTCATTAAAGTGCTTAGAAAGTCAATTCACTGGTTTGATTCATATGGTAGCCTTCTTCCAAATGCTCCAGGCATACAGAGGGGAACATAATACTTGTTAATATTCCACCCTTGAAAACAAAAGCCCTTATAATATGGGCCTTGCAACATAATGCTCTAGGGCATGGGCAGGTTTGCATTCTGGCAGAATTACTTCCTAGCCATCTCACCTTGAAGAGTTACCTAATTTCTCTGAGCTTGCTTTCTGGCATGTAAAGCGAGATGACCTCCAAGGGCCTGTCCAGATCTAAACTTCAATGACTTTTGCATAGAGCAGAATAAACAACTATTAGTGGCTAATTCTCATATTTAAAGGAAAAAGTGATTTTAGTACTCAAAGGAGACACAGCTTTATAGATTGGAAAAGAACAACTGAATGAACAAAGTTACTAAAATAGATGACACACTTCCTAGTAGAAATTTGCACTCCCACATTCCCTTAACTAACCTGTGTCATTGTAGTTAAATCTCTGATGGTTTTTAGAATGATTATTTAACATTTAAAAAGACTCAACTTTATTAGAAACTGAATCAAGATCACTTTTACATGGGTCACACATGTCTACACAGATAAGCATTTGCCAACAAGCAAACATTATTTGGTTCAAGTTCAAAATAATTCACTCAATATCAAAACGGCAAGTGGATTCCACCCCCTACCCCAAAATGTTTTTGTTTCCTAGAATATTTTTGAAACAAAGTAACAAATGCTTGTTAGAGTCAAGATCAGAGGAGTGACTTGTTTGGGGAAGTCTAGAAGTTGAATGTTTCAAAATGTTTTATTCGTTTCAAAATGTTGTATTCCTTACTACACATGGAGGAAATGCTTAGATAAAAAATCGGGGATTATTTCATGTGCTAAGGTTTAGTCACCTGAGGGCTTTCCAGTCCAAGGATGGAGAAGGGCCTTTAGCAGAGACGCCTCTCACTGGGACTTCAGTTGAGACGAACATTCCTTATATTCCCTTATATACAAGTTGAACTCCCAGAAGTTTAACACTGAGTCACAGCACGTTGTTGGGACAAGAGAGCAAGGTTTGGTACACCAGTAAATACCTTATCCTTTCACAGAGCTCTAGATCTTATGAAGCATCATTTCTTCTAATTACCCTACGAGCTAAGCAAATAAGAGTTACTTTCCCCTCTTTCAGATGAGGACTCTGGCTTGCCAGTGGCAAGTAGCAGAACCATAACTAGAAGTCAGGTCTGCCCACTAAGCGTAGCGTTTGGATGTCACGCAGCCTCACTTCTGGGGAGGGAGCTTTGGGGTAGAAATGTCTGCATGTCCTTGAAGCACCTCTCTTTTCAGTCTTGCTATCCAGTAAGATGGCACCCCTAGCTACCTGCAATCATTCCCATCCATCCATTTGCCAGCTCCTCTGGCTAGAAACAAGTTGGAAATGTCAGCGAGATTTTGGAAGGAGGGATTTCTTGGACGGGGGTAGGGTGGGGAGGGGGAGAATCTGAACATCTGGAGCTGTCCTACCGAGGCAGAGAGCTGTACTGGCGCTGGGCTTGCTGAAAGCTCTCCCGTTCCTCCTGCCGCTGCCTCTGCATCTGCACCTCCACCGACACTGAGTGCCTGCCGCTCTGCACCGAGGGCTTGGAGTTTGGCTGAAGGAGAAGGACACAAAAGAATGAAAGAGAAAGAAACAAGTGATATGGCTAACTTGTTGATTTAATTACAATTCTGAAGACTGATTTTGAAACATTTTGCAACTTGGTGACCTTTTTTTTCCCTCTTCAAAATCAAGGAATATAATTTGCACTTTTGGGCCCTAGATACACAATCATCTTCAATTTTGATTTTGGCTTTGGAATGTAGATTAAAATTGAGAGGTCAAGCTTTTTAGTCTTCTTAATGAAGCTTGGCAAATACTGATATTAGATACCAGTTTGCAGTCCTTGTATCTACAGCAAATACAAGGAGAGTGAGGCACTCAAGACAAGAAGTCTGTGCAAAAAAAAAAAAAGTGACAATAATTCACACTTGAGACTTGGCTGTACTGGTTAATTTTTTCCTGCTATAGTTATATATATTTTACCATTGAAGCCCAGGAGACAATATAGCTGGATGACATTTAACAAAGATTAATTTAAACTAGGCACTGATAGTCGTGTACAGGTTTCCTCCAATGCACGAATGGTAGCCAAATGGAAAGAAACATCTATGAAAAGAATAAACCTGAAAGCTAATAGCTTATTAACTATTGGTTATTAGGTGATGACATTTTACCCGAGTTAATCATAACCGTATAGAGAAGTTATTGATCCTTTGAGCTAAATACTTTGGTCAGCAGGCTCATGCCTTACACCCAAATCACATATTGAATACATGTATCACGCTGTAAAATCGAGTCCCTGTGGGGACTTCAACTGGCAATCGTTACATTACCTTCTAGATCTGGCCTTTTGAGAAAAGGGTAGCTCTGCTCAAAATAGAGAGCTATGTTTCTAACTTTACAAAACATCAAACAACGGTTTATCACAGCATCAGTGACCTGCCCTCTTAAGCAATCATTTTTGGTACTTGCTAACCTTCACTCCCCTTTTGCGTTATGCAGCATTGTGTAAAAGGCATATTCTGAGTGAAGAATGCTGTTAAAACAAAGTTATTGATTTTCTGTTAGAGTTCAAAGCCAGTGGCAGGCTTTGACTCCATAATCATTTTCTAAAATAACTGATTCTTAGCACTCATTAATGTAGTTCTAAGACAACATGTTGGTTTGTTACCTAATGAATGCTCCTATGGCTGGCTTTTATCTGAATAGGTAGCAAGCATCATCTATTGTCCTCTTTCTGCCTGGCGAGCGCTATCTTTTTTGTTGGTAAGCAATAATAAGGAAATACACAGGACAAAAATTTCAAAGCATATGGCCGTAGTCAGTGAGCATATTAAAAAATATCCCGATACAAAAATAATGCGTGAAGAAATTAGGTTTTATAATACCCCAGTCCCTACTAGGAGATGTTTATAACCACACTCATTGGAACAAATGTGTGTTCAGAGACTTACTCCACACCGCAGTTCAAATAACACATCAGTGGTGCCTTCAGCAAGAAAAACACTTCACTGAGTTCTGCTTATGCAAACAAAGCACCAACCAATTGTTCATCAACTACATTAGAGGAGACGGACATTTTCTTCCATAACACTTCATGAGCGTGGCCGAAGAGGAAACTGAGATGTTGTATTTTTCATGGTGAGCCATGGGAAGCTTGAGGGAACCCACTGGACAAGAGGGAAAGCCAAGCAAGAAAACACTACACAATTTCTCTTATGCCCTCAAAAAAAGAACCACATTTTCCCTTCCTTTTCACTCAGTATAAGCTATGTACATGTGTCAAGCAGTCTTGAAAGATCTGGCATTCTGCAGCAGGATTTAGTAACCAGCTTTTAAAAACTCATGCTGTTCTGTGACACACTGCTTGTGGAGATGTGAAAAGAAAATGCAAGGTCTTGTAGAAATTTCAGGTGTATTTTTAAGTTGTTTCTCCCAAAGGCCTGAAAATTTGATCCTGACAGAGCAAAAAGAAGTTGAGGGCTTTTGTTTCTTCAACTGAGTGGTTTTTTTTTTTTTGACACTGTTCACCTCAAACTTTATCAGCTGCAAGTATCTAGTTGGATCTTGACAAACTCCAATAATGAAATTATCATCATATGGGACCAGAATGCTTAAAATGAGTGAATGAGTTTGGTATCAGCATAGTGCTTGCGGCGATAAAATAGACATCTTAACTGCACCATTAAGATTTTACTCCAATTCTCTTTGCAGAGTATGCTAAAGAGGTAAGTTATTGACAAGAATCACCCTTACTTCTTTTTTTTCCACCCTTATTTTTAAGATAAAAGTTTAACGGGCCACACAAGTTCAAGGAAGATGGTACACTGGACTAGCCCACAGCAACAGCTAAGTCAGTCCATCTTGGCAAGTTTTACACTTGACCGGAATATGAAATAACCTCTTGCCTTCATAATTTCAATGAAGATCTCATAAAAATGTAAAGGGTGGGAATAGTATGATATTGACAATCCTGACTTTTAATTACTATGGTTTTGGTCCCTAAGGCAAAAACAGAAGAATGTATCTGAGACCAAAAGTATAAAAATAAAATAAATGCAGAAAGAGGTAATTTATAACCCCAGAGAGAAGCGCATGTTTTCTAATAAAATTTCATCATCAATAACAATAGCAAGGTAGCATCTGTTCAGGGAAATACACGTGTAAGCATAATTGTAATAATTCTGGAGATTCATCAGATAAAAAGGCAATAGCTCCATTTTAACGGTGCAAATTACAATTAACTCTGGCCTTGTTTGCGATGAAATGGATGCAAGCAATGACCTTTAAAATTTAAATAAATAAATAAACATAAATCAGCCAAAAATGCCATGGCCATAATAACAATAGAAGTTGGCAGATAAAAATAAATGCATGCATTATCTGTTATACTGCACACTGAAAGGCCATCATATATGAATATTTTCGTGGCTTGTGCTTAAACCCACAAGTGAAAACTATGCATGTTGCTTTTGTAAATGAGCTGCAAAGAACTGGTTTTTATCATGGTTATAAAGAGATACCATTTAAAACTAGGAAAGCTACATAATTTTGATGTCACATACTGGTGTAAAATAAAATGCAAAAAATATCTTCCACATAGAGTTTCACTGAATTAAGTTATTAAGCATTTTTCTCAATTAAATTAAATCATTCTTATTTTTCCAAAATAATAAATAAAAATACAAAAATCAAAATAGTTAATAGGTAATAGGCAAAAGAATAAAACTAAACAGTACAAAGCTTCAGAACTAATTAGGATTAGTTAATATTATAATATCTTGACAGCTTAATATAAAAGTATAAGTAGCACTTATGAAATGAAATTCATTACTTATTTAAAAGAAATAACATTTACATAAAATATTCAATAACTTAAAATTTGAGGAGGAAGACAATAATAACCCAAAGACCGATGATACCCCTTTGAGATTTGGAAGCCTTATTTTAGTAATTCAAATGTGCTGCAAACCAAATATGAGTTACCTATTCTGATAAAAAGTGGTAATTTAATGATCTGATGGGGGATAGAAATAAATTTTTTCCATTAAATTATGTGAAGTGTAATTTTTCACTATTTTAAGAGTAGTCATTAGCCAATATTCATAATTATTTTCTATTATGGACTTTCAAAAAAATTTTAAATCAAAACAAAGTTAACTTTTGTCTATCAATCCTGTCTTCCCGTCCCACCACCCACACCCCATCACATACCATACTTATAGAACTATCGATTAAACTCTTAATTGAACTCTCGTGGGTTCTGAAGGTTGAAAAGCTTAATTGCTACTAATGATGTTTGTAATGGCTGAAAAATCTGCAGAGCATACCAATTTCCCTCATAAAGTTTTTATAAATGCATGTTTTGATCTTAACCCGTTATTTGTCTTCATCTTTCCTAACCATTGCTTAGATCTATTTTTTCCCCATTTTAACATTCTCATCTTAAGTGCCAGGTACACTGAAGAATAAAATGATACCTCTAAAAAGTGAGCCCATCTCTCTAGGATCCTGTGCTAATACCAACCAAAAGGACCTTTGTGAAAGTCCACCTGCCCAAGATTCTGTGGGTAGAAGGGTCTGTGAGTCAAGGAGGTTTGGGCTGCCTGGCTGGGCCACGAGGCTGAAAGTGATCTGTTTCACTGCAGGCCAGAGCCTTTCCATGGGTAGATGGTGCCCCTTTGCTGTAAAAGTGGCTCTCTCCAAGTCTATATATAAGGAAGATGATTTTCACTCAATTTGAGCCTGGGTAACTTCCCTTGAAAGGCTGTCAAGTAAGAAGCATTTTTTTTAAGCCCATGTGTGGAGGCTAACTATTAGGAAATGACAGCAGATACCCTTTTAAGTCTTAAAAAAAGGTAAAAACAAAATATTTTCTCAAATTCCCTAGGTACTTGGAAGGCAATCTAAGGGTACAGGGGTGCTGTGAACTGTGGCTTGACTTTCCAGTCAGAGCAGGTACAACCCTCAAAGACAAAGTCTAACCCAGGAGAAAATGGAGAACAGGACAGATTTTTAAAATTTGTTGCACGACAGACCACTCAGCAGAAGGCTTTGGGGAGAAGAGGATATCCACATAGAATATCAATTTTCTATCTGAAGGACTAAACTATTTTCAGTCACTACCAGCCTAGGATGGAAAAGATTTAGCAATATAGCTATTAAAGGCTCCATTATCCCATCCATCAAGCGTCTCAGCCAGCAAGTCTTCTCGTGGACAACACTCAGGTATCTGCAAAGTTTTAACAGCATACTGTACTTATGTCTGCAGCTTGCAATTTAATTCTTTTAAAAACAACACTAAGTCCTGTCCATAGCTAAGCTCTGTGATAATAACCTATCCTCTGCTATTGTTCCATTATAGTAAGGAAAGATTTAAAGCAACTTACTGCTTTATTTAAGTTGCACCTGCAAACATGGGGAAGAAGGCTGCTTGTATTCCCCCCCCCCCCCCGCCCACCTCTTCTTTTACTCAACTAGGGAGGCAATTCGCTTCAATTATGGAGCCAAGGAAATTTTCTGGGCCTCTGCTCATCTAAAGACCTTTTGTGCCACAAATCAGCTCCCTCAGGCCCAAACATTATTTTGAACAAAAGCTCAGGAACAGGTGCATTCCAAACTGCTAGAGTTTATGGGGAACATTTTGAAAATGGACGACCTGAAAAGGGTGACTTGAATGAATTTTCTGCAGCATCCTTCTAAATATGCACAGCAATTGGCTTGGCTATTTTTCTCTATGACACATCTGGATGTACTTCGTGTGTGGGCATTTCTAACATGCACCCCGATTTCAACTAATGTGGTCTAAATTGAACACACAGTTTGAAGATGAATTTATGGCTCTTTAAAATGAAAATGATTACAATCCATCCCAATGGGTTAGATCATGGTCTCATCCTTTCCAAACACAGTGACCTTTCAAGGTCAGAAGACAAAAGGAAAAAGAAAAAAAAATCCAATATATTCAAAGCCCATTTTGTGAAATAGATAATAAAAACCATAGACTAAGTCACATTTTGAACAACTGAGCAACTCCTATTAAGGCAACAAAGAGAATTGGTATTAAAATTAATACGCTAAATGGAATTACAGTCACTTGAAGCTCATTTGCATGATCTGTAGAGTGGAGAGTACATGGCAAGATCCCAATTTCTTGAAAATGAAGAAGGAAAAAAAAAAGAAAGAAAAGAAAAGAGAAGGAAAGGTCAACTTCTGGTCCACAATTTAGGAAATTATTCCATTCCTAAGGTAATCAGCCTGTCATCCAAATAATTCCATGCTCACTCATTATAGGAAATAATAATACAAGCCAAGTTGTCTCTCTGAAGTTGCCATGACATTTTGATATACAATAATTTGGCCTATGACCTTCTGGAGTTGAGTTCCCAAATGTACAAGATTTTTCTCAAACCTTTTTCCTAATATGATTCACATATTAAGGAGTAGATAGCATAGAAACATATGCCAATATATTCACTTTCCCAATTCAAAAAAAAAAAGAGAGACAGAGAGAAAGAGGGAAATCTTATAAAGAATCCAAAGTGGATATCAAATCATTTTCACACCTCCCAATGAAAAACATCTGGCATGAAGAAGTAGAAAGTATTCATTGAGTCTCAAAGGAATACAGAGGCCTTGCACGTGGATACAGTGTCGCCAACCAGACATAAATTCAATTTAGTTCCTAAAGATGAATTTCTCTAAGTTATATATTCAAAATACTTTCCAACTTCGAAGAGGCATTCTTTCCAGCCTCCCAAAGCTGATCTGGATACAGCTCTTCTGTGTTCCTCAAAAATCCCATGCACACCTCTCTCCAACCACTTCTAAACAGCATCAAGTATTCCTTGGCTAGACTGTACAGTTCTAAGGCCAGTCTTTTGTGTCCAGCACCAAACACAATGGCTGAAATGCAGAAAACACTCAATAAGTTCAATGAATAAAAATGATTACTCAAAGGATAAATGTTGTGAAGATGCTGATCTGAAATCCACGTTTCTAGATAAACTAAAATGGCCTACTACTGGTCCACAATATTGGCTCTTGGGACATAATATAGAGACTGACAAACCCATGGTGTGTGATAACCATTTCCATATGCAGTTGCTCGTTTCTTCTCCAGGTTGGCACTGTTTCTGTAACTTTTTTCAGCCCCTTTATCTAAATACACATTGTTAAGAATGTTTTCCACGCATCACAAAGCAATTCTGTTTTAAGAAAGCTGGTAGGAATAGATGAGTCATTTATGCCAATATAGGTAGATGAACAAAATTTGGTCACTTCCTACTAGAAATGATTCAATTTACTTAGTCATCTAGAAAAATTCACTAGATATTTTGGGGTAAAAAAAAAAACATTAACAGTGATATTGTTGCAGAAGACAATTAGAGATTTCCTTAGATAATGGTTCTGCTGGACTTGTTTTGTAACTTCCCAAAGTCAGGCTAGAATTGATTTCAGGAGGGATTTTATCTCGTGTTCTCTGGTTCCATAATGCCAGTTTCCTTCCTAAGCACATCCGCCTCACCTTCAAACCAGTACCTCATCTCCCATGTTTTCCTTCTTCTCTTCCCATCCACAATATGAGTTTACTAAATGCAGGACATTGTATACAGTAGATACACAATAGGCCTCTGCTCAATTCATTTATTTTGGCTCTTTGATTCTGAGGAAAGATGTATCTATTAAAAAAAAAATTCTGGCTAAACTTTTTAAAAAAGGCACTGTTGAGGGCAAGAATATTTTTTGCTATGCCTTGTCATAAGGTAAATGAAATCTATTATGCAATAGACAGATGGCACAACATGATACACAATTAAATTAGCAATGATGAAACCCAGATGGAAATGAGCGAAAGGTCGATAAGTTAAAGGTCAAAGGAATTTGGCTCCATCTTGTCTCCTTCCTTAGAGGACTGAGGTCATAGCTCAGCTGCTTTGACTGCAGGGAAGTTGCAGGACTGATCCTTCATTGTGCCCTAGAACCAAACACTCACCCAGGGTTGTTCGAAGCTGTAGGTCCGCCGCCGGTCTTCCCCGTCTTCGTCCTGCTTTGCTTGCTGGAATTCCTGCCTCAGACGCTGTATCCGATCATGGTTGCTAGGCGTGGGTCTGTTGCTAAAAGAGAGAAGGTGCAACAATGAACAGCCTTCAAAATATCATGTGAACTCCAGGAGCTAGGAAAACAAAATGGCAGATTGCTGTGAAATGACTCTACTTAAGAGGAAGTGAATTAAAAAAAAGTTTAGGTGTTTAAAATATGTTTTCATTTTGTTAGGATGAATAAGACTTATAGAAGCTAAGACAGATATTCAAGACAGTGAACAGTATTTTTAAATATTCTTTTCTTACACAGTTCTTTAAAAGTCTCCTTTCCTCTAAGCTGGCAGGGTATTGGCAATGAAACTTTTAAACACAAGAAATACCAAGATCTAATCCTGGCTCCTCCATCCTCCCTAAGGTACTTAACGCCTCTAAGATGTAGTTTCTTAATATACAAAGTGGAGATAATCATTGTGCTCTAAATATCAAAGTTGTAATCATCAAGTGAGAAAACGCAATAATATACCACCTCACAAATGTTCGGTATTATTTTCATAACACCATCGTGTGAAATTCCTATTTATGAGTCATCAGAGGTCTTCCACAAAATGCAATTCTCAGAGCATAAAGAAAAAGGATTTTTAACATTAAGTTCAGGTAGTAGTTAAATTCAGTTATTTAATAATAGCATTGCCTTCTTTTTGTGCAGCACTGAATTTTATTTTATCCTCATATGCAGGATATGTATATTTCATATGCATGCACACACACGTCTTCCAATGAAGAAAGTGACATTTGATGACGATAAGTGGCTTGTCCATAACCTCCCAGCTGGCCAGTGGGGAAAGTGAGATTAGAATCCAGATCTTCTGACTTCAAGTTCAACCCTCATTTCATTATGCCATCGTGTATCAGTTTGTAAAACACATTAAAATCTCCAAAGCCTCGCCTTATACAATCAAACAAATCTTCAAAAACAGTGTTTGAAAGAGCAGCACAGATCAATGACAAAAATTAAAATCAGACTTAAATCTCACAACACTTTTTGTCTATTCCACCCATTAAGGCACTAAATTGCATCCTACAGGGAAAGCTATTCTAACACATCAGGTCTACACTATGTTTTGCCAATCAAACCTCAGCCTTCTCGAGGCCTAGAATCAAGTCTTATATTTATCATACATACCTCTTGGCTGCTAGCAGAATGGGCAGCTACTAGCTATTGGGAAGATCAACTCTCTTCATTGAAAACACATTGCTCAAAGTATGTATCTGAATTGCTCACCCCTGGGTGAATAATTTGCAAATGACTTGGAAACAAAGCATATCATAACAGAATATATAAAATTCTGCAACAAACAAATGTCTATGCAAAATTCCATGTATTTTGAAGAATTTCAAAAATTTTTAAACCTCAAGTTGAGAATGTTACTGCACAGGACTACAGTGTGAATGGCTTCCAATAATATTGGATAGTATTTCATCATTTAATCTACTGGCTTTCTGTCACCTTCATGTGCCTATCAATTTCATTACAGCTTCTTAAACATCCTGTCAATACAGTCAATTTGATTATCTTCCTAGTCAATAAAATCCTGCCATCCCTTTGTTCTTCCTCTGACAAATATTTTGAACTATCAGCCTGAGAACACTGAAGGTGAATGGTTGTGTAAAATGTGATACTTTTGACAACATGAGGCTTCAGGCCACATTGGATATAGGTTCCAAACTTCCTCTCCACACTTCTGAGCCAGGCAGGTTGTTATTTCTACTGGCTTTTGAAAATTGGACATCATTCTAATGAACATTTTCAATAATGGCTACCCAATGCAAGCCCCATCCATAGAACCCCTTATTCTCTGTGTGAGACTGTGATGGTGCAGGCATGAGAAAGAGCAACTTCATAAGACTGAGAGGAGAGGGAACTTGCGTTAATCTCATTGCCTTCTTTCCAGCTAGGCCTTTTGCTGTTCCTGGCATACATCACAGCTTTTAATATGAGGATGGTAAGAAGCTTGACTGACAAAGTGGCTTACAAGTCTAGCCAGAAATACCTCTCTATCATGTTCATGTGTCGCAGATAGACTTAACCTCCTAACTCGAATTTTCATGAAGTCCAGACCATTGGTGAGACTTGACCTTTTACCATTTGTGATTAAGTAAAAGTTCAATCTCCCAAGAAGGGAAGCTGACCAAGAGGTCTTAATTTTCAATTCTAGTACTTCAATGTTTTTCAAAATGTAAGACAGGTTCTGGAAGGCACTTCTGCCTTTATTTTCAACTCTGAGTGGCTTGTGGGACGATTGTCCCCGTCTTCTCCTTTGCCTCCTTGATTTGCTTAAGACTAGCAAGGCCACTTGAACTTGGAAAACAGGCTGCTCTTGGAAAATAGGCTGCTCTGGTTTTCATGCCCGATGATGACTTCCAAAGACTGGGAGGTCCCCAGGCATTCTTGAAGAACAACAGTTGGCAGTCAGAAGGTGAAACCGTGGCTTCACAAGATAAAACTATTTTAACTGCTTGCTCCTGTCTCTTGGGCCAGTCTCTACTGGGCCAACAATTCACATTTGGATTTCTAAAATTTTTGGTCAGCTCTGCTGCCAAGAAAGCTAAAGGAAATTTTAAATATTCATTAGAGTAGTGACTAATCCCTACACTCTCCAATAAACTTACATTTAGGTTCACTGCCAGCTTAAAGTTGCTCATTATTTTTTTGTGAGCAATATAATAAAGATACCACCTAAGTTGATCAGATAGGTGAGTGCAGCAATAAACTCTTCGGAGGAGTCAAGTAAATCACAATTTACCGATCGAACTCAGAAAGGAGGGACAAAGAAAGGAGGGAACTATAGAGAGGTTTTGTGTAAAAATCTACACAATAGACACAAAAGTTTAAGCCCAGCAGAGGCATTTAGCCCTCTCGGGCACATTGACGTCTGTAGCCCAATTGGAGCTTTCTGAAATAAATACGAATTTACATATTATGTACACATACAAACTAAAATGAAGAGGGTTAGTTCTGGTTCATTCTTTTCTGAAAAAATTAAAGAAGGCAACACTGGGCTGCATACTATGGAGATTTCCAACGTGGACCTGCCCCCTCTGATCCTGAATTATACAGAATTCAGATCTTTCTCACCCAAAACTACCATGGGGGCTACAATCTCTCCAGTCAGAGGTAGACCACCCAATGTACTAGGCTTTAAATTGGGTGAGTGGAATGGGCTTTGCTAAAGCACCCAAAAATGTCAATTCATACTCAGTGCAGCAATGAGCCTATTCACAGGTAAGCAAGGAGCCTATCCTTTACCAGCCCTCTGGAGCCATGCTAATCCATCTCCTTGGGGACAGGAAAAGAAAAAGAAAAAACTTGACAACAGCAGTTCTCACTCATAAACATGTGTGTGTTTAAGAATCATCCAGAGTGTGTATGTAAAAATGCTGATTCCTGAGGGGCACCTTTGGACTTTCTGATTCAGTAGGTGTAGTGGAGAGCCCAGCATCTGCCTGTGTGAAGAAAGTACTGCAGATGCTATACAGGTTATACTCTGGAAACTTTGCCTGGAAGGCTTGAGGGTTGGGGCAAATTCAAATGCCCATGGGGCAATTAATTTAGGAATAAAGGAGACTCGGCTGCATTGGAAGCACCTGCATACATGTGACAATCTGGGGTGGGGGTAGGGGGTGGAGGTAAAAATTCTTGATCTAGTGGAGGGAAGCCTTTATTTGGCGCCAGTGGATTTCTGCCTTGAAGGGATACAGGCCTGGTGCAGCCTTCCAATTTTTCATGAGAAGCCAGAAATACAGGTTTTTAACAAAATTTTAAAAGGTGGCTTATTCTTGCTTTTAATCCTAGGTAAGCCAAACAAAATAGGTCTACTAGCTGCGAGCCTACAACCTCTGCTTTATATTCTGTCGATGCTGCCCATTTTATACGTCGTTTCACTAGGCTATTACTTTCACTGCACCAAGATAAGGCCACCAATCACCCAGTAACAGTCCCAAGAAATAAATATTAAGAAACTGAGAGCTGGATATTGTCCATGCAGTCTTGTATCTCTTAAAGCACATGTAGCTTCTGATCTTTCTATATCTGGGTATAATGGCCTGCAGGCTTGAGGTCTGACCTCTCTTCCCAAACCTGCATATTGGGAGAGAGAGGAGTTTGTGATGCGACTGAATAATTCCTTATGGATTAAAAATACTTCAACATTTGTGTCTTAAATTATGCAAAAGACATTGGGGCACCCTGGTAGAGAGAGCTTAGCTTTAAGATCCAGAACTCAATGGAAGAGAGAGTAACCACTCATTGTTTGTGGTTTAACCCATGTGTCCCATCTTAGTATGTACTCTTCTTCCCAAAGAAGAAAGGGAAAGTGAGAGGGAAGAAGAGAAAGTGGATGAATTGTGACATGTTTTCGATGTTGCTCAAGGGAAAATGATTATAATCTCTGGTATAAGAGGAGAGAAGCTGTCAAGGAGAAGAGGAAGATAAATTTGCTCAGATTTTTCTTTCGTAATGCCCTCTCATTTTCTTTCTATTTTTCCAAATTTGCCAGTAAGTCAAAGAAATCACATGCCACTTCCTTGAAGCCTTTCCTAACTACTCTAACACTCATTCATCTTTTCCTTTCAATTTTCAAATATAATTATCTTCTGATCCAAACACTGTCATGCAGTGTTTACTAGAACTTGTATATGTTTTTCTTTAGGTTTATGCCTTGATGACAACCACTGGATATGCATATATTTGCATGTTACTTTCTTGTTCAGCAAATATTTGCAAGGGAGAGGCTTTAAGGTGGTCCCCATCATCCCTGCACAATCTCCCCAGGAGGCTGGTGGAATCTGTGGCATGCTTCTACCCAACGAAATGTGGCCAAGGTGATGGAATGTATACAGTTACATTAATGTGATGTCATCGGAGTGTCATGATCTGAAAGTGTAATGTCCTTCTTGCTATTCTCTCTCTCCCCCTTGCTAGCTTTGAAGAAGCAAGGGCCCATGAACCCTACAGCCGCCAGTGATGGAATGCTGCCAGCAACTGCAGGAGCTGGGAAGCTGCTGCTCCTCTGGTCCAGTCTCCATGTGGTAGACACCTTGACTGCAGCCTTGGGAGACCCTGAGCAGAGGATCCACTGAAGCTGCACCCAGACTCCAGCCCCCTACCCAGGAACTGTGAGGTAATGGAGGTGTGATGCTTTAAGCTGCTAAGTTGGTGGTAATTTGTGACTCAGCAATAGAAAGTGTTTACCCATTCATGCTGGCCTCGGCATGTGATTGAAATGCGATTACACGGTGGGGTCTGCTCCCTTGTGTTTGTGCCTTTCCCCCTGGGAAGAACATGCTCACAGAGTAAGGAGAGTAAGAGAAAGAGGGAGGAAGTTGGACCCAACTTGTAGCTTAAAGTCAAGTCCAACACAGCTCAGCCTTGATCAGCCAATCACCAACCTGTCTGCAGATGTTTGTGCAATAAGTAAATGCTTGCTATAGTATCCCACTGAGGTTTTTTTTGGGGGGGTGGGGGAGTTGTTATGCAGCAGTTTTGTGCCAATAAATAAAGTGCCCTTCTTCAAATACTCACACACACCATCACCACCACATCAAACACATATCACCTACAAAACTGTTGAGTTCCATATATGGGGGTTTACATGTTTGTTAAACTAAATGAAGTAAAGAGGCCTAGAAACAGCTAAACCTGTGCCTACCCTCAGCTGGAACTACATCACTATTGCCTGCTATAAAAATGTATCAATTAGAAGAGCAGAAGCAAAGAATATTAGAGAAGCCACATTCTATGAATGAGTTTCACCACTACCATTCAGATGGTCAGTTACTTCAAAGTTCTGGTCTGTGAGAAAAACTGCAAATAGTAAAAACTACAGCAGAAGATGCAAGTGAAAGATGGAAAATGCCGGATCCTAACACATAAACTCAATCAGTTGTGCTTTCCACTGAGCTCCACTGTGCAGCCAAGAATGCCTTCCAGAAATCTCTCCAGTTACTCAGAGCGACTCCTCTTGTTGCCATTCCTACCAATTCACCCAAAATGTTCTACTCTGGCTCTATGATTTCCGAAAATCAGCCCTTATGAGACCCAGGGACATGGGTATTTTCCTAGAGCATGGCATAATAGATCTGACAACAGGGCTATGCAGTAAAACTGAACTCATGTGCCTATTCCTAGTTTCTTTTTCTGGCAGAGAAGCAGACCTGCTGAGATCTGGGTCAAACACACAAGTCAGCTCAAAAGGAGATAGCCCCAGTTAAAATGTGCTTTATTAGGAAGCCTGGGACTTAATAGATGACCTTCAAAAATCAGCAATTTCCAAAAGATCAGGTATATGGTTAAGATTTTTATTAACCACATCAGCTTACATCTTGAACCATTATACTTTTGCTATATATTTTTCAGCTCTAGCAATTTACTTTTGGTCTAAGTACAAAACTCTACTCCAAATGCTAGTGAATGTCACACCTGCACTTGGCATCCAATTACTGGGGATGTAAATGGGATCATTATTCTTTTCCCAATTAAAAACAAATAGACAAAAAAGTACATTTCCAAATTATATCTGCAATATTGAAAATGATGCCGTACAACACTCGGAGCTCTTCCTTGCTAACATATCTCTATAACCACCCCTTACCTCCACGGTGACCAACGCAGACACCAAGGGGAAAACCACATTACAGTTCTGCTAATTGCCAAATGTCTATGCTTATAGAACTCTTGTCTCCTTCACCTGCCAGCTCTTCAAATCATATTGCCTCCCAGATTCTGGGTTTCCACATTCAAACATCATGTGGCCTGCACCCCCCACACTTATAAAGCTTCCAAGACTGGACTCATTTATACTCAGAGATTCTAGTTTTTTAAACCCTGACCTTCTCAAGCTTTGTTAATGTCTTTAGGCAACAAACTCAATCTTCTGGGAGGGTTCCTGTTTTTAAGTCCACTTATTTATGGGACGTGTATTTCTTTAATGACTTCCTTTGCCATTTGCAAATAGAAGGACTAAAGGTCTGGTTCGTTATATAAGATATCCCCTTCTCCCCTCCAAAAGTGCTATTGTTTTTCTGAACATTCTCACTGAAGAAAAATTGGAGCATTTCCCCGCTTCCTTGCCCAATTACAGATTCTTATTGCATCCTATGAAAGGAAAAGCTTTCAGTCCCTGTATCTGCAATAATGGCAAATCTAAATTTCAACCATTTCATGGATGTCATTTAAACCAGACACCAGGGCCAGAGTAGGCAAAAAGTGACACAGGAAGAAACATGTAAGGCGGACCTGTCAGTAGCTTTAGTAACAGGCAGCCAGCAATGGCCACAAGCTTCTCAGCTCATTAAGCAACGTCTCACTGTGATGTCATGCACCAACTACAGAGTTGTAATCCTTTCAAAACAGACAGATTGTCAGCATGATAAAGTGGATACAAACAAGCTCTTGAACAGGGATGACTAAAGCATTGGAGGGAAAAACATCTCTGAACTAGAAAGAGGAGCTAACCACACTACCAGGAAATAACAGCATTCAGAGACTCCAGGCAAACAACCCTCACCCCACTAGAGATTTTTTTCTATAGTGATTAGCAATTCCATAAAATATTCTCGATCTTTTAATCACCAGATAAATAGTCATAATCTACAGATGTTGGGACTGAGTTCTTAATTGTTGTAAATTAGTGAGCAAACATAGGTTTCTCATTAAACCCATGCACCCCACATGTTAAAATGGAGCACTCATCATTTGCGTTCCCTCCTGGTTCTAAAATCAGAAGCTTTCTTTTTCATAGTCTAGGTATAGACAGGAGAAACAGAGATTGCTAGGTTGTGTCTGTCAGGTTCCTGCTAGTTGTACTAATTCTCAGGGAGGAAACCTTTAAATGGCAATAGATCTGTTGCCTAAATTTTAATGAAAAACTTCACTGGGGACCTATTTCTGCTTTCTTAAGAAAGAGTAAAGTGGTGTCCCCCCTTGTTGAAGCTTTTCTGTTCTTAGAGGAACTTAGCACTTTTTCCCATGGTGCCTACTCAAAACCCAGGGGTTTGCCTCCTCTGCTTGGACAGGTGAAGATGCATAAATTAAAAGGAAAGGGAAGGAAAAGAGTAAAATGTTGTGGAAAAGCAAACTCTGAACTTTCAAATCAAGTAAGCATTAGACCAAGCTGGCTAAAGACAACTGGGGCTTTGCACTCTGGCCATTTTTCTCAAGCTGAAAGATTTATGAGGACTGGGGGGAAAGGGTGGGAGGGTTAAACCAAGAAATGTATCAATTACCAAACTACAAATAAAAATAGCTCCTCTGCACAAGCTTCATTAAGTTTTATCAGTAAGTATCTTGGGGTTTTACACTCAAACCACAGATCATAAATTCACAGTAAAGCCCCCATATGTTCACCAAACACCTGAATTCAATTTCTCTTCTGGTTGTGAAGTAGGAATGTGGTGCTCAACTTAATTATGCATGCAAAGTTAGTTTCTAACAAGGGCAGGTTCTTTGCAAGGCTGAAGGGTATTTATAACATCTGAAATTTGGAGATAGATCGTTCTTCAATCTTAGCTTTTTTTTAATACTAGTATGTAGCTCTAAATTCCCTCTTCCAAATGTGAACCTTAAAAAACTAAAGTTGGGGGCCGCGGTGGCTCAGCGGGCAAGAGTGTTTGCCTGCCATGCCGGCGGACCTCGGTTCGGTTCCCGGCCCCAGCCCATGTAACAAACAAACAAACAAACAAAATATAATAAAAATAAGAAAATGTTTAAAGATGTTTCCCTTTCTTCCTCCCTTCCTTCCTTCTATCCTTCCTTCCTTCTCTGTCTTTCTTTAAAAAAAAAAAAAAAAAAACTAAAGTTGGTAAATAACCTGTCATTTTTGCATTTTTCTGCAGATGATCCCAGATATTTAGGTTATGTTACAAATGGTCTTAATATTACTAAAGGGTTCTAGACAAATATTTCTGTGGGTATGTACAAATCACCTTGAATTATAGACAATGTCTAAACTTTGGCCAAGGGGCTCCATTTGTCTGTGTCTATGTATACATGTGAAATTAGCTACTTAGGATAGATCATGTCGTTTTCAGTTTATTTTCACAGTTTTGCTCATCATCTGTAATATGAAAAGAATTATGTGGAATTTATACAAACCCCAAAGGCACTCACTTTCCTCAGCTGATGAAATTCATTTCCAGATTCTGACACCCATGATTTGTTGTCCATTTCACACCAGTTTCAGTGCAATAAATCATAACAAATTAAAAGCATACAGCAATATTCTCTGGGTTAAAAAGGTGGTCGCCAAACTGTTAATGCCACGTTCACTTCTGCTGGGCCAGCCCCAGTTCTGCGGATCACAGGGTGGGTCAGCTCGCTCCATCAGAGAGACCCGAGACTAGATTTTACTTTGAGTCCCTCTGTGGTCTTTCTGTAACAGGGCTATCATTTCATAAGCAGCAAAATTTCAGGAATGTACCCCTCGCCCCATTTTATTACTGCCATCACTCTTCCTTATTAGCCTGTCACTGGTCTCAGGCAGTAGTGAGAACATTTAGTTTGACTTTTTCGAAGGGGATTCCTGCCGCGCCAGAGAACACACCCGTGCACACACACGTTATTTTAGGACCCAACAATGAATACACGAAAAAAGACATTCTATTGTGAGCTCTAGGTAGCTTTGCCTGACTACTGAATTTCAGGGAAATAACCCACACTTCTTTCTAACCCCAAAGGACTGCTAAATCTGTTGCAGCCACACGTCCAAGGAGGCATTTGCTGAAAACTCAGCACGAAAGTAATCTCATCTAGAAAGTTTTTAAACTATCGATATAAAGTTATTTATCAAACTTTTTGATGAAGGAATCAAATTCTAATAAAATTTCTTAAAACAAATGACCTTTGACTATTGTGAGACATACTTGTATCTTAAAACGTCTGAGATGGTGAAAAAATCTTCAGCCCAGCGAGGGAAACAAGCAGAGGGATCCTGGAAGAAGCAGAGCATCCCTGACTCTCTAGCAGACAACACTATGTGCTTTCAACAAATAAATCATGGGAAATAAGTTTTTCCCCGGTATACTTAGGAATTTAAATGCATTCTTGAAAATAAAAATGTTACTGCCTATAAGAAACCATATATGTCATTTTTCTTTCAACAATGCATGAAGCTCTGATAATTTAGGGTTAATGACAAAAACGCATTTACTTTTCCTAGATAGTGTGATTTCCTCAAACTGTCTAATAAATGGCAAGGACAGGTAAGGTATTCTAATGGGTTAGAGAGCTGAAGGAAGTTTACGGATATATTATTCATTCAATAGAACCACTGGAGATACGAAGGTCAGCCCGAGTGACACAGAGTTAGTCTGTGCCTCAAACTGAAATGTACATTTAAGTGTCTAAATAAAGAGCAAAAGGAATTCAGTGTTATAGGTGAAAATCTTAAGGGACTAAAAGAGGAGTGAAAGTTAGGAATATATTAGGAAACTTTAAAATGAAAAAGCAATGGAAATCAAATTACAAAACCTGATGGGTTTGATGACAAACTAAAATGATTATCATGTTCTTTTTCTATTGAGAGGCTTTATCATACAAGCATAGAAACTAATTAGAGAACCATTATTTTAATTCTTTAATCAGGAAATGATTACATCAAATTCAAGGCTAATATTTTCTTTGTTTTTTGGCATTCTCTGTTTTTAATGACAGCATAATTGCAAAATACTATACAAAACTAAGCTATGCTATGTTTTAAAGACAAAAACTCCAGTGAAACATGATGCTTAATACTTACTCCATACTTCTAAATTATGGCTAAGTTCTACGTGGCTTTCCTGAAATGACTCAAAATGGGAAACAATGTGAGGGGACATGATGCCTCAAGATTTCATGAGAGGCCACCACTGAAATGTCTGAAAACCAGCATAAAAATAGTTGAACTTAAATTTATTCTTTTTCTAAAAACAAAACCAGAATACCGGCTGCATCTAAATGAAGAGTTTGTATATATTATTGGTGTGTAGACATTTTAAAGAACATTAGAACATTTTTCTTGGCTGATTTTTTTTTTTAACTTTTATTTATTTTATGCACTTGAGAACCTCAAATTATTAGTTTAATAGTTTTCTTGGCTTCTCTTCTATTCACAATTTGGCAATGTCCCAACTTAAAAATCTACTTATCTGAATAGATAGTATAAATGAGATGAAAGTGTCAATCAATTTCATTTCTCTTTCATAATAATAGTTCAGCTAACTTATTATATGGAAAAAATTACAAAAAGTATGACGATATAGGTTTGGAATTATTGACAGATTTATATTTGCCACGTGAATAACCAGAAACTTGTCAGCAACCCTTATTGGACTGAATACATGTTATTAAGCATGACTTAAATTAATGAGGTACAGTAGAACAAGTTTAAACTCTCTTGAGTGCCAGTTTTTAATGACAGCAAGAACTGTCAGCTGGCTCATAAGACTTTGAAAACTATAAACAAAATAAAATAATCATAACATATTATAATTACCTGGCTGGCAACTTTCTTTTGTAAATTCTTTTTTTTTAAGTAATACATATATACATTTAACATATATTTAAACATGCTAACTAAAGGGTTTTAAATAAAAAGAAGTTCCTGTTATCATCACAGTGTCCCTCTGTTGACCCAATCATATGAAAAAAATTTTCAACAGTTTTATCTGTTTTCTATATTTCTTTTGAAACTCAACCTGAGATACAGAGTAGATACACACTATCATCAATTGTTGCTGCCTGTTTCACTTTCATGTAGTGAGCTCTTTTAAACACTGTAATTGATGTAATCAGTAAATGTAAATTATTAATATGAATTTGTTACCCAAAACAAAAGCTAGGGATTTAACAATATTCCACATCTAACCAAATTCCTCTGATTTTTATCTCCATTTTCTGAATATGTTTATTTCATTATCACCTGATTCATTAATTTAAATATTGTTGACTTCCCTAAATTAATTAATTTAAATATCTGTTGACTTTCCTTTAAGTTAGAAGAGGTGTGAGCTTTCTTACACATTGCAATCCCAATTCACACTCTTGATTTACATCTCCTACATCCTCCCAATATAGCTATAGTACAATTTTATATTATTCCTCAGAGTTTACATTATTATAACTACATAAATATTGTTGGCTGATAATTCAAATAGGGAATATGATTATATTAACTTTCCTTTCTGATATTCTTGGCTTTCCTTTTGCTTTGATATCTCAGAGCCAGTCTATAATTATTGCCACCTTAATAGGCTTTTAATACAAATTTCTGCAAGATCAAATCTATCATAGTTTATGAATCCCAATTTTTTTTCTTGAAGATTTCCAACCTTGAGCCCTCCTCATGCTGGCTCCAATCTGGACTGGTTGTTCTCTAATTCTCTGCACAAAACTTCTCACACCTCCCTTCATCATCAACCCAGGTTTTGCTAGAGCACGCATCCCATAGCTTCCTGAAAAGGGAGTTATTGAAAAAATTTTTAAATGTCTTTGAATGCTTAAAATATATTTATTCTACCTTCACCCCTCATGGATAGTTTAGCTAGGCATGGAATTCTATGTTAGAACATGCTACCCTTCAATATTTGAAGGTGCTGATCTATTATCTTTTAGCTACTAATGTTACTGTTGTGAAGTCTGATGATATTCTGATTCCCAACTCTTCACAGGGTAATTTTTAAAGATTCTTCTCTCTCTCTCTCTCTCTCTCTCTTTTTTTTTTTTTTTTTCTGGTATTGTAAGACATCACAATGCTGCTCTTTTTTTTAAATTGACCTTGCTGGGCAGTAGGTGATTCTTCAATCTAGAATCTCAAGTCTCCTAGTTCTGGGAAAATTTCTTATGCTCCTTCTTTAATTCTCTTCTCTCCGTTATTATCTCTTCTCTTTCTAGAAAGCATAATAATTGTATTCTGGATCTCCTAGAATTAACTTTTGATTTCTTGTTCCTTTCTTTCTTACTATTTCTCTTTGTCCTGTGTCTCAAGTTTTACTTTCAGGAAATGTCCTTAACCTTATCTACCAAACATTCCACTGACTTTCCTCACACTGTTACCATAGTTATTATTTTCTAAGAATTATTTTCTGAATAATCCTTTCTAAAAATCTCTTATTCATGTTTTCTGGTTGCAGTATCTTATTTCTCAGTGGGTTTATTTTAGTTCTTTAAATTTCTCACTTCTTTTTCTTGTACTTTTTGTTTCCTCCAAGCTCTTTTTTAAATGTCTTATTGCTGAGAGAGTTTTTCAAGAGACTTGCCCTACAAGAAATACTAAAGGGAGTTCTGCAGGCTGCAAGGAAAAGGCAGGAGAGAGAGAGGTGGAGGTATGCTGTTTTGAAGCTATGTACCCCAGAAAACACATGTTCTTTTAATCCAATCTTGTGAGGGCAGGCCTATTGTTGGGCAGACTATTCAGTTAGGTTGTTCCCATGGAGATGAGACCCACCCAATTGTGAATGGGACCTTTTGATTAAGTCATTTCCATGGAGATGTGAGCCCACTGTTTAAGGTAGGTCTTAATCCACTTACTGGAGTCCTTTAAGAGAGGGACATTTTGGAGAGCACAGAGATATTTGGAAATGCAGAAGGGAAATGCAGCTGAGAAAGACGGGCCAGCAGTCATTATCATGTACCTTCCCGTGTCATAGAGAAAACCCAGACACAACTGGCCTTTCTTGAGTGGAAGTATCCTCCTGTTGGCCTTAATTTTCATGGCCTTGGAAGTGTAAATTTGTAAACTAATAAATTTCCTTTGTAAAAGCCAATCCATTTCTGATATATTGCATTCTGGCAGCTTTAGCCAAACAAAACAGGAAGAGAGTGTAGAAATGAAGATTATCAGTAAGGGTAATTAAGAAGGTAAAAAGAAAGACAAAAATAAGATATGACATATAAGAACCAAAGGATAAATTGGATGAAGTAAGTATTGCCTTCAAAGTAATAATATTGAATGATAATGGATTAAACTCTCCAGTCAAAAGACACAGATTGGCAAAATGGATACATAGGTATGATCCACTATATGCTGTTGACAAGAGAATCACCCTAGATGCAAGGACACAAATAGGTTGAAAGTGAAAGTTTAGAAAAAGATATACCATGCAAATAGTAACCAAAAAAGAGCTTGGGTAGCTATACTAACATCAGATAAAATAGACTTTAAATGCAAAACTCTTATAAGAGACAAAGAAGGACACTAAATACTAATAAAAGGGTCAATCCACCAAGAAGAAGTAACACTCATAAATATATATGCACCTAACCAGGGTGCCCAAAACACCTGAGGCAAACACTGGCAAAAAGTGAAGGAAGAAATAGACACTGCTACAATAATATTTGAAGATTTTAATTCACCACTCTCATCAATAGACAGAACATCTAAACAGAGGATCAGTAAGGAAACAGAGAACTTGAATAATATGATAAGCCAACTAGACCTAACAGACATATACAAAACAGCAGGATATACATTCTTCTCAAATGCCCATGGAACATTCTCCAGGATAGACTGCATGTTGGGTCACAAGACAAGTCTCAAAATTTAAAAAGATTGAAATTATAGAAAACATTTTCTCTGATCATAATGGAATGAAGCCAGAAATCAGTAACAGGTGGAGAACTGGAAAATTCACAACTATATGAAGGTTCAACAACATACTCTTAAGCAATCAGTGGGTCAAAGAAGAAACTGCTAGGGAGATCAGCAAATATTTTGTGATGAATGAAAGCAAAAACACAACTTATCAAAACTTATATGATGCAGCAAAGGTGGAGCTGAGAGGGAAATTATAGTCCTAAATGCTGACATTAAAAAAAGAAGAGCTTAAGTCCAAAGACCAAACACACACCTGGAGGAACTAGAATAAGAACAGCAAATTAATCCTAAAGCTAGCAGAAGGAAAGAAGTACAATGATTAGAGAAGAAATAAATGCAATTGAGAATTTAAAAAAGAACAAACAAAGCAAACTTTGATTCTTTGAGAGAATCAACACAATTGGCAAGCCCTTAGCTAGACTGACACAGAATAAAAGAGAGAATATGCAAATAACTAAGGTCAGAAATGAGATGGGGCATTACCACAGAAAAAGAAATGATCATAAGGAGGGTATTATGAACAACTGTATGCAAACAAATTAGGCAACTACATGAAATGGAAAAATTCCTAGAAACACATAAGCTACACTGACTCAGAAGAAAACTGAAGCCCGTAACAATCCAATTACAAGAGATTGAATTAGTTACCAAACACCTCCCAACAAAGAAAACTGCAGGACCAGATGACTTTGCAGGTGAATGCTACCAAGCATTCTGAGAAGAATTAATATCAATCCTGCTCAAACTCATCCAAAATTTTGAAGAGGAGAGAGCACTCTCTAACACATTCAATGAGGCCAACATCACTCTAATACCAAAGCCAAAGATACTACAAGAAAAAAAATTCACAGACCAGTTTCTCTAATGAATGCAGATGCAAAAATTCTCAACAAAATAATTGCAATAGAATCCAATAGTTCATTAAAGAATTATTCACCATGACTAAGTGTGCTTTAACCCAGGTTTTTGCAAGGTGTTTAAACTCAAGAAAGTCAATTAATGCAATACTCCAATTAACAAATAAAAGGGGAAAAACACATGATCATCTTGATTCACACAGAAGAGGCATTTGACAAAATCCAGCATCCTTCTTGATAAAAACACTTCAAAAGATAGGATTAGAAAGAAACTTCCTCGACATGATAAAGGACATACATGGAAAAAGAAAAAACACAGTTAACATACTCAATGGTGAAAAACTAAAGGATTTCCCTCTAAGATCTGGAAGAAGACAAGGACGCCCACTGTCATCACTGTTACTCAACAGTGTTCTAACTGGAGCAGTTAGGCAAGAAAAAGAAATAAAAGGCATGCGAATTCGAAAGGAAGAAAGAAACTTTCACTATTTGCAGATGACATGATCTTATAGGTAGAATATCCTGAAAAATCTACAACAAAGATAATAAAGCTAATAAACAAGTTCACCAAAGTGGCAGGATCCAAGATCACACAAAAATCAATTTCTATAGAGTGGTAATGAGCAATCTGAGGAGGAAATCATTTCCAAGAGCAACTAAAAGAATCAAGTATACCTAAGAATAAATGTAACCAGGATGTAAAGGAGTTGTACACACAAAACTACAAGACAAGGCTAAAAGAAATCAAAGAAGATCTAAATAAATGGAAGGAGTTCTGTGTTCATGGATTGGAAGACTAAATATTGTTAAGATGTCATTTCTACCAGTAGATTTACAGATTCAGTGCAATCCCAATTAAAATTCTAACAGCCTCCTTTGCAGACATGGAAAAGCCAACTATCAAATTTATTTGGAAGGGTAATGGACTCTGAAGAGCCAAAACATCTTGAAAAAAGAAGTTGGGGGCCATGGTGGCTCAGTGGCTGAGTTCTCGTCTGCCATGCCGGAGACCTGGGTTCAGTTCCCAGTGCCTGCCCATGTTAAAAAAAAAAAAAAAAAAAGAAAATTGAAAGACTTACACTTGCTGACTTAAATGCATATTACAAAGCTGCAAGTGGTCAAAACAGCATGGTACTGGCATACCATATATACTGACCAATGGAATCAAATTGAGAGTTCAGAAACAGACCCTCACATCTATGGCCAATCGATATTTGACAAGGGTGCCAAGTCCACTCAACCAGGACAAAATAGTCTCCTTAACAAATGGTGCTGGGAGAATTTGATATCCATACACAAATGAATGAAAGAGGACCCCTTTTTTCATAACTAATACAAGAATTAACTCAAAATAGATCAAAGACCTAAATATAAGAGCCAGGACCATTGTACTCTTAGAAAATAATGTGGGGAAGCACCTTCAAGATCTGTGGTAGGCAACAGTTTCTCAGACTTTACACCCAAAGTATAAGCAATGAATGAAAAAATAGACAAGCAGGATCACCTCAAAATTAAAAACTCCTCTGCTTCAAAGGACTTTCTCAAGAAAGTGAAAAGGCAGCCAACTTAATGGGAGACAATATTTGGAAGTTACATATCCAATAAAGGTTTAATATCCAGAATATACAAAGAAATCCTATAACTCAACAACAAAAAGACAATCAATCCAACTTTAAAAATGGGAAAAATACTTGAAAAGACATTTTTCCAAAGAGGAAATATAAATGGCTACAAAGCACATTAAAAGATGCTCAACTACATTAGCCAACAGGAAAATATATAACTCAAAACCACAATGAGATACCATTTCAAACGTACAAGAATGGCCATTATTAAAAACAAACAAACAAACAGAAAAGTACAAGTGTTGGCGAGGTTGTGGAGAACTAGGAATATTAATTCATTGCTGGTGGGAGTATAAAATGGTTCAGCCATGGTGGAAGACAGTTTGGTGGTTCCTTAGGAAGTTAAGTATAGAATTGCTATATGATCCAGTAATCTAACTACTAGGTATTTTGCCCAGAAGAAATGAAAGTAAGGATGCAAACAGACATTTGCACACTGATGTTCACAGCTGCATTATTCACAATTGCCAAAAGATGGAAGCAACCCAAGTGTAAGCAATGAATGGATAAAGAAAATGTGGTATGTATATATATATGATGAAATATTATTCAGCTACAAGAAGGAATGAAGTCCTGATACATGTGACAACATGGATGCAACTTGAGGACATTATATTGAGTAAGCTAAGGCAGACACAAAAGGACAATATATTGTATCATTTCACTGATATGAACTAATTATAGAAACTAGAATATAAGTTACCATGAGAGATAGAATGTAGGTAGAGAAGGGGGAGCTGATGCTTAATTTGTGATGAATTTCTAATTAGGATGCTAATAAATATTTGAAAATGGATAATCGTGACAGTAGCACAATATCATGAATGTAATTAACAGCACTGAATTATGTCTGTGAATGTGGTGGAATGGGGACGTTTTGGGTGGTGTATGTTACTAAAAGGAAAGTTAGAGCATAAAACATGGGGCTGTGTAACAGTGAAAGCTGTTGTGGACAATGACTGAGGTTAATAGTACAACTATAAGAACGTTCTTTCAAGAATTATAACAAATGAAAGGCACCATTATAAGGTATTAATAATAGGATTGTACATGGGGAAAATGCACCTAATGCACAGCACGGACTATAGTTACCAATAGTATTTTAATATTCTTTCCTCAGTTGTAATGAAGGTATATACCAATGCAAAGTGTCAACAACCAGGTGGGTATATAGGAATGTTGTGTTTTTATATGACTTATATGTAAACTTGCAAGTACCTTATGCTAAGTGAAATAAACATATAAAAAGTGCTGCATATTATATTATTCCATTTGTAGAAAATGTAATCATAAATAAATCTATAAAGACGGAAGCAAAAAACTGGACTTTCTGGTTTATGGTACACTTACTATTTCTCAATTATTTTCAGATAGATCGAACTTCTTTTCAAGAATAAAGATATTTATATATGGTTACTTTCACTGTTGTTTTTTTAAGTATATGAAACATATTGTTCCAATATGATAATATCTCTTTGTTCTAATAACAGGATTACCTCTAACCCCCACCACCAAACTTTTGGGATTTTTGCTGTATTACTTTTAATAATCAATAATATATATACTAAGTTAACACAGGTACTAAAATTGTAAAGCATTGAATTTATAATCTACTAAACTGCAAATATAAATAAATCCTACTTTTATGACTTAGCTAAGACTTCTAAACTTCTTCCCTTGAGTGTACCTCTGACATCACATTTTCTTTCCTTTGACATGTGACAAAATTCACAATTTGGCTTTAGATATCTATTATACAAGTTTACTACCTCTGGTTGGTGTGGTAATTACAGTTTATAACTTTCAAGGCTCTCTTTCAATATTTGCAGGCCTTCACTCTCAATTCTCCTACCAAATACAACCAGCTACCATTTGGAACTCTTAAGGTAATTCTACTGGTGCTCAGAGCATTTCAGTTTCCTCACAGGCTGCTCCTGACAGAGCTGCAGAAGCACAGTTTGGGACTAGAATTCAGGTTCCAGCACGCCCACACTGCACACATAGCTAATGTCATTTCCTAGGAGTTACTATAGTTTTATGCCTAATGCCTGTAAATCAATAAAAGCAAAGTGAACCTGAATAATAATGTCTCCTAAGAACCGGCTGACAATAAGTTTACCAAAAGCCCTTTTTGTTTGTTTCAATCCTTGTGTTTGAAAATCCTACTAGAAAGCACTAAAAGTCTCTCTCATTTGTCAAAGTAGACAATAATGGATATAATTTAACTTTTTAAAAAAGGTTTTAAGATTGTCATGAATTTCAAGTCTCATTAAATACCCTAAGTAGGAAAAGGATGAAATTGGGCTGAATTTTATTCTATTCGCTACCTGCAGGTATCACTAAAAGTTCTGTTTTCTTTCTCACTGATATTTTGGACACACTCTTACTAGCACATTTTTTAGGCATCTGCCTCTTTTTCCAAAGACGCATAATGTTGCAAATATATTGGCTAATTGAGAGTTTGCTTGACTACTTTCTAATTAATCAATGCCTTATTGCATTATGTTTGCTAAATATATGATTTATTAATTATGCTACAACTGATTTAAATAAGAAAGATAAATCAATCTTTTTGTGGGCACAATGTTCATGGAGTTTTTATTTTTTCCTTGAGTTTTACTTCTTCCTCTTAGTTTCAGAGATTTTTCGAATTTCTGAAACTAAAAGTCAGTACTGAATTTCAGACACAAATTCAGTAACTTTTGACCTTTATAGATTGACCTATAAAGTTTTCATTCTATGTCTAAGATGTTGTGCAAATATTTTATTTCGACACTTTGATAGCTTAAAAATACCTTCTTTAGAAGAGGAAAAAATCTTTCCATTTAACAAGCTTGCAGCCTTTAATAAAGATTTGTTTTTCTTCAATAAACAGGATTTTTGACATTTCAATTAATATCGAAGGGCTGGGGAGGGAAGGCAGAGTAACTACTCAGCTAAGGTACTACTGAATTGTGAGTAGGAAGGGCAAAGGTCCCAGGGATTCAGGTGCACATTTCAACATCAGCCTGAATGCCTGAAGGTTCAACTCTGGAGGCTGTAGTGCCAGCTTCCACCTGATGACAGATGAGTAAGAGACAGAGCAAAGCATCTGTTAAAGCTCAGTACAATTCTTTGCAAGCAGATTGTAACATTACTTTTCCTGTATATTATACCTTGAACTGACATCCCAGTACTGTGTGTATAGGGAAGCCAAGCCAAGACCAAATGGAGTTAATTATGCATTTGGTAGCAAAAGAAGTCTAGAATGAATATATAGAGACATAGATGTAGACACAGATATAGAGAGACATACCGAAAAAGAGACAGACATAGATATAAATATCAGCAGTATTCTAACTCAGTCATTAAATACTAGAGAACCATGTTCTTTTCTTGAGTTGCAAAAAACTGTTCAGGAAGTATATACTGAATTATAACCCATATGTGTCAAAGCCAACTGTCTGACGTGGAGTTACACTGAGATTCAGAAGAGACAGGCTTCATTTGTTTTGTCTTTTCACAGACTGTAATGTCTCTACAGACTTGCACTGATATTGTTTCATTTTGATATCATAATAGTGTCTCCATGGGTTTTGGCTGACATTTTGTTTTGACATTATGTTACAATAGACCTCCACTGACATTTCATTTTTGTCACTGCAACATTGTTTCTATAGGTTTGTGTGGCATTATTTTGTTTTGACATCAAAATGTCATCTCCATGGTCTTGGGACTGACAATGTCTACAGAACTTTATGAGAAGATATGGGGGGTCCATGGAATAGAATGGTAAAATGACACCAGATAAAGCATTTAATAAACTTGAGGGTGTTTTTGATAAACACAAATTTATGATACAATACAAACTTAACAAAATTGCTTCTACCAAGCAATTAGAACTTATGGATTCAGTTAAGATTGATAGTCCATCTTTCCCACTCCCCCCCAAAAATTCCTTTTACATGTGAAAAACAAACTTCAGAGAAGTAATCCTCTTTTCCCCTCTGCTGCCAAAACCAAGCTATTTTTTTTTTTAATGAATATGGTCTGGGTGTTTGTGTGAATGTGATTCAAAACTACATTAAAATGTACAAGTATGTTTGAAGTAAACAGTTATACTGCATTTCAATTGAACTTAAGTAATTGTTGATTATGACACATCTTATTTTATATCTCTAAGAAAGAAAGAAAATGATACCAATTTAACATTAATTATAAGAAGCACCTTGATTTCAGAGATTTTAAATTGTAAAAAAAAAAAAAAAAAGAACCCTTATTGCTAAAAATGGTGGTAATATAGTATTTGATAAAATCAACATTACTAAAAACAGTAATAGAAAGCAACTGGGGGTGGGCCATGGTGGCTCAGCAGGCAGAGTTCTCGCCCGCCATGCCAGAGACCTGGGTTCAATTCTCGGTGCCTGCCCAGGCAAAAAACCAAACCAAAACAAAACAAACAAAAAAAAAAATTGATGATAGTTTGAGTGTGTTTTATTAACCATGGGATAAAAACATAACCCAAAATTGATTTTGTAGTTTTAGGTTGAAGATGTTTGGTGAATTTCCTTTTATCACAGAGTAGGAATGTTTTCTTCTTTTGCCTTGGCTACCAGGAAACTCTGAGATGAATTTAATGTCCAATTGTAATTAGTCAGTCTCACCAATTTCCTAATATATCTTTTAACTTTTATGTTTCCTTCTATACTTTAATATCTATTTTTAAAAGCTGCTTCAAATAATTTGTGGAAATTAGGAGGTCATAACTCATACATGAATAAATTTAATATCATTAATCATATTCCTGAAGAATTACAATGGCCATCTATTGAATATGGACTATAAAGCCTAGAGGTTCTGTTTCTATCTTGAGTGGTTAATGCCTTCTGATTCTTCTAATGGACACAATAACATTTAGTTCCATGTACATGTGAATAATATGAGATGACATATAAGAAAGCACCTCACATAGTGCCTAGCACACAACAGGCACTCTATAAACACTAAAATACAATTATGAAGCTAGACAGAGACATCTAGTAGGTATTATAAGTCTAGGCCTGCAGCCCAGGGGAGAGGTGAAACTGGAAGTATAGCTTGTGTCAGTGACATCATACAGGTGTAATTTAAGTCATGGGAGTGCCTGAGATCACCCTGAGATAACAGGGAGAGTGAGAAGGGGCCAAGTGGATATGACAAACCCAACCAGTGCTCTCCTGAGCAAAGAACTTCTTTCCCACTTTTCGTGCATTAGTGTGACAGCAATAGAAAAGAAAAAAGGATGATTAGGAAGAGGGAATCTCATGGGATGTAAAAATTGGCTGCTGTTACCACTAAAGGCTTATTCCAGGGAATACCTGGAAGGCCCCAACACAAGCCTCTCTGCTCCCTCCAGGCTGAGACTCAGGCTTGGGAAACCTGGGCTGCTGGCAGCAAGGTCTCTGCTTTGCTGGTGACAAAGAAGATTCTCCTCGGGTGGCTGACAATCTGATAACTTTCAGGAGCACTAGGGTTTCACTCTTGAAAAGAAACTTTTAAAATAAATTAAAAGCTTGTAGAAATGAACTGTGACAGCCCTGAAGAATTGCTGTCATGATTATCCTAAATCCATGGCTCTAAGATTAACCCTCCTAATTCCTTGATGCTAGATCATTACCTGTCATCAAATATGTCCCTCATCCCTCCGATGGTTTGACCAACTCCTCTAATGAAAAAAATCAAAGAAATGATGCAGGTTGTGTCCGTCTCTTGACCAAGTTTACATGGTTACATTCCTTTATATTCTTTCTGGAGAAACTAGGTAATTAATGTAATTTCTAAATCTAAATGAATATTGTTACGAACATGATGTTGTATTTTTAAAAGCTGCCTGGACATCTTCAATTTATTTAGATACTTTCCAGGAAACCACTAATCTTCATAAACTATTTTTTGTCCTTGTAACTCAGAACCATGATTCTTTGCAGCATCTTAGAAGAAATTTGGTACAAGTATTAAGTTAAAGAACTCACAACTCACATAAATGTGATTAATGACAAAAGGAGCACAAAAGTACAACAAGCTTTTAAACTTTTAAGCAAAAAGCCAGGATTTGTTATCAGTAACGGAGGCTTATGCTGTGATTGGCAGGTCAAAATGTTTGGCATCACAGAGGAGAAAAGAGCTATTATTTTAAGAACATTTGAAAAATAAAATTCTCATTCCAAAACCATGAGTGTATATATGTGCAGCTCTGAATTTTCAAAATAAAGCTTAAATTTGACATATATATATTTTATCCCTTTTGTACGCATTTGGAGGAAGGGCTGCAAGACCACACTCAAATCCAATCCATAAACAATCTTCAATTTAAGACACATTGTTCACATCTTGCCAAGTCATAACTGATGTTAGAAAGGGTTGAAAAGCTTATGTTTTAAAAAAACACAGGCAGTCCCTATTTTTTACCACAGTGTGTTTCTAAAACCACATCATAAAGTGGATCAAATTTTCCCATAGGAGCAAGATTATAATTGGAGGTTATGTTTCTGACCAAGAAGTTGGCTTCAGATAACTCCATGACATAGCAACAAGAGTTCTTATAAGCAAAGATAAATGAACTCCAAACCCTTATAGTGATTTTAACAATAAAAGCAGACTGCAAGTACCATAAAATGGTTTAATTATATTCCATCAGTTATTATATAAGAGAACCTGAGATTCTACAGAATATATATATATATATCAAGGATACGTACAGTCCAAGGGAGTTTTTAGAAATGTGGCATGAAATGAATATGCTATCTAAATACCACAATACTTCTGCCCTTCTTTTCCAGTTAAAATAGATTTGCAAAGAACTTAGATTAGATTTTTTGATGGGGAAACGGGACATCTTGTAGTTTAACCCTTTAATTTTACTCCCAAGACCTGAGGTGCTTTTTATGTGATTTTTCACAGGATCTTTCATTTTGGAAAAACTTATTCCCTTTAGCTATGGGCAGACTGTCAAAAAGTGTTCCATCAACTTCAGAAATATTAAAAAACGCTAGACCAGGAGATCACAGATTGTTCAATTAAGTGCTTGAGTTGAGTGTTGACTCTTATCATGACATTTTAAGATTTTATTCAAATGGCATTAAAAAAAAAACCTGGCTTTTAAGAAAGGAATAGTCAATCACTTCCCAGATAACTGACAGAACTGGCATAGAACAATGCCCAAACTGCACTGGTACAGTTTGCTTTCCTGTCTTCCAGTTGGGACACTGGTGCTGAATGAATGGTTTCAGGCAGAAAAAAGCGGAATGGGGGTGGTGATTCCATGGTCTGTACTGGCTGTGTGACCAGCCTAACATCTTATGCGGCAGACTGTGCTTCACGGTCATGAGATCACTGCTGCCAGAATAGAAGAGCCGTCAGAGTACAAGGTAGCTTTGAGATCCGCAGAACCAATCTCTCCAGTTTACAGATGAGAAGCTGAGGCCCAGAGGGATACAAGAGCTAACACCCTAGGAGATGGCAGGCCTGGGACCACCCCAATAAGTTGATTTCTGGCCCAGGGCTGCTACAGGTTGGCTCATAATTTAGCACTTAATTGCTAAAATTTTCCTGATACATAGAAATTGGGGGAAATCTTCCTAATCAGTACCATAATTCATTTGGGAGCTCTCTCCCTCCTTCTTCCCCTTCAGTCTCACACACACACACACACACACACACACACACACTTTCAGTTCATAACATGCATTTACAGTAAACAGGATACTACCTCTTATTTATTTCACATGGGATCAGCCAACTAAAGGTATCATTCCTAAAAGAGTACCACATTTGAGGTATACTAAACACAGAAGTAAGAAGAAAACCAGCCTTTGGCCATCTGATTCAGCCTCTATAAAAGTAAGTTAAATTTACATAATTCCTTTGTCCAAAATGCATGTGTTATTAGCACTCGGTTTAATTAAAATCCAAAGCCTTTTAGAGGAGATTAACTAAATATTAATTGAAGTTCAGAGAATTTTAAACGTCTATTCCATTATTTTAAACCAATGCCAGAAAAACCACCAAAGCTAACCTCTTTTTTTTCCCTTACCCTTCAACATAAATAAACTTTTTTAGCTTTCCCCTTATGGTATAACTCATATCAAATGATGACACTATTTACAGTGCCTGCTTTAAAAGGGCAAAGCTTCTATTCCTATTTCAATTAAAGCCTTTGTGTAATTATGCTTTTAAGAAACAATTAACATAGGAAAAAAAACATTTCCCTAGTTCCAGCCTTTTTCTCATTGGGTAGTGAATACCCTCTCTTACCACTAGTGGCATTGAAGTAATTATTTAAAGCTAAGATTCACTTCCTTGGGTGCAAATTTTGGTTTTAGTTGACACTAAAAAGAAACATCAATTTATTAGGAGATAAAACTTGTTCTCCAGTAATGGAGCAGCTGCGTATATAAATTTATTGCACTTTAATGTTCTCATACATAAAGCAATTAGAGTTTTCTGACAGATTTGCCACTGAAATGATAGCATGTATATGTGGTGGGATGGTCTGTAGGACATGAAAGGATAATATGAGGCTTTGATGAAAATCTCTCTGAAGAAATGTAAAAATGGTCATTGTAATATGTGTTGGGCAGATTAAGTGAAAATCTTCTCTCAGTTAAGTTCAGATGAAAAGAAAGGCTGCAAATTGTGCAGTGCTGGTAAACCCTCTGCTCTGCTTACTCCTACTATAGCACAGCTGGCAGTGGACTCACTTAAGGTGCCTATTGAGCTGAGTTTGTTGGATTCGAGCAAGAACAATACAAACAGTCTGGAATAGCCATAAACTGATTTTCCTCATCAATAAGGACCAGCAGCAGATAGGTGCACAATTAATTTTTTTTTCCCAATTGATGAACATTGCAGAATGCCTGGAGCTACACTGGCCTGCAGGCAATTAAAGCATATTTATGCAGGAGTTTGGTTCTCCGGGAAAGTGCCTCCATCTTTCCCATAGCACCTCTCATGTTTAATGTGAGAAAGCGAGTGGCAGAGATGGCAGGAAAAAAGTGGTTTATGTCTTTGCATCCCTGACACCCTCACACCACAACCACCACAAACACTGCGCCTGCTATGGAAGCAGCTTCCTCCAGGTGATGCTCATTGATTTTGGTTGAGAATGTTTCTTCTTGGGATGATTAGTTGAGGCTTAAAACTGCTATCACATATTGCAATAATATGTGGCCACAATTATCATTGTTACATTAAGCACTTATTAAATGCCAGACACTATGAAAATTATGGAAACAAAACGATGTGGAAAACAGTTCCTACACTCAACAGTCAGGTGACATAATAGTAGATGATGCCTTAAGCCACAAGGAAAATGTCTATTTTTTTATGAAAGAGTGAGGAGGGAGTGATCCATTCTTAAGGGAAAGTGGGAGACTGGGGGCAGATATGTTTTGCCAGATTCCTTAACACTTGGGCTGAGCTTGGAGTGAGGAGAGACAGATAGCCAGGCTGAGGGATCAGACCGCACAAAGGCAAGGCATGTTTAAGAAGCAACAAGTGGTTCAAAGGTCTCTGGACTGGGTAAAGATTAGTTTAAACAGATGGTGCTAAGAGTCCCAATTAAATGGGACAGACTGAACATCTCTGGTAGCTCAGGTCTCTCCTGAACCCACTATCATGACAATCAAGAAATGAAAAGTCCTAAAACCACAAGGATAAAGACTGGTAGAGAAGACCTTAGAGCAAATGAAAGGTAAGATTTTAGGAGATGGAAGCCTCATGGACTTTGCATTCTGTTGGAAAAGGCTGAAATGTAAGCCTGCCTTGGGGGAAAGACACAAAGAGCCAAAGTACTGGGCTCTGCAGAACCCTAGAAAGGCTCTGACTTGGAGGCACCAAGGTCCTCTTAAGCTGGAAGTGTATCCATTGGGCATTTTTGTTTTTCACAGTTTTTCCCCTTCTTTATTCTCAGAAACCACAAAACCTTTTTAAAAAAGTATGTATGTGTGACAGGCCACGATGGCTCAGCAGGCAGAATTCTCGCCTGCTGTGCCGGAGACCTGGGTTCGATTCCCGATGTCTGCCCATGCGAAAAAAAAAAGTACGTGTGTGTATGTATGTGTATATAAGGTTATATATAAAAATATATATTTTCATTTATTTGGTTCCCATGGCAGTAGCAACAGGGTGCCTGAAAGGAGCCTGATGGCCAGGTGGTGGCTACTGGTGGAAATACAAGTCCTTTGTAAATTGAGTGTTTGATCACTGAGCCAATCTGTCCAGAGCAACATACTCAAAAGCAGGAGGAGGGTACAGTGCTGCCCGACCACGGCGTGCAATCTGTGGCTGGAGCGCCTTTACTAAGGCTGTGCAGAAACACTGCTGCTTGGCTAAGTCCAAAGGGGTTGTGGCCACTGCAGGGTGCTTCCTCACTCTTATCCCTTTTACTCCTTTGAGCAGGCTGAAGGCGAGGCCATGCCAGGCACCTGGCCTGGGGCGATAAATAAGCACTCAATTAAATGATCAAATGTAAAACAACCACATGTCCTGGATCTTGCAGGATGTCCACTATTTCAAATATTCCATGCCCTTAACCATACAGCTCATGGTCAAACTATACATCCAAATGTTTAAATTTGAACAAAATGGTCCCTGTGGGGTAAAGAGTTAAAAGGGAAGGGTTTAGTGACAAGTGCTCCTGCAAGAAAGCAGGAGGGACAGGTGAGTGGGGCAAATCAAGGATCTACACCAGAAGGCCTTCCTTGTAGCCCACGTCAGTCCTTGGGGCCGAGTCAGCCACAGGGGCTGCGTGTCCCCCTTTGAGGAGCAGTGGTGGCTAAGCTGAGCTGGCCCCTGCGCCCGATTTCACTTCAGCACTCTCCTCATTAGACGGAGCCACCGCCCAGGCACACGTTACATTCTTTAAATCTTCGGTATACATGAATGGGAAGAACAGGTTTTGCACATTTAAATTTGTTACTATAAATACCTAAGTGAAGAAAAAAGGTGACAAGAAAGGCTTATCCCACTCAATTTATTCCTGTTGGCATTCTTACAGTGGAAAGGAGGAGGGGGGAGAAACACATCCCTAGAGTAGGACTGTAACATAAAAAAAAAAAAAAAAAAACTGTGCTGAATCATGAGCATGATTATTATAAAGATAAAAAGATTCAAACTGAATTTTTAAATCTCATTTTATAACTCTCTATAAATCCTGTGAATTGGTAGCATCTATCTAAGCAAATTTACCCAGGAGCCTGTCTTAGCAACTGCAGGGATTTTCAAACTCAGTGTGGAAGCTGAGGCCAACGCTCGGCAGAAGACCCGGGTTTGGACAAGGCAAGAACTCAAGGATAAAATCCCCTCCACCGGGCCAGGCAGGCACATCTGCACCACTAGTCCTGTGCACTCTCACGTAAGCTCATCCCGCGTGGTAGGTGTCTGCTTACTGGACCTTTCTCTGGAATTTTTGAGGGCAGGGGACCTTGTTGTATTCACCTTTGTGTACTCAGCTCTTAGCCCACACCTGACAAATAAGGGCTCAATAAACTTGTGCAATGAATGAGAACTTCTCATCTATACTTCTCAGTCATGTGCTCCTATTTTCTCCATTCTCTTTCATTTTCTTTTACAAGTATTTATATTTTGTGTCAGCACCTCCTGACATAAAAATGTTATGACTACAGGTATAATATTTTCAACATGAAACCAATCAGAAAGAATTTTCTATAACCAATTTCACAATAAGGCTGTTTGGTGATTTTTTTTCCTACTAAATTCCTGACAAGTGTTTAAAGACTTGAGTCCGTCAGCTGCTTTCTATAGAGGATCTCCCCAGCTCCCTAAACACACACACAAATTAAGCACTTGCTTTTCATGGTTCTTGTACTCATAAAAGGATGACATAAAACACCTGACAAAGAAAGTGTGACACCATAACAGAAACACATTGGAGAATTAGAAAGAGAATCCTGTTTATTGTGTTAGCTAAAATTCCAACCCAGTGTTAACTGTGACTACAACCCATAATAAAAAGGATATTTTATGTAATGACCAGTACAAATGCACATAAACATAAAACTGAAAGAGATTATAAAATAAAAGTATTTCTATTTGAAATGTGCTCTAATTCTTTTTCTATTCTATTCTACCTAGTTTTTGTTTGTTTGTTTGTTTGTTTGTTTAAGTGCTGAGGCCAACTTACTGGGTAATTCAATGGAAGAACTGAATTTTAAATTTCATCTAATTTTAGTGGTTTCCATATAGGAGTGAGTAAGCTCTTGAACCTATCAAAGATAGACAAGAGAGGAGAGGTAGGAAGATTTAGGGGTGGGTGAGAATTTAGAGATACTGACCGTGGCCATATATTTCCATCAGATATTTTCAAGATCAAGGAACTAATTGTGGCCTCCTTAAATTTTTTTATTTTTTTATTTTTATTTTTTTTTGGTTTTTTGCATGGGCAGGCTTCAGGAATCGAACCTGGGTCTCGGGGATGGCAGGCGAGAATTCTGGCCTCAAATTTTCAAACAGCGAGTTTATAGAATCAAGCAACCACAGAGTTTCAAGTGTGGAATTTTTTCACTGAAAATAAGGAATCCCTAGATCTGTGACTGCATGTTCTTTGAGGGGTAGAGAAGGCAAGATTCTAACACATTGAAAGATTTTTAAAGACTTAAGGTTTACATCCTGCTCTGTCACTTACTGGCAGTGAGACATATAGCAAGTTACAAATGCCCTTTTTGGCTTCAACAACTATTCATGGACTGTTCAGAGTAGTAAATGAGTTGGTCTAAGGGAAACACTCCAGCGCTGTGGTTTATTAATGATACACGCGGTAGTTATTCACAACACTCAAAGATGGGCATACACAGATATGCAAAGAACTTGTTCTCTCTAGCTGAGGAAAACTATGAATTAAAAAGCAGAAGTACAAAGAAAGCAGACTGTATTCATTTTACATCTCTGTGACTCTTAAAAAGAATGGTGTAATAATTTTTTTAAAAATGCAGAAGAGATAGGATCATTTGAATTTCCCAACTTCTCAGATCTACACTCCTAGTAACTCCTTATATCTAGAACGTGGTTGGCCAGAATTAAAAGGTCTCTGAGAGACAAGAAAGTTATATGCAATGAAACATAAATATTTATTTATATAACATAACCCATGCATTTCTAGTATTTTTAAGGCTACCTGCAATGATAAAATATGTCTGCACAATAAATATGCTTAAAACTTTTTGTGAAAATTATTGTGCAAAGTGACAAATTAATTACTTTTTCATGTTTAATATGCTGAAATTAAATGCAACACATAATTTCTGTTTGGGCTTCTTTCTTGATTATTAGTACATGGAATTTATGTAAAATCTCCTAAGTAAAATACTTAGACTTTGATCAGCACGTTGGAAAGCATCGGGCCCCCTTGAGTCTATAGGTTTTTGAATAACTTAGTACTTATTAAATTTCTATGATTGAACTTTTGTGTCCCGAAGAAATGTAAAGTGTCTGAAGACTTGTTATTGTTTATATTGATTATATGCTATAGGGTTCGATTTTATTTGAGAAAAGAAAAAGTTAAGCCACTTTTATCCTAAATGCTCCTCAAGTGGACTAATTTATTATTGAAGGTATTTTATAAACTATTCTTTTATAATTTACCACTCAACACTGATTATCTTTTAAAAGAATATCTTTAGGCACTAGTAAAAAAGTTAAATCACCCCAGAATTTGCTTATTTCCACATCTCATTATTTCACAATTTTGAGACTGCTTATACTTACAGATATGACTTTTCAGGAATAGCAGTTCTTATAATACCACGAAGACCTTTTTCTCTCTTGTACTTAATTCATATGATAGTAACTATAGGGTAATTTTTAAAAAATTTCCATGTAATTAGTTAAAAATACCATTTCAGCATGAAGCAATGGAGTCTAGTATTTTCCATCCCATGGATTAAGTCCAAAAATGTTATGTAGATAATTTTTTAAGAGAATTTGAAACTTTTGACTTTCTCTACACACAGATCTTTATTTTTATTTGTTTACATTTTCTTTAATGTATTTTCTGGCAGTGTAAAAATGTTAATGTTTGGCAAGCAGCATTATAAGTAGAATAGAAACATTTATTAAAAAGAAGATGTGTTGAGAGGCCCTTACCCATTAGCGTAACCACAACAAAAGTAGCTAGCTCTGGGCACTGTTCTATGTGCCTGGTCCTCACAACAGTTCTAGAAGGCCAGTACTACTATGCCCATTGGGTGGGTGCAGTAAGTGAGGAGAGAAATGGAAAGATTAAGTGTCTGGTTCAAGGTAACAAAGTGAGGAGATTGCAGAGCTAGGATTTAAACACAGAGTGCATACTCCACCTGGATATTTAAGACCTCCTTTCTATGAGTGGATTCTATGTGGAATACAGTTATCTTAACATTTTCACTCAGACACTTGTGTTTAAAATAAGATAGCATATTAAGAGCATCGAGTGCACAAGGACAGAAAAGAAAAACCATTAACATCTACAGAGTAAGTAGATTCAAATTCTGTATATATATATATAAAGACTAAAACATTTTAACCATCTGGGCTCACCAGTTCTTCAAATCTGAAAAGTCCAAGGAAATAATCGACATAAGTAGTAATGGCACTGAACCGTCAAGTAAGGTTCAATGGCGATTTGAGTACACTGCCAAGGAAGGCTTGGAATCATGAAATAAACTTTAGAAGGATTTCTATTAAATACTTAAGAGAGTAATAGGGGAAAAACCTTGGTTCTTAAAAATTGTAAACTTTGGTTGTTTGGGACATTCGCTGTATTGAACACATTACACAGTCATGTAGAACTAAAGAAAAAATAAGAAGACTGATCTCAGTACCTACCAAATGCTTATATTCAAAAAGGAGTTTACAGCCTGGAACAATCAATAGACACCAGCTCAAGAGCCTTCAAGGGAACTGCAGTTTCAACATTGCTGTTGGGTACATTAAAAAATGTGCTAAAATAACGGGCAATTGAGGCATTCTGAAATTAGATCTAACAAGGTGAGTAATTGCTGTGCAAGTCACACCACATTTTACAGACTGTGTTCTCACACTGAACGAGATGCAGAGATTGCTTTTAAAAGGTATAATCTTCTGTAATCTTTGTGTGTGTGTTCAAAGCAATTGCTTTTCTATGTAAAAAGAAAGCAAGAGAACAACTGTGCACATCCCCAGATTTCTTGCCAACACGTAAACTCCGACCATTTACAGTATGCAGTTATTGACTAACTGGGCTAAAGGACAGCTTAGCTATTACTTTTTTACAATTGTCATCTGAAGAGACAAAAAGCAAAAATTCAAAAGTGCCTATGCCTGTTTCTAATATGTAGGCCCAACTGAGGGAGTGCAAGGGAATAGAATTAATTATCACATGTGTAGTTCATTTTTCAAACCAGTGCAAAGAAGAGAGATGCATCATAGTTAGAAGAGAAAACTGAGTTAGCATGAATCAGAGGACAATTCTCAATTGAAATTCAATGCCAAGAGGGTACAGATTCATTCAAAAATTTTACAGTGTACAGTGAGTAAAAGCCACTATGTTATGTCTGTAAGAAATAAAAAGATGACTGAGACAGAGTCGCTGGAATACAAAAGACAGGATACAGACACAGGGTACAGCAATCCAGCCTGGTGGAATTAGCTATGACTTCTTGGGTGAAAAGCATACGTGCTGAGTCTTAAGAGAGAGGTAGAATTTGAAAAGATGAGGAAAGGGCATAAGAAGAAAAAATGACATAGGCAGAATCTAGTGCTGAGATTAAAAAGAAACATCAATTTGGCTGGGATGCAGGACCCGCAGAGGAGGGAGGAGTGGGAAAAGAATGGATGATAAATCTATAACGATGCAGGGACCAGATTCCATTAGTAGCACTAGAAACCACTAGCAAATGTTTCCTTTACAGGGCCAAAGAGTCAACTTCTTCAGCCTTGTAGGCCAGACCACCTCTGTTATAACTACTCAACTCTGCTTCTGTAGCATAAATGCTGCCATAGACAACACCTAATCCAACAGGTGGGCAGAAGTGAGCCAGGGGGGCAGCGTTTGCAGACTCCCAGGCTAGAGGATTTAAGAGTCTGATCTGTTCGTGCCCTGCTGGGGAAGGGGTGACTGACGGCAGAATCAGCGATGAGGATTATCACATGCGCAGTTCATTTTGGGGCCAGTGCAAAGAAGAGAGAAGCCTGGATTTAGTGGAGGGAAACCAGAGGTTAACATGAACGCTCTGAAGTAAGGGATTCTTATTGTTCAACCAAAGCGTTCCCAAAGCAAGAAATACCTGAGGACTGAGATAACATGGAACAAAGTAACGGCGCTGGATTATTATTCCATTTGTTAGTTTAAGCAATTATTATTATTTTTCTTAATATGTCAAGAGTAAACATGAACTAAAAATGGTGACTTAAGACCCTGCGCACCCATCCATCTATGGAAGACAATACTTGGCAAATCATTAACATAGTCTGCCTAAAGCAGGCACATAAATAGCTTCTTAGAGGGTGGGAATCCAAAACAAAGAACCTCCAATAATGGAGAAAAGGAAGGAGGTGGCCAAAAAAAGCATTCCTTCTGCTTTGGCCAACTTTGAAAGATAAGAGGAAAAGTTTCTCCAATGTGGACTCTCTCCACCTAACTGTCAACATTATTAAACATGTTGAAGAAGGGACACAGGTTGCCTCTGCAATGAACAAGGTTTGGGGCAAGTCTGCAACTGCCCTAATACTTCTTATATTCTCCGGGAATTAACCAAAAATAGATAATTTCACGACATTCAGTACCATAAACCAACAGATTATGTAAATACATCTGAATACTCTAGAAAGGGATATTCTAAAGCGTTCGATAAAGAGCAGCACATAACTGAGTTATCCTCGCCAGAATGTACTACTGAACATTCAACAGAATCAGACTCACAAGCAGACGTCTGAATGAACCAGTGAGCAGTTTTTCCCCCACTTTGAGAAACATTTAAGCAAATTCTAAAGACCACTTTCCTGGGGATGTTTTATAGCCATTGCACAAGGCAATTTATAGTTCTTCCGTACGCAATCTAATTTAGAGTAACCAGAAACTTACTCGTATGTAAAGAAGTTGCTCCTTTTACAAAATTCAAAAAGTATTGCATGGAAACACACACACACATACACACTCCCTCCTGGGTGAGGACACACACACAAACACAGAACTTTATTTTCATTGTACCTTTCTCCGATGAAAAAGATCGCAGAGATGTGCCAGTGCTAGCATCTCTGAAGCAACCTGATTAAATTCATTCATTATAGTTATCCAGTCACTAACTGGAAAGATTCTCAAGAAACCACCTGGCCTTGACTAAATGGAAATTATTTGAAAGAGATAATCCTTTTTTTTTTTCTTTCTCTAAAGAGTTTCCATTTTCACTTCACTTGAAGGCCCCTGTTTCGTTGAGTCCTTCCTAAGGCACAGACAAAAATATCTCCTTTAGTTTAAACCCATTTATCCTCATTTTTGCCTCCAGGAAAGTGGGGGAAACTAATCAGAATCTTTCTCAGAAGACCTTTTGTGTGTTGAGAATGAGAACTAGGTCACCCCCCAGTTTTCTTTTTATAAGCTTAATAAATCTCAATTCCTTTCCCACTTTATCATGAAGCCTCTCCTCCAACTCTTTGGTACTATCTACTAATTTTCTCAGAAATCTTGCCAACCTCTCAGCTTCCTTTTCAAAGGGCAGATACAAAATTTTACTTTGGATTTCCATCATATCTCCTGGATGTCAGAATATTCTTATGTTAAAATGAGGAAAATTAGAAACTTTAAAGCTCAGACATGCAGTGAAAGTCTTCCTGGCAGCGTGGGAGATGACTCTCAGGGATGAGCCTGGCCCTGGCACCGTGGGATCAACAATGCCATCCTGACCGAAAGGGGGAAAAGAAGTGTAGTAATTAAGTTATCAGTGGCTGAAAGAGTTCAAATAGAGTCGAGAAGCTGCTCTGTAGGTCACTTTTACACAAGCTTCAGTTAGACATTGCTATCATAGCTTGCCAAATTCCAACCAAAACCATTCCTGCCAATCCTAAAGAATACCTAGGGTGTTACATAAGATTCTACAAAGCTTCCATGCACTAAGGTAACTTTCCAGAAACCTACAACCTCCAGATGGATCCCTGGACCAGCTCAGTCCTAAAACCTACAGGGGCCAGCCTCTCCAGAACATCAACTAGTTTCATTCCCCATCCCGTATTATTGATAGCCTCTTCCAACATGAAAAAATTAGAATGGGCATAGCCCAAATACCCCTAAAGAGTGGGAGAAAGATTAAAGGTGATGGTAGAGTTATACAGAGAAAGTCAGGTTTAATAAATGAGTGTGAGTGCTGAATCTAGTCATACAGTAAGGGCTTAGTTATTACGCTGTAATAGCTAACATGAAAGTAGTCCATATTAGTAAATAAAATAAGTGAAAGCTATTATGCTGCTGTTTGCCAATATAGGACTTTCAGATTTTTCCCTGAACCCATCCATGTATACATTCATCTGTTCCATGAATGTTTTGGAATGGGTTGCTTCAGGTTTGAGTAGCTCTGTTGGTGTATTCTTGTGTCCAAAACCAGCGTATAATTACTTCAACGTAGACATCAATATTCAACTATCTAGAGAATGAGTGATTCCTAAGAATCTTTCTAGTCATTACAGAAAGACCAGGAGGTATAATAACAACAAGAATTAATTAGGAGGCAGAGAGACACGGGTTCAAATTCTCACCAGGCTGAGTACTATTAATACTAGTGCATTCTTAAGAAACTCACCTGACCTCTGATCTTCTCCATCTGTAAAAAACAAAGCTGTTGTATTTATTAAAAGAGCACATGTAAACTTCCTGGCCTATAGCAAATGCTCAATAAATAGAAGTTTATAGTTACTTTTTAAACTTATCAAAAAACACCCCCACAAAAACCCAGTCATGTATTTCCTGAAAATTTATTTGAATGCCTAGCATTTTGTAAGCTACTGTAGGGGAAAAAATTCCATGATGGCCAAGGAGGAAAGGGTGCTTTTGTTCTCTCACAAGGGCAGCTTTATCATTGGTATCTGTAGTTTTATAATTCCCCCACCTCCACCAGCACACCTCCCGCCTCACCCCCCTCATCCTAGAGGCCTAATTGGAACTTCTCTGTGTTATGTTAAATAAAATGAACACCACCTTGGGTGTTGCCAGGAGGGATCCCTTTCAGAGAAGGGTGTTTCTAGAAGATAGGAACAATTGACCAAAGGGGTTTCCGAGAAAATGGGACCTTGCCCTACAGAACACTAATCGATGTTTATCTTTGTAAAACCCCACAATATGAACTGGGTACTTAGTCTCAGCCTATCAGATCATTTCCCCACTTGCTTCCCCATTCATCCTATCCTAACCTCCCCTTTCCACCCCCTTGGGGAAGCTCGCTTCAACTTTCTGAATGGGATGCTGCCTGATTCACGAATTGCTCCAAAAAGCTGGGAGATCCTAAACTGTATGAAAAGTTTTTCTTTTGTGAGTTATTTTCCTCTTATATCATCAATACTTTACATCATGATCTATTTCAGCTTAATACCTTTTCCTTCACCTTTCTAGTTATAAATACTGAGTTCCAACTCTATTCAGTTTTTCACTCCAACATAGGATGAGAGACATTGAACCCCACTCCCTCACTTCACCCTGACCCCTCCATGCCCAGCAATTTGGCTTCTTTTGCTCCTGTTGCATTCTCAAGGGCAGTCAGTGATCTTTTAAAAGCTTAATGCAATGAGTGATCTCTTTATGGTACTCATATTTCTTAGAAAAGTTGACCCTGCTGATTCTCTTCTCTTGGCTAAAACATTAATTATCCATCTCTGTTGTGTTTCCAAGATTATTGCTCACCTTTTATCTCTGTTTGCTCCATCCATAGGCTCAGCCATCCCATGACAACAATTATCACTTTCATGCAGCAGAATCTACCTGTCCAGCTATGAGCTCACATCTAAAAACCAGATCCATTATTCTAATTGCCTATCGGACATCTCAGCTGGACATGCTCATGACACTCTGATCCTGTCATATACAAATACGAAGCACCTTTCCTCCTAAGCTTGCCTTACTTCTGTGATCCTTATATTGGTTATATTGGTTAATGTCAACACCATTCTGTCTTTTAAATTGGTCACTTTATACTCTTGTCCGTAATCCCTCAATTCCAATGAGCTGGACACACCAATATGAAGTAGGAACAAGGAATTTTACTTTATTGCTGCAAATATACTATCATTTCATAAACATGTGGAGAAAGAGGTATTCCTATTCACTGTTGGTAGGGAAGTAGAATGGAGGACAGTGTGGTGGTTCCTCAGGAAGCTAAATACAGGATTGCCATATTATCTAGGAATTGTGTTGCTAGGTGTCTACTTGGAAGAACTGAAGGTAGGGAACACGAGTAGACATTTGCACACAGATGTACGCAGCATCATTATTCACAACTGCCAACGGATGGAGGAAGCCCAAGGGTCCGGTGACTGATGAGCAGAAGGGTATTTACAGAGGAGGGAATGTTTGTGGCCAACAGAAAGGAGTGTAGTCATGAGGCATAATGTCCACGAGGACATTATGTTGAGCGAAATAAGTCAGAAACAAGGGGGCAGATATGGTATGGTCTCACTAATGCGGACTAACCATAATTAGCAAACTCTGAGAATTAAAGTTGAAAGCATAGGTTACCAATAGACAGAAAGAGGGAAGAATTGGACAATCGATGCATAAATAGTACAGAATGGTCAATAAGGTTGTAAAGGTTTGGAATTGGATAGCACAATACTGTGTGTCTGTAGCACAATATTGTAAGTGTAATTAACAAAGCTGAGTGTGAGTATGTTAAAAGAAGTTTAGAGCCATGTATGTCACCAGAAGGACAGCTAAAGGATAAAAACTGAGACTGTAACTTAGTCTCCTTTATGGGGAAAAAATACAATTAATGTAAACTAAGGTCTATAGTAAACAGTAACATTGTAACATTCTGGTATTAATGGCAACAAATCACTATACCAGAGCTAAATATCAATAATAGGGGAATGTAAGCGGTATGAAATTTCTTTCTTTGGAAGAAATGAAAATGCTCTCATACTAACTGGAGTGGAAAATGCATAACTATGTGATTATACCAACAGCCACTGATTGTACACTTCGGATGGACTGTGTGGTGTGTGAGCAAAACTGTTAAAAATGATACTAGGTGGGGATATGGGGTATGGGATGCTTTGGGTTGCCTTTTTCATTTTTCTTTCTTTTTTTTTGGAGTGATGAAAATGTTGTAAAATTGATTGTGATGATGAATGCATAACTTGGTGTTGATACTGTGAGGCAATAATTGTATACGTTGGATGGATTATATGGTGTGTGAACATATCTCAATAAAATTGCATTTACAAAAAATACAAACATCGGTGAATCAAGAAAAAAAATCAACTGGAAAATGAATTTAAATTTAGCAATAAAGTTTAGAGTATTGCAAAGATGTACGGATTGATGTTAATTCTTTCTCTGAGCCTCGCAACAAAATTCCGTGGTGACCCTGACAGATGGAAACCCCAGAAGTCTCACTTGCATTGAAAAGTGCTCCCATTGCTGCAAAACTCTAAAGCAAGGGCTGGGACTGCCTCAGGCCCCTCATTTTTCCGGGAAGAAAGGTCACTCAGGAAACCCTAAGCGAGCAGGCACTCCCACAGTGCCCGCCCCATGACCCCCATCAGTACTTTCCTAAAAACAAACGGAAAATAAACCTTAAAGATTTTTATAGGCTGTGTTTGCTCCACTTCTAGTTAAGAATGTTTGGCTAGTATAATTCGTTATCAACACTCTGATTACTCCATGTGAAATGATATACTCCACTCTGTTGGAGTCATTATTTACAAAACAAAACTATCAAGCCAATTAAGTGATTTGTGAGAACAAATAATACAAGCATGACCAATTTGTATGGGCAGAAGATGGAAACCTGCCGCTGTGACAGGACAGGGTTTCCAGCTGCCTTTAACTCTATGGCTTAAGAATTGATGTCCATGTGTCTGTCTGAGGCAACAGCCTGTCAGGGGCAAGGGCAGCTGAGCTTGGCTACAGACCACTACCACTTAACCACAAGGGTCAATTTAATCCTATCCCCCAGCAATTATTCATATAGCTCTTACTTCTAGAAAGTTCGACCAAAATGAAGTATCTTTAGCCCCAAATTACACTGAACATGGAAAGGTCATTTTGCGCACCAACCATCATTGCATGATTCATCCTGCAAACATGTGCATTTTGGTATGTGATGGGTTGGAGCGTGCGAAAGCATACTGTGCCATGCACAATTAGTCTCCAGAACTGCCTTTCTATTATCTATAACAGTCTATAACAGGATCAGCACTGAGTGGTTTTCTTGAAAAGGAGTTGCATAAATAACAAGACTTTTTCATTCTCTAAGGAAATGCAAAACATTAAAAAAAACTAACAAACAAATAAAAAACAAACCCTCAAGTCAAGAAATTACTCCTATGGTTAGCAACAGAAAATGGGAAAAGTATTATTCAGGTAAATGTAAAGAACATCTTTTCCTGAAATGAAAAAAATAAAAATAAATAAAAAGCAGAACCAAGAATAAAATGGAATCCTGTCTTCCTTACAGGATTTTTCTTTGATATTTTCTAAACCTATTCTATGAACTTCAACCAGAAGAACTTGTTTATGCTTGAATCCATTTCTACCCTAGCCATGGAAGGTAGATTAATACGACTTTTTAATTTATAATTTGTTTCCTAATTTAATTATTTTTAAAGCCTCTTATTTGTGTTCTTTGGTACAATAATTGACTCTTGGTACTAACTGAAATAGCCATTGACCCTGTGTCTTAAAATCATGTCCCACCATTGATAGAAAGGGCCGCCCTTTGACCTTAACTATTCTCATGGGTGCAAGAGTGTTAGGTTGAAACATGGATCTCTTTTGAGCAAAGGTCAAGCCATTAAGTAATGGCTTGGATAGGGGTTTTTCTCTTTTCTTCTTAATGAAATGGCTGAATATTTGACAGAATGTTATCTTGTGAGCTGTCTTCATTTTATGTCTTTGCCAACAGTTGCTGAAACACAGTTCTGAGATGCATGGCTTAAACATTTTATGAAAAAAATGCCTCCTCTACCCCAAAAATTAATCATTTAAAATATGATCAACTATACATCTAGTTATTTCATAGTATTTTTGTATGGGGATTGAAAGCTTAGTAGATGAGACTCTGGCTACACACTTGGACTCAAAATGGTATTTTTCCTGCAAACTTACGTTAGTATAAAACATATCATGGTAAACACCAATTTTAAAATGAGTTTCACTTTTTTTTCCTTTTATCCAGAGGACTGAAAGCATGTTCATGAGCTATGCCCAACACTTCTTGCCAACTCTTGGTTTTGATGTTAAATATTCAAGCCCACATGTTGCTTTTAGTTGGTTCCATTGAGCCAAATACTTCCGAAGACATTGAGGGAAATCTCTAAGCCAGGCATGCAATTGTGTAAGTCATCATGAGGATAGTGAGCTCTGCTCTGATTTGTCCTGACAGCTCTCCCTACACAGAGTTCATTGGCTCAGCAGTAGTTATTGAAAAGTACATCCATAATCAACAGCTGTGTCCTGATGTTTTGCCAATCTGTGCTCATAAAACATGATGTTTGGTAACATATTTCAGACATAGTTTGCTTTTGTCTTTTCAACACCAAAACTCCCACTTCTCTAGTTCCTTTCATCCAAGAATTTCTAAATAGTTTGAGGGCATTAATTATGCCATACAAAATCCTTTCACAGTAATTATTGATGTTACTGCTGTTCTAATTATCTCTAATACCATCAAATCTACTTCTCATATTGGATTGCACCACGAAAATGGACTTAGAACATGTCTTAACACTACCTGGAAATGTCTGCTGCCTTGTTGAAGAATAAAGGGCTCCTGAAATACAGAATACAGAAAATTCTTTTTTCACCACGTGCTTTTCACATTAAATTTTGGTGCTGAATTTCTTTTTCTAAAATGTCTCTTTAACATGCAGACTGGCTTTTCCCTGTTAGTAGGAATTAAGATGACCAGTTACATTTTTTGATCAGTTTCAGACAAATGGGGGATAGGTGGGCCAAAAGAAGGGGCAGTTGCTGTGAAATTTAATGTCTATGTGCTTTGCATTTGCAGAAACGCAAGGAAAAGTCATGAAATGTAATCATGGCTTTTAAGAAGTCTGTAATTGCAGGGGAAGACCAGCGTAGATCATAGCAAAGGAGTAAGTTTCGTTTTACATGATGGTGACCAAAAAACAGTCTGGGAAGAAGACATGTATGTGAAGAGGAGGGGATGGCAAAAGCTGGATATTCAGGGGATAACCTGGAATTGAAAGTTCAAGTCTTAGTTTTACACATAAATTCAGTGAGGAACTTCTGGAAACCCTAAGGAGATGATTCAGTATTCAAGTGATGGGTAGAGAATAGTTTAAGGTGGCCAGCAACTCCCCTGCTCTATTGGGGACCGAATGGAGGAAAACAGGCATTTGGGATTTAGATTAGAGAAAAATAATATACTTCTGACAGCAAGACTTATTAAACATATAATGGAATAGGTTACAGAAGGAAACTACGAAAACGTCATCTGCGAAAGTCTTTAAAACTGGGATCTATTTTCAACAATCTAAAGTGGAGTAAGTGATGTATAGAGAGAGCATACTAGCTTAATGGAAACCCTGGGGCCATAAGGTCTAATGAATGAATATGTGCTTCTTGGATCTGTCTGCCTGGGATTCTTTTTCTAGTAATGATGATCATGGTAAGCCTCCATCTTCCTTCATGCAGCCTCCCCTGAGACCCACAGTGAACATCTGGGAGGTGGTTAGTAAAGGACTGGAGCACAGGATATTATCAGATAAGCAAGGCTTAGCTCCTTTATGATATTAACCTGCAACACAGGATTTGTTAACAGAATTCTTAATAAACTCATCCACAAGCTCAGATTTTAAGTTTTGCATCGGTTGAAGATGTTTAGCCTTTCTGAGCTGGTTTAGGATACTATTTAAGCCACAGGTTTATTTGTTCAACAACTTTATCAGTTTGAGCTAGGCAGTAGAGATATAGAGGCACAAGGCACTTACTATCCTGCAGAGGACAGGCACGTAAGCAGTTAATTCTACACCAGTGTGACAAATATTAGAATAGAGATAAACCCAGAATGTGTGGGAAGCACAGATGGTGGACAGTGACCCCAGACAGAGGGGCACGGGCAGGCTCACAAAGTGACAATGGTTTGAGTTTGGAAGGAAAGAGTCAGGCAGCTGATGAAGGAGGAGAAATGCTTTCCGTTCAGATAAAGGGAACGGCACACTTGAAGGTATTATATGTCACAGCTAAAGCTGATCGTGCAAAAGCCTACAGCAATGGGAAAACCGGCAAAATCACAATCTAGACTAGTGTTCCATGTACCTTCTAGTACCACCGTTGCTCTTTAAAATATTCAAGTAAGACCTTCAGCCTTGATTAGAACATCTGCCATATGAATATGTATTTGCTGGCTCTCTGGAATAATGTGTTAGACATGGAATTCAAATGCCCTTTCATTCACCAATGGCTACTAAGAACTGTAATCAAGTTTGACTATCTAAACAAACATTACATTTAGGAATAGATGTATAAATAGAAAACAAGATTAATTTGGTCACTGTTTTCTTCCACCATAAACACTCAGGCTGTATTCATCTGACATATATTCAGTGCATATATACACATTTATACCTATTATCCATCAACCAAAAAAATGGTGTTGCATTGAATTTATGACACAAGAAACTAGCACTCAAGCTTTACTTAGAGGCAGAGGGAAGCTTAATGAAATTTTTAAATTCTCTGGTTATACATCAGCTCAAACTAAAACACTTTAAGTAAAGATAATCAAGATTGCTTTTTTAAGTTCATCAACCATTGAGACTTTCCCAGCAGCTATTTGTAGCAGCCTATTTTCTCATCCTTCATCAGCATCACTAAGAGGTTGGATAATGCTAAATGAGAATAAATTCTCTGTGGGGGCCAAAAAAAAAATTTCTCAAAGTGATAGGAATACAATTTGTAGAAGAAAGGGAGAGAAGTGGTCACATCTGTTTAATAAAAATGTGGATTTTGACAATGTTACCTGACCACCACAATCCCTGCTGCTTTTCAACCCTGCCAAAGATGTGTGATAAAGCAGCCATTCAAAAGATGAAATCTGCACAGAAAGATCTTCAGGTTCAGAGCCCTGAACCCAAACTCCCAACTTCTTTGGGGTTTTCCACTGACTTCACTCCAGTTTTGTTTTCTCCATCTCTTGGCCCTTTGGAAGGATTTACTAAAAAGACTGAGATTTTTTTGGACAGGCAATTGCTATTGTAATGCAACCTTCTCAAGGGTTAAGTGTAAATGAATCAAAAACATGTGGTTTAAATTTCCCACAAAATTGAATTCATATGGGCTCAGATATAAAAGAGAAAATAGTGTTTTCTAAAACATGGTTTGAGTTTTGGAAAACTCCAAGTGCTGAGAAAACAGTTTAGGTATTCACTTAACTTTTAACTATGACCAGAATCACTCATCCGTAATAACTACAATTCACCATTCTATTAAATAACATGTCATGCTCTGAGAAAATTGCATATACAGTGATTAAACACCCCATGTTCACAATTTCTTTAAAATCTCCAACAGAATAGAAAAAGAACAGAACTCTAAATGCTCAGTGTGGACAACTGAGACAAGGAATTCCTATCATTTCATATGTATGTCTGTTATTTGAGGATCTTGTGAAAATGCAGATTTGGTTTCAGTCAGGGTTGGGGAAACTAAAGGGCGGGGAGGTGGGGGATTAAGGGGAGGTTGATATTCTGCATTTATTATAAGCTTCCAGGTGATGCCAATGCTGCTCATTCCTGGGCCACATTTTGAGTAGCAAGGGCTCAGACGATGGGTGCTGCATGTCACCCCTACAGAAGTCTGTTTATACTATATTACATATCTCTGAGCTTCCCCAGATTCCGATTTGTTTGGCGGCAAAAAGTAAAAAAAATCCAAGCAAAATTGCATAAGCAGAAATAAAACAAAGTATCCTGCTAAGAGGGTGTCCTGGTTGGAAACCACTATGTGCCCCAGAAAAGCCATGTTCTTCTAACACTGATTCAATATTGTGGGTGGGACCTTTTGACCAGGTTGTTTCTATAAATGGAGATGTGACACACCCAATTGTGGGTGTGACCTTAGATTAGATGGACGTGTGACTCTGCCCATTCAAGGTGTGTCCTGATTATTTTACTGGAGTCCTTAACAGAGCAGACACAGGGAAACATTTAGGAGAAGGCTCAGATGCAGACGTTTGGAAGTGCAGAAGCCTCAGGAGACCCCACGAGCTGAGAGAGCCAACAGAAGCTAGACAGGAACCAGAGCCCAGAAGATGACACCATGTTTTTTCCACGCAATGCTAAGCTCAGAGATGAAACCCAGAGTTTTGCCCAGAAGCAGCTAAGTCAGGACCCACAGAAGCCTAAAGAGAAAGTCACTTGGAATCAGAAGCTAAAGGCAGCAGAACCCGGAACAAGGGCCAGCCATGTGCCTGCCCATGTGACAGACATCAGTATTTCTTCAGAGTCCAGGTATCTTTCTCTAGAAGCCTTGGTTTGGATGTTTTAAAGGTCTTAAATCTGTAAACTTGTAACTTAATAAATCCCCTTTATAAAAGTCAATTCATTTCTGACATATTGCATTCCAGTAGCTTTTGCAAACCAAAACAGAGGGTATATATAATTGCAGTGAAATTTACATAACAATATCCACTGATTAGAAGTAATAAGTAACATATTCATTATTAAATGTGAGCTATGAAAAAACAAATAAGAAACAGTAAATATTAATCACTACCAGCTCTGCTACTACTTAATCTCTTACTTCAACTGGGAGTCCTCTTTTCAGGAAATCTTCCCAAATCACTTGAGACACCAGACATATCACTTTTTAAAAACTCAAACACCTTTGGTTTACCACATGACTAACTGGTCAGGACCCATCTAGTCCTAGCACATTTATTAGTTTTATGCATATGGATGCCTCATTTTCATGACTAGATTTTAATCTCATGACGACATCTTCTTCCTTCCTGTATCCCCCAGAGTCCCTCCATCATGCTTTCTTGGTTGACTATGAAATAAACTGCACATCCTGTTTAACCACATAGAGTACCGATGAACCTCAGCTTGTAATTTTTCAAGGCCATACAAATAGCCATACCCATTTCCGCAATGTTAGGAGCCACCCTGCTCAGCAGGCTGCAATAAATCCAGCTCAATCTGTCGACTGAGGGCAGGGGTTGAGGGCAGGTGATGGACATTGGGTCTGTGTAGGTAAACATGTTGATTTTCGGGGGAAACTATTGCTCATCATGCACAAGGTTTGAGGAAATCTTTGTAACTTCTTTCCTCTCACAGGTATTAAATAGGCCCATTTCTCATATATGCAATTTTACAGGAATCTCATTAAAATAAAGAATGCTATCATTTTCCTCCTGGGTAAACTAAAGCATAGAAGCAACTTAACCTCTATGTACATTGCACACACCACCACAATGGCAGTGCTAGGGAAAGTGTCCATCAAACCTTCCAACTTCCAGACCATTATTCCCACTATTCTTATGGGGAGATATATTTGCCTGCCTTTCTACAGCCAAGGCCATTCCCAACTTCTGGGGAAGCAACTCACACACGCTGCCACAGAAGCCACCTTGTCACTGCCTTCATTGTCTATGTCAGAGGTCCTGGGCATGCCGAACAGAGAAGGCTCTAGATTCTCAGAGGCAAATGAAGAAGCTTCACAAGTTGGTGTGGCCCAGGAAATCCCAATTACCACCTTCTATGCCTGCACTGAGTTTTTCTGCCGTTGAAGCTCTGAGGCCTTCACTGAGCTGCACGGAGACTCTGCTCAACCGCTCAGGCAAAGAAGGAAGCTTTGCCTCAACTGGGCGTGTCATGTGGAAGCAATGTCCTATGGGCTGCTTGGGTGGGTTAAACAGTAAACCTAGGTATCAGGTAGATCATCAAGCAGAATGATGCTTCTCTGGGAACATGTAATCCAACTTTCATATGGATGAAACTAAGGAGAACTAAGGAGAAACGTAAATGCTGTCTGTTCTAACAGGACTGCTCTACATTTAAAGAAGGTATGACTGCCATAAATTCAGCCTGCAAATACTAGTTAAACAGCAATTTTATAGAGAGTGCTATGCTAGGCTGGAGTGGAGGGATGGGTGAAGATCCTTTTTCTCATTTTTTTACCAAAGAAATTAGTAATCTAGGTGGATAGAGAAGGCATATACACATAAACAGATAAAACTTCAAAGAGCCAAGAATATTAATGCAGGAGATATTATGATATGGTATTAAATACAATGGAAGAAGCATTTGAGTTAAATCTCGATGTCAAGGAAAAATATGGAAAGAAAGAGGAGGCTGGTGGTGATGTCATGAAAACACAGTATTTGCGGCACAGAGAGTCAATATGACTGGCTGGTGCAAAAGGGGTACTATCGGGTAGAAATTTAGGTTGAGGAAATTATCAAATCAAAGAGCTTGTATTCAGTTTGATAGACATATATTTTCAAACAATATTCCTTGGAATTCTAAGATTGTACCAAGGTGCCTCAATATTTTCAATGGTTGATTTGAAAAATAAATCAATGTGATGTTCTTGACCTTAAAAATACATTTATAGGGTGGGCCGCGGTGGCTCAGCGGGCAAAGTGCTTGCCTGCTATGCCGGAGGACCTCGGTTCGATTCCCGGCCCCAGCCCATGTAACAAAAACGGAGAAACAGAATACAATAAAACAAGAAAATGTTTAAAAATGTTTCCCTTTCTTCCTTCCTTCCTTCCTTCTATCCTTCCTTCCTTCTCTCTGTCTTTCCTTAAAAAATAAAAAAAATAAAAAAAAATACATTTATATTAATAAAATAATATAGTTTTATCAGGTTTATAGATTGAGGCTTTCCATACAATTTATTGGGGAATAAAAGATTGACCCTGATAATGGGGAGCTATCTCTTTAGTTATCACGGAAAAGGAAGGCATTTATTAAAGTCTTTAATTGTATTTATAATACATATTCACTTCAAAATTAATTTAAAATTCACTGTATTTTTAAAACAAGGCACATGCTTAATTTGACACTCTGAGTTTCTGGTGTCTTATAGAAGCAAAGTTGTTATTAGCATCATCATTATTAATTTTATCAATCTGGCTGCATCACATTATATGATGAGAACTAATTAAATCTGAACAAGTACCATTATGGGATATAACTGCACACGCTATAAAGGAATTGCTTGGTTTTTCCTGATCGTGCCGTCCTTATACACAAAATGCACATTCACTTCATGGAGAGCGTAGTATCAAGTAGGGCTGGCAGATGATGTACTTTTGTCCTTCATGACTCTAAAGAAAGATATTAATTTCAGTTTTGCAGTTCATTCAGAAAATTGCGTTGATAACTTGGGAAAGCCCTGTTTATGCTTTCTGGAAGCATGTGTGTGTGGGTGTGAAGATGTGCAGACATGCACATTCGCACTTGTGTATGAAACCAAAAAAGACTATGCCAGCCTTAAAGGAAATTAAAAATAAACTTAAATATACTTCGATGTGCTAGTATAGGGACCTGGGAGACTTGATCATAAGCTTGCCCATTTAAATTGTCTACGTGAATTTTGTGATTCAAACCATGTACTAAGCAATTTCATCATCACAATCACATAAAATAAAATATATTTTCACCTGGGAAAAATACTCCATAGGCAAGCAATGGGATATTTTATTTAGACATTTGAGTACCAGATAATTCATAATAAATGAATGTTCTGGATTTTAAGCAGCCTAATAAAGCCACTACTTTCCCTAGTATTAGAAGAAAATACAGAGTGAATGTAGAACATATAGGAAAGGGACTATAAAACAATTACTTTTATGGGATGATTGAGAATTTTAAAGTAAAGTCATACTAGCAATTTAGTATTAAATCCCCACATGCCGATTCTTCTAAAACCTTTTGTATTGTCAAATAGAAAACAGGTGCTTAAGTTGTTATGCTACATTTGTCAAACTTAGACTATTTGCCTCCTGACTGTACTGAGAAATTATTCATTTTTGGGGGGTGGGGTGGGGTGCACGGTCCAGGAATCAAACCCGGGTCTCCTACATGAAAGGTGAGCACTTTACCATTGAGCCATCTGTGCATTCTGTATTGGGACACTTTTTAAATGGTGACTTTAGTTACTGAGCTCACTGACACAGTGGCTGAGAATAATGGATAAATAAATTAGCAATTGTTAACACGTATGTTTCTCTAACATGTTATCTCATATTTTTGGAGTAAAAGTAATTTCTCTGATAAGACAAGATTTAAAAATAAGGTGCTGTTATAAATAAGGAGTCTTGCTCCTAAAATTACTAGGTCTTGGGCAACTATGGGTTGCTGTGGCTACCACTTTTATTCCTTGATTTATTAGAGCCAAGAAAATGAAAAGAGCTGAATCAATTTAATTTTAATTCCAATTAAAAAAAAAAAGTGCCCCGCAATCAAATGACAGTCACGGACTTCTAAGCCAAGAGGATGCAAAAATAGGGACGTGAAGCATTATTAATACGTAATGTTATTAAGATAAAATGAAGGGAGCACAAGACGGGGGAGGCAGAAGAACACTGGAGATTAAATTGGTAAAAGTGCTTGTTAGCAGAAAATCCACTTGTTTATTGAGAGACAGACTCAATTAGCTGATGGGGGAAGTAGATAATTTGTTTATTGTTTCCACTTTGAGAACAGGTTTTCTTACGTATTTCCAACCAAAATAATAGGCCCAGTGGTGGTGTGTTCTGTCTCTTGGGCAGCTTGTGCCACCTGTACCACTTTACCACAGTCCCCCAACTCCTGATCCGAGCACGCCATCTCCAGCACCATCAGGGGCCTGTGAGGAACCAGACTTCCGGGACAACTGGCTGGTGTTGCAGAGGCTGGTGTCATCAGATCTGAAAATGACTACAATTTAGAAAAGAAAGAAAGACACCTTACAGAAGCGCAGGGGAGAAAAAGCCCTGCTAAGGGGAGAAAAGCCAACCAGTTGCAAACCCTAAATGACAAAGCGAATCCCAGCAACTGAATGCACAGGGCTTTCCTTGGTTTCAGACTTGTCAGTGTGAAGTGATTCACAACTGAGTACAATTAGGTTGGTTTTCTCTCTAAAATCCTTCCTTGAGAGGAGCATTCTGTGTGTGTGTGTGTGTGTGTGTGTGTTCTTAAATCGCAAACTCCTAGCTCTGGATATCTATAGTAATGGAAGGGAGCTGTTTTTCCAGAACCAACATCACCGGTGTTTCAGTTTAAAGCACTGGGTTATCTACACTCTCCTTAAAGGAACCTATGCCAAAGGGTTTTTTTTGTTTGTTTTTATTATAAATGCCTTAAGCTTAAAATTTAAGGCTAGCGTATAGAGGCATGCTAGAGAGGGAAAAGCAGCATAAAGATTTTTAATATTTAAAATACATGTCAAAATTGCACCATAGCACAACCAGACGCCGAAGGTACAAGTGAGAGAGAACACGAGCGATCTGCAGTCTGCCTCCTGTGCCCTTCCCACTCCCTTCTCTCCTCCTGTAGCTCTGCTCTCTTATCTTTCTCTTTGTGGCAGCAGACTTGTCCTAAGCCTCTTCCGGAGGTGTCGTTTTCGTTCATGATCCCATGCAATAAAATAAGACAAACGCCCCCAAATCTATTTGACAAGTGTTCATCAACCAGATGCCCAAATGTTTCGGAAAGGAACCCTCTACCTTCGACAAAACAATTAGCAATCACAAAAAAAGGGATCCTTCGCTCTCCTCAGTGTGCACCGTTCGCTGGGTTGCCAGCTTTCAAGCCTGACCCTTCCTTGATAACCACTTATTGTTCCCGGCCTCAACCCGCTGGGCAATTAGAACGCGAAGCCTGGCTCTAAGAGAGTGGCATGATCAAGGCGTGCCCTTGAAGCGGCAGGCAGCCTGCGCGGAGCTGGGGACATCACAGCCGCTGCGACGATCATCTCGGCAGATCCGGTCTCATGCCGCCCTTACAGTTAACACGGTGACACCAGAAAAGAGGGAGTTCTCATCTCTCGGGGCCTCTCGACGTAATCTGCTGCACACTGTGTCTCTCTTCCCTGATGGGGATTTCTAGCCTTCAGCCACTCTGAGTTCTTCAAAGGCTTCAGACCTCACAAAGTTATTTGCACAAATTAGTATCACCGGCCCCGAGTTGTGGTATTATCATAAAAGCATTGCCTAATATATGTATATCAATGTCTGCAGAAGTTTTAACAACTGTCTTTGTTGTTAAAAAAAAATGACATAGAAATGAAATTTTTATGTTTGGCAAAAGTGATCTAATGAGAACAATATATTTTTGGCTGCAAATCACTGAAAGGCACGCATTTATAGAGACAAGGGGATAAAAGACGCATTGAGAATAAGCTGAGCCTTCTCTAATAAAGTGAACAGTGACACCAATAAACTTTCCTCTAACGTGATTACCTACAACAAAGTTGGTTTCTTTTATTCATAAATCCAAACCCAGCAAGTGGAATTCTTCAGCAGTGAAAGGAGAGATTAATTTCAGTCAATGCGTTCCAACCCACAGCCCACTCTCTACCAGACCACAAAGATGTGGGTGCCAACATTCATGTTTTTCCTTTTTAAGGCAAGATAATGAATTTTAATGTCTCCCTATGGAGAAGAAACCCACGCGGGACAGCACACTTCACAAATACTGACCTTTATCGTAAGAATTTAACCTAAGGGAAGACAGGGATAGGAACATAAACGTTTTGATCTAAAAGTCCACAGCTCCTCCTCACAAAACGGTTGCTATGGGATTACTGCAATCACAATATAGAATGGACCATGCCCATCTCAACGTAAACTCATCAACAAATGCTGCACCCTTAGTCTAGCCTGGTCTCAGTCCCATGTCGTAACAGTTCATCTAACCTGGTCTCAGTTGCGTGTATTGACTGTTGTAATGGTTCATCTGGCCTGGTCTCAGTTGTGTGTACTTACTATAATAATGGTTAATCTAACCTGGTCTCAGGGCTGTGCATACTGACTATCATAATGGTTCATCTGACCTGGTCTCAGTTGTGTATACTTACTACAATAACGGTTAATCTAACCTGCTCTCAGGCCTGTGCATGCTTACTGTTATACACATACTTACTTGCATTACATTGCTATTTCAATGGCTACTCTAGCATAGTCTCCCCCTCTTTTAAACTTACTACTGTAATTGTAACAACTCCATCTTTCCTTATTTGAATCCATAAAAACCCTGAACTCCTTAGACTCAGGGAGACAGATATTTGGGCTGCTAGGTCATTTGATTCCCTGCTTTGTGCCTAGAAATAAGCTCTTTCTGTCTTAGGGAGGAAAAAAAAAAAGAAAGAAAAAAAAGAAAAGAAATACTGACCCCTGAGGTCTGGGGTTGGGGTCTACAAGGGATCAGCATTTGCCAGCCCTAACAAAGAAAGCTTTGGGGTAGAATGGGGAAAAACCATCTCATGGTCGGAAGGCAGAATAATCTTAGCATCTCATCATTTGTACAATAGTCAGCAAATAGAGAACTTTCTTACCCTTTCTTATGTTAATTAGAACGTAGTATTATAGCTACTCTGATGCTAAAACTTGGGTTCAAAGAAGAGGATGTTTCAGTTAGGACATCATAGTGCAGAGTCAGGACTCCATGCTGGTTCCCCAAATCAGACGACGGCTGATGACCTGTGGCTGTCCACACAGACAGACTCACAAAATAACCAGCCTGGAAAGGGTCCCGCCTCCCAAATGAACTAAGGAAGGGAGAGAGGAAAGCAAGAGAGAACACCAAGAGGGGGAGAATGATGCTACTATTGCTCCATGCCTTTCTAACAGACAGAGCAGGAGACAGTTCATTTAGGGCAAGTGCACATGCATGCACACACACACACACACACACACACACACAAGTTTGGAGACTGCGTTGTAAAACTGAATGCAGGTCAGCAGAGGCCCCATGAGGAGGCGTGTATAAATAGCAGGAGGCTGTGGAAGGCCGGCCGGCCGGCTGGGGGACCAGCACATCGGCTGTAACTGCCAACCCCTTCTGAAAATCTGGGTGGACACACTTTCCATTCTTCAACCTGGGAAGGCCTCTGCATGCGATGCAGGAGGCAGAGAGTGGTTTCCATCACCGTGGTAACATGAGAAACCTGAGTGCTTTAGTGGAGTAAAAGCATGGCTTCATATCAATCAACTCCAAACGTAAACACACCACTTAAATATTAATCAAGGTAATTATAGAAAAGCAGTCCAGAAAATCTCTGTCACAATCCAAGATAAATAAATGTTCCTACACTAAAGAGAAATTCAAAACTCATTTGTTCATAACCTAACTTGACTTTCCTCACATAACTCATACCAAAATACCACACGCTTGGCTGTATGTGTCCTAAATGAAATTATCTTCTAGTTGTTATCTAATGCTAATCCAGCAAACCTACCCAAAACATAAATCTGGGCATATGAAAGGGGAAAACTAAGTCCAAGGAAAAAAGCATAAAAATCATCCCCACATACTCTCAAAATGAGCCATGTTACATTTCTAACAGAGCCTATTTTCAACTGCTTTCCTCTGCTGACACATAGAGCAGGAGAAAGAGCACAAGGGCAGTGAAACAGGTATGTGTTAGACCAGACTGTGGTTAAAACTCCTTGATAACATAGGTCAGCATTAACTTAGGAAGGAAGAGAAATGGATTCAAGTTTGCTGAGACAGGGTGTTCAGTTGGGCTCTCTAAGGAGAAGGGTGGTGAATCTAAATGACAAGAAGGACATCTATATTAGAGGATGATCTGGGGGGAAAGCAGCGCAGACAGAAGAAACAGCAAGTGCAAAGGCCCTGAGGCAACCACATGTATGCTTGTAGAACAGAAGAAAGGTCTCAGCATTGCTAGCCAGGGGAAAGTATCTAGCTTCGAGCTGGGTACACCATTCTGAGACTTCAAGATGTTACTTTCCTTTCCAGCTTCTGAGTTCTTTAGAATAGGAGGAAGGACTAGATTAGGTAATTCAAGATAATTACCTAGGTTCCAACATATTTTGCTTACCAGCGAGGCAAATGACCCAATTGCTTAAAAAAAAAATCTAGTACATTAAAACAAATTTATGACATTGATAGACCAAGAAGAGATTACCGAGACAATGACCTAGAAAATTAAGCAGAAATAGCAAAGTTTGAAATGAGACTAGCTGTGTTTGAATCTTTACTTTGTCACTGAGTAGCTGTGTGACCTGGGGCAAGCTACTCCACCTCTCTGAGCCTCACTGTAGAATGGGGATAATTATCATCATATTGATTGGACTGTGAGTGATTCATATCTGGCAGTCAAGAGGTGTGCAGCATGAACACAGACCTACTATTAAGATCCTTGGCTTTTACTGGTTGTTCTCTTTTAAAAAGAACTTTCTGTAGTGGATTTTAACAGGTCACTAAAATCTTCAGACACTTCACACTGAAGACAACAGCAGACCAATTACCAACCCTGATCAGCCAGCTCTGAAGTCATAACTCAGTGGGAGACTATGATTCAATTAACAGAAGTGTGGTTTGTATACAGCCTTTCAAAGTATATATTTGTATAATGTCCATTTTGCTAGTTGAAAAACAAAAACATCTACATGCTAAAACTCAGAGATAGATAACAGATTTCATTTTCACTCTCCGATTTTCCCCACCAGACCCTGTAAAGGGCTGCAGAAGAAAATGAGTTACAGAATCATATAGCATGCTTTCAAAAGGCAAACACAACCAAACCAGTCACAGCACCAGAGTTTGTGCTTGTTTCTTTGTTGAATCTGCTGACATCTGGTTACATGGGATTGCTCTGAAACCTCACAATTCAAGAAGTTCCTACAGGAGATAGTACGTTTGCCCTCTATGCAAATAACTGCTCAGTGCTTTCACAAATCACTACTGATAGTGCCTTGAAAGCTCCAGATAAAGGCAGAACTCCAAATTTTAAAAATCAGGATTCTTCCAGAAGCAGGGGAAGGACAGAAGAGAAAAGCTATACCTCTGGAAACAGGACTCATCCTTGGAGATTGCCCGAACTTATCACATTAGGGTCGACTAAATGTGTCAGGTAAGAATTTGGTGAATTGATTTGGGGGGACACTGCTGTCCTTCTGAGTGCACACGGCTGATGAAAAGCCAGATGTTTTCCATCTGTGAAGCTTGACTCTAAGGTACAGTGAAAGCAGCTGGCAGTGGTCTGGAAGCAAGCGTGTCTTGCTGGGAGGAATCCCAGGACTGGCTTGTTTGATCTTTTCACATGTACCCAGACTTTTCCTTTTCCCCAACGCCAGTCCATTGTCCCTCATCAGTATCAGTCCTAGCTAAGCAATTTGGTGCAATGACATAATCTCACTCTGTTTTTTTCCTAGAGTATAGAAATGCATTGCAAGAAATAACTTACTTTTTTTTCCAACTAGATCTCTCTCAAGTTAACACTAGTTAACTTTATAGTAATGTGAGAATGACTGAAACATTTCCCCTGACTTATACTGGGGTAAAAACATACTTACGTGGGAACATAAAATAAGTCTCCAGAATTCCCATCACCCCTAATTGATATCATTTGGAGAAAGCTAGTCTGTAACTGGCTTTTGTACTAACTTTTTTGCACATATTGATTAAAAAAAAAAAGAAATCTAAAGGAATAGGAATCTATTTAAGGAAAGAACTGACATAACCAGCTTCTAAGCATTTCACACACACCCACCTGCTCCAGTATGATAATGCTGGCTGATCACAAACAATACTTATTTATTCAGAAACAAACAAACAAACAAATTTCCTACATACCACCACTACATAGAACTTTGTGGTTCTAACTTCGCACTACATTTCTTTAAAAAAAGGTAAAATGTAAACTTTTTACAAATTCTCACAAGCCTTCCCCCTAATAGGCTGGAATTTCTGAGATTTAACTGTACATATAAATGTGTTTTGTTAGGTTTTATAGTTGCTGACCTTTATGTACAGTGTGTCTTTCTGATAAGAAATTCAAACACATAATGAATACCTTCAAATTACATGAAATGCAAAAATACTCCAATAATCCTAACATCGACATCAGATAGCAGACTGGCTAAACCAAAACACTCACGAGACATGGAAAGACTAAAGTATGCAGCCCTGAACCCCTAGACCAGGAGCAGGAAATTGTTTTACTTGCATGTAAGTCCCAGGGGTTAATCCTTCTGCCTAACAGGGAGCAAGAATGCAAAAATCTGTATTTGTGAAATAAATGAGTGACAGAGTGAAGAAACGAATGAATCTTTGAAATGACAGGCCACAGAAACTGAGTTCCAGTGTGCTCTGGCAGGTGTCTGTTCCCCAATGAAGCCGGCAGGTGAACTGAGCTCAGCTCTTATTTTGGGGTTTCACACCACGTACAAGCAGAATTTCAAAATGAAGGGAGAATACTGAGGGGCCAAACAGTAGCCATACAGCATGCTTCTTGACAAACGCCGAGAATCACAGATGGAAGCTAAATTGAGTAGTCAACAGAAGTTCATCCGTGGTGATATTATCCAGTTCGATTTCCCACACAGGCTGATCAGCCTTCTACCTTTGTTGTTCCTTCTCATAAAAATTCGACTCGACTTCCTCGGCTCCCAGGGCTGTGGGGTTCTCTAACTTGCATATAGATTCAGGCTGGCAAGGATTGCCGGGTCCTCCTTCCTGATTAGTTACCAGTAGCACCCCCTGGCTCACAGGGGGTTTAGAGAATTAATTAATGTTTGCAAAGTGCTTGTAGATCCACAAGCCAAGGGCTATTATATAAATGCAAATTATTAGCATTATTCTGTTTTCCACTGGGGCACACTGCCCAGAGCACTTATTCATGCTTTATAAGCAAACCTAAGTCTCCTTAACTAGGTCTTCCCCTGTTAAAGGGATCTTCAATTTATAACCCCACATCGCCAATGCCTGCACATCTGAGTTCTGATGGTTTTTTTGTTTTTTTTGTCTTTTTTTTTTTTACTTCAAGGAGCTATTTTGGGACACTTGGTTCTTATGCTCAGAGCCTGCAAAAGAGTTCAGAACCTACCATTAAAAACCAATCCTGTCTCCAGAAGCGTGGCTCATATCAAATGTTCTCATCTTTTGGAGGAGATAAGACCAAGGTCCTGACTTTTTTTTAGAAAGTTCACAGCATCCCTTTGAGGGGCTCTGGAGGCCCTGGCCAAATTCCTCTTTGAGTGATTGCATTCTGCTCACCTCAAGGTCCCCTGCTGCTCCCACTGCATGTGTAGTATTTATTGCCACTTCCTGCCCCTGAAGGTTTTGCAGTCTTCCTCTGTGCTGTTTAAACAAATGCTGTGTTTTACCTGTCAAAGCTCCTTCCTCTGGAATAAAGGGGGCCAGGAAATCCGACCCTGTGGCTATCATTTTGAGGACCTAGACCCCTGGTCTATTTTGTTATGTAGATTGGATGAGCTATTAATACACCATGTTTACACATGCGGTTTCTGCCTTTATCTCTGTTATTTTCACTGAAACCTGGGACAACAGTTGGGAGGTTATGCAAGCCTCGTCCTGGGCCCTGATCCACAAATATCTTTGGCATCTTTTATCATTCTTTGAGAATGTCATTTCCTCATAGTAAACAACATTGTCTTTCATATTATGCCATTAGTGCTATTCAATTTTAGGAGCAAAGTTCTTTGTCTCATAGACCTCTATACATGCTTGAAGGGAGAAAAGGCTTTAGATTAGTTGCCACGTATATTAAAAACAGAAACAAAAACAAAAGCCAGAAAGAAAGAAAGAGAGAGAGGGAGGAACAAAGGAAGGAAAGAAGGAAGGAAGGGATGGAGGGAGGGGGAGGAGGCAGGGTAGGAGGGAGGGAGGGAGGGAGGGAGGAAAAAAGAAGGAATTATTTTAAGTAATTCCTTCATTTATTAGATATTTATTGATCTTCTACTACATGAAACACAGGCACAGCTTTTATTTTTAGGATAATTTTACTTCTCAGATTTCAGCTCTAGGACACTTAAAAAGGTCACTTTGGTAAGAAGTGACAGGGCAGGCAACAACTGCAACTTCCACTCTGGGCTTTTGCCCTCCACTAGAAGAGTTATGGGGACATCCACAGGCAGGAGGTTAGGAGGAATAATAAATACCATACAATAAAATAACCTTTTACATATCATATTGTGGAGTTTTACAGCTTTTAGAGTGCTTTTAAAATTACCTGATTCAATCCTTCCAACAAGCCCATGTTTTAAATCCATTTTACAGAAAAGAAAATTTTGCTTCAAAGGGACATGCCCGAGGTCACACCCCAATCAAGGTGCACGGCCCAAAACTGAGCCCAGGTAGCTGCCAGGACTTGGAGAAGAGTTTGCCCCCTCACCAGCTCTACCCCAGCGATGAGAAAGTGAGCAGAGTGTGAGAGAAGAAATCGGAGCAGGAAGGAAGGGGAAATGTCCTAGGCAAGAGTGACACAACTTCCACAGAAAGCCAGCCAGCCTGTGCATTGCTCCCCTACTCCATCAGAAAAATTCCCAAACCCTATGATGTAGATATATGAAGTGGAATATGAGTTGTCCCCTCCCTGTTCTGACTCAACACTTCTACCGCAGTAAACTCCCTGTAAGGACCTCATCGACTCCTCCATCTTAGGGAGCCATTCTGGAAATTTCCTAACAAGGACGAAGGCCAATCTCAAATGCTATGCATTTTAGTTTCCCTCTGATCATTGTGGAGGGAGCTACTATACCCAGAGAACAGTGAGTGGGACAGCAGGTGGAGAAGGAGGCACCGCCAACCTCACAAGCCCATGGGGATGCAGTCCTGGGAACTTACAGCCTCCTCTTCCTCTTTCCTGGACTCTAAGGGTCCAGCCATTGCATTTCCCCACCAGCCCTTCTGAAGACAACCCCTTCCTCTCCCCTCTGTTCCTAATGGTGGAAATCGAGCCTCCTTGCTGCCCTCTCCCCTCCAGGACAGAAGTTGGGCTTCATTTTTCTTGATCTTCTCTGTAGTACTAATTCCAAGGCAGACATTCCAAAAATGCTTGCTGTATTAAGCTTCCAAAACATCCCAAGTCCTTTCAGAAATCACCTTTCTTCTTTCCCACTGTTTTATTGATAATATGCACTCTTTTCAATGCTTAAAAACATGACCTTCTGGAGACATGACACCGGGCCAGCCACTAGTATTGAACTGGAGTTTCAGTTCACTAGTTCACGAAGTCTTAGACCCCAGCTTTGCGTGTCCCGGAAGGTTACAGAGGGATACAGGGTGGAAATATTTAAAAACTTGGACTTGAAGGCCACTGAACTCCTTAGCACTCTGTCATTTAGACATGCTTCAATAGAAGCAAGACGTACAGCATTGGGCAAGATGTGTAACAAAACATCTCAACGCTACTTTAAGTGGCTTCTACAATGACAACCCAGGGAGCTGTCATTTAAAATTCCCATCTGTTATAATCATGTCTAAAAGTCCCAGGCCAAGGCCCACACATTCCTGTACCCTCCACAAGTACAACAAAAACAGATGCTTGGACGCTCCACTTCGGAACAAAGGCAGGCTGGTTCCTGGTGGCGATTATTTTCTTTTGCATCTCTTCTTACAGAAAAAAAAAAAAAAAAAAAAGATTCAAGCCCCAACATTCATCAAGACATTGCTTAAGAGGGCAAAAGTACAAATCCCATTTTGGAGAGCCTTAGCTCGAGGAACCCACAAAGCATCTTCAACAACCCAGTAATTTGGGGAGTAATATAAAGTTAGCTTTCAAAATGTCTTACACCTTAATCTCTTTCCTGTGATTCTAGCCTCCCTATGTTTTGAGGGTAAATTGATTTTGAGGACAGTCACTATCCACAACAGCATATTCCAGCTGCATGGAAATTAGTAACATATTCTTCATTTGCAAGGGAAATGTTAACGGCAGTCTCCAAAGTAAAGCCACAATGCTTTATTTTTAAGGCATTTAACTAAATCATTTTAAACCAAACTTAGTCTATCATGGATGTGCAATATATTATCTGTCTACCATGGCAATGAAAAACTCCCTGTCACCCTTGCCAAAATGAGACAGCAAGCTACCCGGGTAAATATGGCCAAGAAAGGAAAATGAGGCTGCAGATAATTAAAGTGCTTCAGACCACTCACCAATTGATTTTCCTCTTGTAAAGGTAGCTCAATTGAAATGTTCAGAATAAATCATGTGTTAGAATTATCTTCTGAAGTAAGAGCTGAGAGCCTATTGATTAATAATTATTTGTACTAACAGACTCAACTAAGGCAATATCATCAATTACCTTAAAAATTGGCTCAGATCAATCACAATGGAATCAGCTGAGTTTGAAGATTCATTGTCTTTGCTGAGTATCTTTTAAAGAGATCAAGAGAGAGGCAGGACTCCTGAATGGAATCTCAAGCACGCATGGCTGACATGGTTGGGATGATTTGAGATTACTTTGGAATATCATATTGACCCAGACCTTTTATCCACGTGATGACTCTCCCTAGCCTTCACTGTCTGGGAGGTCCCCATGGTAAGCAAATGTTTTTCATATATGATACAGGATAATGGATAGAGTCCAAGAAATGGACTGCCGAGTATAAAACTTAAAGACAAACTGGGCCAGAAAGTAATGACCTGGGAGGTTAATGAGCCAGCAGTGCATGTCCATCCAAGGTTTATGCATCCAGTTTTACACATACCCAATGTTTATCCACAGAATGACATTTTGGGTAGAAATAAGAACACTCAGGAAATACCTTCAATCTAGTTCGCTCATACAACTGTGATTCTGAATGGAAATATCACTTCAAAAGTGTGTTTAAGAATTTAGGGCTCACTTAATTTGGGCAGAGAATAAAAAAGTGTTTGCAAAGTCCTCTTGGGGGACTGGGAAGAAAGGAGGAAATATTCAACTTCCCCATTTGGAGAATTCCTGATACTCTCACAAACAGTGGGGACAACCAAATCAATAGGGCAGGCCCTCGATTTTGGGGTTTGCCCCTATGAAAATTATTCCTGAAAAGGAGAAGCTAAGCCTATTTATGATTATGCTTAAGTGGCACTGCCAGAGAGCCTCTTCTGTTGCTCATATGTGACCTCTCTCACTAAGCTAACTTAGCAGGTGAACTCACTGCCCTTCCCTCTACATGGGACATGACTCCCAGGGGTGTAAATCTTCCTGGTAACATGGGACATAACTCCTGGGATGAGCCAGATCTGGCATCATGAGATTAAGAAAGCCTTCTTGACCAAAAAGGGAAAGAAAGAAATGAGACAAAATAAAGTTTCAGTGGCTATGAGATTTCAAACACAGTCAAGAATGTATCCTGGAGGTTATTTTTATGTGTAACATAGATATTTTAGTTTATGGTGTATTAGAGTGGTTGGAGGGAAGAACCTGAAACTGCTGAGATGTGTTCTAGTAGTCTTGACTCTTGAAGATGATTGTATAACAATATAGCTTTTACAATGTGACTCTGTGATTGTGAAATGCTTGTGTCTGATGCTGCTTTTATCCAGGGTATGGATAGATGAGTTAAAAAAAATATGGATAAAAAATAAATAATAGGAGGGATAAGGTAAAATAAACTGGGTAGATTGAAATTCTAGTGATTAATGAGAGGGAGGGGAAGGGGTATGGGATGTATGCGTTTTTTCTTTCTATTTCTTTGTCTGGAGTAACACAAATGTTTAAAAATGATCATGGTGATGAATGTGCAACTATATGATGATATTAATATTGTGAGCCACATATATACCAAGTATGGACTGTATATACATGAAGATTTGTCAATAAAAATATAAAAAAATAAAAAGAATTTAGGTCTTACTCAATCTTACACACGCATCTAGAAATGGATATATTTTGGCAAAATGTCCCTTTCAATTTCCCAGATCCCCAGGATGATCTACTCTCTGAGCCAGGAATGTTCTCAGGTACAGATCTGTTCATGTGGGCCTTCTCTTTAAATCCTTCTCTGGCCCAGTACTGACAAATTCTGTACCCTGATGTGAACAGCCGCTGCCTGACTCTCTAGCCCTGCAGCACTCAAAATGTGGCCTATGGACTTCGGGGGATTCCCAAGATCCTTTGATAGGTTCACAAGGTCAGAGCTGTTTCATAATAATAAGAAATGATTTGCCTTCTTCCCTGGATTGACATTTGCACTGATGATGCACAGGCAATGTGGGGTGGGGAAAATGGCTGGGTCCTTAGCACAAATCAAGGCAAAAACACCTAATAGTCCTGTTATCCATCCTGTCATTCATTGTATGCTTCTCCTCCAAGCACTTGAAGGAAAATAAATGCCCATTTCACTTAAGAGTGCCCTTGATGGAGCAGTAAATGTTGACCTGAATGCATGTCTTTTAAAAATATTCTGTCACGAAAAGTAAAGTGTACACAAAACATTTCCATTGCACACTGAAGTATGGTGGTTATCTCCAGGAAAACTCCTGTGTGATTGAGTTGCATGCTGAACTAGCTTGGTTTGTTTACCAAGCACCATTTTTTACCAAGCAACTGAGAAAAACCTGTTACGCATTGTAAGGCATGCAACTAGGTTAATTAAACTTAAGGACAGTATGTTGAAGGAAATAGCAGAAACAAAAGACAAACATTATCATGCCTCACTCCTATGGGCTAACCATAATGCACAAACTCTGACAACTGAAGTCAAGACCATGGGTTATCAGGTTGGGGTCTATTGTAAAGGGTCCTAGATTGCAAGCGTTTATAGCAGTCCCCTATAATCAGGAGTTGTTACTCTTATCTCTAAATACTACTATTTCTAAACTAGCTTTTGTATATAACCTAGTCATTCCCAGAAACTTCAGGTATTTATGTGACACATGAGACTTCAGAGCTCTGAAGGTATGAAAGTCAGCAGTACTCCATACAGCAACTGTTTAAAAAGTTGAAAACATGATCAGGCTTTGACTAGAGATATGAAGGAAGCTGATCTGGACAGGACTAAGGTAAATCAGAATACAGGGTGTTTTAGTTTGCTAGCTACCAGAATGCAATATACCAGAAACGGAATGGCTTTTAAAAAGGCGAATTTAATAAGTTGGTAGTTTGCAGTTCTAAGGCCGAGAAAATGTCCCAATTACAAGTCTATAGAAATGTCCAACCAAAAGCATCCAGGGAAAGATACCTTGGTTCAAGAAAGACAATGAAATTCACAGTTTCTTTCTCAAGTGAGAAGGCACATGGCAAACACAGTCAGAGTTTCTCTCTCATCTGGAAAGGTACATGGTGAACACGGTCAGGGTTCCTCTCTCATTTGGAAGGGCACATGGCGAACACGGCGTCATCTGCTAGCTTCTTCTCCTGGCCTCCTGCTCCATGAAGCTCCCTGGGAGCCATTCTCCTTCTTCATCTCCAAAGGTCGCTGGCTGGTGGACTCTCTGCTCCGTGGTGCTGCAGCATTCTCTGCTGTCTCGAATCTCCTTCATTCTCCAAAATGTTTCCTCTTTTATAGGATTCCAGAAACTTATCAAGACCCACCCAAATGGGTGGAGACATGTCATCACCTAATCCAGCTTAACAACCACTCGATTAAATCACATCTCCAGGGAGATGACCTGATTATAGTTGCAAACATACAGTATTGAATAGGGATTACTCTGCCTTTATGAAATGAGATTTAGATTAAAACACGGCTTTTCTAGGGGACATACATCCTTTCCTTTCAAACCAGCACACAGAGTAAAGGATGATATGATCCATATTTTAAAACATCAACTTTTGTGTGAGACCAAAGGGAGAAATGTTCATCTGGTGCAAAATTTGTATTTTGGGTAGAACATTTCCTAATTTAACTTGCATGGTCAGTTTGCTTGAACACCGTAAGTACATGGAATCTGGAATAGTGCGCGAGATCTTTTTGGTTTGTTCAGGTTAGTGTGGTGCCTGAATGCACTTCTTTTAAAAATATTCTGTCATGGAATGGTAAGTCACAAAAAACCATTCCAATGCACCTGAAGTATGGTGGTTGGCTCCAGGAAAAGGTCTTGTGCAGTTGAGTTTAATAAAAGTGCTCTATATCTCCCACAGTAATTTGGGCAGAGAATAAAAAAGTTCTGCCAAGTCCTCTTGGGGGACTGGGAAGAAAGGAAGAAATATTCAACATACACATTTGGGGAATTCCTGATACTCTCACAAGCAGCAGAGACAACCAACTCAACAGGCTGAGGCCTTGATCTTGGGGCTTGCCCCTAAGAAACTTATTTCTACAAAGGAGAAGTTAAGCCTACTTATGATTATGCCTAAAAGTCACACCCAGAGATCCTCTTTTGTTGCCCAGATGTGGCCTCTCTCCCTAAGCCAACTCGGCAGGTGAACTCACTGCCCTCCCCACTATGTGGGACATGAGTCCCTGGCAATGTGGGACAGGACTCCCAGAATGAGCCAGGATCCAGTATCATGGGATTGAGAAAGGCTTCTTGACCAAAAGGGGGAAGTAAGAAATGAGACAAAATGAAGTTTCAGTGGCTGAGAGATTTCAAACAGAGTTGAGAGGTTATCCTAGAGGTTATTCATTACATAGACATCCCTTTTTAGTTTATGGTGTAGTGGAGTGGCTGGAGGGAAGTACCCGAAGCTGTTGAGCTCTGTTCCAGTAGCTTTGATTCTTGAAAACAACTGTATACCGATATAGTTTCTACAATGTGGCTGTGTGATTGTGAAAACCTGTGTCTCATGCTCCTTTTATGCAGAGCATGGACAGATAAGCAAAAATAAAAAATAAGGGCAAAAAATAAATAAATAATAGGGGGAACAAAGGGTAAAACATTGGGTAGATTGAAATACTAGTGGTCAATGAGGGGGGGTAAGGAGTATGAGGTGTATGAGTTTTTTCTTTTTATCTCTGTCTGGAGTGATGCAAATGCTCTAAAAGTGATCGTGGTGATGAATACATAACTATATGAAATTGTGAGCTATTGATCATACACCATGTATGACAGTATGTGTGTGTGAAGATTTCTCAATAAAAACATTAAAAAAATAAAAATAAAAAAACCAACCTGTTATGCAGACTTTAGAATTTAAAAGGCACTTTCTTGAAGATAAATGAAGTGAGCCTGTCACTTTGAGGAAAACTGAAGTTTTCCTTTCAGAAGCCTCTTTTGCCACTGATTAAATTAAGCTTTCCAAGTGAAAATGAGAATTTTGGAAAACTTGTATTTATCACCTTGAGTTTGACAACTTCCTAATACTTAAAGATCTCTTATTTTTTCTTATTGTATAATGAAATGCATTATCTTTTGGAAGATCTGCATAACCAAGCAGATGCATACTGTCCATGTGTATATTGGAACCAAATCATGCATGAGTAAAAGAGCCATTCCAGGTGAAAGAGAGTGCAGTGATTTTAAGATATCGTTATGGAAGGTTCATTGCTATGTTTTCAGGTTTCACATCTTTAAAACATGTAGGAAATCACCACTTCCCAAGTCTTTGGTGTAGAAAAATACCCACATTTAGGATGGACTTTCTTCATATACTTCAACCAAGACAACACATTGAATCAGATTGAACGCAGAAAGCACACGTAACAATCCAGCTATCTTCCTTTAGTAAGTAAGTCATGAAAGAGATCTGTAAAAATATTTTTAAATACTGCTCTTTCACTACAAATTTTTATTTTGAAAAATAGTTATTTTTTATAAAAACATGTTATTTAGAGTACCATTACCACGTCATGAGTTTGTGATTGTTTATTTTAAAGGAATAAGTAAATATTTTAAAGTTTCTCTGTTTTAATTGCAAATATGTTAAATCTTGATAAATGTTACCCACATCATAAACAAAAAGCTCTTTGAACACCTCAACAATTTTTAATAAAACTGCTGCGGTTTTATCATGGGGATCTTCTTACCCGACACAATTTCACCCTCAAGGAACTCATAATCTACTAGGGAGATGTTCCAGGAAATAACAATTTAGGATTCTGTGCACTAAATGCTGCAACAGCGGCCTGGGATGTGACTAAAGAGAAAAGGACAAATTCAGCCAGGTAGGAAGGGAGGAGGGCAAACTCTCAGAAGAGTCGGTGAGGATAGCAGAAGTTTCCCAGGCAGACATAGAGGATGCCAGTGGGAAGGAAGCATTTCAGGCAGAGAAAGCAGCTTATACAAAGGCATCAAAATCCAAATGGCACGGCCCACTGTAGGCTTTGGAGTTCAAAAGGCTGGAGCAAAGGGGTTGAGGAATGTGAGAGCAGAGGCCAGAACATTCCATACAGTAGAAACCAGATGATGGTAGGGTATCAAGAAAGCCTTTAATCAAAGATGTGATGGAACATTTGTGTTTCAAGAAAAGGTGTTTTATCAGCAGTAGGAAAAAGGAAGTGAAGAGCATGACTAGAGGTAGAGAGAGCAGGTAGAAGGCGATTGTAAGAAGTTTAGGCCAAAACTGGTGTGATGATTATGTGTCAAATAGGCTGTAAGTGCCCGGTTGTTCAATAACACACTAATCTAGGTGTGGCTGTGGAAGTGTTCTGTAGATGTGGTTAACATCTATAATCAGTCGATTTTAAGTAAAGGAGATTATCCTTGATCGTCTGGCTGGGACTTATCCAATCAGCTAAAAGGCATTAAGAGCAAAACTGAGGTTTCCCAGAGGAAGAAGAAATTCTGCCTTTGGACTGTAGCATCAGCTCCTGCCCCAGAGTTTCCAGCCTGCTGGCCCACCTTAAGGATTTTGGGCCTGCCAACCCCTGCCATCACATAAGCCAATTCTTTGCAATAAATTCTACTGGTTCTGTTTCTTAGATGCCATTGCCAATTTGGAAGGAAAGGAGGGCAGGTCATGGTATCATTCACCAGTAGAGACTTAGTGTGGGAAATGAATCAGTTGAGAGGAAAGTTATTGAGTTCATTTTGGGAGATGCTGAATATGCTGATCATGGGACCTCCAGGAAAAAGACATTTGGTGGCTGTGACATATATTCTGTACTGTGAATATAGCAATTACCAAACGAACTGATCATTGATTGAGAAGCACCCACTGAAATTATCAAAGGAATCAGAGACATATTATACAGGAAGGCATAATGCCCTATGTTTCATATAAGAAACATCTCCTGACCCAAAAGGGAAACACCAACTGTGACTTTTTCTGATTAAACCTAAATGTACCTATTAGATATTAGTAAACAGATGTCACCAGCCAGAAGATGCTTTCCAATTCACAATCTTGCACGGCTCAGGGTCTGCGGGGAACAGGGTAGAGACTGGGGGAAAAAGGGGGAGGGAGGAATAAAGAAGACTGGCATTGATTCAGGAGGATGGCTGCCTCTGCTGAAGACAGAATATGTCTAACCCTCCAAATAAAGAATGTCAGTATCGGCATTGAGTTCCAATTCCCCCACCTCAGACAGAGGAATTTCAGATTAGGGAACCTAGTTCTAGGAGGGAAGTTTGCACAATGAACGTGATCAGTCTTGTTTCAGAGCAATTAACTATTTTTATCTCTGAAGCCAGGGAATAGAGACCATGGGCTCAGTCGAATTCAGAGGATGGTGTCTTAATACACAACAAGGTAGAAATCAAGAACTATTACCACGTTAAGTGGAACATAACTACATACTGAACAGTAGCATAGACACTATCCTGTGTGTTTTTCTGTCTGCCTTTTAGTCTGTTAAGTCAGGGGCAGGGACAGCACTGATCTTATAAGATAGTTGATATTCTCATAGCACAAGGTTTTAGATTTTTTGATTATTTGCACGTTGCTTTATGCTTTGCAAGAAAGGTCTTCCATCTGGCTAACTGCAAGGCTTCTAACTGGAGACCAAAATCCTCTCCTTTTCTTCTGTTGCTGGCAGAGTTGGAAGAAGATGGCTTCTGCTCTGCAGAGTAGAGAAGGTGACAGGCTGGAAGGCAGTATTTGGGGTGTGGGTGTTTTTGGGGCACTGTTGATGGCATGGGCTTGGGTTCTCACCGTTTCGCACAGATAACCTCCATAGGATCCAGGGATAAGTAACTAGCTGTGGTCTGTGTATCCCAAGGCTTTCTAAGAAACCATTCCAGGAAAGTACTAGAGGAGCATCCTGTGCTAGAAATAATGACATCCTCGCCCGCCCATCCCCACTCTCAAATCATCAATCCCGCCTCTCTCGGCTTCATTAGTGTTAAAGGCATGAAAACTAGAAATGCATTTTCATAGTATTCTCATTCTTTGGTTAAGCCCTATATGAAAGTTAACTGAGCCAGCACAAGCTCCTAAAACTGATTTTTGAGGGAAATGGAAACACCACGAAGGACAAGTCTTCCCTGAATTATACAAAACACCTTTTGAATTAAACAAGTAATTCTTTCTACTGAAGTATCTAATTTGAATTTAAACATTTCTTTACGTGTACTTTAATTAGATGCACATTTCTCTCAGCATCTTAATTTTATGCGTTTTACACTTCTAAGCAGCTTGCTAGTGAGGATTGCTTATTTGCATTCATTTACATACAATTTGCAAGAAATGTTGAAAAACCTAGAAAGGAAGAGATTGTAAATTCATGGATTTTCCCCTAAATAAAAATGTCAGTTATAGGAGGAAACAAACAGTGCCTTCCTTTCCTTGCTTACCTATAGTATTTTCATGTAGTGGAAGACTACTTTTAATATTTGTATATACAAAGCGACCCATTTTAATGAATACTGGAATAGAAATATTTTCTTCTGCAAGTTAATAACAACGATGAAAAAGGTTCCCAAACTTCAAATCGCCTTCTTTATATGAACATGAAACATTCTCAAGCAGATGATGTCTCCTGAAAATATTATTTTGAATCAACTGCATCTTCTCATAAAATAAGTACATCTTATCAATCCTGCTGTAAATATCCATCCAATTTAAAAACTATTTCTTTTAACGATGAGTACTTGATTCTGTATGACTGTCACTCCAGTTAATTGGATTTTCTCCACATCTCTCTCTCTTTTCTTGAGCGTGAATCTATATTCACAATATTTCCTGCCTTTCCTTCCAGGAACCCTAACTGAAGCTTGAGGACCAGTTTGGGCTACTCTTTATGTGAGAAAATTCAGTTGGTTATTTTTTAGAGATAGAAGTTGTTGATACTTCACTAGCTTTCAATGCCTCGTATTTCTACTAACATCAGGAAATACAGGGGCTGTTTTCCTGTGACCTTGGATGTGGCCTCACACAGAGCTCTGGAGATAGATTTTCTGCAGCAGCCATTTCTACAAGGACTGCAGAGGGAGCTGAGCAGCAGAAAACACTTTAAAATATAAGTCCCTTCAAAAATTAAAATCTTATCTCTTTAATTTCATTGGGACGTGGCAAGGAACTCTCCCTCAACCAAGCTCCACTAATAACCCCTGCACTTACCAAGGCTCCCCTCCTCTGCATATGGGAAGTAATTTTAGGTTGCTGCTTTGAGCTTCACAGAGGAAAGCGGCTTGTCCAAAATAAGACATACGTAGGCAAAATTTGAGTTTTGACATTCTTCTAGCTGTAAAATAACATCGTGTATCTGGACATTGCTTGGAGGCAGTCTCCGACTCGGCAGGTCCCCAGAGCTTCCTGGGTGGTCCCCAGCCAGTCACATGACTGCCCTGTGCCTCAGTCCCTGATGGAAAACCGAGATTTCACAAAAAAAGCAAAAACAGATGCTGCACTTGAAATGATCTCTCTAAAGTAAACAAATTAGGGAATTTATATATCAACTGTGGTCTCTTGAAATCAGTGAGAACTAAGTTTCCTAAAGTAATTCAAGAAATCACTATGAATATCCTGTAACAAGCCAAAGCTTTTTCTTCTTCTTCTTTTTTTTTAAACAAGCACTTCTCCCTCTGTTCTCAAGGCACCGTAAAGTGAGTCATGGGAGGGCGGATTGTGGGTTAAAGAGGAAATGCACCTAAGTCCTCACCCTGTCTTCCCGAAGGAGCCACCTGGAATTGTGGTAAAGGCAAAAAGGAAGCACTATTTTTTTATCTACATGGTTAAGGATATTTTTTGTCTTTTAGAATTAAATTTTATAGCAGGCGGCTTATAGATATTTGAGAAAGTAAAATTTCATGCACATATCTAAAGTCAAATTCAATCGTGTGTTTATTTATAAAACAGATTTGCTCCTTTTGGCCTAGCAGAATGATCTTCAAGGCCCGATTTTGTAGCTTCTTAAATTGTCTTCAATTATCTCAAGATGTGCCCAAGACACTTCTCTAAGCTAATAAGAGACTCCAAAGTGTCTTACTTAATAAATAAATATGCCGAACAATATTTTTTAGGGAAGAAGCTCCTTGATATTTAATCAAGCAGAATAAGTTACGAACAAATCAAACAGAACTGATCCAACACTTACACTTTCTTCCTTGAAATGTCCTCTTACCTGATACCAACTTTAAAATAAACTTCTTAACTTTTTTGTGGGTCCATTTTCAGAGTTATACAAAGAACAGAGACCCTTGGCTCTGACAGTGGACTCTGTACCTGGAACTTGGAATACAGCACATAATAGCCATATTCATGGACTGCCTGCTATGCAGACATCCAAACTAAGTGCCCAAAGTGAATATGAACTGGTAGCCACAGTAACACGCCAGCTGCCTTCAGGGAACCCTCCTCTAAGACAGCCACAGCCACAGCACTCATGTCGAAAACAAACATTTATAAAACCCTTATGTCCTGGGATGGGAGGCACATTCCCCATCTTCAAGCAATAAGCTCCAGTTTAGGAGACAAAAGATATCTACAGCTAAGAATATAAACCATTGCGCTTTACATGAAAAAATGACACAGGAGCGAGTTTTACCATTAGCAGTAAAACATAAAAACTTATTTCCAGTCTCATGGGTGAGAACAAACATCCAGAACAAAGTTTTCTGCAAGAGGTGTGCGATATCAAGTCAAATCAAATCAGATGTTCTCTATGTCCATGCAAACATGCTGCATCACCTAAAAACAGAAAAAACTTGCCACTTGCCTGCTAGGGACTGTTGGCTCCGTGAAAAGAGGTGCTGTGAAAGCTGCACCCAGGTAAAGGCTGACTTACACAGTGCCTGCCACTTATGCTGCAAAGAAGAACCATTCGAGAAATACTGTCTATTGTTAGAGCCGATTTACATTAACTTTAGTTCACCCTTCTTAGCCCAATTATGCATACTTATGTCATTTAATTTGTTCTCATAATGACTCCTCCTATCCCCTTAATCAGTCAAGTTGCTGGCCTGTGAGCTTCCATCTACCGCTTTCTAGAAACTACGTGACCCAGCCAAAGGGCAGGGCTCCCATGCTCTGCAGTTACACGAGCACAATGGTTACATCTCAGCTTTGTGACACGAGGCCTTCATACAGAGGGCAGTATGCTGGCTTACACCCTATCAAATCTGATTAAAAAGCACCATAATTTGAGAGTCAATTTTCTTATCACCCTTATTCTCAATATCTCTGAATGGCCTCGTATCGTGGACTGGTTCTTGTGTGTGTGGCAATTTTTGATATAATGCAGGCATGGCCCTACCTCCCAACCTAAACTGAACATTACTGGAAACAAACAGGTTCTGGGGGATGCTTGGAAATCGTTCTGTTACATAGCTTTTCATGGTAGTGACATTTGTTGTTACTGACTTTTGACATGGATTATCTTTTAAGGTACAGATGCTTTATCCCCTTTCCTTTCTGGCTGGTAACAAAGTTAAGAGGATCCCAGACCTAAAACCGATATCTGTGTTGACATCCTGTGAGGTAGCTCCTACACCTAATTCTTTCCTTATCCATGCTACTATGCAAGGTGAGCTCTGCAAGCCTACCCTATGAAATGCTGGTGTGTCTGGAGGCAGGTATACACCTTATTCTTTTCGGGGTTTCTCATCTGCACTTGGCAGATCAGAAAATAGCCCCAAACTAAGTTCATTTGAAGAGTGGAATGTCCTGAGGCATTGTAATCTCTTCCTAATTCAATGTAGGTGCGAGTGCAGGTACATAATACTAGCTCAAAATCTTGCATCTCCATACAATTTATCACACTGACCAAATACCATGTATTCTCAGGAAAAAGGCTTGCTTGTTTTTCAAGATTCAGTTGGCTTCTGAGTATTCACAGATGGTCTTAACGTCTTAATTACTCAGTCTGAGGGACTGATTGGACCAGAACTCGAATTAAACCTTCAACCTCCTGTTTTCTGTCCCATCTAGCTCTCAGTCCAGACTGAACTCTTAGGATTATATATTGTTTTTCTCTCAGAAAAAAGCAGACCACCTGCCCACACCCACCAACCTAACCAAAAAAACTAAGCTCCCACTTGCCAGGCATGTGTGCATGTGTTAAACCTTCAACAGCGTAAACATCATTAGTGTGTGTTTAATTACTCTGGGACATGAAAATTGCTCTAGCCCTTTCCTTTTAGTTAAACCAGGTGTATACTGAGTAACCCAAAAAATTCAGAGCTCCCTGTTAAACACATCAAGGTATTTTTAACATAAAGTACTTAGTTACTTGCTTGAATTCCCCACTATATTTTGTTGTGCAGCCTCACTCTTACCACAGAAGAACATGCATCTGTTGTGATTTAATGAAAAGGATGAGTTAGAAATGGTTTTGGACCTTGATGTTCACAATAACAGTTCTTAGCATTAATAATGATGGAAGTTTCTAGAAGATGGTTTCGAAATTAAAAGTTTTAAAAAAATGTCTAAGTCAAGCATATGCATAATTAGTCAACTCAAATTTGGAAATCACTTGATTTTTTGATAATTAAAGAGCCATACTAAATTCAGATAATATAGCTATTTAAAAAGAAAAAAATGAAAATCATGCATAATTCTGGTGATGATGACTTTAACATTTTGACCTACAAATAGCCAACATTCAATTAGACACTTAGAGAAAGAGAGATTTCTCTTATTTCAGTAAGTTCCACCTAGGTACCAATTTCAACTCAAATTAACCGAAAATACAAAAGAATGCCCATTTGAAGTCACTGGTTGGCATGTGCCTGTGTGCATAAAGAGACCTCCAGAAGGATTTTCCTAGAAGGACACTGGTACAATTTCAGGGACATTTTTTTCTTTATGTTTTTCTGCACTTCTGGATTTTTATAATGAACATTATTATTTCATCATCTTTTAAAAAAGAAACTATTCCATTTTTGGTGGAAATTGTCCCCTGCCTGGCATTTTGCTTTACAACAGCAGACTGAACCACAAAGGCACCTTGATTGCCTTCACAGATTAAAAATTTGTCAAAATCAGTTAATTCCTTCAAAAGGTGTCATAAAAGAATAGGCCGATGCAGAGAAGAAGCCATATAGGTGAAACCCCAGACTCGTGAGGATTAGATCAGTGATGCAGCAGCTCTGTCTGGATCACACAGCAAGCACGTTGAGCAGCTCAACAGGCAGCGGGGGCTGTTTAAAATTAAGCACTGGCCTTTGCCTGGAGAGCCACAGATGTCGTGCCCATAGAACTGGACCAGAAACACTGATGTGAGGACAAACAGATCTAGTGCTCTAAGCTGACAGTGCCCTGTGACTGGTCTGCGCAGGCAAAGCCCAGAGTTAAAAAGGCCAGGTCATGGCCTTCTTTCCCGCAGCCACTGACTGCGCCCCTGAACCTGTCCAGGAACCGCCAGCCTGCAGTGCTATGAAAACCTGAATGAGGTCCTTAATAGGCTGAGACAACCAGAATATGTAACATTCACCTGCTAAGGGGTGTGTAATGAGAGTCCCTCTCTCCTACTCTTGAGAAGAGAGGAAGCAACCTTTCTTCTGAGCAATTGGTTTATTAGAACAGGATAATCAATAACTGAGGCACCCCCCCCCCCCCAAAAAAAAGGGGTGAATTCCCAATTATAGCAACTTCTACCTGGAATTCTCCTAGGTTCTTTGGTGACAAAGGCTGCCCTTCAGATGTGTGTAGCAATTGCAAGGCTGTGTTGTTTTGATGCTGTTATGTACCCCAGAAAAGGTCATGTTCTTTTAATCCATTCTTGTGGGTACAGACCTACTATGGGTGGGACCTTTTGACTACTTTGTTTCAGCTGAGATGTGACCCACCCAATTCAAGGTGGGTCTTCATCCTTCACCGGAGTCCTTAATGAGGGTAAAAGACAGAAAAAGTCCAGAGCTCAGAGAGAAACATCCAGAAAGCTTGGACAGAAAAATCCCTGAGGGGCTAAGAAAGGATCCTCGGAAGCTCAAAGGAGGCCACCGGACCCAGATGCTGAAAGCAATGAGACCCAGCGGTGAAGGATCAGAAGATGCTGGTCATGTGCCTTGCAATCTGACAGAAGAACCCTGGATGCCAGCAGCTTGTCTTCAGAGTCCAGATACTATCCTGTTAATGCCTTAATTGGAACAGTTTCATGGCCTTAGAACTGTACATTTTAAGTTAATAAATCCCCACTGTAAAAGCCAATCCATTTCCGGTATATTGCATTCCAGCAGCTTTAGCAAACAGAAACATAGTCTAACAACAACGACAAAAAGCAGAACATCATGCCCAGGAAAAATGCTCTAGTGATTCCAGGACACTTATCAAATTGCCTGAACTTGGTTAAGCCAAGGAAATAATCAAGAGCCACGGAATGGGACTGGTAAGTGAAGGCCATGCTGAAAGATAGTGGACTTTTATTCAAATGAACCATCTTGGAGGGTGATGGTCACATGGATCTTTATTACAAAGAGCAACAGCAATAAAATTTGTTGATCTCTAGCTCCTGAAGCATCGTTATACTCATGATCTGAATCCTGGAAACAGCCCCATGAGATAGGGGAGCATTAAGGTTCTTCTTTTGTAGAAGAAAACAATGTATGGAGTTTAAATAACTGGCCTAATGTCACACAGCTAATTAGAGATGGAAAAAGCAAGACTCTAAGTATGCTGGCTTTCAACGCCTCCTAAATAACAAAATAAGCTAATCTTAGATTGTCCCAAAGACAGCATATTTAGACCACCTTAGAGTTGGTCACTGCTTGGGAGAGGAGGCAGAAGCATATGACAGCTTAGTGTGAAAACTTTGCCAAAGACTGAGGAGTTAAACCCCTGGGGAGGGAAGAAAAGGTCAGGAAAGGAATTGGTGGCAGCAGATGAGGTCTCTGCTTGTAGGTCTCATTCCTTGTTCAGGAGATTAGTCATTACCACAAAAAAAGGAAACCTTAATAGTCCTTTGCCCATCTATCACATGGCCTACCACTTATTGAACCCCAATAAAGCATCAATAGCTCATCAGTGCCAGACCAACTGCTCAGCTAGAACAACAAAGAACAGGGGCTAGCTGGGAACTAGGCATCAATAAGCACCAAGAGGTGACAATAGGATGGAAGGGACAAAGCGTTAGTTACTAGGCTACTGGCTTTTCCACACTAGGGATATTGCTGCATCAGGAACAAAAGCTCACATGCAGATGCCAGGGCTAGAATAGCAGATGTTTTTTTCAGCTGGCCACGGTGGCCCATGCAGGTCTGGAGATGAGCAGGGCTGTTCCTGCATCAACCACTGTTATTGAGAAACAGGGGAGACGCTGAACAAGCTCTCTGGCAGCTTCTTGGCAGATCCCCTCCTTTTCTCTCCAGTGTATGTGTGAGTGCTGTGTGTGTGCATGCAGACACGTGCCCTCACCAAATTATCTTCATAAACTGTATCTGTTTGTAGCGAGGCAGCTTGGAAAGGGGAAGGTGTGGAATTTGGAGCCAGAGAGGACTGGGTTCCAATTCAGTCTCTGTCTCTATCCACTGCACAGCCACTCTAGGTCTCTAATTTCCCACCTGTCAAGGGGAGCGCCGAGGATTAAAAAAATAATGTATGCTCCAGAGCTAATAGTGTTGGCAACCTGGACACTGAATGAATGCCATTCACTAATACTGCTGTTCATAACCGATTTGCAGGAAATGCTGATAAACCACATTTCATTTCCCCGTGAGAGTCTTCTTAGAAGAAAATGAATATTCTCTAATTATTTACAAACAATATTTTATAATAAAGGCAGATCCTTATCTCAGCATGAATAAAAGATTATTTAAATAAATTATTAGAGAATGAAAGAGAAATATATTTATAAATTAGAAAGAAATGAAAAGCCATTTATAGAAAGAGGCCTAGGATACTTTGGAGAGAAATTCTAGCTACTGGTTTATCCCTTCGAAGTCTTCATTCTTTCAAAAGGAAAGAAAAATTTTTTTTTTTACGTTTTTCCTTTTTTTTTTTCATTTTTCATTTTTTTAAACATGGGCAGGCACTGGGAATCGAATCCAGGTCTCTGGCATGGCAGGCAAGAACTCTGCCACTGAGCTACTGTTGCCCTCCCAGAAAAAAAACATTTTTAAAGTTTTATTTTCCAAATTAACATACAGTAACATTGACTTTTTTGGTATACAGCTCTGTATGTTAAAATTCATAGAATTGTACATCAAAAATGTCAATGCTATTCCAAGTTAATTCAAAAAATAAAATGAATTTTTACACATGAATAGATTTGTGTAACCCCTACCAGAGCCAGGCTACAGAACTTCCATTACCATAATAAACCAAAAGGGGAGAAATGTGGTTCTAACAAACTTGCAGTACATATGCTGATCATTTTGCTGGGTGTTGAGAAGATAAAGCCAGAGGACAAGATGTTTAGCCTAGAGAGAAGATATCAGAGAGCTTCCAAAATATCTTAAGGACCTTTCAAGGCTCTTAATTTCATCTATTTTACCATTTTACAGATACGAATTGTAAATGAGCCCATCTAAGTTTGAGATCCACTCTTTGGAAGACGGGAGTATCGTTTCCAGTCCAAACATCCCATTTAATACATGAAGAACAGAGGTACAGAGAAGCAAAGTGACATAATCAAGACACAGTGGGCCCAGAACCAAGGGCAATGTTGGCAGTCAAATATATTTCATCAACAATATTTTAAAAATCAGTAAGACAAACCTTTCTGGTCCCTTTATTATTTTGCCTCTGGTGACAGTCCTTATATGCACTGATGCAATCAAATTGCACTGTAGAGTCAATTTTAAATATATTTATCAGTTCAATAGCTACAGAAGAAAAAAAGGGAAAGGGAGCTAACTAAATATATGATTAATATGTTATTTTCCTGACAATATTTCAGGTCAGTACACAAATCTCTTTTGCATATTGTGACACAAAACACATGAAAGACAAGTCCTTAGATTCAGAAAAAAAATAAAATAGTAAATCCCCGTAGGAACAGTGGCCAACTCGAGCTGACTGGAACTGAGATGCCAACACTGTGTCAGGCACTCCAAGGGCCAGGACTTGCATCCGATGACATAAGAATTTGAATTCGACCAAGTGGGTGCACCCTCCTTGTGTTAACACAGCCTTCTCCGCCATGGAGCCTGACTACTAGCTGCAGAACCAGCGTTTATATCCCCAGATTCTACCTCTGTCCGCGCCAAGACAACATGATGGTTTAATTTAGAGGGTAAGTTTTGAAGGCACTTTAGGGTATAGGAATACTGCAAGAGGAAGAGCTCTGTTTCTCTTTGTCTATGCCGAGAGAACAGTGAAACACTTCAGTCTCTAAGCCAAGCAGCTGAAGAAGGAAGGCAGAACAGATTAACTGTCAATACCTCACAGGAAGGAGTTCTCGTTCTAGATGGAGAGCAAATGAATTGCTGTCCCGAGTTTGCAAAGCTCCTAGTACTCCTGGTCGTATGCATCTGTCTTTAGAGCCTCTGAAGCAAGCATTCCCAAATACAATCAGAGAAAAGCACTGCCTGGATTTCAGACACTCTAGTTCTGCTGTCCTACCTACCCATCTCTGCTTTTGTGACAATAGAAAGTACACGCTGGCATGGAGTGGGGCTAATGGGAAATGTTCTGTTCAGATGCAGTTTAGTAGTTGTCTGATTTTTTTCGAAAAATTTTCTGGATGCCCCAAAGAGGACTCAGGTGTAATGCTTAAAAATCAGTGTCAGCTAGATAGTCATTAGACTATTCATGAGTCGGTGTTCCAGGCTATCCTTTAATTCCAAGTTCCTGAATAGTAAATGTGTTGACTAAGTCTAGATCCCCTTTAGAAAATGGAAAGTATATGGAAAGTTAAACATAATGTTCATTAATCGTATTCATTCTAATGATGGCGCTGTACTACTTTTCGAAGCAAGTCACCAGAGGGTCTGAATTAATGTCCAAGTTATCGTTCTTGATGTGGACATCAGCCAGAATAACATTTTCAACTCATGCCATCTATACTGTGTTTTCATATTCAGAAATGTATAACAATAAGTAGAACAAGTGTTACTTGGCAAACTCTGGATTTGCTTCTCTTGTATCTAATTACAAGCTCATTAATTTTTGTAATCATATTAAAGAACTCCAATAAAACTTCCGAAGACTCGAGGGAAAGGTAGTTTTAGATAGTCAAACGTAATTAAGCAAAACGATCGGACCTGCATCATTACCACAAATGTAAGGTGTAATTTGAGTCTGGGGACAATCATCTTCAGAAAAAAAGGGAAAACAACACTCTGTGAACCTTTGCATCATAAGCACATTTCGTCAACAGCAGCCTCAGGGCTCCAGTGAAATAAATTAGGAGTGTTATATACCTAACAATGATAAAAAAAAAAATCTTTGATTTTGTATTTCTGAACTAAGAAGCATCTGATGCTGAAGTCATTGAAACTTTCAGGTGAGAATCAGCAGGAGCTGAGCTCTTTAACACCTGCTTGTTAAACTTGCCTAATCTGACTATATTTAGTCTGCTATATTGATCTCTGAACTCAATTTAAAAAAATTCCTAGGCTAGCCTAAATTCTTTTGAAAGGCTGAATAGGTCAGGTAGAATGAGGAAAACATTTCAATTAATCAGAAATAATAATTAATAAAGTAATCACATTTTTTGGTAATGATTTTTTTTTTAATTATATTTAAGAACAACAGTATCCCAACTCCGTTCTCTTTATCAATTTTCAGAAGTAAAATCCATGAGCCCTCATTCACACATGACCATGGGGGTGTCAGGGTTCAAAGGCAGGCAGAAGTCCTTGAGTTCTGGAGGACGCCAAGTGAGTGGCAAGGGCTGGAAAGGTGAGGGAGATGTTGCAGCCGGTAAAAGCCTGGGTGTGGGGGCTCAGGAAGAAGGGAAAGGAAGTAAAGGCAGCCCTTGAAGAAGAGAAAGGACTCACCCCTCTCCTGACACTGCACCTTGTGGCTCCTCATTGCTTAACCTCACGTGGGCCCTAGTAAACGCCACCAATCTCAAAGACTCTCTGGCTGGTTTCTGCTGTGGCTACTGCAGCGGCTGGCAAGTAGCACCTGCTGGTGCGTCCTCCGCATAGGAGTCCCCCGTGTCCTGGGGCTGGGCATATGAGGGCTGCTGCCACTGAACACCTGTGGGCCGGCAGGCTGCGTGAACAGGTGCTGTGCATTGGGAGAAAGGGCCCCCACAGCGGCAGGAGGTGGGGAGAAGGAGGAATGGATGATTAAAAACACAAAACTTCCATGTGCATGAATTTTGATAGTCACCTGCACAATTTTCCTGACACTCATTTCAGCCCTATGAAAGAGAGAAGAAAGAGGGTGGTAGGGTCCAGGTGCAGGTGTGAAGGTGACTGCTGGGGGAGATGGGGCAAGGAGAAAGAACTCTGCCTGAGATAGTGGCACAACTATCATGAGTCAACAGCTGTGTGATCTTTTGTCTATTAACTCCACGTCCTTAGCACTAGATTAAAAAACACAGATCTCAGGTGATGTTGGCTATCATGTCAGAGTTTCAGCAAATCCGGTGCTGTCAGTAAATGGGAAATAGGTGGCATTTGCCTTGAATGAGTGTCCAGCATCCTTCTGAGCAGCCCTCCTCCTGCTATTGAGATCTGTGAAGCCCCGAGTGGATCCAGGCCTTGAACCATTTGCATGTAAAGTTTCTGGAGGAAGTTCTTTTGAACACAGTCAGAGAAAAGCAGTGGAATTGCCCTATAATTCAAAAGGATAGAAACTCTGGATTTTAGTTTCATCAGCCAACATGCATATGATTGTCACTTACAGTATGCCCAGTTTTAAGACCCCATAAAGCCTTGGTGGTTATGAGCATGCCTGTGTATTTGCTAGGACAGAGCAGGTAAGGTCTCCTGCTTACAACTGAACACTTCATGTTATGGAGGGATTCATCATTAGTTAAGATTCAGCCTTCTGATTATCTCCCATTCAAATGGTTGTTTGTTTTGCAACTCTTGGGTAAAAAAAAAAAATAAACAATAAAAGTAAAAATAAGCACAGCAGCAAATGTTTTCAATAAGCAACCCTTCCACTAACTGCTGGGAGATAGAGCTGATCTCCTGCAAGCTAATTTAATGTAAACAAGTCAAGACAGAGAAAAAGTAAAAAACCCAGCCGCATGGTTCTTGGTAAAAGTATTTCCAATTGTAGGTGGAGGACAACTGCCCACTGGTCCTCAGATGGAGTGTCAGAGGTCGCCGCAGGCTGTGACACCACGGATCCAGTTTCACATACTTCAAGACAGAACAAGTAACATAAATAAAGTGTGCAGTCACCGAAGGGTTAAATGCATATACCATCTGTTGGAAACTGATTCCCACCCACCACAGAAATGTTCAAGTCCTACCCCTGGTCCTGTGAGCACGCACCCATTTGTAAAATGACCTCTGATGATGTTATTATGAGTGAAGGTGTGGACTCATTCGTGAACACGATCGTCCAAGTCCTACTTAGTTGAGGCTAAGTTGAACCAAGGTAGGACTTACTCCATATGGCTGGAGTTCTTAAAAGGCAAAGGAAGTTTGGATGCAGTCAGTCTGTAGAAATCAGAAGCTAGCAGAAATCAGAGGAGCAGGCACAAGGAGAGAGAGATGGCCACGTGTAAGAGGCAGAGATGCAATCCGGGGAAAACCAGGATTGCGGCAAGTGAGCCCCAGAACACTAGTGAGTCCTGGTGAAAGCACGGCTGCCAAGACTGGATGTTGAACGTCCAGACTCCAATAAATTCCTGCTGTTGGAGCCCATCAGTTTGTGGTATTTGTCATAGCAGCCGTGGCAAACTAAGACATCATCTTTTCTTTGACCAAGAAAAGGTGGTTTCTAATAAAGAGACAGAGGAAACCTTATAGGAATTCCCAGTTGATATTTATCAAAAGGGTTTCATTTTAATCTCTCACAATCCCAGCTTTAAATAAAATAACTTGTATGACTCTAGTTTTTAAGGTGATATATATTCCTTCAGAGTGACCACTGAAGCTTTATTAGAAAAGTTAGAATGGCGCATTTAAAAAAATTACCTTCTATCTTTTTTCAGAAAATACATACATATTTTTTCATAGCAAAACAGGCAGTCATCTAATTTTTTATAAAGAGAAACAAGTAATGAGCTCTCCCTAGAAAAAAAAAGTCTGTGATCCTCATGCAAAGAACACACTTTTCTAGTTCTTCAAAGCCTGAATATCATCTATGGTATAAAACAATTTAGGTACTTGTGTTACTCAATGTGATGGTTTTGGTCATAAACCAGCAGAACTGCATTCTTCAGTGCTATATCAAAATGAACCCAAAAGATTTACTTCTTTTCTTATATGTATCTTTAAACAATAAAATCCACTCTCTCTCACAGACAGGAGTCAAGCAGAAAATAATAAGCCATTCTCTAAAGTGCAAATGATAGTATTCATTAAAAGAAGAAGTATTTTAGCAAAGAAAAGTAATTGACAATAAGGGTGCTGTATAAGTGAACATTGCCTGCAGGTGGCCTGAATGTAGAAAGCAGAGGCAAATTACTGACATTTTGCATGACGATTTATTCAGTTGTTCAATATGAGAACAGCAATATTAGTGACTCTTCTTCTAACATTACTAATGATATCCCTTCTGTATTCCATCTTCAAAATCTTTGCCAGTGCAACCAGGGGAATGCCAGGCCTTTAAATAAGTTTTTAACAAGACTGTTTACTAATATATCACACATTATGGCACAGGCACGTCAACAGCTGATTTCTTCTGAGACTCATTTTGCACAGGGTTAAAGTTAACAGATAATAGAGGAGAGGACAGGTAGCGAGGACAGCAGCGGGACCGGGTTGTGTATGATGCAACAGTTCCCTCCTACTTCTCTTGCATGGCAACAGCAGAGAAAATAGAAGCTGTCTGACCCAGAAATCAGGCCTTTATCGACACAAGGAGGTTTTAATGAGACCCTAACCAAACCTTAGGGAAACAACCTCCATGAGGATCCCAGGATGCTCTGTATCTATGAGCATGTTTTGGGATAAGCTGAGACCCTTTCAAAGATTTACAGTGATGGGTTTTGATATTAAAAAAAAAATAACAAAGGGAGTCCACATTCTTCAATGAATACTGAAAGTCCTCTATAAGACGCAGACATATTAGAACTTTCCCTAAGAATTTAAATGTCCCAAATTCTTTAAACTTCCAGAAATATGCTTGTCTAACATACATGGATATTATGACCAAAGGGACAAAGTAATATTATTTGATAACCACTTTGATGCAAACTAAATCTCCACATACGATATTTTGACCAGGAAAAAAGAATGTAAAACAAAGCAAACTTTAACTCTGCCATTTTAAATTAACTAGAAGGAAAAAAAAAATTACTTCTGCTGTGGTAACTTAAGATCCCTTATTCCTTTAAATTCCATTCCGTGGGGTTAAGGGATGAACAACATCTGAATGCACTCATTATTTTAATGAGAAAAAAACTTCATTTCAATGGAAATATTTTCTCATCAAAAATCTAGCAGAATATTTAGTCAGAAAATTGTGTGGTTACAGGGAGCCCAAAGGGTTAGGTGCTACTTAACTTTCCACGTTATGCTATTCAATATTCTAGAAATGAAAGAGAGGCAGGACTGGCAGAGACTTCATCAGTACCACTAATAGAGTTTGGGCTAGGAAGAGAAGTATTCCTAGGAGCAAAGCTAAGAGTTGATTCTGTCCTTTGTGAGATAACTGATATTAAAATTAATGTTAAATATTAATGTGTGGTACAAGAAATTATCATGGAAGTAAAAATTTGACATCTCTTATGAATAGGAAGATATTCTTCAATTTAGATTTCCTAACCAAAAGTAAAAAAGCTGGATTCAAACAGGCACGGGTTCAAATCTTGGCTGTACCACTTACTAATTATGGGATCATGGGTGATTATGACTCTAAGCCTTTGTATAACTGTATACTCTAAACTGTTTTTTTTTTTAAAGGGCCCACTCATAGGTATGCTGTGAAAACTAAATGAGAAAATGAATGCAAATTCTTTCAAGAGAAAGCGCTTTAATAAATGTTACCAATTATTAGTTATCATTGACATCATTATTTTTATTTCAAAGTATGGTAATGATGAAACTCCACTAGGCTGAGATATTTATGGGTAGATGACCAAAATAGGTATCCAATTTGATCATCAGTCATATGTAGGCTTCATCCTCAGTGACCCAAAGTCCTATCTTGTGAAGATTTGATGAATTGCATTTCTATGAAATATTTTTCTAAAATTATTTGTTTATTCTAAAGATAGAAAGTTTTTTGGGAAACTAAATGTGACCATCTACATGACAATGTCTGTGTAGCACACCCAATGCAAGGCCAGGACTATGCATTTCTCAACATATAACATATGAAACCAGCTCATATATCTCCTCTGTGACCATAATCAATGTAAACAAAAGAGTCGTGGGAGCTGCACATATGTATTGTGTGTGTGTGTGTGTGTGTGTGTGTGTGTTGTAGGTGGTGGACACGGAGAATTAAGAGAATATGAAGAGTACTTGGTTTTTGTGTCTATATTCTATTCAGTAAGGTACGTGGTCTACTTCCTGGGTGATATGTAACTCAGATGCTCTTTCATAGGCGAATCAACCCAATATGTGGGTGGGGAATACCAATGAGGCATTTAATGGGAACCGTGGACAAAGAATGTGGACCCCACCTTCTGCACTGGAAGCATGATGGCTCCTGGAGCATCTAGAACAGTACAACTTGTCACAGCTCTTCTATACACAAGGCAAGAAATACCCAGTGGTACAAAAGTGGAAATAATTTATCATTTTCTCTTGACTGGCATAGCAGATACTAATTATTGCAAGCTTGCTACCTGTGAAGACAACTGATCTGAGAAGTGGAGGGAACTGCGTCTCTGTGCCCTACCTGGAAGACATCTGTCACACCACTGCCCTCACAGGCACAGCCTGAACTTGTTTCTCAGAGAATGTGGTGCCCTGGGTTGATCTCATCCATCTGATTTCTGAGAAAACCAGAATTAAATCCACAGTGGCCACGAAGGATCAGAGATCTTTCTGACTTGATTTTTCAACATAGTGTGGTGGTAAGGAATATGGCACCACTCTGCCTTGACCACCTCCCCCCTCCCATATGAGGAGAAGGCAGCAATGTATGGTTTCCTACCTGCTGGTGACAATTCCTAAAAGTTTGGGGAGAGAAGTTACTTTTTAATGGGACAAGTAAGTGTGGGGAACTGTAATAGCTGTTTATGGGTGTTACTTCATTTAATCACATCTACTTCACAGGGTGGTCATGAGAATTGAAAAAGATATCAACTGAGAGTGACAAATGTTTATTCTGTTCTCTTGGCCCTTGATTCTTATATTTCTGTGAGGTCAGTGCAATCACCCAGTGTAATAGACGCAGAAACAGGTGTAGGGTCATAAAGACAGAAATGGCTGAGTGAGGATTTAGGTCCAGTTCTGGCCCATCTCAGCTCAGAGCCCAGGCATGCCCTTTCCTCTCTGCCCGTCACCTCCTATAAAGGATGTTACTTCTGTTTACGATTTGGGGAAATGATTATACATGTGAGAAATGCTCAGGATCTGGGGAGGGCATTAGCAGGGAGACTGGAGGACAAATGCAAAGCCAGGTGATAAAACAAAACAGAGGCAAAAACAATTTTAAAAACCAGGAAAGAAAATTCTATCTGGAAAACTGAGTAAAGGCATCTCTTCGCTGCACCAAAAGCCTCATCATCAGTTAGTGTTTCCACTCTTTTCCTTTACTTATCCTCCCATGGCTTCTGCTGCCAGGAATTCTGACCCTTTGTGTTTCCATCTAACCATTAATAAAAAAGGCCACTTTAGATATACCATGTAAGATATTATTTACTTAGAAGCTGACAGTGCCCTGGACTGTCTTTGTATTTTTTGCCTATATAAGTTATTTCTTACCATTCTTAAGTCACCTATTTAAGAGTGCTCCAATCACTGACATCCTAGCTTAATTCATGATGCTATCAGATGAGACATATTGGGGAACCCATGCTGATAACTATTACTTCCCTTCCCGCATCTTCATGCCTTTAGTTTCCTATGTTACCACAACTTTGCCAATATATATTTTTAAAATATCTCGAATAAACTTATCACATTTGAATTCGAACCTTATTCCCTAGGTCCATTCTTCTTGATCTCGTGGCTGTCAATGCCTCTCCCTAAACAGGCTTCCATTCTTCATGTTTTTCTGATGGCAATATCTTATAACCCAAACTAGAATGATTATTTTGTCTTCCGCTTCCTACCCCCTGCCCCAACCCCAGCTCTGTTGCAATCATTCCAAAGTCAGAATTCTATGCTATAAAGACATTCAGGACAAGCATCCCATTTAGGGAAATAACTCCTGATGCGTAACCATAAAAGGTGAAAATACAAGGCAGACAAGATTAAGACCATGCCTTGCATGTCCTTTAACCCACACGGTGCGGGAAAGTTGGGTGGAGAGTTCAGATGGTTCGCTGGCGGGGGTGGGGTGTGTGTGTGCTGAAGAGAAGGTTGAGGCAGTGGGATGAGGTTACAGAGGGAAGGTCCTGGGCTTATTGTAAGGTGTGGAGATGTGATCCCTTAGGCAGGGGTGAGGTAGGATAGGGAGGTGGCTAAGAAAGGCTGATAATGTATCAGGAGTATGACCTGGACAGAAAGTCTTCATGTTGAAGATGGGCTGGAATGAGGAGAAGCTTGTGATTAAAAAACCAGTTAGGAGGCTCCTACAAGAGTCCAGGAATGAGCAAACAGACAGTGACAAATAAATGCAATACATGATCCTAGACTGCACAGAATAATGGAGGAGGAAAGGCCCAAAATAACATTAGTGGAAAATATGAAAAAAATTGGAATATAGACTCTCTTTATTCTTTGTTTCAATGTTAAAGATCTTGAATGTCATAAATATTTAAGGTGGTTACATGAGGAGTGAATATCCTTGTGCTTAGGAAATATACATAAAAGTATTATGTGTACAACCCACTTCCAAATGTTTAGAAGATGAATGGATGGATGGACGGATGGATGGATAGATGGATGAATAGATAAAATGATAGAGCAAATGTGATATAATGCTAAATTTGGTGGATCTAGGTTTCTGGGAGCTGGAGGGGGCTATGTTTGAGTTCTCTATATGGGTTTTGAATCAGTTTTGCAACTGTCCTATAAGTCTGAAATTACTTCAGAAAAAGTTAAAAAAAAAAAAAAAAAAAGTCCAGGAAAGAAGCACCTCATCTTCACCAATACTTCCACCAAATCTCAGGCTTGTAGAAACTATCAAAACATTCTTCTTGAAAGACCCTTCATCCACAATGTCTTTTTCCTTTGATCCCACTCTTAAAATCTTCTCAAACCAACCTGAAATGTCTTTGGCCTCTCTTTGTTCTTCATGACACCTTAGACCTTTTAGAAACTCTCCTAGATCTTCTACCCGATGAATCAAATCTTTACCACATTATCCCTCCCCCATTCCACTCAGGCTTAGAAAACCTGTCAGCCTACCTTGACTTGACTCAATGATTAAATAAATGTGTGCTGAGGGTCTGTGTTCAAGTCTGCATGGCCCTGTGTTAGGTGTACAGGGATATAAAGATATAAGAGAGAGACCCTCAAAGGCAGTAGAGAGAAGATGGTTCCTAAACAGCAGGTACCAGTCTCTCAGAGGAGCGGCAATGAAGCATCCAATGCTATTGCTCATTTTATGACCATTTAATTTGGTAATGAGAAACCATTGATTGTGTTCTATTATACATTTTCCAACTTATTTTGATTTTTTCCAGGGTTACTGTTCATGCTAGTTTTTATATGTGGGCTCTTTTGATTAAGGAGCATGTCTTAATCTATAGCTCTCCAGGGTACACAGATTGGAGGCGGGTGGGTGTTTGTGATTTCAGAGACATAATTAAGTCAATGCCATTATTAATCTGGTGATACATTCAATTCTTAAGAAAGAATTCAATAATTCTTCCTTCCACATTATCAGCAACAAGTTGAACTGACCATTAAGGCTCTCATAGTTTCCTGTTCCTGTGCAAGGGAGACTAGAACAGCTCATGAACCTCCATGTGTCCTTCCTTCCAATTGACACCACCACTGTATTTTGGCAAATGGGAAAAAAAAAGCGTGGTTGTTTGTATCAGGTTTGTCATTGTGTAGTGAACGTCTGAGAGTGTTATATAAAGGCCTTTGACAACTCTTTCTCAAGAGAAGAAGAACCTCAGAAGGTGATATTTTGAACATAATTGAAAACTTTACAAAGTCAAGATTTTTCAGTAAGGGAGGACGACGAGATGAGTTTTTAGTACTTCAAAGAATCTAGGTCTCTTGAAAAACCTAAAATTGTCAGGCATGGTTTTCTTTAAGGGCCAGACCTCATCAGGAACTTACTATACTGGCTTTGCTAACGGACATCATATCAGCATTAATTGTAATGGTCCATTTTACTTATTAGGTCCCTCTCGCCTCCTGGCATTCCAGGCACCTTACATAAATCCTGCAATAAAACCAATTAAAATCTCATTAAAAGATAAAGCCTAAAACTCTGCCAATAAAATGCTAAATACATTTTAAATACATTCATTTTGCATCACTCTTGGAAGGTCTAAAATGAAAAAGAATAGAGTGAATGTTGCAAAGCCTTACCGAGGACAGTGCTAATCTCAGGAGGTCAATCTGGAAAATACAATTAAATTAGCTAAATGTGCCCAGGCTTGTCAATTTTCCTGGTCTGGTTTCCATCAGCACTGGATTTAAAGGTGTTCCTAAGTTTCATATTAAATTCTGTTTCTAGCTACTCTGAAGGAAGGGAGTTATTTCCGAGATAATATGTATTGAAAAATACATAAAATGTCATGATAGGCAATTGGAAATGTCACTTTAAAAAATCTCTTTTTATCCAATTCATGGCACATATGTCTCACTGAAAAGCATGGAATTTGCTCTGTGAACATCTCTTACAGAACTAAGGGGTTGTACTATAAGCCTTAAACTTAAGAAAATTTGTGTGAACAGACCTAAAGAGCTGGCCCGTCAAGAATTTTGAAGAATCCTGACTCTATGGATTATAAAAATGTCTTTTTTTTACTTCTTCAAAAGTATGTGAGCATGGGCTCGCTTTCTATCCTTTCTGTGAATGATAGAAACAAGGTAAGAGGTTAGACTCCTCTAAAATATCCTTTTCAGTGCATGCCCAACAAGACTGTCATTGAGTCTGTTTATTCCTTCAGAGAGGAATTGGGGGCACCTTTATTGGGTTGTCCCCTTAGCTCAGGTAGAGACCACCTTAAAGCGTGGTCGAGAAACTAGACACAGCTTTTTAAAACAAGATTGTTGATTAAATCCACTGAAGTCCCATTCAAAGCTCAATCCTTGCTGTCTAAGAAGGGAGATTTTGCCTGTTCGATCTCACTTTGTTGACTCAAATATGACCAAGTGAACTTTTGTGTATTCACAATATCTGTACACAGGAAGTACTCAATAAGGGTTAGCTATTTCAAAGAATAAAGACAAGATTTTTGCATTGAGGAAAAAAAGAACAGCCTAAGGAAGTCATATTTCCTCTCATTTTATGCATTCTATAAATATTTATCTAAAAAACAAAAAAAATCAAGAAAATGAAAACAAATCATATTCAAATTAAATGAGTGTTTAGTAAAGAAAAGGGTATATTTTAAAATAATGCCAAAATTATCTTCATCCAAAAACTCAAATGATTTTCACTGAATAGTGATTTTTTTTCTCAAAATGCTTTTCTCTATCCTCCATGTTTTTGCATCAAAGACGTAGTATTTAATATTTAGAAAAATAACTGCTCTATAGAAACAAATGAGTGGGTATTAGAAATACAAATAAAGTAGTAGATGGAATCTATATGATCGGTCCCAGAAAAAAAAAAGAAAAGAAAAATATTCAATTCAAATGGTTAACATTTATCTCTTATATTATACCACATCTCCTCATTTAGACAAAGCTGGTGGTCTAAAATGGCTCCACAACATTCTCACCATCCGGCCACTCAATTCAATATCTTTTTACAAATATTTAAGAAACATGCATGAAATTGAGCAAGAGGGATACAAGATTTTAACAACAAGCATTCATAATGCTATTTGTACTACTACTTGCAGAGAATAACACTGGATGATATCTTTGGAAATTTTATAAATGGAACACTGTCAAATTTATAAGCAACATTTTAGACAGCAAATACGTTGCTTGGATTTTTGCAGCCTTAAACACTGCAAGCAGCTTAACCTTATCTCCCAGTGCCACTGCCTTCCTGGAGTAATTGATGCTTGGAGTCCCCAATTTCACATAAACCAGGCCACTGTGTTATTGTATACAGCAATCTGACTGCTGGCAGAGACAGGAAACTGCACTGAACCCAGATCAATAGACATGTCAACAGTAAGCTGCTTAATCTAATTCAGCCTATCTCATCTCAGAGCACAGAGTTTGCAATTTTGCTGTTGGGTCCCTCTGACAGGAAATGGTTTGGAAAGTTTAGTCTTAAGAAGTTTAAGTGATATGCTTATCCTTCAGGCTCTTGAATGTTTATTCAGCAGAATAGCTGCTTTAAATGTTTTATAAATGGCAGCAATGTAAACAAGGCACGTCTAGGTTACTTCACATGTGAAAACTATAATGGTGATTTCCTTGGCTAGGGACCCAGAGATTAACACTACAACCAATTACACTTTAGACTAAATTGCTTTGGCTCACATGTTCTGAGATAATGTCAGCATTAAACTCTGTTCCCACCCATCCAATGGCATTGTTCTAGGAGAAAGAAACTCTTCATTTTAAAGAAATATTCGTCTCTTCTTTATCTAGTGGATGAATGGCTTCCTTAGCTATGAAACCCCGAAAGAATGTCCATTAAAGTATCGTACTTGTTCCTCAGAATAGTGTAGGTGATAAGACATGGTGGCCTGGAGAAGGCAACTATTTGTGGCATCCATGATTACAGTCTAAAATCCATTCATTCTGGCCCTGGCTGGGGTAAGTCCCACCACTTCCAGTGAAGCCAGAGTTACATTCTATGTGTCATCACTTGGAAGATGTAACTGCTAAGTCTCCTAAACTGCTGGCAGTCCTGGTGTAAGTTGTCCTTTAATTATCAAAACAGGAAGGGCACCGATTACTTTCACATTAGTGCAAGCCCCGATCCTTTAAAAGAACAATTCATTATCACCATCTTCCTTAAAATGGTCTTTAACAGAGCTGTAACATATGATACAATCCCACTTCATGCCTTAAGAAATAGGGTGGGGGGGGATGCACACCTAAGATCACATATCAGATTAGAGGTATAGATGGGCATGATGGTTAATTTCATGTGTCAGTGTGGCTAGGCTATGGTGTCCACTTGTCTGGTCAGCACAAGTGGCCCAAATCCTATTTTCGTAAATGGATTAGCATCTACAATCAGTTGATTGCATCTAAGGCTGATTACATCTACAATCAACACAGGAGACTGCCCTTAGCAAAGGGGTGAGTGTTCTTATCCAATCAGTTGGAGATGCAAAAGTAGAACTGAGGATTTCAGAAGTTAGAAAGAAGAAGCTTTGCCTTTCTTTTCTGGCAAGCCAGTTTCTCCTGGGTAATTCAATATCACCATCACTGAAGTCTCAAGTTTGTGGCCTGCCCTATGGAATTTGGGTTTGCCAATCTCAAAGGTTTCATGAGCCATCTCCTATAATAAATCTCTTTATTTTATATAGATAAAATAAAGAGATTTATACAGATATATCTATATAAAATATATGTGGTTGGTTCTATTTCTCTGATAGTTTCATGGAGAACCCTGGTAAAATGTGCATTGAAGCAAATCTTTTGTGTGCTTTCTACACAGTAAATGAGATGAAGCTTTGTAATAATGGAGCCCTGTGCAGTACTAACTGTGAGATAGAATAATCAGGGGTATAGAGTCATTCATATATTATTGCGGTCCAAAGGCAGGACACTTTTGAACTGGATTTTCATTCAACTCCTACTTACTGAATTCCTACCGTATGCCAGGCTTTGTGCTCCATTCTGGGAACACAATGGTGAACAAGACAGGCAGGACCCCTACCCATGGGATTCATAGTATAAAGAGGGAGCTAGACAGGGAACAAGTAAATAAACAAATCACACAGTTTCAGATACTGGCAAGCACTTAAAAAGAATATAATGCTGTAAGGAAATAAAGAGTGTGGGTGGGGGTAGGGATTGGACACGCTGGATGGCCCAAGACAGCCTCTGTGAAGAAGCGACGTTCGGACTCAGGCTTGCAATCAATGCCACATATTACATGTGCATTTCAGACACTCTCCTGCACACCCCTATGTCCCCGAAGCATTACTCAGTGGGGAAGGTTAAGGAAAGGAAGTAATATCATCCACAATTTACTGCTAGTTTTTTTTAGCATCAGAATGCTTGCAGTTTCTGAACTATGCTCTGACTCTCAGGATTTCACAACCCAGCAGAACTCTATTCTAGTGAGTGCTAGGGAAGGGACATATTTATCTTTACCTTCTTAGTATTAAGGGGCTGGCACGCAGTACTATACATAGATGCTCTGCAATTCTTTGTTGAATGGAGAAATGAATGAATAGGACCAAAAAAATTCTCGTGGACAACTTCTATTAACCTACCATCAAAAAGAAAGAGTGATTCACCAGATGTCTGTCAAGAGGGTACTTTTAAGTAGCAAACATTTAAAGCGAACTAGCACTCTGACACCCCCTCCCAAGCATCCCTTCTCAAAGATACTCAACTCTGAAATGCTAGGGCTCTCCATATCCCCGGTGGGGGTGTCTCTACTCAGAGCAAATCCCTGGTATGCTGGGGCAGGCTGGGACGGGGAGGCAGGGATTGCAGGCTGAAGGAGAACTCCGAAGCTATCTGCTCTGACCCCCTCAGCCAGGCACACTGACTGCTGGGAAACACCAAAGCAATACACAGACTGAAGGGAGAGTTGGGAAAGAGATTATTTGCCATTCGGCGCATCTCCTCCAAATTGTAAAGGCTCCTAAACTTTTTTTTTTTTTTTTTAAAGAAGAACAAGACAAGAGGAAAAGGAGGAAGAAAGAAAAAATGAGTGGTGAATGGAGAGATAGATTGGAAGGGGGAGGGCATGGAGGAGAGCTGATGGGGGTATGGAGGACAAGAGCTGCAGAAGGAGAAAGAGCGAGGGAAGGGCCAACGGCTGATTCCTCCTGCACCAGTGGCATCTGAGAATGACTGACCTGGATGACATTTGAAGACTAGGGTCTGCTTTTGGAAATTAAGGGCTCTTCTGCTCAAACTAAACTAGCCAAATACTTTCTGAAGCAAGACAGTGTTAAAGAAGGTCTAAAAGGGAAGTTTACAGAAGAGTGGAAGCACCTAAGAATTGCCAACTGAAAGGCCTGAGAATTCAACCAAAATTTAAAAAAAAAAATCACTTTTAGTGCCCAGTACTCAGAGCACAGAAAAAAATGATTAAGGATTAATTTGAGCCAATAAGACTGGACCAAGTGTCCACAGGGATGTGGGGACAGTCCATTTCCCAATTTTTATCTTTGGGATGCAACTTATGCTGACAAGCAAGATCACTATATCAGGTGCCAGTCCACTGGTGATAAAATAGTAACTAGCTAAATAATGGAGCGCCAATGGTTAAAAGTTTTGCTTAACTGGTAGGCACCTGAATTTCATTATATTAAGATGGCTATTTGTCAGAATTTCACATACTTAATGTTATTTTTATTAATCTAAAAAAATGGTGCAACAGCGGCTCAGTGGCAGAATTTTCGCCTGCCATGCTGGAGACCTGGGTTCGATTCCCGGAGCCTGCCCATACAAAAAAAAAAAAAAAAAGGTGGCAAACTAGAATAAACTGTGGCAAATTTTTCTGTCTTGTAGTAAGCACTTAGAATAACACCCAAAAGCCAGACACTAGAGGTACTAGCAGCAATAGCATTAAAAAGAAACAATCACTGGGATGGACCCCATCACAATCTTGAGGGAGTCTTCATCCAGCTCAAGAGGACATTGGTAGGGAAAATTTACAAAGCGAGTATCAAAAACCTAAGATGGGACCTAACAACAGAAATCAACATCATTGTGTGTGTGTGTGTGTGTATGTGTGTGTGTATGCATGCCTGCACACCAGAGTTAGCTTAAAATGATAAGCCATCTGGCAGGAAGTGCTATTCTCATTTCCAATAGCTAAGGAAACTGAGGCTGAGAGGTTCAATAGTTTGCTCAAGGCCACACACTGGTGAGTGGCAAACTCAGGATTCTGACCCTGATTTTAAAGCCCAAGCCCCTTCTCCAAGTCCTTCAGGGCATCCCTGTACGGCTGCCCGTCTAGGGCACTGCATAAATGTGTCAAGACTAAGCGGCCACCAGTCACACTGCAGAAAACGGCAATACGTAATTTGCAGTAACAGTTTTCTGGTGGCTGGCGATAAGTGTTCTGTTTTAATAAAATGATACAAGGAGTGGAAACAGCAGGAAGGAGTGTAAAAGGCACTGTGTTAGCAAACAAGGCCCTGACACAAGGCATGTTTCAGATTCAGAAAGTGCAGGAGCAAAACTTGAGCACGGAGCAGGATGACACTTGAGAGAGCTTTAGTAAGGCCTGCTCAGGTTCTCACTTCACCTTGGATCTCCAGATTGTACACTCTGAGGTCCACCAGCCAATACCAAATGAGCAGCTCAAATGATCACAAGAGGAAACTATGATGCTGAGCTAACAGTAGTTATAACATTCACAGGCCTAAAGTAGGAGGAAAAGCCTGCTTTAAAAACTCAATTTTCAATTGAGATTATTCGTTTCCTTTTTTTCAGTTTGGTCTGCACCAATTTAAAACATTGAAAACAAAATGAAATCCTCTAGTAACCTTTTCTCTGGATTTTTAAATAATCTTACCCTCCCTTGTTCTTCAAGGTTAATCAGAAAATGCAATCCTAGGAGGCATATCTTCCATTTGGGGGGAGAAGCGCAGTAGGAGGGAAGCGTTGCACAATGGAGTAGGAGAAACAAAATTTTGACAAACCTCCATTAGCAGAAATAAAATAGGAATTCTAAAAAAACGCATTTGTTCCACTTATTCCAGCACATATTTTTAATTAAAGGTGAGGATGAACCCTGAAGAAATACGCCATTAGCTCTTTCACTTTAGCTGGATTATGCACACAGCACCCCCCCCCCCTCCCCCCCAGTTACTAGACAAAGTTCTCCTTTATGCACCTGGCGATTTTCTATGCAATGGCGTAGTATAATGTTCAACAGGGATTGTTTTAATAGGGCCGGTAATGAGATCTGGGTGAAAAATCTCTCTGTTAATTTAGGAAGCCTCCAGAGATGTTAAAATTGTAGTTTGCAGGTGTTTAAAGTTTTTCGCCAATCATGACCCCAGCCTGCCCCCTAGTTTTGACATTCGGTTTTAAATATCATCTGTAAACCTCTTACTCAATTTGTCTCCATCAAAAAAATCACTTCTAATCTATCCTTGCCTCTATGCCAGTGTGAGTCTCTTTAGATTTGCCCAGGACTAACTAAAATATTATTAAATTAATAATTTGACCCTATTATTATCCATAAATTTTGAAAGCAAACCTCCATAGAGTTTGAAATCTTAAGATCTTTCCAATCAAAAAGCAAAGCAACCTCAAATGGGCAGAATCGAATCGAACAGCTGCCATCGTTCGTTGACCTTTCTGTTTAACGAATGCATCAGTCCTTTGTAACTGTACTCAGATAAATGACTTGCAAATTAAAAGAAACATTTTTATGATTCACTGCAGTAGCTTGCTTTTTGGGATACAAGGTTAAAAGTGAACAGTAAACCTTTTAAGGTTATTGAAACTAAATTATTAACGCTGCGCTTCACCTTCCTTTTGTCCCCTTCATGGCATTCTCCCTGATTCCTCGCTGCCACTCCACTCCTACAAGTTGTAAATCAGATGAAAAATCTTTAAAGTATAAAAACAGCTGATTAAAATGTTTAACCGCAGGGGAACTACAGAGAGGATGGTGGGAAACATACGGCATTTAAAAAAAAAAAAAGAAATTTTGATAGCTCTTAAAATGTGTTGTCAAAATCACGCACTTTCATCTCTAGAAGGAACCACTCTTGAAATCCAGTTGCAAACTTCAAAATAATGAGTCCTTCTCTGCTTGGATCCCACCTGGTAGCTCATACCTGAAGTGCATGTTACCTGTATAGCTTTATGCTCAGACATGAACTACCTCAAAAGGGGATCATGATATCCTAGCAGAAAGTGGAGTCTTTGAGTAGCTCTTCTGATTAGTGGGTGACTGATAAAGCTCTTACATCTGCATATGGGGACCTGCAGGTAGTTGAGGTCTACCTTATCCTCGTGGAACCTCAGTTTCCTCAGCTGAAAAATAGGCTGATAGCATTTTTATTCTTAAATTCATAGTTATGAATGCTACTTGTAGCTCCCAGCACATAGTTGGCTCAATAAAATACTTTTGGGTGACTGATACTTCACACACTTAAACAAGTTATGGGTCTATATTTCACCAGGCAGCTGGAAGTAGTGGAATGTATTCTAATTCATAAAGCATATCCAACCTACCGCTTGGCACTGTCATTCTGCATCTGGGATATCAGCAAGGAGCTCCTGAAATGGAGTGTGCTGGTTTGAATTTGTGGACCCCAGAAAAGCCATGTCCTTTAATCCTCATTCAATATTTCTGGGTGGGAGCTTTTTGATTATCCATGGAGTTGTGACCTACCCAATTATGGGTGGTAACTTCTGATTAGATGATTTCCATGGAGGTGTGTCTCTACCCATTCAAGGTGGGGTTGCTTACTGGAGCCCTTTAAGAGGGAACCATTTTGGAGAGAGAGCCAAAGAGCCACAGAGCCCGTGCAGCCAGAGACCTTTGGAGATGAAGAAGGAAAACGACCCTGGGGAAACTTTCCTGAAGAGAAAGCTAGCAGACGTTGCCATGTTCGCCATGTGCCTTTCCAGTTGAGAGAGAAACCCTGAACTTCATTGGCCTTTCTTGAGTGAACGTAACCTCTTGTTGGTGCCTTACTTTGGACATTTTTATAGACTTGTTTTGATTGGCACATTTTCATGGCCTTAGAACTGTAAATTAGCAACTTAATAAATTTCCCTTTTAAAAAGCTATTCCATTTCTGGTATATCGCATTCCGGCAGCTAGGAAACCAGAACAGTGAGCAAGGGGGAGGAGTGCAAGCAGGGTCCGTTTCTGGGAGACAGCCTTGGAGTCAGGCTCCAAGAGGTCAGGTCAAGGGGCTTCCAAAAGCAGTAGAAACCTGAGTATCATCCTCCCTTTCCACAGCGACGTGTGAACTATCCACTGAGCGTGGGGCCTGCTCCATGGGTGTGTGACCTGTGCAGTGACATGGGGCCCCACAGTCAGAGGGGGCCTGAACTAGGTTTAATGCTCTGCCCTTACTATCTTAAAATTCTTATTAAAATTATTTTTGAACTAGTGTCTTGTAAGCGGAGTCCTGGGGCAATGGGGCATGCGTGTGAGGAAAGGAGACACGTGCACCATGCGTGTCCACTGCCCCTCCTTGCCACCCCACTTGCAGGCAGCATCAGTGATGCACCAGCACTGAATCCAGTGGGCGCAGGGTGTGGGGAGCTCAGCAGGGCTTGAGGTCAGAATGGGAGAGTGAGTAGGCGGGGACGCTGACATTCCCAAAAAAGCACTCTTTCTGTTCAGGCCAGCGCTTGCTTCAAATGCAGAAGGAAGGTAACGGCACTCTAAGAAACACAGTGACCAAAGGGCCTAATCATATCCTTTCCTAACAAGTGTGTCACTTCCTTTATTAGCCAACTACTTACGTGGCAAGTGATGACAGAGAAAAAGGCAAAGACAGGACAACCCACAGCTCCTTTTCCCTTTAATCCTCTCTTACTCATCAGTAAGCCAAAAGTAGAGAGCATTGGTAGAATGTGCCATATCAAGAAGTGAAATACAAATAGTTTAACTATTTTGTACAGCTTTTCATGATTCTGTTAACAAAGCGATAAGCGTATGTATGAGCTACAGAAGGCGATTTATGTCCTTTCGGCGATCCCGCGTGTGAGTTAAATGCTCTTATATTTGTGTTTAACACTGACACGGCACAGACAGCATACTAGTAATTTAAAACTTGAATGTTTCTTTTCTTAGAATAACATTAATAGCAAATTAAAAACACTATGACAAGTTGAGAAAGAGAAGAAAGGAACAAGCTTTCCTTCTGTGCCTTTAGCAGGACTATTTTGTTCCCTGCACCTTGAACAAGGAGCTTGGCATTTTCACTTTGCACTGGGCCTCACAAGTTATCTAGCCGGCCCTAACCAAGAACCAGCTTTCTGAGTGACCGCTCTGTCCCTGACATGACCTAAGGAAAACTGAGGCCTGCCCAAAAAGGGATAGCTCCTGCACCTCTCCCTGCAGATAGCAGCAGAGATAGAGTAAGGGCCCTTCCTGCTAAAGGACAGGGACCCCTTAAAGATTTAGGAACCCCCTGCTTACCCTGTTGCTGTGAAAACAGAGCAGCAGTAGCAACAGCAGCTTTCCAGCATAACCAGGACAGCAACACATTGTGAGAGAGAGAGATCCACCTGGTGGCAGTGAAGGGGGAAAGTAGGTTCTCAGCTACCTGAATGCTCCCTGGGAGTACCTGCTGGGTCGGGGAAGGGCTTCCAGAGACCGAGGACTGGCCCAACACTTTAGCTCGGTGAACAGAAGCCACCAACCACAGCTTCACCTTTATAGGGGGCTTTTCTACTCCATCCTGTCTGAATCAGCTGCCTCTGTCTCCACAGTTGCATTGCTCCCTCTGTACTCCAAGTTACAGCACAATAAATACAAGAAAGGAAAATGAAACCAATCAACCCTCTTAAGCACTTTCTCCCTTCAACCACTCTAGTTTACTCTCATCCTTTCTGAGACCCCTCCAGATTCCCTTTCACCTCTCCACCCCACATTCCCCTCTCTGTTGGCTGCTGAAAGCCTTTCTGAGGGTCCTCCATGCCCCTGGGATTATCAGGGACTTTATGTAAGTCATCTCATTTGGAATGCATAGCAGTCCCGAGTGGGGTGTGTTATAACGCCCACGTTTCCGGTGAGAAGCACGTTCTGTGAAAATGAGTAGGAGATGTGAAGTCACCATGCAAACAACTGGCAGGGAGGGAACTGAACCAGCTGCAGACTACATTTTTCCATTCATGAGGAAAATAAACCAGGCAGATGGAGAATACAGGACATTATCTAAGACTGGTCTGGAGTCTTCAAATACGCACTGTCAGAAAGACACAAAGAGGGGATAGGAGAGAGGGAGGGAGACTTCCAGACAAGAGGAAAGAGAACAAGACATTGCACCCAATGTGATGCAATAAACTTAAAAAGGTCCTGTATCCAAAATAAATAAACAAACAAAAAATGGCAAGGGACAATATATGTGTCACAAGGCAGTGTACTAACAGGTAGCATTGGCTTAACATAATCAAGTTCGTGCTAGCACAGAAACAGATGAAAACACAAGAATGATGACCAGCTATGACCAATGTTGTATGAACCTTCTATGGATTTCTTGGTTAACCTTTAGGACTCTCTGTGAGACAGGCATCAAAACCATTTTTGTAGAAAAAGAAACTGAGGCTCAGTGAGAACATGTAAGATACTCAAGGATGCACAGCCTTGAGTTTGAGATTCCAGCTCAGGTCTTCGTGGCTGCAAATCCCAGCCTAACAATTACTTTAAGCTGCATGTTTTCAACCAGATGAAAGGAGAGGAAATAAAGGTGGGTATTTAAAGGCTTGCTCTTAAACTTTGAGATTATATTTGATACCTACAGATAAGTAAAGCCCAAACTCATGCTGAGAGCCAACCCCAAATCCTATAATCATTACTGCCCTTATATTCCCATCTCCAAACAACAAACCTTAAGAGATTGACTCAAAAGCTTTTCATAAGACATAGTTAAGAAGATCAATAGCCAAATACATTGCTCACTGAATCCTGCTTAAGTTGACAATATGGAAAGATTATTTCTCTGCTGGCGTTGGAAAAAAACATCTCAGAAGATTTTGTGGAGGTGCATGGGGGAATTGGGGCAATATTTCTTCCTCTTTCGTCAATGTTTTAAACATATTGGAAATTCCTCTTGGGGAAACAGGTCTCATTCGGGACTCTGTGTGTGTGTGTGTGTGTGTGTATCTTCCACAGGGCATAGGGTAAAGAGGGCTTTATACATATTAAACCATCAGTAAATATCAGGAAAAAGTAAACCAGATTTTCTTTTACCTGATTATAAAGAAATATAAACTAAACCATTATTGCAGCAAACAAAATTAATACTCAAACACTGTTGTTACACCTTGTGGAGCAGGAAACCGTCTCAGGTGGCATGAAAGGAAGTTGCAGGGCAGAAAGCTGGGAAATGCACACCTTTGAGATCAATGGCAGACAATGAAACCATCGGCAGAACAGAGTATGGAATTGCTGAGAGTAAATAAGGAAGACAGAACTGGGAGCATGCCTACTATAGTCTGAGGGTTTCCAGGTTTTCTTAGATATGCTATTTCATCAGGACCATAGCAGTTATCCATCACTCAGCTCAAGTCTCATCAAATAACTGTTCCTTTTTATATGTCTATCTCCCAAAGCTAAAAAGCAGCTCTGCAGAAGTCTGGACACTGTCAGCAAGAATGATTTATTCATTTTCCCAAACAATCTGGTTACCTGGACTATTTTTGTTGTTTTACATACTAGTGTGCTTTACATTTTGAGAGAGAGATTGATTTTTAAAATACACAGAGGGTGATGTTTCATCAAACTCATCCAAAAATGTATTAGAGCCCACTATGTCTCAGGCGCTGAGGCTATGGAGACGAAGAAGGCCATGTTTTACTAGGGAGGACAGACATACAGTAACAATACAGGGTTTTATAGTCGACAACAGACAGATGTACAAAGAGATAGGGAAGGAGAAGATTCTATCAGAGAGAGGAAACGACATGAAAAACATCACAGAAGACTTAAATTTCCATGCTGGGTTCTGAAGATGAATGAAATATCTTTCAAACAGACTTTAGTCCATTTTGACTTAAGTAATTATTGGTTAGAATGCCCACATGCAAAAAAAGATGACTTCCATTCTTTGCATCACACTACATACAAACATCTCAGAATGGACTACAGACCTGAATGTAAGAGATCAGACTATAAAACTTCTAGAAAAAAACTATGGGAGAATATCTTCATGACTTTGGGCCAGGAAAAGAGTTATAAGATACACCACCAAAAGCACAGTCAATAGAAGAAAAAAATGGACATCTTGGATTTGGTATTAGAAACATATGTTTTCAAAATACAGCATTAAGAAAATGAAGAGACAAGCCACAGATTGGAAGAAATATTTTTAAGTAATATATCTTCTAAAGGACTTTTATCAAGAATATATAAAAGACTATTATATCTCAGTAAAAAGAAAGTCATAATAAACCCAGGCAAAAGATTTGAATAGACAGTTTACCAAAGAAGATATGCAAAAAGCTAATAAGCATATAAAAAGGCATATGACTTCATTAGTCATTAGGAAAATGCAAATTAAAATAATAAAATACTACTTCACATCCACTAGAAAGATTGTAATATAAAAAAGTAGACAATAATAGGTGTTGGTGAGGATATGAAGAAATTGGAACTCTCCTACATTGCTCGTGTGAATGTAAAATGGTGCAGCCACTTTGGAAGAAAGCTTGACAGTTTCTTAAAAAGTTAAACACCAACTTACCATACAACTCAATAATCTCACTCCTAGATATCTACAAAAGAAAAATGAAACTCTCTCCCAAACTGGAAACAATCCCAATAGCCATCTCCTGGTAAATGGATATAGAAAATATGATATATCCATACAATGGAACATTAGAAAGCAATAAAAAGGAAAGAGCTATCAATATATGCTAATATGTTACAACACAGAAGAACTATACTTCATGAAAGAATCAAAAAGCAAAAATTATATAAATATTGTGTTTCTATTTAAAAGGAATGTCCAGAAAAGTCAGATCTACAGTAACAGAAAGTAGGTAAGTGATTGCTTGGGGTTGGTGATGAGAAGAGGGATTGTCTCCTAGCAGTCATTAGAGTTTATGGGGGATGATGGAAATGTTCTAAAACAGGATTGTGGTGATGGCTGCACAACTAGGTAAATTTACTAAAATTCATTGAACTGTACACTTAGAACTGGTGAATTTTATGGTATGTAAATTATACCTTAATAATGGTTAGGACAAAACTAGGGGAGAAAAGGAATGGATTTGTAGTAGCACAGTAACTGAATCTAGTCTGGTGCTCAATTACATTTTTTTTACCAAATGAATCAATAAATGAAAGAATGAACACGGTGTCCAAATACATGCTGAGAAATGCCCTCCAGGAAGGGAAACTTTTCACCTTCTTTGTTTTCCATGTACGCTTTTGTGCCTAGAGGATATACTTGGAAGTCTTTCTCCTTTCTACTCTGTATTTCTATAGTTACCTTATCTCGCCTGTAATTTAGCTTTCTTCCACTTTTACCCAAGGCCCCTGTTCTCTCTAACCCTCCATGAGTGGATTACTGTAGTGTCTCCTTATATTTCCTTCAGCCTAATTTTAAAACCTCCAGCCACTGCCTCCCCTGTGCCTTTTGTTCTCTTGCCTCATTCCCTGGAACAGTTACTCCATCAACTAATACAGCTGGCTAGTGGGCTCACCAAGCCCAGATTTCTGGGTATCAGCTACCTCGTTCTTTCTACATGGGATGTCTGTTCTTCCTGCCTAGTAACTGTGGCTTAAAACTCTTCTTTTTAAACACATCCCACAATGTTAAGCCTAAATATGCCTCTTTAATGGTATCATTTTGTTTATTTATATGTCTCTTTGTTACGAATATGTAGTTGGTGTGTGCGTGTGTGTGTGTGTGTCTTCTCAACCAGACCAAAAGCTCAAGCTTAGGGACCATGCCCCAAGCCAACTTTTTATACTTTCAGAGCACTTAATCCATTTTTTTGTGTTATTGTTCCCATTGTGCAATAAATGAATAAATGACCTACTGATGCCACAAAGAGACATTTATTTCATTTTAAATTATCATTCCAATTTGCCCATCAAATACCTTTTGTTAGATGAAAGAGAAATCTTGAATACACACTGTTCATCCACTAGCCCTTCCTTACCATGTGGCTCTCATGTTAATGCATATTTCCCTTTGGACAGTTTTAAAACACTATAGCTTTAGTTTGTATTTATGCGCTTGGTCAGCTATGAAGTGGAACAGGAAACTCAAATACATTAGTGTCAAATATGAATAACCTTTCTCTGCCCAGCTCCAGGTAGGGCCCTGAGCTGAGGAAACAATTTGGCCTTTTGGCTCTATTTAATACATCGAGCAACCACAAATCAAAGACTGCAACCAATAAATAAATTCAGACAATGAAGCATATACCAGCTCAGCCACAGAAACAGGGAAAGCAGCAACATGTCGATTTCCTGCCTCAAGAGAACACACCAGGGCAGGAGGCACAGTACCCAGCTCCAGCTGGTCCAGCAAGCATTCTACACTTGGTCCCTGCTTGCCGTCCTTCCCCATCCTAGACTCCTACATGAAGACAGTTTTCTGTTTAAATTCATATTAGTAAAGCTAAGCATTTTGTCTACATGCATCAAAAAGTAATAGTAAAAGGACATCTCAGCATACCAGTATTAAGGTATTTGCATCAGGAAGAAACAGTTTGGAAGATTTCCGTACTAGCAATTTCCTCCAGGCACTTGAATACAGACGTGGAACCACCCTATCTCCTGCAAGTTATTTTTCCTTTAATCAACTTAATGCCGGGACTGTCTGGCCCTATTTAGCCTTTACTTCTCAATGCAAACCAGCCACCTGGAAAACAAGGCCCTCTTTTTCACTTCTTCCTATAGTGACAACACATTTAGAAGGCAGAGGGGAACGTGTATGAGCCACAAAAAAAAAAAAGAAAAGAAAGCGAAAAAAAAAAACAATCATCTTTAAGGTTGCTTTTCATTCTTGGGTTATTCCAGCTGTTTCCACAAAGAGAGATTCATCCTAGATACAAAAACCTGCCAAAACTTGTCCAATTAGATAGAGATATATATGTATTATTAGAAATATATGTATACAGAGACCCACAATTTCTTGACATGCATGAAATAATACATTTCACGCCTACAGGAAAAAATATATATACTACATGAATTTTTTTCCTGTTTATTTCACTCGTGCTTTTTAGCATTACATTCTTAAAAGAGAGAAAAAGAACTTATGAACTTACTCATGGACTATTTGCTATGATGGTGCAACTTTCGGTTGTGGAAATATATGTTACCTCTGAAGGCCTTAAAAATTTCAGTCAAGTTTAGAGTGTCAGGGCTGCCTGCAGTGTATTCCAAAACTCCACATTCAAAGTGGCAGTTGTGGTTTAAAGCTGATGATCTTCTAGGTCCATCCCTGACTAACACAGTTCTCACAGGGTAGAGATGCACACAGAAAACTAACTTCTCTGAAGCCAGATGCCTCCTCTAGGAAGTTGCTGCCATTCCCTCTAAACAGCAGCTCATTGTTCCTCCAACATGGACAGACTTTGCTTTAAATCTTCATCTTTTTCTTTTTTCAAAGCTCTCTTGCTTGTTAATGCCCTGACCTTGGCATCTGTGCTGGGATGACAGCTAATGTGAGCTGCTCAAACAATGCTGACTATTGGCAAGGAATATGGCAGGCTCGGTGATGTCACTGAACTCATTAAGGATATATTTGACATTTTGGCCCAAGAGAACATACTTATTAAACACAACCTCAGTGAAAAGCAGTGTGGCCTGTTGATAAGTAAAGTAAAACAACACATGTTTTGTCCGGCTATAAAAATAGCACTTTGACCAAGAAATAGGGTTTCTGCTCTTAACCCTCTAATTATGGTAGCAAAGCAAACTGAGCGATAACTTATGCAAGGAGAGATAATAGTCTGAAAATGCTCAGTGCTATGCTAGGCATTTTACAGAACTAATAAAGATCCAAATATTAATTGATCATTTAGCAAATAGTCCCTTTTCTAATTCTAGCCCAAGAGCACAGGCAAATGCTACAACAAATGGGACAATATTACTTGAGAAAATGTCTGCTTGTATAAATGGTCTAAATGATACTTTAAATCCAGAGGAGATATTTGGGGACTGACAAAGCTGATAAAATGTTGGCTTTCAAGGACCCCAATCAGCAATTTTACTGCAATATCTGTTCAGTAAAGATAGTTTCATCTGCAAATGCCAGGCAGGAAGGAAATCCAGAAAAAGATTATAGGGACACTTCTGAACTCTGGAATTAGGGAGCAGAACTACCACATTTAGGAAATCTGCTCAGAAACAAACCTTCAACTAGTGTTTAAAAGAAGTCAAGTTCCAACAGCATATTGTCTGAGATGTTTTTCAAACAAGATGATTTTAGACATGTGAATGGGTTTTTCCTAATTTATAGAGCAATATGACCAAAGAAAGCTGGTTATTGAAATCATTAGATAATAGATACTGTGCAATGTTAACAACCACTTGATCCCCAAATTATAACTTATAGGAAGCAACTTGGAGAGCAGATATGACCTTTTACCTCATAGTGGGTAGAGATAAATGCTAGGAACTCAGATACATTAGCATATCCTTTCTTTACCCAGTTGCCTACAGGACTATGAGCTGAGAAAACCATTTTGCTTTTACATCACCTCACAATTCTTTGGGTCAGAATGGAGTGTCCTTGCTTCCTGTAAGTCTTCAGCCTTCTATCCTTCCCAGGCATGTTAATTTCTTTATGTGTCTAAATCCATGGACATTTTTCTATCTACATCTTACTGAACAGTCCATTACACACAACTGATTACTACCTCCTTCCTCTCTCAGCTTCCTCAGTACTACTTTCTCATGATTTCCCTTCTACTGTTCTTGCTTTCCATCCAAGTTTCCTTTGCTCTTGTTCACTTCTATACTGATCTCTTAGGGCTCAGAACTAGCCTGTTTCTCTCTTCATTCTCTCCCAGATGATATTATCCAGTTCCATCATTTTAAGTATCATTTGACTATTGATGATTCCTAAATTTATATCTCCAGCTTACATATCTTCTCTGAACGCCATACTCACATATCCAATTGTTGACTTAACGACCCCAAACTTAACATGGCCTAGACTCAACACTTACTTTCCATCCTAAACCTGCTCTTCTCTGTTGCCCTGTCTCAATAAGTAGTATTACCATACACATACTTGTTCAAGTCAGAAGCTAGGGAATCATGACTCATTTCTACTCAATAAAACCAATCTATCAGCAGGTTCTATTGATTCTGACTCTAAATTCTGTCTCAAATCTATTCACTTCTTTCTGCATCTCACCACCCTAATCCAACCTCCATTATTTCATCTCTGGACTCCTGCAGTAGCTCCCTAACTCATTATCCTGCCTTCATTTTTGTCCACTGCCCTGGTTATTTATCTATCATTTCTCAGCTCCAAAGCCACCTATCCTTTTATTTTCTGCTCTACAATGTGGTATCTGCTTCCTGCAGTTATTATCTGAGTTTCTTTTGTGTTTCCTTTTTCCTTTTCTAAATCTGTGTCATCAATCCCCTACATTAAATCCCACCTGTTTGTATGATCTAGAGTGGTTTCAGTTTTCCTGGCTGACAGACCCATGTTGTAATCTATTTTCCACACAGCAGTCATTGGATATTTTAAAATTATAAATCAGATTATGCTCACAATCTAAGAAATGGTATAATGGCTCTCCAAGACACCTTGAATATAATCTCACCTTGTTAGTTTAGTTTGGACTTCCACCTACATCTCTGATTTTATCCAACACCACTGAACATGTTTTGATAAAATTGGCTTCCTTCTAGTTCAGAGAACATGCTAAGCTTTCCCTGCTTTTGGCTCAGCTCCTGCAGCTCCTTCTGCTTGGAATGCTCTTTCCTCCATTCCTTAAATGTCTAACTTCTTTGCATCCTGCTACCCTCAGCACACAGTTCATTTCTCAAAGTTTGCATTTGCATGTGTTTTAGATAGTATCACATGATTTTGATTTCTTCTAAGAAAATGTCTGACAATATCCAATTCAATGCATTTTCCAGCTGAAATGCTTCCAAAACAAGGTATTTTCCACTAAAAGTGTCCAATCATATGACAGCATTCACATACTTTTTTTATTCATACACTTTTAGAGATATTTATATTAAAAAAGACAGAAGATACCAGGCAAACTCTGTGCCACCAAAGGATGCCATTAGTGCATTATCAACCACTTAATAATTTGTAAATACCAAATGCTGGAACCAAAGCAAGAAAAGAGCTTGGAAATTATACCCAATCCTATGGTCTCGAAGGTGAGGACAATTTTGGTCCCTGTGATGGCTATTATAAGTTATAAGACCTAGAGAAACAGGCAGGAGAGCAAGTACCAGAAGGTTGATGGCTAAATTCCACAATCCACATAGCTACTGTCCAGTGATACAACATCAATCAGAGAAAGCTGTATTGCGAGTAACAGGTACTGTATTTTAGTGCAAAAATACTGGAACTTATTTTACTCCTTACCACCCCAGTTCAATTTTCAGGGCCTCTTGAGCAATACCATTTTAACCAGCACGTTTACTAAAGTTTTCCCACAGTTATAATAAACATCAGGTAATTTATCTTAATGTGTCAAATACAAGACTAAATAAATAATGGAAAACTAAAACTATAATTATGAAAAATATTCTTTCACTTCTAGCAAAGTAGCAACCTTTTTTCAGTTGTTGATGTTTCGCCCATTCACTATCATGTGGACACTGTCTTGCAACCCTGTCCGTCTCTCAACAGTGCTTCACAGGAAGGAACAGACTTGTACCCACACTGGTGGTCAAAGTCAGAAAATGTAAAATTTTCCAAAGTTTTCATGGACTTCAATAAGGAGAAATGTGGGATTAAAAAGCTTCACAGTTCTTTTAGCACCAATTGTGTCAATTATCAACTAAGGCTGAATGAACTCCATTATGCAAACATGTTACTGGCACATCTCTATGATGCCTTTCATCGAAGAGGTAGAGTGAGAATTATAATTCTTAAACATTTGGAAACTTCAAGAATAATTTAGCTTCTGGAAAATATTACTTGGAAATATTATCTGGAAAATGTAAACGCTAATGGTACAATAATGCAGCATTAGATCCTCTACAAAAAATAATTTAAAAATTACTACTAAGAACTGAGAAGAGGTAGCTGACAGATGCTAAGGTCAAGTTGTCCAACCTTTTCCTGCTAATACAAAACCTATTACAGCTCTTGGTGTACATTTCTGGGTTGTGAGAACGAGCATGTGTCTTTAAACTCTTAACCACAGATTAGAGGTTTGCTTCCTGAGGGTTCTTAGTTTCTTTTAAACAGATGGTCCTAAGTGAGGATGAAGGAAGCTGTTTTGATCCATTGTGTAGGTAGAAGATGTTATCTTTGTTTTGTTTAAGCATCACACTGGCTAGAGTTAAATAATTGGGTGAATATTTTCAGCTTTAACTTTGAAGTTACAGCACATGGAAATGAAGTGTTTAATCATTTTTCTAAGTACATTTGCATAAATGTTTACTCTCCTGCAAATATAAATATAAACACATATCATTCCTAACTATTCTTAGTGCTTATGTAATTATTGAAGGGACATTATTGAAGGGCATTCTTCTATATCAGGTCTTTACTTTCATTTTTATTTAAGCAACACCGATAACCTTTTATAGAAGTAGCAGAGAGTGCTGCCGTTTAAGAAAGTCTAACTAAAGATAGAATATAGCCATGTTTAACTGTCCATACAGCATTTCAAAGAACTTTCAAAAGGTGGAAAGTAAACCTTCCTGATATCTTTTGATTATTATAAACTGAGAACAAATACAAATGAATTTAACTCTAAAATTCTGATTGACTCATGGGCATTTGGGTACAAAATCATTCTAATATACATTATAAGCCCACATTTTATTGCTAAAATAATAAGGCTTAAAGCCTTGCTTCTCCATGTACACAGGAACAGGGATAAAGAACACTGTCTTTTTTAAGCTTAGTGTTTGAATGTATTACTTTATATGTCTCTCCTGGCTTAGCTTCACAGTGGCAAATGGTGTTTCATCAACCCAATTGATTGGGAAGATGGTTCATGAATTTAGTTTATGAATACTGACACATTTCAACCCACAAATAGGGATGTAACACTGCATCAAAACAGAGCTAAAAGAGGAAAAGACTGCAGCAGCCAATAGGAAAATCTAGATGAACTGAACAAAGGCACTTAATTTAATAATGAAAATCACTCAGACCTACAATATACTGTACTATACTTCTAGTCACTCAATTATTACAATAAATGCATATTCAGATGTTTCCCAAAGATGCTTTCCTTTGCTTTCAAATTCAAAAGAATGCCTTTCTAATCCAATACAATTCTTTTCACTCTACATTTCAGCAGCTGTCTTTCCTGATTTCTAATCAAAGCTGATGAGAACTGGCTTTGGCAACAGACTGTAGTATCCCAAATGAGTAATTAAAGCTATAAATGTGCTCACTTCTTCCTCAAAACCCAGGGTGCATTTCATAGCCTAACAGACTCAGGCTCAACGAGGCTCTACTGGATTTTTAATTTGGTTGGGATCTTTCATACAATAATAAAAGAATGGCTGAGATTTTGTCTTTGCATTTTTTAATAGGCAGTTCCACTTAAACAATACAGATGTCAGTAGGTCTAACAAAGTCCCTCAGTCCCAAACATCTCCCACACATATGGGTCCAGGACAAAGAAGCTGCTGGCCAACAACTGATTTAGACTAAGAAAGAAAGTAATGGAAACAACAACAACAAACAAACAAACTCTGCAGCGCTCAGCACTTTAAAATCGCTGTCTGAAGAACAGTGGTAAAAGTGAAGAGATGCTGTCTTTGAAGATGACTGTCCTTTGAAAGATTATGTTCTCTAATAACCCACCCAACCCCCACAAAAAGATTTTGAGGAACTCATGAATTGGAGAGAAATGTAATAGGCACACCATAGCAATTTAATTAAAGCCTAAACTGCATTTTGGTGTTAGCTCTTAATAGCATGAATAAACGGAGAATTTTAATGCATAACTTCAAAACAGAATCTTAAGTTTCAATATTTAAAAGGGCGATAGAACTTCATTAGAAATAAGGACGGGTATTTTTTTTTTTTTAACAATCTAAAACAAGAGGAAGAGTCCCACATTTCCAAATTTGTTAATTTGCATGCTTAACCAAAGGGGAGGAAAGACATGATTTTAAGTCTAATACCCATCCTGAGGTCAGCAGCTCAAGGAACCCTGAGAGGGAATAAGAAAGAAGAGACTAGAAGGGCAGTTCTACCTGCTTTGGAGGGGCTCAGCTGTGCTTCCCTGTGGAACAGCAGCCCTGAGCAAGCACCAACCCTTAGGGGCAGGCTTAGGAGGAAGGCACTGCAAAGGCTGAGATGGTAGAGGCTGCAGGAAGTGGGATGAACTTCCTCTACTTTAAGATGGAAACTCCAAAGACAACTTCTTTTATAAAAACAGAGGGTTTTTTTTAAAAACTGGGATTTACTTCAACTAGAAATACCCTTCTCACATATTTTGATGATACTATCTGAAGATGAAGAAAAGCATGCATTTTTTAGAGTTTAAAAATGATGTTGGGCGGGCAACGGTAGCTCAGTGGCAGAGTTCTTGCCTGCTGTGCCGGAGACCTGGGTTTGATATCCAGTGCCTGCCCATGCGAAAAAAAAAAAGAAAATCCGAAGATAAAATGATGTTTTATTTACTGCATATTAAAATTCACAGGAAATAGTAATAGGATAGCTGCTACTGTATTTTAACTGTTGTTTTAAATACAACAGGATATTGGATAAATAGTAACAAGCAGCTGATAATCATTGAGCCAGGCATTATTCTCAGTCTTTAGATGTATTTTCTCATTTAATTCCATATGCGACTGTTTAAGGCAGCATTATTAATCCCTTTTTACACATGAGGAAAATGAAGTTGGGGGTTAAGCAACTTGACCAAGATAATTCCATAAAAAGAAATATCACACAGCTATTTTAAAAATGCCTTTCTAAGAGGATGCTTAATGGCATGGAAAGATGTTCACGACATATAAGGAAAAACACACACTATGAAGGAGCATGTATAGTATGATTCTATTTTTAGTTTTGCATCTGTGTGTGTGTGTGTGTGTCTGTGTGTGCGCGTGCGTATTTCTGGAAGAATATACTCCAAAGGATTAACAAAAATTGTTTCTGGTGGGATGATTTTTTTCCTTTTCAGTATTTTCTAAGTTTTAGGAAAAAAAAAAAGACTTTCATATTCAGAAAATGTATATAAAATCATATTGTTTTATCCAAAGGAATCATACTATTAATGAGTGTCAATTCAATTAAAACAGTTTCCAGAAACTTTCCAATATCTACTACCTAAAGAATTTTTTTCCTGAAGACATGCAAGAAAGGGTAAGAGCAAAATCTTCAATAAACCATCTTTTAAATATATGGTCATGAAGCAAGATGGGATTTTTTGATTTGGTAAAAAGGGCCGCTTTGAAAATAAGAAACAGGAAGCACCATAAAGAGAGGGTTTGTTTTGCTTCCTGATGGGACTGTTTTTTTGGTGGCATACCCAGGAGTCAGGCTCACGTTCTCCATTCCCCATGCCCCAACAAAAGCAGGGTTCTCCGAGGGTAGGTAAATAGTCCCTCCCTTCCCGCAGGGTTCAAAGCTGCAGACAGAAGGAGCTAGAACAGGAAATACAGACTCACGCTGTGCCTGGGTTTGCACCACAGGGCAAACAGAAGGGAGCAGGCAGGCAAGGAGCCAGCCTCACACCTACACACACATCTACGCACACTAATAAACATTAACTAGGCACCTACTGCATGCTGGCCGCTGTTCTGGAGCTTACCAATATAGAGTGGACAGAACAGATGGGTTCTTTGTGCCTAAAGAGTTACACTCAAGAGGGCAAAATCAGATATAAAACCCAGGAATGAATAGGACAATTTGCAATAGGGACACGTGCGTGTGAAGAGGGTGACAGGCTGTGGAGGGCGTGCATGTGTGTGTGTGGCGGGGCTGCTTCAGGGAAGCCCTCTCTGAAGAGGAGAGCTTGCACTGAACCTGCAGGGACAGGAAGACGCCAATCTGTGAAGGTCCAGGGCGGAGCACTCGGACAGACGTGATGGCGAGGACAAAGGCACGGCTGCGTGGCCTGGCCCAGGGACCGCAAGAGGCCAGGGAGGCTGGATGCAGTGAGCGTGGCACGTGGCCTCGGGCCAGCAGGCCTCCATCGAGTGCCCAGGGAGCACAGAAGTGACAAGGCGAGGCTTGGTCACTGACAGGAAAAAGAAAAACAAACAGAAGAGTGCAAAACAGTATCGATGTTAGAAAGGAAGGGGGCGGCAGGGAGCACAGAGCAGGGGCCCTGTGCCTTAGCAGAACTGCAGGAAACGGACACCAAGATGTTTAATGGACAGACACAGTCCCGGCTGCACAAGCCTTGGTGCAGTGGGACGGTTAAGAGCGTGTGGAATTGGGGAGGGGAATGGAAGCCAGAGCGTTCTTATACAGGCTCTAAGTGAGAAACCATCTCTAGTTAAAAATTCAAATCACATTGGCATTGTTTACTCACAGAAAAACAGCTATATCTGTTTAACTGTGAAGGAAATCTGGCGATAACTATCTGTATTGTGCATATGAATTCTTTAAAAAGATTCTTCCTCCCTTTTAGACCAATTAAGAATCTTAACCAGGTACTGTTTGTAACGGAAATACCTGAATCCAGGTGTACTCCAAGAGCCAGCTGGCCTGGGAAGGTGCACTCTCCATTTCAAAGTTGCTACCAGATACATCTCCTCATTTGGATTAATTAGCTTCCTCCACACAATTCTAGAAGTCATGAAAGAGGTCAGCCCACAGGAGAAATTATAATAGTTGTGCAAATATATGCAGGTCAAGGTTTATATTTTTAAGCAAGCTTTTATATATATCCTTTGATCAGTGCATGAATCTGTGAACTTGTAAACAGCTATTGATAGCTAAGTCACTTAGGGTTGTACACGGATTGAAGGCAGCTAGTTCTCATGCCTCCTGTTTCAAATCAGGTGTTCCTGCCATGATACCACAGTGATGTTCTGAAAATGAACAATAACCATAAGCAGCAACTTCGCCTGTTCCCCTTCCTTCCCTCTCTCTGCTCCCATTTTTATAAAATGAGGGGGCTGTTCAATCAGGTTCCTTTCAGCTCTAAAATGGTAAAAATCAATGATTCTAAATAAGTTTTTTGAACATACAATGGAACGAAGATGGATATTTCATCAACAATAAAGGCAACATTACAGCTGTCAAACCATCACTACCCCTCAATGCTGGAAACTGGGAAATGATCACCACTTTAAGTACCCTGCTAAAAAGCGTGCACATTAAAGATCATTTACAGAGCCCGTTCTCTGCTTGCAGCCACAGTTTTAGAAACAGGAAAATCCATTTGCATTTCTATCTTGTTAATTCCCGTGTTACGCTAGTGTTACTAATAACATAAAATATTTTAAAATTTGTTACACACGGAGCCAATTATAATTATCTAAGTGAGAAAACAATTTTATATTGGGGATCTAAAAATAATCTATTTTCCCCAGCAAGAGATGGCACACATTATGAAATTATGAAATAAATTTGATCGCCAATTAATGTAACAGTGGTTCAGCTCCTGACAGGCCTATTTTGGTTCACCAATTTGAAAGGCTCTCATCCCAGCTGATGCCCAGTCATAACACAATGCACAGAAAGCATGAGATGGATGCAAATCATTTTTAGGCAGATACAACACATTTTATGTATACTGCCCCATGGAACACGTTCATGGATTATCTCATTTTGTTTACTTCCAGTTTGGCCTGCAATTCATATAGATTAAATTCCATTTAAAATGAGGTCCAAGAGGTTGTCCCCCAATTTCATAATATGTGAAAAACTCTCTGTTTCTTGAAGCAACTGTGCCACCCATTGAATTTTGAAGAGCTATTTTTTTTCCTAATCATAATATATTTTTCTTAGTAGATTTAGCCTGTGCCAAATCAATTGATTTTAAAACAATTAAAAATATTTATGATATACTTACTAGAGGCAAGGCATCATGCCAAATGTCTCACCTATATTATCTCATTCATCTGACACAACAACCTTACAAGACAGTGATCATTATTAATTTGTCTATAGTTATCTCATTTTACAGATGATGATACAGAGGTGTTAAGCTGCCCAGTTCACATAGTGCTTAAATTTGAGAAAAAAAGAATCCCTAATTCCTTACTTTAGTAGTCTCATCCTTCTGTGTGGCGGATCAATTAAAGAATACCAATAAATTGATAAACATGCTAATAAATTTAATATTTGTTTCCGCTGTGCCTTAGCTTCGCTTGTACAGTAAAAGTAACAGGATGATGCTTCAGACAATGTTTAATTACCAGAGCTTTTGCACTGAATTAAAAGCTAATTGGAATAGGACTTTGTTTAGTGTAAACAGACATCTCAAAAGAAGCTGATTAAGGGATAATATGTGTCTTACTCAGGAAACATTTAAAGGAAATCAGCAAAATGTCGCATCTAGTTAAAAATAGTGCCCAGTCATGTTTGAATATCTACACAGGAAGAAAGCATGGACAAGAGCAGACATGAAGGGTCCCAAAATAACCTACACTCTTTGTTTGCTTCTGATACCTGTTCTTGAGTCTGGCAGTGTCAACAGAAGGACATATCATGATCCCTGGCTTAAAAAATTTACCAAGAAATGTATGCAATTTTATCAATTCTGAATTAGTACAGTTATTTTTGAGGAGGGGGAATACCTAGTGAAAAATTACAGTATAATAATGGATATGTAAAGCAATATATTCCATCCCATGTCATTGTTATGTTACTGAAAAGTTATATACACATAATTTTAATACATTGAATCATCTTTACTTGCTAAGGTCATATGCTATACAAAGGAATCTTTTTAAATAAGTAGAGTCAAATAAATTTGGGGGTCAAATTTTCTCTATCCATTCATCTTACACATCCGCTTTTAAATTCCCCAAAACTGTATAAAAGTATTTGGAGGGTATAAAGGCAAATAAGGTATGGTACCTTATCCTTTTCTCCTTGTAGATAAGCCCTTATCTCCTGTACAGAGTGATCACAACATTCTTAGGCAGAAGACTGCTTTCCAGCAGCAGTAAAAGTCCTAAACACAGTCTTCAGGGGAGGCTTGAATGATTCCACACGACCAAAGATGTCCAGAAGAACATGGGGAAAAGTACAAATTGTGCAAAGAACAGAAGGATCCAGTACATGGAATACTTCTAGCGGTCATACAGAGACTTCTATGGAATATCTAGGTGGACAGGTTGTTTTGGATCCAGGGAAGAGGAGAGGTTTGTTCCAACTAGATGCACATGGAAAACTGGGACTTTAACACAGGATGTAGAGGATGTGGCAGGGGGTTCCACACCAATGAAATAGCATGACCAATTCAGGGAAAGGGGAAATGTAGGAAAGCGTTTGACATATTCTGGGATAGGAAAGAATCTAGAGTGACTAGAATTTTGTTGAGGACAAATATAGGGAAATGAGATTTTGATGGTTCACTAGGATGAGAACACTATACCAAGAAGCCTGGGCTCAAAAAAGTCAGTTTTTTGAGCAGGTGAGTTACATCACCCATGCTAGACTTAGGGAGGTAATGTTGACAGATCAAAAGTGGTTACAAAGGAGTTAGAAAGGTGCTGCTACTTTATACAGCCAAGGGGTGATGCAGCCCTGAGTCAGGAAAATGAGATAGGTGGGAAAAGATTAGAGGGACAGTGTTGAGGTAGAATCAGTAAAACCTGATGACCAGATATGGATGCTAAGGAAAGAGAAGGAAGGAAAGCGTGGGAGATGAGAGGGAGGTGGTAGAAACTGTAGAGGGAGGAGACACAGTAGCAGCCAGATTCTGATAATGAAGAACACGTCAGCTTTGTTCTTGTTGGGTGTATGATGGTGTCAGGATACTAAGAGGGATCTGTAAGAAGTTGAATCTGTCACAAAGAAACAAGACAGGTCTACTTACAATGAGCATGGGTCACTAACACTTAAGTGTCAGGTGAAGAGAGGGATGATAAGGAGAAAACTAAACAAAAGAGTAGGTGCTTGGGAATGTTAACATGTGGGGCGGGTGCAAAGAACACCCCGCCCAAAAGGCGAGAGTCAGCAAAGAAGACATAGAGATGAAGTAAGAGACTAAGAAGTGTCCTGTAAGTCAAATGTGAACAAATTTTCAAGGAGAGGTGGCGAAGCGGTCATTGATACCAAATGCTCCAGAGACTGCACAGAGGACGAAGACTAGGCTGTGGGCTTCAGATTTGGCACTATGTTCACTTGGAAAGAGTCTTTCTTAATGGAGGGTGTCTGAAACTGATTCTAAGTGATTTCGGAGTTAGAATGAAGTGAGTAAATAGAATAAGGGTCTTCTACTTCCAGCAATGACAGAATGAGGTTTTCCATGTCCCATTGTAAACAACTAGAAAACTACACAAAAACATAGAAAACTATTTTCAGACGTGGGGGAGCAGGGAGGCCAGATGAAAAAAGGAAACAAATGAGACTAACTACTGTGGCCCCAGCTTTCTGACTGGAAGCAATTCCTAGAATGCAGTGCAAGGAGGAGGAGTCAAACAACACTACAACTGACCAGACAGGAGTAGACAGGATTCTGAAGTCGGGACGCTGAGGCAGTTAGGATGTGTGAGATTACCTGCAAGGAGGAATTTATGTAGAAATTGCTCTCTAGAAATCTGCACAGGGTCGTCTTCAGTCTGGCCTGCACTCTTTGAATACCAAACTGTTCATGAATAAAGTAATACCGCACAAGCCCAGACAAGAACAACTTCCACAAAAAGAATAATTACCAGGGAGCAGTAAGATGAACAATTCCCAGTGCTCTTATAGGGCCAGGAACTGGGCAAGTTCCCTCCAACTAGAGGGAGAGACCTCCATGGAATGCACTGGCTGAATTTACTGGGTATTCATTCAAGAAAGGCCACACTTTGGTAATTAAAGGGGTAATTTGGTAAATAAAGGCTACTCTGGATCTGACCTAAAAGAGATTAAAAACCAACCTCAAAATAATAATATAATCAAGGAACTTAACTGCCTGCCAGGAAAGAGCCAACAAAAGCCAGTCTTTAACAGCAAAGAATTCACAATGTCTGACATTCAATAAAAAATTATTAGACATAAGGAGGTACAAAATTCAGAAAATTCAGTTAATAGAAACATTGAGAAAAGACAGTGATGATGGAATTAGCAGAAAAGGACATTTAAAAAGCTTTTAAGCATAGTATATATGCTAAAAGGATACAAAGGAAAACAAAGATATAAGGACAAGAGAGATGAAAGGCACAAATACTTTGATGCTACCGAGGAGGTTAGGGATGGCATGAATTGTCAAGAATTGATTGATTAGAGTAGAATATTACAAATGCTGCTATATTGTTTCATTGCTCTGTACAGGAACTGGTGGAATTCTGATTCAGATGACTTGTACACTGAACCCTTTATAAGTATGAGAAAAGTAGTTTTCCTTTTAAAAGCAAACTATTTCCGATTACAAAAACTATGCTTCCACTAAGTACTTTTAAGTTTCCATATTTCACCTTTCCCAGGTATTATGCACCACTGAAAAGAAAGTATTCTATACTGTGTGCTCATAACCAACTGATTTAAGGCAGTTTTATAAGGTTTTTTTTAGGTATCCTTAACCACATTTTGCACATTTCTTTCTAAATCAAGATCATGTCATATACTGGTTGCCTACAGATCTTCAGTGCAACAAATTTCCAATGACTGATGAATGATAACCTGCACTTTCTCTGTTAGCATGGGTGTTTATATCACCAAGAGCTTGGAAAATGGATCAATTCAAGATAAAACATTTTACTAACAACTTTCATGGTTCACTGGCAGCGAAAAGAAGGCTTATTAGCTTGGCACTCCAGATATGGCCCTATCCATATGGTAAAAAACATACCAGATTTTTAAAAAGTCAATCAAACCATTCTGGTCTCGCTATTAAAATAAACAGCATGGTCAATAAAACTGGTTGTGTTATTTAAGCCCGTCTGTTACTCTCCCCAAAGACTAGAAGAGCATTTCTATCAGAGATTATACCCACATTTCTCTTCTAGCCCCGACAGCTTCTAGCACGGATCGTGACACACAGTTATAAAGAACATGTTTTCTAAGTATAAAAATCAGGACACAGCTGACATATGGCCTAACAATGGGATAAAAAAGATGGAACATACAGATGAATATAATGAGGCTTACAGAGGGTAAATAACTTGCTGAATATGCAAGCATCAAAGCCATGTTTGGTCTGCAATACCCCAGGACCTCCCTTGTTCATACCTGAACACACATGTAGAGTAAAAGATTGTCAGGCCAGAAAGGGAGGTTGAGAAGATCCCAAAGTTAAGAAAATTATCCAATAAAGAGACAGTTCATATTCTACCTTAAAACTTTGTCCAACCTTCCTGGCAATGTAGGTCAGAAATCCTAGAATGAGCTGAGACTCAGCATCAAGGGATTGAGAAAACCTTCTCGACCAAAAGGCAGAAGAGTGAAATGAGACAAAGTGTCAATGGCTGAGAGATTCCAAACAGAGTCAAGAGGTTATCCTGGAGGTTATTCTTACGCAGGAAATAGATATCACCTTGTTAGTCAAGATATAGTGGAGAGGCTGGAGGGAACTGCCTGAAAATGTAGAGCTGTGTTCCAGTAGCCATGTTTCTTGAAGATGATTGTATAATGATACAGCTTACACAGTGTGACTGTGTGATTGTGAAACCTTGTGTCTGATGCTCCTTTTATCTACCTTGTCAACAGAGTAGAACACATGGAATAAAAATAAATAATAGGGGGAACAAATGTTAAAATAAATTTAGTTTGAAATGCTAGTGATCAATGAAAGGGAGGGGTAAGGGGTATGGTATGTTTAAATTTTTTTTCTATTTTCATTTTATTTCTTTTTCTGAATAGATGCAAATGTTTCAAGAAATGATCATGATGATGAATATGCAACTATGTGATGATATTGTGAATTACTGATTATATATGTAGAACGGAATGATCAAAATAGGAATGTTTGCGTTTGGTGTTTTTGGTATTTAAAAAAATAAAATTAAAAAATTAAAAAAAAAACAACTTTGTCCAAGAATCTTGAAGAACATCACAAGCCAAGAAAAAAATGATTAAAACATAACATACACAAAGTGAATCATCTTAACTCTAACATGTACAAAGCATTTATCATATAGAAAAGCATTATCAGTGAAAACCCCAAGGCTGAGCAAAAAGTGTAGAGTAGTTCTGGGTAAAGGCTGAGTTATAATATTTAATGCTGGTTAATATCTTAACACGTGAACGTTCTTTTAATCCTCCCCACATAGATACTTGTATATCTACTGTTGACTCAATATTTTTAGACATATTTCTGGAATTAAAATCTGAGACTTGAAGAAGACCACCTTTAAGTTTTCTGGCAAATATTAAAAAGGTAATAAAGGGTCCAGTATAATGAAATTATTTATAATTCTGAACACATATACACAACACATTTTTAATGCTAAAAGCACAAAATTTCATTCACATCTTGTAATTTTTACACACCATCAAAACGAATACAGCTAGTGAAAGGTAATGATGTGTACTTTATACAAACTGTTTGACATGGCTGTAGAAGCTGGCATGTAGCAATTCACAATTATGGTTATGTTTACCTCTGGAAAAAAAAAAAGAAAAAGAAAAATATCTGTCCGCCTGTCTGTATGACTGACTAACTCTATTCTGTCTTCTTATTGCCAGCTTCAGCCAGTCAGAATCTCAATCCGTGCTGGGTGTGTGTCCGTGTTGTAGATTAGTCACTCCCAAAAGACTTAGGACATTACTCTGAAGTTAAGGAGAGATGCTTGGAATTTTGAGTTTTAAGAGGTTCCAGCTAGGTAGTCCCTACAGCATATGGCTTGACTGTGATTCCCATATGGTCCCTGGACACTTGGCAGTGGGGGTGGGGGGAGTCTCCTCCCCTGTGTCCTGTCAATGTGGGGTCCCTCTCTCAGTTTCACTGAGCAATTAGTCTCTAGATGGCAGCAGAGAAGCCACTGCTGCTGCACCCAGGCACCTGGTGTTTCTGAGGCCAGATGTTAAGTCTGTGTCTAAAGCAACCAAGAAAAGGTTTTGCAAATAAAGTATAGGCGCCCAGAGTTATATCATCTGTTAAGTATGCCACACAAGATTTGTTTTGCTCTTTCAAACGTATGGCATGGTCTAAGAATGTGCCCAAATGATTCACTTCTTTACTTTTGCAGATGATAAATCAGTCCTTACTCTCAGGACATATAAAACTGAACATTTATACATTATTATCAGCTGTTCAAATGATGAAATTAAACTTTCCCAAAACTTGCACACACACATGCGCACACAAATACACAGCTCTTCCTGGCCTCAAACTCTTAGTTTTAAGTACAGTTAAAAGAAAAAAAACAAAGGTGGCTCAATTAGCAGCCCTGTGGATGTTGGAAACATCTTAACGGTGTCTTAGAGATGAAAGAGCATGATACAGAATGAGAAAAAGAAGGAAAGTTAAATTATGTCTGCAGTCATAATGAATCAAAGCCCAGAAGGAGGTCTGCAAATCAGCAGGTTCTATGAAATATTAAGGTAAGTGATTATTGATGAAAAATGAATAAGCCTTTTTTATTTCAGCAAACTTTAAATCACACCTAGCTAATTAAAACAACTCACACTCATTCATTTATTCCTTGATGGGCATTTAGCTATTCTTGGGTATAATGAGACTTTATTTTATGAGATATGTATATAGTTGATCCCAGGTAAGTGGACAAAGAATGCCAGAAAATGACATATTCATTAAAAAAAAAGAAAGAGAAGGAAATCTAGCCTCTTTTACTATTTCTTTTATCATCTCCATGCTGGGAATAAAAACAAACAAACTACTCATGATATTTTCTATTTACTCTAAAGAAAATACTCATAATATTCTGTGTCACATATTTACTAATAAAATTTATTTTAACTAATTATCATATAATGAATACCACACACTTTAATACTAATATTTTGCAATTACATGGTAGTTTGTATTTCAGTACCTCAGAGCACTATTTAAAATGGTCTTATTATTCCATCCCACACCTCCAGGAGGGAAGCAGTAAATAGCTTCTCAGGCATGGCAAGAGAGGTCTGAAGAAGGTGGGAATTTTTCACAGGTTGCATCACAAGCTGCGGGAGGATCTCAGACTCCAGCCCCTGGGCATGTCTGCCTGCACAGCCCTCCTTCAATTTCTCAAATATATTAACACTTGTTCACCTTAGTCTCCTGTTTTGGAAATTAATCTGTGGCTATTCAAGTTAAATACTACACCAAATTCCTGCAGAGTAAGTTGCTTCCTAATTACAGAGATTAATCAAATTTTCACAGCAAGGCGTATCTTGGTACCTGTAGACAAGCTAGCTACAGACATAAATTGCAGCAGCAAAGTAAAAAGTTACAAAACCTAAAATAAGTTTTTATATGCTAAAGATACTTTAAAAGGGCACAAAATCATCATATATCATAGCCATACAAAAACAATTTATGCAGCAAATTTTTTAGCTTCTACATGCCCTTAGGTCACAAGAATGAACAATACAATGATATTGATGATGGCATAAAAATAATAATAAGAAAAGCAACTACATGAGGTAAACATTGGCAAAACTGAAGGGTGCAATAGACATTTCAAAAATAATAGTGGCAGACTTCAGTACACCACTCTCTTCTATAGATAGAACAACCAGGCAGAGGATCAACAAGGAAACAGAGAACTTAATACGATAAATGAAACAAACCTAACAGACATAGACAGGTAGTTACACCACAAAACACTAGGATATACATTCTTCTCAAGTGCTCATGGAATGTTTTCCAGGGTAGATCTTATTTATGCTGGGGCACAAAACAGGTCTTCACAAATTTAAAATGACTGAAATCATTCAAAGCATTTATTTTCTCTGACCACAATGGAATGGAGCTGGAAATCAATAACCACCAAAGAACCAGAACTTTTACAAATAAATGGAGATCAGATAACACATTCTTAAACAATCAGTGGGTCAAAGAAGAAATTGGTAAATATCTGGAGGTGAATGAAAATGAGAATACAACATATCAGAACTTATGGGATGTGGCAAAGGCAGTGCTGAGCGGAAAATTTATTGCCCTAAATGTCTATATGAATTAAGAAGAACGAGCAAAAATCGAGGACTTAACTGCTCACTGGAAGACTAGAGAAAGAACAGCAAATAGAAGAGAAATAACAAAGATTAAAGCAGAAACAAATGAATTGGAAAACAAACAAACAAAAAACAATAGAAAGAATCAGTAAAATCAAAGATTGTGGTTTTCTTTGAGAAAATCAATAAAACCAGTGGACCCCTAGCTAGGCTGACAAAGATAAAATGAAGAGTGAATGCAAATAAACAAAGTCATAAATGAGAGGAAAGTTGTAACCATGGACCCTGAAGAAATTTTTAAAATCATAAGAGGATACTATGAACTATACGCCAACAAACTATACAACTTAGATGAAATGGGTAAATTCCTAGAAACACATGAACAACATACACTGACTCAAGAAGAAATAGAAAATCTCAACAAGCCAATCACAAGAGATTCAATCAGTCATCAAAAATCTTCCTACAAAGAAAAGACCAGGGCCATATGGCTTCACAGGGGAATTTTATCAAACGTTCCAAAAATAACTAACACCAATCCTGCTCAAATTCTCCAAAAAACAGAGGATATTACCTAATTCATTTTATGAAGGTAATATTACTCCAATACCAAAAGCAGAGAAGGATCCTCCAAGAAAGGAAAACTACAGACCAATCTTCCTAGTGAATATACATGCAAAAATTCTTAACAAAATACTAGCAAATTAAATCCAACAACACATTAAAAGAATTATACATCACAACCAAGTGGGTTTATATCAATAATGCAAAGGTGGTTCAATGCAAGAAAATCAATGTTATACAGCATATTAACGAATCAAAAGGGAAAAAAATTGCATGATCATCTTGATTGATGCTGAAAAAGCATTTGACAAAAATTCAGCATTCTTTTCTGATAAAAACTCTTCAAAAGTAGGAATCTAAGGAAACTTCCTCAATATGATAAAGGGCATATATGAAAAACCCATAGCCAGTATCACAATGAACACTGTGAGAGATTGAAAGCTTTTCCCCTAAGATAGGGAATGAGACAAGGATGCTCATTGTCACCACTATTATTCAACACTGTGCTAGAAGTTCTAGCTAGAACAATCAGATAGGAGAAAGAAATAAACAGCCACCAAACAGGAAAGGAAGAAGTAAAACTTTCATTATTTGCAGATGACATATCCTAAATACGTGGAAAATCCTGAAAAATCTATGACAAAGCTACTTGAGCTAATAAGTAAATTCAGCAATGTGGCGGGACACAAGATTAATGTACAAAAATCAGTAATGTTTCAACATACAAGTCATGACCTAATTGAGGAGACAATTAAGGAAAAAATTCCATTCAAAACAGCAACAAAAAGAATCAAGTATTGAGGAATAAACTTAACTTGGGATGTAAAGATATACACAGAAAACTACAAAACATTGCTAAAAGAAATCAAAGAAGACCTAAATAGATGGAAAGACATTCCCTTCTCATGGATACAAAGGTTAAAATGCAGTTAAGAAGTCAATTCTATGCAAATTATCTATAGATTTAATGCAATATCAATTAAAATTCCAATGTCTGACTTTGAAGACTTGGAAAAGCTAGTTATCAATTTTACTTGGAAGGGATAGAGACCTTGATTAGCTAAAGATATCCTAAAATAGAAGAACGAAGTGGAAGGACTAGCACTTCCTGACTTTAAAGCTTATTATAAAGCTACAGTGATCAAAACAGTATCATACTAGCACAAAGACAGAAGTACCGATCAATGGAATAAGATCAAGAGTATGGAGATAGACACCAAATCTATGGTCAATTGATCGGTAAGTTCCTCAAATCCACCTAACTGGGACAGAATAGTCTTTTCAATAAATGGGCATGGGAGAACCGGATATCAATAGTCAAAAGAATGAACGAGGACCCCTATTTTACACCCTATACAAAATTAACTTTAAGTGGATCAAAGACCTAAATATAAGAGCCATGCCATAAAACACCCAGAAGATATATAGGGAAACATCTTTAAGACCTAGTAATAGGAGGTACTTCTTAAACTTTAAACTCAAAACAAAAACAATGAAAGAAAAAACAGATAAATGGAAATTCCTCAAGATCAAATGTTCTGTGCCTCAAAGGACTTTGTCAAGAAGGTGAGGTGGCAGCCAACTCAATGGGAGAAAATATTTAAAAGCCACAAACCCAATAAATGTTTTATATCCTGTATACATAAAGAAATCATACAATTCAACAACAAAAGAACAAACAACCCAATTATAAATGGGCAAAATATATGAATAGACATTTTTCCAAAGAGCAAATACAAACAGCTAAAAAGCACATGATGAGATGTACACTTTCATTAACTATAAGGAAAATGCATATCAAGAGTACAAAGAGGGCGGGCCGCGGTGGCTCAGCGGGCAAAGTGCTTGCCTGCTATGCCGGAGGACCTCGGTTCGATTCCCGGCCCCAGCCCATGTAACAAAAACAAAAAAACAAAATACAATAAAACAAGAAAATGTTTAAAGATGTTTCCCTTTCTTCCTTCCTTCCTTCCTTCTATCCTTCCTTCCTTCTCTCTGTCTTTCCTTAAAAAAAAAAAAAAAAAAAAAAAAAAGAGTACAAAGAGATGTCACCTCACACCTAGAAGAATGGGGGCTATTAAACAAACAGGAAATTACAAATGTTGGAGAGGATGTGGAGATATTACAACACTTATTCACTGCTTGTAGGAATGTATAATGGTACAGCCACTGTGGAAGACAGTTTGGTAGTTCCTCAGAAAACTAAATATTGAGTTGCCCATGACCCAGCAATATCACTTCTTAGTATATAATCAGAAGAACTGAAAGCAGTGACATGAATAGACACAAATGTTCATAAGCAGCATTATGACAATTGCCAAAAGATGGAAACAATTCAAGTTGCCCATCAAGAGACAAGTGGATTAACAAAATGTGGTATATACATATAATGGAATATTATGCAGCAGTAAGACAAAATGACGTCCTGAAGTATATGACAACATTGATGAACCTTGAGAACATAATGCTGAGTGAAATAAGCCAGACACAAAAGGATAGAAATTATATGATTTCATTAATATGACCCTGGTAAAGGTAAACTCAGTGGCTTATAATGTAGAATATGGGGGAATTAGTGATACCCAGAAGCTAGAATTGGGTGAACAGTTACCTAATGAGGTTGAACATCAATATATGGGAATGGATACAACTGAAGGGCAGCTCATTAATGGATTTATAAGTAATATTGCTGTACTGAAGGTAAATATGATTGAAAGAGGTTGTACAGAGCCATGTATCCCACCAATTAACACTACAAATACAAATAAGTTCTTGCACAAACTACTTCACAGGTAGGAATTTTGTACAAGGGATCAATAATAGAGGGGTATAGAGGAAAAACTACTATCACATGCTATGACCTATAGTTAATAGGGAGACATTAACAGTCCCACAGCAATACCAGGGGTAAACAATTGGGGTGGGAGGAGCAAGAGTTAAGGGTAGGTTTTGATTTGCTCTTTGGTGAAGGGTATGTTTATCTATTATTTTTCTCTTTGGATTAATGGAAGTTGTCTAAAATTGGGAGTACTGATCATTGTACAACTAAGTGAGGATACTTTAAGAGATGGATTACTTATTTTGGACATTATCCATAATACCCAATGGATGGAGGTGGCCAGAGGGAACACTGAGAAGCAGAAAGGTGAACTGAACTGTACATACATATGATGGAATATTGTGTGGCGACAGAAAGGAATGAAGTCGTGAGGTATGCAATGAAGTGAATGAACCTTGAGGACATTATGTTGTGCAAAATAAGCCAGAAACAAATGAACAAATATTGTATGGTCTCTTTTAGAAAATACTTTTAAGAAAATTGGGGTCTAGAGTGTAAACTTTTATAAACATTTAGTACGGAGTTGTAAGTGTATTTCTAGATTCTGAGATGCTGTGCTATATGTGGAGAAGCTAGCATTTCCTTGGAACTGTGGGCACCTGGGTGACACCTAAGACTCAGAGCTAGAGTTCTGCAGCTCTGACAGTCAGCACTGCCACATACGATAACAGTTAAAAAAAACTGAAAAAGAGATCAGCTTCAATTAGAGATAAGAACAAAGCAAATCTGGTTGGGATTAAGGTATATCAGAATGCAGGGTAAAGGATGAAACTCACAGAGTTTCACCTACTGTATGAGACCAAAGGTAGAGAGGTTCATTCTGTCTAAAATCTAAATTTTGTGTAACATACAATCTAAATTAACCTGCCTGGATAGCTCATTTAAACAACCCAAACACATGGAGCCCAGAAAGGGAACAAGAGCTTGTAATTCTGTTTAGCTTAATGTAATATCCAGATACCTCCCAGGTTATATTGGGCAGATAATTTAAAAGGATTGGCAATGTCCCTTGAGGGACTGGAGAAAAAACATGGAACTATTAAACTTTCCCATTCTGGAAAATTTCTGACAGTCTCTCAAATATTACAGATTCCCACGAAAATAGGAATAAGCCCTGATCCTGAGGCTTGCTCTTATGAAGTTTATTTCAGTAGTGGAAAAGCTAAGGCTAACTACAATTATGCCTAAAAGAAACTTCCAGAAAACCTCTTTTGTTGCTCAGATGTGGCCTCTCTCTCTCTAAGCCCAATTCTGCAAGGAAAATCATTACCCTCCCCACTATGTGGGACATGACATTCTGGGGTGAACGTCTCCCTGACAACATGGGACATGACTCCCAGGGATGAGCCTGGCCCTGGCACCATGGGATCAACAATGCCTTCCTGACCAAAAGGGGGAAAAGAAACGTAACAAAATAAGGTATTAGTGGCTAAGTGAGTTCAAATAGAGCTGAGTGGCTGTTCTGGAGGCTACTCTAATGCAAGCTTCTGATAGATATTGCTAACTGCCATGGTTTGCCAAACCCCAACCAAGATCACTCCATTAACCCTAAAGAACATCTAGGGTTCTATCTGAGATCCTACAAAAGGTTCATGGATCAAGTTTACTTTCCAGGAACCTACCACCTCCAGATGGGTTCCTAGGCCAAATAAGCCCTGAAACCCAGAGGAGCCAGCCTCTCCAAGAACATAAACTAATTCCATCCTCCGATTATATATTTTCAATATGAAAAATTTAGAATGGGCATAACCCAAACATCTCTAAAGACTGGGAGAAGGATCAAAGGAGAAGTAAGAGTTTTAACAGAGAAGTTAGGATTTAACAAATGTGTATCACTATTGAATCATTATATTGATGCTTCTTTTTCATCTCCAGTGTCTTGGAGCAGTTAGAAGGAAACACCTGAAATTGTGGAACTGTAACCCATTCCAAACTCTGAAATCTGTTTCTATAACTAATTGTTGCAGTGTGCTCTGAGATGTATTGCTTTTTTATATATACGTTTGTGCTGGTTTGAAAGGATGTATGTCCCCTAGAAAAGCCATGTTTTAATCAAAATCCCATTTCATAAAGGCAAAATAATTCCTATTCAATACTATATGTTTGAAACTGTAATCAGATCATCTCCCTGGAGATGTGATTTAATCAAGAGTGGTTGTTAAACTGGATCAGGTGATGACATGTCTCCACCCATTTGGGTGGGTCTTGATTTTAGTTTTTGAAATCCTATAAAAGAGGAAACATTTTGGAGAATGCGAGATTCAGAGATAGCAGAGAAGAATGACATAACCAGGAGAAGCAGAGAGTCCATCAGCCCATGCTTTGGAGATAAAGAAGGAAAACGCCTCCCGGGGAGCTTCATGAAACAGGAAGCCAGGAGAGAAAACTAGCAGATGATGTTGTGCTCACCATGTGCCCTTCCAGATGAGAGAGAAACCCTGAACTTCATTGGCCTTCTTGAACCAAAGTATCTTTTCCTGGATGCCTCTGATTGGACATTTCTATAGACTTATTCTAATTGGGACATTTTCTCGGCTTTAGAACTGTAAACTAGCAACTTATTAAATTCCCCTTTTTAAAAGCTATTTCATTTCTGGTATACTGCATTCCGGCAGCAATATACCAGAACAATGTTATATTTCACAATTTAAAAAAAAACATTAAAATAAAAAAATAAGAAGAGCAACTAATATTTCGAGGGCTCTTCCTATGTACCATGCAATATTCAAAGTGCCTTATTCATAGTAATTGATTTTATCCACACACACATGCAGTGAGGAAATTACTGTTATTTTCCCTATTTTACAGATTTAAGAAGTGAGGCCAAGAGGGTTAACAGGCAGAGCTGAGATTTGAACTCAGGCAGGCCGGCTCCATACCTGTGCTCTTAGCAAAAGCTCTCTCATATGTCCTGCTTATGGGAGTAGGGGCTGTTGTCCTCACGCAATAGCTATAAAGGAGGTCCTGGACACAGATCTATTTCCCACTGTTTCAGCTGGGAGAGGGAAAGAATTCTGGGACATCAGAAGCCACCCATAGGTAAGAGTAACCCCACAGCTACAGCCAGTTTGCCTCAGTCTAGTACAAAAGCTGAAAATCTTATAGAGAATCCAAAACAATTCACAGATTGTGCTGCTCTTTAGAAGAAACTGAGCAGTAATAAATTTTTGACTTGTCCCTTCCAGAGGGATTAATGAGACTCTCTTTGATGCAAATGAAGTTTCTTAGAAATATTAGAAGGAAGACGTTGACTAAACCATGATTTTATGAAACCTGCCAGTGTTTTTTATTTGGCCTACTCGGGTAGTTTGTGCACAGTGGGTGCTTATCAGACACTGTAGGTGACTAGTGCAGGTCAGCTCCCCTGATGTCCTAACAAACCTGCAGGCCAGTACAATATTGCAAATCACCTGTCATTCATGGTCACAAATGGCCAAAACCAACAATGTTAAATTTTTCCAATGTCAAAGTGTAGTATACTAAGGACATTATTTTGACACTGATCTACTTTGAAACTGATTCCATAAGGTCCTATTTACCACTCACAGCCACGATAAATGACACCTGGCTCCTAAATCCTGGACTCACCTACCCAGAAGCCCGTAACTGCTATCTAAAAAGGTCTCCAGCATCTATTCCTGTCCAGGCTCTATTATCCCATAAGCCTCAGGGCCCACCCACCTGAGAGTTTAAGACTCCAAGAGCCCCAAAGAGGCTGAGCAAGCCTTATTTGCTGAAACCTCCTAAAATTAAAACAAACAAACAAAAAAAATCAGAACACTCAGAGACAAGCCACAATAGTTCTGAAAAAAATCTGGTTGGTGATGTCATCTTCAATAAATGAAACTACCAGTGGCGTTTAAGGGCAGGAGGTATCTAGGACCTTTCATAATAAATTTTACACCATATTTAATATTTGCCAGAAGTAAATAAACCCAGCATCTTAACTAGACTTCATCGTTCATCAAAACAAGGTCAGTTCGTTGTTTTTTGTTTTTATACAAGAATATAAGTCTTACCCAGTTAGGATGCTGCTCCAGCCCACCACTTCTCAAAAGCCCCTCTTCCCTAAAGCTGAGCCAAGCTTCTTGAGGCTTCCTTAGCACCCAGTTTTAATTCCTTTCACTGTGCAGACTGTACACAGCATGTGGCCTGTGGTCTGCAGGCCTCACTGGGATGGGTGGAACTTGGAGATGAACTGGGTCTTGCTCATTTTTGTATCCCAGGACTCAGAAGGTAGACACCAAACAACTGCAGAGGAGAGTGGGCAGCCACAGAGGCTGCCAGATACACTGGAAAACGAATGCATACAAGAGCCTTGAGCTTGTGCAAGCTTAAACTCTTGACCAGTTCACAAAGCTCAGACTTAAAAACTACAGGAAATAAGGGAAGGAGAATAATTGGAAATAAGTCATTTGTTTAACTTCAATCAGTTTAAATATCTGTTACAAAGCAGGCTAATTCTGTTTTAAAGTTATGTTAAGGCAGCTTGCAAAAAAACTCTTCTTCACTAGAACTATAACGATCTAGGGTTTAAGCCATTTTTCTAGATTTTGCCCCTTTCCAGCACCTGCCCACCAGTGCAAACTCACAATGCCTGTTCAAATCTGAAATGACTAGTATTAGAATGGTATGCTCTGGACAATTCATGCCCCATGAGCCCCCAGCATTCCCCAGTTCCATCTCCATCCTACCTGTCCCCTCTCACAACCTTCTTCAGGAATTCTAGGGGACATTATTATTAAAAACAAAATTGGCATTAAGTTCTACTTTACTACTTCCACTATTGCTTTTCATATTTTGTACCTGGTACTTGTGTTTCTCAACATAAATAACCTCTTAAGTATTAAAGTAGACGGCACAGAAGAGAGATGCAAATTCATTGGAAGGGAATTATTTTCAAGTCATGATAGTAAGTTACAAAATGGCAAACGTCTTTTAAATAATATTTTCCTTAATGGAATACAACAGAATAATTTCAATATTAAAATATATTTTAATAATTAATTCCAGAATTATGAAATTTCAGAATTATATGAAGTCAATATAAAACCAAAGTGATTTGAGATGCAACTAATTTACAACTTTTAAAAATTAGGAAGGAACTTATTTGTTCATTATTAAATGAATTTTTAAAAACAAATTAATAGTATATGTAAGTTTTTAATTCAAAAGAAATTAAGAACAATCATTTTCTTTTCCAGTAGTGCTGGAATCAACAACAGGGTCTCACTGAAAATGCATTAAGCAAACTCGACTTATTTTTAAATTAGAATTAAAAACAATATACAATAGAATTTTTTTAAAAAAGAAGGGGTTGCTAACAAAAACATTGTTGATCCTTCATCTCAGTTGTTGGGTACAATTTAAAGTTCAAAGTATCATCTGCTTGAGCATATTCTCTAATTCAGACTTCAACTATTTTCTCTATTAGGTTGACAAACCCAATTAATTCCAAGTCTTAAAGTTTTAGTCCAAATTCATGGACAGCCAGGAAATCCTCCTGACTCATGAATTTAGTATTCATCATTTCATTTGGACAGTCTATAGCTTTTAAGATCTGCACTCAGCAGCCTTTTGCTCTTTGGTTTCCTCCAGACTCAGCCTAGTTTCAGCATAGTCCTTGGAACTTTATCATCGCTGGAGCCTGGGCCAGGCAAGCGTCTCTTGGAGGCAGTCAGGACTTCCAGTTAAAACAAAAGTCATATAGGATCACCAATTCAGACTAAAATTAGTTTTCTGCCTAGAGATGTTTGTTTAACTTAAATTTACAGTTTGCATAAAATTTAAACTGAAAGAGCCCTCTATCTGCACTACCACCTCGCCAAAACAAATCATCACCTTAGAGGCAATTATTTGGTTCCAAGGATTTTGTTTGTGGAATGAATATTTCCAAAATTCTATATTACAAGGGACTCAATAATAGAGTGCCTGAATATCCTATGAGTTAGAACTAATGGTGAAAGGCATAAGCTGATACAGAAAATTCAATTTAAAAAAATAGTTGTGAGGTTTACAGAAATGTCTATTAATATAAATTCATTGATTCTGCTAACATTTTGAGTTCCTTTTACATGATATTCAAATACACATTCATAGAATACATAAATTATAAATGAGGGCACTTTAGTCATTTTCTGTTCTGTAACAATACAAAAAGTTCCAGATTTTCATGTTTCTATGAACATACCTACCTTAATGAAAGGAGCTAAGGGTGTATCAATCTCTTCCTTGAATGGAAAAAGACATCAAGAATCTTTCTAAAAAGTAATTACCGCTACTTTTATTTAATTACAAAAATTGACCAATAGGATTGTTAAAACTTTGTGGCTGACTCTCCCTTTATCCAGGGTATGGACAGATAAGTAAACAAAAGCAAGAACAAAAAATAAATAAATAATGGGGAGAGCTTAAGGGGTAAAAAGAAAAAATGTGAGTAGATTGCAATACTAGGGGTCAATGAGAGGGACAGGTAAGAGGTATGGGATTGTATGTTTTCTTTTTCTTTGTATTTCTTCTTCTGGAGTGATGGAAATGTTCTGAAACTAATCATGGGGATAAATACACAACTATGTGATAATATTGTGAGCTACTGATTGTATAGTTTGGATGGACTATATGTGCATGAAGATAGCTCAATAAAAATATTTTCAAAAACAGAACATATCTATCACCCCAAAAGTTTCTTTGTATCCCCTTAAAATCATTCCCTTCCCTCTCTGTTCACTCTTATCACCAGAAATTACTGAACTTTTTTTCTGACACAATAGATATTTTTTGTACTTTCTAGAATTTTAAATAAACGGGCTGAAAGAGATTTAAAAAATCTACCAATGGGGGATAAATGCAAGGGAAAGGAATGAAGCAACAAACAGAGAATAATCAAATAGTGATCCACACTGAGGGCTTAGGTGCCCAAGGAAAAGGTCCAGAACATCTATAAGTTAATTTAAAAATGGATTTTGGATTCAGGTCTTGATAAAGTATCCCAAGAAGTTGAAAATGCACCTCACAACAAAACTCCACATAAATCCTCATGAATTTATATTAATAGTTGATTTATAGTCCATCGTTATGGAGCAAGAAAGAAAACAACACCAACCTAAGACCACTAAATACCACTAAGATTGGTATTTGAACCCACTGGTTTTGTCTGCCTAGCAGACAGGAGAATCAGGCAGTAGGGTTGAAATAAAAAGATAAAATATCATGCCAAGCTGCATGCAAAGCAAGAGTTTTGAGCTTCTCTTGGATGGATGGCTAAAGTCAAATGAAATATCAAGCAAGTCAATGAGATTTTGAACACGGTATTATGGCCAGCTCATCATTAAAAACTTAGAAGGACAGTGCCCTGCAAAGGAAAGGAAATTAAAACCAACACAAGCACATCCTGGAGGAGGATGATTTGCCTGTTAACTGCCAAAGTTTGAAATTGTTTTCTTTTATCCCCATATTTCTACAGAATACTTAAACTTTCTCTAAGGCTAAAATAAATAAATAAATAAATAACTCCCATTACACATTACTTCTCCAAACAAATTGTGGTTTCGGGCAATGTTAATCAACAAAAAGAATTAAACAAGGAGTCTTTAAAATTAGCCATGACCTTATTTATGGCTTCATTACTTTCAAGATTTCATTTGTTGGGCTGTTTATGTCACCTCAGCCTTTAATTTAATTGCTGTATCTCTAACTATATTAGAGTAGCTTAATGAATGGTGATTGCTTGTTTTCACTCACCAAAACTTAACATTTGCGGAATGCATGACACCAAAGAGTCATTTCATTCACCCGTGCTTTAGATGAAGTTAGATTTATAGTTTTAGAAAAGCATGATGTTGAGAACCAACATGGCACATCTGGAGATAAACTGAGACGAGGCTGAAAAGAGAGTGAGGTGAAACGCCAGGCTAAGGAGCTTAGATGTCACTGGGAAGACAACAGGGGGCCACAGGATAATGTAAGCAAGGAAATTACATGGTCAGGTTTCTATTTTAGATAGAGAATTCCAGGTACTGGGTGAAGAAGGGATTTGAGGAAAAGATGACTAGAGGCAGGGAAAGAACTACCATCCATGTGTAACTTAGGAGAGGAAGGATTTCAGATTGTTTTTACAACGTAAAATTAGCAGGCCCTCCATACTGACCAACAGGGTAGGGGGAGGGTGAGAAAGAAGCTTTGGCTTGAGTATGTGAGTTGGCACGAATCTCATTAGCTGAGGTTAGGTCTCTGGTTCGAACAGAGGAGGTGAAGAACGAAAACTGGTAAATTCACTTTTGAATAGGATGGGTATAAGGAGCCAAAGAGATCTAGGAAGTAAACATTCCCACCCGGTGCTTAGCTACCAGAACCTGAGAAGGCCAGGCTATAGTAGACTAGGTCTCAACAACTGGAGTTGAGACCTCAACTAAGGGACTTCAGGAAGATGGTCCACTAGAGTAGCTCGAGATTAGCCCTGCTCCACGGAAAAGTTAGAGAAGGGACAGGAGGGCAACTGAGGCGGTGATTTGGGAGTGAGGCTGACCTGGGAGAGCCTTCTGCACCACACGTGGCAGCCCTGGTTGCAGAGGCCGAGGAACTGAGAGGCAGAAAGCTGGAGCCTGGTACGGAGGTGCTGAGATCGCCGGAGTGCACAGACGGGAGCACGGGATTAGGAAGTAAACCAGGCCACGTTCCTCGGGCACATTACCCTCACCGGTGCAGCCCCATGACCGGCGACTCACCCCACACCCCACGCACCGGAAGCCCATCACCCACTCCCATTCCCCAGGCTCCAGGAAACCCCACCCCACCAGCCCCCAGTGCATGTAGCTGCCCCACCCCCCCACCTCAAATGCAACCCAACCCACCTCTCCTGCACCCCTCCTGAGCACTACCTCCCCCTCTCTGTTCCCTGCAGGCTGTTGCCAGCGCACAAAGGTTGCCGGCACTAACCTCCATACCTAGGATACCCCCGCCCCCTGCCCATAGGCGCAGCCTCACCCTGCCACCCCCCTACCCCCCCCACACCAAATTAAAACACCAAAGGAGACATAGACATTGGAACAACTAATCAAGGATGTTCACACAAGTCTACTTAATAAAATAAGTGGGATAAGCACATGACATAAAGGAAATCAAGAAGACAGCAGAAGAGCACAAAGGGGAATTTGAAAAAATAAACCAAAAAATAGGGGAAATCACAGAGATTAAAGACTCTTGACCAAATAAAAAACATACTAGAGGCATACAACACTAGATTTGAAGAGAGAGAAGAAAGAATAGGTGATATAACTTATGAATGAAGGCTGTGCTGCTAGAAAAAGGAACAGTGTCGTGAGGCATGTGACGATGTGAATGAACATGTGGGACCTTTGGTAAGACAAAAGCCAGAAACAAAAAAAACAACAATGATGAGGTTGCCTTTAGAAAATGCTTCTAAGATAACAGGGGCCTAGATTGTAAGCTTTTAGAGCAGACACATTAAGTCCAGAGTGCTGATGATTATTTCTGGATTTTGAGAGGCTGTTTTATAAATATAGCCTGATATTTAGAGATAAGAATGAAGCCGAACAGGTTGGGGTTAAAGTAACTCAGAACATAGGGATAAGGAAGACAGTGTCTATATTTTTTGACCAAATACATATTTGTCACATACTCTTTGAGACCAATGGAAGAAAGGCTTATTTGATACGGAACTGAAATTTTTTGTAGTACATAATCTAATTCAACCCATCTGTACAGCTCATTTGAACAAATGAAACAGAAAGCACAGAATGAGAAAGAAGTCCTTTAATCCGGAGGTCCTTTAATCCTGTATAGGTTATTGTAATGCCTGGAAACATCTTAGAGTATATTAACCAGATAATCAAAAAGCATTGGCAAAGTCCCCTGAGGGAGGGGAGAAAGACTATGGAACTATTAAACCTTACTATCAGGGAATCCCCTGATATTGCATCAAACTTTAGGGACACCCAAATCAATAGGTCATGACCTCAGTCGTGAGGCTTACTCTTGTGAAGCTTATGTAGGTAGCACAGAAGCTTAGACTACCTGTGGGCATGCCTAAGAGTTACTTCTGGAGGACCTCTGTTGTGGCTCAGATGTGGCCTTAATCTCTCTAAGCCCAACTCTGCAAATGAAGTCATTGCCCTACCCACTATGTGGGACATGACATCCAGGAGTGAAAGTCTCCCTGGCAATGTGGGAGAGGACTCTCAGGGATGAATCCAGATCTGGCATTGTGGGATCAACAATTATATCCTGACCAAACTGGGGAAGAGAAGTGTAACTAATAGAGTATCAGTGGCAGAGAGAGTTCAAATAAAGTTGAGAGGTTACTCTGGAGGTTGTGCTTATACAAGCTTCAGGTAGACCTTGCTACCTATCATAACCTGCCAATCCCCAACAAGGACCATTCCAGCCAATCCTAAAGAACACCTAGGGCAATATATAAGATTCCACAAGGGTTCCAGGCACTAGAGTAACTTTCCAGAAACCTACAACCTCCAGATGGGTCCCTGGTCCAGATAAATTCTGAAACCTAGAGGGCCCAGCCTCTCCAGAATATCAGATAGCTCCATGTCCCTACCCCGTGTTAGTGACAGACCCTTCCAATATCAGAACTTTAGAACTGCCATAGCCCAACAACCCTAATGAGAGGTATGGAAAGATCAAAGGTGATGGTGAAATTATACATAGAAGATAGGAATTAACAAATGAATATGAATGCTGAATCATTAAACGGATATCTTTTAGTCTCCTGTATTTTAGAGCAGCTAGAAGTAAAAATTAAAATTGTGAAATTGTAACCCATGTCATAGTCTAAAATATGTTCTACAACTAATTGTGGTGCTGCGCTTTGAAATTTATAGCTTTTTTCTATATATGCTCTATTTCACCAAAAAAGAAGGAAAAAAAAGTCAATTGTGATGATAAAGTATTTAAGCCCTTGTTCTTGTTTGCTACCTGCCAGAATGCAACACACCAGAGATGGATCGGCTTTCAATAAAAAGGGAATTTATTTAGTTAACATATCACTCTTTAGAGGAAAGGCAGTTAACTTTCGACTGAGGTTCTTTCTTAGGTGGGAAGGCACAGGGCGATCTCTGCTGGCCTTCTCTACAGGCCTCCGGGTTCCAACAACTTTCCCTGGGGTGATTCCTTTCTGCATCTCCAAAGGCCTGGCTGGGCTGAGCTGCGAGTGCTGAGATGAGGTATGCTGAGCTGCTTCAGCTGTGTGACATTGAGTGCTCTCATTTAAGCACCAGCCAATTAAATCAAACATCATTCACTGCAGCAGGCAGCCTCATAGCCAACTGCGGGTGTAATGAGCAACAGATAAGGTTCATGTGCCATTGGCTCATGGCCACAGCAACAGAACTAGGCACGTTCACCTAGCCAAGTTGACATCTGAACCTAACTACCACAGCCCTCTAGCCTCCTATATTCTGGAAAAGCTAGAAGGAAAAATATGAAAGAATTATATGGTAGCCCATGACAAACTCTGGGATCTGTCCTGTACCCACTTTTTGAAGAGTGCTTCGAAAACTATTGCTTTTTTATTTTTTTGCTTTGTGTATATGTTATACTATACTAAATAAAAAAAGTAAAAGAAAAAAAGTCGGAAAACTGAGAGCAGTCAGGAATATTTTTGAATAAAAAATATGAGGATGTTCGGATGGGTTATCCTAGGCCAGGTAAGTCCTGAAACCCAAAGATGCCAGTCTCCAAGAACATCAACCAGTTCCATCCTCTTATCCCGTGGTGTCAACACCCCTTCTCACATGAAAAAAGTCAGAACTGGCATAATCCAAATTCCCTAAAAACTGAGAGAAGGATCAAAAGAGAAGGAGGAGTTATAACAGAAATTAGGATTTAACAAATGAGTAGAACTACTGAATCTTTATATTGATATATCTTTTTAGTCTCCAGTGTCTTGGAGCAGCCAGAAAGAAAAACCTGAAATTTGTAACCTGTATCCAACATTGAAACCTGTTCTGTAACCACATGTTAAAATGCATTTTGAAATTTATTGCCTTTTTTGAATATATGTTAGTTCACAATAAAAATGTTAAATAAAAAAAAAGAAAATATGGAGAACTACAGAGGTTCAATGATATATCTTTGGGAAATCCAAACTTTACGGATAAGTAGAAAGGGACCTCCAAAGACACGGTTAAGGAATAGTCAGAAATGAAAGTTCAACTAGGAGAGAACAATACCACGGAAACCAAGCGAACAGAGAGCTTCAGAAATGCCGTGAGTGATCCAGTGTGAAAAGGATTGACAAGTCCTTAATAGATGAGATTTAGGTCATCGCTACCCTTTGTGAAATCATGGATTAAAAAATGTGTTGCATAGAATGTGCAGTATATCAGTTTTCTGTTGCTGCTGCTGTAACAAATTACCAAAGTCATAGTGGCTTAAGATGATGTGAATTTATCATCTCACAGCCTAGAGATCAGAAGTCTAAAATGGGTCTCACTGGGCTAAAATCAAGGTGTCAGCAGGGCTGCATTCCTCTGTAAGCTCTAGGGGTTAATCTGTTTCCTTTCCCATGTCAGCCTCCAGAGGCTCCCTCCAGTCCTTCTCTCATGGCCCCTTCTATCTTCAAGCCCAGAATAGCTTCTGCCAATATTTCTCCAACTCTCCTGCCTTCCTTCTCCATTTATAAAAACCCTTGTGATTACAATAGGCCCACTTGATAATTCAGGAAAATTTCCCCATCTCAAAGTCCTTAACCTAGTCACATCTACAATGTCCACCTTGCCATTAGGTGACATATTCAGAGGTTATACAGATTAGCATGTAGACATCTTCAGTAAGAGGTGGCATTAATCTGCCTACAACATGAATGAATGAGATGTGAGAAAAGAAGAATCAAATCTAGAATAACCTTTCAAGAAGCTTGAATTAGAAGTGAAGAGTAAAAATAGGGCAGAAAATAACTAAAGAGCAAAAGAGTATTTAAAAAAAAAAAAAGACAGAATGATACAGACTTGCCCACGTTTGGTCTACGTGGAAGTGCTGGTAGAGGGGCAGAGGCTTCAGACAGCGTTGAGAGGCAATAACTGATGGGGCAGGTTCATTGAAGAGTAAGTGTGGGACCAAGAACCCACAGCAATGAGTTGGTCTGGAAGGAGGAGGAGGGGCAGTTCTAAGCAGGCACGGAAAAAAGACGTGGGCTCAGATATAGATGGACTGTAGGTTTGGAGCTGATGTATAATGAAAGATCCGGCTGGTCTCTGTCCCTGGACCTAGGAGATGTCCTCTAAATCTTTGGAGTTCCCCCATGATAGACATGTCTACTGTTATTTATGGTGGGTTGTAGACCACATGCAGGGGAGATGACTCAAGGTGGAAGTGGCCTCCCTGGTATTCTTAGGGTGGGACCTGGCCACTCTAGTAGACCAACCATGGTTTTAGGGGGGTTGAGCCACATCATATCAACTGGCCCTTCAAGAAAAGGGAGGAGGGGAAGGGGCTGAGATTGAATTCAACATATGGTCATTGATTCAGTCAAGCATGCCTATGTAATGACACGCCAATACAAACTCTGGACACCAAAGCTTTTTTGGCTGATGAGATACATTGACGTGCTTAGAAGGTGACACATCCTGACTCCAAAGGGAGTGGACACAGGAACTCCACATGGCAGAACCCTCTGAGACCTCACCCCATATACCTCTTCTTTTGGCTTTTATTTCTGTCTTTTTTAACTATAATAACACTATAATTTTAAGTATAGTACTTAATTTTAGTTCTATGAGTTATTCTAATGAATTATTGAGCCTGAGGGGGGGATGGAAATCCCCCAATTTGTGGTTAGTTGGTCAGAAGTGTGGATGGCTGGGAACACCCACGTAAGTGGCTGATGCCTGAAATGACGGAAGCTTTTTAGGGCCTTTGACCTTGACCTGTGGAGCCCAACTGGATCCAAGTAGGTAGAGTCAGAATTGCATTGTGGTTGGTGTCAGAAGCTGTTTCAGGAGCTGAGGCAAGTTGGAGGAAACAACAAAGTTGGGGACATTTGCCAAGGCGAATGGAGAAGCAGCAAGTCAAGGTGAGAAACAAACAGCCAAAGGTCCTGATGTTGAAGTGCAGATTGGAGCATATTAATTAGCAACGCACCACTTTGCAGAACTCGTATTACGGTGAGATTCACCACCTTTAAGAATTCATGTCTCACATTTCAAGAAAAACAGGGGTAAATAACACTAACCAAAAGGAAGTAAATCAAAGGGCATTTAACTACTTTAAGGGTGTAACAATTTTGTTATATGACCCAACATTTTTTAAAAGAGACATGTTTAATAATTGCCTGTATCTAAGAAAATTAGCTTTGATCTGCATTTGCCAGACTTCTTTTTGTCACAACTGGATTTCAGTTTTAAAGGGGGGAAAAACTAGTTCACGAAGGTCCTTTCTTTTGAAATTGGCATTTTCTCTTTAGTGGTAAAATGCATGCAAAAAGCATATGATTATGGTTTTTATGTTTCCATTAAAGTGTCCTCAGTAAGCTGGGGGAGTCTAGCCTACTATTTTCCTGCTATTTAGATTTGTAGCAGCACAGTACCTATTTTATTTCAATTATATTTGAGGACAAAGCACTCTTGGTGGCAAATGATTGCATAGTGACAGTTAGTAAAAGTCCATTAGAGCTGTCTTTCTCTGTAGTTTAACTACAGATTCTGGTTTCTGAACATAAAAAGATGAATTGCATAGTATCTTCAAGTAAATAAAAAACATCATCGATCAACATGCCATCATTTCTTGGTTAGAATTCAACCATACTAAACTTTCTAAATTGGAATGTTTTAACTGTACATGAAAAGGAACTTTTTGGTAAGTGTCAAGAAACACCTTGTGCCAGTTTGAAAGTATTATGCACCCCAGAAAAGCTATGTCTTAATCCTGATGCAATATTGTGGAAGCAGCCTTTTCTTTCAATCCTGATTCAGTGCTGTAGGCTGGAATATTTTGATTTGATTATCCCCCCAGAGATGTGACACGCCCAATTGTGGATGTGAGTTTTTCTTTATTGTGTGTGTGTGTGTGTGTGCTTTGGGGGGGGGGGGTGGATGAGCTTTTGATTAGCTTGAGATGTAACTCCAGCCATTCCCGGAGGGTCTTGATTAGTTTACTGGAATCCTATAAAAGAGGACACATTTTGGAGAGTATCAGAAATGACAGAAACCCCAGAGCCAATAGAAACTTCACATCAGAGCTGACACAGATGCGGATACATGGAGAACACAAACATGGATGTTTGGAGATACGTGGAGCCCAGCAGAAGTTGCCATGAGATGTTAAGCAAGCCAGAACCCGGAGAGAGTCAAGGGAAGCTAAGAGATGAAAGCCAGTCCTGGAGAAGTAAGGTGAGGAGCCCCGCAGGAACAGAGGCTGAAAGCAATGGAGCCCAGGAGCAAGGGACCAGCAGATGCCAGCCACGTGACTACCCATTAGAGGTGTTCCTGACCCACTGGCCTTTCTTGACTGAAGGTAGCTTCTTATTGGTACCTTAATTTGGACACTTTTACTTCCTTAGAACTGTAAATTTGTAACTCATTAAATTCCCTTTATAAAAGCCATTCCATTTCTGGCATACTGCATTCTGGCAGCTTTCAAACTAATACAAATCTGAATAAAGTTTAGGCACATCATGCCTGCAGGCTGACCTTTTAAATAAAATGATTATTTAATCATGGGTGAACAATGAACATTTATGAATATCACGATAAAGCTTAGTCTAATATAGAAATTATAAATTATTCCACAGTTTCATTCTTAATAGACCTTAATAAACTAACTCACATTAGGGTCCCACTTTATTTTTGCATTAGCCCAAGGGTAGTATTTTTCAAAATGGGGATGGATCACTTGCATTAGAACCAAATGGGGAGCAAGTAAAAAATCTGGATTGCTAATCCACAACTGCATCTACCATATCAGAATATCTATGAGGGTAAGTCAGGAAATTTGCATTTGTGAGTACTCCTCCAGTTTCTCCTTATACATGCTAAAATCTGAAAACCACTGTTCTGGAGTACATTCTCCTAGTCTTGCTGATAAATTTATCTTACTACCAACTTTTAAACTCATGGACAGTAAAAATTCCTGCCTCTTCATTCTCACCAGGCTATAACTTGATGTAAATAGAAATGCCAACATTTTAAACAAGGTATGAGAAACAAGATGTACTGTGATTTACCGAAAATACTTAGGGACCAAGTTATTTAATGAAAAAGTGATATCAGCAGAATTGCATGCCCGCATTTTTATATCCAACTCAAATATAAGGAATATAACCTATCTTTATTCATTTCAGCTTGTTTCCTCGTTTAGCCTTCTGTATCAATGTGGGGACTCTGCTTTCTCAGGAGCAAAAGCTTGTTTTCTAAATAACAGCAGCAAAAGCAAATGCTTAAGTGGTGTTTACTAAGTGCTATGATTTGTATTTATTAACAGATTTAATTCTCCCCAAACCTAATGAGGTAGTTACTTACTAATGAGGTGAGTATTATTATATCCCCATTTTACAGATGAGGAAAATGAAACACAGAGTTTACACTTCTGATAGAACAGCCCAGTATCAGACTCAGGCAACCTGGCTCCATTGTTTCTCTCTTATCCATTACACTCAACTGCCTCCTACATTATATCAGGATTGTGTTTAGGGTTAGGAGCTGTGCTGGTTTGAAAGGATGTATGTCCCCTAGAAAAGCCATGTTTTAATCTAAATACTGTATGTTTGAAACTGTAATCAGATCATCTCCCTGGAGATGTGATTTAATCAAAAGTGGTTGTTAAACTGGATTAGGTGACAACATGTCTCCACCCATTTGGGTGGGTCTTGATAAGTTTCTGAAGTCCTATAAAAGAGGAAACATTTTGGAGAATGAGAGAGATTCGGAGAGAGCAGAGGATGCTGTAGCACCATGAAGCAGAGTCCTCCAGCCAGCAACCTTTGGAGATAAAGAAGGAAAATGCCTCCCAGGAAGCTTCATGAAACCGGAAGCCAGGAAAGAAAGTTAGCAGATGACACCATGTTCACCATGTGCCCTACCAGATGAGAAAGAAACCATGAACTTCATCGGTCTTCTTGAACCAAGGTTCCCTGGATACTTTCGGTTGGACATTTCTATAGACTTGTTGTAATTGGGACATTTTCTCGGCCTTAGAACTGTAACCTAGCAACTTATTAAATTCCCCTTTTTAAATGTCATTCTGTTCTGGTATATTGCATTCTGGCAGCTAGCAAACTAGAACAGGAACTATAGGGGAAGAGTCAGGTATCAAAGAGTGAAGGATATAAGCATCCAACATCTGACTGATCACATTTCTTAAAAAAAGACTTACCAAAATGAAAAGCTGAAGAACTAACTGGGCAACCCTGGAGAGTTGTGCCTGTTATTTAAATTCACAGAATACTGTAGAAATGATATGATGAGGGGATAGTTCTCCAATATGCAGACTGTCTTTATCCAAAGAAGGTGAATCCTTTCAGGTTCTTCCATGTGTAATTCATTATACTTGGAATGTTTATTTTGACTATTTGAAGCAGATACCTGGCAGAGGGTGCTTTATAAGCAAGGGGCTAACTTTTCACAAATAACAAGGTGTCCAGAATAGACTGGTATAGTCTTCAAGAGACAAGGCTACTTTCTTCTTACTTTTCTTTTATCCTCAGAGTTAAACCCAAAGTAAGGACAGCCCTACCTTGGAGCACTGTGTCCAGGTTCCAGGGAGGGAAAAGGGAGAATGGCAAAGGGCAAAAGCTAAAATTGCCTCTTTTAAAGCAGAAAAAAGCCAGTTTTGCAGAAAGACTCATCCAATAGATCCACTACTAGTTCACTACTTAAAACTATTCTCATGGTCATCTCATACTACAAGAGAGCCTAGGAAATAGAAATTATTAGCTGGATATATTGCAGCCTGTACAAAATGGGGATTCTATTGTAAGGGAGAAAGGATACTGGCTACACAACTAGTAATGTCTTCCACAGTGGGGAAGAAAGACAGAAACACACATACCATTGACTTGGACTCTAATATATTATGGCCAGTTGAAGATGCAGCAATCAAAGAGGAAACTTACTCTTGCCCAAAAATTTTCAGCTACAAATCATTTTCATTTGCTGAATTTTCTAATGAGGATTTTAAAATATTTTGAGGTCCTCTTTACACGTAGTATAAAGACTAAGTACACTAACAATTTCTGTGAGGTTATGCTTTGTTATTCACAGGAAGCTATGGTCTGTTCCTGTTATAAAACAGGAAGCTATGGTCTGCTTCTCTTTAGCATCAATCCAACATGAAAACATCAAAATGTTACCAAGGTTATTAATAAATAGTAGTAACAATGGTAGTTTGACCAAAGGATACATCAGATAGGTTCATTTGCCAATCAAATCAAATAGGCATGGAAATATTTCTAGACATAGGATGCTGCTATCTGTGCTTAGGTCTGAAAGGATTTATGTACCCTAGAAAAGACATGCTTTGAACCTGATCAATCTTGAGGGAGCATTGGTTTCTTCTAATCCCTATTCAGCACTATAGGTTGGAAACTTGATTAGGTTATCTCTACAGAGATGTGACTCAATCAACTGTAGATATTAAACTTGATTACATGGAGGTGTGTCTCCACCCATTCTACATGGCTCTTGATTCATTTACTGCAAACCTATAAAAGAGGAGACATTTTGGAGAGAGTCCCTTCTGAGAATAAGGAGAGAGCCACAGAACTATGACAGAAAGACAAGAAAACCACAGAGTCTACCAACCAGTGACCTTTGGAGATGAAGAAGCAACATGCCTCCCATGGAGCTTCATGAAGCAAGAGGCCTGGAGAGAAAGCTAGCAGATGCTGCCATGTTCACCAGGTGCCCTTCCAGCTGAGAGAGAAACACTGAACATCATAGGCCTTCTTGAACCAAGGTATCTTTCCCTGGATGCCTTAGATTGGACATTTCTATAGACGTGTTTTAATTTGGACAATTTCATAGCCTTAGAACTGTAAACTAGCAACTTATTAAATTCTCTCTTTTAAAAACCATTCTGTTTCTGTTATATTGCATTCTCGCAGCTAGCTGAACAGAACAGATTTTCATACCAGGAGTGGGGTGCTGCTGTGGTTTGCAAATGCCAGACATGTTGGAACGGCTTTTTAAATGGATAAGGGGAAGATTTTGGAGAGTTTTGAGGATATTGATAAAGAAAGCCAAAATGTTTGGAGAGACTGTTGGTAGAAATGTGGACTCTAAAGATACCTCTGACGAAGTTCTAGACAGAGATGAGGCATGTGTAATTGCAAACTGGAAGGAAAGTGACCCTTGTTTTAAAATGGCAGATAATCTGGCAAAATTGACTAGTGGCTTTGGCTGCAAGGCAGCTTTTAAAAGCCATGAACTTAGATATTTAGCAGAGGAGATTTCCTAATTAAATGTGGAAAGTGCAGCTTGGTTTCTCCTCATAGCTTATAGTGAACTGAGACAGGAAAGAGATAAGCTGAGAACTGAACTTTTTGGTACAAAGAAAGCAGAAATTGATGCTCTGGAAAACACTGGGCTTCCAGGAAGGGAGATACCAGAGAATAGTGCTCCATGTGAGGATTTGGCCAGATGTGGAACCAGGTCAGCCATTTCAGAGAAAGACAGGATTGGAAATGGAGTTATCCAGGAAGGATTTGTGGAACCTCTTTATATTTGATGGGCACAATCCAAGGCTACTGCATAGAAATCAATGAGAATGCTACAGGATCTGTATAAAGAGAACCACTGACAGTAGGGTCTGAGAGGGACAGAAAAGGGACACATTGGAGGAAAAATAACTTCAGAGTCAAACATGAGGAGTCTGGGATCTGAAGTCAAAAAGTCTTGGGCTAGGAGAGCAGACCCACCCAAGCACTAGGAGAGGGTGAGTTTGCCCTGAAGGCAGAGGATGAGTCTTCTACTTTGTCGCAGTGGAAGAGTGGTGCTGCCTCAGGCTTTGGAGAGGGGGCAGTACACTCCTTGGCGATTGGGGAGAGCCTGCCTGCTACCACATGGAAGGGTTGAACATGTGCCTTGGAGGTGACAGAAAGCCTGGATGTGACCCCAATGCTTGGAGCCAAGAAAAAGGTGGTCTCTCCAATGCCTCCCCCCCCCCCCGCCACTGCATTTGGAGAGAGGCAGGCCATGGCATAGGCCCTTGGAAAGGGTGGGACTGCTCTGTTCTAAAGCCCCAAAGATAAATGGCTCTCGAACTTTGAAAGCTAATGGACTTGGCTCTGCAGGTTTTCGAAACTGCTTGGATCTGGTGATCCCTGTGTTCCTTCCTCCCTATGGAAATGGGTATATGTATCCTATGACTGTTCCTCCTTTGGATGTCGGCAGCAAATAACTTGTTCTTCAGTTTTTACAGGTCCAGAGCCAGAGAGAGCTTTGCTTTAGGACAGAACATACCTGTAACTGACTTTGTACTGATTTTAACCTTGTATTGTATTTGTATTGTTATTGAAATGGTTTAATGGTTTCTGATATTGTGATGGAATGAATGTATTTTGTATATGAGAAAAAACAAGTCTTTTTAGGGTCCAAAGGGTGGAATGTGAAGGTTTGAAAAGATTTATGTACTCTAGAAAAGCTATGTTTTGATTCTAATCAATCTTATGGGAGCAATGGTTTCTTCTAATCCCTATTCAGTATTATAGGTTGGAAACTTAATTAGACTAGCTCCACAGAGATGTGACTCAATCAATTGTGGGATTAAATTTGATTAGATGGAGGCATGTCTCAACCCATTCTATGTGGCTCTTGATTCATTTACTAGAAACCTATAAAAGAGGAGACATTTTGGAGAGAGTCCCTTCGAGAATGAGGAGAGAGCTGCAGAACTACAACAGAAGGACAAGAGAACCACTCCGAGTACACCAGCCAGCGATCTTTGGAGATGAAGAAGGAAAGTGCCTCCGGGGAGCTTCATGAAGCAAGAGGCCTGGAGAGAAAGCTAGCAGATGCTGCCATGTTCACCCCATAACCTTCTAGCTGAGAGAGAAACGTTGAATGTCATATACCTTCTTGAACCAAGTATCTTTCCCTGGATGCCTTAGAGTAGACATTTCTATACACGTGTTTTAATTCAGACAATTTCATAGCCTTAGAACTGTAAATTAGCAACTTATTAAATTCCTCTTTTAAAAGCCATTGCATTTCTGGTATATTGCATTCCAGCAGGAGCAAACTAGAACGCTATCCTATAGAAAGCATTTTATAAATAATATGTGAAAATTGAGAAAGTTTCCCTTTTTGACATCAAATTCACAGCATTTAATAAATAATTGCTGGCTGTTTCCATGTGGGACTACTAGATTCATACTGCTGACTATAAAATCAATCAAAATGATGAAGCAAATAAATTCAGAATACTGTTTTCTTTCAATGAAAATTCCAGAACAGATCAGAGGCTGCACGTCTGTCTCTCAACTGACTGTTCACTCCCATAAAATCCAAAAAGTTGAATAATAAAATTCATTGGACACAAATTCCAAATGTTGGTGGAATTTAATTCATTTATAGGAGCTTCCTTGTTGTGGATAGTTCTCAAAAATACCCTTGGAGGAGTTGCAAATTTGGGTTTTCATTTGAACCACAGTCTTTTAAAAAAGCTATTATAAGCATATTCTGAATCCCATCCTACAGATGAGTGATTTCATTGTCTAAATCTAAGTTTATGGAGGCAAGAAGCAGTGCTACTTTCACTGTCTTAAGCAAATCAAAATAGAAATGGATTGGTCCTCAAGCATAAATGATGCATCTATCTGTACCATATGTAGGTCAAATGTCACTCAAAAAGGGCATGCAAAAAATTAGCAGCAAAAATCTAAAAGAGAAAGAGTGGGAACATCGAGTTAGTAGTTGGCTTGTGAGGGGAAGCAAATAAACTCAAATGAACCTGCAATGTAGTTGCCACCATCATATCCATGATTTGTGCAAGAGTTTAGATTTAGAAAAACATTATTGGTGACATTAAATTAATGCTGTTCGTTTGAATGTAATAGTTTTGCCGTTTTGTTTGTATTTAATTTGTAAAGATGTTTGGTTTTATGGTTGCATAATGGCTATAAACAGAAGGAGTCTAGCCCTATTTTATTTTTATACATATTTAAATAACATTATAATCAAAACAATTTAATTCAATACTGCAGTACCAAGAGATTGTCTTTCCTCTGGGGGGAAAAAATGTCTCTACACTACTCAAGACTTGGAAACACTTCTCTGTAGCTCTGACGGGAAAAGACAATGGAGGTAGTACCATTACTTCCAAGCCAAATTCACTTTTTACTGTACGTAGGTGAAAGAGTACTTTAAACATGCAATAATCCTCACACTTCGGATTGGTAACACTAGTCATTGTTGAATGGACAGCTTATTCTCTGCAAAAACAGTATATACAAAAATTAAACTTTATTTTCTTATATGTTTCTTGAGTTGGAAGTACTTTAGAAATCCTCTAGTCCAACCACCTCCTGGGAATGCAAATGCATAAAACAGTAAAATTAGAGCCCTCTAGGCTGGGCTTGGGTAAGACTGAGAATATGTGGAATAAAAGGTGTGATGTGATTTTGAGTTGTTTATTGCTTGATGGGACTCATCCCCATAACAAAGGCCCCTCTGGATGTGGGGATTTGTGATAGAAATGGGCTAGGAGTCTGAGCTCTACTTCAGGTCCATGTTACAGAACACACCCGAGCCCAGGAGTAGAGGGGGCTGTGGACACATGAAGCCTGTTTGAAAAGATGCAGAAATCTCCAGAAGAGATTTAGACTCTTGTAGGAACTGAAACTGGGGTTTAAAGCAACCATTTCTGGATCTCAACAGCTGGGGAGGGCCTCCTGACTCCTGTCTCTGATGTCAGTGAAACCTCAGGGTTACGTGGATAATTTCTACAAAGCACACCCACTGGTTTTTAGAATTTCAGACTAGATGTAGACAGTGCTAAAAACAATGAATGTTTGTCTCAATGATCAATAATGCATTAACTGATTTTTTTTTTTTTTGCTCAGTCTCTCTACAGATTACCCAACAGGCAAGGGCAGTGTTCAGGTATCTCCTATCATGATCTTCAATGCTACTGCACTGACCACAAGCAGCTTTCACAAGTACAGCAAAATCCAAGACAGAAGCGTTTTAAGAAAATGTCAGGATCACTGATAATAACTTTATTCTTTGACTTCTGCAACATCTGTGTTAGTTAATAAGCACTGTGAACCTTCTAGGTGATTAGACCAAAGGGCTCTAAATAAGGAAGCCTCTTGTGTTACCTTTTTACTTACTCATTACAATCCACATTAAATACACTCCCATAAAAAATAAAAATAAAAAATAAAAACAGAACTCCCAACCAAAACTAAACAGAGAGGAGAGAATGAATATCTACCTAGAGTTTTACCTTAAGATCTGCTGCTCCATTTGCTACTCTTTGTAATGCTTCCTTCTGGGTTTGCCTGAAGGTTACCTGTTTGCATTTGCAAACGTCTAGTAAAAATTGCTGGAAGTAGCTAAAATATAGTTGGCACGTAAAATGTAGTGGTCAAATAACACGTGGATGCAATAAATGAAATCATTTTAGTATAACTCTAGTTTTGCAAGTGTTTTCAATGTATAGTCTCCAGGAACTGGCAGCATCAGCATCAAACCTGGGAACTTGTTACAAATGCAAATTTTTCAGATTCCACCCCAGACCCACTGAACCAAAAATTCTGGGGGAGGGTCAGATGATCTGCATTTCAAAGAGCCCTCCAATGATTTCGATGCACACTAAAATTTGAGAAACAGTATTTTAAATGAAACCCGCAATTTTTATTTAATTTTAATTTTCATTTGAAGCCCAGTTCCCACAGGGAGCAGTGATTAGGAATCGTGTAAGAAGTGATGGGATTAATGTATTGTTCATGGAAATAACATCCATATGTTTGAAATAAATAATATATTGCTTTCTTTGTGAATCTAATTCTATTTGGTGTATGTAATATGTAAATGGAGGTTGGGAAAAGAGATCAGTTCTTAACTTGATTCAGTTAAAATTTGAAAGAAAAATATAGCCATTAATATATAGTCCACATTGCAGTTCTTTGTTCTGTGCACATAGTTCAGACTTGTCCTTTGCAGCTGTTAGTGTACAATTTGAAAACTGGCTATACTACACATCTCATTTACTAATTCTTTCATAAAACTATGCCACCAGAAAAAGAAATCCAGTGCTTCTAAATCATAATCCGAACAAAGCATGTCATTCCCCATCTATTTAATCACCACATCTAGACACTCTCCTAGTCTCCTAGCAATAAGAGGAAATACTACTTAAGTGAAACAGCCATAATTTCAGGTTTGCTTTTTATTTGAATTATAAACTAAAGGTTGATTCTCTGATCTAAAACCATTTTAAGAACAAGATGAAATATGCTGGCATCATTAGGAAAGCTATCAAAACATCTGCTGTGCCTTCCATTAGGCTTCCAGTTGTGGAAATGCGATACTTTTAGATACAACGGTTCTTTAAAGGCCATTAATAAAAGTCAGTTCAGGTTTGAGGATTGATGAAGAATTGACTCCCCTGTCAAAAACAGATACAAAAGTTGATTTGGAAGCAATTCCCTGATTGTTCGCGGAGCCTACCTGTCTGCAGGTGAAGGTTTGGAATTCCGTGGCTTCTTTACTTGAGCATACAAGGCATCCATCATCTGTCCCTCCCGTGGGCTCTGGGGCCTGGTGTTGAGTGGCACGGAGCCTTCATACGAAGAAAGGCCCCCAAACATCAACTCATCTTCACAGCCAAACGTCCGATGAAAATCTTGGATTTCAGCGTAGTCACGCTCTCGAGCTTGTCGCTCTCGAAATTCGCGAGTTTTGGCTTGAATCCTGCAAAATTAGAACAGAGCTGAAATGAGAGATTTGCCCTTTTCCTAAGAAATTGCACTTAGAAACACATATCAAAACATGTTGTAAAATACATTTTATTTTACAAAGCTATAGGATGATCAGTAATATGAATGCTCACTTCTACGTGTTTTTCCTAAGTTGTTAAGGTGATGTCACATGCCCATTTCAGAGAGCTTTTGTTCATTTCAGTAAGATGTAGTCATAAATTAAATCTTACATCTAAAATTTCACTTATTAACTAGCTTTAATAAGTCACTAGGAGTAGATCACTTTAGGCATCCACTAGGATTTTACTCATAAAGATTTTTTAAGGCAAGAAGTGATTTTTAAATAGTTACATAGATGCATATGTATTATATATGTATGTATGCATGTATATGTGTATATAATTTATGTCTGACTCATAAGTTAGCCATAAGTGTTGAAAATGCTTTGAAACTTAAACATGAGTCCACACCATAACTCTTCAGTAAGAACAAGAAGTCATAGCTCCAATCAAATTCTGAAATAAAGCTTCCCTGCATTACAAATAAGAAATAGACATTAGATAATCACTTTTACCAAAAATATATCTTAATGGTTTAAGTAGACTTTATTAAACTACTTTGGTACAAAGTCCTTTTTGGTTTAGAATATATTATAATAATTTATACCTTAAATCAAGCTAAGTCTCTAAAATCAATTAAATTAAATTGATTAATTAACCAATTAAAAAAATTCAATAGAATTTTTATGTTTTTTGATGGAAATAATAGTTTTCATTATATACTTTCAAATTTAAACAATTACTTGGGAGTAGAGAAGTCTGAGATTTATATTCAGGAATATCTTCCTAATACACTGATGAAGTGATATCTAACTGAGTTTAATATTTTACTGCAAAGTTATTTACTTTTTTCATATTTGAAGTAGACCTCTGATAACATAAATGATATACTGACTTAAATATAGATTTAAAAGAACCCAGAGGTTGTACCAAAACTAGACCAAGGCAGTACAAAAAGAATACCATAGACTAACATCCCTCATGAACATAGAGGCAAAAATCCTTAACAAAATATTACCAAGTGGAATTTAGCAATATATAAAAAGAATTATCCATCATGACTAGATGGTGTTTATTCCAGAAATGTAAAGCTAGATCAATATTCAAGAATTAATCAATGTAATTTATTATATTAACTGGCTAAAGAAGAAAAATCACAATCATATTGACCAATGCAGAAAAAGCATTTAACAAAATTCAACTACACCTATTCATGACTAAAACTCTAAGAAAACAAGGAGTAGACTGGAACTTCCTCAGCTTAACAGAGAACATTTACCAAAAAATGTACAGTTAATGTCATACATAATGAAGAAGGACTGAATGCTTTGCCCTAAGATTAGGAACAAGGATGAGATGTCTGCTCTTACCTCTGTTATTTAGCATGGTATTGGAAGCACTATCCAGTACAGTAGGTTAGAAAAGGAAATAAAAGACATGCAGAAGAAGGTAAGAACAAAACTGTCCCTATTTACAGCTGACCTCAGGGTCAGCATAGAAAATCCCAAAGAATCGACAATGGACTTCAAGAACTAGTAAACTAATCCAGCAAGTTTGCAGGATACAAGATCAAATTACAGAAATCAATTATATTTCTATATTTTGGCAATGAGCATGTAGGAACTAAAATTAAAAGTACAATTCCATTTAAAATTGTTAAAACATGAAACAGTTGCAAATTTAACAAAAGACGTGAAGGACTTAAAAACTGAAATCTACAAAAGGCTGATGAAAGAAATTAAAGATATAAGTAAGTGGATATGTACAGTATTCATGGATGGAAAGATTCAATGAATAATGAAGTCAGTTCTCCCCAAATTGATATACAGTTTTGATGCAATTTCTATTAAAATCCCAGTAAGATTTTTGTAGATACAGACATTATTTTAAAACTGATATAAAAAGGCAAAATAAATTTATTGCTTTTCTGTATTTGCGTTATTTTTCACACAAAAAAAGAAAGAAAAAAAGTCGATTGTGGTGATTAAAAACATATATATATTTAAGCCCTCTAACCTCCTATATTCTGGAGCAGCTAGAAGGAAAAATCTGAGCAGATCATATGGTAGCCCATGACAAACTCTGGGATCTGTCCTGTAATTACTTGTTGAACAGTGCTTTGAAAACTGTTGCTTTCTCATATGGAATAAAAATAAATAATAGGGGGAACAAATGTTAAAATAAATTTAGCAGATTGACATGCTAGTGATCAAGGAAAGGGAGGGGTAAGCGGTATGGTATGTATGAATTTTTTTCTGTTGTCTTTTTATTTCTTTTTCTGAATTGATGCAAATGTTCTAAGAAATGATCATGATGATGATATGCAACTATGTGATGATATTGTGGATTACTGGTTATATATGTAGAACGGAATGATCATATGTTAAGGATGTTTGGGTTTGTTTGTTGTTATATTTTTTAAAAATTAAAAAATTAAAAACAAACAAACATAGAACTGTACAGTAGGTATATTAGGTACCTTTTCGGTCCAGAGCTTACATTAGGACTCTAGTTAATAATATAATTATGACAATGTTGCTTCATCAATTGTAACAAAAGTACCACACTAACAAAAACTGTTAATAATAGAGTGGGGCATATGGGAATTCTGCATGTTTTTTTTCTGTAAACCTCCAACTGCTCTAAAAATAAAGCAAAAAATATATATATTGCCTTTTTATTTCTTTGCTTTGTATATATGTTATAACTATACAATTAAAAAGTTAAGGGCAGGCAACTGTGGTGCAGTGGCAGGGTTCTCGCCTACCATGCCAGAGACCTGGGTTTGTTTCCCAGTGCCTTCCCCCCCACACACACACAAAAAGTTAAAAAAAAAAAAAAAAAGGCAACAGAATTAGAAATGCTAAAACAATTTAAACCAACTGTGAAAAAGAACAACGGAAGAAGGAAGATTGCAAGACTTATTATACAGCTGTATTAATTAACACTGTAGTATTTTCAGAAGGACTGACACACAAATCAATGAACAGAATAAAAAACCCAGAAATAGCCCACAAGTATGGCCAAGTGATTGTGGATCACAGATTTAAATGTAAAACTACTAAACTTGATAAGAAAATCGTCAGGACCAAGGGCTTGGTGATGACTTTAGATAAAACACCAAAGCATGAGCCATAAAAGAAAAAAAGGCACAAATTATATGTCATCAAAACTTAAAACTTTTGCTTTGTTAAGATAAAAAGAACAGCTATAGACTGGGAGAAAATATTTGCAAACCACATATCTGACAAACAGACTCATAGCCTGAATATATAAAGAATTCTCAAAATTTAACCATGATAGAAACAAACATCCAATTAGAAAATGGGCAAAAGACAAGAGATTTCACAGAAAAGGAATATTATTAGCTATTAGGGAATGCAAGTTAAAACCATAAAGAACTATCATTACACACCTATTAGATCAACTAAGATAAAAAATAGTGACAATACCAAACGCTAGTAAATATGCAGAGAGACTTGGTCTCTCATACTTTGGTGATGGGGATATAAAATGGCACAGCCATTCTAGAAAATCATCCAGCAATTGCTTAAAACACACACACACAAACCTAGACATACACCTAACATAATGCCCAGAAATCCCATCCTTGGCATTTTATCTCAAAGAAATGAAAACATTTATCCTCCCAAAAACCTGTACACAACTGTTGATAGAAGTTTTATTAATAATACTCAAAATCTGAAAAAAAATCAAATATCTTGCAATCATAGGTGAATGGTTATTAAACAAACTGTAGTCCATATATACCATGGAATACTATTCAACAATAAAAATTCGTGAACTCCTGATACATACTGTGACTTGAATGGCTCTCAAGGGCATTACGATATCTTAAAAAACAAATATCAAAAGATTACATTCTGCATGGCTTCATTTACATACTGTTCTCTAAGAGACAAAATTACCGAGATGGAGAACAGATTAGTGGTTGCCCTGGGTGAGATATAGGAGGGGTAGAGAGGTGGGTGGGAGGTGAAGGGGGAGAAAGAGGAAGGTCTTTGTGATGAAGGAACAGTTCTGCTTCTTGCCCACAGCGGGTGATTGACACATGCGGTAAAATGACATAGAACGATGCACACATGTAGAGCCAACACCACAGCCCTGGGTTTTATCTCATAGGATGGCTACTCAAGGTGCAGTCATTGGGGAAAACAGAACAAAGGGTGCACAGTACCTCTCTGTATTATCTTTGCAACTTCCTGTGAATCTATATTTTATCTCAAAATAAAAAGTTTTAAAAAAAGCTGGAAAATTGTCACATGGCATTGCAAGCAAAATCTGCATTTTTCTCCCTTGTTTCTTTCTTAGTCTAGCTTATCATGATCACTCCCGTCTTATTTTCTAAACCTGGGACCTTGGCGTCAAATTTCTCTAATTTCTCAAATTACCTCTCAGTGGTAAAGTGAAAAGACTTAATTCACCTGACTCAGTGTTTCTCAACAGGGGTCCAGTGACATTTGAGAAGGGACAGTTTGTTGTACCCGATCTCTGGCTCCAGCCATAAATCATCAAGCAGCATCTTCAGTCATGGCACCACTCAAACATGCTTTACATATTTCCAAACATTCCCTAGAAGATCTGATTCCTGAGTTGGGAACCAATGACTTTCCCAGCTCATAAGAAATTACTGGAAATTTGGACATTTTTATCAGGAGATTTCTAGATTCTAATAGGTCTGTCTTACAGACAAAATACCCATAAGAGAAACTGTAACTCAAATTCTAATGTCAAATTTAGTTAAAATTACACTAGAGTTCTTTATACTCCATTTATCCATTTAGAAGCCATTATGACAGTCAAGGATGCTATAAAAGTTGATTACCACTAAATACTGGATATCTGTGATGAAAAGTTCATGCAGTTTGAGAAGTAATTTTAATCTTTGCATCATACTGTCTTTTTGACTCTGTGTTCAGCCAGATAAACTGCCAGATAGAGGGAAATGAGTTCTTTCTTCAGCTCGGTGAGACATTAATTTGAAGCTCAATTACAATCACTTATCTGACAACCCACTCTACTACTACAATTGGTAACCACCAGATAATCACCTTATCATAGGTACTATCCAGGGTGAATGGGCATTCATTTAAGTTTTGATGTTTGGGAATGTAAAGAAATCTAGAGGGATGCGCTAACAAAAAAAATAAAGCAAAGTTCTGAATTTGGAGAACCTCCTGATTTTAAAAGGGAGTGACTTAGACCGGGTTAGACATAACTGAACTCTATGGTATATGAACGTCAATTCACGAAAAGTGGAGATCGTGTTCTGTTATAAAGTGTGCCCTTGTTAGGAAAGGAAGCCGTCAGAAAAGAGAATGTGGACTTTCAAGGGAAGTGGGAGTTAAATCTCCCACCACTTTTTTGTACGTATGTTTCACTATATCAGTAATGGGACCTAGATTTGAAGTCTCTTTGGTTTCTAATTACACTGAAAAAAATATTCCTTGGGGGTACATTTCTAACAAGTCAGTTTCTCAAAAGAAATGCTCAGCAGCATGGGGCAACATCCATAAAATCCAGCTCTTGATTCTTTTCTTTTACCCAAATTTGTACACTCACCACTAATCCTTAAATACAGAAAACACAGTCAAATCTCTAGTGGTCCTAAACACATAGATTTTCTCTCTCAGCATCAATAATATAAGAAATTATATTTGTATTGCTGACCTTGTAGTCACCATTGTATTTTATCCTAAGAGTTATGAAAGTGGTTTGCATCATTCTTTTCCACTCTGGTGTCCCACACTTGTGATGAAAACATTAGACTAAAACTATACTATAAAAACAATCACAAAAGTAGCACTACTATTGCAAAAGATGAACAAACCTGATTACTAACATGAACTAAAGTGCATTTTAAAGTTCCTTCCAGATATTCATGCAGAGGCTTTCTACACAAATAACCCTGAAGAGTAGACTGTAAACAACAGGAATACACTGTGGTTTTCATTAATTTTAGAAACAATTCAGGGGCAAAATAAACAAAAATTACAACTGCTTTTCTTTAATATATTCTTTCACACGTGAATATCTTGCTTATTATAAAATGATAAAAGGTACTCTGCAATATCACCAAAAGGTTATATTTACATAGCGTACGCTTTTATCCTTTATGGAGGAACTTAATCAGAAAAGAAATATTTGGCTCAGGGGAGAAAACATTTTTGGTTTTCTAATAAAAATAGTAGGGTTTCTTATGGAAATTAAAAAAAAAAATAGTATCTTGCAGTTAAGCCCTTAATGATTCCAGATGGTCAACACTATAAAAAGACACCCCTCTATTCTTTTATTGTGACCCTGAGGTCACAAATTATCTCTAGGATGTTAGATTCATTCAATTTTCTGAACAGTCAGGTTGTTGTTAAACATTATCCATCCCACTTATCTCGCTGGGGCCAAACCTCAGCAATGGCAGAAGTTAACTGATTAGCCCAAAACCTAGCAAAAGAAAAAAATGTCTATTTTCTTAACTATTTTGGTATGTTCTTCCTAGCTATATCCAAGAGCATTATTCTGAGGCTTAAATCATGGCAGGCAGCTGTACCGACTACCATCGATGGATGGCATCATCAGGTACTATTTCCCTGTGCTTGAAATACATTAAAAAAAAAAAAAAAGAAAAAGGAAACAGGACCAATTGGAACTTTTTAGCAAGGCTTAATAAAAAAAAGTTAGTAGAAAATTTATTATTTCAATGCATCATATTCCAACATAAATATTCACACCCTTTTTTTGTAAAAAAAAAAATGCTTTTCCATTATGATAATGAAATTGCCTTGAACCTGCATAGAAAATAATACACAAAATAATGCAATATACTAAATAAAGTAATAAGGTTAATTTCTTTCCTGCTGTCACTAAATTCATGCTAACAGTCTCTCTTCAGCTTGACATCAATTAATGATTTTAATTCCAGACTCTTGTCACAGTGTTCACCACCCTTTTCTCTAATTAAAATGGATGATGCATTTTGAAGAGAAAACACGCAAGACTTCTGTTCTTGTAACATTTCTATTCATTAGGATTTTTGCTTTTACAATAAATGCCTTTTAGCACTAATTGCAGCAGAGTAAGATGAAAAGGATTTTTCTATGACTACCAGGTATGGTCTCTATATACTCACAAAAGATACACAGCCTTAGGTCCACCACTGAATGGCAACTCATTGGGATGGAAAATTCAACAGTGTACTTCAATGACGCGATTATTTACAATATACCTCTACCTCCAATGCTACAGAGATTCAGTACATGAAAACAGCCACGGTGCATTTTTTTTAAGGCTCCAAGAAAAAGAAATTGACCTTTAATGAACTGAATAAGGAATGCTCTGACTTCTACAGAAGATATAATATAGTAGTACTAATTGAGGAGAAAAAAAAAGTCAAAATAAATTTCAGTTGGCTACATGGTAAATAGTTCTTAACTATCTTCAAAACATTGCTTAAGATCTTGCAATCAATTCTCCTGGAAAACGTTTTACTCCCCCCCTACCCCCACAACCCACAACTTACTGCCTTGCCTTCCAAAAGACTAATTCTACAAAGTTCTTGGATCTTTTCCCAATAGTATTTCCTCTCTCTCTAAAAATAAGTGTTAGAGATATTCATCAAATAAGACCAAAATTCATGGCAGAATGGAAGTCAACCTACAAGACAACCGGAAAGAACAGCTTGATTTAATACCATTTTTTTTAGTCAAATGACAGAATGCTTTACGAAATTGGCCCCTCAAAACACTTGAGAAAAACACGGACTTCAGAAATACTACGGCTCAACTCAAAATACTTTAACCTACACTCCTTCTGAAGGGTAAATCCAACAATTGCCACCTACCAGTATATAAATTGTCAAATTGGTGTCTATGACAGATTTCCAAGGGACACCACACTCCACTAAATGTCTTACTTTGAAAACGGTCACAATTTTAGGTGGGATTTTAATATCTTGGCAATATATGGGTAAAGGTTGATCGGCTAGAAAGGACTTCCATATTCTAAATGAGTCCTGAAAAATTTTTCTGGAGCAAGAACAACAGTTTTGAAGGTTTATTTCCAATTCCAGGGAAGACATGCAAGATGTTGAAGTACCTTACAAACAAGTTGGGAAAAAAAAAAGCTAAATTGCATCCCTTAATGTCATAATGAGATGACAACTGCTTTAAAAATATAAGATGGTTAAACTGTAAAAATGGGATACAAGAAGAGCATTGACAGAGAAATTCCCCACCTCTAATGCAACTACAATTTAAAAAGACTCCAAGCAGTTAAAAGATTACCACAACCATCAGGAGCCTCGTACTAGGGGGAGGCGGGGAGGAGAGTTTTGGGGCAGAAATGCTTCCATTTTGCTAAATGAAAGTGCATGAGTACTTAGGAACTAGACCTAGTTCCCAAGCTACCATCTCTATGAAGTCCTGCCAGTCTTTTAACGGCAGCCTCTATTTTCTCTTTCCTTCCCAATTGTTGAGGTCATCATTTTCAACATTGATCCTATTGTCTTTTATCAATGTTTTAATGTTAAGATGCTTAAATCTTTTCTCCCTCTTGATAAAGTGAGGGATCCTTGAGAGAAGGAACTGCACTATAATGTTAAAAAAAAACAAACACTGTATTACAGTAATATATTACAATAGTAATATATTGTGAAACAGCAAATCCTTCTCTTTTCCATCAACGAATAAAACTCTAAAATAATGTTTCACTAGCCAAAACACACACATACACATTTAGAAACACTCAGTCACACACACGTCTTCAGGCTTTCACAGGTTTCAAAGCATTTCTACGAATCTCCAACTTACAGAGATGCTCCAATGAGAAATGTACCTGAGAAACCTCTCATCAGACACCAAACTGAGTTTTCTTGCTCCAGTTGAAATTTCTGCCCATAAAATCAGTTCCATATATTTGGTATGCCCAAGGCTTAATATCCCCATGTATTAGTCTAAGTTGTAAACTTTCACAAAGCTAGTAAACAGATTCTTAAAAATTCTTGTTCACCTATACAATAAACAAACAAACAAAATACTGGCTGAAAACTGATCTCATTGATTAGAGTTGGCTTTTCTGACAAAGGTCAGAGAAAATATGAAAAATGCTACTGTCAGAAACTATATTTTCAATCAAAGTTCAAAGGTTACAGTCAGCAAAACAAACATCTATCACCTGCCAAAAAGAATCTTATCAACTAAGACAAAAATGTTTATCAAGAATTCAAGTAATCACTGAAAGCAGGCATTGAGAAGAGGTGGTAAAACTGAAAAGAGAGAACACTAGTGAATGGGAACCACATGCAGAAATGCCACAAATACTTGCAAAATGACACACCAACAAGGCCCAGGAGTGTACACTTGAGGACATGGATAGTTCAATGGCTTCTTGGTGAAAAAACAAGGATTTTAAAAGTGGATCATTTTGAATAATGGAAAATTCCAAGCCATATAATCTCTTAAACAGAATTATAAAAACCTTGCACATATTGGGAGGATTTCATAAGAAATTCATTAACCTTTTGTTTCCAAGCATGACTTAGCATGTAAATATATATAATAATACATGATACCTATCACTTGCTGACTAATTAAAAAATACAAGCTAGTGATCTGAATAGGACTAGGGCAGATCAGAATACAGGATAAAGGATGATATTATCCATATTTTAAAACTTTAACTTCCATGTGAGAACAAAGGGAGAGATGTTTAGTTGGCACAAAATTTATATTTTAGGTAGTGCATTACATAATTTAACTTGAATGGTCAGTTTAGCTGAACAACACTTAAGTACATGGAATCTTGAATAGGGAGTCAGGTCTTTTTGGTTTGTCCAGGTTAGTGTTATGCCCCGATATATACCAGAGTCATTTGGACAGTGAAAAAAGAAGTATTTTTAAAGTTGCCTAGGGGGGCTGGGGAGAAAGGGGGAAATATTCAACTTCCCCATTTGGAGAATTCCTGATATCCATGCAAGCAGTGGCGAAAACCAAATCAATAGCCTGAGCCCTCAATCTTGGGGTTTGCCCCTATGAGACTTATTCCTGCAAAAGATAAGCTAAGCCTACTTATAATTATGTCTAAGAACTATCCCCAGAGAACCTTTTTTGTTGTTCAGATGTGGCCTCTCTCTCTAAATCAACTGGGGCAGGTGAACTCACAACCCTTTCCCCTATGTGAAACGTGACTCCCAGGGGTGTAAATCTCCCTGGCAACATGGGACAGGACTCCCAGGATGAGCCAGGACCTGGCATCATGGGACTGGGAAAGCCTTCTTGACCAAAAGGAAGAAGAGAGAAATGAGACAAAATAAAGTTTCAGTGGCTGAAAAATTTCAAACAGAATTGAGAGGTTACCCTAGAGGTTATTTTTATACATTATATAGTTGATGGTGTACTGGAGAGGCTGGAGGGAGGTACCTGAAACTGTGGAGCTGTGTTCCAGTAGCCTTGATTCTTGAAGATGATTATATAGTGATATAGCTTTTACAATGTGATCGTGTGATTGTGAAAGCCTTATTTCGGATGTTCTTTTTATCCAGAGTATGGAGAGATGAGCAAAAAATATGGACAAAAATAAATAAATAATAGGGGGGATAAGAGGTAAAATAAATTGGGTAGATGGAAATACTAGTGGTCAATGAGAGGGAAGGGTAAGGGGTATGGGATGTATGAGATTTTTCTTTTTTCCTAGTTCTCTTTTTCTGGAGTGATGCAAATGTTCTAAAAATGATCATGGTAACGAATACACAACTATGTGATGATATTGTGAGCCACTGATTTTATTCTATGGATGTAATGTATATGTGTGAAGATTTGTCAATAAAAATATATTTTAAAAAATACCAGCTACTAAACATTAAGAATTTCATTAATAGAACGTAGAACTTAAGTGGTAAATATTTGCGAGTTGAATTTGGCCAGATATTACAACTCTCATTTTATCTTTCAGAACTTCTTTCCTTCTCTCTGTCTTTTCTTTCCATCCTTCCATCTCTTCCTAGAGACTTGGCTTTGTTCTAGAAAACTTTTAACATGATTTTATAAGAATGCATAAAAATGCAAAATAAATCAAAATAAAAAGATGTAAACTTTTTTTAAAGGATGTATATGTACAAATATATATTTTCATAGGAAAAAATTCAAATGACATAGCCAATATGTTAGCAATGGTATCATTACAGAAAAATTTCTGTTTTCCTATTTTTAATTTTATCTTTTTTATTTCAAATTTTCTGTAGTTTTAGAATTTAGAATGTTAGGATTAGAATACATTTAGAATCAAATATAAAGTATATGTTTCCAAACAGGTAAGAAACGTGAGAAAGAGAAAATTTAAAAAGAAAGATGGAAACAGGAATAAAATTCTTTAGGGCACGAAAAAACATAAATAGAGGCAGGTTACAATACTGGAGCTAAACTTGCTCACAGGTCCAGGAAACAAGGAACTCTGTTTTCTACAGCCAGTTAAATGCATCAGCTGTTCATGATTGAATCATGAGCCAAAGATTTTCACTCCCAATCAGTATTTCCCAAACGACTCTGGATTCTGAAAGATGTTAGTGTTCCATGAAAAGAGGAACTGTGTGGTGTGGTGGTGGTGGGGTCCATAGTTAAATATTAACAGAATGATGATTTTCTCTTCTTCTCTTCGTGACCCATAATGTACATTAGCATAGTTAGGGTTCTGAGTTATAACAAAGTAAAGAAACATGCATAAACTGGTTTAACCAAGTGCTTTGCAAAGATAATTGCACATGGGACCCCACTTGTTCTAGTTTGCTAGCTGCCGGAATGCAACACACCAGAGAAGGTTTGGCTTTTAATAAAAGGGGATTTATTTCATTAGTTCTTCAGAGGAAAGGCAGCTAACTTTCATCTGAGGTTCTTTCTTAAGTGGGAAGGCTCGGGGTGATCTCTGCTGGCTTCTCTCCAGGCCTCTGGGTTCCAACAACTTTCCCCGGGGTGATTTCTTTCTGCATCTCCAAAGGCCTGGGTTGAGCTGCGAGTGCAGAGATGAGGTATGCCGAGCTGCTTGGGCTGTGCTACATTGAGCTCTCTCATTTAAGCACCGGTCAATTAAATCAAACATCATTCACTGAAGCAAGCATGCCTCCTAGCCGACTGCAGATGTAAATCAGCAACAGATGAGGCTCATGTCCACAGCAACAGAACTAGGTGCCTTCACCTGGCCAAGCTGACAACTGAATCTAACTATCACACCACTGCTGTCACTGAGCAGGAAACCCACACCACATTGTTTTTACACTGACCATTAAAACATACGGAGAGATGTCACTGGAATATAAATGCAACAGAAAGCCAAAAAGTTACTTCTGAGGCTTGGCCAACAGAGAAATCTAGCACTGTGCTTTATTACGGAAGACAAGGGGACATGAAGTTTCATAAATCATTTTTATATGATTAAATTAAAAATCATTTAATTGAACATGTTCTATTTTTGGTTTGGCACCAATCCTTTTGCGCTGTGGAAACAATAGGAGCTCTTTCCCTAGGGCTGCCTGAAAGACAAACCTGCAGTGGCAGTAAAAAGCCCTGAATTCACACCTCAGCTCCTATCTCTTTGCTTGGTCACCATGCCTGACCCAAATGTAGCCAAGGGCCCGGCTGAAGTGCTAGGGGGTCCAGCTTCAGAGCTCAGAAAGGGAAGTCAAATTAGCACCTCACTGGCTCAGTCAACTTCACCCTTGGTGTCATCCCCAGACTCCTGCTTCTCAGGAAGAGAAGAGAGTTGAGTGAAGCAGGCTCAGTCTGTGGCAGGCAGGAATAGTGCAGCCAGAGAACAGAGACCCATGTGGTGAGCCTCAGCTTCCTTCTCCCCTTCTTTCCACACCCAAGCAGCCTGTTTGGGCAACAGGTGGCAGGGCAAAGCAAGAATGAAATCAAGTTCAATCTTAGGTCCATGCTCAGAAGAATCTGATTTATCTTCAACACGGAAACAGATCTTAATATGGTAGGGAAAAAATGTAAAATATATGCACTGTCCTTTCAGTTTTTTGATATCTGTATCTTGAGTAACAAGCAGGCTTCACTGAATGTGTATGGGAAAAGCATTTTGGTGTGTGGACATGTCATAACTAATGACTGTCAGATTTCCTATTTTTTTATATGCAATCCACCAAATTAATTTTGGATCAGTTACAATAACATGATAAATGATGTTATTGGGGATACTTTACTACTAATCAGCAATGAGGTAAAGGGCGGGATGAAAATATAAGCAGTCGTTCATCTACTTTCATCTATTCCTTCAATCAAATTTTTCCAAGTAAGTTGTCAATTTCATTCTCAAAAAGAGTACCAATATGCCATGTTGAGAGAGGAGAAATGAGGACATATAAAAGGAAGCTTGCTCTATCACAATAAGAAACACTAAACACCCTGGTGATGTAGTTCAGTAAGTCTCATGCATTTACTTGCTCTATTACAAAATCCATGAGTTTAAATAAAACATACTTGTAAAAACTGTTATTGAACTATGAAGTATAATAATTTTCTTAAATTATGAGCCTAATTGATTTTTTTTAATGGACCATTCACTTGTTCCTTGACCCTAAAAGATTTTTATTCTAGTCCTTCTGTATGACTATCCTAGTTCCCAGAAGTATTGCATCATCAGAGGTACAGAGACAGAGATTAAAAGCAAAACTGCGACACGGACTGTGCCTTAGGCAAATTAATAATACAAGCGAAATCATTATGTAAAAGTCATCCTTGGGCTGGAGACATTTGACAATGCATTATAAAAGTATTTTGAAAATGTCGATAGACTTCTGCATTGAAATACAGCAGTCATCTCAAACTGTAAAGGAGGGAATATTCAGAACACAGGAAAATGGTGCCCTATTAATGAAGCCGTCCCCTCTGGCAGGCATCAAGACAGAGGCAGGGGGCGGGGTCTGTGCAATGTTTCCTTCCAGGACTCAGATTGCTCTCTAACTAAATCACATCTCAGCCTGAGGATAAAACTGAAGTCATACACTTACCTGGTATATTTTCTTGTTTTAGAAACAGGGAACTCTGGGGGGTAGAAGTTAATTCTTCAGAGTAATTAGATACCATAATCAAGGCACTAAGAGAACACTGTGTGCCCTTAAACCTACACAGAATGAGTTTATTAATAAGTTTGGGGATCTCATAATTGGTCAGGACTAGAGAAAGTTAGAAGCAAGAAAGGTCTAGGTTGTAAACTTGGAATAATTAAAAAAAAAAATTGGAAAAAAACCAGCAGAAATAAACTCAGACTTTCATCATAAATTCAATCAAGTCTCCTGTTTTCTCACTTACATAATTTATACTTAGAAAAATTACCAACAGAGAAATAGAGTAACTATTTTACCAAAACAAAACAAAAAAGAACCCTCAGAGATATTAGAAAGATGAATGGAAATATTAATTTCTTTAAAAAAAATGTCATTGAGCACTGCTCTTTGTTCTTTCATACATTATTTCTTTTCTGTGTGTGCGTCTCCCTATATATATGTATTTCTATACCTATACATACACACAGAGACAGATATGTGACATGTATATCACAGGGAATTTTTGGGGGGGTTGGGGGTTGCATGAACCCAAAACTGGGTCTTTCGCATGGCAGGTGAGAATTCTACCACTGCAGTACCTGGGCACCCCTTCCTTCATACATTATTCAAGTATAAGATTGAAAGCTTCACCGACTCTAGAATAGAATTTTAATAAAAACATTAGACTCAGACTCAATGACACTGGTTTATAGGCCAAGTTGTGGACTATATTTAGCTTTATAACCATGACCAACTCACCAAAATCTCACTTAAGACCCAGATTATGCAAAGTAAAATAGCAACAGGCCTGTGTGCCATGGTTGTCCTGGACATTAAATGAGATGATAAAGATGAGCTCACTGCCAGGACTGGAAACTCTGATAACAACAGTAGGACGAGGTAGGCTTTCCATTCTTTGGGAGTTTGAATGAGGAAAATTCTAATCATCTATAAAAATGGTTTCCAGGTCTCTCCTTAAAGTAACACTTTTCATTCATTTCATTGGTCTTTGGGTCATGGAATAATTCAATAATAAAGAGCAATCTTTCTGGAAGAGATGGAATAAAATTTAATTGGAAAATGTGATAAAATGTGAGGAGACAGTGAAATATAAGGAGAAATAAGAAATGCCATGTTTGAGAAGAAAACAACAAAGAGGAATACTAACATACTCCCCAATTCTCATAAATCAAGATAATTAAAATGAGATACAAAATTTCAAATAATTTTATTTCCAAATAAGTACATCTTAAAATATTATAGTAAACCACATACCCATAAATGTAGGAAGGAAGATTTTAAATACTTTCATGTGATTTTCTTAAAAAAGATCATAAACTGAGTGCTTTTATGCCCTATTATTCCCTATGCATAAAATCTTAACTAAAGATTTTATTTGAAGTCTTTAATAAATATAACACTAAAAAAATATTTCTTTACATTTTGTTCATACCACAACCAACAATAATTGGATTGACACCAAAAAATTAAAGACAATTAAACGCAAAGCCTTTACTTGAAGGAAGAAAGAAAGAAAGGGAGGGAGGGAGGGGAGCAGAAAGAAACAAGAAAGGACCTCTTTCTCAAGAGGTTAATTCAAATATTAAAATCTACCTCTCCTGCTCGTGCCTCATTCGTATCCTCTCCTCTTCTGATGTAAGGGTTTCCTGCATTTTTATTTTACCCGTTTTCTCAATCTTGTCATCTTTTCGATGTTTGCCAAACCTGTTGATAACAAAACATTCTAACTTGTCAATGTATACTAAAAGAGATTTCCTTCTTTTGTGATATAGACTTATATGTACTTAGCAAAATGCAAGCATCCAAAAATGATGGCCAAATGTCTCCTCGGTCATTAGTTTTGAGCAGAATTGATCTTTTCAGATTATTTTATTAATAACTTTCCAGAGAAAAGCCTTTTGGAAAATAGTCTCAATATTCAAATATCAAAAATAGATTTTGGTCAAAAGTAAGCAAATAAACAAAAAAATACTTGCAATTCTTCCTATTAAACAATAAATGTATAGGACTGAGTGTCGAATACTTCAGATGCTGGAGAATAAAAACCTACATTAGAGTGCGTTTCTGGGGACTAAAAAATGATAGTATGCGATCACCTATTTAATAATCTCTCCATAAACAACTATCCTTTTTTATTTTCACAGTCAGGTTTATTGGAAGCATTCATCATAGTTTAAAAACTGACAAATAAACCAATGTTTGCAAGGCTTCAAGAACAAAGGATAATTTATACTGCTCTAATACTTCAGCTTATTAAATTGAAAGCTTAAGGCATTCTCATCAAATACTCTCCTAAATCTTATGAAAAGTGACTGCCAACTGTGGCATCTTTGACTTGGAAATCTACATCTGATCACAAATAAACACTAGGAACACACCTGATTCCAAAATGGTACACACAAGCTGCTATAGATGGGCTGTGTTTAAGTAAACGCTAAAATCATTCTATACTGTCATCCAAAGTATTTCAGAAGCCTTAGGCTTCGTAGACATTCATTCCCTGCCCGGTTATCTTTCTCACTGAAAGACTAGGTTGCCTGGAGTGCGTGTCTTACATGAGTAAAATTCATGCATGGTGGTAGGTCACCAGATGTTTCCAAAAAGAAATAGGAAGTTACTCAATGACACATTCATAAATATATAAAGTATACTGAGCATTTCTTTCTGAGTAGGAACCTGGAATCTGGTTTACAGTGATAACCATATCTAAAGGAGAAGAAAAGGGGGTAGATTTAAAGTTGATATAAAAGAAAGAAAATATTTCAGGGAATAGGTTGGTTAGTAGTACAGTGAACTTTTTTTATTAACACAAATCTGATTTCAAATTCTAGTCTAAGCATAAATTGAAATGTATGTAGGAATACTTCATATATTAATAAAAGTAATACATGTTTGCAAAAGAATTTGTCAATAAGGAAGGGGAAATATTCTTAAATGTTAGAATAGAAAAAAGTTAAAATCTCACCACCACCACCACGGCTTTTAACATTACATATATTATTTGTTACTGGCTATAAAATTAATTCATGTTAAGTAAATTCATTTAAAAAAATTTAACTTTATATGAAAATGGAAGATTTTTGCAAATGCAAAGAGAAAAAAGGAAGAGAAAAATCCTCTGAAACTTAAGCCCAGAATCTGACCACTTCTGAGACAGAACAAAACATGACGCTTTTAAAATTAAAAATAAAGCATTAAAATAAAATATTTTTCCTTCCTTTATTTTTTCAGCTTTAGCAATAATACCTCAGAGTTGAGGCTGATGATCGTCCTTATCAAATAAATGAATAAATAAAAAAACAGAAAATCGATATATCCCATCATATAAAACATGATGTTCATTCACTCAACAAAAATTTATTTAGCATCTACTATGTACCTGGCCTCAGTCTAAGCACTATGGCTATAAGCAGTGACAGAAACAGATGAAATCATCATAATTGTCATAGAACTTATATTTTAGCTTACATTTAGGTAACAAATTAGTGCGTAACAGACTGGGTAGTGAAAAGTGCCATGAAGGAAAACAAAGCAGAATAAGGAGATAAAGGGTCACAGACCTTTTCATTTGAAATGGTGCAAAGATGGCCTCTCTGAAAAGGTGACATCTGAGGCAATGGAAGTGAGGGAGCCAGCCATGTGGGGGAGGAGTCATCAAGACAGAAGGAGGAACAAGAGCAAAGGTCCCGAGGCATGCGGAGGCTGGCTTTATTTGAGTAATTGCAAGGGCAACAATATGGCTCAATCCAGAGAGAAGAGAAGATGGGAGGAAATGAAGTAGAGAAGCAGGCTATGTAAGACCTTGGGTTTTAACTTAGAACACATGAAAAGCCACTGGCACAGTCTGAACAGAGGAGTGACATGGGTGACTTGCTAGAAAATCATACTGGCTTCAGTGTGAACAATGTACTGGATGTAAAAAGGTGGAATCAGGGAGAAGAGTTGGAGGCTACAGTAACAAGCCAGGTGGTAGTGCATGAGATTGAGAAAAGTAGTTAGTTTTGAGACATATTTTTCCAATGGCACCAAGAAGATTTCTTGGTGAGATGGGGAGGACATGGGTGTGAAGGAAAAAGAGGAGTCACTGATGATTTCAAGCTTTTAGTCTGAGTAACAGGAGTTATTGTGCAGTGAGATGAAGGGGACCAGGAAAGGAGCAGATACGATCCAGGGACAAAGGTGGAGTGATGATGAAGATTTGGCTTGCACACTCAAGTCTGAGAGACCTATTAGACTTCCAAGCAGAGGTGAGTAGTTACTTGGATATGTGGGAATGGTGCCTAAGAGAGAGGACAGGGCCGGGCAGATTAATTTGAGTGTCATCAGTCTAATATATGAGATTTAAAACCATGGACCATCTGGAAATTCTACCGTGGAGGCCACCGGAAATATAAAATGTATTGAATTCCAACTTCAAGAAAAGTGTGAGTTCAAATTTTAATATATCATATTTACTTAAAATTAGGTTCTCTTAAATCACTTTAACAATTTAATTTTTCAGTTCATAAATATCTTTCAAGTAATTCAAGGTTATCCACATTGACCTTTTTTTAAAGAATATCATTCTGCTTGACAGTCTAGATTTCAGATTATATAAATCCAACCCTGTATTCTATATCATCTATCTGTATCAACAATACTGTACTAAATCTGTCTGTACTAAACGATACAGTTTAATCTTACAATCAGTTCATGTATTTCTGCCCTTTTAGTCAATGACGTGGGGGGAAACTGAGAGTAGGTGTCTCTTCCACATTTTTAAATAATTTAGATCTTTTTCTCAGCCCAAACCTGGTGTTGAGTTTAATTACCTATTTTAAAATCCTTTAAAAATGTCTTGTACTGCTTTATAAGTAAAGTTTTCAGTTGGTTCACTAAGTCATATGTATAAAAAAAATCTCAATCTATTAACTTTCAGATATTTATCTTAATTATACATGACTGAAAAAGGGGTAAAAAAAAAAGAATAGGAATCGTAATTCATATCCAAGAACTGCATTTTCTCTCGTATTTGGTACCAAAATATTAATTAGTTTCCTAGACTATCTTCTAATTAACAGACTGCACTTTCTATTTCATGATTTATAAATGCATTATATCAAACTTTTATAGTACACTTTCCTTTTTTGAAGTACAGATTCAAGATTAATGCATGCAAAAAAACAAAGAAAGCATAGACAAAATGTTTGTAGGTTAGTATTTGGATATTTCCCTTAATACTTGCTTTAGTTAATAAATTATGTGATTTCTCCAAGACACACTATAAAATCACAGCATATTACTCTATAATTGGGGCAAAAATGGATCCCTCAGCTGTAATTTTTTGACAGAATGAAATAAAGATTATAAATGAAAATATAAATACACCAAGCATTCTAGAGTATAAAAAAGAAAATGCAAATGCCTCTAAACCCTCATTCATTCCAATTTCCAGTATTTCTTAGTATTCTTAATTTATAGTTGCTTTATTTTTCCTGAAAAGGGGGTTTCTTTGAAAGCTTTCAGCTACATATGTATTCTCAAAGTAGTTTCACAGTTCAATTCTATAATTAACTTATGCAGACAACCATTTAATAGCGAGACATATAAACACTTGGAAGACACGAATAATATTTATTCAATTATCTTTTAAAAGCCGTGGACGGATTTCAGACAGGTCGTTTCCAAGTAACAGCATTGCTGAAGAAATGCTGTACTAAGATGGTATGTCCAGGAAGCAATCTCATCAGCAGCAGAGAACTAGTTTTGTGAACTACTTCTTGGACTAACCCACACATATATTCATGTTGCAAATCTCTTGGGTGGTGATGCTGAAATAGAAGGTGGGACCCTTCCGAGCACATCTTTGCTAATGAGAATGCCAACACAGAAGTGCAGACTCCTTTACAGAGAGATGCAGTGGGCAAGCCCTGTCTTATTCAGAGTAGAATTGATGGTAACATTTCTTAAATGTAAGCTTTCTTCATAAAAGATAAAGCAATCTTTTCATTCAGCTAAAGTAATCTCAGTGTAATCTGCTAAATGGGTTTTACTGGGACGTTTACGGATGAAATTACTGCCATCTGCCAGAACAGCCAGATTTATCACTGCAAGAAAAAAACATGGGCAAAATGTACACTCATTGATGAATGGGGAACCCAAAAAGGAAACAAACAAAACCACAGAAAAGGATTAGGACAGATTCTACTGTTCTTAAATAGAAGGAACTGTCATTAAAACTTAACTACTGGTGAGTATATTTACTGCTATTGAATCATTGGCTTGGTTTTTAGTCAAATTAACATAATTCTCTCTGCAGTGTTGTGATTTGGGAACACACTTTCACTCAAATCAACACAAAGTCATCAGCCTCAACCTCATCCCTCCACAGTCCATCAGGTCAGACTTTCTGTACCCGATTTTTGATCCCAGTGTCTCTAGGAAACATTTTCAGTTGATTCTGGTACTATCCTCGGTCACGTTGTTGGTGTGAACTTTGACTTCCCTATCACCCTGGTTTCCAACACATATGTGAACTTATTTTTGCCTTAAAGCCCTACTAGGTAACTGCTCTTTTATCTAAAAAAAAAAAACTAGCTATTTACATGCAAAGATTGTTATATTTCATTATTATCTGTGTGCACTGCACAGATAAGCTCACATATTTCTGAAAAATCAAAGATCAGCAGTTCAGCCATCAAACCCAATATCTTTATTTGACTGCAAGAAAACTGAGGCCCAGGGGTTTAGGGAACCACATAGCAAGTCAGGAATAGAGTTCAGTTGCTTTATGCTTCCTTGGCTCTGAGCTTGGATACTCTGAAAGAACATGAAATTCCCAGATCTGTGAAGTTCATTTTGTATAATCTCTAAGTGGGACATATAATTGAGCACTGGATGAATGTGCCTTTGATTATTTAATTACATTTCAGTGGAATTTGTTGAATTCTTATTACGAACTTGATCTCTTCCATTCCAGTAACCAGCATGTAAGACAGGTGTCTGTCATCCTCCCATCAGAGGATCCAAACCTCAGAAAGTACAGAGGGAGGAAACGATTTGTCCAATCATATAGCAAGGAAGGGGCAAACCCATAATTCAGGCCCAAGACTCTCTTTTACCAAACCAGGCTACCTCAAAAGTTTCCTACAGAGAGCACTTATTTAACAAACCTTTGTTGAAATCAAAGTGATAAATCTTGCATAGTTGCAGCAATTACGTCCTGGGGACTTCCTGAAGGCCAGGAATTTGAATACTAGAACAAGAACTGCTCTCAACCATTGGAAAGGAACCTAAAACCTGTGCATATACATCCATAAAACATGGCCAACATTTCTAAGTCCAATGGCACTGCAAACGTCAAAATCATGGGTACTGCCATATGCAAATATTGTTAGGCAACAGCAAAAGCCTGTGAAACTGCCCAGACCTAATCAAAGAGTAAAATCGCCAGGAATTCACTGGATACATTTATCTTCTGTAATGATTGGCTCATGATTTCTGGCCATGTTTTTTGTAACTTTGCCTCCATTTTAAAAATGAGAAAAAGAAAAAAAAAGTTATTTCCAATATGTCCTTCTTGTGCAGGATCTTACATATTTTAGTGACATTTTAAGAAATTGCTACCATGATAGAGAACTGATTTGCTCAGCAGTAGATTGTGGCGATGCTCAATGAATCAGGGAAGAGGAGGCTGATTATGAAAAGCAGAAAGCTCCTATTTAGGGGAAAAAAAAACCCTACATCTTGGTAATCAACAATGATGAGGAGGGAGCCTTAGAAAAGGGTACATGACAAGTTGATGGTGCTTTTGTAAAATGGGATGCAGTTTTAAGTTCGCAGTGTGTAGCAGGGGTTCTCTTTAAAAGGAAATTCAAAAACTTGAGAATCATTATTTGATTGTGTACAGTTTTCATCAGGGCTAGTCTGATTAGATTTAATAAACTAAATTTGCGCTGCTTGGCATCCAGGGAAAAAGAAGTGACTTTTTTATTTAAAGAAAAAAATAGCTTCTACTTAACCAAGTTGGAACAGCCTTCGGACGTGCAGTGCACCCTTAATGGATAATATATCCTTTCCGTGACTCTCATTAAATATTCTTTTAAGTGCACTCTTCCCTTCCCCCCAACACAGGCTGCATTATCTAATCCAGGATGCACTGATACACCCAGTAACCTGACACGTCAGCAGTCCTACAAGGATATGGAACAAGGAAATATTAAAACAATTAAGAAATCATAAATAGGAAAAAAAGAAACCATGCACATAATCAATTTTGACTTTACAAGAAGTACTGTAAACTCCAAAATACAAAGGAAAAGCGAAAAACAAAAAACTGTGTGATTCAGACATGAGGACATAAAAAAATTAACACAACACCCCTTCAAAACACAAGATAAATAACTCTGAACTAATAGCTATAATTTACACTTAGAACCATCCTAGTAAAATGACAGAAGATGAGTGGATATTTGTTAATTATAATGTTGGTGCTTCTTTCAGGATCAGCTAGTGCGTAGTCCACATGACATATTTTCTGTGGCAAATAAACTCCATCTTTGTAAAAAGGGACCAATTAGTAATTATCGTTCCATACAAAGTTTTTATAAGACTTGATACACCTCATTTTTTTCAAATCATACGCACAGGTAATCAAACCACACAAACCCTGCAACCCCTAACATGCAAATGAAAATAACATGCAAAGTATATATATCTATTTTGTTTCTTTTAACTCGATCGACTTTATTATAAATATATATGACTACAAAATAAAGTGTTTATGTAATGTATGTATATGTAAAAACACCAAAAATAGATAAAAATACGTTTAGAAAAACACACGATTCTGATTTGTCTAAATGTTTAATTTGGGTATTGAAATCAGCCATGTCCACTCAAAATGATTTTGAACATGCCTTTCACTCAACTTCTCTGGATCCTTTCTTGACTACTATACTCCTAATTCTTGCTCTGTTCATTTAATGCATTATTGTTTCATAATACAATACTACAAATTGCAAATTACATTTGGCTCAAGGAGCAATTATGAAAAATACTACCACTGCTGCTTTTGCTCGAATAACTCTGATAATAATGAAAGATTGATTGAGCTTTAAGCAGCCCAAATGATGAGAAGGGTCAATTTGAACATTTCTATTAAGCGTCTTTTGTTAAACCCAACACTTTGCCAGGTCAGAGGCAAATAATCATACCCTACATCTGGTTACCATGGTTTTCCTTTTCCTAAAGCATCAGAACAATTTAGCAACTAGCACTGCCCTGAAGGCAGTCCCTTTAAGAAATGCTAATGAGACCTAAGTCACAAAAACACGTCCGTTTAAAAGGGCACTTGAAAGAAGAAAAAGTAAAAGGTAGAACCATATTTTCCTACACTCCTTTTTCCATTAGGACAAGGAATAAGAAGTATTTAGTGGCATAAATAATCCCCAAAATCATTCCGATCCTCCTATTCTGATACTTAAATTGACACGCTGGCTGTCAACGCTTATGAAGTAAGGCAACACATGCACAACTTAAAGTTATCTTCTTTGAGTTAGAAATCTTCGCTCTGAATTAAATATACATTGCAATCCAAGTTAAATATTTTAATGACCAAGATTAAGAGACACTTCAGTGACAGCAGCTGAAACACCCTCAAATATTTTCTTACACTTATAGGTTTACATAGGAGATAAAAGTCAGAAAGGAAGGAAAATAATATGGTCATTGAGGTTTAGGGAAAAAAAAAAAAACAACACACATTTTGTACAGCTCCTGGAAACTCAAATTTGAAAGATTAAAACTTCCCCAAAGATCTCATTATCTGTAAAGTTGAGGTGTCAGTCAGCACTTTTTTTCTGTCGATTATAGGAAATAATTTCTGTTGATTCACACTTCTTAAAGCACGCTCTCTACAGAGTAAATTAAGAGGTGTAGCTTTTCATTTTTTATCTTTAAGTTGATCTGCATATTCAGATTCTACGTTCAGGAGCTGATACCTGTCTAAGGCCCAATAGATGGCTCTGTCTGCAAATTTCCAAAGCTCGGAGGCCCCACCTAATTCTTAGAATCAGGAAGAGCCTGAAGACTTTCCCAAGAGTTGGCAGGCTCTGACATCCACCATTTATACGTGAGTCCAAACCACACTGAAAAAACAAGGGAACCAAAGGCCATGCACATATTCAGTTAAAACCGAAGCACACCTGCAGCAGCCCTGGTGCTGGCAAGTTTAACGCACACAGAAAAATGATGATGTGACCAAAAAAAAAAAGGCAACGGCCCTTTCCCAGAAAGTATCCTATCCTGGTCTGTGCTGTGGTTTCACTCTGCCAGAACGTGCAGCTCTGAAGATTATTTATGACTCAACAGTGGGTTACAAATCCAGCTGGTAACTAAGATTTGAAATCCTGGGGTGGTTTCAGGGATGGAGAGACAAGCGGTTAGAAGGCTACTTTATTGTCTCATTTCTAGTCAGCATGCCCTTGATCTGAAATGAGACATGAGAGTCGACAAATGTCAAATCACCACATTCTTCCTTATTTGACTAAATAGTTCAACAAGCGTTCAAACACAGAACTTGTCGACTTGTGCACTGGCCTAGAATTCCGCTCATCCCAACTCATTTCCACCTCCTAAGAATCACGTCTCTTGCTGCCTCCTGTGTGGCCGCTGACACTAGAACTTGTGAGCAAACACAAGCAAAAAATGTGGAGCTCTGTAAAAAACACACAGTGTTTATCCAACAACCCAGCCTGGAACTGACAGGAATACCACTAATATCGGTTTAAATTTTCAAGTCTGCCCCAGTTACAGTTTTTCTTACAGGCTGTCATTATGCTGTATTACCCTGACCGAAGTTTGAAACTGTCTGGTCTAAACTTGTGTGTACAGTCATGTTGTATTAGCAAACCTCACTTCACTCAGGAGATAGATAAACACACACATATATATTTTTATCCCAGAAGACAGAAATAAACTATCTATCTTTTAGTATAGAGGCTCAGACAATTTCTCTAGGAAATAATTCAGGAATGCTTAAGCTGAGAGAGGGACACGAGAACTTTGATACACAAGCTGACAGACGTACGGTACCTTAAAATTTTAAAGAGCTTTTCATACACATCCTTTCATTCAGTTCTTAAAATTAAATGCGAAGAAAGTGGGAATGAGGAAACTGAGGCTGAGAAGTGAAATGCCAGAGCTGGCAGGTCCAGGTTGGGAAAGGAGGGCTTCAAACCCCAAACCCAGCATCACACGATGCTCTCGGCCCTCTGAGATTAACCCCAAGGGCTCTGGATGACTCCCAGGCTCCCTGTGATAACGGACATGTCAAGGGCCCATGAGGTGCGCATGTGGGAAGGTGGTGGCTGGGTTGGGGACCCGGGACCCGCCCCTCCCCCCCCGCCCCCCGTGGCTGCGGCTCCAGCAGGGGACAGGGACCCTGGTCAGGGGCATTCATCTACTACCTGCCCTAGACAACATCAGGCCTTTCTCAGAATCAGATGGCACATGAGGAACGGGAGCCCCACCTGCCCAGAAGGGATATTCCCCCATCAGGGACATGCGGTGAGGCTGAACCAGCTCGTGGAGGTGGCCGGTCCCAACGGAGACAGGCTGTGGGTATAAAACAAGCGCGGGATGGCCAGGACTCAGGGAAAGAGAAGACAAGCCATCTCATTGATACAGTGTGTATTGGCTACATATAAATGATATTTTGGGTAACTTGGTTTAAGTAAAATATATTACCAAAAAAAATTTTTAAGTCCATGAGGTAAAGTAAAATCTTTTTTAATTACACTAAAATCGTATTAGAAACAAATCTTAAACGAAGATCACTATGTAAGAATCTTAAATAGTGTAACACCAACTGGCTTGTAAAACACTCATGGTAAATGTGATTTTAACTCTCAAAAACATTCATTAAGAGGGTGCACAGGTGGTTCTGTGGAAGAATCTTGCCTGCCATGGGGGAGTCCTGGGTTTGATTTCCAGCCCATGCACCACCCCCTGACCCCCAATAAAAGACATTCACCAAAATGCATGGTATACTGTCCCTCTACACAGAATAACAACTAGTATGTGCTGAAGATAATCTGACATGAACACCCAAAGCATTTGGGTAATTTATCTCATGGTCAACAACTCAATTATGTGTCATGTGACAGTTGAGTTTGGGCAGGGGCAGGGTTTCTCAATCTCAGCTGCGCTATGGACATTTTGGGTCAGATAATTCTTTGCTATGGGGACCTCTCTTGTGCATCTGAGGGTATTTATCACCATCCATGGTATCCACTTGCTAGATGCCAGGAGCAGCCCCCCCCACACCTGTAAGAATCTAAGAGTCTCCAGATATTGACCAATGTTCCCAGGGGGCAAAATCCTGGGGATGGAGAACCATGGAGCCAGGGTTTAAGACAAATACTAAATTCTGTGGGAGAGCTTTATTATTTACAAAGGATAAGAATAAGATAATTCAAAGAACAGTGATATGTATATTGGTCTTCATTCCCAAATGCTCCATATATTTCAGGAAGACTTCCTACACACTAAAGGAGGAAGTCTCTTTCTACCAAGATGGTTATGGTTGGAGGCAGATAATACCCGTCTAAACCCCAGGAGATAAGATCTGGCTTTCTATAACCCAAGAATACTTTTGGAGATTGTAGCCAAACAAATCAGTAGATTAAAAAGGCATCAAAGTCAGTCATTAACTTTAGAATGTCATTAAGTGCTGGTAATCCAAAATTAGAAAGACATGGGTTACTTGATATATGACTTTGGACACTGTTAAATAATAATAATAAATAACATATATAAAAACAGTAGTAGGGGGGCAATGTGATAGAGTCTCAATGGCAGAATTCTCGCCTGCCATGCCAGAGACCCAGGTTGGATTCCCGGTGCCTGGCCATGTTAAAAAGAAAAAAAAAAAAAGTAGTAGGGAAGATTAAATGCAAACATGTATTCAATGCTGGTAGAGAATCACCACTCAATAAATAACAAAATATTTTCTAACAAGAATATTTATTAAGACTATCTGTACGCTCACTCTCCCCTCCTTCCAGGTAGCCACTCCATGTTCCCTAAGTTCAGAAAAGCCATAATCATGTAAGTGGTGATATAATTAGGTTTTCCAGCATTTGTGGCCACCTCCCTGTCTTTTTGGTTAACCCAAAATAATCTGGCCAACAGTGGTTAGTCTTGGTTGGCATAATATAGTAAGGGTGCTACAAACTAATTGCAATTTCAGAGGGCTGAGGCCTTTTAGCTTCAGAAACAATGGGCTGGAGAGGCAATTCCCCGCAGCATCGAGGATGCAGGCAGCTACTTGCTTACCCCAATACCCGTTCTCCTCCGCCTCCTTACTAGAACCCTGATTTGGTTGGGAGATATTCGGCTAGCTATACTTGGGCAAGCCACTTCATCTCTTTGAGCCTCCAATTTCCGTTCAGTAAAAAGCAACCATCCTTACATGGTTAATTGTGAGGATTAAATGAGTTATATGCCTGCTGTGTGTTGGCACATTGAACATTAAATAAATACTACTTATTTATCATTGTTATTCTTAATGTCTGGTTCAGAGAAACAGATGAGTAGAGCTTCTGGAAAGTCCCTTAGAAAGGTGAGGTAACCCTGAGAACAGAAATACGTATTAAGGAAGGCTGAACAAAAGGAAGCAGTGACACTGATGACATTCTAGGGCCAACACAGGAGCCTTGGACTGCCAATCTCCAGACTTCTGAATGGGAGAAGAATAAGCCACAGCCATTTGCGTTTGTGTTACAGTCCAAATAATCTCTAACAGATACAGTCATGGAGAAAAGAAAGCAAGCAGTGCTTCCTTTAATATATTTCGCTCTCCAAGCAGAGAAAAGGTGAAAACATTCTTTGTAAACGATCCCATCTTTAGATCAGTATCTCACTGGCTCAGTCCTACCATTCCCAGTGACTAATTTCACCCCAAATGATACAAAGTCAATTCATGATGGCCAACAGAGGGCAGGATGGAGCCAACAGCCTTCCAAGTGTAGAAGGGCAGAACTAATTGAGACAAGTGAAAATTACCACCCAAATGAAACCCTATCTATTTAGGCCAACGCTGCCATGCCAACTGACAAAGACTTTCATTATCGAAAGCCAGGAGAAAACAACAATGCACGAGTTCGGAAATTATTTTCATTTTCTCCTCATTGTTTCTAATGCTATTTGGGTACTCTTCAGTTGGTGAATAGCATCGGCTTCATGAACTTTCAATTATTTTGGCTGTTAACAGGTGCTTTCTCTCTGATTAGGCAGCTGCCCATCAGCTCCAGAGAGAATTGTGGAGGACAATTCTTAAAACAAAAGGTCCTTTCCTATTACTGACCAGACTAAATGGAAAGAGTACGAGCAGCCTTAATATGAAGATTCTGCTGCAGTGGTTTATGTAACTTCTACCTCACCAAAAAATTATGTTCAAATGAATTTTACCACACCAAATGGACAGGGGTGTATTTTCAGAGTAAAAGCATAAAACTTTGAAAGCAGAAGATACCCAGACCCATGTGGGTTAAGAAGGTATTTGACTTTGGGGCTTTTCTGGAAAAGAGCTCCATAAGGAAAAATGTTATATAAACATTTTCTCTTTGTTCATTAAAATTGAGGAGACAGAAGACAGATATGAAATCTTATCAGTAACCAATGTAAAGATTGCAATCATATCTAACTGACAAAGCAATAGCTAACAAGCTACATTTTCTACCTTTTGAAAAAAACTTTATTATTGAAAATATCAAAGAATCAAAATTGTGTCACAGGAGAACCGTATCACAGGAAACTAACACAGGAAATAGACATAATTTTATTCTTTCCTGGGAAATACATTTCCAGAAAGAAATCTAGTTAAAATTGTTTTGAATACATCAGTAACCTCAAAATGAATACACAGAATAATTCATGATATTTAAAATGCATGTAAAAAATAATAAAGGTTGTTAAAAATTCACATAGGCAGGAACCAGCCATAGAACCTTTGGAAAAGGCCAAGAAACTAAAATTATAGGCATAGTCCATATACCAATTCCAACAGCCTATTTAAAAAATTGAAAGTTGGACACACCCAAAACTTTACATCCCCTTGGATAGAATATAAAAAATAAACACTGTTTAAAAGAATCTCCAGGTCATAGCTTATTCCTTTTTTTTTTTTTTATAATGTAGGTAAATTTATTTTGCTTAATCCTATTTTTTTTTAAGCCACAGGAATAAAAGTACTCATGAATTTGGAAAACATCCCTGGGAAAAACACAGAAGAAAATATATGCAAGTACAGGTACACACTCTTGATTACGCTTATGCTTTATAATGGTTAAATGTCACCATATTAAAAAAAAAAGCCTTCAAAAAAGGTAATTGTGAAGCTGGCACTTTGATGAAGCAAGCTATTTATCTGACCTAAGTACTTTTCTTGTTTTGTAAACATAAGAGAAAATTGGAAGTAGGTAACTAATTTAGAGCAGCTAAAGCCATCAGGAGCCTTGATTCAAATCTACCTCTGGGAAAGCCATGCACTCAACAGCAGTGCGACTGCCAAAGCAGGAGAGAAAAAGCAAAACAGAGAGAGTGAGCGATTAATTCTCCAATGACTGCAGTAAGAAATGATTGCGTAATCAGCAAAGTCAATTACTAAATTTATGTACTCCAAGTTGTGCTTTGATAATCATTAATCTAAAACTTAATTCATAACGCCCTAATTTCTATAATCCTATGAGCAATTTGGATTAATACGCCACTCCAACTTTTATTTCTGTTGCTCAAAAATATGGAAATCTGACACAGGCTTGTGATTGTAGAGAGTGAGGGTTGAAATCTCTTTGACACTTTGCTTCATAAAGTGGAAACTAATAGATGATGTCCTTTATTTGAAACAGATACTAACATTCTATGCAATTACACTGGGATTGATGAGATTTGGCATCAAAGAGATTCTGTCTATACTGGCATCATATAGTTAACACTCAAGTATTCTGCCATGGGGAACCACTCAAAATAGGTCCAGTGACATCCATTGGCTTTGATAATGGATGCAGCCAAGGCCATGAATACATTTCGACCCTCCAGCATGAACGCTGCTGACCACTACTTTCTAATTAACTAAAAGCACTGTCTCACTTGAGTCAATGGCCAACCTTCCTGGCTTCTCTCCTCTCTCTCCAACAGCCTCTCCTCAGACACCATCTCCTCCCTGGGCCTCCCTGCTGCGCTGATACCTGAATGGTCCTTAGAACTCTGATGCAGGTAGCCTGCTCCTCCTTCCCTGCGCACACTTCCCGGACAACCACTTCCTCGAATCCGCCCATTGTTTCAAGTCTCACCTACACAGCCACGACGTCCAAACATCTACATGGCCGCCTGTCCCCCTCATCCCCCTACAGTCACACTCAACAGGACGCAGCACAAACATGGCCAATTCTACATATCACACTTTTTTCTACTATGATCCTCCTCCATTGTTTTCTAGCCAATATGTGATGACTAGAGCAGGCCCCAAACCTGGGGCTTATTTCTTTTTGTTCCTTCTCTCTCATCGCTCACATCAAAACAAATAACCAAGCCACACAGACTCCAGCTGAGAATACATCCTGAGTCTATTCACCTAACTCTGTCCCCATTCCCTCCACCAAGGCCAAGCCACCGCCACCGCTGGCCAGGATTTTTATAGCAGCTACTTAACAGAGTTCCCCATTCACTCCCATCCAGCCCTTCGGCTCATTCTCTAGATTGGAGTTCATCTCGTGATCGTCTTGAAAATGGAAGTTTTATCCTTTCTCTTGAATGACTTCCCTTTGTCCTCAGAGAGAAACTCAGATGTCATAAGTTATTTACAAGTCTCCACCTGCCCCTCAAATGCTTCCAGCCACTCCCCTTTTTGCAAACTTACCAGAGGATGGCCTCCATCTGAACAGTGGTTTTCAAACTTTGGGTTGCAACCCATAGGAACTCACCTAGCATTTTTTCATAATGAGTTACAGAATGACAATAGTAACAGCAGTTAGCATCCTCATTTGACTTGCTTTGTACCAGGGGCAGTTTTAGGGCCCTGCATATATTAACTCATTCTAGCCTCAAAACTACTTGTAAGGGGGGTTCCCTTATTAACCACATTCAGTTGAGAAAAGCAAATCACAGTGGTTGATGTGACCCAAACTCACAGGTGGTGAGAAGTCCAGCTGGAATCTGTAGCCAGGCAGTCCAACTTTGTGGTGCCTGGACTCTAACCCGCTACAGCGTGCAGCCTCTTAGTAAAATGCAGCAGAGTGCAGTCCATATAGGAAGGGCAAGTATTATTTTGTGAAATGTTTATATTAGATATTTGTGTACATCTATATAGACCAGGCCGCAATGTAGAATGTATTTCTTATTATGGGTTGTGTCAAAAAAGTTTGAACCCCATTGATATGGCAAAACACCTCCCCCTACCCCACCTTGGATCTGAGTTTTAATGTTATTTTCTTCAGGGACGCTTACTCTTATTCCTAGTCTGGGTTAGGTCCACTTGCCAAAAGCTCCTATAGCAATTCACACATCCCCTTTTCAGGAAGCCCATTGGATCCACCTACGTGCTTAGAGCCTGTGTTGTGTCATGACGTCCACCACTAGAACCCTAACCCCTAACTGCACCTAGCACAGTGCCCAGCATGTGTTAGGAACTAAAGTAAAAATGTGTTGAATGAATGAATGGTCTTGCTTCACAATTACTAAAAGCAGTCTACATATGCCATAGTCAGATTTTGAGAAAAAAATCCACCTGCTCTAATGTGAAACCGCTTTTGGCAGGTGAGTACGAAATCTATTTGACTGCCTGGGTGATTCTTTCGGGTAAAGCTGGTAAAATTTTATGTGGATGTGTAAATCTACTGTGCTTGGTTTCAGAGTTGGAGAAACTCCAAATCTGGGGTGAGGTAAGAGCAGGAAATGGCTGTAGTGAGAGAATGAAGTTGTTCCCTGGTGAAGCCATCAGCACCCATAGCCCGGTACCAGGGCTGCATCAGGTATCTGCCAGGAGCACCTATCTCAGGGAGACATTTCATCAAGGGGCCCTCACAAGCTGCACACCTGCAACTCTGAACTGCCAATTTGCAAAGGAGCAGTAAAAGTTAATCTTTAATGGGTTAGTTATCATCAGCTGCTGAAATATGACTGCCTATCAGAAGGTTCACTGCTCATTTGCAAATATACTTACCTGAATGTTGAGATGCATCAAACCAAGTTTATTTTAGGGCAATTGTCTTTTTTCAACTGGTGTGGTTAGGACAACCCTAGTGGGCAGCAGAGAGTGATTTGCATAAAGGATCATAAATTATCTGCCATTTTGCCCTAAGTCACAACAGGCAACTGGCTGCTGCTATGCTTTAGAAGGAACATTCAAGGGAAATTCTGTCCTGCTTAGAGTACCAGTTGTTCTTAAATCTACTTTTTGTAAACTGTTCTATTACCTACCTAAAAGGAAGAAAATTAAGCAACGGCTATCATTTTCTAAATTTAAAAAGTTCTTAGCACTAAATCCTAAAAGGAGAAAAAGATAAACACACAAAAGAAACCCAGCCTTCCAGGAATTCAAAAGTTATATTAGGCACAATTCCCTAATGACTAAAATTAGTTATAAAATCAGGAATTAGAGAGAAAGTTATTTACTTACAGCAACAGGAGTTAATGGAAATTTACAAAGGCCAGCTATCAGGAAAGCAGAGGGACACAATGAGTAATGACCCCCTAGGAACTTTCCAAGAGAGCATGACCGAAAGGCGTGGGCTATGGGTCACTGTGGCACATTCCAAGGAGCAGACAATTATTTTGCCAATCTGGGTGGCACTGATAGGGCATGGGTTAAGGCTCTCTGCAACACAGGAAACAGCCAAGGAATTAGGAAATAAAGATTGCAGAGTGATTCTGACAAAAAGAAGGGCTTCAAAATTATTTTAATTAAGATGCTTGTGGGAGGTTAAAATAAGAACTAGAGGAAATTAAAGAAAGTAGAAGAAATAGTAGAGGTTCATGATCTGAGATAAAAGTAGGTCTGTAGTAAGGAATGAGAAAAGTGGGTTATAACGGAAAGGAACTGGTGTATGTATAGGATTATAAGGCCACCTTATAAAAGAAGAGCTGGAGGAAAGCTAGCATATCTTTCAATATGGATATCTTTGTGGAGTGGGGCACATTTCCATCACCTAGAGCACAGACAGGTCTGGGGGTCAGTTAAGGGGCAAAAAAGAAGTTGCTAATTTTAAAAATTAACAACAAAACCTCTGCTTCCAAAGGAATTGTTTTGGGACAAGAAGGGCCTGTGGACAGAGAACGCTACAGAGAACAGGTAGAAACATACATCAAAAGTGCGGTTCAAAAGACATTAACTTCTGCATGCCTGATCCAGCAAAGGGAATCTATAAACTGCAGCACTCCCTCACGTGATGCACTGCAATGTAGTCCTGGCTTCCCTGCAGGTTTTGCTGGTAGCATAACAGACAAGAAGCTGAGCGGTCACCAGCTCGGCCACAAAGGCTGACCAGTGTTCAAATCCTGTTTGGCTCTACCAAGGTTACGGGTGGCCTCGCTGAGTGACTTCACCTGTCTGAACCTTTATGTTTTAGGGGCTTCATCCACAAAATGGAGCTGAAAGCAGCACCTACCTTATAGGGTTACTGTGAAGGTTAAACGGGCTCGTACACGTAATATTCGCAGCAGAACGTTCATCAGAGTATCAGCATTTAATGAATGCGGACCGCTAAAAGCCGTGTTAGTGGGAGTGAGCTGCGCCAGGATTCTTTGCTCCATTGGGGGTCATAATGGCCAGCACACAACCCAAACAAAATCAGAAGCATGGACCAAGAAGTGATCCTGGATAACCCTTAAATTAGCTGGAAGAATCGAAACGGAGAAACCCTTGAGATACCAAACGGGGGCACTTGCAGCTAGCTTGGTTCATTCCAAAGTCTCTTATTAAGGGCAGAGAACGTTAAAGTTATTCGTTTATTTTCGTTTTTAAAGACTGAAATTGTTACATAACCAAGGGCAACGCTATTTTCAACCCAGAAGAAATTAAAATATAAGTACTACAAATGTACAAAAGGAAACAGTAAGGAGGGGAAGCCGTCCCTGCCTCTTCTCAAAGCAACCCCTCCTTTAAGAACGCATAGGTGAGGGAGGTTCCCAGGCTCCAGGAACAGACAGGGAGAGACGGTTCCTGAGCGCCACCTGTCGGTGAGGCAGAGGTTGCCTTTAGAAGGAAGGAGAAATTTTCAAGTCTTACCTTCTCTGCAGCAGTTGCAGAGAATTTGTGAGTAGTAAAACCAAAGTTCTGACTTACTTTAATCTTACAACATCTCCTGGACCCTGTCGTTTTGAAGCTTAGAATGACCTTAATAGGGCAATTTTAATATTGCTCCTGGCTTGAATCTATGACCACCTGGACTGTGCAACCCTAGACTGAAAAGTGGGAACTGCCCAGCATGAAGGATTTAATTTGAAAATCATATCATCTTTTTTGCAAGTTGAATGTTCTTAAATCGCTTATAGCTATCAATAGCAGACAAACCAAAGAACATTATCTAGACCCAAGGGGCAGGAGAAGGCCAGCTCTGCAGGGCTGCTGCTCCAGGCCCAGGCAGGTCCATACATAAGGCAGAGACTTCGGTGATGTCATGCCCCAGAGACACCAGCATTGCTCCACTATGATAACATCATAGATTGTAAAAGTAACCTGGGTAGAGATTTCTTATACCAGATAATAAGCTTACCCCTTACTCTAAAAGTTTTGTTCATTCATTCATTCATTCAGCAAATACTTCTTGTCTTAGTCTAGATTTCTCAAGAAGCAGATCAAGGATTTCAGAAAAGTGGTTCAAATGGAAACTGCAAGAACAACACTGGTAGGGCAGTGGAGATGTGACAGAGGGGAAGAAAGGCAGCCCAAATGGGGTGCTTTCAATGCCATTACAACAGCACGCTACTGGAGCTCACTCCAGCAGGCAAACTTGGAGAGGCTGGTGCAGACTCTGTCTTTGATGCACATATGAAACTTCAGGTTTTGTGATCTCAGGAGGTCTGGGGTAGTGCCTGAGACTCTGCCTTGCTGAGAGGCTATCGGGTTCTGCCCGTGCTCCTGGCCAAGGACCATACTTGCACCGGGATGGGGTGCAAAGTGATGCTTTAGGTGTAAACCACTGGGCTGTGCAGACAGGGTTGTTTTACAGGGGCTTCCTGCCTTGGAATGGAGTGGGGGCTGCTATGGTGTGGAGGGGGATGCTCACATCTGCTACACTTATTGCGCAACTACTATATGCCAGACACTTTCTTTCCTCCTTCTTCTTCTTTTTTTTTTTTTTTTTTTGGCATGGGCAGGCACCAGGAATCGAACCCCAGTCTCTGGCATGGCAGGCGAGAACTCTGCCAGCTGAGTCACTGTGGCCCGCCCTATATGCCAGACACTTTCTAGTGATATAGTGAGGGGGATAGAAAGAGAGAGAAAAAAAAAGTAAAGAATAAAGAAAATCCTTGCCATCTCTGACTTCTTAAATCGAAGAAAGAGATATATTCTATACAGAGTGATAAGTGCAAAGGAGCAGAATGAAGTATTTTGAGGTTGGCGGGAGGGCAGTTTTGCGATTACATGGGTGTATTTATAAAGCTGACATTTGAGCAAAGATGTTAAGGGAGTGAGAGTGACCCATGTGGATATCTGAGAAAGAAATATTCTGAATACAGGAATGAGCATGGACAAAGGCCCTAGAAGACCTGGCCTGTTCAGGGAAGAAGGAGTCAAGTGGCTACAGTATGGTTAGCTAAGGAAGGAGGAGGTAGAGGGAACGGATAGGTCACCCTCAAGGTTTCAGTTTTTACTCTGAATGACTTGGGAAGCTACTGAGAGGCTAAACAGAGGAGGGAAATGTTGCAACCTTTGTTTTAATTAAATTGGTCTAGCTGTGGTGTTAAAAACACACAGGAGGGAGGCAAGGGTGGAAGCAGGGGGTGCTGTTGGGAGGCCACTGCCATGGGGGCAGCAGTGGAGGTACAGAGAAGCCACCGGGTCCTAGATGTGTTTTAAAGCAGCTCAGATAGGTTTTTGCTTTTGTACATTAATAAACTGAATGCCGGGTGTAAGGAAAAAAAAGGAGTCTGAAAGAAAAAAAAGGAACTGCTATTATCTGAGAATGGACTAAGAGAAGAACAGCTCTGGGGGAAACAGCAGCAACTGAGTTGGGAATGCGTTACATTTCAGAAGGCTGTGAGACATTCAACTGAACATAGCAAGAAGATGGCTCCATCTACAAACCTAGAGTTCAGAGAAGATGGCCAGCGGAAGATGAAAACGTAAAAGTCTTCCACCGACAGAGTGTATTCAGAGTCCAGAGGTTGAAGGTAGTGATTGACTAGCCTTCGTTTCACAAGAATGTCAACATTTTATACTAGTGAAAAGAGAAAAGGAGGAGAGGGCTAAGAACTGAGCCTGGAGGACTCCCCATATCAGGAGGACAGAGAATGATAAAGGGTTAGCAAAGGAGGCTGAAAAGCAGTGGACAGAGGGGTAGGAGCTAAAGCTGTTGTGTAACCTCAAGGAAGAAACTCAACATGTTGAGTGCTACGGGCAGCTCCAGGTAGGGGTGAGAAGGGACCGCAGCCTTACCAAAAAGAAGTACTGGTGAGGTGGATGAGAGTAGGTTTTGTGGAGGGGAGGGGGAGGAAAGCTTCACTGAAATAAGTCCGAAAGAGAGAATGAAAACAGCAGATACAAACAACCCCATCAAAGAGATCTGCTGTGACTGGGAGGAGAGAAAATGACATAGGAGTTGGACAGGTTAGTAGAGTGAAGAGAGATTTTTCTCCAAAAAAGAGGATGTAACAGCCTGGCTTAGGACAAGGAGAATAATCCAATTTAGAGGGAATCACTGACAATGCAAGAGAGCAGAGAGAACTGCTGGAGGAATGGCCCAGACTAGTCCAGAAAGGATTAAGATGGCTTTAGAGGGCTTGGCCTTAGCTTAAAGCATGTATGACTCATGAATCCTTTAAAAATTTTTAAATGTGAATGGAAAGGTTACCAGGAGACATGTATATTTCATCATGACATGAAGTGCAACCCAATTTTAATCTTTTGTTTCTAAGACGGCTATTATTAAACATAGGTCAGAAGAAAACCATCCCAACCTTCAATTACATAAGAGGTCACTTTCCCAATGAATTCTTTAAAAGACTCTTTGAAAGGATAAAACAATTGCTCTTATATAATAATTTGTAGCTTGATTAAAAACTCATTTTGTAGTTACATGTACTTGGTCCATTATATTTAATGTAAAAGATAGCCTCTAATGGCAACATATAAAAATATTCAGGAAGAATATTTTCAATATATGCTGTGGCAAATGTCATTAGCCAAGCCTGTCTCCTAGAACATTTTTCAATGGTGTGATAGTATTTATTTACCCTATGTTATTAGAGAGCGAATAGTCACTAGCCTTCAATTTTCACATCAATTGCAGAAAAAAATATTCCATTTTCTACACAGTCTGGAATTGAAATTGACTTAGCAAATCAGAACTGTCAAAAATTTCTTTTGCGAAAAGGTTTGCTTTGCAGAGACTATAAAGTGGGTGTCATCCTTGCCAGCTGCATTCTGTATTCATGCTGCAGGTCTATGGAAAAGAAATGTTAAAGAACATCAGAAAAGGTATTAGAGAGGCTCAGCTGTCAAAACTCGTCTGACTTCCTTCGCAATGTGGTAGATGTCAGAGTTCTCTATTTAAAACTGCTAACAAGGAATAGAAGAATACTAGAAGAATATGATATCAGCTCTCCAGACTTGCTTTGTTCACAGGTCAGTATGACACTTATTTTCCTGCCTTAAAAATGGGAACCTCTGTTTCAAGGCAAATTAAAAGGCATATACAATAAGTCCTTGGGATTTACAAATTGAGGGTTTAGTCTAAGGATACCTCACAATATGCACACTTATAAAACAGAACTGTTGTCTGTCCAAGTGACAAGCAAGGAGGTAAAAAGAGTTATGCAAAATCTCTTTTCAAGTACTTTCTTTTCAATTACGTAACACTGCTCCTGTGTCTCATAGCTTTCTTCTTGCTTATTTTAACCGCAACCCCTAATCCACTGACAGATCACATAGGATGCCATGTAATGTTACCAATGAGAAAGTGGATGCGTTAATCCACACGGCAATTAGGCCCAAGTAAAAAACTCTACGTCCTGATATTTCTGATATGAACAATTAAACGCTGGCATGTTGTCTGGCTGGGCGGAGGGTGGGAGTGCAAACTGCTATCATGCCAGGGAGAGTTAAATCCTTCTCACAGGCACTCAAACCAGTTCCAGCATACCCTTTATTAAACGGTTTTCTTTTCCATCTTCACATTTATTTTTAATTAGGAAGCCATGCTAACGTTCTCGGGAAACAGAGCTAACTAATTACAATCGTGGTCTGAAATCCGAAGGGGCGATGAGGAATGGTAAGATGATCAATTAAGTCTTCCTACAAGGCAGAAGGCTCGCTCTCCAGGAAGGGCCATGCGACACCCTCGGGTCCTAACGGGCTGGCCTGTGCTTACACACTTGGCCAGGGAGACCCTTTCCAGCCTCTATAAGCGAGTGTGCGCTCTTACTCTGTGTGGTCGCAGCAAACATTGGGACAACCATCTTCCGGAGACTCTCTATTTTTTTCACACTGGAAAAATGAACATCCTGAATCTGCCATCCTAGAGCTCCCATCTTTTGTCTACACTCTCTAACCCATAAAGGGTCACAAAAGTGCCTCTCAAACTGGCCTATCTGGCTATCAGCGTGGGTCACCACTGCGTTTTGTCACCGGTGGTGACTTGCCCATTGATGTGTGCTGATGATTTCTGAATACGCCAGCAGCTAGAACCATGGTTTTCCACTATGAAAAGGGGCTAATAAAAATGATAGGAAAAATAAAACACATCCTCTGCCTTTTCAAGCAGCCATTTAAACCCCCAAGCTTGAAATCGAGATAAAAAAGTTTCAAATTGATTAATATGGAAATTACTAAACCATCAAAACTGCTGATGTCGTAAACAAAATTCAACAGCCACTAAGAATTCATTAAAAGTAAATTTATTGTTTGCTTTAAAAAAAAAAACAACTGTGCAATATGTGCTGCTCAATACATTTTTGAATCTGGTTTGGTGCTCATCTCTTCTCGGGCTTCAGTTTGGCAAGGCTAAATGAGAAACACGGTACAGACACACAGTTAGTAAGCACAAGTAAGGAAAGCAACAATAATTTGCGTTTGCTATACTCTCAAAAGTCTACAACTCATATGCTAAGATGTGTAATTCAAAACTACAAACATTAAGTTTTAAAACTTGATCATGGTCCGTGTGTTCTGAAAACTATTATATTCTAAAAAGGAAGAGTTAGCAGTGTATCTGATTTCAACCAAATGAGGTTTCAAACTCAATTATCTATTTCCTCTTGCAGAACTGAATAAAACAATGCTGCAGGGACCCAGGTAATCATTTTAAATGTAATTGGAGGATTCAGTTTTAATGGTAATATCACAACATAGGCTTTTGCTTTCCACAGCAACAGGCTCTTGCCTGGCATACATGGACAATGGCAGGGAATATATCTGAGAAGTGCACCTAAAGGTCACTTCTAAGAATCTTAAGTTCTAGAGTACACACAATTCTAAGACATTCAGATGATAACAACTCCAATTTTCAGGCAAAGTGATATCAAATTACATTACTCCAGGGCTGAAAAATAAGTGAAGATGTAATTTTAATTCAGAATATCTGAGAATATTTTCCTAAATACAGGATCTTACTATCTTGTTGGTTATTTCAATTTGGAGATGGAAACTAAGCCAAGAACATGTTGCTTAAGAATGCTGTTGCTTTCCTTTAGAAATGAACACATTTAAAATATTAACTAACAGATCTTCCTCCTTCTAGAGAACATAGCTAATTCCCTCTCTAGCAACAATTTCATTTAATTGGAGAAATCTCAGAAATACTATATGGTATGTAATTTCAACGGCCATGTGTTAGACAATCAAGCATGCACAAAGCCTCAAATTTTCTGACGCTCCCTCTGTTCTGTACTTTGTACACAGAATGATTACATTAATAAGTTATGTTTACCTATTTTGTAAGCACACTAAGCTTTCTTAGATACAAAGTCATTTTTTAACTAAGGCAATAGGAAATGCTTATGTGCAAAAAAGATGTGGTTTATACAAGGAGAAACTAACACAAACATGAAACGCTTTACATTTGTTATTTGAATCCTTATAGATTTAAATTTCATGATTTAAAACTTGCATTTAGGCAGCTTTTGTACTCTGCATAGTCCATAATTTATAAATAGAAAAGTGATTTATATGACTCACAACATTCTTTCCTAGAGCTCTTTATCAATAATTAAATCATTTCTGTGGCTACCATTCAACCTGTGAAATGGAATTCCATGTTGTCTGTACATGCCAATCAATGGGAAAACCTACTCAATGAACCATCACATTCTCTGGTACAGTTTTTAAAACATGGCCATCTATTTAGCCCTCATCAAATTTAACCAAAAATCACAGACAACCTATGGGACAGAGGAGGGGCTTGGGTGGTTGGAGAGCCTGTTTTTGAAGGAAAACATTACTTCCTCAAGCTGACCAAAGAGAAAACACTCAAATTTAGCTACATTTATCTAGAAAGCTGGACTCCCAATATCTAACGTCCCTTAGCCTTGGTTTTTTCTTGTTCTGATCTGAACTACAAAATAGAAAGGAAAACCTAACACACACACACACACCCACATGCCTGCTTTGTACACCAGGCCTGTCCCAGGCAGCCATCCTGAACTTTTTCACAACTGCTAAGAAATGTCTATGCACATGCACACTCTGGTGAAGCTATGTAAAAGTCATATTGCCGATGCAATCACATCCTAGGCTCCTTAAAAGAACAAAGTAGAAGGAAGAGACTAATTTTAAAATCTGACCACATTTTCTTTATGCTGTGAAAAAAACAAAACAAAACATAGAAGAATCAATCTGAGGGTATATTAATCTCAAATAATCAGATCCAGTAGGTACGAAAAGTCATTAAAAAATGGTTTGACAAATCTTACCATGCTTTAAGAGAATTCTCAAGTATTAATGGCATATAATAATGGTAAGGATTAAGGAAGGATTAAGAGCTAACATTTGATAAAACAAAAAGCTGCCTTTACGTTGAATAGATTATTCTCGACTCATTTCCAAAGAGCAGTGGCGAGCTTAATGACTTTCATAATTCCATGTGTTTGTATATGTTTCAAAACCAGCTCCTGGGAGAAAAGCTCTTTTGTGGAATTGTCACTGTGGGCTGATTTCAAGGTACCAGCAAGATGGCACAAATGCCAAGTCAGTCCCCCAGTCTAGCATGCCCACTATGTGATATAATAGGTGGAAATGATGTCAAAACAGAGACAATAGTAAAAGGCAGTATAATAAGTAGGAAATGGTGAGCTTTGAGTTTTAATTACCTGTGATTTAAAAATAAATATTTTTAAATTATGGCTGTGTTTAACAACCGGTTTGCAAAATTTCTAAAAATGTGTCAATCAACCCTCACAAACCAGTGTGGGTTGATTCCAACAAATCACCGATTCCATGTATCAAGAAAAGCATGTTTACCCATGATTTTTCTTAACAGCAATTCTTAAACACTGGGAGAATATTAGCCTTCTTTAGAAGGAGTACTTCAGCTCCTACACCTGAACACAGAAGCTGAATTTCAAGAAGATGCAGGTCTTTAAAACTACAGATGGGTTGACTTCTTTATCACAAAGGGAACTTTCACTACATTTTATAGCTACATTCTGTAGAGACAGACCTATGGAAACATTTAGCATTTTATAGGACTTTTACAACAAAGGGCATGTGCTGTGTTGCTTTCCAGCATTCCTTGGCAACAGTATATGTTTTCCCCATACTTTCTACTCCTCTGACCTCAAATAGAAGACTATCATGAGGTCTCAAGGCTTCTGGAGTTACACATTGCAGAAAAAAGTTACTCTTATTTAATGCATTTCTAACATACTGGCAATTTATTTATTATTTTATGACTAAAACAGAGTATTGTATCTATCAGATAAGGGTTGTTTAATAAATGAAAACTAACAAGACTTTATCTTTCAATAAGACTTCAGTAATGTCAGTGGACTGGCATGGTGCTAAAAATCCCACTTGTAAGTCTCAGGGGAAGTTTTCCCTTTTATTCTCTAATTTAAAGACAACAGTACTACAAATTCCTAAATTTTAATTGATGGGCGGCAGCCTTATCTCTGTGCATTACATGGGCACATCACATTACATGGGCACCAGTTTACGAGCTGCCAGCTTTCCTATATGGAATGAGAAGCTCCCTGGCTAACACAGAAATGGAAATAAAGTGCCAGTTAGAGTGATTTCATCCTGCAGGCGTTCCTGGACGTGGAATATAATGAAGAAAGATTATCTGACTGAAATGCATTCAGAAGCAGCAGTATACAAACAAGAAAACTCTAATGAAAAACTATGAAAATATAAGCGTTCGGAAGCATGAAAGACCGAAGTCCAATCCTATTTAAATTACAGATAGCGTGACTTACTAATAGGCTGGGCTTTGCATTGACTGTCTCCCTAGTCAGTGTGCTTCTTCCATGTATTTTACATAACCAGACATCGACGGAATACATCTGCTGTGTGGTGTGGCCTGCAGGCTAGGCTGTGACTCTTATACTTTCCAGACCTGACTTATCTATAACTCCCTGAGTTATTGAGGTCAATCTCAGAATCGTAAATCAAGACATTGATGAAAATGAAAACTCTTGTTCACATTTTGCAATTTAAAAAAAAGTCAAAAGGAAGGGATTCATAATGCAGGATAACGACTTTTTGAGGAGTCAAGTGGCTATGCTGTATGTTTTCAATTTTAAACCATCATCCTGATATGTTTAGGGGTTGAATTTATGGGACAATCAAGCAAGTTTTATATTTAACATTAAATGCCTGAATATTATAAATCACCTTAGATGAACATTTATGGGAGAGTTTCAGTGCAACTTCTGAACAACTTGTCACTTTTATTGTTTAGCAATGATTTGTAAAAAAATGATATGCTAAGTAATCCCGGAGTATAATTTAGGGACACAAAAACAACTGTCAAGAAACAGCCAGACACTACATTTAATGAAATCTTTACAGACTGAAGTAACAAGTATTAAATTAATCAACACAGCTTAATTGAAGCTCTATTTGTAACATTTTTTATTAGACTTGTTATTAATGAACCTTTAAATGTTACCACTAACTCAAGCTCTATGGCAGATTTAAATAATGAACCATTGTTCCCACGCAAAAAAGAACAAACACTGCTTTAATGGTCCTTTGTCTCAATGAGGCTTTTACTCTTGTGCATAGCTGAGACACAGACTCTTGTCCCTCCTTCCTCTTAGCTGTTATTTTCCTGGTTGGCAAGACTTCATCTTTCAGGCTGCTAAAATGGCCTGAAATAACTAAGGTGAAATCTCCAAGAAATTAAAAATGCAGTAATTAAAACTGGAAAATATACCAGAATTTTGGTTAACCTCAAAGAGAATGTTTTCAAATCTCTGCATTTGGTAGTTTTTATTAACCTCACCCTCGTATATGTTTTGGGTCAGTAACGTACTTACCTGAACATGTCTCCTAAGCCCTTCAGCATTCCCTTCTTGGCTTTCATTTTATCCTTTTCTTTCTCTCTCTCTTTCTTCTTCTCTTTTCCAGTTTTATCCTTTTTCCTATCAGTCTTATCACCTTTCTCTTGGTTTCCATTCATTTGTCTCTCCAAAGAGTGGGAAGGCTGGTCACTGGCTGTGGATACAGACTCTCTCCCTGATCTTGAACTTTCTTCTGTGTCTTCTTCCACTTTGTAGGCAAAAAAATAAAGACAAGAAATACTGTGAACCCCCACATCAAAAACAAGGAGTCTAAAATACATGTAAGCATTTTGCTTTCCCATATTTTCCTTATCAAACTCTTCCCTGCAGCACAGACCTGCCATTCACATGGACTTCCCTGATGCTAATTTTGAGCAGAACGAGAGCTGGGTCTATGCTGGCCTAGCATGCTCAGGTGTACTCATGTGCAAAGCTGATGTATCAGTGGTCAGAAGACAGCAGATCCCTGGCTGGATGCCAACTGACTCACCCCAATACACCTGTCAGTACAGGTGGTATATTGCTGGGAAAACCAGCAGGGCTTCATTACACAGGGCAGCCTCCTAAGGACTCAAAGGATAGTATAGAAGGTTTCTGTATTGAAAAGAAATAAAACAAGCAGCCTCTTTCAAACTACTTTGACATTCTTCTGAGAAAGGATGACCATTCTGGTCCTTCCTTATTTTGCTAACTACACCATTCACTACTCAGTAAGCACACCAAGGTCAATAAGGACTCTGTGGTACTTGGAAGCTTTTGCACACCCCAGAAAAGGCCATGTTCTTTTATTTCATTCCTGTGGATTCAGACTTATTTAGGTGGGACCTTTTGATTAGGTTATTTCAATTTAGATGTGTCCCACCCCTTTATCCTTTATAAGAGGATAACGGTCACACAAAAATGTCCAGATTGTTCAGAGAAGCCCCAGAGAAGCTGAGAGATGCAATTCAGGGAAACACCCTATGCTGGATTCAGTCCTTCAAGCCTGATTCAATATTGTAAGGCAGAAAACTTTGATTATATCGTTTCCATGGAGACTAACCCCCTCAACCATGGGTGTGGCCCTTTGATAAGATTACTCCACAGAGATGTGACATGCCCAATTGTGGGAGTGGCATTTTGATGAGATGGAGATGTGACTCTAGACATTCAAGGTGAGGTCTGGATTAGTACTAGAGTCCCTTAAAAGGGGAAACATTTTGGAGAAACCTCAGATGCACAAGCTTGGAGAAGGTGCTTCAGAGCTGGCGTAGATGCAGACATGTAGAGATGCAGAGCCAAGCAGATGTCTCTATGTGCCTTCCCATGAGATGCTAAGCAAGCCAGAACCCAGAGTTTTGCCCCGGAGCAGCTAAGTGATACTCACGCATGCTTAAAGAGGAAGCCACTGGAATCAGAAGCACAAAGCAATGGAACTAGGAACAAGAACCAGCAGATACCAGCCACATGCCTTCCTATGTGGCAGAAATTGGCCTTTCTTGAGTCAAGGTATCTTTCTCTGTATGTCTTGGTTTGGACATTTTTATGGCCTTAGAAATATAAACTTGTAACTTAATAGATTTCCTTTTAAAAAGCTGCTCCATTTCTGGTATATTGCATTCCATCAATTTTAACAAACTAATATATACCCAGAGATGAAATTTAGAGAAAAAGCCACAGTTGGAGAAGCCGGAAGCTGAAACAACAAAACCTCAGAGGGAAGGACAAGCAGATGTCACCAAATGCCTTGCTATCAAATAGAGGAGCCCAAGCTCTCACTGGTAACCAGTCTTCAGATAAGGTATCATCCTGTTGATGCCTTAATGGGGGCATTTTCATGGCTTTAGAGTTGTAAATTTAGAAGCTAATAAATCCCCATGTTCAAAGCCAGTCCATGTCTGGTATACTGCATGCTGGCAACTTTAGCAAAGCACAAAAACTCCTTTCCTTGGTCTCTCAGGTATGTCCATTTGTGCCTTCTACACACAGGACAGTGGTCTTTTGATTTGTAGCTCTCATAGGTCTTCATAGTCTTTGTCACTTTTCCTTATAATGTCATTACATAATGCCAATATTATAAGCAAATACTATTACAGGTTCTAATCTTAAATAATTTTGCATGTTTGACTACAAAACAGCAGCTTAGTAGGAGTGGATAGCTCTGTGATAATGAGTAAATCAATAATCATACTTCTCTGATCACAGATATAAGGTCTACTTACTGATGACAATACTCCAACCCTTGAACTTACTCTTATGAACATACAGTCCAAGCACCAAGGGTGCCACAATATCACAGACTTTTTATATGAACGAATGACAAGTAATTAAAATAGGGATCCACCTACAAAAAGAATACTCAGGATTTCTATGTTAAATAAGAAGCATATATGTACTCAATCTCAGAAATCTTATCTAAGATTGGTTACTTAAAATTGTCTTTTCCAAATATAGTAAGAATTATTGGAGCTTTAGGTTAGCCCGTGATTTCTGAGGACATTTTTCTTTGGGCTTCAACAAATAAAGTCTGGATCAGTATTTCTGAGTTTCTTCTAACACAGAGCCAAACAGCACAGCTGAGCCTCTTCCAAATCTTTCATAAAGAGCAGATCTCCAAATCAAGATAATATATTTACAAAAGAAATTCAGTCTTGCCTTTCCACCAGCAAGGGACTATTCAAGTTAGCAATATATATGTATATAATTTCAAGAGTATATTTATTAAGACCAATTAGAACAATTCTTATATTTTCTTTTTGTTTTTAAGCCTTCACAAAAGGTTACCGAATTATAACATAGCCACAGCCAAGAAATACAGTTAAAATATGCCAGCTATTTAGCATAATACAAAAAAAGGCACAAACATGTGCCTTTTCACTTGACACATTTGGTTAAAAAAAAATGTGCCAACAAATTTCACATCCCAATAGGCTGTGCCCTAGTATGGCAGATTGAATTATATACCCCAATTTAGATACATTCTTTATCTCAATCCCTATTCCTGCAGGTATGAAGCCATTGCAAACAGGGCCTCCTAAAGATGTTATTCTTAAGTAAAGAGTGGCCCACTGAGTGAGGGTTGGGTGTAAATCCAGATTACCGAAGGCCTTATGAAGAGGACCTGGAGGTCACAGAAGCCAGAATGGAGAGTGCATCACCACATGATAGGAGACAGAAATTCCAGCCAAGGAACCCCAAGGATCACTGGCAGCCAGTGCTAGAATGCCAGAGTTTTCAGGGAGAAAGCAAGCCTTGCCAATATCATGATTTGGGACTTCTTCTTGCCTCAAAACCAGGAGCCAATAAACTGCTGCTGTTTCAGCCAAACCATTGTGTGGTATTTTTTATAGCAGCTCTGGTGGACGAAGACACTCATGTATATAGGCAAAGAGGGAAACCATAATAGGACTAAATCTAGAAGGTACTTTGGAGATCATGAAACCCAACTTCTTCCTTTAATGCTGAAGAAACAAAAGCTCAGAAAGGTTTGGGGACCAGCACATTCCTAGACCAGTGCTCTTTCTACTATTATATTATTGTACAGTTTTACTTCAGCCAGACTTCCATGCATTTCTTCGATCAACTCTGTGACTGCTCAGTTCCATGCTTCATACAGCATGTATTTGGGTACTCTATCATCCAGTCACTATACAATGAGCCCAGAAGATCACTCCAGCAGTCAGCACTGTATTTCAGAAACCTATTGTCAATCCTGTTTGGCCATTTCATGCTGAGACTTGTGGCTCATACTAGCTTCTTGAGTGGTTGATGAAATGTTGCCTTTTTTCTTCTTTATCAATGAATATATAAATAGGAATTGCACTGGTTTCTTAGAGGAAACCAATTCCAACATTCAGATGAGCATTGCTAGTGAAAATCCATAGCCTTACACATAAATAAATGTTCAGTCAAGTCTGTAATTACCAGTTGGCTCAAGTGCTTGTCAACTGTGTGTAATCTTTTCAAATTAGAATTCCCAAAAAGAACGTAAATATATCTTAAGCAGGGTTACAGCATTTGGTCACAGCTAGGTTTTATTTGATTGCAAACCACAGCATCAAACTTTTAGGTAATGGGTATGCCTTCAACTTTGAGACTGTCAACCAGATCATTATAAAACAATTCTCAAAAGTTTTCTGGAGCTACAAAATCTTGGTCTACTGTCCAGAATTCTTGGTCTATACTTCTATTAGTGTATTTCTCATAAAACATGATAATGTGTCTGTTTCCTCAAACTGTGGACTCTTATAATGAGGATGACCACACTGCTGGGCAGAGAACAGCTATTCATAAATGACTGTTTAAGTGAAAGACTACTAGTAAAACATGACTCATGACTTTCATCCCAATCAAACAAGCTTTTATGCACTCTCTGGGAGCCACCATTCAACCAGCTTCAGAACAATGCCTATCTCCTCTAATAAAACATCACAAGACAGGCCACAACCCAACTATAGTAACATAAGGAAGGCCCACTGTACTTGGTTGAGGTAGAGGCAGATTCTGGTGTGTTGTTATGCTATTATTGTTAGTGCTATTTGTATTGCCTAATGGATTTTACAACCCTCTACGATGTCTGAAACCATAAACAAAAAACGAGCTCCATAAATGTAAATGACTTAGTCTTCCACAGTCACCATTATCATAAATCACGAATGGAAGTATCAGTAGCGATTCTGCTAGTTTTCTGCCTAATCGTTTTGGCAGAAGTACAAGGGGCATATGTCGGCTCTTGGCTCGTAACACAATAAAGGCAGTGCCTGCAAAACCAACTATATACTGAAGTCATATTTGTTGCCAATTTTTTCATATTCACAATCATTTTCTGGTGCCTGTAATATAGCTTATTTTCTAAATTGGGTGAAACAGAAAGTTAGTATTAAATCACATATTAACTTTGGGCTTTGTAACCTCATATTATAAGATCAAAACTACTAGCTCAGTTTCCTGTTGCAAGCAAGTGGACTATTTAAAATGATACTTGCACATTTGAGAATTCTTTATGCTTATTCTGAACATTTTAATTTAGATAATACGTTATCACAGAAACTCTTCTGGGGGTATACTGATCTAACTAATCCCTTTGAATGCCAACTAATTAAAAATATTTAGCAATATGTGGCTTCATATGTAGCAAACATAAGATGTTCCTTTAGAGCATTGCATTATATATATGCTTCACACACAAAAATTATTCAACAGAGAAAAAAGAAGTCTTGCTTTTCTCTTCCTGTACACAGAAATATTATGCTTTTTAAAGCTTAAATAAATTGGTCACTTGCTTCATTTTAAATATTTATTTATCCAAGGTCACTAATATACTAGTCAGGTTTTTTTAAAGCTGTAAAAACCAATCTCTGTACATTTCATGCTAATTTTTTAATAAAGTACATAAAATATTTTTATTCCTTTAAACTATGAAAATACAGAAAAATACTCATATAAAATGTTTTTTAAGTTAGAAAAATACTAGCAGCACATCTGGAGTGAATGGCTTGATCTATTGTGTTTATACAATAAATTATACATAAGAACTAATCATAAACCAATACGTAGAAAATTTACTGTTTTAAATGCTTTTTAAATTTTGACTTTTTTTTTCTTTAATTTTGCTCATCTTTACAGGTTATTTGCTTTCCTTTTGTAGATAGCCTGCACAAAGAAAGATGAGTATCTCCTTCCAAACAAACAGAAATGTCTATTTTTGACAAACACTTCTACTTGTTTTAACCTACTATATGTTTTAAGGTACTTTCCCATGTGATTACCTATAAAGACTGATACTTTCAAATTTCTTTTTCTTAAGAAGGTATAACATGAAGCTGTTTATTTCTCTTTAATGCAACACAGTCATTCTGCAATTAAGATATACCTAATTACCATGTTTTCAACAAATGCAAATGTGGCTCAATTAAAATTCTGGTCCATGATACAAATTAAGCTACTCAATTCTACAAGGTATCACATTAGGAATGGGTCACCAAGAAGTTTAGAAAAGAGTGGGTATTTATGTGTTAGTAATTCTGGAGAAAAATTGCTCTGGGTTTCAATTAAAGCTCAAAGTTCTTTGACTTCTGCCATAAATACACACTTCTATATAGTCACTGCCACCATTTTACAGCTAGAAGATGGTCATTAGAATCTATCTTCCTGCCCCTCCTCACTGAGAAGTTGCTGCTGCTGCCGTGAGTAATGATATCTGTGGGTTGCTTATCCAAAATCCATTCCTCCCTTTCTATTTCCTAATAGAATTTTTATTTGGTTGAGGAATGCAATCTACCTTCAGTGGGTGAACTCATTATGAAGTCTAAACTAACCAGTGGATGACATGCCTCTGCTGACTTGTAAGTCCAAGGCTATTAGACCAAAAATAACCCAGACCAAGCATTCTATTCCATGCTTGGAGAAATGTTCTGCTCCCTTCTGTTAGACATAAACAAGAAAGTAAAAGGTTTCTGAGCCCTGGAATTCGCTTCTGGATAAGATGACTTGCGGACATTGGAACAGAAGGGGTAGGAAGGTGTTGGGTCTTTGATGACATTGCTAGGCCATGGAACTAACAAACTGTGAAGGTGCCCAACTCTGGAATTCAGCTATGTAAGGCAATGTACTTCCTCATGGTTTGAACTGAATTTTCTATCAAATGCAGCTAGAAGCTTCCTAACATGAACTTTAGAGCAGCTGTCAAATATATATATATATAGTGCTATCTATCGCATGTTTAAGTTTTAGCAGCTAAATGCCATTTTAGCATGCATTGATAATTTTGCCACATTTAAATAATAATGTGTTCAGACTTGTTACTACGTGTAAATGACTTGCTTAATCAGTGTAAACAGAGGAATATGAAGCTAAAATGATAATATAATATTACTTTTCATTCACCTTTCCATAAGTACTCTTCTTGAGCATAAGGGCCAAAGAAGGTATGATAGGTTTAACTGTACACCCAAGTTTGGACAAGTTCTTGGTCTTAATGCACATTTTGGTGGGTGTGGATCTGTTGTAAATAAGATCTCTTTCAAGATGTTACTTCAGGTAAAGTGCAGCCCAAATAAATCGGGTTGGGCTTTAATCCAGAAACCAATGGAACCCAGAGGAGAAAGGAGACAAGGGCACCATGTGAATTGCCATGTGACCCTGGGAAGAAGCAAGCTTTCTAGCCTTTGAAACTGTGAGTCAACCCATTGTATGGAATTTGTTTTAGCAGCCAGGAAACTAAAACAGAAAGAATTATTACACATTTGTTGAATGAATGATCAAATAATTAAACAAATAACAAACCAAATGAAAAACCATCACTAATTTCTCACTATCTATAAAGACCTACCCAAGTATGAAGAATGACTAACAATAGAAACACAAGATTCCTGTGCAATTTTTAATTTACTTTGGAAGACAAATGATCAAACATAAAAATTTTATATAGGTTGACTTAGTCAATCTTTATAAACTATCTCCTTAAAATAAATCTAAAAAATGAGTTACCAAGTTACTATGAACTATGGAAAATTCCACTGGACTCAGGAACTCCAGTGACCAATTGATATTGATAAATATTAAAAAATAATTAATAAAAATAAATGAGGGCTGGACTTTCAGACACTGTAAAATCTAGAATAGGAATCAAGAACTTTGGGGACATAAGTATTATTTTTGTTTCTTATATAAGTATTATTTTTGTTTCTTATTTCAGGTGAATATTTTGTTTTCTGGAAAGGACGAAAAATATAGGAAATGAACAGCTAGTGACACAGACGGTGTCAAATAACAGGATCTGCCTTTCTGGACTCTGAATTCTAACATTAGAATGATGAGCTCTTGGCAAAGAAAACCCTAGCTTTCTCTGAACATGAAAAAACACACATAACAGAGCTGTAACGAAACATGACGACTTCAAAAAAGCTTTTATACTAAAACATGGGGTGGGAATAATAAAATGACAGATAATGAAGAAGGGAAAGTTTGACTGAAAAAAAGGAAAAAAATATGAAGGAGCCAGGTGACCAATTATCAGTGATATTAGAGATTTCAGCATCTAGAGGAAAGATGAAAGAGATGACTCCTAAGACATTCCACTCTTAAAGTATTTTCTAAGACATATTTAAAAAACACACGTCTACACATAAAACTTCCAGTTTATGTGAAGGGTAAGGGGGACAGAAGGACAAATGTCATAGGATCTTTCCTCCAGAGGACAGGCTTATTCCCACAAGCAATTCTTCACTTTTCCTTTACATTTTAAAATTGTTATTAATCCATCCCCCCAAATCAAGCAGGTATAATGCTTCTGGGGGTACTGATAGAATGCCTCTTCCATCACACCTTCCTTCCAAGAGATGCTGTAGAATGAGCACAAGCTAGGTAAGCCCCCTTAATTTTCTGAATACTTGCAAATTTGTGTTTGGCATCCAATTGATTTTTACCTTCAAATGATGGTCCATAATGAATGCTGTCTTCTACCCACTGGAGAAAATGGATAGTAAATTTGAAGGCTCTCCTTTCAACCATTTTGTTTAATAGACTAGTCACACAATCAAATTGGTAGCATTCATGGCCCTACTATTGGAACTGCCATTAAAACTTTTGATTTAATTAGAAAGTGAACTTGGTATCGTGAATAGCATACAAAATACTACGTATTGAGTCAAGGAAAGAGATTCCATGCTACTGCTTGGACCCCTTTAACTGAAAAACAAAACAATGGCTGCAGCATGTGTGAATGTGATGAAATTGTGAATGGCTAGCAAGGCTGCATCCATTTTGCTATTTTTGAGACATCAGACTGCCTGTTCCCCCAAACGCCAGTATTCTTAACCACCACACCATACAATCTAAATTGGGAAATCCACAAAAATTTCTTCATGTTAAAAAAGAGGCTTTATATTAAATGTCTCAGAAGCACCCTTTATAATCAGTTTGGGCTTTAGAAAGTCAAGAGAAAAACCAGCATGCTTCGAGAAAGTTTCAATAAGGAGGATGACAGTCTAATGTTCATTGATTGGAGGCCAGGAGGAAAGTTAGGGGGCAGTGAGAAGATATACTCTGTGGAGGGGGCACACATTCTGGGCAAGAATGGGGCTGGGGCAGGTGATTACAGAACCAATTGTGCAAATCTAGAGATACAAGGACCAGGCAGGAGAGTCTGACAATAAGTTCAGATATTAAATAATGAGGGTTTGGGCTAGTTGGAAAGAACTGCTGAAATGATGAGGTTTCCTGGGGAAAAAATTAAGAAAACTTGGTAATGGAATGGTTACACAGTGAGAAGATGATTCTGAGTTCCTGAGCCTGTTGGTGCTAATGAGGGAAATCACATCATAATCATCCATCTTTATGTGCAAGGTGCTAAGCAAGTAAATGCAGTTTCCTCCTTTTCACCGGCATTGCCAAGCATCATTACTTACCTGAATTATTGCATTATTATCATAGAACTGATCTTCTTGTCACCAACACTGCTACTCACAATCCCATCCTTGATAACCCATTCTCTAATCTATGATTCCAACAATTGGCTCTTTTACTTGAAATTCATCAGATATTCTTTAACATCCTTAATATAAAAGGCAAATAACTTTAATACGGTTGTCTACAATCTGGTCTCTGCCCGAGTCGGCAACCTCATCCTTCCTCACTGTCCTCTCATCTATACCATACCCACTATCTTAATAGAATGATTACGGCTATCCTAGGTCCTCTCCACCATCATACCTCTACATGCCCTCCACTCTTTGCTCCTTATGACCTTTCTGCACCTAGCTAAAAACTACTTAGTCGATAGGATTCAACTCAAGAAATAACTCCCTGGGAAGTCTTCCCTTCTGCACCTTCCCTCTCTACCCTAATTTCTCACAAGCTGAGTGGGCACCCCATCCTTGGTTCCTATGGTAACCTGTGCTTTTCCCTGTCATGGCCGTCACCACATTTCTCAAGTGTTGGTGCACTCACCAGTCTGAACTATCCCCTGACTTCTCGGGAACTTAGAGCACAAACATCGATTTTAGGTGCCACAACTCCTTAATGCACACTTAAATACTTTAAAGGAGATTTAATGGGATGGACTTTACTTTTGAGAGTTTGTCTAAAATTCTAGACAAATCACATAATGGAGAATCAGGAGATAACGCATTGTAAGATTCAGTTCCTAAGAAATAAATTATCTTGATAATTTATCATCTAAAATATGGCTAGAAATGAGATTCTATCATTCAAACACTTCAGGTAGGACTTTTCATTGAAATTTTAGCTTAAGTCACTTCCCAATTAGAAAAAAAAAAAAAATTAAGGAATAGATGAGGCCCTTTCATATGCATGCATCCATATTGCATTCAGAAACTTTCTAAAAATTACTCCTTTGCTTAAAAAGCATCTCTTAAGTGTACAAATTGGTATAAAAATAAGAGCAAAGGTTATTCTTATTCATTCCACAACAAATATTTTTACAGATCAACATCCAATTATACTTTAAAATGGATTAACCATATAGGAAATTTGGACTCTGCACCCATATCTTGAGTTCTTTTCACTGTAGATTTGCTGTAATGTAATGCCTTCTGCTTAAGATTAGAGTTTGTTTGCTTAGTTAGACTATTTTTGTTCACACAGGTGGTAATGACTGTGGGTGGAAGTATGAATGGTGTTAAGAGAAGAAAACGGATTATCAAAGGTACTGTTATTCTATAGCTAATAAAACAACAAAATAATAATTCCCTTGGAAGCACCCATATCACCTGATTTAATAAAGTAAAATTAGTTTCTTCAAATTTCATCCTGCTAACCTGATTTAAGTACATTTTAGAACAATTTTTGCTTATCCCCTAATAAGAACAATATAAGCAGGTAAAATACTCAAAAGCAGTGTCTCTATATTTTCAAGGCATATATTTTTGACATTTAAAATCCTAAATTGGCTAAAATTTAAAAATCAAGATGTACAATTAATAGGACAGTATTTGGTTTTGTTGTGTTTTACCTACCAGACCCCAAAGAAAAGCTGCTACTCAGTTGAAGTTGAGGCTTACAGTTGTTGGCAACATTTAACAGAGAAAGCATGGGATTGTATACTCTTCAAAAAGAAAACAAAGCAAGGCTACTGCGTGCATTTTCTGGCAAGCGACAGAAACGATTTATGAGGGGGGTGCGGAAGCTGCTTGCCACGAGCCAGGCAGGGGCCTTCATTTGCATAGAAGCAGGGGCAGATTGAGGAGCCCTCACCTGTCAAGCACAGGTAGCGCCTTGGAGGTAATGGGTCCCACAGTACAAAGCTCCATCTCCATCCAGACTGACACACGCTACACGGAGAGGCCAGATGGATCCAAGGAGAGACAAAAACGCCGGCTTCTGCCATCTCCACAGGGGGAACGTAAGCATTCCAGGAGCTGACAGATACCAGATCCCTCCTTACTCTCGCGGTTCCCCTTGCTGGGCCCCTGCCATGCCTCCAACCCGGCTGAGAAGAGGCATGCCTGCTCAGGGACCAGAAAGAGATTCCTGGTAAAGTGCTCAACCCTGTCAACAAAAGCAATAAACTATGCCTCTGCCTATGTCTGTCTTACCTAGGCAGAGAGAAAGCGCTACCTGGTAGGAGAAACAAGAGATTAGAGGAAGACAAGGAACTCTTCATTCCTTACAACCCATCTTCTGCTCCCTGGGTGGGCAGCTTTTCACCTGCAGCCCACCCTCCACTTCAACTTATTAAGGAACACCGCATTCCTACAGGATGTCCTGGGAAACAAAAGACTGTCTGTTCAGAGAGAGGTCATCTTAACAGAGCAATATTCAATGTGAGATGGCACTGTAATTTAACAAGAGGATGTGACTGAGTCACAGCACTCTGGCTGCAGCAGAGTCCCAAAGAGCCCTGACAAGGCACAGTGCTCGTCATGCAAGAGGAGGAAGGAGAGAGCTGCTAAGGACACCATGAGGGGACAGCCCAAGCACAGGACCATGAGGTTGCACAACCACAACCAACAATGGGAACGCAGATTCTGGGACAGAAAGTGTGCGGACCACGTCAGAGAGATTCACATGCAGACTCCGAACGACAGCTATTCAAGAATCTAAAGAAGCATCTAACTGGCCACCTTGTTTCCCACAATGTGGTGGCACAGTAAACGTTTTGTCTCTAGCCATATGCGGCCATGGTCTAATGACCGCCACTGGTGCCACCACCCTCGACACTTTTTTCTTTTTCAAGGATAACAAACACATGTATACAGTGTTTGCTGAGATGCAGACGTTCTAGTACAGGTTAAGCTCCAGTGCGGGATACAAAGAGGTATAATAAAATGCTGCTCCATCAGACTATGGTATATTAAAAATCTCAGTCAATCTCTCTCTCACACGTGCGCACACACACAGACACACAAACACTCACACATGGGTAGCAGTCATGCGAGCATTCCCTAGCCCACTTGCCCACCTAACAGACATTCACTGGATCCTATGACTTGCCAAGTCCTGTGCTAGGGCTGGTTGTGCCGGAGCCAGTAAAAAAGACATGGTGAGCCCTTCCTTCCTGGAGCTCAGCAGGCAGTTTGTAGGGCAGTAAATGAATGGGGGCTACGGGTTGAACTGTGTCCCCTCAAAATACATGATAGAGTCTAACCCCCTGTGAACGTGACTTATTTGGAGACAAGGTTGTGCAGATGTGATTCGATACAATGAGGCCAAACTGGACCAGCATGGGCGCTCATCCAACATGGCTGGAATCCTTGTAAGAGGAGGAAACTGGACAGAGACAGACAGACAGACACAGGTGGGGAGGAGGCCATGTGCAGACAGAGACATGGAGAGAGAAGAAGGCCATTTCTCAGAGACTGAGGTATGCCACGAACCAAGAATCACCGAGAACTGTGGGCCACAGCCAGAAGTGCGGAGAGTGGAGCAGAACAGTCTCGCCCCCGACCCCCGACTTCAGAGGGACGCTTGATTTCAGACTTGCTGCTTCCAGAACTGAGAGAGAATACATTCCTGTTGTTTTCAGCCATCCAGCTTGTGGTACAATTACAGAAACCATAGTAAAATCAGAGAATGGGTATACAGAGTTATAGAATTTTAGAACTAGAAGGGACTTCAGAAACCATCTAAATTGGTGCTTTCCAATTTTTTTCTTAAAACTGAAAGGCACCTTTTTAAAAAAATTAAAGTGTACAAAGAACGCCAACTTATAAAAGTGATTTTAAAAAAAGAAACTACTGAAGCGGAGTAATGGTTAGAGGGTGTGGGGTGCAGCTGGGTGGCCTTTCTGGGGTCCCCTCACTCAGACTGAGGAAATGCCCGACTACAGGTCACAACACACAGTTTGAAAATCAATGATCTAGTTATTCAAGTCTTCAGTTTGATAACTGAGGAAATTAAAGCTCAAGGACTTTAAGAGGTTTGACCCAGATCCTAAATTAGTTTGAAGAATCTAGACTAGAATAGAAGTCATTTGAATTCCAATCCAGTGCTTATTCCACTCTATTAACACAATTTCAACAATGCAAATTCTGAAAATATGAATTTATAATAGATGCCATTTTTTTGCAGATAGGTCTGGAAAAATACATAGTAGCAGGGCTTTAGAAAAGTCTAGTATTTTCTGGTTGTAGGTACAGCATGTCAAATGCCACAAATGCCTTTCCTAGCTTTTGCATATAACTTTTTCTTTGGATTTTCTATTTGACTATCTGTTTGTCTTTCTGTTCTTATGGAAGGTTTAATGAATACATTTTAATATACTGAAATTTGTTATTTCCAGTTAAAAAGGGAAAATAAGTTCACATTGGGATGAGTTCAGATTTCCATATTGGTGGGAAACTCTGGAAGACTGTACCTATAGAATTAAGAACATATCTTGTGTTGGTATGTATTATGTCCCTTATTCCTTTTTTAAATTGGTGACATATTATGTGAGAAAATGGCATTTTCTAAGTAAGGGAACTTGACACTTTAACTGGAACAAGAAAGAATTTCAGGAGCATCATAAATCAGAGATGCTAAAGAAAAAAAATTATTGAGGGGTCAAAATATTATATCTGTTATTCAATATATACCCAGGGCAGACAGAGACAAGATCTATAAGCACCAAGGTCCTTACCCTAGAAGGGCTACATGTGCCAAATTTGTTAGGTTGGTAAGAAAACATCAATAAAACAGGAAAATGCAAACACTTCTATGACTCAGGATCTTGGAGACTAGGCCTGGCAGCAAAAACAAGAAATATGTTCTTCATCTGGCAAGAATAGGCTACATATATTTGAAATCATTGGCTGGAAAGAGTGAAAAAACTGTCCAGATTTAGAGGCAGAATTAGATGGGGGAGGGAGTGAAGAAAGTAGCAACAGTTTTCCTAAATTTTGCCTTACGTTTTGGGATTATGGCAAAAAAATATTCACCTCTCCTAATACCTTATTAGTTAAAAGGCAAGACTTACATTGTTTGCTTTAAATTTCCTAAGAACTTGATATTTTTTATTGAAAACGCCTCTTTTTCACCACAGTATTCCTTAGGTACGTGTGGGTGGGTGGAATGGTACATCCAAATATCAAATCGCATGTAATTTATAATCAACCAAACCCCCATAAATTATCTCCTGTCTCTGCTTTAACTTCAGGCTGTGCTACCTCCCACCTTTCTTACAAAGATTTAGAGTGACAAAATATTGCTTTCTTACTTGTATCTTTTTCCATGGGTAGAGTCACATTTGAGGTTAAAACAACAAAATGTAAATTAGTACTTATGAACGGCATAAGCTAACCAACAATATTTCCCATTTATTAGGACTCCTAATTTCTTTCTCTAAGTAAATACTCTAGTAGAGTTTTTAAAAATAAAGTGAAGATTTTTACACCATAAATGTTTAACTCTAAAGATAACACCTTTGATGTGTATATTTGTACATATCTATTCAGTTTATCTTTTTCTCACTATACTATAGAAAACATCCTGCTCATTCTTATTAACCTTTGACTTCCAATAATCTGTGCTTAAAATACTTTTCAATTTGAAATATGCACACACATATCTTGCTAGCTACATTTAAGGAAAGCAAAAGTAATTCCTACAAACAAAACCAGACTAAAAAAAAAAAAAAAGATGTGTTCACAATTCTAGACGTTACATTTATTCATTGGAGATATCACACTATGAACATACTATACAGCATTGGTTTTCAAACATTTTATACCCCTAAAAAATATTAAAGACTTCAAATAACTTTTTTTTTGTATGTTGTATGGTAGGGGTCACATTTCATTCTTTTTCCATGTAAGTATCCCCTTATTGCCGCACCATTTGATTAATTTTTATTTGTTTGGTTTTTCATTTGTCTGCTTGTTTGAGAAGTGCATGGGCTGGGAATTGAACCCGGATCTCCCACATGGTAGGTGAGAATTCTACCACTAAACTATCCTCGCCATGCTCCCCACCTAAGAACATTTTTTTTTACATGGGTTAAACTTATCAATATTTACTCAATTAATACTAACAAAGTTCTCAAACAGTAATTACTTTATAAAAATAATAAACCAATTTCATGCTAATGAAAATAATATTTCTATGAAAAATAAGCAATTAGTGAGAAGAATGACACTTTTAAATTTTTGCACATCTTTTTTTGGGGGGGTAGTGGGGGGTGGTGCATGGCCCAGGAATTGAACCAGGTCTCTTGCATGGAAGGCGAGCAATCTACCACTGAACCACCTGTGCACTCTGCACATCTCTTTTAATTTTTTTTTTCCATGGGTAGGCACCAGGAATTGAACCTGGGTCTCTGGCATGGCAGGCAAGAACTCTGCCACTGCACCACCATTGCCCGCCCTGTGCACATCTCTTTTAAAGGCAAATAATATCTTAGCATTATTATAGAAGTAGTTTTGACCTCATAGATTCCCATTAAGAGTCTAGGAACCTCCCCCACCTCCCCTCACCCCCGCTGCAGGATTCCCCAGAATCCTGGTTTGAGAACCACTGCTCTACAGAGCCATATGTGATTGCTGTTATTTCAGTAATCATAAACTTACAGGTCTCCATGCCCTCATCATCATCGTCGACAGCAGGTTTGTCATAAGACTTGTCGATTGCAGCTCGGAAGCTCTCATTGCAACCCCTTCCTCTGATTATCCGTGGTCGGGGACGATGGAAAGGAATATCCCCATTCAAGGTGACCTCAGCCACTGCTGTTTGCAGACTCTCTAAGGAACTGGACTTCTTCAGGCCCAGAGAAGGCCCCACATCTCTGCTCGGGGAGCCTTGGAGGTTTACCAAAACAGAAAGTTAGGATTAATGGTGAAAATTACATATCTGCATCTCTATGAATTACGGAAAACTTAAAGGACATAATAATGAAATTATTTGTTCAATGATGGGTTCTGGAATGTGAACGGAAAAGGGAACCAAAGAGTAAATAAAATAATGAGAACTCGTTCTTAATTTTCCTAAATTTATATTAGATTCGACCTATTTTCCCTATCTTCAATTAGGAAGAACTATTTAAAATATAACTCTAAAAACAGTTCTTAAAGACATCTGAAATCAGTTACCATTTTGTAAGTGAAAAGCTTCTATCTTTTAAAAAATTTCCCTTTATATAGGACTCAGTAGGTAAAAATAAGTTATTAGTCTCCAATTTTAACCCAACAGATAACTTTCTTTTCAAATCATTTTCCTCCCAGTACTAAAAATAATGTAAAAGAACCAGAATTGACCAGAAGCTCATCTGCAAAGAAGAGGTGATGAGAAGGATGAAGTAAGCAACCAATAGGGAGTGTTTTTAACTTAAGACATTTTTGACAGTTCATTTACAACAGAAGTTAAATATTCCTATCAATGAACTCCCTCAAATCTCTTTCTTACTATGGTGAAGATTCGCAACCCTCAATAAGTAAGAAGAGCACAAGACATTACATGTCACTAATACAAAAACAGCAACATGGCAGCAGAAAGAAACATAACTCTAAGAAAATATGAATGTTCTGTGGAAAGAGCAATTCAGGATTTGAACGGAAACAAATTGCATAAGGGCTTTTTTTTTTTGTAGAGAGATAAAAGCAAGGAGACTAAAGAACTGGGTAAGAGTATTTATATCTCCAAGTCTGGGAATAGTCCTCTGTCCTGAGAAAAATAGATGACGGGCAGAAGGAAGATGAATTGGCAATTACCAAGAAAATTTCAATAGGATAGCAGGTGAGGAATCAGGGAACTAAAAACGTGGCTCTAACTCTAAGGATCTAGGGCAGAAAGGCTAAGATGGAACCAACAGCATCAAGATTTAGACAGCAATCAAAATGGATTCCTTTAATCAGGCGAGGCAGACTCATCCATCATTTAGCTGGAACCCACACTCAAAGGTAGGCTAATTTAGTTTCTAAATAACAGTTAGACCAGCTTTGTATCACCATCCAGGCAATCCAATCTATAAGAAGGTTTCTTCACACATCCTGCTAAACAGGTGAGAACAATGGAAAAGTAGGAAGAACTGAAGCATTAATCTCTACACGGGGTCATCAGCCCATATTGTTGGTAATTAAACAGTAGCCTTCTCACCTAGAATATGAACAGTTATGACAAGAGTTTTTCAGGGCACAGAGGATAAAGCAGGACAAAAATTTAATTGAGAGAGTCAAGACAAGAACCGTCTTCTTAAGTTTCATTCGTTTTATATCTTTCACCTAAGCTTCACAAAAGGATAGCAGTTTTAAAGCAAATATGTTAAAGCATACCATATATATAAATAACATACATCCACAAAAACGATGTTTTCATGATAATCTTTATTGGAAGTAAGAAATGGAAGAGAATATATAGATACGTATCTCCCTTTCAGAAAGGCTAGCTGAGACCTGACTTAATTTAGTCAAAGTACTGAAAATTTTAATAATGAACTTCACAGATGGCATGACTGTTTATTAAAACTGAGTGTCCCTGAGCAAGTTTGGAAAGAAAACACAAGGGAGAAAATGTCACTAATTGTCGATGAAAATGTAACAAAGGCTCTCTTAAGTGCTAAATTATGATTCCCTAACTATGGTTACTGAGATTCCTAACATTATAAACGTAACATTTACTAGTAAGGAAAAATTGAAAATTCCTTCTCTACATAAAGTATGGGCAAAAGATTAGTTTTATTTACACAAATATTGGTCATTTATTTTCATTTTAAAACAATTTTTCAAAGTCCTTAATATAAATCTATTATGTCAATAGTATACTTTGAATATTTTCATTTTTCAAGGAATAAACCATTAGAAATTCAGTTTTCCTGTTTGCGCTGTTTTTCAGAAAGCAAATTTACCACTCAAAATACTATACAAGATCACTAAATTCAGGAGTAAAGGGAGAAATCACAATCGTATTATTTTCCCTAGATCTATTTTTCTCTTCCTAATATCTCTCTACATGAAAAAAAAAAAAGGATATATATATATGGAGGATGACTTTGAAGGGGCAAAGGGAAATGGAATTCAATTTTCATTATGAAAGGCTTAGGACAGACAGATGATCTATGTTAAAATGCCATTACAACTCTACCGAAAACCTTTGAACAACTCTAAAATCAAGATATTCTTGACAATTCAAGTGAAGTGAAGGAAGAAAAATAAATGAAAATTTGTTCACCATCTAATATTAGCAGAGGTCAGGTAGGAGAGATTAAGTTTAGATATTTTATTCATATAAATTTAAAACCAACAAACACAAAGATACTTTAGAGTCTATGTAATATTTTTTTGCCCCAAGATTTTGCTATTTATTTTAGTAAGATAGATTGTACATTGTGCAAAAATAAAAAAGAAAGCTTTTTAAAAAATATAGCATCTAATATTTAAAAACATTATAAAAACACAGCATTCGATTAGATTACTGAAATTTCCTTAATGCTATGAGTAACTCAATGTGGTTTTTAATGAATAGTGACTTGGAAAGGAGTTACTTCTTTAAAAGTACTAAATTCTATTAACTCCAAAAACTAATCACTGTTTTACATATGTGAACTATAAAATGATGTTTTTCTACAAACCTGCTTCAGAATTTCAGTGAATTTTATGTTGGATAAGAGAAACAACTACTTAGTAAAGGCTAAGACTATAGTTAATGGCCTTGCAGTTCAGTTAATCTTATGACTGATTGGATATAACTTTTGCAATCTATCATTTACTCTACAGAATATGATAACATGGTCCCTGTCAACAATAATCTTTATATATGTGTGTGGGGTACACATTTTTCAAGCAGGCTAAAACTAATTACTACTGCAGGTTAAAAAGGTGAATTGAAGCAAATTAGAGCTAAGTGCTATAAGTACATCATACTGGACTCAGAATAATTAAAATACTATTCCAAACTTGCAATAATAAATCATAAATGCACAAGTGCACAAAACACATTACTTCAATTACACATAAAAACTTTCCTCTGATTATTTTCATACAATAACACAAAAGGTAAAACCTACCATAATCTTAATTGAATAGAATCCATTGTTTCTAAGGAATGATTTAGGCAGCATTTTAAAAGCAAGCCAAAAACAGTAAAAAAGAAAAAAAAAACTCCTTAAAATAGGATCACAAAGTTAAAATAAGGAACAACTGTGCATTATATAGCCAAATTCAAGTTACCTATGATCTAATTTGTGCACACAAAGAAGAGGTAAAGTTTCTAAATCACTAATGATAGCATCACTGGACAATGTCCTTCAGTGAAAAATATTTATATTTGCTCTATTAACCTTCAAATAAAAAATCATCAGTTTGAGAATCATTTCTTGACTGTTAATCTAGAAATCAATAGATGACTTAAATACTTACAAGTCTATGATAAGAGATCAAATTTCCAGGATTTGGGTTAAAAAAAGACGTTAGAAAACCTCCTTGCATAAATATAATTAAGAAAATCTAGGCTGTTTTAGGATTTTTGAAGCAAGAAATTATATTTCCGTTTAGTATATTCTACACTGATAATTTCGTTTACATAAAATTTTTCATTTCTTGTACAATTAGACTTCCCAAAATGAAAACATCCATGCAAGACTGAGATATTTATGTTTATGTGCAATCTGATTGACAGCTCTATAATTGTGATAAGCTCCTTCCACCGTGGTTTCTATGGCAACAGTCTAACTGTCCATTCTTACCTGCTTTCTGGTCATCCACTGTATTGAGTTTAGTCTCGTCAGCTACTGTTAAAAGGTAAATGTATAATGGTTAGTCCAGTTAGTACCCACAGCCCAACATGCTTCAACTTTTCCCAGGGCTTTTCGGTTAGGTGACAATTCTTAGATAATATTTCATGCAAATAATATGAAACACCAGGCAAAATGTTCATAATCATAAACAGAGGGGGAAAAAAGCAGTGTCTCCATGCAATATGCCAGTCATTTCATCTCACAGGCACGTGGGTTATTTATATGTTAGCATATCATCATTAGCCAAGGCAATTCATCACCAAATTTTTCTTTTATGCATGTGATAAATTAATGCTTTTAGTTTTGAAGTACAAACAGCCACCAGAGAATAGCATAAATAAGTTACAGTTGATTAACAAAGATTTTTTAAATCATTCAATAAGCTTATGGATATAATTAATTGATGTACTTTTTTTTTTGGTGGATTTGGATTTAAAGAGAGACACTACCTGATTGGTGTTTGATTGAACAGCTATGATTATTTTCCTCCTCTCATTTGCTTCCAAATACCTTCTACAATAAATATTCTCTCAAATTATTACTTCAATTAAATGACTTAATTATCAACACGTAAGCATTTGTATTACATAAACCTTAAAGAATAGCCATGAAAGGAAGATATCATGTAGTAACCAAATTCTAGACATGGATTGAGATAATGGTTTCTCTCCAAAATGTTTTCTTCTAGTTCAAAAATCCCACAGCCAACCAAAAACAATTTAAATGAAATTGATTTAAACAGCCAAAGTGTTAAAACTTATTCTACACCATACATGATAATAACGTGATATGCACATTTGTTTGTTTCTTTTCTCATAAGAAAACATATATATCAACATATTGCATATTATGTAAACATGCCACTTATGAGTAATATGGATATCTCAAACTCAAAGAAAAACCACTTTTTGCCAAATGGCCACATTTCACATTTAATTTCTTCTATTTCTTAAAGTTGACAGACATGTTTGGGACCATCAATTTTATCCTAAAAGCATCTAAACCTTATTTAGATAAAGATTCATGGAGATTGTACTCACTACCTAAATCCATGCTTTTTGATTTTCGCGTTTTAACGAAATCCAATTGACTGGCATCTGAAAATTGCTTTGTACGTTTTTCTGACATACTCTGGCGTCCAAATCCTTCTCGTTGAAAAGCAAGACCTGGATCAACATCTGGACTCAAAGAGCTGGTATGGAAGGAAAGATACACAGAAAAATAGGTCTTAAAATTAGAAGACACCCAATTTGGGAAACTGCATATACACCTGTGTAATGTGTGTGTGATTGTGTGTGCATGTCACGCTCCTCACAAAAGCTGAAACTAATTAACATAAATATAGTCCATTAAAAAAAAAAGCTGTGGCTATGCAGGAGGCAATAGAAATATACAAATCCAATTTACATTTGGAATAATTTTTTCTCCATATGAGCTTTCTCCTCCTCTGCTTACTTCCCAGTTTCTTCTATTTGGCAGTGTTTCATTTATTTCTAAGAGATTATTTAAAAATTAGCCTAATGCATTTGAAGAATTGAATATTTGAAGAAACCTGTCATATACCATATATAAATATTAGGGGCAAACAAGTGACAACATGAATCGCAACTGAATTGAAGTCTTAAAGGGGATGCCTTCTGGCCTGCTTATATAATAGATGTGTTTCGAGAATAGATTTTAAAATCCCTTTATGGCTAACTTCATGATAATGGAGGTTCTCTGTAATACTTAATCAACTGACAAAAATCTATTCTGATTAAGGTGATGTGTCAGATATCAAGGTCACAATAATAAATAGGAAAAAAACATCCCTGTTCTTTACGAGTTTACAAGAAAAATGTGAAACCAGAAATATGAAACGTTCTGTAGTGGGTGCAAAGATGAGAGAATAAACAGTAATTTATGGAGTCAGGAAAAGGATGACCAAGTTTAAATGACATTTGATTTGGGTGGCACCAATACAGTAGCTTAAACAGAGATGATATGTAAGTATAAGGTAAATAATCAGTAACAAGATAAATTTTTATTTGTTTCTCTAGTGACAGTGGTGGACTCTGGACCACTCTTACTTTATTTAGTCCTATCTATAAAAATCCATGAACATTTCATGAAGCTCTACCAGGTATTCTAAGCACAGTCCATATTATGAAAACGGTTTTTCTGTGTGCTCAGCCCATTAAGTAAATAAATACACTAGTGTTCTTAGATCAGGGTGAAGCCACCAAATCTATCTGGGCTGGTAGTAGGATGCCCCACCATGGCTAAGAAACCACGTGCCACTCCATTAGGTGAGCTCAATTTATGACAGCCTCCTTTATGTTTCTGATAAAACAAGCTTCTCTAGCCCTTTATGACCTTATGAGAACTAATATTCACATTGGTAAAAGTGCAGTCATATGAGTTGGACAGACATCAGAAACTTGGCTTCAGTCTACTGTGCCCAGGATGATAGCAGGCTCCTAAAAGAAGAGCTAATCCAAAAATTGTGAAAAGTAGGATGCCAAGGAAAATGCTCTGCCACTGAGTGTGTATTTCTTAAGATACACAATAAAAAGAAAAGTCGCCTCAGCCATCTCACCAGGCCAATGGAAGAATTTGAGGATGGAAGGTAAAAGTCCTCTGCAAATTGCAAACCACTATTGCCCAATAAAGACTACCTTAAATTATCAAAGCAATACAAATTATGGTACGAGAGAATCTAGGGTCTTTAAAGCCACACAGAGGAGGTGAACAGTCCTTTCCAATTAAAATTTTTCCACTAAGTACAGAACAGGGCCAACTGGGTGATGCAAGAGAGCTGCCTAGGGTGCAACATTTGCACTCACTCTCAGAGTCATGCAAGTTCACGCACGTCCTTAAACTCTGCAGTGTAGGCACCTCCCTGCTGCCCCCTAGTCCCAGCCCAAGTACAGGAAAAGGAGGCATCTCTCAAAGGAGCTGGGGAGGTTATCCCTAGGCAAGAACAATTTTTTTTTTGTTTTTTTTTGCATAACGCCATGCTCTGTCTTAATAAATGTTATTATTATTTTTGCATTCTTCTCCATTTTTTAAAAACTTTTGAATGTAATATATTTCTTCCCCCAAACTTTGAATATATTTGATGTTCCAGGAAGCAGAACCATGTTTATATTGAAGACTCAAGGGCCTCCCAATCCATACTACTATGCTTTGGTGCACATGCCTTAAAATTTCTAGAGCGCAGACACTTCAAGAACTACAGTTTCAGAAGAGAAAAACCAAAACTCATGGGATGAGAACTATGACTCAAGTGTGCAGCAGCAAACTCTAAATAACATACTTCTAGTAATATTAATTCTTTAATTCCCATTAACTGTATAAAGTCTAGGTTCATTTTCTCACTTCTTCAACCATTGTGCACATGCCTACCAACTCTTTTTTTGAATCGTGTAGAATACTTTAAAACCTGAATTTCAGTAAGAAAGTCAAACTTGTGGACAAAGTGCATTTGAAATCCATTTTTAACAGGATATTCCCAGTAAAAATTTTTTCAAAGAAATATAAACCGATGGTGCTCATGTTATCTAAAAAACTACATACTGGCATTTTTTAAAACCAGTTTCTATCCTCTGAAATTATGTTGTTGCTGTGATTAGAATTTGCTGTCTTATCTTTTCCCCCTCAAAAACACGATTGTTAAAGTTACCTAAATCAATTAATGTATTGAAAAAAGTAGGTGCTGTTAGCTAACAAATTAAAAGTTTAGCCACTTGACATATTTAGCCCTCTGCAATTGTGCAGAGAACTGTAAACATCACAATTTTAAATGTCAAACGAGTTTGTGCGTTAGTAAGAGTCTTTAAATAACTGAATATTCTTAAACCATGACATAATTAATTCTTTCCTATTAATATGCCCATTAAACTAATTTCAAGCACAATACATAGTACACTAGGAATATTTAACAAGTTAGACTGCAGGACTGACAGCTGATTCTTTCAAGAATGTAACCATTTCCTGACCCCCGATGTTATTAAAATTCCAGTTATTAATCCTTTCTTATTGCCCTTTTGTTTTCATAACATTTTCATCAAGGATTAGGGAGATATTGTCAGGCTGGAAAAGCTTACATTTTCTGCTGTGATTCAGAGCAGCTGCCATTTTTGTTTGGATAACCCTTCATTCATATTCTTTGCTGTACACCACATTCCCCACAGCAAACTCACACAAGTCCTCTCTGTTTTACGAATCCCTCTTTGGGAAATTAATGCAACAATCTATCCCTGCTAGTTATGCATTTACTTTCACCTATACAGTGCTTTATTAGGCACAAAACTGATCTATTCCTATAAATACCTTTTCAATTTCTTATCATGGAGGGGATTCAAAATCTTTTGTCCCTAAGATGGATACTGCAAATATTTACTCCTCACTTTCTCTGTTGTTGCTTTCACTCTCAGAAAGAGATAAAAACTGCAGCAATAAATGTAAGTCCATTTGCAGATTTCAGATCGGTTTCTACTTTATATTGTAGTTATATTGTGGAGAATTCAGTGGCAGAATTCTCAATGTCAAAGACCCGGGTTCGATTCCTGAAGCCTGCCCATGCAAAAAAAAAAAAAAATCTCTCTCTATTTTTTAAATGCCAATTTATCAACGATGCTCTGCAATAAACCATTTAAACATTCCACAAAATGTGATTGCAGTTCACTGTTGTATTCAAGTCCTGGATCTTACCAATCAGCTGAATCACTGATTGCAACTTTTGCCCAGGTGCTCATGTCCGTGGTGCCAAAGCCCACGTCATCATGGGAGCTCGAGGACGACTGGTCGGAAAGATGTGGAGGAAGCACTGGCAACCTGTCATCTTCGATCATGACAGTGTCATCTTGGGGCATATTCACTGTGGGGGACAGCTGATATTTACCTGTCCAGTGGAAGAAGAGAAAAAAAATGATATACACTGATCTGTTATACGCATGAATATTGCTATTTTTCTGCCTTATGAAAAGTCTAAACTTCCACACATCTGCTCAACCTGGTAGAACAAAATAGAATTTAGCACATTTATTTTTCATAAGTGGACCTGGGTCACCTATTACCTCTGATACCACAGCTGGTCATCATGCAATTTTCCTGGGTTTATGTTTCCTAAGACCACAGATGATCTCCAAAATGCCTTCTCATGTGAAAACGCTAAGATTCCAAGTTGTGAGAGTTTTTGAAGACTTTAGAAGAAAGTTAGAGGGGCACATTACAGGCCTTTATCCATCATTCACCCACTCTTTCATTTGGTGTCTAGCACAGAACAGGTACTCTAGGTCAGACATAAGTTCTGTCCCCAAAGAGCTCACTCTACTGAAGGACAAAGACATATAAACAGTTGTATGGTGATGCGAACAAAAACCAGTTACTGACACTAGTTACCAGTGTCAGTAAATGACTGGGTAGTTGGAGGCAGGGACGTGCTGGGAATCTCAAGAAAAGTTGAGTTGGGCTTTGAATCATGCATGTGACATTTCTTTTAGACATCAGTGACATCATCATGAGCACATGGTGGTGAAAAGCCCACAGTGCATTCTGGTGGCACCTGGAAGCTGAGTATGTCCAGGATAAAGAGGCGGGGGAGAGAATGGCGGGAGTGATTTCAAAGAGAAAAGATCAGGTTCTGAATGAGAAGAGCCTTTCAGGTCATCCCAGAGCAGCCTGCACATTTTTATTTATTTTAGTTACAATATATTTTTCTTGGTAAGGAAGGACACATCATTGCTTATACTGATCATTTTCCTACAGGAAAATCTCCTCTGGTTTTTGGATCAGCATGATGGGTTTTTTCATTTCACAACCTTTCTGGAGATAAAAATTAAGTTTCAAGGTCCTGATTTTTTAAAAAATGAAGTTAGGGTCCAGGGGACACCATCTTCTTCCTCTTCTGGCTTCCTTCCAAATCTTGGGCCATGCTTCTGTGGAGCTAGAACAGGTGGACAAGGCTTCGGTCCACATGGATGTCTTGTTAAGAGGCAATGGCCACAGAAACCAGCATCAAATAGGAAACAGGTCCCTGGGCTTGGCTCTCCCAAGAAAGCACTGTCCCTGACCCTTACTGGATGATGGAAAACTATCATTTTATATCCAAGCAGGGTTCCCACCCTAATACAATATTTGTTGCATTTTCCCAAGATACTGCCATCCTTACACACGGGGAGCATTTTTCCTTTGTTATAATTTAGTTTTCAAAATAGCACATCAGCAATGTATAAGAAATCTACTAATATTTTAATATTTGCCTTAGATCTAATTTTTAAATAAACATTCAAAGGAATATGTATGTTTTAACTCTGCACTAGAAATTTGGGATTGGCATAAATACACGTGTAGGATTTCTTCAAAGCATGCATTTTTCAAAACATATGGATAAAGGAACAAAAAATAATCAAGTAAATTGATGCTTATTTTTTCAGGGCAACCCCAAAAAGGATATGTACTGGTTTGAAATTATGTATGTACCCTAGAAAAGCCATGTTTTAATCCTAACCCTATTTTGTAAAGGCAGCTGTTTCTTCTAATCCCTCTTCAGTATTGCATGCTTGAAACTGTAATCAGATCATCTCCCTAGAGATGTGATTTAATCAAGAGTGGTTGTTAAACTGGATTAGGTGACAACATGTCTCCACCCATTTGGGTGGGTCTTATTAGTTTACTGGAATCCTATAAAAGAGGAAATATTTTGGAGAATGGGAGATTCAGAGAGAGCAGAGCATAACAACATAGCCACAAGAAGTAGAGTCCACCAGCCAGTGACCTTTGGAGATAAAGAAGGAAAATGTCTGCCGGGGAGCTTCGCGACAGGAAACCAGGACAGAAAACTAGCAGATGATGCCAAGTTCACCACATGCCTTTCCAGATGAGAGAGAAACCCTGACTGTGTTCACCATGTGCCTTTCCAGGTGAGAGAGGAACCCTGACCATGTTCACCATATGCCCTTCCAGATGAGAAAGGAACCCTGACTGTGTTCACCATGTGCCTTTCCACTTGAGAGAGAAACCCTGAACTTCATCAGCCTTCTTGAACTGAGATATCTCTCCCTGGATGCATTAGATTGGACATTTCTATAGACTTGTTTTAATTGGGACATTTTCTCGGCCTTAGAACTATAAACTAGCAACTTATTAAATTCCCATTTTTAAAAGCCATTCTGTTTCTCATATATTACATTCCAGCAGCTAGCAAACTAGAACAGGATACCTGCTAGAAATTTCTCATGCATACATTATTTACCACCAGCTCCTCTGTTATTGCAGAAATTCTTTGTGCTCACTAAGCTTCTTCTCAGAATTTTTATCAAGAAGAGTGTTCTACTTTGATTTCAGATACACCCATTCTGACAAACTGAAAAATCTCTTCTGAAGAACACTCATCAGATAAATGTAAATCAGTTTAATACTTAATCATTTCTCTTTGCTGCATTCAAGTCACTTACTTATTCCTACTCTCTAGTCTTAGGATATTAGTCCAGAAAGCTGGTCAACACAATATCATTCATAAATAATGTAGGACATTGTAGCAATATTAGCCAAACAAATGGTTTCTTCTTGAGACATTTTTTCCCCCTTAAAAATGTTATAGAATTACAAAACCAGGACTATCCCTGACTGACAACCCATACTGATAAAACATGTGCCATAGTAATAAGTACCAAGTCTTCACCTAGGAATCATTTAGTGGAAGGAAATATTAACGTGTAATTATTAATGCACTCATTTTCAGATGTAAAAACTAAACGACTTAACTCTTGGATTTACACAGTATATTCTGAGAGACAACCTACTAAACAAAATGGAACACTGAATGATTCTTCATATTCTAATTATTTTTTGTAATAGTTGTTCTAAGTCAGGTACCTAAGTAAAACAAAATTTTATACATAAATAACAAGATATCTCTTTAATAGTGAAAAAAAATTCACTTTTTTTTACCCATGATCCTGGTACCCAGTACTTCACAAGATTCATGAATTCATGTTTTCCATGTTTTAACATGCCTGACAGGAAAATAAGGGAGAATCATCATACAAGGAAGACTATACTACATAACCACATATTCTACTAAACTCTACCTAAGCAATACCATAATCTCATATTTAGGTTTGCTAGTACTTGGCATTTCACAAATGTGAAACCTTCTAATAACTTGAGAAGACTTCAAACTATTTTTAATGGATAAACTTTCCTTTTCCCCCAACTGTTAGCCAATACCTACTGAGAGTAGAAGTGAAACAATGAGATACAGAGCAATTGTTCACCAAACATTTATTCATTAGTAGGTTTACATAGAAGCAACACCAGACAAGACACTAGAAACAGATGAAATGAGAACATTTTTGCCAGTGGTTTGACTCCCACTGAAAAGCATTCATGTTCCATTTATCTACATTGAATACCTAAGATGAAAATATTCTGAACATCATTATTTTTAAAGTCACCACGAAAGTATGATGACAGCATTATTAACATTAAATTTTAAAATGGATACACAGATTATGCTTTTTACTTTCAACAGAAAAATTTTCAGTTAAAAAAGTTACAAAAAAATTTAAGGTCCCATGCTCCCAAACGTCCACTTGTATGTGGTGAAGCGAGCATGTTGGTTTCTTTAGCTATGCCTATCATTACTATTAATAGCTAAGATAGTTTAGCTAAAATACTTTCCATGTAAGAAAAAAATCTTATATATAGTCAGAACAAATTATATTTTGGTGAATACCCAGGACTACCCTTCTAAAATCAACAGCAGTGGAAACTTGCCCAGGACAAATGACGGTTGGAGAAATCTTGCTTTGGCTCACAAAAAAGCTCTGACCAACTCCACTGAGAGATACAGGGACCACTTATTTTCGAGTCTTATGGGACTATCGAGTCAGAAAACATACATTCTAATTTGGGTTCAGAAATAAAGAAGTTGTGCATGTCTTCATTCAAGTCACTGAATGCCTTTTATCCATTACTCCCTGAAGACAAGATAAGTAGCTTGGAGTACATGGCTTTCTAAGGCTGCTTTCAAGGACTAACTTCTTTGATATTTAGAGGACAGGGTGGCCAGGATGCAATCGATTCTAGAGAACCACTTTGGCCTTTCGTGTAAACGTGGATTCTTAAAAATTGATGTTAGGGCGGGCCACGGTGGCTCAGCAGGCAAGAATGCTTGCCTGTCATGTCAGAGGACCCAGGTTCGATTCCCGGTGTCTGCCCATGTTAAAAAAAAAAAAAAAATTGACGTTAATTAAGAATGGATGTCGCTAGTACTAACAGTGTGATATTAGCATTCCCCAGAGAAGGTTATTTTTTTTTTAAGCTGCATTTATTTTTTTTTTAACTTTTTTTACTGTATAGTATCAGAGAGGGCTATTTTAAAAAATGGGAAATAATCTAAAACAAAACAAAACTGTCATGGGATCTTGGCCTTCATTTCATCTTCTGTTAAGTTGGAAAGTGGGGATGATGACATCCTTCCAGGTATAATGTCTCTTCTCTTTTGCTCTGAAGTTCTACATGAGGAATATTCCATATGAAAACTCCCTGTCCATATAAAGTTCATCAGTTCTCAACTTATTCAGTGGCATATCAATACAACGTTCTCTGTTAAACATAGAGATCATAAAGTAAATACCACCACCTCTACCAGCATTGTTCTAAGCATACCAAAGACAATTATCATCCAAACAATGGCCAATTGAGAAATTTCCATGCACCCAAATACTGGGCAAGTCAATAAATAAAACTGTTATTTATTTAGGCTAGTGGTAATTTGATACCCTAATATCTTTGGTACCCTGTTTTGGTATTTTCTGTTGCAAGGGGAAAGGTATATAGATTTCTACTTAAAATGGGAACTAACTCCATAAACATTTGTTTCTTAGGGCCCACAGTAGTGGAATAGGAACTGAAAAAGACTGAGGAATTCCCAGAATTGTGAATTCCCAGAATTGTAAAAAGGAAGATCAGTCAAATTAAACATGTACATTTCTCAAGATAAAGCTATCAGGGATCCCTAGTTTCCAACATAATACATAAAAAAAAAATTGTCTTAAAATATCTAAATCATTCAACATCACTTTGGCCTACATCAAACAATAACGAGTCTGTCACCCCTAGTCCAAAGCCAACGGCCCACATTGTACAACAAAAAGCACAGAGCTGGGAGGCCAGTTATTGCCGCGGGGGAGGCATCTGGAGCTTTAAAAGTTCATTACATCTCTAGGAGAGAGAAGGAGAAACCACATCAACTATAGTGCAGACTTATTGAGGACTGATGACACCATGGCTAATAAAACCAGGGCAACAGTCTATGCAGAAAATGAAGGAATCCTCAACCCATATATTTCACATTTCAAAAGGTCACTAGGTGGATTTTGGGGTTGTTTTTGTCTGTTTGGTTTTTAGTTTTAGTTTTTCGCCTTCCTCTGAAGCATCAGGGATTGGAGGCAGGATGCAGGTTACAGGATCTGGTGGATCAGTGCTCTGATTCAGTATGGCAAGTCCTATGTTCCTATAATAAAGGGGAAATTACAGCATATCACTTTGTATGCACACAGCTCCAAGGACACAAGCACTGCCTCTCTCCCTCGCCCTCTCTCTCTCTCCAGGAGTCTGAATTTTCATCAATATAAAGTATTTAACAAAGATAAAGTTTTAACACCAGAGCCAAAAACATTTGGAAACTTCAATAGCAATGACGGGAATGAAAATTAATAAGCAAAGAGTAAATGTGATAAACCATGTCTAACACCTGGCACCTAGCATTTAGCATCTTCCCTATCCTTTCACTTACACCAAGCAGGCAAAAAGAAAAATGCTAACCAAGTTAAACCAGAGAGCTGACACCTCTAAGTTCTACATGTAGCAAGATACAAAAAAAAAAGGAAAGAAAGAAATTAGCAATTTTTGAAAACTAGGAAGATTAGAGGAAGAAAGGAAAATTCTGCTAGTAATGTTTTGCGTATTTGTCTTATCACTCCCAGTAGAAAGTTCTTTGAAGGCAATGACTGCTTCTTATTCATCTTGGCATTCTACAGCAAAAATATACACCATGTCTTGCCAATAGTAGGTTTTCCATAAACATCCACTGATGAATGAAATAAATTCTTGTTCCAATGAAGCTCAATAATTGAAACTTGAATTCTATTACATCTGCATTAAATGTTCTCAGAATGGAGTTAAATTTAGGGCCTTACTTTATATTAGAGCCTTGCAGAACATACCAGCAACAAAAGTGCTTTATGTCAGGTGCTGTTTTAATCAAAACAGCTTCTTGTGTTTTAAAATTTGAAAACTCTCGCAAGCTAATCCCAAGATGAGCAACTCAGTAAATCCAACCACTCCTGTGGCAAAGCAAGTCTTTATTAACTGGATCTGTTAGGAGAAAGCTGAAATGCTGCAGAGCAAGTGCTAATAACCTCATTATCCACTGGGGGCCATGCAGACAGTATGGTGGTGAATCCAAACAAAGGATGCAGAAAATTAGTTTTAGGATTTAAGAGCTATTGCTCTGAAAAAGTAGAACTACAGCTAAAATACAGTAACATTCTATTAAGTACAAACAAAATAAATGCTAATATTTCACATACATATATATATTTACATATGCATAGCTGTAGTTTTCCTTCCCTTTGAGCATATATTACTTCTTGGCATAAACCACTAGATTCTGATTTTTTTTTTTAACACAGCTTCACTTATGATCTCAAACAAGTTTAAGAATGCCTTGATCACAGAAAGCATTTCTATAAGATCCCTTTCATTCCCACCCCATCACCCACACCCACACACATTACAGAATCTAAAACTCTAATCAATGTATTGATTTGCTCTCTTCACATTAACGTTTCTTGAATGATTATAATGAACCTGTTATTTTTCCTTCTGGAAGTAAGGGCCTTCTTCACATTAATATTACATTAATAACCCCTCAGTGAGCCAGTGAAAGCATAGAAATAAGACGTGATAAACAGAGTTTACCTGACTCACCCATTATCCTGCTGAGTGCAGCATTTCTTGAGGGCGAGTCATCAAGCCCCTCGATCCCACTGCAGAGGGAATGGGAAATTCTCCGTTCCCTGTCATCCAACACTGTATCAATGGGCAGCTCAGGTCCAGGGGAGCTCCCAGGTAACTTCAGCTGTAGAGAAAAGGGGGCAAGGAAGAATCAGTGCTGGCGGTCCATTTAACAGCATGGGGGGATTCTAACAACTTGCCCAAGGCCTGTGTCCCACTGGGTACCAAATGAACTAGAACTTTTCACCCTATACCAAAATAATTTGTGATGACAGCTCTGCCTAATGACCAACTTTCTGATCTACTTTACACTGTACCTCCCATGAAGAGCTGTCAGATTTCAACCATTGGAGGGAAAATATGAATAGTAAAAGCTTTCTTTTTTTAAATTCTCATCTTGTTGCTTATATATTTTTAATTTGACTGTTGGTATCTGTTGAGATCAATTTAAGTTACAGCTTAAATAAGAATGTTTGCTTTGCAGTATGCATACATTATCAGAATGGAAGATGGATCAGGCTATATATTTTATACCTATAATAGTAAACATACCTAACAATGCAAATTTCTGCGTGTGTTTGATGGAATTATTTCCTACCATAAGACCTAAAGACCCCACTTATTAACTCTGTTGTCTTGAACACTGAACCTCAATTTCTTCTGCCATAAATCAAGAATGACCATTCTATTCTGTTCTTGCAATTTTTAAATATGAGATACTGAGTGATTGAGATAAGCATTTTGATAGCGAGAGAATAATATGAAAGCACCAAATATTCTAATGCAACAAAGGTCTGAGTATTTCAAAAACATATATAATCTATTAAATAAGCAGAAGAATAAAGGCCAATTTGTATAATCATAAATTCAAACAGTACATGGCATTCTTTATAACAGCCAGGTCTTATACGTCATACCCTTCACGGAAATAATATGAATAAGGGATTTATGCTAGTAGGGCCTTGAAACAAATTTGCTTCAAGGAGAACAAAGCACACTCAGCTACAATCTCCACAACACGGGCTCTGAGGTCAACTCAATGGACTAATATCTCAGGACACTTTGGAGTTGGCTGGCAGCCAGGAGGGAGGAAGTACAGCCCAGCCCAATAAAGTGGGAGAGAGACGGCTGCACATGCCAAACAGAAGAAACCACAACTGTAGTGGGTTCCTTCGTTTGAACAAATTATTTTATTTTTGTTCGAAGCTATCATGTGTTTAATATAAATGAGATATTTAATGAAGCTCCAAATTGTAGACTTCTCTCTCCCAGTTTGATAAGCACTGGGGAGGATTTAATGCATTGAAGGGTCAACACAATTACAATTGGAGGCACGTCAAACTGCAGGAGAATAATAAACTTGCAGCACTAGTGAATTAGACTCAATAAGGTTTAAGTTGTGAAATGAGGATTTGTCTTATTAGCTTTTTTTTAAATTGCAGATTACAAATGGCAGCATTACTGAAAAGTAAATTAAATATTCAGTGTCTCTGAAGTAAAAAATAAAAGAACATTTTTTGAAAGAATACTATGTCTAAACTCCAACGCACCATGGGGAGATACAAACAAAAACAATAAAATAAATACACTAATACCCTGTGCATTTAAGAACAAATATTTTTGAATTTAAAAAACTAGTCCAAGGTGGTGCAATGGTGGCTCAGTGACAGACTTCTCATCTGCCATGCCAGAGACCTGGGTTTGATTCCAGATGCCTGCCCATGCAATAAAAAAATATATAAAAAAATTTAAAAATTAAAAAAAAAAATTAGCACATACATTAAAGACACTAGAGCCTGCTTACTATACAATAATTTATTTCCAGAAGACAGCAATTGCATCCTCAAGTTTGCTTAACAGATGCATTTAATTCAACCATAAAACCCTGTGATTTTCTAGATGATAAAACCTTTATAAAGTTCATTCATGAGAAATCCCTCAATAGCTCAAGGGACTCTAATAAAATTTTATAAAATTCAAACAAAAATTCCATTAAAAAATAGTACACTCAGGCCTTTCTAGAGAAGCACAATAAGATGCCTGTTGGGAAAAGGCCTTGTCCTGGACCATTTTCACGGGAAAGATCCTCCACCTCCCTACTTCCCTTCCCCTGCCTAATTTGCATCTCAAAAGACAGATTTAAATGGAGACATCAACAGCCCACTACATAAATATTTAACAGAAGACACAATGTCTTTTAATTTAAAAAAAAAAAAAAACCAAAAACTGATCGGGGCACACAGTTTTAAGTCGTTTGATGATTTTATTTTTTTTAATTGAAAGAAAATGAGCTTATGAAAAAGAAACACGTCTGACTGATCCAACTCAGAGGACGGTGGTCTAGGAAGAAAGCAAGCCACAGCCCTTTCTCACAATCTAGCCAAACCCGCGTGGTCTTGTTCTATGAAAACCTTAGTAAAATTACACTTAATTAGAAGAATAAACTAATGTAAACAGAAAGAGCAATTTCATGCGGTGGGTGGTAGTTGTTGAAAATGCAAAGATTTTCTTCAATCCAACTTGATTCAGCCACAGGTAGAGGCAGTTCTACTGTTTGAACTGCCAGCTTCATTGCTAGGAGACTCTTTCTATTGTGAAAGACAAGACCAGCTCTAGGCTGCAGCAACTCCTACTGGTGGGTGTACAATGCGAATGTTCATTTCTAAAGCAATTTGGAAACGCACATCACAGGCCAAAAATATATACCCCATCTCCTTTGATTAGGTGTTTACAAATAATTAGGCCACTATCCTAAGCAAGAAATAAGCTAAGTGACTAATAGTTAAGTGACTCAATACGTGCTATCATTTTATTTACATAGATATAAAAATTGAGCATCATCTCAAAATCTAAAGTCATTGTAATTACACTAAACTTTTTGCTTTCATAATCAGAAAATAATAAATGCTATTTAATAACAAAAAAACTGGACAATGTCCAAGTAAAACGCTTTTCACACAGTCGCGACATAGTCTTCTTTTCTTAGGAAAAGTTAAATTCTTTGTTTCTTTTAAAACTCTAATGCAATTTCTGTGGGATTTAGTAAAACCTCATTCTGTTGTAAGCACGCATTTGTGGGTCTTTCATGTAAAGAAAATGTATCCCACCATCTCCACAATAAATGCTGAAAAGTTGGCATGGATGTGGCCTAATCCCCTTCAACAAACCTAAAACTTTACCCTGGTTAGTAATTGGCACAATCTTATTATTCAATATTTCAGTCTTTATGGGTTTATTCTATTTTATCCCCAATGCCTGGCAGAGAACAGGCCCCGGGTGAATAATTGGATGAATAAATTCATTCCTAGGAAAAGGGAATGACTCAGATTTTCCTTAAAATTTTTTAGAGATCTTTAACATACTAGGTCACGTAGAAGGAAGTCTTTAAAGCTGAGGGCGCAGCACAATGATAACTGAAAAGAAGTTTGACCTCAATTACAATCATACATTGTAGGAACTACTAACATCCAAAGGACAGGTAAGCACACAATAGTTAATGAAGAGGCAGGTTTCGGTTCTAGAAGCGAGTGGTGGGGAATTGGGAGTTTTAGGATACTGCGACCAATGCTGCTTTCACATAGGATCACATTTAATTTCCTGTATACCCCCACGGGGGGTGGAGGGGACGAAGCAAGAATCAGAGAGGTTAAGTATGAGCCCCAAGATATTCTGCAGGTACCCAAATCACTCTTCTGGTATGCAACAGAGTCAGAGTTTTAACTGATTCTGCCTGATTCTGAAGCCCATGCTTTTACTGTATACTACTTTCCAGTATAAATGGCCTGCACAAGCCATCACAGTCAATTAGACCCACTCATATGCATAAGAGGAACGGACAACTTGCTTCTAAATCACTTTGCCACTACCCTGGCCTTGCAACTATTGAGCAAATCATTTGACCTCTTTGCATTTATTTCTTAATAGATAAAATGAAGAGGATAAAAAAGATGCCTTTGGCCCTTTCCTATTTTAATATACTTTTCTTATTCTAAATGGATTAAGCCTAGAGAGAGAATTCATTTTAAAGTGGTCTTGATAACTAAATCTCTCTACATGAGGTCCAAGGCAACAGCTCACCTCAGACAATATTCTCTATTGGTACTACAGGAGGGCATTATACAAAATCACTTCTAACATAAATATAATTAAATGACCTGATGCGATGTTAAATATAGCAAATTTCCAAAAACATCAATTAGCTTAAAATATTCAAAATTGGCACAATTCTTCAAGACAGGATATTTTCAGTATTCCAACAACAATGACAGGTGGTTTTCCCCATTCCTCTCCAACCCCCTTCAAGGTTCTCAAGAAACTTGACCTTTGTGCCAAGTTTTAGCTTCTTTCTTTGTGTTTTCCAAAGCCAAAACAATGAAAAAGAGTGTCAGGACTTAGGAAAATGCTCTCTAAAAAACATAAGCTATCACTAAGGAGCACAAAACAAGGGGGGGCATTTCTTTTCTCTTTCTCTCTCTTTTTAAAGAAAAGAAATAATTATTGCTTATGAAATGTTTAAATATAAGTAAAAGCATTAGACCCAAGGAAAGGAAATCTGGATTCCCTGTAAAAAACAAACAAACAAACAAAAACAAAACATTTTGTTACATTTCTCTTTCTTTTAAGAAATTCAGACTATGATATATATATATATATATTTTTTTTTTTTTTTACATGGGCAGGCACCAGGAATCAAACCCGGGTCCTCGGGCATGGCAGGCAAGCATTCTTACCTGCTGAGCCACTGTGGCCTGCCCAAGACTATGATATTAACTAAGTTTTCTTTTTGTTTTAAAAGTGCTGGATTCTCTACATGACTGTTTGAGCATTCAATACAGGTCTATATGTCAGGTTCTGTTTAGATACACAGAAAGAAAAGGGTCATGGTAGATGGACATGGCCCCAGCTGACTCAGAACTTAACAGTTCCCAGGAAAGAAAAACAAATGAAGAGGCAATCACAATGGCATGCTAACTGCTTGATGAAGTAAGTATACTGGGCTACGGAAATAATATGGAGAGAGAAACTGAACGTTAGGAGTTGTGCAAGTCTTTGCTGGGTCAATGGCCCAAAAGGCCTGACGTGGGAAACCTAGAGTGGAGAGTGGGCATTGGTGCTGGAGCAGATGTCGGGTATTGCATGTCCTTGTGGGCCATGTCAGGAGGCTGGCATCTGTCCCAGAGACACTGGACAGTTCTCAAAGGGATCTCAGCAGGGAAGGTCACAATCAGATAGGTTTTCTAGGAAAATCTTCTCACTGCCAGTGGATTGAGAGAGAAAGCCGAGATGCAGAGAAATCCTTCAGGGAAGCTGCCACAGTCAAACTGATGGGATGACGGGACCTGAACTAGGGCAGTGGCAGAAGGTAGAGAAAAGTGGGTTGAGTGGAGAGAAATTCGGGGGGCTGAGCCTACAGATAGAATCAAGGCATTTGAGGAGTCAGGCATGACTCTAGATTTCTGCTTTCTATAACTGAAGGGTAAATGAAGGCACCATTTATTGCATGTGAGAGAGGAGCTGAAAGAGGAACTGCTTTTGGAGGAAAAAAACATTAAAACAGAGTTTAGGGTACCTTATGAATTAGGTGCCCGGAAAGCAGACCAGGGACTATTTCCTTGGGCAATTGAAGAGAAGGATCTAGAGCTAGAGTGGAGTTCTGAGCTGGAAACAGAGATGTGGGAGTCATCAGAAAATAGTCTCTATTTTCTAACTGGAGATGGGGCTGTGGAGATCCCCAAGGAACATGTGCAGAATAAGAGGCAGCAGCTCAAGAGCCTTGCAAAGCACAAAAAGAGAAAGAGGAGCCTCCTCAGAGGAGACTGAGAAGGAGCCAGAGCCTAGTAGGAGAAAATCAAGTTGGTTAGGGAAACACTTCTGGAATGAGGTACTGCTCAACGATTCCTGAGAGGTCAAAATAGACTGAGAAATAATTTCCAGAGAATGCCTCAAAAGTATTGTATAGGGATGAATATTAGTGATATGTGAGGATTTAAGATGGTTCCTACAAGGAAAGTTGGAAATAATTTTAAAGAAAATATATTGAGATATCTCACAGCGCTTCCCACATACAAGAGAAGGGGAAGGAAAGATGTGGTACAAGAGACTTTCTGCTGCAATTTTTTTACTTTCTCTAGTTTGCAATTAAGTGTGCAAACCCTTGTTTTAAAAATTAGAAAGTGAAGTAAAGTTTTTTGATATTGTCAAAGACTGGAATACATGTCTAACAGACCCAGAAGGAGAGAACTCAAGTACATTCTTTTGGCTTGAGGTCCATTCAGAACAACAAGATGTTCTAGGCTCATATCAATATTTACTGCAACATAATTTAGACACGCTCTCCTGGTGATTCAGGGAGAGGTTTTCCAAAGGTAATATGTAAGTACCACAGCACAAATCATATCTTATGGCTTATAGGAAGCTGAATTAAGCTTCTGTCTTCATCTAATTCTTTAGTTAAAACCTGTCAGTACAAAAGGCTTCTCGCTAGTATTACAAAGAAAGCACAGCACTCGTAAGAATTTTTTTTATATAATTGCTTTCTAAGCTTACTGTCCTAAGAAACCGTAATAACCAGCAATGTATGAAAATGACACTATGAGGAATACTGAATAAAGTTTATTACCATTTATTGCAGCTGTTCTCATACTAAAACCATTTCCATTCACATAAATTCACTTGCAGAAATGAACGAGACACAGAGATATTTCAGTGGGACTCCAATTTCATGTCTCTTACAGTGCAACAGGGAATAAAATCAGTGCTGTTATCAAAACATTTTCAGGCTAGCAGAGGTTTGCTTTGCTACTGTTTGGAGAACAATAGGGAGTAACCCAAATCAGACTAAAGTATGTCTGGATTCAGAATGCTAATCTTTAGTATGTTTCTTATATTCTTAGTCCTCCTATAAAGTTCAAGGTTTTCCTTCCAAGAAAAATTTTGAGATGGTGTTACGAGTTTTGGTTTGGTTTTAAGGAAACTAAGTAGAAGATATATTTTTCTGTAGAATATAAGTTTTATGAGAGAAGGATACTGCATCAGTTTTATTTTCCACTGTATCCTCAAGATCCAAGACACTTTCTGACACATAGTAGAAGCTCAGTAAGCCTCTACTGAATGGATATTATCTTGTGAGATGTGCAATAATTCAGCTGGCCAAGAGAAAAATACCTAATAAGGAACATGTATCTTATAAACTTACAGTTGAGAATTTTTCAGGTAGTACTTTGCAGGACTTACATTTAACAGATCAGTTAATGGTTCAGCAACCAATAAACACTATTATTTAACAAAAACCAGTCCAGTAGCCTACTATGAAGGACTAGTTTTTTATCTTACATAAGTAAATATTTTCATGTTCTGCTCCTCCCTTCTCTGACATTTTAGTGAAAGCTACTTTGTTCTCTTGTTCTTGTAGAAATTAGTCAATTGCTGTTGACTCATCCTACATTTGGCAAATAAAAACAATATGAAAACATCAGTGCAAATAACCTTCCAAAAATTGGTCACCTCTGTATTGACTAGCCACTGCGCTCACAAGCACATTTACTCTACAAAATATCATTATACAATATAGATTTAAATGAGTGGCCATTCCACCCTGTAAAGCTTGCATTTATAGAGCATTAAAAAAAAGAAGCAAAAAAGATTTATTAAATGTAAATATGGATTTAAAAATTAAGGACACAAATAATTTAGAGATAGTTTTTATTTATCTAATTTACTAGTAATTTTCTCTTTATTAATTTTAAAAGTAGGGATTTGAATATCAACAAAAACAAGAACACAATAAACTTTATGCTTGCAAAATGTAATTTTTTTCAGCAAATTATCAGGTATCATCTTTTTTCCATAGATGGCATATAATTTATTCCAGATGTAGATTTGTTTTTTGGGGTTCCAATATTAATTATCAAATCTGTATAAAACTTCTTTTTAATGTTCAAGCATTCAGCTATACCAGGAAGTATATTTTTACTTTTTGGGAAAACATATGAAGATACCATTCAGGAGAGGATATTCTCTTTCCTACTCACTAATTCCACACACAGCATACAGTTAGAACCAACCAGGGGGGTGTGTAATACATGCAAATGTGCAGTTTATATACATTACTGAATAAGGAGACATGCAGGGTGAAACACTCAACCCCACAATGAAGGAGAACAGGAAGACTGGGTGGGGGGGCAGAGGGATGCTTCACACTCTTGACCAGTCTCATAAGAGACCAACAACCTGTAAGAAAGTCAGACTGTCTCTTTAGGAATTTTGTAAGAGGCAACCTGTTTTTAGATAAACAGATGAGTAAGTTAAGTGGTTGCTTCATTGTTTTTCCCAGATTATGACCTCCCAGGTTCAATACTGCTGAATAGAAGATAAATTATTGGTTCTGAGAAGGAAGGTGCAGCCCAGTTTTCAAGAAGTGAACCCAATTATAGGTGCCCCTTAAAATCCCAGCATTACTTGTTAGTTAGCAGTAGAAAATTTTAATTTACATTTATAAATATCTTAAGGTAAGTGCTTTTTGTTTGTTTGTTTGTTTTTTGCATGGGTAGGCTCTGGGAATCAAACCAGGTCTCTGGCATGACAGGCAAGAATTCTGCCACTGAGCCACCACTGCCCGCCCCATTTAGAAATATTTTGATCACAGAATTAAGAAAACAAATTGTGATCCAGCAATAAAACAATAAATCTATAGCAAGCAAAGAGAATTTATAGAATCTTTTAAGATAAAGTCCCAGGACCTCTCATTCTTTGTCCAATATTAGGATGGAATCTCAGTCTAATTGCAATTTCAGATGGTAGTGGCTTTTGTGCTTTTAGGTTTTTATTTTTTACCTCATTGCACTTGCTTATTCGCCGTGCTACAATAAGCTGGATCATTCCTCGTTTGTTTCCTTCGGTAGACATAGACCTTCTTAGTGTTTCCATGGCATCTTGGTTTGTCTTACCCAACAGGGACTCTCCATTTACTGCTATCAGTTGATCATTCACTCGAAGCCTTCCATCCTGGGAAGAAAATAGGTAAAAATAACTGCTATAAAATATCCTGTTATAAATGAAGCCGCTTTGCCTTGAATTAAAAAAGAAAACAACAAAACAACAACAAAACCCCCTTTAATCCTAATGGACTATGCCCAATTGAACACTGGCATAATAACATCTAAGCAGCCATGGTAGTCTGTGTCTATTTCAATCATTCATACATTTGTAAATCAAGTCATTATCATAATCCGTTTGCCAAAATAGCATACTAATTCAAAGGACACAAAGTGATTACTTTCTTGCTTCCAGAGACCCCCATAGAGGTTATTTACAACCCAAGACATGGAAAAGCTCAAAGCTATTAGACAATTGCAGCCAAGGAAGTTTTTCCAGGCTGTGAAATCAGACAGAGTGACCCAGGGAAGGGGAAAAGACTAACCTTTACTATTCACCCCTCTGTGTCAGGACCTATCCTAAGTCTTGCATAGTTTATCTTCCTCTACCTTGAATGACTATGGAGGGTCTGTGAGATACAAAATGAAGAGGTGACGTCATGGGCTCCATTCCAAAACCACAGCTCACCGGATTTCTCCTAGTCTGATCACGGGGTTTCGTGAAGAAATCAGAAAACCTCTAAGTGTACACAATTCCTAATTAGGAACCGGGTTGAAATTAAAAATGTCTGTTGCGCATACGACTGACAAAGTTGAAATTGGCTTACTTTAGAGGCTGCTCCTCCGTTAATGATGGACTTGACAAAGATTCCCAGATCCGCATGGTTCTCTTTTGACCGGTTACCTTTGACACTGACGCCAAGACCAGCTGATCCCGAATCATTAAGTGGAACTTCAAACGTCAGAAATTCCCTGGTGCCATCAGGTGTGAGAACAATATCCTCATCTTCTGTTTTCTAATAGGGAACAAAATTGCATGACATATTTTATTGCGATGTTTCTTTCTCGTGGTTATTTGTAAAGATGGCTAATGAGTAGTTCTTCAGTCACAACAACGACACTATTTCCATCAAAGTTCCAGGGCACCAGGGGCAGCCGCACCTCTCCGGGTGATTCAGAGAACCAGCTGTTAATAAACCAGCTGTAGCACTTGTTTCAATATTAAAACAAACCTAAACCAGATTATGAGGAAAAAGGAGAAATATAGCAGAAGGACTGAAGATATGCAGAGTCTGACAGTTTGGAATTTTTGTTGTATGTGTGCCTGTTCATATACTCTAAATCACAAGATAAAAACTGTAGCAGCAGGAATCAAAATAAATAAATAGAGTAACGCATGTGTCCCCAGTTTTTTTTAGTAGGATTTTTCAACGTTATTCATAGTTTAATGTTCACTAATGTGTATCTTTTTCATTCACAAACAATAACAAATGCTGATGGTATCAGTCAGTAGAGGCAGGCATTCATGTTAAGAGAGCTAGTAAAGGGTTTTAAGCTTCAACATCTGTGAGACAAATTGAAGATAAACAACATTAGAGAAAATTTTTCCACAATATTGTGTCATACATAATACAGCTGGAGAATATTATTCAAGCAATATTGTTTAATTAATTAGTTGTCTATGCAAGCTTTGATTTCATAATTGCAGTCACCAAATGCATAAGACAATTGTCTTAAAAATGCAACATATTTATGATGTGCAAACTCTTGCTATTCCCCTTATAACAAGGTGTGCATGGGGGTGGGGGGAGAGGATTGAAAGCTTAAAATATAATCTGATGAGCTGAAGTGAGATGACATATTCTATCATGAAGAAACAATGGGTGCCAGAAAGGAAGCAGGCTGTCTTCTGAGTGTCTCTTCGACAATTCCTTCCACTGCTCCAAGACTTCAACCACCATCCACACAGATCACCTCCTGCTCGGTAAGACCAAAGCTCTTTCAAGCTCAGTGCTCCCAACCACATGATGGACGTGCGGCATCAGCTCCACAAATCACAACGAAATATCTCATCTAGTTCCACAACCTATTCCTCCTATTCTTTTCCCTGTGTTGAAATATTTCTTCAACATCCATTTAGTCACTCAAGACGGAATGATCATCTCATACTTGAGGAATGGCAAAACATATAAGGGGACATGGTTAGTCTGGGATAGAATGCATCTTTTAAAACTTGAGTTTTTGAAGAATGTTCAATTGTACACATAAAAGATAGATTGTCACACAAAATGGACTATTGCAGGGTAATGGAAATGTGGGTAGCTTTAATTTTTTTCTTTGTATCCCACCAAATGTTTGACATTTTGAAGGAGTCTAAATTAATATAAGGATGAAAAAATAACTTTAAAAAGGAATCTTTAGAATTTAATAGGAAATCTCAGCTGTCTCAATTTGCCAGAAATATTTTTTGGAAGTATAACGTTTATCAATAATATTACTTTTTTAGTAATTTTAATACATGAGATGCTATTTTTGAAATTAAAATTTATAATGTGATTTTTTTCAATGACATTTCTAATTAATATATAATAACATTTTGTGGCAGTATACTCTTTAAGTGATCTCAAAGGATTAAAACAATGAACTGAAGCAAAATTGATAAGGTTTAAAACAAAAATTATATTAAGAAATACAAAAAAAGAACAAATTGAAAAGATACAGGGCAGTAGCAATTAATACAGACAATACACTCAACTTTGCAAAGTAAACATATGTCGGCAAAGGGTCAAAACAAGGCCTTAAGATTGTTCACTAAACAGACTTTCTTATGTTTGACAATATTCCCAGAAAACAATTACATTTAAAATCAAACCAATGTGTTGGGGAGAAATAAACATCAAACACTCATGTGAAAAATACTTTCACACATTTGTTATGCAAAAGTATCTTTATGGACACATAGTTGGAAACAATTAAAGAATCAAATAAGGACTGTGTGAAATAAAAGAGCCACATCAGTATAAAATCTTTTCCCAAAATATAATACACATGGGTAAATTTTGTTGTTTGAACTTCAAGATATTATCAATAGCATGAGAACACATTGCAGTTCCCTTTTATTTTAAAAATTGAAGCAAATGAAAAATAACACATTGTTAATCAGTAAATTCCTAGAAAAACTGCATTTTTAAAGATATTGAGACCAAAGATAGTCCTTAGGAGGCTATGTTTAGGTCTGATCATTGAGTAAGTATGTTTGTCTCAAATCTAGATGATCCTTAATTGTCACCTAGTTATTTGGCTCTTGACTTTGGCTTTTTAATATTTATGATTTTGGCATTTCCATGTTTCACTGAGGTTTAAAATCCTCACTTTTTTCCCTACTTGAAAAATTAAGATTAAGAAGCTAACTGAAAATATGAAGACATGTTTTAATCAAGTTGGAGTCATTTCCTGACAAGCCCTATTCTAAACCTGCTTTAAAGGAGATTATATTATCTATCGAAAAGTTATATTTACTAGCAAAACTACAGGATAGGTACAATTTTTATCTTGAGCTCTTCTCATCGAGTCTTAAGCGTTATCATTATTAAAAACATTTAAGTGAGAGAATGCACTTTCCATATGATATTACATGATTAATCCATTTGGCTTTTGACATAATACTAAAATTAATGTCAGCTTTAGAACTCAATATCCTGATAGCAAAATGTTAAAAAAAAAAATTACCCTTCAAGAGCAATTTGAAATGTTAGATTATAGGAAACTTTTACAGAGTTACACTAATATGGGGATCCCTATATTCTGATAGAAAGTAGAAGCTAATTTTTCATCACTGTGATTGTTATTCAATCCAGATTCTGTACTGTATCAACATTTCTTAAATTAAGTTCTTTCTACAGAAATTCAATGTGTTTTTTTTAATTACCCTCAAGGCATTTATACATGATCAAGTCATTCAAACACATGCCATGCATTCAATCACATGCACACATGCATTTACATGCATGAGCTTATATAAACATGACCGTCCCCCATCAGTTCATCCTGTCAGTTATTCCTTTATCTACTACTCCATTTGCAGTTCTGGCTTTTAAAGCCCAGGAAAATCAAGGCATTTTTTGCTAAGCATATTAGAATAGGGCATAGCTACTGAACGGACAGTATAAAACCTTTTCCCAGCGTCCTCAGAGCAGCAGTGATATGCTCTGAAATGAGATAGGAAAATATTCATAAGTGGCCAGCCACAAGCCTGCTTTTCCTTCTTTCCCAAACTCTCACTCCAGTACCCACTGATAGTGATACAAATGACCAACAGGCCACTCTGAAACTGCAGCTAATCTATACCACGGTCCTCTCTGTAGGAGAGGAAATAAAAATTGATCATGTTAGATAGCAGAAATTCTAATCATGAGAAGAACAATCTCTGAACCTTATTATATGAAAATTTTGTTGAGTAAATAAAATATTGTGAAGAGAGGCGAAATAAACATGATATGTACACACATCATACGAAACCATACAATTATAGAACTGGGTCCAAACTCCGATTCTGAGCGCTGCAAAGAAATAAATCACTCTGCAAACATTTTATCACTCCCATTATAATTTACGGATTTTGCTCTCTACATTATGACCTCCTTCATGAAGTTACTATCTTTAATAATAAAAAGATCACTGTTCCCACAACAAATAGGAAAGGAAGAGAACAAGCCCTTCATTAAAGAAAAGTAAGTGAACCAATAAATAAGCTTCCAAAACAAGGTTAACTTTTTCTAGCAATGAAAGATATGCAAATTAATCTAGCAAATAGCTATCAAATTACTAAAGATATATATTTTTTTAATAATGATGCACAACATCATAGAAGGTGTGGGGAAATGGGTACTTTTTTTACGCTGCTGGGGAAAATACAGAAAGGTACAATGTTTGTGGAAGTCAGTTTGCAATGCTTATCAAAGACCTCTACGTTTTCCTTACTGCTTAACCCAGAAATATTACTTTAAGTTACATATCCTAAAAAGCTAATTGTGGCCACACACGAAGATTTAACCATGAGGATGGGCACTGCTTTAATTGTAATAGCTAAAAATTGAAAATAATCAACACAAATGACACTGTGTATACACAATGGAATGTCAGCCATTAAATGGTCTCAGAAAGGCTTATTTAGTAGCACAGAATAATATCTGTGGCTAAGAAATTGGGTTTTATCTATGGATTTTCATAACTTCCAGTAAGTACTTCATCCATCATAAGCTTTGACACCCCATTTTTATACATTGTTCAATGTCCTTTTTCCCATAGCAGTAGCCACAAAAGGAAGGAATTTACGGACGTTTTTCCTTGTGCCAGGAACAAGGTGCACGGTTACGATATTCATAGGTAAAGGGGAAAAAATCATGAAAAAATGTACGACAAAATGATGACACTGAAGTAACATAATTGCAGGAGATTTGAATTTTCTTCTGTGTCTATCTGAATTTTCTACAGTTGATATGTGCATTATTTTTGTAATATAAAAGTTAATTTCTTCCATTTTTTCTTGCTCAAGAGCAAAATGTGGGGATGGCGGGGGGGTGAGGAGAGTATATACATGGGGCAGAGGGTGGTGCTGGGAGAAGAAAGAAAAGGACCCTGGGAGCATCATACAATGGCTCTAACCAAAACAGGCTGTGGTGGCACACCATCTAATCCTCAAACCTGTCACAAGTTTTCTTAGAAGCTAAAAAGAGAACACACTCCATAATCACACAGAGATCAAATAATGCACACGCCTTTCAGAAAAATATCAACCACCATTTACGTTTTTAATTAGAAGGAGGAGCTTTTAAATTCCTCGATTATCTTGATTTTTTTCTTTTTTACTTTAATGACAGAATAATCGCAGTCATATGCCAAGGCTTCTTTTAAGTTATTTTAACTTATCCCACATGTGAGGTAAACATGCACGCATGTTATTTGAGTCGTTATATTATGGTTTATTATTCTTATTAGCAAAGTTAAAATGACACATCAGGCTTCATAATGTTCTTTTCTAATTCCAACAGGAGATGCCAAATAAATAGAACTTAAGAGATTTCTTTAAAATTTCATATGGTAATAAAAATACTAAGATAAACTGTTTTACACAGTTTTTGATCTTTAATGTTAACCAAGAAAAATACTTATTCAGAGAAACATCAGATAAGCCCTAAATGGGGAACATTCTACCAAATAATTACCCTGTATTCTTTAAAAAAAAAATCAAGGTTATTAAAAAAAAAAAGGTAAAGAAATATCTACATTAAAGGATATTGAGGAGACATAACAACTAAATGTAACATGTGATCTCAGATTGGTCCCTGAACAAAAATTCTCTTCTATTCCATTCTTATTTATGAGTTCATGCAATAGAAGACATTAAAAGGGACAATTAATGGTCTAACAGTTCAATACTATTTTCCTGATTTTGATAACAATGAATTTACCTAAGAAAATATCCTTGTTCTTAGGTTATATACACAGGAGGGCTTAGGGAAAAGGATGCATTTATAGCTATGATTTATTTTAAATTCAGGAAAGAAATTACAAGGGGAGTGGAGAGAAGAGGAAAGGAAATGGAGGAGAAGAAAGTGCATTACAATATTAACTTTTAGGGATCTGGGTTAAGGGTATACTGGAGTTTAATTCTTTAAACTTTCCTGAAAATCTGATGCTTCAGAATCAAAATTACAAAGAATAATTAACCCAGATTAATCTTGCTATTTTAAAAATAGACATTATGCCAATAATATTTTTTAAGTAAGTAAATTGCAAAAATCATGCCACAAATTTTAAATGTATTATCAGTTTTATTACCATATAGCAAAAGGGAGACAACAAAAAAATAAGTAAGACCGATTTTCCCAAGGGAAAATACACTGAACATCAAGAAATCTTTATCTTACAACAGTAAGAATAAGTAATTGCAGGGTGGGCCACAGTGGCTCAGGAGGCATAGTTCTTGCCTGCTAGACCGGAGACCTGGGTTCATTTCCCAGTGTCTTCCCATGTAAAAATAAATAAATAAATAGATAGATGATAGATAGATAGATAGATAGATAGATAGATAAATAATAAACAAACAAACTTGTAGATCTTTAAAAAAAAGAATAAGTCATTGCAAATGAATGCCTTAAAAATGGTTACAAAGATTCATATATATTATCATTACTATTTTTGTAGAATCATGAAAATATTCTAAGCCAATTTTGGAATGTCTGTTTTAAAATAAGTTTGAATGAACAAAGCACTGGAAGTAGCATTTTATAGAAATCTTTGTGACAATAGCATTATTTAATGTTCAAAACCAAACTGTCAAGTGCATTGCTAAAGGAAAAGCTATTATAAAACCATAAAAAAAAGAAATCAAACTGTTGAGATGACCGTATAGTTAACACGTTAGTAAAAATCTTCCCCCAAAACTCAAATTAGACTTGTGTACACTTCCACATGTGTATTCTATGGCATTCAAATGAATTCAGCACTGTGAGTCTTAAGTTCTTGCTAAAGAGTTTATCACAGAGAATGTATACACAGTTTGGTATGAAGAGGTGATATATCAGATTCATAGTCCCATTATCCCCACTTTCCCACTTACGGTGGGGCCAGTGAAGTAGCCTATACCTGATCTACTACAACAATTAATTATAAGAACATATCAATGACCATGCTTATGCTTACCTCATTAAACTAAAAAATGGAGACTAAACCTTTCTGAAGCTAGCTTATCAAGATGTCCCATGATCTTCAGGGAGGTTCCCAAATAATTCCCAAAGCATCCCTGCTGTTTTTTGAAGGAGATCCCACTAACTCTCTTCAAACCCCTTTTAAGCTCTTGAAATTTAAGCATGTATGTTACCGACTTAACTCTGTTCTAGTAACGTCTCTAAACTCCTGACTACATTCTTCTCTAGAACTCTATTCATACCCAAAGCTCTGGATGTTTCTAACATGCAATTATATTCTTATGGATCCCACACAAGTATTCTTAGGAGGCTTCCAAAGCCAGTTTGCATTCATCCTATTTGAAGCCCAAGAAAGACACTGGTGCTTTGGAAAGTCACTGCCTGGAAGACTAGTTGGTAAATTCACTACCTCATATATTCTCTAGCCCAACCAGAATATCCACAGTGACAGGCTCATATCAAGCAAATAAACTTCAAAGGCAAAGCAAATAAACTTCTAGGACCTGGGGCCTTTATTAAATAATTTAGCTTTTTGCCCTGGTTTTGAATTGGTAATCTAAAACTAGAATTTCTAATCTCCAACTCTTACAAATGTGTCTAATATTTGGAAAATATGCAGTAAATTTACTTCTCAGGCATTGAAAAGATCTCTTTTCCACTGGGTCTACCCATCTCCCAGACTAATTTATGGGTCTGGGTAATACTCAAGGAAGGAACAAATTCATTGAGTTTCTAATTTGGGCAAGGTAAGGAGTTACGTGCTTTAGGACAGATCTGTTCTCCAGGTACTTAAATCATATAAAAGTGTAAAGAATAACAGAGACCTTAAATGATAAGACATATTCAGTCAACAAATACATACAAACAAGACAAATATGATGAAAATCAGAGAAGGGACTAAACACTACTTCCATTTTGGGACAGACACTTCTCACCATCTTGACTAATAAGGTAAACATCCAAGCTCCCCTATATATATATATATATATATATATATACACACACATACTTTTCCTTCTCTTTTTCTTTCATCGTGTTTTAGCAAAATTCAATCATATTTTATTAATATCCAATGTGAAACTTATAGTGCATTACCTTAGAGTTAAAATACTTATGTGTGTCTAATCCTGTAGATTCTTTTTTTTTGTATTTCTGCATAGGAAGCTGTTTCACAACTGACATGGAAGGGTAGGAGAAATCTGTCCTTAGATACTTGAGTCAGGCAACCTGAGTTTCATAACTGTCTCCTTCTCTTAAATAAAAGCTGACAGGATTGGGAGAAATGACCTACACATTCCAAATTTAGTTCTTTTTCCCTCTCTTTTAATTAGGATAATATTGTTAACTAAATCCTAGTAATTGTGAAGATTAAATGAGATAATCCAAATAAAAAGCTCAGCAAAATAATACATCAATAAAAGCATTCACTGATAGTGCCTTAATGTTAAAATCAACGTTAAATTTTACAGGTAACAGGAACTATTTTCTGTTTTCTGTGGGTCTGTGCAAATCATGCATAGTACATGATAAGAACAATACTTCTCTTCAGGAAAAGAGAAAGAGATAATTCTCCCTAAAGTTACCTACCCTGTGTTGTAAGTGGATACACCATGGTTTGCTTTGGAATCTATGTTGATAAAACTCCAAATGAAAACTGCATTCAACTCAGATTTACAGTGAAATCCCTGATACATTTTTTTCCTTTTGTATTTCTAAGCAACAACAAACAAAAATGACCCAGGATTTCATAAACCTAGAATGAGAAACAAAAGAAAATCACTAAGACAAAATATTAAATAAAAACAGCCAAAGCTTGTCATGAAGTTTCCTTTGAGCTTTACTGTGTGCCAAGGATGGGTAATATTTAAAATGCCGGAAACAGACCCTTGCCATCAAAATGAACAAAAAGCAGCAATGATCCAGGGGTGATTTTTTTAAGACTACAATTTTTAACATGAAGCCTTTAACAACCAGAAATGTACTGTATAGCCAGAGGACAAACAGAACCACAGGTGGTGTAAAGGGAGATATAAAAAACAACCGATCGGAGGGGGCCAAGACGGTGGCTTAGCAACGTGTGCGTTTTAGTTCGTCCTCCAGAACAACTACTAAATAACCAGAAACAGTACAGAACAGCTCCCGGAGCCACGACAGTGGCCGAATACACAGCGTACCCCAGTCTGGACCAGCTGGACCGGCTGCGAGTCTCCGGAACTGTGAGTTCCACAAGCCGCAGCGGCCGAAGCCCGGCACCCCTCAACCACAGGTAGCTTCCCGGAGGGAAAGGAAAGAGACTCTAACAGTAGCAGGGACTGAGTCCAACCAAACACCAATTGCCGCATTAATAAACAAATTCTGACTACTAAAAATAGGCCCCCAGCTCAGGCGAAAGTGGTCAAGGTGGAGGTCGTTTATTGGGCTAACCGAAAAAGAGGAAAGGGGATGAAACAGAGGTTTTTGTGGCTGTTTCAACGGAGGCTTGGCTGCCTCTGGATTCAGCGGTGGGACTACTTCGGCTGCAACTGCCCCAGGCATAGGCAGAAACAGACTGCTTTCAGGGCTATTTCCCACCTGTGCCTTCCCCAGAGGAGGGGTGAAGCCCAACTTAGGTGGAATCCCTCTCTCAAGGAATTCAGACCCCAGGGCTTGGCAATTTGAAGCCATTAAAGCCAGCCTACAACCTCTCCTCTGTCTCCACCATGCCCCCAGCAGGGAGAGCCTTCCAAAGTTAAAGGAGCCACAACATCTTTTGCTGGTGGGACCCGCAGACAGACAAGCGCCACATACTGGGCAGGATAAGAAAACAGAGCCCAGAGACTTCACAGGAAAGTCTTTCAACCTGCTGGGTGTCACCCTCAGGGAAAACTGATGCAAGTAACTCCTTTCCCCTGATAGGAGGCCAGTTTAGTCCGGGAAATCCTGGCTGGAGTCTATAATACCTACGTAAACCCTCCTAAGGGTGGGGAGGGAAAAGGCACCTTACAAGCAGAACAAGAAACAAGAAAACAAGAACTGAAAAATTACTCTCTGTTAAACAAAACTTAAACTACAGGCTCAGAAAAAGCTGAACTGAAGGTTAAAGAACAGATAGACAACAAACTCATCTAGCAAGAAAAACCTAGGTAAGATAAGTGAAAGCAATCTCCAGAATAAACTAATTAAGGTAATTAAATGTCTAGACGCCAGCAAAAAGTAACAAATCACACCAGGAAAATTGAAGATATGGCCCAGTCAAAAGAACAAACCAATAGTTCAAATGAGATACAGGAGCTGAAACAACTAATTCAGAATATACGAACAGAAATGGAAAACCTCATCAAAAATCAAATCAATGAATTGAGGGAGGACATGAAGAAGGCAAGGAATGAGCAAAAAGAAGAAATGGAAAGTCTGAAAAAACAAATCACAGAACTTATGGGAATGAAAGATAAAGTTGAAGAGATGAAAAAAACAATGGAAACCTACAATGGTAGATTTCAAGAGACAGAGGGTAGAATTAGTGAACTGGAGGATGGAACATCTGAAATCCAAAAAGAAACAGAAACTATAGGGAAAAGAATGGAAAAATACGAGCAGGGACTTAGGGAATTGAATGATAATATGAAGCGCACAAATATATGTGTTGTGGGTGTCCCAGAAGGAGAAGAGAAGGGAAAACGAGGAGAAAAACTAATGGGAGAAATTATCACTGAAAATTTCCCAACCCTTATGAAAGACCTAAAATTACAGATCCAAGAAGTGCAGTGCACCCCAAAGAGAACAGATCCAAATAGACGTTCTCCAAGACACTTACTAGTCAGAATGTCAGAGGTCAAAGAGAAAGAGAGGATCTTGAAAGCAGCAAGAGAAAAGCAATCCATCACATACAAGGGAAACCCAATAAGACTACGTGTAGCTTTCTCAGCAGAAACCATGGAGGTGAGAAGACAGTGGGATGATGTATTTAAATTACTAAAAGAGAAAAACTGCCAACCAAGAATTCTATACCGAGCAAAACTGTCCTTCAAAAATGAGGGAGAAATTAAAACATTTTCAGACAAAAAGTCACTGAGAGAATTTGTGACCAAGAGACCAGCGCTGCAAGAAATACTAAAGGGAGCACTAGAGACAGATACAAAAAGATAGAAGAGAGAGGTATGGAGAAGAGTGTAGAAAGAAGGAAAATTAGATATGACATATAAAATACAAAAGGCAAAATGGTAGAGGAAAGTACTACCCAAACAGTAACAACACTAAATGTTAATGGAGTGAACTCCCCAATCAAAAGACAGAGACTGGCAGAATGGATTAAAAAACAGGATTCTTCTATATGCTGTCTACAGGAAATACATCTTAGACCCAAAGATAAACATAGGTTGAAAGTGAAAGGTTGCGAAAAGATATTTCATGCAAATAACAACCAGAAAAGAGCAGGAGTAGCTATACTAATATCCAACAAATTAAACTTCAAATGTAAAACAGTTAAAAGAGACAAAGAAGGATATGTCTACTAATAAAAGGAACAATTCAACAAGAAGACATAACAATCATAAATATTTATGCACCAAACCAGAATGCCCCAAAATACGTGAGGGAAACACTGCAAACACTGAAAAGGGAAATAGACACATCTACCATAATAGTTGGAGACTTCAATTCCCCACTCCCATCAATGGTCAGAACATCTAGACAGAGGATCAATAAAGAAACAGAGAATTTGAATATTACAGTAAATGAGCTAGACTTAACAGACATTTATAGGACATTACACCCCACAACAGCAGGATACACCTTTTTCTCAAGTGCTCATGGATCATTCTCAAACATAGACCATATGCTGGGTCACAAAGCAAGTCTCAACGAATTTAAAAAGACTTAAATCATACACAACACTTTCTCAGATCATAAAGGAATAAAGTCGGTAATCAATAATAGGCAGAGCACCAGAAAATTCACAAATACGTGGAGGCTCAACAACACACTCTTAAACAACCTTGACAGTGGGTCAAGGAAGAAATTACAAGAGAAATCAGTAAATATATCGAGGCAAATGAAAATGAAAACACAACATATCAAAACTTATGGGATGCAGCAAAGGTAGGGCTAAGAGGGAAATTTATTGCCCTAAATGCCTATATCAAAAAAGAAGAAAGAGCAAAAATTCGGGAATTAACTGCCCATTTGGAAGAACTGGAGAAAGAACAGCAAACTAACACCAAGGCAAGCAAAAGGAAAGAAATAACAAAGATTAGAGCAGAAATAAATGAAATTGAGAGCATGAAAACAATAGAGAAAATCAGTAAAACCAGAAGTTGGTTCTATGAGAAAATCAATAAGATTGATGGGCCCTTAGCACTACTGACAAAAAGAAGAAGAGAGAGGACGCAAATACATAAGATCAGAAATGGAAGAGGAGATAAAACCACTGACCTCACAGAAATAAAGGAGGTAATAACAGGATACTATGAACAATTTTACGCTAATAAATATAACAATGTACATGAAATGGACAAGTTCCTAGAAAGGCATGAACAACCAACTTTGACTCAAGAAGAAAGAGATGACCTCAACAAACCAATCACAAGTAAAGAAATTGAATCAGTCATTAAAAAGCCTCCTAAAAAGAAAAGTTGAGGACCAGATGGCTTCACATGTGAATTCTACCAAACATTCCAGAAGGAATTAGTACCAACCCTGCTCAAACTCTTCAAAAAAATTGAAGTGGAGGGAAAGCTACCTAATTCATTCTATAAAGCCAACATCACCCTCATACCAAAACCAGGCAAAGATATTACAAAAAAAGAAAACCACAAACCAATCTCTCTAATGAATATAGATGTAAAAATCCTCAACAAAATTCTAGCAAATCGAATCCAGCAACACATTAAAAGAATTATACATCATAACCAAGTAGGATTCATCCCAGGTATGCAAGGATGGTTCAACATAAGAAAATCAATTAATGTAATACACCATATCAACAAATCAAAGCAGAAAAATCACATGATCATCTCAATTGATGCACAGAAGGGATTTGACAAGATTCAACATCCTTTCCTGTTGAAAACACTTCAAAGGATAGGAATACAAGGGAACTTCCTTAAAATGATAAAGGGAATATATGAAAAACCCACAGCTAATATCATCCTCAATGGGGAAAAACTGAAAACTTTCCCCCTAAGATCAGGAACAAGACAAGGATGTCCACTATTACCACTGTTATTCAACATTGTGTGGGAAGTTCTAGCCAGAGCAATTAGACAAGAAAAAGAAATACAAGGCATCAAAATTGGAAAGGAAGAAGTAAAACTATCACTGTTTGCAGATGATATAATATTATATGTTGAAAACCCTGAAAAATCCACAGCAAAACTACTAGAGCTAATAAACGAGTACAGCAAAGTGGCAGGTTACAAGATCCAACACTCAAAAATCTGTAGTGTTTCTATACACTAGTAATGAACAAGCTGAGGGGGAAATCAAGAAACGAATTCCATTTACAATTGCAACTAAAAGAAGAAAATACTTAGGAATAAATTTAACTAAAGAGACAAAAGACTTATACAAAGAAAACTACAAAAAACTGTTAAAAGAAATCGCAGAAGACCTAAATAGATGGAAGGGCATACCGTGTTCATGGATTGGAAGACTAAATAGAGTTAAGATGTCAATTCTACCTAAATTGATCTGCAGATTCAATGCAATACCAATCAAAATCCCAACAACTTATTTTTCAGAAATAGAAAAACCAATAAACAAATTTATCTGGAAGGGCAGGGTGCCCTGAATTGCTAAAAGTATCTTGAGGAAAAAAAATGAAGCTGGAGATCTCATACTGCCTGACTTTAAGGCATATTATGAAGCCACAGTGCTCAAAACAGCATGGTACTGGCATAAAGATAGATATATTGACCAATGGAATCGAATAGAGTACTCAAATATAGACCCTCTCATCTATGGAGATTTGATCTTTGATAAGGCAATCAAGCCAACTCATTTGGGACAGAACAGTCTCTTCAATAAATGGTGCCTAGAGAACTGGATATCCATATGCAAAAGAATGAAAGAGGACCCGTATCTCACACCCTATACAAAAGTTAACTCAAAATGGATTAAAGATCTAAACATTAGGTCTAAGACCATAAAACAGTTAGAGGAAAATGTAGGGAGATATCTTATAAATCTTATAATTGGAGGCGGTTTTATGGACCTTACACCTGAAGTAAGATCACTGAAGAAAGAAAGAAAGAAATGGGAGCTCCTCAAAATTAAACACTTTTGTGCATCAAAGAACATCATCAAAAAAGTAAAAAGACAGCCTACACAATGGGAGACAATATTTGGAAACGACATATCAGACAAAGGTCTAGTATCCAGAATTTATAAAGAGATTGTTCAACTCAGCAACAAAAAGACAGCCAATCCAATTACAAAATGGGAAAAAGATTTGAACAGACACTTCTCAGAACAGGAAATACAAATGGCCAAAAGGCACATGAAGAGATGCTCAATGTTCCTGGCCATTAGAGAAATGCAAATCAAAACCACAATGAGATATCATCTCACACCCACCAGAATGGCCATTATCAACAAAACAGAAAATGACAAGTGCTGGAGAGGATGTGGAGAAAGAGGCACACTTATTCACTGTTGGTGGGAATGTCAAATGGTGCAACCACTGTGGAAGGCAGTTTGGCGGTTCCTCAAAAAGATGAATACAGAATTGCCATATGACCCAGCAATACCATTGCTAGGTATCTACTCAGAGGACTTAAGGGCAAAGACACAAACAGACATTTGCACACCAATGTTTATAGCAGCATTATTTACAATTGCAAGGAGATGGAAACAGCCAAAATGTCCATCAACAGATGAGTGGCTAAACAAACTGTGATATATACATACGATGGAATATTATGCAGCTTTAAGACAGAATAAACTTATGAAGCATGTAATAACATGGATGGACCTAGAGAACATTATGCTCAGTGAGACTAGCCAAAAACTAAAGAACAAATACTGTATGGCCTTACTGATATGAACTGACATTATTGAATAAACTTGGAATATTTCGTTGGTAACAGAGACCATCAGGAGATAGAAATAGGGTAAGATAGTGGGTAATTGGAGCTGAAGGGATAGACTGTGCAATAGGACTGGATACAAAAACTCAGAAATGGACAGCACAATACTACCTAACTGTAATGTAATTATGTTAAAACACTGAATGAAGCTGCATGTGAGAATGATAGAGGGAGGAGGGCTGGGGACATAAATGAAATCAGAAAGAAAGATAGATGTTAAAGATCGAGATGGTATAATCTTGAAATGCCTAGAGTGTATAATAATAGTGAAATGTACAATGTACAAATTTTAAAAACGTTTTTGCATGAGGAGGAACAAAGGAATGCCACTGTTGCAGGGTGCTGAAAACAGATGATAATCAATACTTTAAAATGTCACCTTATGTGTGAGACTAAAGCAAAAAATGTTTATTTGTTACAAAATTTAGGTTTTGACTAGAGCATTTCCTAATATAACTCATGTAGATAGTTTGATTGGATGTCATAAGTACTTGGAATCTCAGGTAGCACATGAGATTTTGTTGGTTTGTCCAGAGTGATGCCCCGATGAATCCCAGAATGATTTGATCAGTGACTGGAAAAGTATTTGCAAGCCCCCTTCGGGGAATGGTGAGAGTGGGGAGAAATTCAACTTCCCCAGGTTGAATTCTTGGTATTCTCACAAGCAGTGTGGACAACCAAAGCTATAGGCTGAGCCCCCAGTCTTCGGGTTTGTTCATATGAAACTTAACTCCACAAAGGATAGGTCAAGTCTACTTAAAATTTAGGCCTAAGAGTCACCCCCAAGAGAGCCTCTTTTGTTACTCGGATGTGGCCTCTCTCTCCAGCCAACATGACGAGAAGTCTCACCACCCTCCCCCTCTCTGCGTGGGACATGACTCCCAGGGGTGTGGACCTTCCTCGCAAGGTGGGACAGAGATCCTGGAATGAGATGAGACTCAGCATCAAGGGACTGAGAAAAACCCTAGAATGAGCTGAGAATTAACATCAAGGGATTGAGAGAACCTTCTCGACCAAAAGGGGGAAGAGTGAAATGAGACTAAGTGTCAATGGCTGAGAGATTCCAAACAGAGTCGAGAGGTTATCCTGGAGGTTATCCTTATGCATTAAGTAGATATCACCTTGTTGTTCAAGATGTAGTGGAGAGGCTGGAGGGAACTGCCTGAAAATGTAGAGCTGTGTTCCAGTAGTCATGTTTCTTGATGATGATTGAACAATGATATAGCTTTCACAATGAGACTCTGTGAATATGAAAACCTTGTGTCTGATGCTTCTTTTAGCTACTATATCAACAGAAGAGTAGAACATATGGAATAAAAATAAATAATGGGAACAAATGTTAAAATAAATTCAGTTTGAAATGCTAGTGGTAAATGAAAGCGAGGGGTAAGGGGTATGGTATGTATAATCTTTTTTTTTCTCTATTATCATTTCATTTCTTTTTCTGTTGTCTTTTTCTTTTTCTAAATCGATGCAAATGTACTAAGAAATGATGAATATGCAGCTATGTGATGATATTAAGAATTACTGATTGTATATGTAGAATGGAATGATATCTTAATGTTTTGTTAATTTTTTTAATTAATAAAAAGTTTTAAAAAAAACAAGAAATTAAAAAGGAAAACACTTTCAAATGAAAACTGTGCTTTTGACTTAGTTTAAAACTAATATCAGAAAAAATTTCCATTTGTCATTACAAATCAGACACACATACATGTGCATATTCCTTCTTCTGTTAATGTGATTAAACTTTAATTTGTGTACAGAGAAGTTTGGGGGTGAGGGGAGAATAAGGACGGACTTTGCATTTTTAAATAGAACATCAAATATAAAGCCCATGCTGCTTCTTCACCTAGTGATTGAAAAACTGATGGCTAATCACTAGTTTCTTTGACAGGATTGATCACATATGTTGAAAGAGCATGCCTATCTTTCCTACTTACATCATCTTTTCCCCATCTCAGATATTCTTAGGCATCAAGAGACATTGTTTATGTGTAAAGTGATTTGTTTTCCAAAAACTTTTATGATATTAAGAGCTCAAACCAAAAAGGAAATGGTTCTTCATCCAGGAATCAGATTGCAAATATTCCCCTTATTTTAGCACTTATCTTGCAATGATTTCAGACTATGGTTATTTATATACAAAAGTCTTAAAATTCATATAAACAACATGAAATTCAATTTCCTAATGACACTTTGAGTTAGCAATGCTTAGATGAACATTCACTTTCTATGTTTCTCTTAGGCTTTTTAGTACTTTATTAGGTTTCAAATTCACAACCAACCAACTTTTTTTTTTGGCAAATAATGAGAAAAAGGCATGAAAACTAACTTCATGCTTTTAAAGCAAATAGCCAATTATTCTAAGCACTAATAAATCATCCACTATCAATAATTTGAAACGCCACCTCTAATATACACAGATACATATCATATCTATTTCTATAATCTCTAAATAGTTTAAATGGCCTATTTGTCTATTTTTGTAATAATACTCTGCAGTTTTAATTATTGTAATTTTACTATATATTTTGCTATCATTGTCATCTATTGAAATAGTATAATTGGCTCTTGTGCATTTGTTCATTAGAATCTGTTTATCCAATCTCCCCTTCCCTCTTAACCGTCTCTATCCCTCCTCTCCATACACACACAATACCACTGTGGTTTTTATTAGATATCACTGGCACATTTATTTTATAACAAAAAAACTAACTTATCCAACTTAAACTTATCAATATGCATAGTCTCACAGCTGTTTAGTGATCTCCCATTGAGGGCTGGTTGGGTATTCATTTTCATAATTATGGAATATTTGAAAATAATATGCTTCTTTGTTGGCTTTTATTTATTAGGGGCAAAGTTGCATGTTTAAGAATGTGTGAAGAAAATCAGTCCTGTTAGTTACATTAGTCAGATCGTTTATATTCTAACTTGTTCTTGTCTATTCAATATGGCAATTTTAGGAAAGATATATTAACATCAGCCACTATGGATACGGTTTTGCTAAATTTTCTTTCTACTTACAACAGTCTAGAAATGATATGTTTTCATGTTTCGCTATTTGATATATAAAAGGGCCTATTAGAATGTCTACTGATTTGATTTTGTGTCAATAGAAAACACCATTTCTTTTCCCCTCATCTTGTACATCTGCACTAAAATGAAACTTACACAGATACTGAAATGGTTGTGCTTATTTTTATTTTTATTGTTAGTAATGCCTGCTAGAACTCAACTCATTACTTTATTTCTAGTTCGTAGTCGCATTTTTTTTTTCCTAAAACAGAATTCAACATTTCTTTTTTAATCTGATCTGGGAGTACTCGACTTTTTTTAAGAGAAATGACCTCCTTTGTAGTTTATATGACAACTGTTATGTTTAGTCTAATTATTGACATATTTCATTTTTCCGGGTTAGTATACATTTTCCTTGTACCCTTTCAGCCACTGTCATTTTTTCCATGCCTGCATCATTTTCTTTTTTTATTTTCTTTCACTTTGTGATCTATTTTATAAGATTACATTTCACAACTCACGAAGTCCTGTCTGTCAAACTGTAAAGCTCTCTAATTTTAGGTCCCTCTTATTATATAGGTGAACAGGCATTTAATCTCTCTTTTATGCCTGTCTGACCAAAAATAATCACAAAATATTCTCCATTCATAGTAATAGCAATAGGTCACCTTAAAATAAGGCCACTTTGGAATTTAATAAACCTATGTATCACCTATTATGACCAGGAAAAGAAAGGGAGTACAAGTAACTTCATATTTAATTAGTAAGAAGTTAGTTCCATTTATCTTGCCAACATCTACTTCCTGCAAAAGATGAAGCTCTTACCGTTTCTTTTGGAATCTGCATCTGGCTTGGCTCTGCATTCTAGAAGAATTGAAGAGAAACATAAATACAGACTGACCAAAGCCATCGTCAACACACAGGGACACAAAGCTTCATTTTAAAAGAAATTTTGTTGGTTCTCAAAATGCACAAAATATTTAATGATTATACTATGGCTAATATATTCCGAACTTTCACTGAAGTGGTTTTGTTGTTTTCTATTTGTGTGTATGTGTGTGTTTTAAGACATTTGTCTTGACTTGAATTTTCACTTATTCATTCACAGCCCATTATGAATTTATTGTTTTGGAGGAAAACAAATCTCACCAAAGCTGCTTTTCCTATTCAAGGCACTGATCTAATTTCATTTTTTAATTCTCCCAACTAAATCAGTCATAAGGTAGATGATAATTTGACAGCTAAACCAGATAATGAAAGCCTCAACTGCAGTCTGAACCATAAGTATTTTACACTTTATAAAACTACATATAGAATAAATGTGATATTTTTCATAGAATATGAAGTCACTTTAATTACATAGATACATATATGGTTGATTTATAAAAATATATCAATAAGTGTATTTCGTTTAGACACAGAATTTAAACACAGACACCCCAAAGAAGAAAGTTTTGTTATTTAGATACAAGGATAATTTTTAATAAATGCCCCCTATAGCTTAAGTTTTCAAGTTTTTATCCTTTTAAATCTTGAAAAGTAGCTGCAACACACACAATTGTCTGAGTGTTTACTCCATCCTGAAAAGCTTCATACTCCATAATGAAAAGCTCACAAGCAATAAATTAAATAACAATCACAACAACAACAAAAAGGAGGTGGTAGAACGGAAAAAAAGAAGTCTAGAAGATAAAAATTGGACTAGAAAACCCTGAATAACCTTAGCTAGCTAGATGTTGGCCCCAGCTCTGGGAAAGGCTGCTACAGGGCAACGTTTAGCTTTGGCAATCTAATAATGTTAACCGTTACCCAGGTTCAGATAAAGTGAGGAAGAATGGAAGCTTCCTCAAATCACATCGAAGCCTCCATTTCTGTTTAAAAGGTGCTCATTTACCATTCAATAGTGATATCTCCAGATTTAGGATCAAGTGGCATTTTTAAGCACAAAATTAGATAACAGCAGAGGGGTGGGGCATGAAAAACTGAGCTTAAACTAAGAAATAATGCATTAAAGATTTTAAAATATAAATAAAGAAGCTTGTATAACTTATTCAAAACTCACTGAATACATATGTTCCCTTTATACTCTATTACTATCTGAAGAGACCACAAAATTGCAGCAAGTTTTAGATCTGTGTGTGATCAAGAGATAAGTTAGCTGTATGACTAAATTTATCAGGCTTATAACAAAGGGAGAATTTTATCAACCATGACATATTCATACTTGACATTGCAACCTAACGGAATTGGGCTATATGACAAATTTGGAAGCTGCACCCTTAAACTCTTGCCACTATAGTTTACAAGGATTAAATTGTGTAAGTAGAAACTAAAATCTAGCTAAAAGAGACATCAAATAGTCTAAAAGGATTCAGCTGCAATGTATTTTGAGATATTTAAAACACCACACAACTTGAAGTAAAACAATTTTCTCACTGAATCAAAGACAAAGGTGGCTCCTCCAATGAAGCCATTTTTACATATAAATAAAACCTAGGGCATTTTGCAAAATACACTCAGAACTATGTAACTTTAACATACATATTTCATTCATCCCAAAACGATATAAATGCCCCTAACAGCTAGATGTATTTGTGCATGCATTAAAAAGTGAAATAGATACTTTGCAAACAAATGTCTTTTCATTTACCCCATTTCAAATAATGGCATCTGTATTGGTAATTAATAACCCTGGAACTTATTGCCACATAGTTCTTTTCATTCTCAAAAATAATCCTCTTTTTTTAAAGTACTCTTTTTCATACACCAGCAATCAAACATGTTTATTGGGCTTAACTACATGTACCATGAAAAATTTGTCATAAGCATTGGAGAAAATGACAAGCTTTCAATAACAGCCTTTGAAGTGACAGCTATGAAATAATCGAGTTCACGGTATTCAATCAGTCCATCCGAAAGCTTTTCAGTAATAAACATTTGCTGTCCTGGAAAAGATCCCTACAATCTGGTTCTTAAATACCCCAAACTCGTTAGTGCAGAGATCTAGTTCTAAAACAGAGAGTAAGAGGGAAAAGAATGCCTGTCTTAAGGCTGGAAGAATATAAAATACAAAAATGTCTTGGGGAAAAAATGTCTCAAGAAACATTTGCCATCAGGTAGCTAAACAAGATCCCTGGCTCAAGTGCCTAAGAAATCTTTCATCTGCTCTAAATTTACACACCAGTTCCCGTGGGTGGAAGGCGTCTTCCTGGCGAAAGATCAGAAGGTTCACAGTCCCTTCCATCTTGGTACTTCTCAGCAGGGAGACAACCTCCTCTTGGGATTTGCCTGCTAAATCTACTCCATTCACCTAAAACAAATAAAAAGTTTTCAGCTGCAATCCTGTGCAAACAGATGACAGAAGAAAAGAGACACATCCCAGGACTGACCATGTCTGCGAAGAACATAAATTATTTCATGGTAAATCTTGCAATGATCTGATAATCACTAGGCTTCTGTGGCTGCTAAAGAAACTCAGACCAGAAATAAGATAGTAAGTAGCAAAATAGTTTATTTAGTATTCATCAATAAACCAAAAGCTGCAACTACCAGGGAATTAATAAGCAACAAGTAATAAGTAATAAACAAATCTATCTAAAATGTCAAGTTAAATGTAAAACTTATTGGCCTTGAACTGAGATCCTCTGACGGTGTTGCATATTATTGGCTGTCTTATATCAAAATTAAAAGGCACTGATTTTAGAAGGGGTAGTAAAAATACCCCAAAAATATTTTGGCATAAACATTTTTTCAATGAAATTTTACTGAAAATTATGATGAAAACTTTTCATTCCCAAAAGGCAAATATTAAAGGAGAATCACTACAGAAGAATGGTAACCTTTTTAGCGGAACTGCAATTTTTTTCAGTGTTATAACAAAATTCTACCAGGAAAAAGCGATTTGAAGTACCTAATGCCTAGGGACTCTCATTACTTTTATCCCATAGGAAATATCACACCATTATCAGAAAGTATTAAATATTTAACAGGAATCAGTGTTTCTTTAAAATGTATCTGTACATTATTTTCTTTAGAAAAAAAAATATTTTTGTTGAAGGCAATTAGGTTATTTTGTACTATCAACATTTTCCTACAGTTAAAATGTGGGTGGGAACCAGTTTCCCAGCACTAAGAAAAAACCCTTTAGATCTCAAAGTACTTCTATTCAGGGACTGTAGGAGAGATAAGTAACAATAGATTCAGAGAAGACAAGAAATTTCTAGACAAAATATATATATTTTTAAAGTGAGCCATTTGGAACATTTTTTAATGTAAGATTCCAAATTTCCAGATATACAGGTAAACTATCACAGATGTGTCAATATTGTACGATATGACTACAGGTAGTAGAAAGTTAGCTTCAAAATGTGCAAAAATGAAGTCTCAGTTTAAAGAGAAAGCTGACAGCTATAGAAAATAAAGCCCACTTTTGAAGCAGGCTCTTCGCACTTAAGAAAAAAAAAGAAAAGAACAAAACACTTTGTGATACGTTTAAAGTAAAGCAATTACGTGATGAGAGAAAGACTTGAAAATAAAATGATAACATTTTGAAACAAGGTGGTCAGGGATAAAAGGGCCAAACTTATTTTTTAGACTTAGAGGCACAAGAGGGTTGGATCCAAGTTCCTGACTCAGCAATAAAACAAGATAAAACATAATACAACAAAATTGGACTAATAATACTACTCTTTCTGGAAGAAATACTCTATAATTTGTACTCAAACCCTCCCATTTGTTTAATCCCTATCATATCCCTTTTTAAAAAAAGAGTCACATACCAGGACAAACAGGAAAGGAGACAGATTTAAGGATCTAGGCTCAAAATACAGACACGGAAAGAAGCAATTCCTTTACTCCATTACTTTTAAAGAAAACTTAAGGAGAGTTCAATGTATAGAATTCAAAACTACTTATGAAACTACAAACAAAAGAAAAAAAATACTGTATTAAATGTTAAACATTAGTATTTGAGTACTGGTGAATAACTAGGAAACATAATAACTATTGATATGAATATAGGTTATGTATTCTGAAGAAAACACTAGGAAGGGAACAAAGACTAATGAAGTACATTTCTTTCTCTCTCTTCTTTCTTTACATATGCACAAACAGTCACAAACAGAAATTATGTTTATGCATCTCAAAAGAGCAATGCATAGAAAGTCATAAGAAACAAAATGGAAATTTTGAAAAGACAATTTCTCTTTTTCTGACATTTGACTCTAAGTCTCAGTTCATTCCCCAATCTGCTGTTTCATAATTTCCTTTTTTTCTCTCATCAAGACACACATTTTTCATTTACTTCACTTGCTCTATTCTGACTTCTAAGTAGATAATAATTCTATGCTGTCAGACATAAATTTAAAAACATCTAGAAGTAAAACCCAACAGACACTGGACTTATTTAATGACAAAATGTTGCCTCATAAACCAAATGTTCTGAGAAACTAAAAATAAATGAGTAAAGTAAATGAAAAGATTATTTCTCATCAAATCACATGGAAGAGCTGTAAAGGTAAAATATAGAAACATACTGTTTTGTGATATGTACTTCCACTAAAATATATATTATTCATAAAAATATTAAAAAGTGATTCCTAAAACTGGAACTTTTAAAAGAATCACGAAACTTCTCACCTAGAGATATTACTTACCTCAACAAGTCTGTCTCCCGCCTTAAGCCTGCCATCTTGAATAGCAGCTCCTCTTGGGAGGATGTTTTTCACATAAATTGGAGCTGAACCACCTATTGTCACATCTCGGGAAGTGATGCTAAATCCCAAACCTTCTGTACCTGAATATGCAGCAGAAAAATCAAATAGATAAAAAGATATAACTTGAACTGTCCTTAGAAGATTTATTTTTATCTCTTTATCTCAACTTGTAAATCTTTTTGTAATTTTCACAATGGGTGAAACTTTTAGTATATTAAAAGTCTATAATTAGATTTTTTAAAACATATAAATTATTATAGGTGCAAATGGTTCAGCTATCAAAATCATTACTCCAAGAAGATATGGCAATCTCCTCACAGGAGATGAAGGCTAAAATACAGCTATGCCTATTAAAAAATTTTTTACGTGTATATCTTTGGACATAAAAACCAATTTGACTTCTCCAAATGAGAAAAGCAACTTCTGTTAAAACCCATGTACCTCAAAAATAAAGTACTATTCTGCAATAATGATATCTGGGCTTGAAGGGTGGGAGGTGGAAGAAAGGAAAGAGATATGGAAAAAAATATATTGAAACGAGAAAATCTTCTAGATACAAATAATGGAAACTTCCTACACTATAATTACTCATAGCGACTTACTGATCTGGACTGTTTCAAGTCATCTTTGTCTAGTATGTTTTAATTCCTTTACGTACTACCAATGTACTTTTTTTTTCCCCCAAGAATGAAGGGAGGGAGGGAGGGAGGAAGGAAGGAAAGAAGGAAGATGAAAATCTCTTGGTGAAGTATTCATCTCAGATTATGTCTGAAGATCTTCATATTATATTTAAAGGTACTAAAATTACTGAGGCATTTACATATTACTTTGCTAATTCATATAATTTAAATTTTAGGTTCTTTGAGAGCCTTCTTGACAGGCCGTCTTATAAGCACAACACAGTGTAAAAAGAGGGCATATTTGCCACCACAACCGACAAGCAGTAAGCCAAAATGTGCCACGATAAAATGGACAGATAATGAAAAATTCCTAATGAGTCACAGAATTTGTATATCACCTCTAATAATCATTAATTTCAACTTAAGCCCTTTAAAATTTTACTTTTAATATATCATGTTCCATTTCAGTTAAAATGATACTTAGATCAAATACTACCTCATCCCAGAAAGAATAAAGAGATCTGTAAAAGTGAAAAATCTAGAGAACAATACATTAATCTGATGCTGCTCCTCAGTATAAAACTATAAACAAAAGTACAAAATTACAAGTAAGCAAACAAATATGGGCAAATAAATATGAGTAAAATGTGGGTTAAAAATGAAATAAAAAGCAGAAACGAGGAAAACACTCAATAATTATCCATATAACTTAACCTACTATAAATATTCCCATCATTTACTTCAAGTCCAAAGTCACTGTAATATGTCTCAACTGTTTATTTCTTCAGTCTTCTGTGCTGAAGAATGGCATACTGTCTTTATGAAATTTTCCTAATTATTCTGCTGGGTCTTTTCCATATGTCTCTGTACTTTCATGGAACTATAATGATTTGCAATAACATTTATTAAGAAAGGATTCTAAATTAATCTTCTTTTGTAATATTAATTTGTCTGAACTATAAAGACTGACTGTTATATGAACCTCAATACTATTAAAATATCAGCAACAACCCCTAAATCTGTAAGCTAAAAGTTCAGGCAATGACCTTTAAAGGAAAGATAAATAGATATCAATTTTCATTTAGCAAAGCCAACAAAACATTTTGCACTGACTGAAACAGATTACTGACCTTCTCCTCTGGCTTTATTAAAAAGCTAATTTCTACAAAACAGCAGGGTATTTGAGAATGTGAAAATGGTGATAAATATTAAGAAATCATAATTATGGAAGCAAGTGAATATGGGCTATTCTATTTTGTCATGTTATACGACATAATTCAAAATGATGATAAAGAATCATTATAAGGAAGGCTTCCTTTTTTAGTATTTAGAATTATCTTCTGTTTTTAAAGAAGTGCTATCGCTCAAAGCACATTAGTTCACTCTGAACTGAATTTAAACTTCAACATTTACATATTTTATGTTTTCAATGTACCTCATTAAATACTGCAATGGCAATAATTGATAAAATTGTCTGCTAGCTCCTATGAAAACTTACTAAATTCCTATAAAATCACTATTATTAAAATGAGTATTTAGTACTAACCAAAGGCAAATTTATAGTAAACATAATTTATTTTTCAATATACACTATTTTTAAGCATTAACTACTTTATGTATTGGCAGCATGCATCACCAGTTTGCCCCTTTTATCATATATTTTCAAGTTTCAGTTATTAAGTTAAAATCAAGATAGATACATAGGGTGGTATATTATCAAGATTCTCCAAGGTCAGAAAAATATTTAAAAGGAAACCAACAGTTCTATTTTTTTATACTGATTAAACACATCCTTTCTAAATTAGGTAGTATAAAATGTAATCACATTTTAAAAATGCTATTAAAATAATAATTCCTACAAAACAACTGAACAAGAATGATTCTTTGAATGGCAAACAAAATTTCACTATATTAGAAAAGTTCATATCATGCCATAATTTGTTAAATATCATAACTGTATGAAAAATTTGTAATGAAATAAAGATATCTGTATCAGTTTAAAGGGTCAAAGCTATTTATAAATAAATATCTTCTTAACTATGGCTGAGTGAAATACTTCACCTTTATTAAAAAATCCCAAGCAGAATTTTATTTTTTAAACAACTTTATCTGTAGTTGCTGGTGTCTTTTTGCTTAAAAACTAGTACCTGTCATTTGAGTAGAAAAAGAAGGAAAAGAGGTCTGGTATTTTCCTCATTCAGGAACTGAAAGGGCTAAAAGAGAGCTTATGCTGACATGCCTCTGGCTTTATAAGAGGCATCAAAAATGGAGGCATGCTGTCAACTCCAGTTTACATCAACCAAATATTTAGAGCTTAAAATCCAGTAACCAGAAGTAAGGGCTTTGTGGTTCACCTAAAGTTCAGTTGAGAGAGCATGATTTAGGAAAATAGCAGTCTCAGAGTTTACAACCTTGTAAACTGAAAAGAAAGAAGTATGGTCTGAGCATGAGGATATGGAAAACATTCTAGTCAGAATTGCAGCCAGCAGCTACGCGCCTTCAGGAAGCCACCCAGCCCCTCTAGGACTCATTTCCTTCCGACCCTGGGAGTTGGGTGAGTTCATAAAAAAAGAAATATTCTTTGTAATGACATTATTTGGAAGACGTCATTAAAAAGGGTGGTCTACCAAAATGCTCAGCAGCAAAAGTGCATCTCGGTGCCAGGAAGGGGTCACTCGTTTGGAAATCAGAAAGTCATCGAGTCCAGAGGTCCGCTCTGAGCTGTGGACGGGGCCAAACCGGGAAAGCATACTTCCTGCACACTCAGTTTCAGGTCTACAAGAGGAAGGCACTTAAATAACCTATTAGAAACTGATACGAGGGTATGTAAGGAAGAACGGATGATCCCCATGACAATTCCCCATGTCATCTTAAAATTCTGGGAAGCAGGAGGCTGGATTGCTACTGCAATCACAGCACTGCAGCAGGATCACCTCAGACAGCTTCAAGCAACTCAAACACCCACCCTCACCAAAACAACGGGGTTGCAGCACAAGACCTCCAAAGACCTCTGAGGGATATCTGGACGACAAATGGGCCAATCAAGGCAATCAAATCCTTGCTGCACATTTTGGGTTTGTTGGTGACCCGAAAGCATTTTTCATGCATTCGTTATCAAAAATTTTACGGCAGCAGCAACTGCTGCTACTTTCTTCACGTAAACTTTTTACAAAAAGTCTTGTCCTCTGAACATTTTACATTTCAATTTCTGCATAGCAAAATGAATTGGAAAAGTATAAAAACGCAATTCGAAACAGGCTAAAATGAAGAGAGCTTTTTTTAAAACGCATTTAGAGCAATTCCTTCACAATAATGGAGTTGAAACATGGGGTGTCTTGGGTGAGCCGGGCGCCTCTCAAAGCAAATGTCATAAAACAAAGCCTAGACGGGTTTTACCTTTTTTTAGCTGGATGTTAAGCCGCTTGCCTACTTTTTTGGTGTTATAGCCACTGCTCACGCTCGTGTTAAATACATTTTGCAGGGCCGGAGCCAGGGCGGACGGCGGTTTGGCGGCGGGGTTGGCGCCGGGAGGTAGGCGCGGGTGCGGGGCCGCCTGCTCCGGCGGGCTGCCCAGTCTGGGGACCCTCTGCAGGGCGTGGGGCCCCGCGCTGCTCACGCCCCGGTCATCAGCGGCATGGCTGTCGGGGCCCAAGCGGCTGGAATAGTAAGTGTTCTCACTCTGGGAGAGTTGCTCGTACTGCTCTTTCTTTGCTGCCGGAACCACGTGGAACCAAATGACGGGTGTTCGCATGGCTTGGCGAAACATATGCTGTGCTCTGGGATTTCAAATGAAGAGAAAATCAGCAAATTAAGATTGGCAGACTGGAAGATATTAAAAGCTTAATTAAGTATACTAATTAAACAACCAGAACCGACAGACCCTGTCGAAACTGAAGAGCAAAATATTCATAACCCACTGATCAATCAAATTCGCAGGCTCTGCTCTGAGCATGGCTGATTCCCCAAATGTAAATTTCTCATTCTCTAAATAAAAATGTCAAATGATCTACAGTTATAGATACAATACCGTGCTCTCAACTGTAAATCACTAAATGAGAGTTTCAAGCACACTGTTGAATACAGGTATTATAATTTCTAAATTAACAGAAATTAAATACACTTTTTTCTCTACCAATATAACTTATCATATTATATAGTATTTCCTTGCAGGTGGGCCAGTTGTGACCTCAAGAACAAAATCTCCTGGTATATCTATTTCAGAAACTTATAAAATTATAGAGTTAAAGAAAATCATCAATATTCATTCTCTATCAGCAAAAGGAAGTCAAGTCTGTGTATGTAAAAACTTCAACACCAGCCCCGTCTCAGTGATTGCAACCTTAACAGTGGTGAATTCCATCGCCACCCCAGGACTCCCACATGCTGCGAAGTGGTCACATCTTAGGCTGGTTCCCTACTCAGTCTCCCTGGGCCTTCACAATTTCTCCTCACTCTGGCCTCATTTTATAGGAACTGCTCAACATTTTGTTTTTATTTAATTGAATAAGGGCTCATATAAGGATAAAGAAAATCTGAATGTGCCCCGATATTGCAGTTCAAAGGAACTGTTTATTTGGACTGAGGAATAGAATTTTCACCAAAGTTGGAAAATGGGTTTAAGTATAATAAAAAACTAGCACCTTTTACCAAAAGGTGAAGAAGCAGCAGAAAAACTGGAAAGCCTAAATTGAGTCCATAATATGTTAAAAAGAGCTGTATCAGTCAGAGGGCATTTTGAAATATAGCCTAATGGTAGTAATTACCTTGCATTTGATTAAATTTTTAAAAGCTAGATAATGACATGAAATACTCCTCTCCAGTACGACGACAGAGAGCACAGACATGTTGCTCAAAGCATTTCAATGGACTGCACTCTGCCACTCCTAAAGCACTGCAGCCAGCGCACACTTACTGTTCAAATCTTCTATTTCGAAGGTCGCCATCATTAATCCTGACAATGCAATCGTTCTCATGAAAAAGGTTTTCTTGTTCGGCTTTACCACCTTTCTCCAACCGTTTTACTAATAATCCCAGGGTTCTGGAACATTAAGAATGCAAATGATTACACACATAATATTTCCATGGTACATAATGTCCCATTGCTGTGAAAGCTAGTATTATATTTACAAAGACTTACTTATAAGGAGGTGCATTAAATCACTAATGGTACATTTTAAAATAACACCAAGACAAAAACCACAACAGCCCAAAAGAGTGTAGAAATGGATCCCTTCAATAAAAACAAGAAATCATTTTCTGGCTTCTCAGGATCATGTATGTGAAACAAACCAAATACCTTTCTCTATACTTAAAAAAGCTTCTAACAGGGCTAGCCTGATGATTCAGTGGGTATGGCAGTGTGGAGCATGGGATGAGCGTGGATTGGTGAATGACTTTGGCAGCTGGTACACTGCTGTGATGGCAACTCAATGTCCCATGAAAGTAAAGGTAACAGGGAAGGCTGGTCTTAGGGTACTGGAGGTTTGAGAAGAATAACAGGAAAGAATTTAGATATAGAAGAGTTTCTGTGCTCAGCATTTGAAATTCAGAGAAGCTAATATCCTGAGTTCCAAAGTGTGTTAGGTCTCTCAAAAGCAACTAATTTATGACCAGTATTTCCATTTGAAGAAAAATAAGGGAAAACCAATGACAGGGTCAAATAATGCTGGTCATTATACATCTCTTCAATAAATGTACTTAATTTCAGATGAAAAGAAAAGCGCAAATGAACTTTTAGAGACCCATATGGAGAAAATCAAAAGTAAAAGTTACTAACGTACTTGGTCTGAAACACTGACTTCTTAAGTAAAGGACATTCTGTACACCTGGAGACAAATAACAGCCCTTTATGCCATCACAGAATAAGGAACACCAGTCTTTACTAGTTCTGATTGTCATGATTTACTAGATGATTAGCATAAATACCATATCATGATCACATTAAAATATTTATGTGAACCTATTTTCCAAAGCTTGCATTTTCTTCCATGATTTCTAATACTTAGAGACAAATAAAACATGTCCATATAGATTAAAGAATTTAGATGTCTGTATAAATTTAAGTTGAAGATACCAAAATTTCCCACTGCCTATGTTTTTTTTTAAAAAAACAAACTTTATTTAATGTATTTCAGTAGAAATATATCCAAACAGATAGCTTCCCTCTTCTGAACTCTTACGGTAATTACTGTATGTGCTCTATGGCCATTTATCTCATTCTCCTGTTAAAGTTACTTAAATACATACTTTATCTCTACTATAGGACTATAAGCTCCAGAAGCTAGAGAAGAAAGGATTTAGCAGTACATGCTCAAGCACTTAGCTCAGTAGTACAGTCTTGATAAATGGAAATTGCATAAATGGATGACCGAGTTTAGCTGAGGTAAATGAGTTTCATATTTCTAATAAAATTATTACAAAATGAAAACAAGTGAAACAGATTTTAGAGCTAGACCTTTTTTTTTTAACACTAAGTTATCATATATACTGGATTGGATTGGATCGAATTGAAGGAACTGGTTCACTTCTTACTCTATAGCTAAACTTTGTTTCTGCCATGAATATTTATAGGCACTGATTAACTTCAATCTAATTTTGGTAATCAACCATAGGAAAGAGTTGTTGTGTTTTACTAGGGTCGAGTATACTAACTTGGATGAAAAATAACAGGAGATAATATGTAAACTGTCTTGTAATTTTACTAATTGAAGATGAGCACCTACTAACATAGGAATCTAAAAATATTGTTAATATTTACTACCTATGTTAGAATTAAGTAAATGTGAATAGTTTCTTAGCTCAAAATAAGACTAACATAAACTGATCTAGTTGCAAGAGCAACATACTGTCTTGCTCCATATTTAAAAGGATGAGCTTCCACAATATGCCATGCCAATAATTAAGTTATCATTAAAGTGTCATCTTCCCTAGAATCTATCACCCTAGACTTCTCAATTACTTAAGCCTGTTTCTATCTGCAATTGAACAAAGTGTTCTATCAAAGAATGAAGGAAATGAAGATACATACATCTAGGAATCTGCTGAATGGGAAAAAAATTAACTTGAGAATTCAAACAACAAATCACAGTAATCAATAACACTCGAGTTGGAAGAAAACATTGGGGCACTTCACCTTCACAAGCAGCCACATAAAAGGACAGCTTGTCAGAAAAGATGCCTCAGTCACCCACAGGTAATCACGAAGAAATTATACATGTGGTAACATGCCTGTTCCTAAAAGCTGTCTCTACATGCCTAGGACACTTTTTTAAAAGTATATGCATTCAATCCTTGCAATAAAACTATGCCCTACAAAGAGTCACTTAAGTTAATTAAATAGCTTTCAATCAGTGAAATCGCAATTTCTCAACATGGTTACAACATTTCTGCACTTTAAAATGACTAATTGCTATGTTTTTTACATTCTCTGAAATTGTGTGCATTCTAAAATACCTCATGGAATCTTTTCAGAGACATATGTATAGACTATGCTCAATATATATTAGCAGTTCATTAGTACTAATAATTTGTTTAAATTCAAAAATTTATCTCAAATAGGCCCTTTCAGTACTTATGAAAGCACCTATACTTTAAGTTTCCAGTGGCAGCAACAGTTTTCAATTGAATAGGTCAATGGAATTAAATTCACTATAGTAATTTTTTTTCTTTTTAAAAATCTACTTTTTCTGCTGGTAATCATCAGAGAATAATATCCAAAGTGGAAAAGCCTGGCATGCTTCATTGATTGAACAGCCTGTCTCTCCTGATAAGCCCTCCCTTATGGCCAAGTGCATCAAATTCCAACATACAGTAAAAATGTCATGAACCAAAAATACACTATCCGATGTACATTATATATAATGGAAGCTTATTCACTGAGGCTTCAGCATCCAACGTTGTCATAATAGTCACAAAATTTCAGAAGGCTTTTTCTCAGCACTAGAGCCCGGAGAACTGATGAGGGAATTGGGGGGAGGGATAGCGCAGGAGGGAGAAGATTCCCTGAGTGACACGGCAAGTGATCAGGGAATCAAGGAAACAGACTGAATTAAGGCAAAGTTAGCAGCCTGCTGGTTTCTAAGCACTTGACCACACTATTAGAATCATTCTCTCAAAAAAGAATGGATTAATTTAAAAGTAAAGTGGTATAATCTACAAAATTATCTCATTTGCTCCACTAGGTGAAAATGATTACAAAAGGAATGGGAATGAACTATCAAAAACTTCACAAGAAAATTGAACTGATAACATAACAGCTAGACTGAGAATAAAAAGTTCCCTCTGAAGGGAAATCAGTGGAAAGTAGTAATAACAGCACTTTCATTTTCCTAAAAAATGTGCATGTGCAAGCAGATATTTCTAAACCTCTGATTTTCCAATTTAAAGGTATCTCAAATATTATAATTAAAAGGAAATTCAGCCAGTAACTAGAATTTGAAATTCTAGCTCAAGTTGTAAAATAATAAAGCATCTAGCAAGCATGATGTTATTTTTTTGAAACACTTTTATTAGAGAAAATCAATGATATTGAAGTTCAGAACATTTTATTCTATCATGTGCTGGTATGGAGGAGAGTTTTTCTCACCCTCATTAGGGGCAACCATGTACCCTGGAAGAAGAAACCATATTGCCAAAAATAAAAAGGAAGAGGAGAGGAAAAGGAGGATTTGGGGAGAGATTTGGAAAAATGGTACAGGAGCAGAACCTATGAGCTCTTGCTTGGCTGTGCTGGCAGGCATGGGAAAAGAGACATGAAAGATTCACTAATGGTGCTGGGATTTAGAGAGATATAATTACAGGGTTTAGGGCTATGTGCAAAAAACCCAACAACTCCTTTCTAAGCTAATGGAAACCATACATGACTCATATTCTTTTCAAGCAAATTGATCTTTTTCTGGTAAATCTGAAGCATCCCCAACCCTACACTTCTTCCACTGTTTCGAAAATTGGAAAATGTCCACTTATGTCCACTGAGTGCAAATATCACCTCGGTATCACTTGTCGTAAAACATAAAATATACAAATACACATGTATCTCTTTGAAGTCTTTCCTCAGAGTTATGAGCAGTGTTTCAAATAAATAGGAAGAATAAAGTCACAAAAAAGCAAGCCATTGGGATGCTACATATTTGTACATGATCTGGGATGCATAATTAGAAAGTTAGCTGCTTAGATTATATTAAGGATTGCACCACTAAATTTTTACAAGGCTCATTAGCCTAATTATACACTTAATTAAATCAAACTCAGTCACACATGTTAACATTTTCAATTCTAAGTATAAATTACAGCCAATGATATAACTGAAAATAAGAAGTAACAAATGTTTTATTGACATCTAAATTGGCTGAGTTACTCAGAGTTTTGCTTTGATAACGTAAACTCCCACAACTGCCACCCAGCTGTATGGAAATGATCATAATTCATCTTAATAAAAGCTGACAGTATAAACACCACGAGTGTAGTGAAGACAGGGTATGAATGAGCAGAATGGGATCCGTCACCCAGGAACATTTTACCTTGCGGAATGTGCAGGAAAATTACCTACATTTGAACCTCAGAAGCACAGCTACTATCATAGAGGATGCCAACAGAAGAAAGAATAAAGGAATTCTCAGGAAAAATAAAGCCTTATTATTATTTTTAATCTTTATGGGATGAGAAAAAGTAGGCCGAAAAAGGTAAATAAAAATATAGAATTCCCTGAGATTAAAAAGAGACAGGCACTATACCACCACATTTAAAGAACCATGATTTATCTAAAGGTAAATTCTACTCTCTAAAACAAATGCATTTGTAATTGTCCTTTTTTATAATAGGCCAGCTTGCAACTGAGAATGTACTTTGAAGACTTCCAGAACAAAGACAATGGATTCAGAAAATAAAACTGTATTTGTTTCCTAAAATAAATTAAAATTGAATGCTCAAAGTTCAACAGCACATTTATTCACTTAATGTAATATTCAATTCTAAAACTCTATACTGAACTGCAAAATACAAGCTGAAAACTTTTCTTAACACCTGGCTCGTTCCCAAGAAGTTCAAATTGGCTCTAAATTGTCATTAACATATGCACGCAACTAACTAAACACGTAGGTACTGGGATCCTCAAATTTATGATAGATAAGTAAATTCTAATCTCAGATTCATGATGTAAGTTAAATCATGTTCCCTGATTGCATAGACTACTCAGAACCTATCTAGACAGCCAGGATTATCAAGCAACCCAGAAGGGAACTGTAATGCATACAACAGGAAGATAAGCTAAACATAAAATATATTTCCATTTAATCATTCTTATTTGCTTCCATAGCCAAGTACCTTTCTAATGATATACCTGTATTTTCTTATTTAAACCAAGCAGAAATCATACCAGTGTCCATCTCTCAAATGTGAAGATGAAATTAATTAACATTAATTTACCAGGCCACACTTAGTATAAGACAGAGCCAGTCTCTGTCTTCATCCAAGGTCTCTTGGGTTTCAAATATTGGTCCATTCCTAACAATCCCTCTGCCAATAATGTGAAAACTTAACATATGATCAAATCAATCATCAACTGACACAGAGGTAACCCAACATTTCTAACTAAAAATTCCAAGAAAAAAAAAAGAATTGTTTGTTTTAGATGTTTATGGAGCAAAAAGTGATAGAGGAGTCTAGGTTAGACTGGTGAGATGGCTAACTTCTTGCATTAACTTGTCTAGGTGATGGTGCCCACTCAGTCTGATAGTCACCGTGAGGGGATTTTGTGGACTTAAATTATTAGTCAGTTGACTGCATCTATGGCTGATTACATCCCTAATCAACAAAGGAGATTGTCTTATGTAGTGAGAGAAGTCTCATCCAATCAGTTGAAGGCCTTGAAGGGATAACTGATGATTTCAACAGTAAGAAGGAAGAATATCTATCTTCACTTCAGCCAGCCAGCAGCTTCTCTGGGCAATTAAAACCTTTATCAGAGATCCCAAATTGTGTCCTGTCCTACGGAATTCCATCTTGCCAATCCCCATGGTCCCATGATTCAATTCCTAGATCTCATAAAATTTATACACACACACATACACACAATCATTATCAATTCTGCTTCTCTGGAGAACAATAGGCTAAGAGCTTTAGCTAACATAGGATAATCACGTAAATCTTAGTAGAAGAGACCTAACTCACATTTTGACTCAATATTTTGATTAATGAGTATATTACTTCTTCAGACTTTCCAAAGATATTTGCTTACAACTATTATAGCCAGAGGAACTTTGCTTTTATTTGAGAGAGAAGTTATTTGGTAATTATATCCAAGATGCACTCATATTTATATTTCAATCTTTTTTATATTCAATCATTCTATACCCCAATCATTTTTATATTAATCTAATCACAATCCTCCTATAAGTTATTTTTAAATATTATAAAGTATTCTATTAGATATGCAATTTTTTCAGCTCTCAATAGTAGAAGTTATTGTCAATATTGTAAGTAAGAAATAAGTCTAGAGGAAAAAGTCACGGAAAGAAATTTTAACATAATCACTGAAGTTTTTCCAAAGGATGCTGACTCTTCACCTGGTACTCTGAATATTAAATTGAACTTAAGTGGTCAAAAAGTCATTTGTGACCAAAATAATCTGATAAATCAAAAGATGGTACATATGTAAAAAAGAAGTTGAGAAGTAAAGGAAATGGAACCTCTAGTAAATGGAAGTGAAAGAATAGTGGCCTCTTGCCACCACTACCTCTTCCCCCCCAAGTAATATGAACAGGAAAATAGAGATGAAGTTTTAGACATGAAAAATCCTAGAATATAAACCCTGTGACAGAAGCAGTTTTATTTGTTTGCTTCTGCAGGACAGGGTTGGCAAACTGTGGCCCATGAGCCAAATGTGACCTGTCACCTCTTCAAAACTTTACTGGAACACAGACACATACATTTGTTTATACAATGGTTACTTATGAGCTACAATGGCAAAGTTGAATGGTGGCCACATAGATTTGGTGGTCAACAACGTCTAAAATAGTTAATAGATGGCTCTTTACAGAAAAATTTTGTCAACCCCACATCCAGGGTAATCCAGCATCGAAAATGGTGCCTGGTACATACTAGATTTAAACAATACATGCTTAATAAAATAAACTAGCACACAATTACTAGTTGCAGAAGGTGAAATACTGTGAAAGTTAGAGAGTTTGAAGTGCCATAGATTAAAGAATAAAGATGGATATATAGAAATGGTAAATGTCCATGACCAGAAACGCTTCAGAGAAGCAAAGACTGCACTTTATTAAGAATCACATATTTTAGGCATAATTGTTTCCATATGGGAAAAGAGTTAGAATATCTACAATAAGTTAGATCGCAGTCCAAGTGGAAGAGTAATAATTTTTAAAATAGCACGAATATATTGCTTGAAAACCTTCTACAACTCCCATTATTTCCTGTTGAAGTCCAAATTCCTTCCCCTGGAGTCAAAAGCCTTACTTTCCTCAAGTACTTTCTAACAACCTCTCCAGTGCCACCTTCCAGCACTTTCTGATTCTAATAATTTACTCATTATTTCCCACCAAGACATGAATATGTAAGTAGCTTTTTCCTTTCATATCTTCTCTTCCTAGAAAGAATGCTCTCCCAATACAAGGTCTTTAGTTTAAGTCTTGTATTTCCTTCAAAGAAGAGATGGCATTCCATTGCTTCCCAGAAGGTCTCAATATCCAATATTCAATAGTGACTACTGCCTCCAAATGCCTTTGGCACATGTGCATAAACTTCTTTTGACACACAGTATTACCTTTTTATATACATATTTCTCAATTAGACTTTAATACCCTTAGAATTAAATACAAAAATCTTATTTCATAGGCCCAACCCTTATGCCAGTGTACAATTTTATATCTTGCTTTACAAATTCTTAGCATTACATCATAATCATATCTCAACGTCATTCTAAATGTCTTGGAAAAATCTCTTTAAGCACTATAAAAACCAGGATGCATCATTGCTGATTTATTTTTAAGAGAGTTATACAATAACTAATATGAACAATTGTGGGTTCATTTGCTCCTTTGCTGAGTAAGCTTTATTGAGCAATACCTATGGGCTTGGTTTATATATATATAAACAAAACATGATTTTTGTGCCAAAAGAAACCACAATTATTTCATGTAGCCTTCCTGAAACAAATAGCATTTGTGATTTTAAAATGGAGGTCATGTTTGACATTTAAATCAGGAGAAATGTAATGATATGCGTGAAGTGAAAACTTATTTTAATGTAATGAAAGAACGTGAACAGAGAGTTCTAGATGGGGATTAGTTAATTTATTTTTAATAAAACACAAGATGACTAAAGAAAAACAGCATCAAGGGGAAGATAATACTCTTTGCTATGCCATTAGAGTAGATGGCATCTAATTATCTCATTCCTAGAAACCAGGAGGTGTTGGTTCAGGCAGCAGTTGGGGAATAAGCCATCACGTGCTAAATGTCACTTCACTGATCAAGGAAAAACACTCAACCTACTTGGAAAATACCCTTTTTAAGTAGGTCTGGCAGGATCCTTATTTAGATAAACTTCATTATATAGCAGACCACAATAACTACCTATTTTAAAAATTTCCCTAACAGTCACTTCCCATGCTTAAATGACTATTTTCCTGAATTAGAGTTGATATCGTTTCCTGCATTATTTCTTCTCTTTGCAATATTTAATTCCAGTTGGCATTGTTTTTAGACTCTTTGATCTTGAACACCTAAATCAGAAAATATACTCACATATACTGTGAATTTTATAAAAATAAAGTATTCAGTAAGAGGTATGCAATTAGCTATATCTCCAAAAGCAAGATTTAATAATGCTGAACTATGACTGGAATTTTGTACAAAGGAAAGTATTCTTAGAAATGTCAACTTATACACCATGAATATGTATTCTTGTATTCCCACTACATGTATGTGAAATTTCTTCATGATTTCCTTTTTTTTTTTTCCTTTCTGCTATATTGCATAGCTCAATTTGCCCCCGCATCCTCCACGCAATTGGTAACTGTGATCACAATTAAAATCACTTCCCCTACAAACCAGCTTCAGTTGCCTACTTCGGACAATTCTTCCTCCATCAGCTTACAGGGAATCTACTATATAACTGTTTCAGCCTTTCTCACATAACTATAACTGTATGATTTCTCAGTTATCACTCCATCTACACTGCAAATCCCAGGAGAAAGAGCATGTTCTGTTCATCTTTGTTCCCCAGCACCTAACGCAGGAATTATACTGTACTCAGTACAGTAAATGGCTAGGAAAGTTCTCTTACTGAATGAGAAGACTCTCCTTCTAAGCATTTCTCTGATGATACAGGAAACAGGTGTTTCTGGCCCCTGAAGATTGGCATCTGTGATGCTGAGCAGCCCACATACTTTTATTCTCCCATCATCAACCTAACACTGCAGAAATGTTATTAACCTAACCCTGCACAGCCATTTTTCTACTAAGTCCTCGAAGGGCTTAAAGCTACTACACACAGATGCTGGCTAAAAATAAAATATTTCTGTTCTATTTCCCAATATGAAAATCAGTGATGCCTAAAAGGGTTAATAAAGAATGTGTCGGGCGGGCCGCGGTGGCTCAGCGGGCAAAGTGCTTGCCTGCTATGCCGGAGGACCTCGGTTCGATTCCCGGCCCCAGCCCATGTAACAAAAACGGAGAAACAGAATACAATAAAACAAGAAAATGTTTAAAGATGTTTCCCTTTCTTCCTTCCTTCCTTCCTTCTATCCTTCCTTCCTTCTCTCTGTCTTTCCTTTAAAAAAAAAAAAAAAAAAAAAAAAAAAAAAAAAAAAAAAAAGAATGTGTCTCTTAAATCTTTTTGCTCTGTAGGTAGGAAAGACGCATGAGATTTTCCTCATTAAATGCCATATTAAAAAGGATTAAACGTAGCTTAGCTAGAGAACAACTCTCAGTTCTGCAGAAGGAGACTTGTTTAGTTGAATAATTTCTGTGCATCAAAACTCAAGACTAAAGGTATGGTAACTAGCAACTGCTGGATTCTCTAAAATGTCTTCCTTTGAATTAATCTTTCTAATATGTACATATTTTTCTCTTATTTTCCTTTTGCCTTAGGCTTTTCATCTATATATTTTATCCTAATATCCTTTTCACTCTGAAGTAAGAAAGATGTAATAAAAGATAGAAAATAATATGTCTGTAATAGAAATATGAGTTCAAAGTTGGTACGTACACAATTAAATCTCATTTGTGAAAATTTATGTTTCACAAGTAGATAAAGACACATCAAGATTGGAAAGCTCTAATCGAATGTACCTTCCTGTCATTTATTCAACTCAAGAAAGGAACAAAAATACTTGTAAACTTTTATATCATTTAAAATTATACTTTCAAAGGAAATAAAGGCAACAGCCACTTAAAAAATAACTAATTCTGTTTAAATGAAAGTTATCTGAAGAAATGTCAATGCTTCTACAGAGCTTAAAAATTAAAAGAAAAAAGTGAAAGCAGCCACAACTCTGTGAATATAATAGTACCCAACATTTCATTTGAATTTTACATATTTCTATATAGCACAAACATTCAATCTTCATTTGCCAACAGAATTGTAAATAAATCAAAAGTTTCCACTTCAGGACATTATATAAGACATGTGTTTTACCAAAGACATGAAATCTGGACTCGCCATAGTTACTAACATATACCAGGAAGGTAGTACAACTGGTCAAATAGGTATTCATAAAAATAAAAAATAAAATAAATGAATTACACACTTGTAACTGACATTTCACGTATCTTTTACAACATAATTGATACTTTTCATTCCTTGATGTCATAGTTTAATGTTCTAAATTATCAGTCATTGGTCTAAGTCTTCTTTGTAGTCTCCCTGTTCTTTTCCAGGTGCAAAGGAGGTTAAAACAAATGGTGGAAAATAAGGTGTGGTAGGTTCAATTATATACCCCAGGTACATAATCCTAATCCATTCCTGTGGGTATGAACTTAGTGTAAACAGGATTTATGTTATTTTTAGTTAAGGTGTGGCCAAGAGGATGAGTTTGGGCCTTAATCCTATTACAAGGGTCTTTAGGAAGACAAAGCCACATGCAGGAACAAGAAGTTGAAAGGATCTGAACACAGAAGAGAAAGGAGAGCACATCACCATGCATCTTGCCATATGACCAAAAAGCCAAGAACCCAAGGATCACCTGCAGACAGCACCATCTTCCGGGACAAAGCATTGCCTTGCCAAAACTGTGGTAGTTAGATTCAGTTGTCAACTTGGCCAGGTGAAGGCACCTAGTTCTGTTGCTGTGGACATGAGCCAATAGTATGCGAACCTCATCTGCTGCTCATTACATCTGCAGTCAGCTAGGAGGCATGCCTGCTACAATGAATGATGTGTGGCTTAATTGGCTGGTGCTTAAATGAGAGAGTGCAACGTAGCACAGCCCAAGCAGCTCAGCATACCTCATCTCAGTACTCGACGCTCAGTCCAGGCCTTTGGAGATGCAGAAAGAAATCACCCTGGGGAAAGTTGTTGGAACCCAGAGGCCTGGAGAGAAGGCCAGCAGACACCATCATGTGTCTTCCCATGTAAGAAAGAACCTCAGTTGAAAGTTAGCTGCCTTTCCTCTGAAGAACTAACAAAATAAATCTCCTTTTATTAAACGCTAATCTGTCTCTGGTGTGTTGCATTCTGGCAGCGAGCAAACTAGAACACCAACGTCTGGATTTTTAACTTCTCCTAGTCTCAAAATCGTAAGCCTGTTGTTAAAGCCAACCCACTGTATGCTATTTGTTTTAGCAGCTGGGAAACTAAGACATAAGGTAGGGGTAATAAAAGGAAAAAAAATCAAAATTAGGAAATCAAATATTGCATAGACACATTTTATCAGGGAATCACTAGATGAGTAAAGAAGAGAAGAGGAGATTCAAACTCAACAAGTGAGATGTGTAGGGCTTTAGGCTCCTAGAGGAGAATGCCTGTACACTGAACTTGTTGTCAATCACAGGGAGTCACCAGCCATTAGCTGCAAATCAATTACAAAGCACCTGAATATATTAAAATAAAAATACAACAGTCCTTTCACAGAAAAAAAAAAAGCAGTAGAATCAAGGAAATTTATGTTGCACTGGAAATTTTTAGGGATATATGTTTCATAAAATCATGAAGTCAGATTATCAAATTGCAAAAATGTAATGCTCGAGTGTGTGCAGACTGAAGGGAAGGAGCCACAAATCACGTGCTAAAGGATAAGACAATAGTCTGCCTAATTTTTAAAAATTTTAAACATAATCATAAACAACCTTCTAAAAGTGAAAAACTAAATAGACATAAAGATGAATTTAAAATGAATCATTACCTAAATTATCCAAATAACTTTTATTCAATAAATTTCTTCAAAAATTGCTTTAAGCACCCCTTTACCTTTCAAATGCAGCTGGAGTTTCTGACTTTAAAGTCTCCCATCACTTTAAGGCAAAGTAAAACGTTTGCATGGATGAGAGGAACAATAAACTCATTAAGAGAATTTGAATGCATGGTTACTCAGCTGTTCCTGCAAACCTGCTCCTCATCAGCCTAAGTGCTTTCCGTGATTACAATGTATACATGTGAATGAAGCAGCAGTTGCCCCCAAATGAAAATGTTTTCTATTAAGCATATGCTAAATCAACACCACTCTATATGTGAGCATAAATGAAGATAAAACACTCCATGTTACGATTCAATTAAAAACCTCCAGGATACGTTACCTGCCGCCTCGAGCACTGAAAGGCACTACATGGATTCCCAGAGGCCCTCCATCGTTGGGGACTTGTACGAGCTTTACCATATCACTGTGAGACAATGATGAATGAGGGAGCATGAACATGTACTGTAAACAAACCAAAACCAAACCAAAACAAAACAAAAAACCACAACAAAACGGACACACAATAAACAACTAAGGAAGACAAAACGAAAATCCCACCAAGCACACACGCATACACACGGATATTCTGGAATATAAGCATGGTGGTGGAGGCAACAACACTACATACCTGAGCACTAGTCTGATGGCATGAAGGAAGAGCAATCATCAGAAATAACTACATTAAAAAGGACACAGAATCATTTCTCTTGGACCCTACTCTTCTGTGTAATACTACACATTTTGCAAGTCAAATCTATAGACTTCCACTGAAGATTTTCCATCCCCAATATCATGCAAGGATTCTGAGGATTAACTGAAAAAATATGTTGCAGGTAGACAGTACTTTAGTATTTCTAAGGTGCTCTTTCAATGGATCTTTCCAAAAAGCGAGCAAGGTCAAAAGTTTCCACATTTAAGCAACAGTCCAGAGTTGTCCTTCTCACTACCCACTATAACATGACAACTCAGTCACCATTCCCTAAACTGCCATAAGAGCACTATGAGTGCTGGCTGGAAAACTCCTCACTCAAAACCAATGGGCAGCTACTGAAAATGAAATAATTCTCATAAAAACATTTATAATTGAACTTCCAAGTCATGATGTTAGTTCTATTACATAACTAAAGTACTTTGTGCAAGGGATACAACATTAGATAAAATTTTCAAGTCACTTCCGTTAATCTTTAATGTTAAAACAATAAGCAAGTTCAATGGAAGTTGGTGAAATTTTGGAAAACATAAATTTTCCAGACCATTTAAGTGGAATTTTGTTTTCTTTGTAGAGCGACAGGCAGTACTTGTCTAACAATCAATATTTAGAATATTTCAATAAAACATCTAGTTTGAAGAATATGGATGACTATAAATTTTAACAAATGGATTTGACCAAGATCATGATATAATTTCTACTTATATAATAGTTATTTATATAATTGAAAATTTCTTTAAAAAAAACTTAGTTATTTTATGTACTGAGTGTCCTGCTTATATAACACAAAGACTAAATATAAATAAGGATAAACATATAAACAACATTGAAAATATGCATATAAATTTAATCACATGCACTAATTTGGAAAAAATAAAAATTTTGCCATCTGTTAAAATACTTCCGTAATGTAACACTACTTAAATGGATATTTTCTTTCTTTATTTTTTCATAGAGTTTCTTAGACATTCTATATTATATACTGATGCTATTTGAACATTATCAGCTTGTCAATTAAGAATAGCATAATAACTTCAATAAATTCATTTTATTCCAAATTGAGGTGGCAGGTATTTCTTAAGTATAAATACTCAGAGAGTGGTGGTTGTTATATCCAAATACAATCTGATTCAAAAACTTGTCTGAATTCACTGAGAAAGTTCTAAAAGCACTCCCTTGGAAGGCCAACTTTACACAAAGTCAAAGAAAAAAATCAAAATGCCCCTCACTTCTGAATAGCAAGGAAAGAAGTCTGAAGAACATCTTCCATTTAAACACACAAATATTTAAGATAACCAGAAAGTTATGATAAAATAGGAAAAATTTCCCTTGCCCTTTAATACTTAAGGGTTCAAGGTCCCTAACCTATAGCTCTAATTTTTCATCAAATACCTTGAGAGGTTCTATTTCTTCAAATAAATAAACAACAAATAAATACTAAATACTAAAACTTACTACTACTCACATGGTCCAACTAGTTTTTCAAGTAAAGTAAGTATGTCTACAATTTATTTTAAATTTAGTAAAGTTAAGGAGCAAACAAATGACCAAAATGTTGACACACACAAAGCAATCTGAAAACAGTTACAGTTTTGTTACAGTTCACAGTGCTGTTACCATGACAAACACTTTAAATCAAATACTATTTTATATTATAATCTAATAGTATTTGTTAAAAAGCATGTAACACAGGACAGGTGCATGTGAATTTCCATGCTATACTTCTCATATTACATAGTAAGCTCAATTGATGAAAGATGTTCTTTGAAAAACAAACGAATGCAAGGCATGTCTTTAACTAAACACAAACATTCCACATGCCATATGCTCTGGGGATACTTGCTGCTATCAATGATGCTACATGTATCTTGCAAATGTAGATAAAACCATCAGGAACTTACTCCAGAGAAAAGTTGGGTATGTTCTCCAGTCCAGTGTCAGCATGTCCAACTGGCTCAACACGGCTACTGTCTTCTTCTGTCCCATCCTCGTCCTAGGGGCAGCACAACACAAAAGTGCATTCGGTGTTAAGTTTACTTCTGTCACGTGAAAGGAACCCAGGCAAAGCCGGAGTCTAATAAACACTATGATAATGTTAACAAGGTCTTTGCCCCTAGGGATGATGAGCTTTAGTAAGAAAAAGATGGATGTGTAAGTGTGAAAAGCTCTATGTTGAAGCAATAGCCTTCCGAGTCAAAACGTACCAGGAGGAGAACAAGATCCCACTGGGATAGGGAAAGAAAACATTTGAACTTCAATTTACATTAATTTTCTTATTTCATCATTCCATTTCTTTTTTTAGTGCATGTTTTGGGAGGTAGTTTTCTATTACTATAAGGTAACACTACATGAATAGGAATATATGAAACTGGGGGTATACATTAAAAAATTGTACTGATATCATTTTGAATCAAAATACTTGAGACCATTATAAATATGACCAAAGTCATATCTGTAGGGGCTTCAGTTCCTGCTGTTACGGCTTGTCACAATAAGCATGCAGTGGGTACTGTCCCATACTTAGGACCCTTCCTCCTTAGTTACCCTAAGCCAACTGACTGATTATTTGGAAGTATCTGTAAAATCACTAAGATCTGAGCCATAAGGAACCAATTCTGTTTACTTCTTTTATGAAGGCCCAAGTGTAGGAAAAGGCACAAGTAGCCACATAAGTAAAACTCCACCCTTGTATTCTTCCTTTTCTAAGGCAATATTTTATACAAACCACATTTCAGCATGGTTCAGAAATCGGGTAGTCATGCTGGTACTCTAAAACATGCACGTGGATTAACGTGGTGATGCACAAAAATGAACAAACGTCACCCAAGGATATGATTTATAATAATTTTGGCCACTATCTTTTCATTAAGAATTCACTAATAACTTAGGTAGGCTTTTCAAGATCTTTTGAATAAAAACTTAAGTTGCCTTTTCAAGACCAGCTGAATAAAAATAAACATGCCTGTCTGATGTCAACGGTCTTACTGACCAAATTAGAATATTTTTAAAAGAAACAGGAGGCCCATGTGTTCTTCACCTTCCAGCTACAGTGTCTGGCACCTAGTAGCTAGTCTGTAAATATTTTGCTAATTAAGGCAAAATTATTCCAAGGAATCTCTGGGTAAAAAGTTTCCAAATACAGCCACGCAAAATTTATTTAATCTATTCTTTTGAAGTTTATGTGGATAATTTGTGTATACACATATATTTTCAGCTTTATCATTTTTACCATAAAAAAGTGATAAGTGATCTTATGTGTGAATTTATTAAGCTACTCATAGTAGGAAAGAGAATCCACCACTTAAGAAACATTTTATCTTTTTAAACATGTATTTGAGAAAGTCCTAGTAGATACCTATATGCCATCAACAGAGACATCAATCAACAAAAGATAAGCAAGGGTTTAGTTTCAAGAGACAGTGTCAGATATATATTAAATTATTGAAGAAACATTAAGGCCAGGTAGAGCAGTTGGCAATGTTCAATCGACATTTCCTTCGAGAATCTACCAAAAGAAGAAGCTGAATATAAACTAAGAAGCTGTGACTTGTAGATATGCTGTTTGCCCTATGACAGTGCACTGCATGAAGCCAGGCTACTGGAAGATTGATGAGCCTGTGTTTTGAGAGGCTTTAATTTGCACTTCTTAGACATTTATCTCTTTTAAGCACCAGCACGTAATACATTTCAAAGGTTAACCAGCATCTTGAACCTGCCTAAGAACTGCACTTTGAATGTAAACAAGAACTCCCAAAATGATGCGTTTCCATGGAGCAGGAGCGAGGAGAAGAGCAAACGTGATTGTTTATAAACCAGAATGTAAAACAATAAAAATAATCTTACAAGTGAAAGACACTTTGTTCCAAGCTTCATTACTAATAGAAGAACCACTGAAATGCCACCAAGATGTATAACCAGCTGAAAACACCTCTGTTGCACTAAGAAACGGCCACATAAATGAAATGCTCCAAACCAAAATGATAAAACAGTGACTGATAATTTACACATTCATTGTTCCTACAGTGGCCATTATCAGGCTCCCAAAAGCATGCTGAATATTATTTCATGTTGCTGCATATGGTGTTTGATTTGAACTGCCATGTTCACTGCCCTCGGGCTGAATTGCAGTTGCTGTGGGAACCACTATACAGAATTTCCCAAGTTTTGGATGTGTAAATCTCAGCTCCTAAATTGCTTTACTCTTTCACTGGGTCCTTTCTTTCTTTCTTTTTATTGTGAAAAAATGGCATATATACAAAAAAAAAAAAAAACAATAAACTTCAAAGCACACTGCAACAATCAGTTATAGAACAGATTTCAGAGTTTGGTATGGGTTACAGTTCCACAATTTTAGGTTTTTCCTTATAGCTGCTCCAAGACAATGGAGACTCAAATAAATATCAATATAATGATTCAGCAGTCATACTCATTTGTTAAACCCTACCTTCTCTGTTATAACTCCTCCCTCTCCTTTGATCTTCCTTCTAGTCTTTACGGGTATTTGGGTTATGCCCATTCTAACTTTTTCATATTGGAAGGGGCTGCCGATAATATAGAATAGCAGCATAGAACTATTTGATGTTCTAGAGAGGCTGGTCCCTCTAGGTTTCAGGATTTATCTGGCCTAGGAACCCATCTGAAGGATGTAGGTTTCTAGAAAGTAATCATAGTTCATGGGGGTCCTTTCTTTTTAAGCTATTCAATTGAACATGGTTGCATTGAGCAAGTGTCAAACTCTGAATTCCTTATAAACATAGTAAACAAAGTTCAGATATGTCAAATCAACATCTGAGGAATTCATTACTAAACTAAATGGTGGTAAAATTTTTCTGGATAAGTTAATATACTTTTTTTTCCTTTCTTTTTCTCCATTTTATCACATAGTGCAGTAATTAAGAGCTCGCATTGAACAGACTTGGGTTTAAATACCAACTCAACCATTTACTAAATTTACAGCCTACAGCAAGATATACCACACTTGCATGTTTCTATCCCTTCTTCTATATAATGGGGGCAATAAAAACATCTTCCTCTTAGGAATACTATGAAGAATAGGTAAGATAATCCATGTCACATGGACAACATGCTACCTAACACACAATAATTGCCCAATAAACGTTAGCAGTTATTATTGAAAGCAGAAATAAATTCCTGATATCTAAAACACACCTCAATAAATGTTTTAGGGTAATGACACACAAACATGGAACACAAATAAATAATCATCATACATTCACACTCTCTGTCTGGCAAAACAATTAAATGTAATTCATATTACCTACTCAAAGAAATATAAAATATATTTTCATTTCAGAAACTTCATAACACCTAAAATTTATTGTGCTTTGCTATATACAAGTACTATCATTGTAAAACGTCTCTGGGAAAAGAAAACAAATTAAAAGAAAGATGAACAACCGAACACTATATACATTTAAGTAAATGATACAGGGGAGGAAAGAACTATGGGTCAGTGGTTAAAGAAATTTTCAGGAGAAAACAGATGTCAAGCACAGTAAAGAGTCTAGCATTTCACCCTACTTGAATGCTAGTAAGGTAACGTGCCAAGGTTTCATGGATGCTTGCAGACATTATAAGACTCCTCGGTCAGAGATAAAGACACAGTGATAGAAGAGTCAACAGATCATCTTTTTGCACTGGTTCCTCGAGTCAAAATCCTCACAAGGAAATGTGAACAGGGCTAGGGGACACTGGCAGACACAGAGGAACCTGAGCTTAGAGAACCCAACTCTTGTATTCAGGACAGTCAGCGTGCCTCTCATTGCCCTGGAAGGCGATACTACGTCTTCCAAGGCTGTTCACTGTGCACACATCCTTGAAAAGACAGTCCCGAATGAAGGCAGTCAGCACCCCTCCTCTCGTGACGTACAGAGCTTGAGAGGACCACAGAAAACTGGCTCCCAGCAATAGAGGTTAATCTAAGCATGGGCATGTGGCAGCAGCCGGATGATTACCAGCACACTGAAGCTAGGAAGATCACTAACACGTGCTCTATAACAACGTTTTCTTCACCGTAACATTAAATTCTACCAGATAAAGAGTGTGCCTTCTCAACTGAGGAAAAACAAATTTTCAGTATATATTCAACCAAAAGAAAAATCAATTGTGAATGTGGGAAAAATAAAAAGAAATTTTGCAGACATGCATAGATTTCACTTCCTGAGGACCCTTTTCATCAAGCTATTTTTGGATGTGCCCCACCAAATGAGGAAGTAAACTCAAAAAGAGGAAGGCATAGGGGGCCTCAATCAAGTACTAGAGAGCACGCAAGGAAAGTCCCAGAAAACATGTGAAAGCACAGCCTAGGGAACCAGAAACCAGTTCAAATGGGAACAGGGGATGGAGAGGTCCAGCAAGTCAGTTTCCATGGGAAAAACGAAATCGATCATTGTTGTGACATTTTTGAACATTTGGGAAGTAACAGACATTTTGACAGGCCTGACAGAGCATGTAGGGGAAAACTAAAAATTCATACAGAGAAAAGAAAACAGATTTTTAAAAATCAAAGTAATGAACTCCAAGAAAGACAAAAGAAAGTGTTGAGAGGGAAACTAAGCACAGGACGTACTTGGTTATGCAGTGTGCATTTTTTACATAGCCAATTAAGCAAAGGTCATTAATTTAACTTAGAGTTTTGATGTAACAGTACTGGAAGGATGCAGAAAGAAAAAGTGGAAGTAGCATAAAAGGAAAAACATTCATCTTCCATAATGGCAAGTTAACAGATATTAACAGTAACTGGTAATCAGGAAATAGCAACATCAATATATTATTTAGAGACATGGAAGTAAACACCAGGACAAACATTTACCCAAGTTAAAACTGGTTGCCTAGAGGGAGTGACACTGGAGATCTAGAGCAGAAAGACTAGTTTTCATTATAAGCCTTTAAAGTACTATTTATTTTTGTTCTGAATATGTATCTGAAATACTCACCAGGGGATGGAGGGGCTTTTTAGGGCTAATGAAACATTGACACTCATAAAATTTCCATGGACAACCTGGCCCCAGAGTTTCTGGGGAAAAAAAATAGGCAGGAAACCCAGACAGCAGGGCAGCCCCCTATTTTTAGAGGGAGTAGGTCTCACAGCACGCCCATATCACCAGTGAGGAGCTGGTCTCTTGGTCCCCCAATTGGCAGCTCAGGTACAAGGAAAGAGACTCATATCCGGGACTAAAAGAACTACCATGGCTTAAAAACCTCATGCCCCACAGAAGCCAATAACTCTTAGAATAACCGCATAGACACAGCTATTTGTCAGGTATTTATAATCTTCTGAGTGTAGGTACACCCTACCAATCAGACGTCACTTTCACTGTACAAAAATATTTGGTAAACCTCCTTGATCAAGTGTCCAGAGAAAGGGAACCAAAAATTAACACAGTTTACTTTCTGAAGTAAAGGGGAAGGGGAAAAACATTTTTTTAACATTACACCCACATAATACTGATTAAAAAAAAAAAAGACAGGGTTCAGAGCAGTCAAAGAAGAGAAAAGAATGAGAGAAACTGAATATTTTATAAACATGGGCGGGAAGGATGAGTTTTAGATCAAGCAGAAATGTGCCTAGAAGGCAAAGTGGTGATAAAAGCATGATGTGAAGCTATTAGTTCTTTGCTTCTAGTAAAAATTAATAATCTGACCCTTGTGCAAACTATTAATAATACGAAGATGAATCCTCAATAATGGAAAAGTCCATCACCATGGCAACAGATGATACATTCAGAAGGCATGAGCTCTCACATAAGCCAGAAAACTAAATTTGCCTAAACTTCTATTATTCTAATTCTTAAAAATATTTTCCCATTTTTTTTTTATTTGAGTATTTAATACCAGCTCAGTCAGTGGCTGAGAAATTTCAGAGTCGAGAGGTTATCCTGGAGGTATTCTTACACATTATATAGATATTCCTTTTTAGTTTATAGTGTATTTGAGTGGCTAAAGGGAAGTGCCTGAAACTGTAGAGCTGTGCTCTAATGGCCTTGTTTCTTGAAAATGACTGTATAAAGATGTAACTTTTATAATGTGACTGTGCGATTGTGAAAACCTTGTGTCTGGGGCTCCCTTTATCTAGCGTATGGACAGATGAGTAAAAAAGATGGATTAAAAAAATAAACAAATAATAGGAGGAATAAAGGTTAAAATATCTTGGGTAGATGGAAATACTGGTGGCCAATGAGACAGAGGGGTAAGGGGTATGGGATGTAGGACTTTTTTTTTTTTTTCTATATATTTCTTTTTCTGGAGTGATGCAAATGTTCTAAAAAATGACCATGGTGATGAACGCACAACTAAGTGATGATACTGTGAGCCACTGATTGTGCACCATGGATGGAATGTTTGCATGTTAAGAATGTTTGTGTTTGTAAGTTGTTTTAGCGATAAAAATATTTTTTTAAAAATACCACCTTAGTTTACATTTACAGATTTAAAAAAAGAAGACACAAAAATTTGAAGTAGAGGCCACTACAAAAAAGTCCAAGAACTGAATCCTGCCTCCATTATTCGCCATGTCTATTTTCACATATGAAGGAAAAGTTTTTGCTTTTTGCATATTTCTACACAACAAGAAAAACAAACCCACACTTTCTACTTTACAGGAAACATAATAAAGCTTAATATGGACACCAGTCACCTGCAGATCTACATTAAAACTCAATTTCAAGGATCAAAATATTTTGAATAGGTATTACTTGAAGGAAAACACTACAATTTTAAAATATTTATCATCTTTAAAAAGTTTTGTAAGAATTAAAGTTATGCTTTCCTAATTCCTGAAATACCTATCTTTATTTTTTATGCTTAGTAAGCACAAAAGGAAATGAAAGTTCTTGTGTCACTCTCTTAAATTTATAATATTTTTCTTCAAGTGTTTTGATTATTATTCTTAACAGAGTCAAATATTTTAACTGGTTCCAACATAGTGCTATAGAAATGCTCAGTTAGTAGGTCTTTTCCGCACTTTAGGGTATCTCCCAAACTTTCCTAATTTAATGAGAGACATGCTAACTATTCATAAGCTACAGTATCCTAGGTAAGATACTTATCTGGACGTTGACAGGGTGGGTAAACCAAATTTTGCCTTAAGTTTACAACTGGTGGAAAACAATTCCCAAGGGTTTGTTTCCAAGTCCCCTCTGTATCACCAACAGGATTCTGCCGCAGGCTTTTTGTGTTAATGTTGCAACTATTTGGTTAATTGCCAAATCACCAGGGAAAAGTAATTTCTCATCATATGCGGAAGACAATTGGAAACACCTGGGGGCAGGGACCTTTACAACTGGAAATGACAAATCCATAGCAACTCCCCCCCACCCCGCAAAAAAACCCAGAAATCTGTAATGTAATTTTACCACATGATCATTATATTTGATTAGAGTAAAAACATTCATGCCAAACAGAGCCAAATTCAAAAGAACAGACCACACTAAATAATAAACAAAACCTTATGAAATAGAACAGTCTTCTTGTGCAGTGAGGGAAATTAATAGTTGTTTTACATTTAGATACAGTCCAGTCCCATTAAAATATAAACTGTGCTTCACAGAAATCAGGTATCAACACCATATCATTTAATATTATGCAAAGGATTATTCAGTATGATGCTGATTATCGTATGCATTTCATCATTGCAACCAGATAACTAACGTTCTCATCTTAAGATAACAGTGACCAAATGGGATGGCAAAAGTGGTATTTAACACAGCCGATGAAATTTCCATTTCTCAGAGAAGTGAAAGAGAAATGAAATGTTTCCTATATTGAAAAACACACAGCACGATGAATATTCATGGAGCCACAAACTAGAATATGGGCTTGCCAGGGTCCAGAGTGGGGGCAGGAATGGGGAGTTAATATTTAATTAGTACAGACTTTCTGTTGGGAGTGATGGAAAAGCTTTGGTAATAGACGGTGGCGATGGTAGCACAACATTGTGAATGCAATTAACACCACTGAATTATATTCGAATGTGGTTAAAAGAGGTAGTCTAGTTTACATACATGTTACTAGAACAAAAATTTTAAAGTAAATCAAAGGACTGTACAACAGAGTGGACCCTACTGTAAACCATGTATCGTTAATAGTACAATAATATCCTTTCATCAATTGTAATAAAGCTACCATACTAATTCAAAATGTTAAGGAAAACTGCACGTGAGAGGGGATATATGGGAACTGTATTTTGTGCATGATTTTTCTGTAAACCTAAAACTTTTCTAATTAAAAAAAAATACACAACATGACTCCACACAACCCAAGGCAAGAAAACAGTCTTTAAAAGAAGAACAGATGGTACTGATTTATGAAAGCTATCTAACTACAGAGAACAACAAAAAATATGTATCTTTGCACCTGTTACATACAGCATGGAATCTAAAAATTAAGTTTTAAAAGTAAACCTATTTCTCATAGTTAATTTTAGAAGCTCAGGATATGGAGAAATCATATTGGAAGACATCTAGTCCAATATCCAATCATGTTCTTAAGTCTTCTTCTTAGATTCGTCTTCCATTTTTTTCTGCACCCCAGAATAACACAATGAAGCCTTATGTTAGTGCTTACTAAATTTCACTGAGCTCAATAAATAACCCCAGCAAGACTCCTGCATTATCTGTCTCACTCCTGTCCATATTTATCCAAGATTACCACTCAAGCAGCTGCCATCTCTCCAATATCATTGGGGCCACTTGTATTGCATGAAATGATTCTGTACTATTCACTGTTCCACCACCATGCTAACAGTAGCCAAATGGCCACCCATTTAGAACCATAATTTTAACCCAGCTAATCCACATGGTTACAGATGTTATTGCTTAACACACACACACATCTTTCTTTTAAGATTTCTGAAAAAAAAATACTCTGACGTAGGGATTTATTGTAATGTGTGGTATTCTGAACAATCTTGCCTTATGACCAACAGCACTCTAATCCTCATCAAGGTAACATTTAAAAGTTCTTTTATTCTCTGGAGTGAGATACACTGCACGGGAAGGTAGGCAATCCTTACCTTCCTCAGTGGTATCTTAAATTACAGTAGATAACTATTTTCATTCAAAGAGAAAAAATATGCTTGGCTTAAAAATGTCTTAAAATCAGTAATTGATTCATTAAGGCTAGAACTAAAACAATTTTAAATAGCCCTTTATTTGAATAAGTGAGTGATAAAACAAATCTAAACAAATATTGTCTTGCTAGTGATAAATGAAAATCATTTATCAAAAAGGTAATAAACTGAGATTTTAAAATACATAACAAAAAATAAACATGATTATGGCTAATATATATCGAGAACTTTTTATGTGCCGGTCAGTAAAGAACACACAACTTTATACTTCAATACAATCTCAATTTAATCCTCAGCACAAGACTTTAAAATATTTTAGTAAACAAAACATATGGGACTTTTAATGAGTTAAGTGGCAGACCAAGTCTTTTTTCCCACCATGATTGAGTAATGTGGCCACAAGACAAGCTCCTGGAACCATCCTGAAAATTGGAACACAACCAATTTTGTGTAGTTTGGGTAACAGAGCTGTGATACTGTCTTCATTGTCCGCACTAAGCCCTAGTTTCTTAATTGGATAAAGAAAATGGCAACTCCGTCTATCTCATAAACTTTCTGGGATGCGCTCACAGATATCACTACATGCAAAGCATCTCACACATAAAAACACAAATTCTAAGGGAAAGAGAAAGAATTAATTTTACCAAACATTTCTAACACACCACAAACTATACATACATTTGCTCATTTAATCCTCACAACATGGTAGGAATTCTTATTACAAGGAAATTAGGCCTATAAAAGAGTTCCTCTCTCTCTCCAGTGGGCAGAGTGGGATTTTGACACCTGTACCAAGGCCTGTGCTCCTTCCGTTTTGCCATGCTTTATTCACTCATTCAACTGACGGAAGAGGAACCCAGAACTATTAAATAATAAATGTGATCCAAGCCAACTTGGTCAGGATTGTGAGAAAAGAAAATACAATAAAATTTACATTGACAAAAAAAAAAAGTTCTGAACATATATACATAATTTCCATATAGAGTGAGAATTATTATTAGATTCTCAAAATTCACTATTTTGAGAATTTTCATTTTAGGAAGAACATTAAATAATGAACATCAAGAAGATTTCAAGGGTTATACACGAAAATGTCAGTGGTTATATCTGGGTGACAGGGGTTACAAGTAATTTTCATTTTCTTCATAAACTTAAGTATTTTTTACAACGAGCATAAACTCATTTAGAAATAAAGTGGGGCTACTTTCAATTTTTTTTTAAAGCACACAATACTTTTATAAATTGCGTTTTATCACATATATACCATTATATTCTAATTTATCAGAAAAGCTATTTAGCTACAAGTCAAGGGCTTAGAAAGACACTAGAACATCACAGTGAAGTATGAAGATGTCATTGCTCACTGACATGGGTGTATATCATATTTAATCAGTCCTAGCAAGCAAGCATAGGGATTAAAAAAAAAATCAATGTTTCCATCTAGTCTTCTTAATGAAAGATAAGTTTAAGATGAGAAAAAGACAGACTACTAAGATGTCACATCAAATAAATTAGAAAACGCGAAGAAATTTCAATTAAACTGAATAAAGGAAAGAATGGAATAAAGATTGAAGAATCACAAAGAGACAAGTTTATCAGTGGGCTTTATAATTCACAAAGACCTACAGGGCTTCCTAAAGGAAACAAGATATAATTTTTTCCGGTTTTCCCCAATGAAAAAGACATATTTTGCATTATTAATTTTGTAGAGTCTCATAAAGAAAACAGTAAGAAAGAACTTCAGAGTCTCAAAAGACCTCCACCCTCATTATTTTAAACTGGTAACAAACATGTAAAGAGCAAAAACAGGTCCTATAACAAAACCCAATCATGCCGACACGTATTATATTTGCACTGGTTTATTACTTTCCAATACAATACTACAATTTCAAAAATGAGATGTAATCATTAGCTTTCTCGAAACCAGTAAACGGCTTGAATGAAGTAAGTAGCTTTCCAACAAAAGTTTGTTTTCACTCAATTTTCTACTTGAATTCAATAAAACAAAGCTAGTTGGTAGGTTTCCTGAGGCTCAAGGGGTTGTATTATCTCTGAGAAAATTAAAATCTATTATATATTCAATATACATATATATAGGTATATAGCAGTGATGATTAGTTTGAAGTTTCAATTCTAAATTATGGTTTCAAAAATGTATCACAATGATTTATTAGAAATAATTCCTCAAATCTGATACAAATGTAGCAATAATATAGCAATAAAGTAGAAAGCACATAGTACTTGTTGTCACAGCATAAACCCATAGTTAAAAACATGGCACCTGCAGCCAGAATGATTTTGATGCATTACTTCTCTATACTGTTTATTCACTGACTTTATGGGAAGAATAATATTATTTACCTCATAGATTCTATGAGGATCGAATGAGTTAGTTAATGCCAAATGCTTACAACATCACCTGGAATCTTGTAAATGTAAGTAGGAATTCAATACCGCCTTTGAGATGAAATAAAAGAAAATAAAACTAAAATTTGATATTATTATTTAGTATAAAAAAATAAGTCCATCTTCTCGTGGAAAGAAAGCCTGATTATAGTGATTAAAATGCCATGCCCTTTGGGAAAAGGATGTTCTTATGAGATGATTTTAACCTTTTCACCTTATGTCTTTGGTATTTCCTCCCAGTTTCTTAAAAATCATATAGGCTTTCTTCCTTTACATAGTAAGAGTATTATAATATTTTTCCAATATTTATAAAAAGTACATTTTGTGATTTACTATTCCATCAGGTAAATATGTCATAGTTTATTTAACAATTCACTCATCATAAGACATTTAACCTCCTGTAATTAGTGGACTTCTAAATAAAACCATTTCAATATTTAGGATTACTCTCTCAGAAGGAAGTTGCAAATAAAATGTGTCAAAGGGCAGACAATTTTTAAGTTACTTAGCATCAAAGTACCTTCTAAAAGGACCAAGCCAATTGACTTCACTACCAGCATCATATTAGACTGGCCATTTCATAGCTCTCATTGTCTATGCGGAGAGATAATTCTCCACGGGACTTTTGCATATTTGCCCATCTCAAGAACATGGTTCTGAATATGCTTTTCAAGTATATTTGCATAGAGAACAGTGTTGGAAGACTGAGAAAGCATCTCTCTCTAACTAAAAGGCCTGCTTACTGCCCATTATAAAAGATTCAGGTTTCCTAAACTCAGGTTTCCTCTCCTGTAATGACAACCCACTGTGTGTGCAGGAACCCAGCTGGGCCTCTATGCCATCTCCATGGGATGTGGGGATAAGGGAACTGACCCAAATGTGCTGACACTCATAGGGCTTGCTGGCTGAGAGAGTAATAAAACCCTTTGCTTCTGCCCCAGGAGTCGTATGTCTTAGATGCATATTAACGAAGCTATGGCAGCTAACTTATCCTATGATTATGATAAAATCTTAGAAGCCTTGCAGTTCTTAACTAGCTGCTCACACACGCACACACACAAGCATGCTGCCACAAATCTTTTTGCTTTTTTTTTTTTCTTGCTATTCTAGTTTGAATTTAAGATTAGTAGTGAGAGTAAATATTTCATGATGTTTGTGAAATGGTCACATCTGCCCTTTCTAGAATAATTTGCCCATCTCACTTGCCTATTTATCAGGAACTTTAAATATTGTAATGAGGGTCTTATGAACTAATATTAATCCTTTAGGTGCAATATATACTTTGCCAATTTATAGCTCTATTTCATTTTATATAAAAGGAAAATGATGATATAAGAAAATATGTTTAAACAAGTAATTTACTCCATTCATCGCTTTCCCTCTGCCTTCAATAAAGGCTGAAACTTCTTTTCCTGCCACCATTCCTTTCGCCCAATGTACCAACAAATATCAATGTGCTTTAAGGTGTAAACTTTAGAAATAATTCCAACTTTACAAACATCTCTATTGAAAAGGACTATTTAAGAGTGTGACTGCCCAGGAAGTCCATTTGAAACACTACATATTACCAAAATTTCTTCAATCAGAGAAATGAAATAAATGCTGGGAAATCATTTCATTAGATTTAATAACCATATCATTTGCTTTTGATTACACAATTTGTCCCAATTATGTTCGTACTTTTGGTTTCCTCAGGTTGTTCTCTTGGGATATAATTAAATCAAGAATTCATGATTTGCAAATGGACTAAAAAACTTCAGCTCTTTTTATATGAAACATTGCCTTATCAATATTTACCAGAGATACATTCAGAGAAACTCATTTTTTTTAGGATAAAATGATTGAATACATGACATACGAAACATAAAATACAACATAGATTATGTTAAGTTATAAAAATAAGCCATTTGAAATATTTATTTAGGTCATACTCAGGGATGTGAACTGTGATACTCTTGAAATATTTACTTTGAAATATAAGAGGATCAGGTTGTCTGCTTATTTGTTCTCCAAAAAGTAGACCAGATTGAATTATACTACTAAAAACACAATTTTCTCTATTGAAAACAAAAGAAGTCTATTGGGCAGTACTTCTGTCAGGGAGGAAAATAAACCTTGCAAATGATAGCAAGCTAATATAAGTTTTAAAAACATTAAACAATATTTTAAAAATCAAAACAAAACAAAACACCTATGCATCGAATCCCATGTTGTGATAGCATGGTCACGTTTAACTGTGCAAGAACAACGTGCAGTTTCCTCAAATAAAGACAAAGAAAAGGAAAGTACATTCAGAAGCCTTGAACACTTTTCCTGAAAAGTCAGCTCAGTCATCGTTATTCAGATTAGCTTTTCAAGGATCAGAAGGACCTTTTTCCTCTTGAATGCCAAACACTATTTCCTATTCTAAACCCTGAATCTATCATTAGAGAATTTCTAAAATAAGTCTCAAAGCTCTTTCATCCTTATTATTATTATTTTTTATCTCTAGTAGTCCCTCTTTGCCTGATTCTAGGCTTGTTAACAGCCTGTTGGATTTCTCAAGCTTTAGCTTATTCGGACTCAGGCTCAGGCTCATCTCTTGGATCATAAATTAAAACCCAACCTTGAGGTGCCCACTCAGCTTTGGCTCTGTTCTCTATCATTTTGAAAATCACCTTCTACAGGCAAGGATTCTTTCAAAATTGGGGAAAAAAAAACAAAAACAAAAACAAAAACTGTTTTTGTTGTCTCTGAATATTCTGTAAGGGAATATTCTGTAACTCACATGTTAAAAGAATTGCAACTTCTAAAAAGAATCATTAAACCATGAGAAAATTAGTAACACTAGAATTAATATTGAAAAATTCAAGGTAGTTGAGTCAAACATATTTGATCAGGTCAAAGAACATGTACAGACCTCATGTCTTCTGACAGTTTTTAAAAAATATCATCGAGATACAAATCACATAATTAAAAAACAGAATGAACAAATAAACAAAAACAAAACAGAAATCTGCAATCCTGTACCAGATATGTCTATGGTGCTTCTCGCTATGGCACATATCCTCCCCACACATTTATAACCCATTAGCTATAAAAGACTCCAAAGAACACAAGTCTTGCCCAGATTCCCTGACAAGACTGGAAAGTGCAAAAATCGATTTTAAATCATGTCCTTAGGGCAAAATCCTGGGGTTTCTCTAAAAGTAATGTCACCAAAAAAGAGTTTGGAAAACATAACTTGAAAAGACTTGGCCATGCACACCTGCTAATCACAACTCCTGCAGGGGCCCAGGACAGAAGGTAGGGCTGGACAGATAAGACAGACACACACAGACAAAACTGTTTGGGGGTAACCAGGGATTGGATCATACCAGTTTACAGGATGAATACCCATGTAATGAACGGACTGCCAAAGCAGTGATCTCAAGGGAGAAAATGACTTCTAGGAATCACTGTGAAGATGTGATACTTAATTTCCTTTGTATGCTTTTAAATATATTATATAGTCATATACTCACATAATTTTTACATAAATTGAAACATATTATACATATTGGTGAAACTTGTTCTTTTCATACACATATTATGTATGTGTGTACACACACACATATATACACAGTTCAATTATTTTAGTGATTACAGAGTATGCCATAGTACAAATATCAGATAATTCTGGCTACTCCTTCACGAATGGAATTTCAGTTTGTTTCTAGTATACTACATACCCATCCATATATATCTGTAGGCAAACTTTCCAGATGTAGAATTTTTAAACTGAAAATAGATATTGCCAAATTCACTTTTAGAAAAGTTTCATTAATTATACTTCAACGTACATAAGTGTAACTATTTGGCCACATCTTTGCAAACATATGATGTAATGATGTTACAAATAGCTTTAATTTTTGCTAAGCTAATTTTTAAAAATCAACATTTTAATTCAAATTTTCATGATTACTAGTGACAGTAAACATCTATTTATAAAATAATTATTCTTTCATTTTCTTTGAATTGGGTCACAAAAAATTTCAGTGAAAAGGGTTTCATTAAGCTAATATATTAAATTTGAAAGAAATTTTTATTCTTATTTGTTTTAAGTAATCCACGCTGATCAACCAAATACAAGTTTTTAATGACCAGACCATATGGGAGACAAGTTGCCAAAACAAGGGTAATCCTTGAGAAATAGGATGAAAGAGACGTCCAAATGGCTCAGTGATCATAAGTCCAGAACACAACAGAATTCAACTATATGCCTGTGTCCACACACAGACGCTCCTGGTTTAAATTGTCTTATTCTATAACATTACTGTCAATTATTTACATGACAAAGACAAGCACTCCTCCCTTTTTGACCACGAGATGTTCATCGCCTAAGCCTGGTTATGTAACGTACACATACAAAAGTTCCTGAAGTGAATGGTGACACATTCATACACCCACAGAAAAAAGACATGAAAGTAATTTATGACACATTTATGTGGCATTAACTCCCACAATTGGCCTGCTGTATTAAAACGCAGGCATGCAAAATATATGCATGTTAACACATTCAACATGTTAACCTTGAATCCACAATTTAAAAAACAAAACACAATTTATCTTTCCAAAATAATCCCAAGGAAAAATCTTCACTAAACTTGGATTTATTATTTATTGTTATTTTCAATTTTCCTAAAATCGTACGGAGATGAAAACTATACCATCCTTTTTCTTAAATTCTTTCTATTCAACTTAACATCATACAAATCACTGTTCCTTATGGCAGACGTTGGGTCCAGTCCAACAAAAGGCGTGAACGCTCTTCCTAGAAATAAGCTGACAAAACCAGACATCTTTCTTACGAATCCAGGGTGTTCTCATCCATCCAGATTCACACATTTATTCATTCAATTATTGAGTGCCTATGATGTACCAAGCACTGTCCTAGGCACATGGTGCACAAAAGTGAACAAGACAGAAATGACTTCTGTCCTCCTTAACTTTCTATTTAATAAGTGGGGATAGATAATATATGATAAATGTAATAAGTAAATTATATATGTGCTAAAAAACCACTCTCGCAAAATAGAATCAGGTAAAAGGAACAATATAAGAAGGTGGGAGAAGTGAGAAGATAGCAGGTCCAGCCAGTTAAAGATTTAAATAGAGGCTAGGGTAGGTCTTGTTGAGAAGGTGAGATTCAAGTAAAAATGTGAAGGACCCAAGAGGGTTGGTTCACCACAGGGATATTTGAGGTAAGAGCATTCCAAGCAGAGGACCAGAAAAAAAGATCCTAATGGGCCCAGGGCGTGAAGGAAAAGACTTCACAGACTTCCTTAAGAACATCCAGGAATGGGCGGCCACGGTGGCTCAGCAGGTAAGAATGCTTGCCTGCCAAGCCCGAGGACCCGGTGTTCGATTCCTGGTGCCTGCCCATGTAAAAAAAAGAAAAGAACATCCAGGCTCACTGACTGCAACCACCAGACTCTCAGTTAGTAGAGAATCCATCTTCATCTAGGCAGTTACCTCGATTCAGGGCCTCATGTTTCTCGCCCTGAATATGGGGATAATAATGCCAAAATCTACCTTCTAGGTTCTCCACATAAAAGAGCTTACCAGAGTAAAATTCAGAAACGATTGTTCTTGTCATTATCATTAATGGAAAATTACAAATTACAAATTACAGATATACAAACATACACAAAATCACCCACAGTGACTGTTGGGTTGTTGTTTTTTTTTAAGTCAGACATGTTTTTACGGTTATTAAACTGCATTTATGAAAATTTCAATGTCAAGAAATTAAACTAAATTACGGAACAATTACCCAGGTTTTCCAGACTATCTTAAAATTATAATAGTATTTTTCAGTTTATGCAATCATTGTTAAAGTTCAGGTATAAACTGGGAAATTTATATGTACGTGGAAAACTGAAAAGGAATCACGAAACCCTAGTCTAGTTTTTATCTTAGTCATAGGACGTCACCAAGCAACATATTCCAGCAAAAAGGCAGCTTTTCACAGACTAAAGATTAACCCTTAAATTTCCTTTTATTTTGACACTCATACATGTTTCTATATTTGAAAGTGATGTATACCATAAAACATGATGATTCATAAGTTAACCTATAAATTTAACATTCTGATTAATAGCACAAAAGCAATAGAAGAAGGAAGGCAAAACTGATGATAGTTTCAGCATGTCATTATTTGTTATAATGCATGCAGAGGGTAAAAAAATACAATCACCAGCCATATCAGATTTTCTAACAAATAAACATAAAAAGTTCCTGGGAATGAACAAAGATTTTCATAATCAGAATCTCCTGGGATGAGAAACAAGGTCAATGTTATTTAATATATTCATAATAATCTGTTGGAAGAAATAGACAACAAGATGTATTCCAGTAACACAAAACCATTTAGGTCAGTACAAACCAGAAGAGTCTTTGAAAGACTCCAGAAGGAACTAATCAAATATGAAGCATGATGAAATTTGGCTTTTTAATGCAAGGTAATCAAGGTTCTCTCTAACTTTAAATTTCAAGTAAACAGCCCTATCAAATGAGCAATGTTTTCTTCCCAAGAGCAGACAACCAGGCAACAATCTCCCCATCATTAACACACACACATGCATGCACACACATCCCAACAACAACCACAACCATCACCACTCTATCTATTCCTCTTAGCAGTCCATATATTTTGGTTTTTACCTCCCATTTACTCCTCACTCTATTGGAAATCTGGAATATATTCCTCAATTCCACTGAATTGTTGCAAACCATTTTTAATGCCTCAACCATAAAAAATTACATTTTGATTACTACCTAGACCGATTGATTCTACTTCCTACTACCTACAAAATCTATACTTTCTATTTTCAGTGCCACAGCTTGGGTGTAGGACCTTATTTCGCAACTGGTAACTGGACTTCCTCCTTTTTAAACTGCTCTTTTAAAATTCATTTTCAGTTCATTTTAATAGTTTAAAAAACATAAATTTGTATCAGTGTGACAGACTTGATTCCTTCTCTCATGATTACATATAATTAGACACTTCCACAATTTAGAGCCAATCTAACTTTTAATATCCATCCTATTAAACTTTCAACACATCAGAAAACTCACCAAAAACATTCTACCTATCTTCATGTTTCTATGCCCTGACACAGGTATGCTCTTTCTTTGGTCAGGATTATATTATTCTTCTAAGTCAACTCTTACTTGAGTTTCAAGACCCAAAATGAATACTATCTATTTATCCAAAGCATTCGACACCTATTCCATCTCTCTGGTTATCTGTCCAATTGTCACATCCACTGAAATGCTCCCCTACTGCCTTTCCCCACCTCTACAGGGATAACAAGTATCCATATCCTCCAGTGACTATAAAGTTTTTGAGAGCAAAGTGGAATTTTTGCCAATGCTGAGTATCAAACACGATAGAAAATACTAAAGAAATATTCAATGACTGAACAAAAACAAGGACAAATTTAGAATTATATTTTCAATTATACAATAAACTTGCTTTGGAAATAGACTCAACTGGCTTTACGTTATACCTCCACCACTTACACGGTAGATAAAGCTATGCAGGCAGTTTTCCCAGCTTTAAAAAGAGGCTAGGAAAGCCTTCCTCACCACAAGATCAGAAAGCACAGCACAAATCCCAGAGCACGGTGAACATTCAGCAAATCAGGTTTCATTATTTGAAGCATTTTAGATATAAATGTCAAACATGCAAAGAATGCCCCCTTTGCATGTGCTTTTTAGCATACTTTAGAATTACAAATAGGAAATGTCCTTTCATAGAAAAAAGAAGAGTAAAAATAATTCCAGTGTCATAAAACCCACTTCTATATAATACAGTAATATAGGCAACTTAAGGATCAATAATAACATGAGTACTTCAAAATATCTAACTTCTTAAATATTTCTCAATAAAAATAACATATCACATTGGTTTTAAAAACTAAAATTTTACATTAAAACTAAAAACTTTAAAGTAAATATTTGCACTGTTGCAAATGCACCTGAGGAATGTGGGAAACTCTCTCAAATGAGTCCTAGTAAAAGACTGGTTGAAAACAGGAATGAAATAGAGCGATGGCAACCAGAGGCCTGCACAGGTGAGGAAAGGGATTGGGAAGAAGGAGGCACAGTAGGACAAATCATGCCAGCACGTGGAAGCAAGAGAGAGCTGGGTAGAGAGTGGGAATCTAGAACAAGAGAAAGCTTTAGTGAGAGGGAGCATAGAACAAAGTGCAGCCAGGTGGGCTGCTCCCAAGAACACTTTATCAGGCAGTAAGGCCAGTTCCCAAAGGCATGTCCACGCCTCCAACCTTCAAGACAGGAGGCTTAATTGAAGAAAATCCCCACCCACTTCACGTACAACACAGCTCCTCTCTTCCCTACCCCAGCTGCCACTTACTGTGAAAATTTTTATCAATGTGACTTTCGGAGCTGTTCTTATGAACAGGACTAGTAAGAGTCAGAGACAACAATGCCAAGAGCTCTAGGTCACCCAAATTTCCTAGCCTGCTTACAAATACGCAAAAGTGCCTTATCATTGAAGGTGCCTAAAATTCTACAAATAATTAAATTTGGAAATAAAGAACAGAAAAATCATTGAAATGAATGCATAAATTAATTATTTAACATACAGATGGAGGTGATTTGACCTTTTACTTTGAGGATGGAAACAAAGTTATAGAGGTCAAAGCTCTACGGGGACAAAAGGAGTAGGAAAGGACACCCAGGTGGCCCTCGGGGAGGCCAGCCAGCTACTTTGCTAATTCAAGCCACGGGTAAGGGTAGGAAGGGTAAAAAATGTTTTTATTATACCCTGCGCCGGTTTGAATCGGTGGTGATCCCTGAAAAGCCATATCCTTTAATCCTTATTCCATATTGCTGGCTGAGCGCTTTCTGATTGTTCTCATGGAGATGTGACCCACCCAACTGTGGGTGGTAACTTTTGATTAGATGGCTTCCATGGAGTTGTGTCTCCACCCATTCCAAGCAGGTCTTGTTTAGTTTGCTGGAATCCTTTAAAAGAGGAAGCATTTCAGAATGTGTCTCTCTCTCAGCCAACAAGACAAGCAAACGCACTGCCCTACCCCTCTCTGGATGGGACATGACTCTCAGGGGTGTAAACCTTCCTGGCCATGTGGGACAGAAACCCTAGAGGGAGCTGGGACTCAGCATCAATCAAAGGATTGAGAAAACCTTCCAGACCAAAAGGGGGAAGAAAGAAATTAGAGAAAATAAAGTGTCAACGGCTAAGAGATTTCAAACAGGGTCAAGAGGTTACCTTGGAGGTTATTCTTATGCAATATATAGATCTGACCTTTTTAGTTAAGGTATAATGGAGAGCTGGCGGAAGTGGGTGAAAATGTAGAGCTGTGTTCCAGTAGCCATGTTTCTTGAAGATAACTGTATAATGATATAGCTTTCACAATGTGACTGTGTGATTATGAAAACCTTGTGTCTGATGCTCCTTTTATCTACCTTATGGACAAATGAGTAAAACATATGGATTAAAAATAAATAAATAATAGGGGAAGCAAATGTTAAAATAAATTTAGTAGATTGAAATGCTAGTGATCAATGAAAGGAAGGGGCAAGGGGTATGGTATGTATGGATTTTTTTTTCTTTTTTCTTTTTCTGAATTGATGCAAATGTTCTAAGAAATGATCATGATGATGAATATACAACTATGTGATGATATTGTGAGTTATTGATTATATACCAAGAATGGAATAATCATACGGTAAGAATGTTCATGTTTGCATGTTGTTATGTTTTAAAAATATTTAAAAATTAAAAAAAAAAAAAAAGAGGGAACGTTTTAGAGAGCAAAGAGAAAGCCACGAGAGGACAAAGCGAGGAGAACCACGAGAGCCTGCACAGTCAGAGACCTTTGGAGATGAAGAAGGAAACCACCCCGGGACAGCTTCATGAAACAAACAAGAAGCCTGGAGAGAAAGCTAGCAGGCACTGCCATGTTTGCCATGTGCCTTTCCAGTTGAGAGAGAAACCTTGAACGTCATCAGCCTTCTTGAGCCAAGGTATTTTTCCCTGTTGCCTTAGATTGGACATTTTTATAGCCTTGCTTTAATTTGGACATTCTTTTGGGCTTAGAACTGTAAACTAGCAACTTAATAAATTCCCCTTTTTAAAAGCCATTTCACTTCTGCAATATAGCATTCTGGCAGCTAGGAAACTAGAACATACACTATGACGTAAACAATGCCGGAACATTAAATGTAAATAATTCTTTATTATTTTGCATACACACTTGGTTGCATAGACATGGATACATAGGCAAAATAAAATTAACTGTGGAAAATTCCATTAAAAATTGTTAGCAATGAACAATTTTGCTCCAATGAAGTAAAGAAAAGCTAACATAGGCCAGAAGTGGTAAGGGAAAGAATCAACAGTAAATAATTGTTTAATAATTGTTTTAGTTTGGAAGGGCTTCTAAAAAGGGAATTTAGTAAGTTATACGTTTATAGTTCTAAGCCATAAAAAGTCCAAACTAAGGCATCCAGGAATGATACCCTTGCCTCAAGAGAGGCCAGTGCCTGTCACATGGGAAGGCACATGGCTGATGTCTGCTGGTCCTTGTTTCTGGTTCCATTGCTTCCAGCTTCTGATGCCAGTGGTTTCCTCTCTAAGCATCTGTGGTCCTTCACTTAGTTCCTCTGGGACACAACTCTGGGTCCTGGTTTGCTTAGCATCTCATGGGAAGGCACATGGTGATGTCCGCCGGTTTCTGACTGTGTATGTCTAAGCATCTGCTCTCTCTGTTGGCACTCCAAGCATCCCCAAATGTCTGTGTCTCTGTGAGCTCTGAAGCAACTGTTCTCCAAACATCTGCATCTAAGATTTCTCCAAAATGTTTACCCTTTTAAAGGACTCCAGAAAACGCATCAAAGACCCACCTTGAATGAGTGGAGTCATACATCCATCTAATCAAAAGGTCATACCTAAAATTGAATGTGTTACATCATCATGGAAGCAATCTAATCAAAAAGGGTTTCCACCCCACAATATTGAGTCAAGATTCAAAGAAACATGGTTGCCTCCACAAAACTGGAGCAAGCAAAAGGGTACATAACAGCTTCAAACCAGCACAATAATCAAAAAACAATATATGGAAATATTACAGAAGTTGAAATTTTACTTTTTAGAAACAGGAAAACGCTTATAAATGTAACTTCATTTCTAAAGATTCTAAATGAAGTTGAAACAGAAAATATCACAAAAATTAATTCATTTTACATTTTAAAACCAAAAGTAGTTACAACACAGAAAATGAAAAAGACTACTAGTTTGAATGAGGAGAAAAAGAAATCACTGAATCTAGTAAAGCAAAATTTTATAAATCAAATGTCTTGGCTAACTTAGTCATGGAATGAAATAACAGGAGTAAATTCATAAATTAAATTCTAGTTACAATTTTGCTTCAATCTAGATGCTGATTTGGATTTAAATAAAAGGGCAGTTCAGGTAAGAAGCAGTGCAGTCACAAGTAAAAAAAAAATGTTTGAACTCTGCTTTATTTACAGGAGAAATATTTAGCCATAATGCTATTTTTTTAATAGGACATTAAGAAATACCTTCTATACAACAAAATAAAGACAGACATCCCAATTACAAAATGGGCAAAAGACTTGAACAGACATTTCTCAGAAGAGGAAATACAAATGGCCAAAAGGCACAGGAAAAGATGCTCAACTTCTCTAGCTATTAGGGAAATGCAAATCAAAACCACAATGAGATATCATTTCACACCCACCAGAACAGCCATTATCAATAAAAGAGAAAACAACAAGTGCTGAAGAGGATGTGGAAAAAGAGGCACACCTATCCACTATTGGTGGGAATGTCAAATGATACAACCACTGTGAAAGGCAATTAGGCGGTTCCTCAGGAAGCTAAGTATAGAACTGCCATATGACCTGGCAATACAATTGCTAGGTATCTACTCAGAGGACATGAGGGCAAGGACACAAACAGACATTTGCACACCAATGTTTATAGCAGCATTATTTACAATTGTGAAGAGATGGAAACAGCCAAAATGTCCATCAACAGATGAGTGGCTAGACAAGCTATGGTATGTACATATAATGGAATATTAAGCAGCTGTAAGACAGAATAAAGTTATGAATTATATAACAACATGGATGGACCTTAAGGACATTATGCTGAGTGAGATTAGCCAAAAACAAAAGGACAAATACTGTATGGTCTCACTAATATGAACTAACATTAATGAATGAACTCGGAGAATTTCAGTTAAGAACAGAGGCCATCAGGAGATAGAAATAGTGTAGATATTGTATAATTGGAGCTGAAGAGATAGAGACTGTGAATGGTCTGATTGTAGAAATTCAGAAGTGGTTAGCACAATACTACCTGATTGCAGCACAATAATGTTAGAGCACTGAATGAAGCTGAATGTGAGAATGATAGAGGGAGGAGGCCTGGGGACACAAATGAAATCAGAAGGAAAGATAGATGATTAAGACTGAGATGGCATAATCTAGGAATGCCTAGAGTGTATAATGATAGTGACTAAATGTACAAATTAAAAAATGTTTTTGCATGAAGAAGAATAAAGGACTGTCAATACTGCAGGATATTGAAAATAGATGGTAATTAATATTTAAAAACTTTAACTTATGTGTGAGACTAAAGCAAAAAATGTTTTTTTGGTACAAAATTTATATTTTGACTAGTGCATTTCCTAATATAACTTACGTGTACAACTTAACTGAACACCATAGTACATGGAACCTTGAGTAGGGCATGAGATTTTGTAGGTCTGTCCAGAGTGATGCTCTAATATACCCCAGAGTGATTTGAACAATGAATAAAAACATATTTGCAAAATCCCTTTGGGGGAATGGCAATAAAGGGGGACAATTCAACTTCCCCAAGTGGACAATTATTGATATTCTCACAGGCAGTGGGAACAACCAAAGCAATAGGCCGAGTCCCCAATCTTGCAGTTTGTTCATATGAAACTTATGCTAGCAAAGGATAGGCTAAGCCTACTTAAAATTAGGCCTAATAGTCACCCTCAAGAGAACCTCTTTTGTTGCTCAAATGTGGCCTCTCTCACTCTCAGTCAACACGACAAGCAAACTCAGTGCCCTCCCCCTCTAGGCATGGGACATGACTCCCAGGGGTGTGGACTTTCCTGGTAACATGGGACAGATATCCCAGAATGAGCTGGGATTCAGCATCAAGGGATTGAGAAAAACCTTCTCGACGAAAAGGGGGAAAAGCGAAATGAGACAAAGTGTCAATGGCTGAGACATTCCAAACAGAGTTGAGAGGTTATCCTGGAGGTTATTCTTACCATAATATAGATACCACCTTTTTAGTTAAGGCGTAATGGAGAGGCTGGAGGGAACTGCCTGAAACTGTAGAGCTGTGTTCCAGTAGCCATGTTTCTTGAAGATAACTGCATAATGATACAGCTTTCACAATGTGACTGTGTGAGTGTGAAAACTTTGTGTCTGATGCTCCTTTTATCCACCTTATCGACAGACGAATAAAACATATGGATTAAAAATAAATAAATAATGGGGGAACAAATGTTAAAATAAATTTAGTAGATTGAAATGCTAGTGATCAAAGAAAGGGAGGGGTAAGGGGTATGGTATGTATGAATTTTTTTTGTTTTTTCTTTTTATTTCTTTTTCTGAATTGATGCAAATGTTCTAAGAAATGATCACGATGATGAATATACAACTACGTGATGATATTGTGAGTTATTGATTATATGAAAGAATGGAATGATCATATGGTAAGAATATTTATGTTTGTATGTTGATGCTTAATAAAAAAATGAATTAAAAAAAGAAATACCTTATATAAAGTATTTGCAGTTCTAGTACAATCTTGAGAATATGCTGATTTCATATCTCAGCTACACATGTTTTTATTATCAAAGGTTTCTAACCTTTTAAAACATATGCATAATTATATGAAAAGCATATACCACCTTTACAGGTGGAAAACTCAGTGGGAATTCTGATCATATATTAAAAATGAATTTCAAATCCTCAAAATAGTGACGTAGGATCTCTGATATTAGAATAGATTGTTGCATGTAATGCTTATCGTTCTATTCCACAAGGGATAAAAGGGAGACAGACTCCTTAATGACAGAAAATGACTATAGAAATTTATAGTAGGCACAAGGGGCAGAGAACAACATTGAAGTTTATATTAGGTTTTGACTGGAACATTACGATAGTTACAACAACCAACATTTCTTGGATATTGTGTTAGATTATTTTATCTAATTCCCACATAAGTCCATAAGGTAGGTTCTATCCTCCATCATTTTACAAATAGGAAAAACAAAACAAGGAAAAAGCCAGTCAACTTTGTCTCAGTCGCACAGCTAAGGGCAAGAGGAATCTAACTTTTTCTGCATCCAGAGCATAAGCTGTTACCCACTATGGTACAAGCATTAAAGCTTCCAAACAATATGGGAAATAAAGAATAATTTCTCCAATTACCCAGATAAGGAAATGGTGGCTCAGAGAGTTCAGGCTAATACACCCCTCTGGGAGGGAACTACTACAGCAAAAGCCATTTTAAGCCATCTATTCACAGGAGGCAGAGGCAGCACCGGGATATCTTTTACACCACAGTAATAAAAATAATATGCAAACTACGCGATAAAAATTGACCAATACTTTGTAGGAAGATCATTAACTGAAATAAATAAATATGAATTTACTACCTTCCTTTTCTCAGAGAGACTTTTGGACTATTAATTCTCATTAAGTGACCATTTCAACATAGGCTTCTGTTCCTCCAGGAAACCAGTAGCTCACCCAGGAGTCCAATTAGTAAGCATGACATGGGATTCAACTTCGGTGCGGCTGACCAACAGCCCCCGCCCTGGCCACACCTTTTCAAGCACAGAGCTAGCTGAGCACAAACCTCCAAACAAACACACGTGATCAAAAATCGAATTAATTAATGAGACAAGGCTGATACAAAAGGTGGGCAAAATCTTGTATCCTAGGGTTTTCTGAGACTAAAGGAATAGAATACTTATTTCAAAGGAAGGAACAGTAGCATAATAGCCCATTCGAGTATGAGATATGCCTGAAATCGTGGTAAGAAAGGATACCTAAAAAAAGTTAAATTGGAATTTGGATCGTAAAATAAGCCGAGACACAAAAGGACAAATGTTTTATGCTTTCTCTTTATGAAATACTTAGAATAAGCAAATTCACAGAGACAGAAAGCAGAATAGAGGTTAACAAGGGAGGAGATGGGGTCAATGAGGTGTTACGGCTAAATGAGGTTTGTTTTGGGACGATAAAAATAGCCTGGAAATAGAAAGTGGTGAAAGTTACATAGTGTTGTCAATGTAGCTAATGGCAAAGAATTGCTCATTGAAATGGCTAAAATGTTTTTTTTTTTATATTATGTGTTTTTACCACGATTAAAAATAAATAAAAAATCACAGAGAATTTTCTAGGTCGTGGAAGCATGTGGAAATTAACCACTCGTCATTTCACAGGTGAGAGGCTGTCATGTGTTACCCAGGATTATGCAGGTGGACAGACAGCCAGGTCTGAGAGAGGAGTTTCAACTCACACTGTCCTTTATACAGGGCCTGCTTCACCTCTGCTTGGGAAAAAGTATTAAAGATTAAAGATTAGTTCACTTTCATATGTGTTGAATCTGAGTGATCACAGGCATCTAGAAAGAAGTGGCCAGTTAGTAATTGTTAAGTGCAAGGCTGGAGGGACGAACACAGAAGCTAAAGTAACGTGTAAGTTCACAAAATAAGAGCATAAACAAATCCATGGAGAAAGGACAGCACACATGTAGGGAGAGCAGAAGGAAGAGCGGTCTGTAAATAATACAATGAGAGAGCATAGTAACTGAACATCAAAGAAGGCAAAAGGGGAGCCTTCCCAAAGTTGGGATAGTTTCAGGGTGCCAGTTCAACCACTTATTAATAGCAGGGGGAACCACTGCACGTGCATCTTAAAGAAAACATTTTCACCCTCAATAAAAATTCCTTGCATGTTTTACCATTTCTAATGCATTTTTTAAGATAATAGGATGCAAGATTCATTCTTTCATTAAAATCCACAACAAAAGGAATAATAAAATCTACTCGTTAAATAATAATGTATACTCTATCCCTAACCACAAAAAAAGATAAAACTTTACAATTTAAGCAGTCATTATACCGAGCCACAGAAAATAAATCAAAACACTGACTAAGCAGTGTTCAATATTAAACAACTAAATTAGCAAAAGGTTTAACACACTGCTTAATGGAAAAGTCTCTCTAAAATAGCAAATACATTATTTTTACTCGAATGAAGACCTATTTTTTTTGGCCAACATACAAAAAAATATGTTTCTCTTTCTAAGGGTTTGGGACATTAATGCCAAAGTCGGAGCCAAATGTTTATGAAAGTATTACTGAATTGGGTCTGTTTATGATTAAAATACAAAGTTCTCAGGAAAATTAGTCCCTCCAGGGGCTTAAAAAAATGAGTAAGTAGTAAAGCCTAGATTTCTGCTGATAGGAACAAACTAATATTCCTTGCCCTCCCCCAACTTTTCCCCAATTTAATCTAGAAGACATTCTTGAGAAGTCAAACATTCAGTGTAAGGAAAGATATACTATCTATGGAATAGGATATTTTTATCAAAATGCTCACTATAGAAAAGGTTTTAAGAGATCTTTAGATTCATGAATTTCAAACAGACAGCCCTTTACAGTGACAAATTTATTCATTAAAAGTATGCTCGATGCAAATGTATTTGAAAGTGATCCAATGCCACCAGAATTTTAGCCATACCCTTCTCAAAAACAAAAAATAAGCGAGAAATAGACATGGGCTCTGCCCTCACTAATAGAGAAAGACACATAATTAAAATGAAATACAGTGAGGGCTAAGATGGAAAAGGTATATGAAACTACTGTGTGTTCTTATGCAGATTTTGGTAGGGGTGGGGATATGGGGAAAAGGGCCAGTGTCAGGAAAAATATCCTAGAGGTAAAGACTCCAAGTTGAGACCAGAAAAATAGGACTTAGTAAGACGAAAGGGAAAAGTCATCCAGCCTGTGCCCAGAGGTGCAAGAGCAAGGTGGATTTGGGGGGCTGGAATTCAGCTGCATGGGAGGCAAGCCTGGGAGTGTTCAGGAGAAGCAGCTGGGAACAGCTTATGGAAGGAATGCCAGGAAGACCCAACAGCTACAAGAGCACAATCATGAAAACGACTCTTTACTGAGTGTTTATTGTGTGCTAGGTACTGTTTTACAAACGTGACATGAATGATCTCATCTAATCCTCACAACCCTCTGAAATGTATCTTAGAAGGGTCTGAAACTTGCTCTGAAGCTTAGAAACTTCAGGAACTTGCTCAACACAACACATGTCATGGAATTCCAAAGCAGTCACTGACTGCGAGCTGCTGATAACCATCTCAGCCTGCACTCACTCCCAGGAGGGCCAAAGTCCTGAGGGGGTTTACACAGGACAACCAGATCTTTCTGGTGCTGCATCCCCATCTCTGGGACTACAGTGGCACCACCGGAAGGGATACAACAGGAGGTGGAGAATGCCTGTGATGCTGCTATAATGAGGGACTCAAGCCAGAGATGGCGGCAGTCTGACTCGGGAATGAGAGACAGCGGTAGAGAGAAAGGGATGAACTGAGAGACATGAAACAAGAAAGGACTTGGAGGTGTAGTGCAAAGAAATAGGAAAAGTGAAGAATACTTCTCAAAAAGCCAGGTTGGTAAAAGATGCATGAATCAGTGAAAATAGCCTCCAGGGCATGGATTCACCACTACTTTCAAACACTAACACATACTAATATTTACACAAAGCTTTACTCTTAGCAGCTCAAAATGATATAACAATTCTCATCAGCCTGGACATGTAATAAACTAGAACCACTTCATCTAGGTACAGGAGACAGGAAAGTCGATGTGAATGAAGGTGTTCAAAACAATGGATCACATGATGGAAAAAAGATTTAAATGAGGACATAAATTCCATCTTTCTAGATATTTAAACACCATTTTAGAAATTCCACATTTGGTGTCTATATTTAATGTAATACTTATTTATACTAGGTGTTTTGGTTTGCTAAAGCTGCTGGAATGCAATATACCAGAAATGTATTGGCTTTCATAAAGGGGATTTATTAAATTACCATTCTAATTCCGTGAAAATGTCCAAATTAAGGCGCCAAATAAGGATAACTTCTCAGATAAAGGACTGATATTCTCTGTCTGGGGTTTCTCTGTCATGTGGGAAGGCACATGGCAATGTCTGCTTTCCTTCTCTCTCAGCTTTTGGCACCTTGTGCATCTCCAAACAACTGTATCTGAGCTTTCTCCTCAAAATGTTTCCCTGTGGAACATTTTAAGGATTCCACTAAACTAATTAAGAAATACCTTAAATGGGTGGGGGCCACACCTCCACGGAAATAATCTAATAAAAGAGCCCACCCCATAGCTAGGTGTGTCGCATTTCCATGGAAACAACCTAATCAATGGTTCTACCCTAAACAGTGGGTCTGCTCCCACAAGACGGGATTAAAAGCACATGGTTTTTCTGGGGTACATAAGAGTTTCAAACCAGCACACTTGCTTCTGATCATTTCTGGTCTACCTTTTGCTGTTACAAATAACAAAATACATAAGAAGGAAATCACTGGAGGGATCTCTGACTGGTCAGGACTCCTCACACACTGGACTAAGCTAATAAAACAAGACACTAACTTCTGTGGACTCACATTCTGAATCCCCTAAACAGATCAATTCCATAACACAAATCTGTAACTCAAGAATATGAGCTTTTTAACATTAATGAATAAACTTGGAGAATTTCAGATAAGAGCAAACACCATCAAGAGATAGAAATAGGGTAGATTTGGGGTAATTGGAGCTGGAGGGATACAGATTGCACAACAGGACTCATCGTAAAAATTCAGAAATGGACAGCACAATACTACCTAACTGTAGTACAATAATGTCAGTACACTGAATGAAGCTGAATGTGAGAATGATAGAGGGAGGAGGGCTGGGGGCACAAATGAAACCAGAAAGAAAAACAGACAATAAAGACTGAGATGATATAATCTAGGAAGGCCTAGAGTATACAAGGATAGTGACTAAATGTACAAATTTAAAAACGTTTTTACATGAAGAAGAACAAAGGAATGTCAATATTGCAGGGTGTTGAAAACAGATGGTAATTCATATTTTAAAACTTTAACTTATGTGTGGGACTAAGGAAAAAAATGTTTATTTGGTACAAAATTTATATTTTGACCAGTGCATTTCCTGATAAAACTTATATGGACAGTTTAATCGAACAGCATAAGTACATGGAACCTTAAATAGGGCATGAGATTTTGTAGTTTGTCCAGAGTGATGTCCCAATAAATCCCGAGTGATCTGAACAGTGAATAAAAAAGTAGTTGCAAAGCCCCCTTGGGGGAATGGTGAGAAAGGGGGAAAATTCAACTCCCCCATTTGGAGGATTCCTGATATTCTCGCAAACCACTGTTAGGACAACTAAGTCAACAGGCCGAGCCCCCAGCCTTGAGGTTTGTTCATATGAAACTTATCCCCACAAAGGATAGGTTAAGCCTACTTAAAATTAGGCCTAAGAGTCACCCCCAGAGAATCTCTTTTATTGCTCAGGCCTCTCTCTCTCAGTCAACACAACAAGCAAACTCACCATCCTCCCCCTCTCTACATGCAACATGACTCCTGGAGTGTAAACCTCCCAGGCAACATGGGACAGAAATACTAGAACGAGCTGGGTCTCAGCATCAAGGAATTGAGAAAATCTTGACCAAAAGGGGGAATAGAGAAAAGTGACAAAATAAAGTGTCAGTGGCTGAGAGATTCCAAACAGAGTGGAGAGGTTATCCTGGAGGTTATTCTTATGCATTTTATAGGAACCCCCTTTTTCAGTTTAAGGTGTATTAGAGAGGCTAGAGGGAAGTGCCAGAAACTGTAGAGCTGTGTTCTAGCAGACATATTTTTTGAAGATGACTGTATAATGATAGAGCTTTTGCAATGTGAAAAAAAAAAAAAAAGAAAGCACCATACTCAAAATTGATATACTTGGGCCACAGTGGCTCAGTGGCAGAGTTCTCACCTGCCATGCCAGAGACCCAGGTTCGAGTCCCGGTGCCTGCCCATGTAAAAAAAGAAAAAAGATACACTTACGTAGATTGAAGTAAGGAATTGAGGTTAATATCAAAACAAAACCAAAAAAAAGCATGCTATCTAGATCTTGCTACTAATTTTAATAAATATGGGTACTTTTTTGACCTGAAAAAAAAAAAAACGTGTTTTTTCAACCAATGCCAGCAACCAAGGTCTCATAGAGAAAAGAAGAAAATAGCATGTTTAAAGTTTGGCAATAAGATTTTGGTAAAAAGATTGTGTTCATCCCCAAGAATTTAAATCTTTCAAATAGGTGGTTTTTATACTATTATATAATGTATAGTCTAAGCCATAGTAGAAAAATATAAGATTTTTTAATGTAAGATTACTGAAGCAAATTTTTATTAATATATTGTACTTGAGAAAAACAACTATCATGACTTTATTAAACTCCTGCCCTTTAACATCTGTGTTTTTTGAAGGGCTTTGAACTTAAAAATAAAAAGAAATTGAAATCAGTATGATCCCCTCAAAGTGTGATAAACCTCAACCCCCAAGTACTTTGGGGGGTGTGACAGGAAAAAAGAATTAGAGAAAGTTAAAGGAAGGAAGGGAGAGAAGGAGGTGAAGAGAGGGGAGGGAGGATGGAAATACTGGAATGAGTTCAAAATCAGCTGAGGCATTTCAGAAAGGCCATAGATGAAGCACAGAACAGAGAACTGAATTCTTAGCTTTCTAAAAGAGTAACGAGAAATCCATTCTCCTCCTAAACTCTTCCTTCTCCTTAAGTTCTGCTGCCAACGTGTTAGGAATGAGAGCGGTGGTTGAATTGCCTGAGCTTCTGAATGATAAGGAAGCTGCCTTCAGCCTACATGCTGGCCAACTGTGTCAACAGTCTCCTGCTTAGGCCTGCTCATGTCCCTTTACTAGATGGGACAGAACATCATCTGGCAATGAGAAGGGACAGGAGATGGAAACAGAGACTCTTGAACATTACTAGTGGGAGTTACATTGGTCCAATATCTATGGAAGTCAATTTGGCAATACCTATTATGGTTCCAAATGCATATACTCTTGTACAAATGCAGATATGTATAATTTCATTTTTAAGCATTTATCCAAGAGATGCTCAACACAAAATGACTTGCGTAAAAATGTTATGCAATGCAATATTGTACACAACAACAAAAGACAGTAAAAAACCTCAATGTCCATCAGTAGATAATGGTTCATCTATACAAACAAAAATTATTAAACTGTTCCAAAATAAGGATATTTTTAATGTACTACTATGGAAAGGTTGCCAAGCTATCTTAAGTGGCAAAACAAAACATAGGTCACTGAAAAGGGTATTTATGCAAAAAAGTGAAAAGAATATATTTTCATATTTGCTCATAAAAGCATGGTTTTATTTTAAAGGACCCATAAAAAACAAATCACTTGGTTGCTTATGGAGAGGAAAAACACGACTTGAAGATGCTGGTGGGAGGGAGTCTACTTTTTTATACCATTGTATGATATTTAATTAGGGAACTATCTATCTTTTTGAAAATCAAATAAATAACATATCCTTAGAACATTTTTTTACAATGTTATCAAATTCACCCACATATAGTTCCATGAGTTAGACCGTGTTCCATGGAACTAGGCAGATCACCTGGTTCTGATCACTCATCTCACGTAGATGTCTAATGAATCGTGAGGGTAATAAGGAATGAATCGGGACACCCACCATTTTCAATGAACAAAACATTCTCTATAGTCTGTGTGGGGTAATTTCATCTGAGGATTCTTCTAACTAAAAAATCTGTATGTAATTCATAAGAAACAAGAATTTTTCTTGTCTATTTGAAAATGATTTATAAAGATCAAAAAAGTTCATATCAAATACTCATTCCTAAATCCATGTATAAAACTAGAACTTTGGTCAAAGAATTTAATGAAGAAAATAACCTCAAAAAACTATACTCTAGGAGGAAAAAAAGCTATACATTAGGGTATATCATATTAACAGCAGATCAGAATTTATAATGTTCATATTTTATATATTGAACATGTGATTTCCAGAAGTCCACTATGCCTAGAATTAAAAAAAAAAAGTGCTTTTAAAAGAAAATAAAAATTTTGCCAACATGGGGGTCCCAGAATAATATTACCATTCATTTTCATCCTAATGAAAATGAAAAACCTCTGAACTCTGAAAATAATTTAAAAAAACAGCAAAATAACATCTCCCAAACCAATTAATTAAAGGATAATTTCAAGAAAAAACCTTAACTGTATTCCTCTCAACCGCACTTACAAATTATTAAACATAATCACATTTTGTTCAAATATTGTTTTTCCAAATTAAGCAGAAAATTTTTATATCATTATAGCTGTAAACATGTAGTAAAGAGTGATTTAAAATTTTTAGGTAAATGTTTTAAATATTTAAATAATTAACTATTTTTAGAGGTAATAAATTGACAGCTATCTTGAGCCCATAACAATACCTTTTTGGGTCTATACTTTCTTATGTCCCACAAAAGCCTGGCTTAAGTAGGTCACAGCAGGGTTTATCCTCTACTTCTTTCTGATCCCCTACAAAGCCTTTACACACACAGCTGGGCTCCCCAGGGTTACTGTCAACAACTGTGACACAGCAAAACCCACTAGGACACAGGGAGTCTGGGCAGCAGACTGGCGGTGCTCACCTCTGAACACCTGGATACATGTTCAATTATAAAACATTCTCAGAGAAAGACCAGAAGAGATTAAATAAACTTGTGGATAAGGAAAAGCTGTGCTATCCATTCTACCACCAAATTCTTCAAAGCGGGGACCTGTTCTACTTGAACTTATTTTTTCCATTTCTTAGACCTTTATTCAGAAATAGCCCAGTATTCTGAATTACCTTAATCCCGACCTGATCAGCTTCATTCTTATCTCTAAATACCAGGTTATACATATACAAAACAGCCCCTCAAAATCCAGAATAATAATTTATTTGGAACTCACTTTCCAGCCCTTTTGCCACGTGCGGATGCTAAGTGACAGGCAATGATGCAATCAAAAATCAATGAGTCAATGCCTGAAAATGTAGAGCTGTGTTCAGTAGCCATGTTTCTTGAAGATGATTGTATAATAACATAGTTTTCACAATGTGACTGTGTGATTGTGAAAACTTTGTGTCTGATGCTCCTTTTATCTACCTTATCAACAGATGAGTAAAATACATGGAATAAAAATAAATAATAGGGGGAACAAATGTTAAAATAAATTTAGATTGAAATGTTACTGATCAATGAAAGGGAGGGGTAAGGGGTATGATGTGTATGAATTTTTTTCTGTTTTCTTTTTATTTCTTTTTCTGAATAGATGCAGATGTTCCAAGAAATGATCATGATGGCGAATACACAACTATGTGATGATACTATGAATTACTGATTATATATGTAGAATGGAATGATCAAAAGTTAGGAATGTTTGCGTTTGTTTGGTGTTTTTTGGTATTTTAAAACAATAAAATTAATTTTAAAAAATCGATGAGTTGATAGTATGGCTGTGTTTGTAAGGTTTACAAATGTCTGCATTTTAATGTTTAACAGATTTTCAATGATTTAGCTATCATTGAAGCCTTTAGCTCATAATTAATAAAGAAAAAAGAAGCAATGTTATATAGTATGGTGTTACAAAATAGTCAATCTAGTCTACTCGCCAAAGAATCCACTCATAATACTAGTTAGGAGAAAAAAATGAAGGTATCAAGTTTGGGTTTTTTTTCTATCAGTATATTTAAAGACTTGCTTGAGAATACTTGGGGGCTAACTAGGGGCTTCAAACAAACAGTGAACAAGACAATGTCTGTGACATTTTAATACAGGGAAACAGACATAACCAAAGGTATATTTAACTGTAAAAATGGTGTGGAAAAAAAAAAGAGAGGGGAGACAATAATGGAAGGCAGCAAGGGCGTCACCCTCCCTCAAATGTGGAGATCAGAGAATGTTCCTCCGAGGAGATATTTGACTCCAAACAGGCAAGAAAGTTAGGAACCAAACCCGTGAAGAGAGAGGGAGAACAAACCAGGCTGAGGCAACAGAGAGACAAGGTCCCTGCAGGATAGGGGTGGGGGTGCGAATGCGGGTCCTGGTCAGCTCAAGGTGCTGCCAAGGGTCTGACGGGACAGTTGTGCAATGAGCAAAGCAGAGAACAGGATAAGAGAGGCAAGCGTTTCATCGCGAACAGCTTTGTAGGCCGTGGTAAGAAATTCGGATATAATTTCAAATATATAGGAAAAACAAGGCTAATTTTTACATCTGTAGCTTCAGCAATTAGGGTAACAGTGCCTTGTCAACAGGAGAAGTGGGGCAAAAACAGCTTGAAGAAATCAAGACATCGTTCCTTAGACACCCAACCGCAGACAAAAAGCAAAGAATCAGACACGTGAGTCGGAAGTTGACGCATAGAAGCCATCTTTGCGTGGGACACAGAGATCAGAACAAGGTTGACTGGGGAGAGACCTAGGAGAGGAGGCCCAAGACCAAGCTCTGGAACAGTACACTCTTCGAATGGAACCAGACCAATAAGGCAGAAGAGCAACATCTCAACAAGGCAATGTTGGGGATGGTGTAGACCAATAAGGCAGAAGAGCAACATCTCAACAAGGCAATGTTGGGGATGGTGTAGACCAATAAGGCAGAAGAGCAACATCTCAACAAGGCAATGTTGGGGATGGTGTAGACCAATAAGGCAGAAGAGCAACATCTCAACAAGGCAATGTTGGGGATGGTATAGACCAATAAGGCAGAAGAGCAACATCTCAACAAGGCAATGTTGGGGATGGTGTCAAGACAAAGAAATGACAAACTACCAGGATGTCGGGAAGAGAAAGAAGACGACATTGGAGATGGGATGGTTGCATTTATCAACACAGAGGTTAGTGGTGCCTGACAAGCAATTTCAGTGGCATATTAGGGATAGAAGCCGGATTGTCGTGAGTTGAAGAATATCTAGAAGGAAAAAGAACCAGTGAGCGCAGTAAAGAAAACTTTTTCACAAAGATTTACTTTGATGGGATACAGAGAAATGAACGTGCTGAGGAGCACATGGGAGTCAAGGGGTTTCAGAAATGCTTCGTTGAAGTTTTTTTTTGTTTTGTTTTGTTTTTTACATAGGCAGGAACCGGGAATCAAACCCGCGTCCTCTGGCATGGCAGGAAAGCATTCTTGCCTGCTGAGCCACAATGGCCCACCCTTCGTTGACGTTTAAGGTGGGAATTAGTCAAGCATATTTGTCTGCTGATAGGAAAGATCTAGTTCAAAAGAGAGAGGTTTATAATTTGGGAGAGATAAGTTTAATACAAAATCAGTCTTAAGATTGACAAGGGACAGGAGGCAGAATAGAAGTGAAGGGGTTGGCATTTCCAAGGTCCAGGGAAGCTTCTTCCGTGGCAAGAGAAGGGAAGGTATGAGTATAAACATGGGTAAATTTGCAACTTTGGTGGTGGGAACACAAAGATGTCTCTGTAATATTGCTTCTGTTTTCTCGATGAAATATGAAGCAAAATCAGAAAAGGACCAATTAATGAACGACATCTGAGAATTCAGGGGAATCCCAGAGGTATGAAGGAAAACTATGTTTCTCAAAGGGTTTAACTTCATTCCAACGAATATCAATATCGCAATATTGCAATTTCTACCTTACAATCTGGGAATTGAGATACTTGCGAGAAAAAAAAAAGAGAGAGGGAGAAAATACTCAGTCTTCCAACCTTACAAAGTTTGATGTAATAAAATAAAAGCATTTCTTTCATCTTTTGGGGATATGCAGGTGGTTCCGTGGTAGAATGCTCACCTGCCATGTGGGAGACCTGGGTTCGATTCCCAGACCATGCATCCAAAAATAAATAAATAAAATAAAGCATTTCAAAGGTAATACATGCTTCTTGTAAAGGAGTGTAAACAATAAAGGAAATAACATTGAAAAACACATGCCAGACCCCTGATAACATCTGCTTAAGAGCAGGGGGAAGAATAAAAAAGACATACAGACCCAATGAAATACTCTAGGGCACATATGTCCAGCTCTTGGTGAGAGGAGAAGAACATAAAATCATCGGACATAATGTTTTTGCAGTTAAAACAGGATTTTTCTAAGCCATTTTAAGACTATGTTCAAGGTAGCTGGCAAAAACCTGTGCAGAACAGATAAAAAGTACAGCTACCTATATATCATTAAATTCTAAAATTAAAATGCAGCCTATGAGTGAGTCAATTTTTCCTCATAGGCTGCAGGAAATTGGTAGTAAAAACAACATACTGTAGGCTGAAAATGTTAATGCAATTTCTTAAGCAGGATTGTTTAGAGAATAGCATCTCCCCTGCTCAGTGAACTTAGAAATAATTAACAAAATTTCAAAAACAAATGACATACAGATGGGTAAGAATAAAGAGAGTTATAGTATGAATCGTGTATTCTTTTCATCCCCATATTTAAACTTGCAATTCATAACAAAAATCTCTAAGACTGTCTGCAAGAAAAATATAAAAAGGTACCTGAGGTTCGAGACTAAAAATGAAGGCACCTAAAAATAAAAAAAGGCATCTGAGGTTCGAGACTTTATCTACTGTGCAAGCTTTAAATTTCTAGATCTTGCAGGTGCATTTGCAGGCAAGAAAATCAGCTACTGAAGATTCCTTGTGAAAGTTAATCCATATTCCACCATAGATTTTTCACTCAGTAAAATTTCTGATTCGCTTCCCTGCTGCTTGCACGCTTTTAGCTCCAAAGGCCAAAGAAGCAATAAAAATAGCCAATTATAAGGGAGGAGGAAAATTTGGCGAGAACCTCTTAAAATTATATAATCCATTTCCCAAAAAAAGATGAGTGACATAGTGCCCCAGATTCATTCTTATCACAAAAGGATCCTGATGTTAGGAAGCGGTCAAGCCAAAGCCTAGTGTTCTAGCCCTTTCTGAGACACTTAGCATTCTCAAATGGTTTTCTTACATGTAATCACATTAAAACCAAGCATGTTCATTGAAAACAAAAGGAAATATTTTTTTAAAAAAGAGAGAGACAGACACAGAGATTAAGCACTAATGTCATTCTTGTGTCAGATTATGTTCTTCAGAAAAGAACCAGAGATGATTTAAAAAGATTAAATTGTATTCTAATGCTGACATGATGCCATAGAAGCAAGAATCCAATTCTTGAAGAAAGGATGACAAAGGCATCAGAAATACACAAAGGATGAAAATGAACCAGACCAGCATACCAAATGGCATTTCCAATATGGAAGGAGAACAGAAGGTTAGTTTTACTTGCCCCTAGAGAGCGTTGCTGAGGGGGTAATAATTAAATCTTTTCTTACCACGAATGGAAGATAGGAAGGAAAGTGACAGTTAATGAGTGCTTATGATGAAGCAGCCATAGGAGCCACATTTTGACAGGTGCTATGTCAGTCTTTACTCGAAAACAAACAAGAAGATCTGTCCCACGGGGATTATTTTCTCCATTTCGCTAACAGTGAAAATGAAGTTTGCAGAGTTTCCAGAAGCTGCACAACCAGCAAGTTATAGAGTCAGAAAACAGGACCCACAAATTGGAGGGCCAGGGTTCCAAGGCACAGCTGTTCCATCCTGACACAGGTTTCCAAGACTCAGAATCCTTTGTTGACACGCATATGTGAGGGTGAGATGCTGCTTGCTGCTCTCAGGAGGAAACCCCATCCAAAGGGCCCTACATGCATGGGGCTGGCAAGATTCTCCAGGAACCCAGCCTGGCCCCCTAGCGAGAATGCCCACCAGCCCCCTGTGTGCTAGCCCTGTGCTTCCCCTTGAGTTTCTATTCCATGGCCCTGTGATAATAAAATTAGAAAACAGGCAGGGCTCAGAGAAAATGACGTGTGTCCTATACATGTAGGATGCCCTTATCAATGTATTTCAAAATTTAATAATGCCCAAAGACCTTAAGATGTACATTATAATAGCAATCGCCCTACTTACAAAGCACATCAAAATAATCATACCCAGATAACAAAACGTTCTTAAAAGGTTGCTGTGATTTTGTTTTTGGCATATCATGAACATGACAGATTTCTACTATATAAAAAACAAATCTCTGACATTTTATAAAGAAAACTAAATTTAATTTGAAAACAATCTTGATGTTTTTAGTCTCTACATTTGTCATTACTGGAGATAAACACACTTATGTTTGCTTCTGCACAAATTTTCCAAAGTTTGCCAAATGGGAAATTAATAAGCCCTCCTAGTTTTAACAGAAAACTGTAGAGTTTTAGAATTTGGAGTGAGGGAGCTTTATTTTTATTCAAGTAACCAGAATAGTCATTTGGTTACTCAGTGCCTTTGGGCTAAGAAAAAACCACCCCCATCTTTTCAATTACTACTTAACATCAGAAGTTCTAGAGCATTCTTGTTTTAATGCTATGACTCTGTGATCATCCCACCGGCAAGTTTATAGCTATTATAATCATATTTCTGAAGAAGTCATTTCCTAAATTTGTTAATTAAGAAATTATCTTCACTTCATAATCTGTAAACCAACTTCTTTAAGTCCTAGGTCTGAACAAAATCAGAAAAAAAATTTTTTTTCTATATAGAAAAGGCTAAATTAAGCACCTGGGGAAAGAAAGTGGACCTCCATCTTTACAGAGGAAAAAAAAGCACTATGTAAGCAGAACTTCAGCCTGACTGCCCCAACACGTGTCATTTTATAATATCAAATTAAAACAGACAGAACCTAGTACCATAGTTATTTACTGGATGGTTCACTCATTGACCTGAATGGAAAATACTTTAAAAAAAAAAAAAGAGCCTGCCCCCATGTAAAACCTAGAAAACTGTAAGACTGCTTTGTTACTCCTGTATATTTAATGATTTACAACACATAACATAATCTCTAATTTTGTTAAATTTACTTTTACCTTAGAGCTTCAAAATTAATTTCATTAATCAAATTATAATGAAAAGTAAATAGGACCGTGACAAACTCTGGGATCTGTCCTGTAACTACTTGTTGAAGAGTGCTTTGAAAATTATTGCTTTTTATTTCTTTGCTTTGTATATGTGTTATACTATATGCCAAAAAAAAAATTTTTAAGTAAATAGGAAACACTTTCATAGAAACTAATTTCTCTATGATTTTTAATGTATTTACTGTATATCATCTGAATGTTATTTATAATGTGTAAATATTTATAAGTGTTTAAAAAGTGTCAGAATAAGCAATTTTAAACTACCCTTTTGTGAGACTAAGGCAAACAATGTGACATTTATTCTCTATCATTATTTTATCTAAAAGTATTTTTATTGAACATAGTTATTTTCTACTTTTAAGATCTAGGACTCAACCAATACAGGTTAGGTATATGTAGACACTAACCACGTATTAGTCATTTTCATTTCAGAAGGAATAAATAATAAGAGGTCAGGAATGTTCTCTTGTGCATAAAGACAAGGGTGAGGCAAAGAATCGTGGCTAAAAAGAAAGACACAAAGGTGCCTAGAAAAAGTAAAAGGTACAAAAGCAATTGCCGTTGCTCCTAAAATTCTAGCTTTGAGGCTCTGGTGCTGGATTTTGGGACCCCTTTTTGACTGGCAGGGTACAAAGTTCAGGGTACAACATATTCAATGTCACCTTTGAATTGTGTCATCACAGCAATATATGACACTTAAGGTGGTTTTACTCACAGTTCACTTTCTTTAGTAAAATTTGCCAGTTCAATGAAGCTTTCACTTAAAGGGAAGAACCCTAAAACGTGGAGTTTTCTCTAAAGGTCAGGCAGTCAGACCTCTCAAGTAGAGCTGAAGTGGTGGGAGAAAGCACCTCTCAACCTCCTTGAGGCTTCTACTAATTGGGTACAGGCCTGTTCACCAAGAGAAGGTAGTGAAAATGGCAAGCTCCCAATTAGCTTATACTTCCCTTAAGGTCCCTCTACTTTCTTTACTAAATTCTTCCAATCAAGCATTGTAAAGTTCCTGTCTCCTCTTTTGTGGAATTTATTAGTTGCAATAAAGTGTGGGGATATGAGAACAAAGTCTGCTATGACTTATTATCTGCCAATATTAAATTATATTCCAGGCACAGGCAGGGAGATGGTAATGGTTAAAAGGAATTCAAACTTCCTAAAACATGGCCAATCATCAAAACCAAAGTTTTTGCTGCTTTTTGCTTGCTTCTGGGGTTTCAAAAGAGTGAAAATTTCAGGAACACAAGGGCTCCAGGTAACGCATTTTCAACAACAACCCATTTAGTTGTCAAATCCTTTGTGTTTCCTCTGAGATCCCTCAGCCAAAAGGAAGTTACAAGATTGACTGGAGAAAAAGATCTTCTTTCAAGCTACAGTGCAGTGTCCTCGGCAGCATGAGATGAGCCTGATGAAGCATTCTGCTAGAGGCTATTCTATCTGAGCATGGTAAATCTGTCACTGGGAAGCAAAGACTTCTGTTTCTGGAGATTACACTGTGCTGGACCAAGAGGCTTCCTTGTGCAGAGTTTTAAAAACATACATCACCTACCTTTTGCTACAGAGAAGCAAAACTTACCAACATTCTGAGAAAGGGAAAGACTTTTCAATATCCCCTTACAAACCAATCCCACACAAAGAATAAGGCACCCCCAGCTTCTAAAGGTAGCAGCCAGCTCAGCTAGCTCAACAGTCTTTTGTCCTTTCATCCCTAGAGTTTATTCCCACTGGTAGAATTGATGTGGCCACAACTGCCTTCAAAAGCAAAGATAATGAGAGACAAGCACTCTAGTAGGAAATAGAGCAGAAACAAACCCATTAAAGCCATATAAAACCTAGAACTCCATTGACCTGTCTGGTCCAGATGCCATAACTAAAGGAAGGCAGACATCAGTTCTACCCTGGTGAAGCCCAAACAGTAAAGACAGAGAGTGGATTTTTTTTTAAGTACATAAAACATTCTTTTATATAATGAGATGCCATCGCTTTGTTATCTTTCCAATGACAAAAACTAAGAAGAAACGAAGTCACAAAACAGGTATCAGGTCACTAAAGCCTGATGACTCATGGAGAATTTTAAAACAATAAATTCACAATTAAATGAGAATGGTTACACTGGCTTTCCAGTGAAACCTATTCTTCTTCTTCTCCCCAAAAAGCATATTTTCATAATATCAAATTTTAAAAATTGGTTTCCTTCTACTGTCCTTGCCTGTTGGACAGTATTTATACTAATTAACTATCCTACTGATGGGAAATTACCAATGGCTTCCACCCTTTCAGGTATACAAATTTTTAAAATGGGTTTCCTTCTACCGTCCTTGCCTGCTGAACAGTATTCACACTAATTAATTATCCTGCTGCTGGGAAGTCACCAATGGCTTCCACTCTTCCAGGTATACACAGCCTCATTAATATCAATTTTAGTGTCGGGATCATTTTTTAAACTATGCCAAGGAAGATGTTTTTAGGCTTAAGAATCAATTAGCTAATGTTATCTTCATAGACTGAGAGAATAAGAGTGCATGCTTTAAAAAACACACTCACACATACACAAAAACCCTGCTTAAAACATACAACAAATACTTCAAATAACCAACAAAAGTTCAGTTTTTTTTTAAAAGAAAATGCGTGGATTCTCAATGCCATCCCTTTTCCAAAGAAACTATTTTATAACCAAAATTACAAAGAAAAACCATACTACTTCCTTAAAACAGATCTACAAAACTGCAATAGTAAGATAGGTTACTTTATATCTTTACAATGTTATTAAATGCAACATTTTAGAAATACGGGGCTGCCGATTTTTGTCTCCTAATTTTTCATTGAAAAGTCATACTTACTGATTTATTGGTTGCCATCCAACCCCCACCTATGCCAAGACTGGTTCCTCCTTTCTTGCTTTAACAGAACCCCAATTAGGTTCAGGTATGAGTAATCAGGCTTGGCCACCCCTGCCCCCATCTCCATTAGCTCAATTAGTCTAATCCAATTGTGGTCATTTCACTCCCTTTGATTTACAAGTAGGCATGTCATGAAATTCTGGCTGACAAAACAGGAAAGGAAGTCTGCTTAGGGGCTTGTGAGGAAAGCGTATTTGTTTTCAAAAAGAGCCATGAAGAAAGAAAAAAAAAAAAGCCCTATTGCCCTATTGCCCTATTTCCCTTCCTCTCCTGTAGGAAGTGATGGTTGGAGCTCTGGCTGGAAGGGGCAGGCTGGAGAACAAAGCCAGTGTGCTATGCCGGCTGAAAGACATGGATCCCTGATGTCATCACAGAGCTGCAAAATTCAGCCTTCTGGCCGTCCCTTCCCCCAGACTTCATGTTCTATTAATTAGGAATTTTTCCTTATTATTTAGTCTGCCATTAGTTATGTTTTCTATTGGCAGCTGCATTTTTTCTAATTCATATATTAAGAATTGTTGAGTGCTTCTAGATGCCAGGCGTGATTCTAAATCCTCTACATCATTTGACAAGGCAGCCCTGTGAGTTGTGTTCTGGGAACGCCCTGGTTGATAGATGAAGGCTAAGATATGGGCAGGTTTAGTAAAGGACCGAAAACTCAGATATGACAAATAGCCAGTAAGACTGACAAGCTAGTCTGACCCCAGTGCCTAAGCGAAACTAAATCTGAACAGCATTTATTTAAAAGTGATAATGAAATTAACTTTAAAAGCTGGTATTATTTTGAGAAAAGTATTACCTAGATAGAACTTCCATACATTTTTTACTATTTAAAATTATTTTTCCCCACTGAGGGAATTTCTAATATACTTTGAAGCATTAGGGAGTTCCAATTTAATAAGTTAATCCCTCGATCTTGAAGCTTGCCCTCAGGAAACCTATTTCTGCAATGGCAAAGCTAAGCCTATTTATAATTATGCCTAAGAGTCACCCCCAGAGAAGCTATTTTGCTACTCAGATGTGGGCTCTCTTTTTAAGCCAACTCTCCAAATAAACTCACTACTCCCACCCCCCAAGTGGGACATGACTCCCAGTGATGAGCCTGACCCTGGCATTGTGGAATTGAGAATGACTTCGTGACCAAAAGGGGGAAAGAAATGTAACAAAATAAGTTTCACTGGCTAAAAGATTTCAAACAGAGTTGAGAAGTCATTCTGTGGATTACTCTTACGCAAGCTACAGCCAGATATTGCAAATTGACACAGTATGCCAAGCCCCAACTAACAGCATTCCTGGAAACCTTAAAAGAACACCCTGGGCTCTACCTAAGACTCTATAAAAGCCTTTCTTAGTAAACTTATTTTTTCAAAACCGTAAGGTCTTCAGATTGTTCCTAAACCAGATAAATCCTGAAACCTAGAGGTACTAGTCTCTCCAAGAACATCAAATAGTTTCATCCTTCTACCCCATAAGGTCGATATCACGTTTCAGCAAGAAGAAGTTAAAATGGTCATTGCCCAGATATCCCTGAAGTTTGAGAGAATGATCAAATGAGAGGGAGGAGGTAGAACTGAGAAATTAGGAGTTAACAAATAATTGTGATTGCTGACTCATTACAGACATTTCTTTTTAGTTCCTAGTGCTTTAGAATAGGTAGAAAGAAATACCTGAAATTGTTAAACTGGAATCCAGCAGCCTAGGTATTTGATAATGATTGTAAAACTATATAGCTTTAATCATGTGTCTATGTGATTGTAAAAATCTTGTGACTGGTATGTGGGTAGAGGAGTAATAAAATAAAGACAAAAAATAATAATAATAAAAGGGAGGAGAGAATCAGTATGGGATGCTTTGGGTTTTCTTTTTAATTTTTATTTCTTCAATTGGAGTAATGAAAATGTTCTAAATTTGATCGTGGTGATGAATAAACAACTATATGATGACACTGTGAGCCATTAATTGTATACTTCGGATGGATTATAAGATGTGTGAATATATCTCAATAAAATTGTATTAAAAGTATTTCCAGGGCTGGCCACGGTGGCTCAGCAGGCAAGAATGCTTGCCTGCCATGCCAGAGGACCTGGGTTCGATTCCCGGTGCCTGTCCATGTGGGGAAAAAAAAAAAAAAAGCATTTCCAGGGGCTTTCTATCCTGCAATGATTGTATGCTAGCATTTATCATGATAAAGTATTTTTGTCATAGCATCAATGACATCAAAAGCAAATACTGTCCTTTTTGCTATTGTTTTATATTTGCCATACACCCTCTCACATACATAATTATTATTTTAGGAGATCCACAAGATAAAACATAGACAGAAATGAAGTAAGTAAAATGCAATTTCTCTCTGCTGATATCACTAATCTAAATGGGAAAAAACACCTATTCCGATACTTAAGCAACAGAATTATTATGAATTTAAAAATTATTGAATCAGGTCAAAGACAAAACATTCTTTCACTGAGTACTCAACTCAGTTTTCCATGGATGGGGAATTCTCTAAGGAAATAAACAAGTGGCCAAGAATGCACATTTTACTAACAAAGAAAACATGGGGATCCTAGCTATAAAGAAAATATTGTGACTAACAATTTTAAAAATTGAGATTTTAGAAGAACATTGGAAAAATTTGAAATTCATACCTTCAAATTTACAGGTTAAATTTTTTTGTCTCCATATGATGTTAAGGAAAGTTTGCTTCTCTAACAACGATGTAACTATTTTGCAAATAGTCACTCTCCCCAAGACGGAAAACAATTTTTATATTGCGTGGTAAGCTACACTAATTTCATGAATTGTAAATGACTACAGTGCCGTGTGTACCTAAATAATGTAAAACAGGTCCTGGATATTTATGAAGGGATAAATCCCCAGACCTGATAAAACAATCTAAATTCTGAAACAACACTATTTCACATGTTTCTCTAATAAAATGAAGTCTGGCATAAGAGAAAAATCTAATTTGCCTCTTCAGATCCTGTGCATTATTGTCTGTCAATGGAGAAAAGAGTCTGTGGTCTGCCTTGAAAGTCTCTTCACTAACTGCATTATCTGCAGCCAAATACCTGTGCCTCAGCAACATTACAAAGTCTAAAAGTCATGATCCTTCAGAATCTGTAGCAAATAATCAGAGCTTCTCAGACAAAATCTTTGACCAGGGACCACTGCAGAAATATTCTTAATTTATGTTAGATGAACTCTAACAAAGAGCCTGGTACTTAAAGTTTGTTGGAATAATTTACCTTCAATCATCATTGTTATGGGGAAACATCTTGGGGGTGTGGCCAGGATGCTACACCAGTGACGCCTGTAGTAGGATTCGCTGATTTACCTGCTCTTGCTTCTCCAGCCACTTGTCCACCATGGGATGACTGGCGCTCAGGGACGAGCGAGCATTGTCTCTCTGAAATTGGTTAGACCAGTTACTAGTGTCCCGTGGGAGGCTTCTGTAGTTTTCATCTTTCTGTTCCAAAAGAAAAAAAAAAAGATGTCTTAGAAAAAAAACAGTCCTTGCAAATTAATGACATAACTGGGTTGTTTTTTTTTTCTTCAAAAACAGCAGAAAAAAATGATTCCACATATTTCAAATATTTTCCCAAGCCTACACAAAATAGCTGATTGGGGAAATTCCATGCAGATTAGACCTCAGGAATGTGCCTAGGACAGGGGAGACTAAAGGCTGCCCAAGGATGCCGGCCACAAGAGGCAAAGGCACGCAAGAGGCTGAAACAGCCCCCGCGCGCTCCTGCCCAGTTCAACCTCCCAGGCCAACCACATACACCGGAAGTGAGAAATATTTCTCCAGCATAGCATTTGTTCTTTTCTCTTTTGAATCTTATAATTTATATTGTGAGGCAACTTTCATAAGTCCCCCCAAATTTTCAAAACAAGGAAGACAAGTCAATCTGCTCTTTATTTGGATCCTTCTAATTTTTTATTTTGATCAAAATACTTAAGACTCTCTAGGCCTGAATTGTCACCCACACCTACTTCACATGTGCTCATAAGCAGTCACTGAAATATCAAGTAAAGAAAGAAAATTAGCTTCTCACAACACACTGCATTATAGATGCATGATTGCTCCCTCGGACATACTTTAGACAACGGATGTCTGTACAAATCAACCTATTTAGTCAATAAATGTTTATTTAATAATGTCTAGAACAGTCAAATGCTGCTAGGTATTTCTTCCAAATAACGATTTATAACAACTTACTTCAGCTTTTGGACTGTCAAATTTAATGTCAATGATCTGAAAAGAAATGAGAAAGCTAGGGAAGTCAAACTTTTTAGTATGATAACTAAATCTGGATATCCCCTACAAGAACAAATCAAAATTCTAACATTCATTCGACCCACTTACATCAGTGTTCCACTTTAAGAGAAGTACTGAAATATTCCCATTAATAGCTCAGTTAAGAGTAGTTTGGCTACAAATACTATATATATAATTGTTTCTTTATTCTTTTCTACTTAAACTATCTTAGCAACCAGTTGAAACATAAAACAAACAAAAAATACAATTTGAAATATTTGAATGGTATAGACCTTAGCCGCTGACCAATAGAATGTTTTCTTTTGCTTCATGAGTTCGCCAAGTAAAAGAACTTAAAAATGAATTCATATTCTAGGTATTTGTGAGAGGTTGAATTAAGTTCCCCAATTTAGACATGTTTTTAATCCTAACCCATGTTTCTGTGAGTGTGAACCCACGGTAAACAGGATCTTTTGAAGATGCTGTTTTTCATTAAGGTATGGCCAACTGAACCAGGGTGCATCTCACTCTGGATTACTTCTCTTAATGGAAAGAGAAGGTCACAGGAAGAAGCAGAAAACCAGTGGGGACCAGAAGAGCAAGGAGGGAGGAAGGAGAGGATGTCACCTGTGCCAGGAGGCAGAGATGCAAGCCAAGGAACCCCAAGGATTGTGGCAAGCCAGCATCAGAATGCTACAGTCTTGGGGGAGAAAGCACGGTCTTGCAGATGCCTCAACTTGGACTTGTAGGCTCGGAAACCATGAGCCAATAAATTACCAGTATCGAAGCCGATACATTGTATGGAACTTGTGGCACACTAAAACAGTATTCGCTGTAAATGCTATGACATATGAAAATCTACCAACCAAAAAACAAAAAAATTGCACACATTTACCAACATAACCTTTGAAACAAAACTCTGAAACTGTTATCTTTTTTTTTCTTTTTTTTTAGAATTAATCTATGAAACCAAAAATGAACTTCAGAAATGCAGTACCAGAATTAAATTTTAGCAGCAAGTAAATAAGTTTTACTAGAAGTAAACTCTATACATTTCTGGTCACTGTACCTCAAGAAAATGGTAATGAAGCATAACCACAAGTGCAAAGGAAATGTTGCTAAAATAAAGAGGCCCGTCCATGCACAGGGACTGTGGACTGACTTGGCTTATAGTATGGAAATGGTAAGTAGAGGAAATGGTCAAAGTTTAAAGAAAAGAATGAAGCAAATAAGGGAGCTAAAGCTCACCAAATCTCAAAATACTAAGAGCCCCTTCTTAAAATTTGATTATGATAACTTCAGAACAAATGAAAAGAGACGTTGCGTTACAGGATAGGAATAAACATACTGACGAGAAACTTAAATAACATCATAAAAGGTGGTCAAACTTATTAATGACAGAAACTCAAATATCTACAAAGAAAAGGGACCTGATTTTATACTCATTTTCCACCATTGCAGGGAGTGATTACAACACCTCCTTACTTTGAAAATGCATAATTAAATAGAAAGTATTAAAAGTCTATTCTGCCTTGCAGTAAGAACTGTATTTTACAGAAACCAAACAGAGCCAGTTAATGAGGAGAAACTTGGCTTTTCAGAAGAATGACAAGTAATGGAAGTTGAATACATAATAGATTTAGAAAAATCACATTTTCAACTCCTAATGAAATAATTCATTCAGGCAACAATAATCAATGGATGCAAAAACTGTTAGGTGAAAAGTTGAGAGGGGAACTGGATGTTTGCATAGTGCCAAATGTCATTTACAAAGGGAAAAGTATATCATTAAAACGAAGAGATCAGAGGCCGCAAAACTCTTACTTTTCTGCGTTTTTAGAATCCAGTATGCTACTGGCATTGATTGCTCTTTCTGATTCACCATCATTTTAATGATAAATATAATGATATGTTATCATTCTTCCCTTAAATTTGGCCTTTATTGAGTGTTTGTATGGACTGTTTAGAGCTACCTCCTTGGGCAATTTCCAAATTCTTTACCCTGATAATTTCTAGGCACAGGTCACCAACACCAATCATTTTTTTGAGATCCAGATCTGAATCTTTAACAGGAAGTCTCAAAGATTCTGCAAATTCAACAGACCCAAAATGAAACTTATCTCTTATATGAACCCACCAACTCTTCCCCAAAATATTGAAAATCTTTTCCTTCCTCTCTAATTGTCAGTTACTAGGCTTGGCAGATTCAATACCTTTTGCCAACATTTCATTCCTTGGCCATCAACCTACTTAAGATCCATCTTTCATTGGTATCCCTTAACTGGACTCTGGCTGAAGCCATACCTTCTCTAAAAGAGTTCTCCACTGCTTCCCAGCACAGGATTTTTCTAAGACGTTTGCTGAACCACATCACACCTATGGGAAGCACTGCAGGTAGACCAGAGGAACTTTCAGACAGCTGTGCTCACTGCACCTGCACACGGAGTCCTTTACTTATGCTTTTTCAGACCTGGCCGTCCAGTAACATTCCTTCTATAAAAATACCTATCATTTGCCAAAGCCCAGGTCAAATGCTACTTTCTCTAAAAAGCATTCTCTAATTCTCAACAGAGGTAATCATGCCATGCTTTTTGTCACCACTATATTCTAATTTTACTTCTAATTATAGTTCTAATGGAAATTGCCATTTCCATTATTACCATGAAACTTGGGCAGAACATTCCCATTCATCTTTAAACCCAACCACTTAGTACAGTGGTCTACATCAACATGGAGGCCGTTTTCTTGAATATTTTCATATTTACATTCTTCATATGGTTTCAGAATCATAGAATTTTTAAAGAACACTTTTATCTATTTTTTGAATGGATAAGGCATCAAGATGAAATTATTGTATTTTTAGATTTATACTAAAAGGTATAGACCTTGTGTCATGCCTATTGTAATTTATTAAAATTGAGTATCATATAACAATCATATTAAGACAGGTAATGGGTATTTAAAAAAAGACATCTGTCCTTGCGAATCACGTCTGAAAAATTTTGTAACTTTTTATATCTGTAGAAGCAACTCTGAGTAGTTTAGGGATGAGAAAAATAAAGCTGATATTAATCCCGCATAAGAAAAAAGTTCTCCTAATTCAACATTGTTATAGGAAAGTCAATAAGGAATCCATATTTTTTATATTTATGCATGCCTCTTAATCATACATATTTATACAAAACACCTACATACATGCACATATATACTGCACTTTATCTTTTAATGAATAACTCATCATTTATTGCATCCCATGTATTAATTTATTTATAATTTTGAAAGGCTGAATCTATTATAGTAATTGTCACTATCAATTATGAGAACAATTTCTAAAATATTATTCATCACTATGTACCATACACATTTATTTTGTTGATGACATCCTGAAGGCACTATTAGCATTTCAGCCACGCTCTTCTTCACAATCCAGCCAAAAGTTTGGATCAAGTATTTGCAATGTAGTCATATAAAACTGTGAATCTGTATTCATGATGTGAGAATATCAATTCTTAGCATAACATGGAAGTACTTTCTACTTCTCAATATATACTTGTGATATAATGCATGCTAGTCTCTTTAATTTAAAAATACGAATTTCAGTGTCAATGATTTTTTAATATGGTAGTTTTAACTATATCTATTTAATACTATCCATGTACATTTATAGATCAAATTGCAACCCACTACAAAAGTCAGTGTAGGTGTATTTGTAACACTTATATTTCATCATCTAAAGATGGGAAAACCAAACCATTAAATTTTGTAGCCATTAATATTTTTTTCAAAATGTCAGTATTGCATTTACAATGAATTGGAGAATACAGTTTAAATATTGCTCCATCTCAAATGAATTCCTCCATTCTGTATGTGTGCATACATATTATACTAAAAAGAAAAAACTGAAATATTTTTCTTTAGACTTATAAACATCTACAAGTAGCAACAATATGCAAAATTTACAAAGATTCTAATGGTTCTAATGTAATAATGTATTACAGTAAAGTCACTACCTTATCTAAAAGACTATACAAGAAAAATGCCTGAAGGAATCATTTTCTTTTAAAAAAAAATTTTAACTTTAATCCTCCACTTATGAGGCTGCCCTCAAACAGTCATTCAGCTTTGCAGTGGTTGGGAAGTTTTCCCTCTTGCCATGAAAAAACAGATGTTACTGCTGTGATCAGGGATTTTTCTCATCATCTAAATCTACTGCTACATCATCAGGTGTCAAAAAGCCATTCAGGCCGGGAAATGCATATTAACTTGCCACTTACTGGTAGCAGTACTCTAATTATGAAGTAAACCCCTTTCAGGGTAGAGAAAGTGTACATTCTCTCCTTTCACCCCTCCCCAAACCAATTACAATTCATTAAAAAGAAATCACACCCAATTCCTTGAGACAGAAGCTTATTCCTGGTAGACTAAGCTGCAACTCCAAGGCTTTGCCTCACAGAAACAATTATTGAGCTGGTGGTCAGGGTTCTCGGCAAGGCTCTACCTGTATGTGGCAGAAATTTAGGACTTTTTCATGAATGTTAGTAAGCAGCAAAATAAAACATTTTTTCTTTTTTTTTTTCTTACATGGGCAGGCACCGGGAATCGAACCCAGGTCCTCGGGCATGGCAGGCAAGCACTCTTACCTGCTGAGCCACCGTGGCCCGTCCTAAAACAATTTTTTTAATAAACAAAAAAGATAAAGTAACATTTTTTTAAGTGGGAGTACCCAGCCACAAGAATGCAGCAAGTTTAAAAACCATGAGTATTTGTCAAATTCAGGCTTGTCATGGAAATGGATGCCAACCATGAGTCAATAATTATCAAAATCAATTGACAAATGTTTAATATAATTCATTTCCAAGGAGGAAACTTAGATCTTTCAGGAATGGCTAGGTGTATGAGGATGCTCACAGACCTGTGGGCTCCAGTCACCTGAGGGTAAACTGCAGATGACATATCCTACCTTACAATTTTTTTTTTAATTTCTCATTTTGGGATAATTTTAAATGTATGGAAAAGTTGCAAAGGTAGTACAGAAGCTTCCCATATATTCTTCACCCAAATCCTCTAATATTAACATCTTACATCAGGGTATATTTGCCCAAACCCAGAAATTAACATTGGTAACCATTAACTAAACTCCAGACTTTATTTGCATTTCCTCAGCTTTCCCACTGATGTTGCTTTTTTTACCCAGGCTCCAATCCAGGACCCCCACATTACATCTAGTTTTCCTATCTCCTTAGTCTCCTCTGACCCATGAGTTTTGCAGCCTTTGCTTGATTTTCGTGACCACGACAACCTCTTCGTGCTGGTCAGGTGTTTGCTGGAATGAACCTCCAACCCCAATGGGGTTCCCAGATGTTTTCTCACAATTAAACTGGGGTCTTGAGTTTTGGGAAAGAAAAGGACAGGGAAGAAGCCTTGTCTCATCCTCACGTATCTGGGGTACATGCTATTCCTGTGGTATCACTGGGAAGGGTGAACTTAATCTGTTTGTTAGGGGTGTCTGTCAGGCTTTTTCACTATACAGCTACTATTTTTCATTTTCCATACTCTATTGAAGTGGCAAACAAGCCACTCAATGCAGCCAACATTGAAGAAGAAAGGAATTTAAACTCCATCTCTGGAGGGGGAAGCATTACTTAAAATATTTGGAATTCTTCTGTAACGAAGATTTGTCCCTTCTGCTTCTTTATTTGTTTATTCAATTATGTACTTTTATCATGACGTGTATTTCATTCTTTAGGCTACAATCCAACGCTATCATGATTTACTTTATAGTTGTTATATTGATGGGAGCAATATATACAAAATACCAAGGAGAATACCTTAGCATATGATTTTCCAATAATGATAGCACTAATTACAAGGATTAAATAACAACAACAACAATGATAATATATTAACAACAAGGATTAGTGAAAAACAGACAACCACAAATCTGGAAGGGGAAAGAAATGGAGATTGATCAACATAATTAGATCATGAATAGTGATATGAAGAAAACCAGTATGTTTTTACTTAAGACAACATAATATAGACTTCTTGAGGTTTTAAAAAATTGTACCAGTTCTAATAAACAGATGCCCATTATTATGAAATATTTTACAGTTTAAAATAACCAACTAAATGAACTTTTCGGCTATGTATAAATTTTGTAATTAGGTGGGGGAAAAGGAAGCCTATTTTTAAGAGTACAGAATTTGAAATTGGACTATCTGGGTTCATGTCACAACTCCAACACTTAACAGCTGGTTTAACTGTCAGGTGAGTTTTTCAAACTCTCTCAGGCTTGCCAACAAAATGGGAATAACAGCACTACCTGACCTCGGAGGGTGCTCAAACAAGGTATAACATGGAGCACGCTAAGCATCATGCCAGGCACATAGTAAGTACGTGAGCTCACACACACACACACACACACACACACACACACACACACACACACACAACCACTTGGCCAGCATTACATGAAAATACCAAAACCTCAAAACCAGGTTTAGAGCTGGGGTAAAAGGAAATCACTTCTACCACAAATTGTAAAGCAACTCACTTGGAATGCGCTTCTCTGATGGCCACTCCAGAATACAGCAGCAATTGGAATACATGAATCAAAACCAACGTTGCTCAAAGCTAGGCCATTTAGAATGCAGAAACCAGATGCTGCCATCTCAAGATATCCCATCTTATATTTCTCAGGCTAACAACTGGACTTGAAATGATTAGATCTAGCTTAATGACTGGAAATAGGTAGGTTTATAAGCTAAAGTAACAAAAAAATTAAAAATAGAAACCAAGTTAAAAAGATGAAGTGAGGCCGAAATCTTATTAAGTGTATAAAGACTATATATAAATGTTTTAGTTCAAAATAATCATTCAATCAATGCTATTTCCTGGTCCTCTAGCTAAAGTCAAGAAAAACGCAGCCAATACATTCATTTCCCTCAGCTGTAACTGTGAGAGTACTCAGTAACAATTCTGACATTACCTTACATTTATATTTCCAGAGCGGTTTGTGAACTCTAAAAATATCACATCCATGCTCAAATAAAAGTTTTCTCAATAATACCTTAGGATTTTATAACTTTGAGCACAAATTATAATATTTAAAGGATGGGAAGACAGATTATATTCCTAAAGTTTCACAAAAATACATGAGACTTACTAAGGTTATTAGCAACTCAGAGGAAGTGAGCTTGGCATATGAAATTGGCCTACTGTGACAATGATTATAACTATTGCCTACTGAAAGTACAAAATTGCATTGCATTCAAATGAGTATCTTTTAATATACAAAATAGAGGGCTGAAATTTATAGTTTTAGGAACCTTTAACAAATACAAATATTGCAAGAGAACAATCTAAGTCTCAGCCCTCCTGAAGCTAATGCCACAGAACATTAAGCACAGCTATAATTCCTCATAGAGGAAACATTGTTCTAAAGAACTACTTGAACTCCACCTTTGAGGTTCTAAATGCACAGTTTCTGTAACTGGTCAGCAGCTACACTTGGCTCGAGAACAACCCAAAGACAAATGTGTTTTGTTCTTTTTTTTTTTCAACAGTCAACTAGTCAAGTGTACTGGTTCAGAAATAGTATTTTCAAATTTACTGATATGTCAATTGGCCATACACATCAGAAAGAATAAATAAGGCAAAGCAGAGACAAGAAAGCCAGTGTTGAGAAGGGGCATGAAGGAGCAGAAAGAAATAGATAAACATAGAGTTTTTCATTAAAATGCATAAAAAATCCAATAGATACTCTGTCCCAAACCAAGAAGTTATTGTAGAGTAGCATGGAGTAGGACTCAATGAAATTGTTAATATCCTGTCTGCATAGCAATAGCAAAAGTTTTCTCACTCAACAAAACAGAAAGCAGGAATTTTCTGGAGATGTCTTGATGGTGAATTAGCACTGGTGACCTCATGCGTGATATGGGAAATTTAGCATCTTGATCCTGTACATTCAAATGTACTGTGAACTAAGATGAGAAGGGTGCCAAAGAACATTAGGCAGAAGCATTGTTTTTATCTAGAAAAATTATTTCCAGTTCTGGTTTCACATTGATAGGAAGTATCCAATATCTCCATGGGTTGCTGTAGTACTCTTTAAAACTCAAAACAAAGCAATTTTAATAGACTTTTCATTTGAAAATGATAAATTTGTGCAAACTACGTGTGAAGAGAAGTGAGATATTATAAAACCAAATAAAGTAAATGCTCCAAATGTCCTCTCCCAAAGGCATACATGCTTGTCCTCTACAGTAGACCAGAGGGTCTCAAAAAAAAATGACCAAACTCAGGAAGCAACAGAGGAGCTTTAAAAAAATACACACAAATTTCCAGGTGTGCATATGTTTCTTCCTTTAAAAGTTCATGACTAATTCTGATGTTCAGCCAAATAGAACCATTAAATTATAAAGGAAGTTTTGGAAGTCAGGAGAAGCACTGGTTTCATCTCTGGTTTTCTTCATCCCCTCAAATCCACCTCCGAGCCCAGCCTGTCTAGAACTTCTCACATAAGCCATAAGTTAAGTTTCACTTTATTACTGATGAATTTATGGGAATCAACTGTCAATAGCTTTTAAAATGCTCATCTCCTTGATGAATATTTTACTTCAAAAATCTATTCTAAGAAGATAATCAGAGATGCCATCATAAATTTATGTATAAGGAAACTCACCGAAGGGTACTTTAAAATCTTACTTAAATAGGAAAACAAAACAACAAAAAAAACCTGGCAAAATATAAATGTCAAAGTATTGGAAAAAAAAATAGGAAGAAGACCAAATAAGATTAATAAACACCAACTACAATAAAAAATCAGTACATGATAGAATATTTTGCAAGCTATCATGATTTATGACATAGGACAATGCTCTCAATATAACACAAATTGAGAAAAACAGAAATTGAACTATATATATTGCATAATTACCTACTGGTAATAAGGACCATGACCATCTGTACGAGCTATGCTCCACAAGAAGTCATGAAGTTACACCAAAATGTCAGCTCTGCTCATCTTCAAGATTCAAAATTAATTATATCATTCTTCATACTTTTCATTACTTCATAAATGCAAAAAGCAAATATTATCAGAAAAACTGTTTTCAGAACCTGAAAATCCACCACAAGACATGTTTATAAAAATTAACTTTCTAAAGTTAAGAACAACAAGATCTCAAACTCTTCTAACAGCACAGAAAGGGAGATGACAAAGACATAATTAAGAAAGAAGAAAGCATTTTTTCCAAGAGTCTGCATCTTTCGGGGGTATTGGAAAGATACCAAACATGCCAAGCTACTAAATCAAACAGAAATAATAAACCCAGGGGGTCAGAAACATTCCAAGTTCTCACTTTAAGAAATGGAAAAAAAAAAGCTAATGATGCCAAGACAATATGTTCTCCTATCACTTTCTTCCCCTTTCCCTAATCAGGTAAGACTTTCTCTTGGAAACTAGTCAAGATAAGACTTTTATGCTAAATCTTCCTATGTCAATGTTTTTTTATGGAAGCTATAACTTTAAGAAAGCAACAGCTCTGATTTAAGAGAAAGGAACAATATCTTATAACTGCACAATGAAATAGTACAAGGGCTTTATCCTTGGAACTTCATGGTACGCTGATTCTGATAAGTGCCTCATTACAGCTTTCTTTATAGGATGAATCAAACACTCTCCACGTACCAGGCTGCCTCTTTATTCACAGTGACACTGACTTAATAAGGGTGACCAGAGATGACAAAGATCACTTACGTATTCACACTGACTGAAATACTCTTTCCTGAGATGAAATATTAACCACGCGTACAATCTCAAATGAGAATACATCTTCTAGTAAGATATTTTCTATACAAAGTAAGAGCACATGGGCTCCAGAACAATGGGAAAAGGCAGACAGCCACAAAGTGTTGGGAAACTTTAACGAGCAAACACCCCAAAGAACTTTTAAAAAGGCCAAGACTTCCTTCTTCACACCTCCACATAAAAGTATGAAAAGTTTAAACAAATGCAGAAACCCATAGACCCTTTGGCCTCTCCAAGCTCTCGGCTGGCTTTAGTAGCATCAAAATCTGCCTACACTGCTCCGTAAACTTTAGAGTACAATGTGACATTATTGCTGTTTCAACTAGGAAGACGCATCTCTCATCTGTGATTTTTGAATCACAAGGGAGATTCCAACATGGTAGTTTCCTAATAAATCAGAATGGAACTTCCCTTTTCAGAAATAAGAGATTTTAACTGATTGGCATCTTTATTCTAAAACCATTTATTTGACTTATTCAACTTGGAAGAAAAGTCAATTAACAACATAGGTGCATAGGTGACATATACAAGAATGTCAACTTATTTGAACCATTAGAGATCAATAAATCACAATTCTATGAACTCTTAATTAATTTATTTACATGAGTTTATACAGAAACCGCTAAATGCTGCTAAGAATTTACAGTATCCTGAAATACCCGGAAAACGTAAATGCTCATGGACTGAACAGAAATCAATAAATATAATGTTTTGTGCCTGCTCAGCAAGTATACTTTCCTCTAAGCATACTTTCTAAATACTGAAAACATGAGAAGTCTTTTTATAACTGAAAATAAGAACATTTAACTTAGATAAATACAAATTAAAAAAACCTTTCAGACTAAAACACAAATAGCAGCAAATTGAGATAGCATGTTTAGAAAATTTGTATTGGAAAAGTACAGCAAAAGAATTCAAAAGTCTAATTCATTGCAGTTTGCACTTTATGAGTGTTATATGAAAATATAATTTCACCTAGTTATACATATGCAGGCAAAGCCCTTCCTATGTAAAGTGTGGGCCCTTGCCTATATTAATAACCATTTGAGGTACAAAAAAACACTGTTGAATAAGTAACAATTAAAAAGAAATACCTTTGAAGGATGCCTCACAGCACTGTTACTTGTAATATGAAAAAATGGAAATAATATAAATGCCCAACAATAGGAGAACGGTAAATAAAATATAGTGCAGTCTACAATGATGGGATATTTGCACACACTACAAATATTTTCAAATAGAATTTACACCAAGAGGAACTCTGTATATGAGAAAAATGCAAAAATAATCAGAATGAAAACTTGCATTTCTAACTGCAATTCTAAGGTGTGTGTGTGTCTGTGTTTGTGTAGTCACCAATATTGTAATACTGGTTTTTGGAATTATGGGAATTTTGTTTTGTTCTATTTCACTGAGTTTTCCAAATTTTCTTCAATGATAGATATATGTTATTTAGAGCAAAATGTCACTGTGGTGGTTGCATTTAATTAGCAATAAACATTTTCTCCCTCTTCTAGTGTGTTGTGTCTTCCTGGTCTCACAGACTGGAAAACCAAAGTTACGTTTCCCAAACTCTGCTGCAGATAAGGTCCTGGATACAAACTGGAGATGGCCAACCTGGATTCACCAGCATATGAATTTTAATGGGCAACAGTACTGTTTCTTTGACTGCTAGCAATGGCAAGTATGGCTATGGAGAGGACAGTGCTCAGAGGCACTATCCAGGGGTCCAAAGTTAACTATACAGGTGAAGACACCTGGAGATGGAATGCTAGTGGCTAACGGCTAGGCATTGGTGAGCAGATTCCAGGTTCCTGGACTTCTGCCACTGTAGCACATTCTTCTACTCAACAAACTGCACAGAACTAAAGCTTCCCCCCTACACTGGGGCAGAGGTAGCAGCTCCCATGGCTAGCCTAATCTGTAGTGTTTGTTTTATTTTTATTTTTTATTTGTTTGGGTACATGGTCCAGGAATCGAACCCGGGTCTCCTGCATGAAAGTCAGGCATTCTAAGCACGAACTACCCGTGCACCCTTGAATTGTAGTGTTGTACTGTTCTGAAAAGTCCTTGAGGTCCAATCTATGACTTGCTATTCAAACCCTTCTAATGATTTCATAAGAAACAAATTCTAAATATTAAGTTCTTTTATGTTGAAAATAGCTACCAAGGTTCAGTTTGCTGTATCTGAAACTAATACACCTTAGATGTTGAAAGATTAAATGAAAACACTGATAATCTAATGACTCCTGATCCAGTATCTTCCAACTAATTGAAAACTTTTATAAAAAGTACAGAACTCCTTGTAAATTCCCAACTTGACTTGTCTATACATTTATGAATATCCATATAAAGTGTTTCTATTCTGAGTAAAAATTAAATGTCATGAGACATATGCATAAATTGGAATCTGCTGCTTTGAATACTTTACTGCAGGATAAAGCTCTCTAAAATTTCAATCTCAATAATCTTAATCAGAAGATACTCCAATGTGATTCCTCATCAAATCTATAACAAAATATTTCAGTAAAATGCATCTAAAAGTTAAGCCCCTAATCCAAAAATCAGAGAATAAAGTATATGCTATATTTTTCTTGGTAGATTCTCCTCTTTAAATTATGCACTCCATTTTTTTTAACTTGAACTAGTATAAAGAAGATGTAAAATAAACTTAAAAGAAATGTTTAAAACAGGCATTCTTACAAAGATGCAAAGAACAAATCAAACAAGTATCAAGCTACATCCACTTAAAATATTAATATCAATAGATGACTAGTATATTTTCACATAATTCATTACATGCTGGGCAAAATTACTGGCTGCTCTTTTAAAAATGTTTATTAATTCATTCAAAAAAGGTTTATTGAGCATCTATTCTACAGATTCAGCAATGAAAATGACAAACAGCTTAAGGTTCTTTGGATAAAAGCATGGAATCATGGCAGAATGGGATAATAAGAGTACTGTAGGAATACATGACAAAGAACATTACAAACAAACTGAAAAAATAGACGAATACTCCAATAAGTGTTATGTATTTAGACTACATAAATTTGTTCAAGGACTAAAATAAATTTGATCAAAGTCAAGGAAGAAAATTTTATTAAGATTAGACAGACAGCCAACTTCCATAATTTAGGAGGGAGACTTAAAGAGGATAGAATTATCTACTCAGTAATTAGAATACATTATCATTAAGGCTACTTTCATCCTCTAATATCCATAATGCTATAATTTCCTTAATGGACCTCACAAGCCAATATGAATATTTGCTTCTATCTGTGTATAACACCCCTGTGAATATGTGCAGAAAACTAATCTAAGGGTTGCCCATGAAGAGAAGCACTAGGAGATAGTATGGAAGGGGGACATTCACTGCATACTTTTCATGTCAGAAATTGTCTTTTAATCATATGAGTATTTTATCTATTCAAAAACTAAAGACTTTCGGGCGGGCCACGGTGGCTCAGCAGGTAAGAATGCTTGCCTGCCAAGCCCGAGGACCCGGGTTCGATTCCCGGTGCCTGCCCATGTAAAAAAAAAAAAAGAAAAAAGATAGAAAAACTAAAGACTTCCCTTTTAGAGCCATGAGACAGCCATGAGAGCCCATGCAGCCAGAGATCTTTGGAGATGAAAAAGGAAACCACCTCCAGTGGAGCTCCAAGAAATAAGAGGGCTGGAAAGGAAGCTAGCAGATGTCACCATGTTCACCATGTAACTTTCCAGTTAAGAGAGAAACCCCGAACTTCATCAGCCTTTCTTGAGTGAAGGTAACCTCTTGTTGGTGCCTTAATATGGACATTATTTACACAGGCTTTAATTGGGACATTCTCACGGCCTTAGAACTATAAACTCGTAACTTAATAAACTCCCCTTTTAAAACTCTGTTTCATTTCTGGCATATCACATTCCAGCAGCTAGCAAACTAGAACAGATTTTGGTACCAGAGAAGTGTGGTGCTGCTACAGTTTGCAAATGCTAAACTTGTTGGAACAGCTTTTTAAATGAAAAGGGGAAAATCCTGGAAGAGTTGTGAGGAGCTTGATAGAGAAGGCCTAGAATGCTTTGAAGAGACTGCTGGTAGAAATGTGGACTCTAAAGATTCCTCTGACGAAGCTCTAGACAGAAATAAGGCACAGGTGATTGCAAACTGAAAGGAAGGCAATCCTTGCTTTAAAATGGCAGATAATCTGGCAAAATTAACTAGTGGCTTTGGCTGGAAGGCAGATTTTAAAACCATGAACTTGGATATTTAACAGAAGAGATTTCCAAATTAAACGTGGAAAGTGCAGCCTGGTTTCTCCTCACAGCTTAGAGTGAAATGTGACAGGAAAGGATAAGCTAAGAGCTGAACTCTTGGGTTCAAAGAAACCAGAAATTGATGTTCTGGAAAATTCTGGGTTTCCAGGAAGGGAGACCCTAAGGAATGGTGCCCCATGTGAGAATTTGGCCAAATGTATAACTGGTCAGCCATTTCAGAAAAAGCTAGGATTGGAGATGGAGTTGTCCAGGGAGGATCTGTGGAAACTCCTTATGTCTGATGAGCACAATCAGAGCCTACTACATAGAAAGCCAATAAGAGTGTTGCAGGATCTGTAAAAACAGAACCACTGCCAGTCTGGACTGAGAGGGACAGGAAAGGGACACATTGGAGAAAAATAATATCTTTATGGAAGATAAAGTCCAGAGTCAAGAAAACTTGAACCAGGAGAGTAGACCCAACCACGGGGAGAGGGTGAGTTTGACTCAAATGCAGAGGATGGGTCTTCTACCAACCTACAGTGGAAGAGTCATGTGACCTCAGGCCTGAGAGTGGAGCATATTTCTTGGGGATTGGGGAGAGCCTGGCTGTCACCACATGGAGGGGTTGAGCATGTGGTCCAGAAATGGCAGAGAGCTGGGTGTGTGTCCCCAGTGCTTGGAGAGGGTGGAGCCAAAAAAACAAGGTGTTCTCCCCAATGTCCCCCAAGGTTGTATTCACAGAGAGGCACGTCACTGTGCAGGCCCTGGAAAGGGTGGGACTGCTGCTTCCTAAAGTCCCGAAGATAAATGACTCTCAGACTTTGAAATCGAATGGACTTTGCCTGGCAGGTTTTTGAAAGTGCTTAGGTCCAGTGACCTAAGCACTTTCTCTCTATGAAAATGGGGGTACTTATCCTATGACTGTCTCTCTTTTTAAGTTGGCAGCAAATAACTTGTTCTGAGTTTTACAGGTCCAGAACCAGAGGAGAATTTTTTCTTAGGATAGACCATACTGGTGGCTGACTTTGATGAGATTCTTACTGTTTGTTTGTGACTTTGTACTGTATTTGTATGGTTACTGAAATGGTTTAAGGCTTTCTAATATTGTGATGGAATGAATGTATTTGCATTTGGAAAGAACATATCTTTTGGGGGTCCAAAGGGTGGAATGTGCTGGCTTGAATCTGTGGTGGACCCCAGAAAAGCCACGTCCTTCAATTCTCATGCAATATTGCCGGTAGGAGCTTTTTGATCGTTCCCATAGAGATGTGATTCACTCAATTGTGGGTAAACTTTTGATTAGAGGGAGACGTGATTCCACTCATTCCAGGTGGGCCTTGACTGGAATCCTTTAAAAGAGGAAACATTTTGGAGAGAGTCCCTTTTAGAGCAGTGAGATAGCAGTGAGATAGACATGAGAACCACGAGAGCCCACACAGCCAGAGATGAACCAGAGATGGAGATGAAACATCCCTGGGGGAAGCCTGGAAATAAAGCTAGCAGATGTCGCCATGGTCACCATATGACTTTCCAGTTGAGAGAGTGACCCTAAACACCACTGGTCTTTCTTGAGTGAAGGTAACCTCTTGTTGGTGCCTTAATTTGGACATTATTATAGACTTGCTTTAATTGGGACAGTTTCATGGTCTTAGAACTGCAACTTAAAAATTCCCCTTTTAAAAAGTAAGAAAAAAACCCAAAAAACTAAAGACATAAAAAATGTATGTCACATATAGCACTGAATTTTATCAGAAAACTCAACTTCAATTTAAAGTAGGAGAGGCCCTGAAATTCATGTCAAAGCTGAGTGAGCACACAAAGGGCCACAGTGAGGAGACCCTAGAAACAAAGGATCCAGCCCACAACAGACACGCGTCACTGATGCCAAGAAGACAGAGACACAAAGGGCTGCAGCAAGAGAGGAAGTGCTTACCTTCCTATCACAGGCTTTCGGGCTGCCAGCAGTGTTTTGCTTGAGGAAGCCAGCAGTCGTGGACCAGCGTGTGGGGTTCTTCCGTGAAGGCTCTTCAGAGGAAAAATTATTATCACTGACAGAAGTTGAGATGCCAATTAAAGCTGGATCACTGCTTCGTCGGACATGAAGAGGCATATCTATAAATACAAAAGAAAAGCACTATGTTAAAAAAAAGAAAAAAAAAGACACTAATGTTTGAAGACCACATGTTAGGACAAAGGCAGTTAAATCTCTAAGATTGAACTGCAACACTTTTAAGACAATGACAGTGGCCCAGCATTCTACATAGAAGTCCCATTAGTTCCTTTAAAACACTTGGTGGCAAATGAGCTCAGCACTCAGTGTGGTTCAGGGATGAGCAGGGATGGAGGCAGACTGCCCGGTTGGGACCCAGATGCCATTCCTTGTTATCCAGGTGAATTCCAGCAAGTTGCCACCTGCCCTGTACCTCTAGTCCTTCCCATGAACCCGTGGCGTGAGGTTGCTGCGAGCGTGAAATTACGTAGTGCGATTAAAACAGTGCCTGGCATGTGGTAACACTCAATAGAGGGTAACCATAAAAACCATAACCACTAATATTCTTCAAATATCTCATATCCCTCACACAAAATATAAATGAAAATCTAAGCAAGGGGACAAATTTCAGCTAACTTATAACCGTATCTGGTGGATTAGAGATACAGAATCTAGATAACGCCAGGCTAGTCTATCAAAGAATTCTGTTGAATAAAATATTTTTGTTCAATCATGTATTATCCGATAACATATTTATGTTTAAGATGGAGTAGATCTTGATGGTTTGCTAAAAAGCAGGTAGTATTTTTTATTTATACATACACACCATTACATGAGACAGTATTTTAGCAACTGTATTCATGTGAAGAGGAGTCTGCAAGCCAATTGTTGTGATGAAATCAATAACAAAATCAGGCTAGCATTTATATCACTCGCACTGAAAGTATCTTCACAGAGATGATCATTGTTAGAGCACAGAGGAAACAGAACTCAGAACGCAGAGAGAAGGGTAAAAGCACATTTGGAATGGGGACAAAAAGCCCCTCTCATCAACTGGATCAAAGCACATCAAAATATAATAAGCATAAGACACAAATTTCTTATTACATTGTGTTTAGAATAATCTTTTTTCAAAAAACTAGGACGCAGGTTAAATATTATTATTATTTTCTTTTTTTTTAAAAAAAACCTCTAACAAAACAACTTTATCCGTGAGGAACATTTTTGGAACTCTGATGAATGCAGGCATCGGTCTACGGTTTAGGACTAAGGATGGTTCATATACACTGACAATTACATTTAAGCTATTGTCTGTTCAAGAGTCTCAAAGATGTTAAAGCAAATTGGAAAGAAATGATCAGAGAAAACAGAAGCATATAAACCACAGGAACACTGCCATTTAACAGTTGTTTCTATATCATGAGGATATAAAAAATAATAATAGAGACTAACTAACATTACCAGAGAAAAAAATATGCTGAAAAGTAACTCAATATTGTTGGTGGTTATAATAATCTGTTGAGAGAAACACACACATGCATATTACAGGGAAGAAAAATGTCCAGTTTTTAAGTATATGTAAATAATTATGGTAGCCTTTGCTTCTTGAAATTTATGTTACTGCCCTGTTCCACCCCCCAAAAAACATCCCTCCACAAAAAAAAACAGTAAGAATCATATTCACTTTCAGAACAAGTTCACAAAAGCATACATCTAGGTGTCTATACACTTTAGTTTATACTACAGTGCTCTAGAGATTATCTCCCAAGAGGCAACAAAATAATTCTTAGACTCATCAGATAAAATCATAAGCAGAAAAGGAAAAAAAAAAGGAAGTTGAGGGGAAAAGTAAAATACTTCTTGGCAAACATAATATTTGTTACCAAAATATGGGTTCTTTTGCTTTCCAATTACAGAAGCTTTAATAATTTGGTTGTAAAGCAACTCTGGACACCCCAATGTCTGTGTTTTTAAGTCTAAAAGACATACCAGCAGCTCCCAAGAGAAGGCTTTTTAAAAATGTTGCAGAGGTAATGACCAAAAGTGTATCTATTTTAAAAACTAACCACATAAGAGCATAAATTCAGAGACTACACACCCCCATGGAATTTGCTTTGTCATAATAAAACAACTTACATTGAAAATTTCTTCAGGAGAATACAGTGCATACATGATTTATATTAGATAACTAATTAGGGGCATCATCATTTACCTAGATATGATCACAGTATCAGTGTGTTTGTCTGAAACAGACAAAAATAATCAACATTTTACCATTTTGTATCTGTAACTCTCAATACATATGGTGGTACTGAGTGGGTGCATGGACAAAATGGTTTAGAGAGTAGGGACTGTAGACACTTGTGAGTTGTCTCTTAACAGTCCAGGATCAGGGTACCACTCCAGAGTTACCATTTACATAAAGTACAATACGGGTGACACCTCCTGGAGATGTGTGATAAGGTGGTCCCTTCAGTGAATTCTTCGTGGATTAAAAATGATTCCTTTTCTGTTCATTTTGGTAAATGAAATCAATGGATCTTTTATTGGAAGTACTTGATAACTGAGTACTTCTTGCAATTTCAGAGCCCATGTTTACATGTGTGTTCACTGTCAAATCCAGTAAGGTATCCTCGATTTGATTAGCAGGCTGATGAGAAAGGAACAGAATCCAGTTGAAGAAGTAAACAATATGTTCTCACCAAAGAATGACATCATGATGCTGTAATCAAGGCTTTCTTTCTAGCAATCTGAAGTGAGGAAAGAACTGAGTCGGCATATCACACACACCCACACACATACACACACATGCTATAACCACTTTGGAACCAAGGGTCCAGGCGGCCAGGCCACCAGGGCCATGTCCACGCGGCCTTCAACACAGACCCAGCAAGATGCTGTCGCCTCTGAGCAATGATCATCATGGTTTACCATCTCTTCTTGGTTCTATGGTTGCACAGTGGATGGATAAATCACTTTCATCTAACACAAAGTAGGTTTTAGTAATATCAGGAAATAGTTTTATATTTATATATAAATATAACTTATATATCCAGATTCCCTTAAATAGTCTTAGTGACCCCCAAAAGGATCCACAGCCACCATACTGAAAACCACTGGCCAGGCAGAATTGTGATCAATTCTCGTCACTTCGCTTCATCAGGGCTCAGCCTTCTAATCTACTGAATCAGAGTCTGCACTAAAGGGTTTAGAGCTTCCTCTTAATTCTAAAAATACCAATATTCATCCACCAAACCTCACCCTAACAGAATCTGATAACAATATATGAAAGAGAGCATTTCATAAGGTGCCTGTAAACAATGTATTTATAAGCAACACAGAAGAACAATAAAACATAAGAGTTGTAAGTAATGCTACAGAAACAGCTACAAACAACATGCAGTCTTTGGGCAAACTGAACCTGCTCTTAAGAAACAAGAATATCGGCCTTATAACACAATGAATCATGAAACACAACGGCCTGCGTTCATCTGACAGGTGTCCCTTCTCATGATCCTACTAAAATATAACATTACATAAAGATAGCTATTTTGTGTTGGTCTCAGAGAAATACAATATGAATAAACCTTTCTCATCTATGATTTGCTAGCTTTTCCTAGAGTCCATGGCATATTTCAGCATTACTAAAAATGTGCTGTAATTTGTGTTCTTTATGGTAATTAGGAGTAATAAGAACATCTCATTTAAGGTAATTTGGTCATTATTATTGCAATTTCTCATCCCCAATTTTAGGAAAATTAATGCATTTTAAAACCTGATAATAAAACTTTCTCACCCCCATAGTCTTCTGATTTATTTAAAATATGGATTTTCAGAGTATGTCCTCTAAAATATTAAAAAGAAAATTCAAAGACAGGGATCCTCAATAATTAAGCTGCTGCATGAAGCGCACGGGGGACTGGTGCAATGTCACTGAATCCAGGCTGAAGGCAGAGACTATTTGATGTCTGTAGCTGCTTTGAAGAGTGGATAAAACATCAATAAATCCTAATCACAATGTTTCAAAGTCTCTGTGGCATTAATGCACTGTAAATATTGATATGCCTCTTTAAGTAAGGTGCCTTTTAAATAAGTGGGAGAAACGGCAAATGCAATAATGAATTAGAACCAAGAATAAAAGGATATATATTTTTTCTTACCTGCTAAATACCCTACCCCTTCTCATCCGTGTTCCCAATGCTTTTCTCCCCTCCCCCACACTTCTAGTAATTTTTAAGTTATTTAACCACTCAAGGCAACGAGTAAACCTTTTCCAAGAAGACAGGCGTAAGCCGCCAAGCTATTCAATCAAAATCTAAAAATAATACTCAGTTCCACATGTTCTATGAGAATTTATGATGTAAACTGCATAATTACTCTGCATGCAAAATGAGGGCTGCCTCCCCCTCCTCTAAAGCAATTAGATGCCCCCTCTTCACAGTGGGAAAAGCCAATCTGCTAACAGGTACCATGGGGATAAACCCTGTCATCAGGTCAAATGAACCTTCATATATACATATATATATTGCCCCTTTTTAAAAAGGTACTTCTCAGTATCTCAATTAGTGAGGTATAATTCTTAGGAAGAAATTTCTGGAAGCTAGAGCTGAAAATAAGATTCGAAGAACAATGAATGGCCCAGAGAAGAGGCTATAAAACAAGTTCTATCACACTGTTATTAACTATTTATATATATATAGAAGCAATAACCATAGAACACTCTTGTTGGAAGGGACCTCAGAGGTAAACTGAAATAGCACATTTTGCAGATAAGATCCATAGTCAAAGGTGGGGTCAAAGGTCACATTGCTCCTCTGTGACCTGGCTGGAACCCAAGTCGTGTTCATTGACTCCCCGTCATGTGCAATTTGGATTTGGTCACACTGTTGTCTGGGAAGAACTAAGATGTATCAACTCCCTGAGAGGCCTATGCACACCTGAGATAAGGGAGGTTTCTTGGGAATGCTGAGTTTAAAACACATTTCTATATATTTCTCAATAGCTTCTATTGATTCTCAGACACATATGGGAGGGGGGAAGGGTGGTGGAATCCAAATCGCGGCTTTTTATTTGAAAAAAAGGAACTCTTAACAGTGAAGGAGAAAGAATATGTGTAACTTTCTAATGTCATATTAATGGTCCCAAAGAAAAATCAAGACTTTTTCCTAGCTGTACTAACCTTTTAGCATTAGGATTCTCCTGGAACGGAAACTATAACCACTCTGATCAAAACAACCACAGGCACTCATATGAGCACAAGTAAAAAAGGGGGAAATCTGAATAAGATCAGTAGATTGTATCAATGTTAATATCCTTGTTTTGATACAGTCCTATAGTTTTTCAAAATGTTACCACTGGGAGAGCTATAAAATAATCTCTGAGCATTATTTCTGACAATTGCCTGTGAATCTACCATTATATCAACAACAATAATAATAATAAAGAATCTCTGTTATGTCCCCACAGAGACATGTTAAAGTCCGCACCTTGGGGGAGGACTCACTTGTAAACAGGATCTCCAAAGATCTTACCAAGATGAGGCCAAACTCCATCAGGGTGGGTCTGGAACCCTTACAGGCAGAGGAAATTTGTACATAGGGAGGAGACAGGAGACAGGCAGAAGGAGAGAGATGGCCATGTGACAGGGCAGAAGTTGAGCTATGGAGAGCAAGTCACGACCGGGATACTACAGATTCAGTGTCCAGGGCTGCAGCAAGCAGAAGTTAAGGTGTCTTTCTAACACCTCTTCCTGTAATAGTTGTCTCACAGCCCAGTGCCCATTTGGCTAAGTGTAGCCCAGTGTAGCCAAATCGCACTGGCGGTTCCATTAACACGCTTGTGCTGGTTTGAAAATATTATGTACCTATTATTATGTAGCTATTATTGGGAAAGGTGGCCAGTAGATAAAACAAATCCGTCATGAGTCAGGAGCGTCAATCAAAATTGATGAGCCTTTAGACGGATCTGAAGATTGGATCATGACCATTACAGGAACACAGGACCAGATACAGAATGCGCAGTATTTGCTGCAAAATAGTGTGAAGCAGTATTCTGGAAAGTTTTTCTAAGACTAGTGAAGAACCGAAGGAGTCCTGCATCTTTTTTTCTTTTTAATCTGCTTCTTTTTTTAAAAGCCAACATCCCTCTGCTTCACAGGTATTCTACATTTGAGGTGTAATGAAATCTTTGCTGTTCACCAGATGTAATGTTTTAGTTCCTTACAAATGGGGTAGGGAAGGTATGGGGAAAAAATTTTGAACAGCAAAATATACATATATATGTGTGTGTGTGTGTATATATATATATATAATGTTCCCAAAAAGCCATGTTTTAATCCTGATTCACTCTTGTGGGAGTAGCTATTTCTTTTAATCCTAATTCAATAATGTAGGTTGGAATCCTTTAATTAGATTTAGCTCCATAGGGATACGATGTGGCCAATAGTGGGTGTGACCTCTGATTAGAGGCGGATGTGACTCTGCCCATTCCAGGTGGGTCTTAATTAGTCTCCTGGAATCCTTTAAAAGAGGAAACATTTTGGAGAGAGTCAGAGCTGACAGAAACCACAGAGCCCACCGGGAGAGCTGAGACACGGATGTTTGGAGATGCTTGGAGCCAGCAGACACCACTGTGGGCTTTCCCACACGATGTTAAGCAAGCCAGATCCTGGAGAGAGCGACGGGAAGACAAGAAATGAAAGCCAGCCCCAGAGAAGCAAAGTGAGGAACCCCCACAGGAACAGAGACCGAAAGCAACAGAGGCCAGGAGCAAGGGACCAACAGATGCCAGCCACGTGACTTCCCAGCTGACAAATGTGTTCCTGACTCATTGGCTTTCTTAAATGAAGGTAACCTCTTGTTGGTGCCTTAATTTGGGCACTTTCACTTCCTTAGAACTTTAAACGTGTAACTTATTAAATCCCCCTTTTGAAAAAGCTGTTCCAGTTCTGGTATATCACATTCCAGCAGCTAGCAAACTAACATAACACTTCACCGTCATAAATCGCTGACAGCACCACAGCAGAGGACTCAGCCGGGAAGCCCCTCGCCCCTTGCCCACACCCGTTCCTTATTCTGCAAATGCCCACAGGTTTCCTACAAAGGCATCAATTCTTCTGATCCATCAGAGCCAGTGTTAGTGTCCCAGCAGCAAGCAGCTGGCAGACTCAAGTAGGAGTAACGGAGTATTTACAAACACACAGACAGGATTCAGAAGCAGCGCCTAGAGGTGGCCAACGGTGCTGCACCCGACCAAGTGCGAGGGGAGCTGTGGCGTTCCCTGGGGAGCACAGCTAGCAGCAGCAACCACAGCCGGGCAGGGACACAGCCCAGGCACCAGTCCCAGCTCTTCTCTCTGCCCACTCTCCTGACACATCCCCTGGTCCAGCCAGGCAGAATCCCAAACATGGAGCCTGTCTGTGGCAATGATTAAAGTTGGCCGCTTGGAGCATGGGGCAGATTGAAGAATGAGTATACAACAGGAAAGGAAAATTAACCTGCCCCTTTCTCCCGTGGTACTTTGTTTCTACTTCTAAGAGCCTTTGGCCATGTATTCAATTAGTTGTGTATTTTCACACCCTGGCTCCCCAGCCCTGGAGGGCAAGTATTTACTCTATTCATTGTATTTGCTCACCCCTCCCCCCATGTGTGCATACACAAGCACAAATGCATGTGCACACACATACGTACACACATATAAACCCGCAGGTGCAGAGACCAGAAACTAAAATTCTTAGAAAATTAAAAAAGCTACAAGAAATTCAGCATGGCCAGAGTGCTAAAGAATGAGAAAGCCAGGAGGTAGCCTTGGATGAGTCAACACAAGATCTTTTTTAGGTCAGAGTTTCTCAAACTGTAGTGTGCACACAAGTCACTCAGGGATCTCGCTAACATCATTCAGTAGGTCTCAGGTCATGTGGGACCTGAGATTCTGCATTTCTAATATTCCAGTGACATCAACACTGTTGATATGCAAACCACACTTGAGACCCTGAGCAGTAAAACTGTAGATGTGCTAAACAATTTGGATGTCATATGGTGAGTCTTGAGCTCCCACCGTTTTTCAACCAGATTTACTCTTTCCTTCCATTATTGGCAAGGTCAAGTCACAGTACCATCAACTAAGCCATGGCACATGGAAAGGAAAATGCCTCTCAACCATCATGCTGAGACACTTCTGGCTTGCATAGAAATTACCAGAAGGCCACAGGCTCTTTACTCCCATTTCTACCCCTCTTCCCCTCTCCAAGGCCAGCCTGGAGTGGCCTTGCCTCTGCTAGGAGATCTAAGATGTTCAGAGGGCATAAGTGAAATCAGGCCTTGATGTTAACTTCACTGATTAGAACTGGCTGCTCTCTTGCCTGTCTCCCTGGTTAAGTTTTTAGATTCTTAAGAGATGGGAACAATGTTTCTTCATTGTTCCCTTAGTGCCCAGCCCATCAAATACCATTTAAGAAATGTTTGTTGAAGTTCTGCCGTATAAACAAAAGGAGTGAGTATGCCTATCCCTCCACCTCTATCCTTTCCAAATCAACTATTTCAAGATTACAAGGGCATTATGTGCACAATCTTTTTTCAAAAGATCAAACCTTTAATTATAGATATTGGACAGTGTAAGTGTACCAAAAAAAAAAAAAAAAAGCTTCCCTGGTAGAAAACAGACAAAGAATTGCTGCTTCATGTAATAATAAATTCACTGGTTAGAAATTCCAACAACTTTTTACTGTTTTTTTACTTCTAATTTTGCATTATTGTCTCTCAGTCAGTGTTTACTACCCTGTGAGAATATTTGAGTACATGCCAATCTAAATTAATTCTTCACATATAATTTTATAGGACACTGTATCAAATCCCTCATGTCACTTATACTTAAGCAATTTAATTCAACAATCATGTAATTACATTTTAAAATTTCCAATTTCCTCTGACAAGTAATTTGTCTGTCATAAATTGACATTGATTATTGATTGCATTAAAGAAATTCTCTAAATGTTTAGTGCCCTCTCTTTGACATTTGTCTTCTACTATTTTATTAAGGATTAAAGTCTTCAGTAACTGTCAAGTTAACTGTTGGTACTCATTATTTTCCCATTCCTTTATTATTATTATATCCTATATTCCATAATACTATACAAAAGTATATTAATTTTCACTTAACTGGAGACTGGTGATTCACTAATTCCATTAGCCAATTTTCTGTCATTTAATGAAGTACATTTGATGCTCTCCTAATTTACTTGATTTTATAATAATTTCACCAGCACATTCACCATCATCAACCACTTCATGGTAGGTAAACATTTTCTCTAACTCTCAGGCATTAAACTTCCATTACAGTCTCTACATTTCATTTTGGTCATAGTAGACTTTTCATCTTGAGCTTGAATCTTCATAGTATTAAAAACTAAAAGATTTCTATTCATTTGTCTAATCATTCATTCAAGACAAATGTTTATGCAGCACCTAAATTGTGCAAGGTGCTCTCTTCTAATCACTAGCAGTAAATAAAGTACTTACCTTCAAGGATTTTATATCCTCGTAAGGCAAGAAGGGTGACATGTACATGATCTAATCAGCATTCAATTAAGGGTCCTGTTTCTCCTATAGCTAATATTCACGGGTCCAGGAACCAAGGGGTAGAAATGGGAGTGACACCACTCACCATTACCCCTAGTGATCCACTAGAAAAGTGCTTGCTTCGTCTCCCCACATCCTTCAGCTCTGCTTAGTTCCAAAGGAGGTGTGCTTCCACCAGGTCGAATTCCAAAAGGAAGAGTGTTTCCACAAGGAAATACAACAATGATTCTACTGAACTGGAAGTTAAAATTGCTACCTGGCCACTTTGGGCTCTTCATGCCTCTGAATAAACAGGCAAAGAAGGGAATTACTGTACTGGCTGTGATGACTGATCCTGACTATCAAGAGGAAATGGAACTGCAACTACACAATTGAGGTAAAGAAGAGTTTTCCTGGAATATAGGAAATCTCCTAGGGCATCTCTTAGTCCTACCATGCCCTTGATTAAAGTTACTGGAAAACTGCAACAACCCAGGGAGAACCACCAATGGCCTAAAGGATTGAGTCATTCCAGGAGGCAAATATCACAGCCAGCCAAGGTGTTTGCTGAGGATAAAGGAAATATGGGATGGGTAGTAGAAGTCTGTTGTATACTTAAGTTACCATCATACGACCCATTACAGAAACAAGGACTGTAATGGTTATGAGTATTTCTTCTTTGTTTTGTTTGGATACACACACACACACACACACACACATACTATAGGCAAAAAAAATCAAAGATATTTGTTATGTATATAGAACTTATATTACATAAGTTGTATTAACTTTATATAGCAATATTTAAGGCATAAGATATCAGGTTTAAGAATGAATATTACCAAGGACTCACATGCTCTTTTAGGCAAAGGATGCATGTATTTTCAGTTCTACACAGGTCTCTGTATTATGCTAGGTGAGTGTATGACTATGCTAGCATGTCTTTATTTAGGGATTAGATATGGCTTAAGGAAATATATATAGGTGCCAAGTGGAAAAGGGGTGGACTGTGATGGTTAAGTTTAAGTTCTGTTGTTTGGTTAAGTAAGCTCTAGCCTGATTGTTACTATGAGGAGATTTTTTGAATTTAAATCATTAATCAGTTGACTGTATCATGGTTGATCACACCTACAATCAACAAAAGAGATTGTCATCAGCAATGAGATCTCATCCAATTACAGGGAGAAATGATGATTCAAACAGTCAGAAAATAGCCAGCTTCTCCTGGGGAATTCAACATCACCATCTAGTCCCCAACTCACAGCCTCCCCCTATGGAATTAGGATTCGTCAATCTCAATGGTTGTGTGAGCTAATTCCTATGACAAATCTTTTAACATTTACACACACATACACACACATAATACGCCATCTTGTCGGGTTTGTTTCTTTGAAGAACCCCTAACTAATACAACAATGAATGAACAGACAAATAAATATAAAATATGTCACCAGGTGATCAGTGCCATGAAGAAAAATAAAGAAAAGTAAAGGCTCAGGGTCTGCTGGAAGTTCAAGAAAAGTTATTTTTTACTGGAAAAGTACCCAGAAGCACTTCAGAAGCGTTTATGGCATTTTATTATTCATTTTTCTGTCTTGAGTGTTCTAGTTTCAAATTAATTGCTTACACAGAGCTTATATACACTGGCCATTAATATAGCTATTTGGCACCAACTGGTTGCTTGAAGGCTGCAATCAGCCTTCATGGTTCTGAAGCATATGGCTGCATGTCTGTTTATATTTCCTTCAAAGTGCAGAAATCTTTCATAGCTAATCGGACCCACTAATTTTTCCCTTTAACAGAACAGCAATGTAAAAGTAAATACCTCCTTATCATTTATAATAAGTCAAATAACTCTGTAATCACTAACATTTATTGGGCATTTACTATGGATCATGCATTGTGCTGAGAACCTTAATGCATTAACTGATTATTCCTCAGAACAAGGCTTACCCTATTATTCCCATTTTATAGGTAGGGAACCATGCTGTTGTTACAGGGCTATGGGATCTTGGCACAAATTAATCCAAGGAAGGCGGCGGGGTGGGGGGAGGCGCAAAATTCAAACCTCAGTAGTCGGGCCAGAGAGAACTTGCCCCTATTCACAGAATCGTGGAATACCAAAAGACTTAATGGTGGGAACAGTGATTTGTTTATACCTTTTAGTACCAACATCTACCATCAGTATCATTACATGGTAGGAATTTAGTAAGTAGACAGTAGCTGAACTCATTGTCATTTGCCCGATGACTCCTCTGGTGCTTGGGTTTTTTTATTCACTCTCTACAGCTAAAAAGAAGGGCCATGAAAATTCTAAGAATGAGACAAGTACTCCCTTAGCTATGACTGGCAAACAGACAAGGTTTTAACATCACTGTAATTTATTTTATTATTGGAGGATTTGCAGGGAAAGGTAGGAGTGATGCACAAGACAGGGGATCCCAGTAAATATTTCTGTATTAAATAAAAGTATATTTAATATACTTACTACTTAAATGAAAATTCCCAAGTAGTGTAGGTGCCACAGTTAAATAAACCCATTTTCAAATTCCTGTTGCACATCTCATATACTATCTCTGGGCTTTGGGCAAGTGCCTATCGCCTTAAATCATAGTTTCTTAATGTGTAAAATTTTAATAATAACACATATCTCTAAAAGGTTGAGGATATATAATTATACATTTTATAATTAAATACTTTCTATATAATTATGTATGAGAAAATTATATTGTATTATATTAATTATATTATATTAATTTAATATCTGTCATATACAAAGCACACAATAAGGACTAGATTCTCTTTCTCTCTACTACATTCACCTATAATAGAATTAACCAAAAGTTGGAATTCAATTCCAGGTCAGTAGTTAAAATAGCCATTTTCCACCTTCCATTTCCCACACCCACTCCTGAAACTATATTAGTGTTTTCAAATCTTGGCAAGCCATTAAATGATCTGGGGCTATTTTTTAAAATACTGATTCCAGGGCCCCACATCCAGAGATACTGAAAATTGTTTTAGATGAGGCTCAGTCACTATTTTTTATAAGTTCTCCAGGAGATTTTAACACACAGCCGAGATTGGGAATCTTCTCTGGACTGGAGCAGTGCTTCTCAGATGAAATTTGCCTACAAATCCTTAAAACGTAGATTTGGATTTAATAAGTCTGGGGTGGAGCCTGTGATTCTGCATGTCTAACAAGCTCCCAGGTGATTTGCCTCTTGCATAGCTGTGCTGCTATCCGTGCCATTGAAGATAGCCCCCACTAACCACACAGGGCAATCCAAATTCAGTCCTTCAGTCACACTCTAGCCTCATTTTGAGAGTGCAACACGGGGTAAGTGGCTACCATACTGTACAAATATACATACCTGTGAATTTTTTTAAGCAATCAGCAATTTTGTGGGATATTAGAAAGTATGATTCAATAACCATTAATTTTACACTCTCAGTTTTATTAACTTTCAATCACTAAGAAAAAAAATGGACTGGGGCAGTTACAACTGCTTCTATTTATCTTTAATTTGAAAAAGTTACAGACAGCCAACAGTTTTTCAAGTGATCCGTATAGGGCAAAAAAAAAAATCTACATTTTCAAACATTTCATTGTGCTTTTTAAGAAAATATTTATATGTTTATATTTGCTTGCTTTGAGTATCCTGATACATATCCATGAGAACTTCCCAAGGAAGTAAACAAATATTTATGTAAGCAATTTTTTAATTAAAGTGCTATGTTTATAACTGAACCACTGCAACCATTCAAATCCTATTGCAAATGTGTATACAAAATGGAATATTCCAATAATAATCATGGAAAAAAGTAATCTTCTATTTGGTACTTTACAAACACCTGCTTGGCTGCTTTTTAATGGAGGTGATAAAACACTTTAGTATTGATAAAGCATTCTAATATTTAAGTAGCACTTTTACACCTATAAAACTAAGACCTTTACCTGTCACTCTAACAGCCTAACAACCATGCAACAGAATTCAACCCAATAATTGTTTCCTAGGAAACAAGCACAGATACGATCAGTGGAAAAAAAGAAAAAAAAAAAGCACTGCAGCATTTCCAGTAGGTTTGAGAAATGAATACATTTGAATTGTCAAAATGTCACAAATACAACAATATTGAAAATCATTTCATTGGAAATGATTCAAAGCAGAATGTCATTTCATTAAGGCAAACGAGCTGTGGAAAAACAGAAAAATTAGATTCCCTTCCTTTGTTCTGAATTAAGTAGGGATGGTAATCAATCTTGTTTGATTTTTAAAAATTTATCTACATTAGCACAAATTTCTAAAATGCCCCCTTAGCTTTCTCTGCAAACATGAACATCCATTGATTCAACATACAAAAGACAAGAGTCACCAAAGCAGCATAGGAGAAAACAATCAACCTGACCACCATTTGTTAGAAACACAAGCTCATACATGTTTAAGTCTTAATTCAAACAGTAAACCACACATCTCAAAACGCAGATGAAAATAGCACTGGGATGCCCATACTTTTGCTTGACTTCAATTTCCTCATCCATAACAAAAAGGGTTTAGATTCCAACTTAAAAACTTTCCAGTTCTAACAGCTTTTGATTTTTAGATACAAAGCTTAGAACGGCTGCTTTGTCTAGCAATATCGATTACACAATAAATATTATCTTCTATGACATTCTTAAACTTTTTTTTATGGGACCTAAACTTTGACAGTTAACCTTTAAAAAACAATATTGGAAACGTCCTACTACACGGCTATTAAAATGTCTAAATTTTACACCATCTTTTTAAACCATGATGGCATTTGATCTCATGTCTATGTCAGGAACATTTACTTGGATTAACAAAAATGTGTTTTATGGTCTTAATCCATACTTTCACACAATATGTCACTGTAAGTCTCATGAAATACACTATATTTTCACTAAAAGAGTCTTTTTCAGTCAATTTAGAAAGTTAGGCTGAATTGATCAAGTAATGAACACAAAACTACCAATTTAGTAGCTGCAGGAAGAAAATATCACTGAAGTGTTTTTCTGATAATTCGCCTTTCAATGATTGGTAGATTAACAGAAAGAATAGCAACAAAATGGGACTTCCAAGGGAGAAAATATTTATCATTTTTTCCTTTTATCTCTTCTATTCAATTTTCCCAGAAAAGTAAGATTAATATTTTATAATTCATTCCCCAGAGCCAATCGCCTGCCATTGAACTTATTAGATCAATGGTAATGACTTCATTCAGTTGTACCACTGGAGTAGCCTCGAGATTCTGCTTCACTTGCATGTATTTCCTTATTTTTTATACGTACTACTCATATAAAAGCCAGTCTAATGCAAGGCATGCAGGTTATAGCAGAGTAAGTTGGTAATTCAAAAATAAAGTGACTTCCAAAATATATTAGCACATATGTTTATAAGTACATTCTTGTAAATCAATTACAATTCACTTATACTTGGTTTCTGTCTTGTTTTTTTTTTAATCTTATTTTCTAGATTCTCTTTAATGCTTAATATTTAGAAAAGTATTTTTCTAAATACTTGCCCAATACAAAATATTTGGGCAGCAGTCCACTTCCATAAAAATAAGCTCTTCCATACTTGATATAAGATAAGTTCAAAGAAAATTTAAATACGGCCATTCAAAGGAAAATGAGAGGAATAAATCCTAAAAGAATCTCATAGGTAGGTAGACGAAATGATGTGTGCATATCAGGAGTCTGACAAAGCCTGTGTTTGGTCAGGAAGGTTGATAAGGGGTAAAACGTTAGATAACCGGTCTAATTTCCTTTTTGATTTTTAGCTGCCAGGAAACAAATTCGAAGCTTTGTGGTCCTTGGTAATATGAGATATATTCTATAGATACGAATTAGATAAAAATACATCGTCCTTTGCTTTGTTTTTCATCTCCAATTCACATTTTCCCTTTTTACAATTCTCTGATTTTTATTTCATAATAATTATTTGAACCGTCATTTCAGAAGTCAACATAAATTTATATTTATTACATAACCAGAGCACATATATTACACTATTGGGCCTATATAGGGACAACTATATCTTTATACAAAGGATAGTAAGCTTTGAAGAATCAAATATATTGATAAAAAAATATTGATACATCTTGAAAATTTTCTCCCTTTCCCTTATCCAACCCCCTTTACCCACTTTATCTAAAATTGTTTCAGGTACCTCACAATTTGAATTGTCTGCAGTAATCACCTACCATACTTGCCTTATTCCAGTGACTTCAATCCACTTAACAGATGTGATTTGCCTGTTCATGGAATAGAGGGTTGCCAGATTTGGCCCATACCAATGCATGAGGGCAGTTTATTAAATTTTCAGGGTTTTTTTAGTTGAAAGTTTAACAGAGTCATTATCAAAAGTTAAATTATATAAATGCACAATTGTTAAAAGGATTAAAAACAGAAGTCATAAGCAATCAAAATGCTTCAATTTCTAACTATTTTATTACAATTTATTATTATCTGTGCTCTTGGTATATCTGCTGCATCTGTACAATGGAAATACCATATATTTTGTGCTACCATGCATCTCTTTCCAGCTCCATGTTAAGTGACACGACTCTGGTAGCAAGAAGTTGGCCATGGTGGGAATATTTACACTGTGAAATGCGCACATGCTACAAGCCAGGACTTCTTGTTTTCAAAGAGCCAGTTAAACACCAGTGGATCTAAAAGACCCAGACAAATTCCCTGTTCTTCTGGAGTCACCCAAAGTACAAGGCCCTATGGGAATATGCAGCAAGAAGATGTAGTCTAGTCTAGTTTAGTACATTATGAAAAATGTACCAGAGATATTGCTACTTGACTGGAGTCTTGAGCCAGCTGGGAATAGGGTCAGAGAAGAAGCTTTTTCAGGCAAAGGGAGAACATTTTGCTTCAAGTCAAGCAGGACTGACATTCCTTCAAGAAATTCACAGAGGTCCAGGAAACTAACTATGGAATAGAAAGAGAGGCACAAAACAATTCTTGCAAACTTTAACAAACTTTTACACTAATATTCTCACTGTACTCGGCACCTGTGGAAAACTACTGTTTTTAAGCATGGGAACAGAGGGAGGATAGCGTTGAGAAATTACTATCTTTTTAATGTGATAACAATATTGGGTTATATAAAAAAGCTGTATCTTTTAAAAATATATATTGAAACATTCACAGAAGAAATGATATGAGCTCTGGAATTTGCTTTGAAATAATCCCATTTGGGAGAATTTGGGGAAGGTGAAGCAAAACCGGCCATAAATTGATCATTAAAACCTGATAGGTAGGTACATGGGATTTTGCTATATTACTCTCTGTAGATTTGCATATGTTTAGAAATGAATAAAGATAAGTCAAATATGCAATGTAATGATGCTAAAGTTTTTCCCAAATAAAGGTTAAATTATACACACACACACACACACACACACACACACACACAAAGAGAATTGACTAAAGTTAGCATTCACCATAATAATTTCTATAATATTTTCTGTGCTACCATTGAGTAAGTCTCTTTAGAACAGGCTGGGTTGATTCATACAACATAATTCAAAAGAAATTCAGTATCACTGAAAAAGATTTGCTAAAGCAGGCCTCCTAAAATGCTGTTTCTCACATGTTAAATGGCTTTTAAGATGCAACATGAAATTTAACGACATGATTAGTGTATCTACATGTGACCTGAACCCCATTTGCTTTGATGAGCCTCAACTTTAAAAAGGTAAGCAACGAATCCTACTGAGGTCTGATTTCTTCAATCTTCAAGAAAGATGAGGCACGTTTAATCGTAATCAAGTTACAGATATGAAGCGGTTGCATTTTACTCACTCAGCCTTAGTAGATCATTTCAAAAAAGAATTCAATGGGCAATGAAGTAATATATAATAAATAATGGTGAAGAAATATGAAAAATAGTCTTATATTATTATGATGCCACTGAAGTATACTATCAGAAGATGCTCAAAAAATGATGGCATTTTCCAACAAGATTACTACTAATCTGAAAGCAGAATCAAACAAAATTTTCAAATCTGAGTAGCATAAAACTAGAAGTTCAAAACCGACAGGAACTAAAAGCAAATTATAAAGAGCAAATGTAGATAAAGAAACCTCACTATTTATTAGCTTCATTTGATTATTAACTCCCTTAAAAGAAAATATATATGTGTGTGTGTGTGTGTGTGTGTGTGTGTATGTTTATTTCAGAGTAAAACATGAAAAAAATCTAGAGAATAAAACATTTCATTTACTTAGAAACAAAATATTTTCAACATACAGAAAAAAGGTGAGTTTTATAAATAATATTTTCAAATCACATGGTATTTTCTAATAATGATCTCGATATTTGAAATGTAAAAGTCTGTATCAATAATCAATTTTTGGTCAACAAATGAGGATAATCAGTTATTTGTTGATATATGAAAATAAGGGCAAGGAATTGCCATAATACACACGCCTATCAACATTTTTCATTACCAATGATGGCAAAGCATAACATCAAGATATGAAAATGAAGATCAGTAAACTTGAGTCTAGGTCTAAAACATACAAGCTCCTGACAATAAACTTGTGCCTTCACAATAATAATTTCACAAAAATTACTTAGGTTTGTTTACTTCAAAACACTGTTTTTTTCCCCCCAAGAATATAATATTTCACCAGAGTCAGAGATAATTCTCACAACTGTAAAACCATGTATAAGAAGCATTTAGCAAAATCAAATGTCCTCTAAAGCAATGAAGTCTTATACTAGGAGCTTAACAAAAGTACAGCGATTCAGTATGTCTCGACAATAAAGGAAGTGGATGAAAATAGATGATGTAACTATAAACCGGAGGGCCATCATTTCAAATGTGCTTCCAGTAGATATTTTTTCTAATTAAGGATCTCAATTTTCTACACTAATAGAGTATTGCTTTGGCCATTAATCAAGCATATCCAGTTGAGGGTATAGATGTGAAAAGTTATTTGTGGGGTTTCCCTAAAAATTTACAATTTTGAGAAATGTACAACAATTTTAAATGTATGTAAAATTGTTTCAGTAAAAAATACTGTAAAATATTACAAATATGTTTTTGGTGCAAAAGAACATTCCTATTTAAGGAGCATCAACAATACTGATCAATAAAATGAAAAGATGAAGTATAACGTGGACTTGTTAAAATAAATAAAGGATGTGTTTTATACATTTCCTTTTAATATCAAGTCTAGTCTCATAGGCTTGAATGCAAAGCACTGAGCCAGCTGCTGCTGACACCCAGGGATAATGAAGACATGATTCTTAATGTATAAAAACCTGCATCTACAGAAGCATAGAAGTAGCTAAAAAATAAAGTAAGGGTGGACCACGGTGGCTCAGTAGACAGAGTTCTCGCCTGTCACGCTGGAGATCCAAGTTGGATTCCCAGTGCCTGCCCAAACAAAAGTAATAAATAAAGCAGAAGTTTAAAGGCATGCAAAAACAGAAGAGGGAACAATGTTTCAAACAATCTTAATTCTTTAAAGGCTGACAAATTCCCAAGAATTCATTTCTTCACTATCAAAAGAAGAAAAAAAGTAAAGTAATACAAAAAAGGCCTTATGAACGTGCTCATGAGGACTCATTAGAACTCATCTTTGGTCCCTTTAAAGCCTCTCTTCAAGTCAGAATTATTAAGAGCTTCTAAATTAACTCAAGAATTAGAACTAGTAAGAGAGGTTCAAGAATGAAAATTATAGCCAGCATTTACATGTTCCATCAGTTTTTGTAGTCATCCCAGGAGTCATTTTTCAAATCTTATGGAAAGGGCTAGAACCCAACTAAATAAACATCTACACTAACTGTTAAAGCTTAAAAGATTAGGCAAACAAATGATGATGGGAAGAGGGAGCGCTTGAGCAAGTAAGAGTCCAGATGAGAAAGAGAAAGATTGAAGCTTTTCTTGCAAAACATTATCAACCTGAAGTTTAATTCACATTCAAAAACATATTCTATGAGTAGGCATCTTTTTTTATCCCTCCATCTTTCTTTCTTACCTTCAATTGCACACAATGTCAGAAACTCACAAAATCTGAGAGGCCTAAAAGGTAGCAACATGTGAGAACTGGTTGATCTGGGTGTCTGGGGAGGAGGGGTTATGTTGGTGTTCTTCGGATGAGGTTTGTATTATTTTTGCAACTGTCCTACAATTTGAAATTATCTCAAAATGAAAAGTTGAAAATATATATATATATATGATTATGGCCCAGTTCATAAGAATCGCTGTCCCTTTTCAAGATTGTTCAATTACATGACACCTTCCAGGTATGGAAGCAAATTGGAAAGAGAAACAGCTTAAGCATATAATTATGCCCAAGCATTTATTTCCTTTATGGTTATTGCAATAACTATTTGGCTATTGTCTAGTTTTACATTTACGTTAAGCATAGTGGTTTGCCGATTCTGACATTCAAAAAATACAAAGAAAACACTTGAGAAGAATTTTTCCAAGAGAAAAACTAATCAACCATCAACAAATGAGAACAGGGCTACCAATGCTGGGACAGACTGAAGCAGCTCCACGATGTTATTTAATCCAAACTGACTTCTCCATCAAATAAGGCTAATGGATGATTCTAAAAAATGATAATGAAACTGCCAACAGTTTTCAGTTTTCACAACTTGCACATAATTTTTCTAATTAAAATTTCATGCTTATAGCATAAAACCCAATAATTATTATGAAAATTCCTTTTACTCATGCAAATAGATAAACATCAACTAAATTTAACATCACTGATTATTTTTTCAAGCAAACAGAAGTACGTAATATTGGAGAGAGTTTTATTTTTACAAAGATTGTCCCATGTGGCTCGCCTAAATGAAAAAATGTTTACACAGAAATACTTACTTAGGAGGTAGTTTGCCCCTCCCTGCTCATTACTTTTCCTTCCAACATACTTAAATCAAAATGACCAGCAAATGAATGTTGTTGGGTCAGATGCTCATTTCCACACCCAAAGTCATCAGGTCAGGGATGACAACACTTTTATTCAAAAAACAATGAAGGGCAGGCCACAATGGCTCAGCAGGCAGAATTCTTGCCTGCCATGCCAGAGACCTGGGTTCGATTCCCGGTGCCTGCCCATGCAAAAAAAAAAAAAAAAGCAAGGAAATAATACTGTTTTCATATTACCCTAAAATATTAAAAATGTGTGTGTGCATGTGTACACACATATAGCGGTAGGCAGAATAACATCTCCCTCCCAAAGATGTCAACGGAACCTAATCCATGGAACTTGCCATATTACCTACATGGTAAAAGGGACTTTGCAGATGTACTTAATTAAGGATTAAGAGATGAGGAGATTATCCTGATTATTAAAATGGACCATAGACCCACTGTAATCATGAGTCCTTATAAGTGGAAGAGGGAGGCAGGAAATGAGAGTCAGAGGGAGAGAAGCCTATGAAGACTGGGCAGATGCCACGTTGCTGACTTCAGAGACAGAGGAAGGGGCCACAAGTCAAAGAACACAGGCGGCCACAAAAAAACTGGAAAAGGAAAGGAAGAGATTCTTCCCTGGGGTCTCCAGAGGTGAAGGCAGCCCTCTGACACCTTGGTTTTAGGCCAATGAGATCCAGATCAGACTTCTGCACTCAAGAAGACATTTATAGTCATGTGCTACATGCAGCACTAGCGGAAAACCAACAGATTCATATGCACACCCCCACAAAGTCACATATACCCTGCTCTTCAAAAGTTGGGCCAAATAAACTACATTTTACGTTGTATCTTTGATTATGCTGATTTCCCAGTGTTCAAGAGGAGCGAACCCTTAAAGAGCAACAGAAATGGGGAACGGATAACGGGCAGAAGAGCTGGCAGCTTCTCTGGTTATAGCATGGGGGACAGGCCCATCCCTGCCCCGCTGGCTCTCCCTTACCTCTTCTTAATGGAATCAAGAGCCTCCCAGGCTTTAATGATACACCTCAGACCACTTTCAGAATTCAATGCCATTTTGTTCTTAACTATGAATCTGATTCATCAGTGACCTTGCATCTGCCTTTCCATTTCCCAACTCCCTTTCTCTGGTTACAAAAGAATGGGAACTATCAAATGTTAGCAGATGCTTATATACTACTTATGCAAACTGATCACCAGCTGGCTGTTCTAAGTCACAAATTCTTTAAGCTATAACATCTCTGCCAAGCAACTGAAGATTCTTTTCCAATTCATTAACACAAATTCTATATTTAAAATAAATACTTCTCAAAATGACTTAAACAACAAATTAACCAATTAATCAATCATGGCACAAACTGACATTTTAATTAAATGTGATGATGAGTTGAGTAGCCTTGTGGTACTTGGAAATAACCTTTCTTATCGCTTTTTCTATAGTGTTTGGTCTGAGGCTTCCTGGATTGACCAGATTATAATTTTCTATCTTTAAACACATAAATCATTTTAATTACATATTTTCTTAAATTACATGCTAATATATTATATTATTATATTATATATATCTTAAAAATTATTACTAGGGTACCACTACAAAAACAATTGCAAGTGTGTGATTTCAAGCATGCCCCCACCTGCAGCATAGGCAGAAAAATACTGAGACTATTTGTTTTTACCCTCTAAGAGATTAAAAATAACCAATAGTGGTTGCTTAACTCTAAGAACAAATAGAAAATGGAGGGTACAGAAAACTTTCTACTTTTTGAGAGAACATAAATAGAAAGGATTTGCATGCACGGAAAACAGAGAGTGCTCCTACTTAAGAATAAGCAAGATCAATGATTTGGATTTCGGGGACCATGAGGGAGACAGAGTAGATGAGGTAATACAGGCATATTCCCCTTTTAGAAAAGTTATGGAAATTCTAGACTTTATTTTAGTATAAGTACCATCAAATGTAAACTGGAAGAAAACATATAAAGGAAGCATCAAATCTGTGACAAGGAAAGATCTTTATTAGAAAAGACCTTTCTTTCTGAGACTGCATTATCAATCTTTCTCAAATCAAGAGGTGACAGAGGTGAGCATGTGGGTGTCATGAGCACTCACAGGCTCCAGGCACGTGGGCACCCCTATGCCACGCCTGGGTGCACACGACAACACCCAGATTCTTTAATAAGGAGGAAAATCACATGCTGACATACAGGACATACAATGATAAGTAAATAAAACTATTCATTTATAAATCAATATAATGAATTTAATAAATACAAAAATTAATAACTTTATTTAGACTTTAACTTTTCTGATTATTTAATTTAATTTTATTTTATTTACACAGACAACTAGTTGTTCCTTCCAGGGATACATCAGAGGGAGTTAAAATATCAGAGCCCTGTTTACCAAGCACCATGCCACCTTTTGTGCAACTTCTCTCAGTCCTCTACCACTTAGAGCTGACACTGATCTGGAGATAGGAAGCCCATCTCCAGCTGGGTACAGGGGCCAGACAGCAGCAAAGAGTGGTGCTACAGAGCCATTTCTGACATTAAAGGAAATGAAATAAATAAATAAATAAAACATGGTCTCCAGAAGTAAACAAGAGATGTATATGAAATGCAGCAAGAAGGGAAGAAAGGATTTTATCTGTCGGGCTTTCAAGGTGACAAAATAGTCCACAATACGGGTCTCTCCGTGACACATGCTAACAGAAAAAAAGCTCTCAGATACCTAGATGGAATGGAAGATGAGAATGAATAAGAAATCTTGTTTATTCACCAGAGTACAACTAATCTTGTCTACTGAAACAGAGACATTTTCTTACAGTTACTTTCTTTATATGACACATTTCTTATTGCTATTAAGATCTGGGCTTCCTTGCTTTCATTTATATTATATTTCCTTAACATATCCATATCAACATCACCATTACAAACCTATAGGTGTAAGTAACAGTTTACTGCATATGAGAAACAGATAACATAACAGGGCAAATAAGGTATATTCTCATACCAAGGCAAGACCTTACGGTCAAGTAAAATATAATAGTCAAGAATGAAAAGAAGTGATGAGGGAAAAAGTGATTGGGCAATGAGGAAATCTTGGGGGAGAGGGGAAGGAATCTGTAAAGCTGCTCGATTCAGGATTTTGGCAGGTGCTAGCTGATACAAAGAGAGAGCTCTGCCTAAGAAGGGTCCCAGCAGTTCCATGGGAGGTTGGGTCTAATTTCAAAAGCAAAGGAGATTAGGACTTACCTCACTTAAGTGCCACACTTCAAGGGTATGGGGATCCCCTGCAGGTGGTGCTATGAAGACCCCGAAAATAGCAGGACACATTCAGATGCTAACCACACATCTAATTACATGGGTAGGAACTCTCCAGAAAGGTCAATAGACAGCCAACCACTAGCATTAAGGGTAGAATATTGCATTTTGAATGTATGAAGATTAAAAAAAATAATGTAAATGGCAAATGTTTCTTCTGCTTAAAGATAACTTAGAAATAATGATGCCAGGCACAAGCTGCAAGGATTCTGTGACCCAAAGTTATGTATTTGGAAACCCTCCAAAGAACCAACAAAGGAAATCTGGAGGTACAAAAAGTGACCACACAATCTCAGCCACAGTTCTGCTTGTTTTGAATCTGAAGACCTGAGCTCTGATTATAAGCACAGACTATGTTACTATTGTACTATTTTACTTCATTGAGCCTCAGTTTCCTGGAGGTAAAAAAAAAAGGGAGGCAGGGATGGGAGTGTCTGGAAGTTTCTGAAGGGACTGTATAAATTCCTTCCCACTTTTACAGTCTATGAAAATCTTTTCCAAATGTTCTTTATACAGTACAAAATACTGATGCATTCAATGGGGAAAAGCCATGCCCACATCTAAATTTTATGAGCTCAGTGGGAGGAAAAAAAGATTCTGGGATAAGCAAGTAGATATAAAGGACACAGTACATCGAAAAGACTATAATGTTTCTTCAGTGTTCCAACATAAAGACCACAGATGAAATGTTTCAGTTCAATGAAGCAAGTGATCGCTGATACTTATTAGTGTGTTTTACAACCTAATATTACTTAACATTCTGATGTGAGGAAGATATTTTTATGGATGGTATATGTGAAAAGGCAAATTTAAAAATAATTTTACAACCAAAATCACTGCATGCTGATTGCGGGTAATTTATTTGGAAATCTGAAGGGTAAGGAAAAAATATATCTCTTGGTGATATCAAATATCAATGAAAAAGAAGACTATTTATGGCATTTAAACGTAGTCCTTTGGAACAAACAACTTGGTTCAAGACAGTGCACCCGCTGCCGAACTGCTGTCGCCTGACAGCCTGTCTTATCTGCCAAATTGCTCATTAGGTTTGGCAATTTTCACCTGCGCCTCCAGTTTATATTTCAGCAGGGAATAAACAGCAGTCTGCTTTAACCACCTTCAGCGGTGGGCTTCCAACATCCCCTCGGTGGCAGAGACCCACACCCCCTCCCATCCGCCATCCTCCAAACACTCACCTTGTGTACATACCATTATTTTTTTAAATGTCAGCTCAGCTTCCAGCTTTGGCAGCTGGCTTAACTCAAATAATGCAAAAACTTAAGTGGGAGAATATGCAAAATAAGTGTTAACGACAGCAAACCTTATATCACAATACTTAGTGGGCTGACCAATAACACTTCACAATTTTTTAATTCTAGAAAAGAGCACACACAATCTGAATTTAATAAAGAAAGTTCATTTCAGGGAGTAGCTCTGAATGGGGCACAGGTGACAAGAGAGCAGAGAAGAGGATTCCTCTTCCAATTGGATCCGACCCATCTAACCTTTACCATGGGTCTGAAAGGAAAGTACTCCAAATTATAAATAAACAATAGAGGTAACATGGCAACGAGAACAAAGAGGCAGCTGAAAGTACCACCTCAGCTCTCTGCCTTTGCCTGATTCCACTGATCCCTGCCAATAAAAACTCTGGCTTTCAGAGGCAAATCAATATGCAAAAAAAAAAAAAAACAAAACCAAAAAGATATACTTTGTGGGCAAAAAGCATCAAAGACATAAAACAAAATGTCTGAAACCCCATAAAACAACTTCTGATGGAACACTGTTTTTCATTTTGCAGAAGTAAAATATTCACTACCAACCCTGCAATTAGCTAGAAAATTACAATAATTACAGCAATTTTGTCTCCCATCTCCAATCCAATTAATAGATATATGACCTTGTCAACATGTAATAATCAGATTGCATCTACAACAAAACTGGATGAGTTCTATATGCCGAATAGAACTTGCACAGTAAGAAGGTAATTATTTGAAATATTGAGAATGCCATTTTGTATGCCATGCTCCTCTTCACAAGTTAAAAGGAAATATAATAGGCATTTATATCTATTTTCCATATTTTTTAAATCAAATCCAGAAAATATTATCTCTAAGGCCAGTTAATGTAAAGAGGATAGACGTCCAAACCAAAGACCTTAGATCTCCTAGGAAGAAAAAATTATTTATGTATTTTGGGGTAAGAAAAATATCAAGAGATCAAGAAGCATGTGTGTTGGAGGGAGGGGGTGCTTAACTTGATGCTCAATTACAGTTTTTGATATGTCTTCACGTTCTAAAACTTAAAAGAGTTAGTAAAATCTTACTAATTAAGTAAATTGCACCATTTCTGAAAAAATGTTGACAGTAATGGATAAAATTTTAAAATTAAGAAAGTTTAGAAAAGGTTAAAAAGTTAAAAGAATTAAAAAGGAAATAAAATTGTATGTAAAAAGTCAGATAACTTATTTCCCAACATTTTTATAGCAGTAGTACTCCCAGAAGTTTTCCAGCATTAGGGTAGTAACTTTTACAAAGTAACCTTGATTCCTCAGGATAGATCTTCCAGAGGAGACACAAAAGAAGTTAGAATCGAAGAATGAAAAGGAATCCTGCGACCCCCAGGTGTCTGTCCTCCCTAAAAGCTCCTTGAGAGGTAAAGAAATCATGGAGTGAAACGATTGACTTGGACTCAATGATGGGCACATGAATTATGTGCAATGAGCACCTTTGATCTCTCCAAGCCCGAGTCTGCTAATATTGAAAATAGACACTGTTAAACATACCTCACAGAATTGTGAGGTTCAGAGAAAATGGCCCCAGTTTGACTCGGTATGAAAGTACTCCCTCCATCTACCCAAGACGTAGAGTGAGTCCCACTCCAGGATATACATCTAATGTAATTAGATTCCTGAACTGCTAAACCTTTTGGAAACATCTGTTAAGATGTGGGTCTGTCCTCAAGAGACATTATTATCACCATCACCATCCTACCGCCTTCTGCGAACCTAGCACTCATCACGTACCAGGCATTGTATCAGCACTTTAAACATGATCGCACATACTGCTCACAAAGATCCGAGATAGTTACTCATAGATTAAGCTGAGGCTTAATTGAGGCTGGGGGAGATTCCTTAGCTTACCCTCATGCTCAAGCTGATCTGACATGGCAAGCCCAGCCTGCTCCCTCTCTTAAACATGAATAGCTACACTACGCTCCTACAAGTACTATCTGCACAGTAAGCTCACGTTAAAAGCACAAAGAAAATTTACTCCCACACAAAACTTATCAAAAGTTGGGGTAAAAGAAACAACATCAAGGTAGACTCCTCAATGTTCAGATATCTGTAAATGGAGGTATGTAAACTCTTGGGAGGATACTAAGACCTTCCAGAGAACACATGGGCGCACAGAGAGTCTAAGAAAATTGAGTAAGATCTTTACCACCGGTCTGAAAATGCATGCTGATTCTGCACAGGGCCTGGGACCACAGGACTTTCAGGGGCTAGCTACTACATGATTTCCTTTAAAATCAAAAGAAAGAAAGAAAGAAACTTTTAGAGTAAAAAAAAAGAAGAAGATGTTTTAATTCTGTTCTCACATCAGAAAAATGAAATATTTAAGACCCATGAAAATCTATTAAATTTTGCTTAAAACAGAAATAAAATGCTGAAACATCTAATGTTATATCAAATACTGTGTTACTGCTATCGTAGTAAGAGGGGCCCTTGAAGGTGAAAGTGCCCCAGTTCCAGGAAAGTCATGATAAGATCCAAAATGGTTCTTTCCCTCCTTTATGATATAAAAACATAAGCAGCACTCACCCTCAATCATACAACTGATGCAATGTACAATTGCCCAGAAAAACTCACAGGATGCCAAACAAAGGGACATGTTGATGCAGTGGTCTTGTAACTGAGAAAGTAAATGGCTCTGGATAATCCTTTTACCACTAAGTTGGTTTTTAGTTCATTGCTTTCAACAAAATGGAAGGAAGGCACAAGCCAGCAGTCTGTACACTGATATCTCATTAAAAATAATTTTTGATTAAGAATCACTAACTGATAACTGATGCCCGGCATTTAAGGATGAGTATACTAATTGTGGAGAAATCCATCTTACAGAGATACATTTCTAGTAAAAATAATTTTATAATTAATAAAATTTGTTATATATCCATACAATTATGTTATTTTGATCTAGTACTGTCTAATTTGATCACAGTATATTTAAATTTTATAGAAAACTTAAAACAGTTAAAATGTTAATGTTTTTTGAGTTGCAGAGAAATATGAACAGATGTCCAATAAAAGAAATTGCAAGCTTAAAAATATATTAGGTTATGGCAGTGCGACAGTGGCTCCGCAGGCAGACCTGCCATGCTGGGGACAAGGGTTCAATTCCTGGTGCCCCACAATGTTTAAAATATATATATATAATAATATATATATAATATATATAAAATACAATATATATGTATGAAGTTAGAAGGGCGCACGGGTGGTTCAGTGGTAGAATGCTCACCTTCCACGCGGGAGATCAGGGTTTGATTCCCAGGAAATACATATATATATATATATATACATATTAGGTTAAAATTCTAGATTGAGTGGAATGGAAATAAAAGTTCAAAGAGAAAAAGGAACTAAGTAAACTTTCTAAAAGTTATACAAAAGGTTTGTAGGTACATGTGTTCTTTACAAAAAAAAACCTTTATTATGAGTAAATTCAAACCTATAAAGAAGTAGAGTGTCAGTACACTGATTTCTCAGTTAATCACTCAGTTACCAATTTCCTACTTCCCAGACAATTTATTTTGAGGTAACATATAGCTATAACATTTCAGCCATAAATATCACAGCATGCATTACTAAAATACCCTTAAAAAAATAATAATTGCAACAATATTATCAGAACTTAAAATAATTCCGTAATATCAAGTATCCAAACAACATTCAACTCAGCACATGAATGTCATTCTTTCTAAAATTTTTGTTTTAATCGGGATTTAAATGAAATCTGCACAGTATGGTTGGTTATTATGTCTTTAAAATTTATTAATCTATGATCTTCCTCTCCACCTCTTTCTCCCCTTGCGTTTTATTGAAGAACCTGGGTCATCTGTCTTGTACAGTTTCCCAGTCTCGATTTGGCTGCTTGCATCCCCATGGCGTCAACACGCTTCTCAGGGGCCTGTAGCTACTGTCAAATGGCAGTTGCATCTGTATGTTTGAGCAGATTCAGGGTATTGTGTTGTTTTTTTCAATGTTACAGTGTTGTGTTCTTCCATCAGGTGGCACACAATGCTTGCTTGTGTCTTCTTAAATTATTAATTTTTTTGATGCTCAATATCTAGATCCACTACTTTATCACTAGTTGTAAATCAGTGTATTCTAATTCAATCATGACTTTTTGATTTACTAAGTGGACTACTTCTATAGAAAGAAACTTCCTCTCAATTTGGTTAGCCAGTGCTACCATCTGAAAAGGAAATACAGGAAAGATGACTGAATCTTTCCTTCATTTATCAGTTTCCAAAATTAGTTGGTGCATGAGCATCCTTTACCAGGGACTAAGTAGGCTTCTGTATTTATTATTATAAATTGAGAATTTTATTGCTGCTCCTCTCCTTATCAATGCTGCAACTGCCCCTTCATTGGCCAACGTAGCCATCGGTCCTTTAGACAAAATCCTAGTAATTTATTTTCTTATAATAACAATTTTAACAAAAAATTTTCCATTAGAACCATTTTAAGTGTATGCTTCAGAGGCATTAGTTACATTTATAAGGTCATGCTACCATCACCACCATTCATTACCAAAACTTACTCAAATATAAACTCTGCTTGCAATTAAGCAATAGCTTCCCATTTCCCCCCTCTCCCAGGCCCCTGATAATCTCCAATCTACTTTCTGTCTTCATGAATTTGCTTATTCTAGATATTTCAATTAAGTGCAATCACTATTTGTCAAATATTGACAATATATGTTCTTTTGAGTTTGGCTTATTTTACTTAGCATAACGATTTCAAGGCTCATCCATGCTGAGGCACGTAGAAAAACTGTCTCCCTTTTCTGATTTTTTTTGGGAGGGGAGGGTGCATGAACTGGAAAACAAAAAAAAAAACTGTATTCCTTTTTAAGGATGAATAAAATTCTATTGTACGGATATACCACTTTTTTTTTCATCTAGTCATCAGTTGATGGAAACCTAGTAGCACTTGACTTCTTCCTTACTTTCTGAAATGGCAAGATGACCTGCGATATTTATTCTCATACATTTCATGCCCTGGACCTGAATTCAGCCATTTCTCTGAAACGCTCTGGTACTTTTTAGTGAAAAATACTATTTCCACACCACAGCCTGAATATCTGGATATTTAAATTTTAACACTTAGGACCAGCCAAATGCGGACAGCTGAATGTTAGAAATTCTGTTGAGGCCAGAGGAGTCAAAGGTAAAAACTGAAGGAAAACATGCCATTCAAATTCGTCTTACTACAGAAACATGCTGTACTTTTCCTCAAACTTTTTTTTAAGGTGCAGCCAAAAGAAAAGGTATAACTTGCTTTATAAAACACAAAACTTAAAAAACTACAATAACAACAAAATTTCTGTATTTAGCTAGATACATATAGTTGTAATTTCTTACATAAAGACACTTTTCCAAACTTCAGACACCTGGATACCCATGCTATTATTTTATTTAAGTGTTCTTTAAGTAAAATTTAGGCAACCTCTCCTCCCAACCCCCACGTTGCCCCAAAACAAGTCAATAATTAAGAAAAGAATTAAGCAACCTACTTTATAAGCATAGGTTCATTTAAAGGAGCTATCCACTACATCACAGTTTTGTTAAGCTGGTATACATTAAAGAAAATATAGTAACTGTGTACCAGCCACATATTACCTCACATATTTGAATAGTAGTACATGTACCATCTTTAGAAAAACACTGCCCAAAATAAATCCAAAATAAGATTTTTTTAAGTGGCATATTCATGGAGGAATCAAATATTATTTCACACAACTTGTTTTAAAAGATATTTGTTTGTACATATGCACAAACAAATCTCCTGCATATAAAGAAATGTTGTACTGAATATGTCCTGGCTTCTTTGGAAAATTTTCTACTTTTATCTGGGTCCACTTGTGATTAGTTCTTGTCAGATGATGAAAAGCAATTTTAGTGAGTGGTTAACTTAACTAGTTTGCAATGATACATGATGCTCTAGGGCATTACTTACGTATCCCATCATACAATAAATTTTCTATACTCCTCTACAGCATACTTTTCTTGTACTCTCTAATTGACCATCAGGTTTGTTAACTGTTAGATCCAAATTACTTTCCTTGTTCTCCTTTCATATACCTTCGGAGAACAGTAGAAGCACAAGTAGTTTCTGAGCATCTATAGGCAAACTGCCAAAACAATGTAGACTTCGACCAATGCAAAACATAGGAATAATGATGTTATATTCTAAATAATAGAAGAATACGCTATATTCTGTTAGGATAACCTAACAGCAGCTCTTACAGATCACTGAACTCTAATCTGAGGTCTCTTCTGTCTCTGCTCTTCAGATAAAGTTCAAGTGAAAGGAGTTCAAGTTTAATCAAGTTAGCTGTCAATCAATGATGATATACTTTGTTTCAATGTAAAACATCTTGAGTATTTCTATTTGTTCTAGCATTCAGATGAAATACATAGAAAGGAAAATACAGGCAGTTTAAATTATGATTCTTATATACCTTGAGTAAGCAATTAAAAGTCTAGCATGCACACGTAAAGTAAATCCAATCTATTAAGGTGTAAAGATGCTTGCTTACTTCTGTGCTAACGATTTTTGCCCAGGTTCTGAACTTAATCAAGTTTTGATAAAAACAGATAATGAATTCAATTCACAGTAGCATGGATGGATAGTATAAGTTGGCATCCTTGTAAATTAAGATGACATGTGCAGAGAAGGAAAATACTTTCACTTACTTGCACGAAGGACAGAAGGTGTGACCTCAATTTCACTTGTTGCTTGATAAGGCTGAAAGGCTGAAACATTATTGGTGCCAAGCTCACTGCCAAATATCTCTGGACTCTGGGTGCCGGTGGAGCTGGCACTGGTGCCATCACCTCCATGGTGTGGCTGCTGTTCATCAAACACCGCTACCAGCTAGAAAAGAAAAGTAAATTTACATTTATAAATGAAGGCATTTAAATTGCTAGTAAAAACTTAACCATATTTGGTGTACATCTACACGGGGAAAATATTAATATTTATGCACCCAGAAATACTACATTTTATGAATCAATGCTTCAAAGATAAAGTCTTTCCCTAAATTTTGAGGCTCTGCTTCCATATCTTAAACCCATGCAATTTATATCCAAAAGTGTATGGGTGGGGAAAAATGGTTTCACATCACAGAATGCTAAGGTAGAGGTGGAAAGGATTTAAATGTTTTCTCTATATTGTAAAGGTTGCTTTTGCCCAAATAGTTGGGAAAAATGCAAAAGGGTATGCATAATAAAGTTACCTTCATATAGGAAGAAAGGATTGTGAAAAAAATATACTTCTGCTCATGTGTGCAAAAGAAATACTGAGAGGACAAAAGAGAAACAAATGAGATTGGTTACCTCCAGGAAGGGTGGGGGATAGGGCTGGGAAGAGGGTAATGGGGTAGTGGAGAGGGACACTTTCTGGAGTGTATTTTTCTGTATCACTTTCACTCTTCGAACCAGAACATTGATTCCAAAATCCAAAATGTAAAGAAATAAATGAGCCCAACCAGGGCACGTATAAGGGCAGGAAGAAAGGGACCAAAATGAAACTATAATCAAATAAATCTATGTTACAATGAACAATATAATCACACCATAAAGGATGGGGAAGAAAAGAACTAATTTTGGAAACCTATTTTCACAATTCAATGTAAGGCTAAAGAAAAAAAAAGAATTATCACTCAAATATTGTGCTTTAGTTAGTAAATTTTTTCCCCACAAATGTATTGTTTGACAAATCTTATACAACTATCTATACACAGAGAGAGAGAGAAAAAGAGAGAGAGAGAGAGAGAGAGGCATATAAACATCATACCTGGGATGAATAAATAAGTAAAAAACAGTTTAGACAATGAGAGTCAAGGCTCTCACTGTGAAACACAGAAGTCAAAATAAGGAAAGGTTAGAACAAACTCTGTGGTGTCAGACTGGAGTCAGAGGCATCATCAGTACAAACTCATGGGATTTTATATGTAGGTGGGTGAGTGGGTAGATGAGTGAGTGGGTGGATAGATACATACTACAAGCATATATGGACGGATGGATGGAAGGGATAGATAGGGATGATAGCACATGTGTGAATAAACAAATATCTATTTCCTAGCTCGTTCACTAGGAGGTCCCAGAAGCAATAGCACCTAGTACCAATGAACATACCTAGTACCTACATCTTGGTTTCTAAATACTATCCCCCCTTAAATGAGCCAGGGCTTCTTGAAAACATGGTGGATGTGCCTAGAAGATCTTGAGATGCCAAAAAGAAAGGAGGTACTGAAAAGTAATGGAGACATGTCACAGCACAACAGGGGACCATTTGAAGAAGTTTCCAATGGCCAAAGCCAGAACTACTTGTAAACAAAATAAATAATTTTATTACTGGATTACAACCCAAAGAAAAACTAAATATCTCTGAACATATAGTGATATCAACAAATCATTGAAGAAATAATTAAAGGGTAGAAGGGGCAACTATTTCTCACAGGAGCATCACAATTAAAGGAAGGATTGAAATAAAAAATCATCACTATGCAGCCACTGCAGTAATAACTATTGCAGGCAATATTTACCAGTGGATGCTAAACACAGAAGGTAAAAATACGATAAGTAATAGAATACTTGCAAATTTCAAAGCATCTCCCCATGAGATACCTTTTAATTAAAAAGGTAATAGAATATTTGCAATAGAGAAACCTGGCAGACCCCACCTTAACTAAGGTTTGCATAACCAGAAATAAAATGTATCAATATCATGTACCCTCCGATACAATGCATTGAGACGCAGAAAACATTACTTCTGTGGTATGTTGACAAAAATGTATAACTTCATGATCTACTCATGAGAAAACAGGCAAACTCAAACTGAGGGACATTCTACAAAGCTGACTAATACTATTTTTTTGGGCATGGGCAGGCTCCGGGAATCAAACCCAGGTCTCCAGAATGGCAGGCAAGAACTCTGCCACTGAGCCACCATTGCCTGCCCTGACTAATACTATTTTAAAACATCAGATATGACGATCAGAGAAAGACTGAGGAAACTGCAGATTGGTGGAACCCAAGGAGAAATGATAACTACATGCAACGTGAGAACCCTGACAACAGCCTGAACCAGAGAAAGGATGTTAGCAAGAAAGCTGGCAGATTCACACAAGATCTGACCATTAATTGTACTGACTAAATGTTAGTTTCCTAATTTTTTTTTTTTTTAACGTGGGCAGGCACCAGGAATCGAACCCGGGTCCTCGGGCATGGCAGGCAAGCATTCTTACCTGCTGAGCCACCGTGGCCCGCCCATAGTTTCCTAATTTTGATACATTGTACTATGGTTTTGAAGGATGTTAACGTTAGGGGAGCATGAAGGATATATGAGAACTCTCCTACCACTTCTGCAAATCTTCTGAAATATAAAACTACTTCAAAGTAAATGTAAAAGAATTTTTTATAGTATAAAATTTTAAAATTCTAAAAATAAAATTCATTGTTCCCTCATATAAATAATACAGTAAAAGTGCTTCTTAAAAAGAATAATAAAGTTCCAAGAAGCAGCAGTTATCCCCTTAAATCATTAAGCCTAAACTCAAGTTTAGCAGCTAAGCTTAGCATTCCAAGGAAAAGAAAATCTTGGCTATACCCAAAACAAACTACCTCATGTGCTTCCAAACCAAGCTTTTTCAATGTCAATGTCCCTATCAGTTAAAGGAGAAGGTAAATTTTCAGACTGTGAGCAGTACTTATAAACCTCACTTCATAGACAGCTTTGTCATTTTGAACAACTGCTATTCCACAAACATTTACATATCATCAATCAGTTCATAAGACAAAAAAGAACACCATCGTAAGGTCATAGAGACATGTAGACAAACAGGAAGCTCAGAACCCTGCTGCGGCATACTATATAATTAGCTGATTAAACAATCTGGAGGGAGGTTAAGTGGTAAGAAGAAATCAAAGTAGGATGAATAGTTGGGCCACTCAACCTTATAATAAGCAGCATAAGTGGGGAAAGAAATCTTTAATAGCTACAAAAACTGGAAAAGTGTTTGTGTATATATATCAAAGTTTCAATACACCATAATAAAATCATTCCATTTTTCTGACACTGACTGGTAGCATGAGTTTAGGGGTCAGGAAACTTCTTGAAAATGGCCAGAAAGGTAAGTATCTTTGACTTTGCATATGGTCTCTGTTACAACTACTCTTTCCACTGTTGTAATGTGAAAGCAGCCACAGACAACATATTTACAAATGAGTGTGATTATTTTTAATAAAACTTTCATAGATAAATCGGCCAAATTATTGCCCTCCCTTCTAACACCACCCAATTTTAAAATTTCAATTATTTGGAAATAAGAGTTAATGAAATCCATGCCAAGCTCTTCTCAGGTATTCTGAATTTCTATACTTAATTTTAATATCATCAGACTTCTCAAAAGGTGTGTGGCTTAATATCCATTTTGAAGATGTTAAGTTTTGACATTATGGTGCTTGATTACAAACCAATGAAATCTCAGTTTTGTTATTAACTTTTCACTATGTGTTCTCAAGAATCAAGTTCTTTCTGCAAACTTAAAATGGAAATTGAAGATTACAAAGAATCTTTGTAAATGCCACAAATGATGGAAAAACTTATACATGTATATTAGTTTCAATAATTATCTCTAGCATTTTTAGAAAACAGTGTTAAGAAATCTGGACTGTGTCACGAACAAATGCTGCTTGAATTTCAGTGGCAGAATCACAGTTGGTGATTTGCAATATGCCAATATAAGACACAATCCCACAGCTTTCTTTTAAACCAAAATTTAAGTGCCAGGTGCAGATATGAAGTAATTTTGTGTTAAATTGGGAAGGATATATAATTTTAGAAAAATCTACTCTACAAGAATAAATACAGTAACATAGCAAAAGAAAATGAGACCTTCACAAAAACATCACATATTAAAAATCTCTATCACGCTCTTCAAAAAGTAAAGGAAATGTCTGCTTTTAAATTTGTGAATATGACTCAAATCCATATTTTAACAGATGGAATTTTCACTAATGCCCATGAAATAGATCATCTGCAAAAGTTCATTTTTATTTTCAATAGTTATTATTTAATGCTACTTCAATTCCATCCATCCATCAAGTCTCTATGACAAAAAAGGCAAAAAGTTATTATAACAATTGGGATACTCTAGGTATAAAGAAAGTGCTTTGCCATGTAATCCCACCTACCACATGACAAGTCATTTTAACTCTTTGAAATGCTAAAAAAAAAACAAAAACTGTTATATCGATTTTCACACATAAATACTGGTGAATGACTTGGATCTAGGATGGCACCTTTACTAGGTGAAAACCTGTAACTGGGTGTAACAAAGTAGCTAAGAGCACAGAATTTGGAATCTGAGAGACCTAGTTCTTGGATGGCTGTTGATAAATAAATCCACTGGCCTCTAAAATCTCTAAAGCCTTGCTCTACTCATCTAGAAGAAGGCAGTGGTCATAGGGGGCAAAAAATAACACCCAAGATCTTCTGGAACCTGCGAATATTTTGCTTCACATGGCAAAGGAGACTTTGCAGATGTTACACAGATTAAGCACTAGATTCAGATCTGGGAAGATTATCCTGGATTCTCTAGGTGGGCCCAACCTAATCACATGAGTCTGGAAAAGCGGAAAACCTTTCTCAGCTGTGGTCAGAAAGAAAAGTGACATCGAATGAATAGTCAGGCAAAAGCCATGTTGCTGGCCTTGAGGATGAAAGGAGGGAATGCAGCAAAGAAGTCAAGGAATGCAGGCAACCTCTCGACTGCAAGAAATGAATTCAAAAGGAATACAGCTCTGCTGACACCTTGATTTTAGCCAGTGAGATCCATGTCAGACTTCTAATCCTACAGAACTATAAGATAACAAATTTGAGTTGTTTAAAGCCATTAAATTTGTAGCAATTTTTAATGATGACAACAGAAAACTGATATGGTAGTAATAGCTACCGTTCTAGATCTGTGGTGACAAAGGGATATGAGATAACAATTTCTGAAACAAAGTAAGCACAAATTTGCTATTAGCTTTTGGTAAGGCGTAATATGTTGGTGGTTGGTAAAATTTCATAAATTTGAGAATCCATTTCAAGAGTAACCTGAAGACTGATGAAAAACACTTCTACATTGTAGTAATAAGAGAGAGAGAGAGAAAGGGAAGGAGAAGGAGAAGCCTTGCTAGAAAATATCCTGGTCAAAGACCGTACTAACCAGAAAATCATATGCTTTACTTCTTACATTAAACAATGACGTATCTTTTATTATTCCATTTTGCAGAAAAGAAAAGTGAGGCTCAGAGATTAATAAGAGACTGAGATGATTATCTATAAGTCTTTAAAAATAGGATTCTATCATCCTTGATTAGCCAAAGGTAATTACCCACCTTACTAATTTAATGTAATTTTGATAACAACACCTAAAAGTTTTCTGAACATAATTGAAGGTAACCAAGATAACATCAAACAATTCAATGCTTGTGATATGATCATTCAATCTTAATCAGAAGAGCTTAAAAAGATTCAAAGATCTGGCAGATTCTGCCTTCAACCAGGAAAATGGCAGACACCTTAAGTTGAGTGAATCTCTAAGTGATATCTCTGGGTTCTCTAGGCTCTGACTCCATGCACCTTCAGAAGCCACATCATGGGCACATGCCTTGAGCAATACGTCTATTGCGTTCTCCAAGCACAGGCTGAACATATCCAGAGGGAGCTGATTATCATGGGTCTCAAGAAAGTCCTTTGAACACACGACATTAATACATGGAATTGTTTGGCTTTAAAATAATGACCTACAATTCTTTAGAGAGGCATCACATTTTCAGTCCCAGAGAAGACCCAAAGCATGTGGAAAAATACTTTAAAAACCAGGATAAATTTGAAGATTCGTCAAATAGACCTTTCATACACAGGAGCATAAGAGAGAGGAATTCAATGTATAAGAAAGATTCAATGAATCATATGTCTGCAACATCCAAAAAAAACCCAGCAAGAAACAAAGGAAAAAACCACTTGACTGTGCTTCTGGCACATAGATCTCTGTGTTTGTCACATCTCTCAATATTCTAACACAGTACTATTACAACAACACTTTTGGACACCAAAATAATGATGGCATCATATAATAACATGTCTGAGAAATGGCAGAGCGTTTGAAAGGGTAGATCTGCCTATAAAGAATAAAGGCAAAATACATAAAAATGTGAAAACTACAGCAAATTGCAGTTTCCAAAAAGTAACAATAAAATTAAAGTAGTTGGAGATACATGTATTTTAAGTTTAAAATGTAGCTGTTCCGCTCATGAAATTCTAAATTAGTACTATCTCTTAGATGACTTTTCCTTCCCATAGGTCAGTCTGTGAATTTCTATAAATAAGGCCACCCAGGTCAATACTTCAAAATTTTTCTCTCCTTTCATTCAGGTACGTCGTTGGAAAAAATCGTAAATAGACCAAGTATAAGGAATTCTTTTTTATTCTTTTCAAAATTTTTTTCACTTAGTTGTTTGCCCTAAAGCAAATGTGATAATAATGACACATATATAAAAGGAAAAATGATCAGACACTAGCATGGTTGTGTTAGATTAGCTTAGTGTGTTATCAACTCACAAGAAATGAACCTAATGTGGTAAACCTTTCACAGTGCCATTTCAAATACCACATGATCTAGAAACAGCAAAACATTTCCGTGACTACCTGAACAACACAGCAGATCACCAATATCATGAGGTTCTACCTCTCGGTAATCAGAGGTCAACTGTCCCACAAGAGCTAACAGCATGCTTTAAGAAGGTAATATTTCTTGGTTGTGGATGATTTCGTGCTTCATCTGGAAATCACACCATAAAAGAAGTTTATCTCAGACACGTTCCAGTCCTGACGCTTACATTTCAGAGCTGGGATTTAATTCTGCCTCCCTTCAAAAGTGACACACTCCATCACTCATCAAGCCTTCATACTAATTAGGATCCCATTTTAAGAGTTATGTTCAACTAATAGCCTTGAGTGTGTCAACCACAAACCACAATGAAATACGCAAATGTGAAGAGCTGTGGGCTAGCTGACCTACACCTCAAATACATTCTAAACCCTCTTTCCTCTCACCCCAGACACAAGCGCCACCCTTCCATGTGTGCCCCTTCGTGATGTTACAACTACATCGTACTACTGCGAGCGTGTTCACATGCACACACAAAAAAACAGCAGTAGCATCTCAGTCAGATACAGCAAAGTAACTGTGAAATGGACTAGTCACATACAGATAGGCTGGTTCCAAGTTGGAGGAGGTAGTGTTAGTGTGATTTGGTATCAACACACGGTCAAAGAAACCACATAACTGGGAAAGAAGAAATATGACCTTGAAGTGAAATAATGAAATTAGTAATTATTATGTAGACATGGAAAAAAAAGGTACCATAAAATCAATTTGTAAGCTTTCTGATGACTGAACTTACTTTAATGACACAGTCCATACTAAATCCTTAATCATCTTCTGAGCCTCAGTTGCTCTCATGGTTCATTAAAAACATTTAAATAGAGCTACTATTTTAGAGGGAGAGTAAGCAAGACAATAGCAGAAGGATATATCTGGGCCAATGATATTTGGAATAAGTAATACAAACTATAACCAATAAAAGCAAACTGACTACAGAAGACTGTCAAGCTCACCACTGAAAACATTTAAACATTATGTATGTGACATTAATTCTGTGCTTCATCAGCATTTTAAGGATTAAATATACTTTGTCTGATGCAAAATATTCAGAGCTTCATATGGAACTTTAAAGTGCCAGGAGCACGTCAAACACTAGCCACTCTTCCTTCTGGCTAAGCCAAAAATGGCAAAGAGCTAGGAGGTCTTTCCCTGCATTGCATCATGAGATGACTTCAAATCTGCCTTAACTTCTCAGCTCCATAGCTAGAGATTTTGAAGACAGCTGTTTCTCACCTGTGCATCTCATCCCCCACCACCCTACCAACCTTTCAACATATATCTATCTAAAAGTAAGATGTGGAAATAGGATTTAATAACATAGTGCTTTAATCTGCGGACAATAATTCTGTGTTACATGTGTTCAGGAATCATGGCATTAATGAATGGTAAATAATAGAATACATCAAGAATTATTTCTTCAATGAATACCACAATCTGGGTATTGAGGATACAGTTTTTTTTAAATGTATTAATCAAAAGTACAAGGTGGGCCACGGTGGCTCAGCAGGCAGAGTTCTCGCCTGCCATGTTTGATTTCTGCTACCTACCCATGACAAAAAAAAAAAAGAAAAAATACAACATCATACAGAAAACAGATATGGCTTAATGAGTCAAGTGAAAATACCATAGCCACACACATACACAACTTGGTTCTTGAAAGGTTTAGGAGGAGAAAGGGTGAGAAAGAAGAAAGTTAGACCAGGAAATTTAAAGTGTGTATGGGGGGTATTTCTGTGCTCCCGGGCAGAGCTCACCAAACCCAAGATGGAGGGAGGTGAGTCACCGCATGGACCTTGGCGCAGGAAGCTTTTAAGGATGGAGGTCAGGTGACATCTGGAAGGGGCGGTTCATTAGTTCCAGAAGTCAGGTTGGGAGGCATGACACAGCCTCCACAGCTCCAGTTGCAGTGCCCTTCCACATTCCCCCGACCTAACAGTTCTCAGTAGCATACTCTAAGCTGTAAATAAAAGCCCTGCTACCAAAACCCACCAACAAAGTGTGGGCAAAGTGACACTCTGGCCTTCTTCCCACCCTCTGTGGTTTTTCCCCCTTCACTCTAGTTCTACATCAGCTCTCCCCAGTCCTTGACTTATGGCAGCCAGAAACAACACGCTGATGTGAATTTTCTGCCTAGAAAAGCAGCACATAATTTCCATCAGGCATGATCACCCTAAAAAGCAAGAGCTCATGCCCTGCTCCCTAGAGCTACTGGATTTCTGTCTCAATTTGATGGGTACTGAGTCTTTTGGTTAGGAAGGTACCCTTGTAGTCTTTTTACCTCTTCCATGTAGGCAACTAGCTTGGTAAATTAAACTAGGGCCTACTCCATTGACCTGGAAATCTTATTTCCATACACCCACCAACACATCCAAATTCTGTCCCACCATGCAACCAGCATATAAATAATAACCAGCATATAAAAACAACCGATATAAATGTTTTATTAGAGAAAGTAAGAAGCCCCATTTAAGTTACAAGACCAACCAACTTGTACCATAGAGCTCTGTACCTGAGTTTGCATCAGGTGCCTCCAGGAAGACAGGTAAAATCAGCCCATGTCTTCCTTCAAGTTACATCATGTCATAGAACTTGAACATTTACATTGAGTCCCCAATTAACCCATCCTTCATTCCACTGCTGAAAAATGTAAAAATCTAGCCATCATTAAAACTTCTTGCCAGTCAAATCTGGTGAACTACATTACTTTATATTTTGGCAATAGTGGTAGAAAACTTCCTATCTTAAAATAGAAATTGAAGGATCAATTCCTCAGCTCTAAATTTTGCAAATCATGTTTAAAATTAAAAGCACTAGAAAAGAAAACTTGGCAATGGCTCCAGTCAATCAATCAGAACTAGGAAGTAGTTAAGCAATTTGCACAAGTCACAGAAAATATCTCAACACAATGTTAGATCTAAAGATGATGCAATAGGAACATATTTCTTAAGAGGTGAGCAAATCATCATCTCTGGCATTTCCAGACAAGATAATATCTCCAATTCAAAGAGCCAGACATGTTTCCAAGGCAACCTGCCATTTGTATACGGAACTCACCTGGGAGTTACTATTCCTTTCAACTGCTGACTTCACAATTTGAACTAGGCCCCCCACTGACATCTTAGCTTCCATCTGAAAGCTTCATCAGAAAAAAATGAGAGCACTTTAACTGCTTTAAAAGACGGAAAGAAATCCCACTGATTCTATTAAGATATATTGGGGGAATGGGTATCTAGAGGGAGTCAGCCATATAGGATAAAAAAGTGACCTAAGGAAAGCAAAGTAGGAATGAATGGAAGTTGCTGCTTATAAGTGATTCATTTTCAAATTAAGATGCATCACAATCATTACTTCGTTTCACTTAAAGTTCTGACTGAAAGTTCAGTTTAAAATGATGCATAATAAAATGCCAGTATTCAGTCTGACAACCACAAGCCAACATTAGCAAAGATCAAAATTCAATGAATTTGTTTCGTAAAATATAATGCTAATGTTACATTGAAAATGCCTTTCAGTTTAATTTGCATGCAAAAAGGAACAGAGTGTGATTTTTAAATATCCACCCAGAGGCAAAGATGAAAAACTTCAAATGTTTTCTGACTCCTTTCCTACTAATCTCATTATTTCAATACCTTTTACAAAGAAGAGATAAAGGTGTCCTTAACATTAGCCTAAATTATCTTCAGTATGTAATACAATGCTGATTAAATTAGGCTCATTTTAATCAACTGTCAGTTTTATTAAAGAAGTAACTAAATAATAAAATTCATTATAACAACTCTTCATTAATATAACCTGTTTAACAATTTTTTTTTTAAAGCGAACATAGAATAAATACCAATTGTGTGTCAATTTCTTCTCCCCCATATTTGACAGGTAAAAGAAATAAGCTACAAGTTAAATATTTCCCCCAATCCACAAGTCGCTAAATACTGGCATTTAATGCAAATCTTTTTTTAAATGCAAATCTTTTCAAAAGTAAATACCAGTGCCATCTAATGGATTTAGCAAAGCACAAATATTTTTTGGAAACTTTGAAATTTCAAAGAAAATAGTTTGAGGAAAGACAAAACCTCTGCTTTCTTTTCATTTGATTCTCACAGAAAACATAGTTGACCACCAATATGGAGGTGGGGTCAAGTTCATCCAGTGGTTTGTATTACACTGTCTTCATTTCATTACCAGGAGGTTATTAATCTTGAACCAGCTCCCTAAAATAAATAAGGCAGAAAGAGGTGACCTCCTAATAGTGTGACCTTGGGAAGTTTCTTCAACTCGTTGTGTCTCACTGCTACATAGTTTCTTGTATATGTTATCTTATTTAATTATGACAAATTGCTTCGACTAGTACCTGGAATATATCAACTACTCAGTAAATGTTAGCTAGTAGTATTATCTGGGAAGTTACCGGAGTTTAAGGTTATCCACAAAGGAAGGTGATGGGTGCTGGTATTAAGTTAAGTAGTGCAGACTACACTGGAAATGGTGGGACATCCTTGAATGCACACCAATTTAATTTGCATTTATTCTGCAGATGGTTTTAAGGAGTATGAAGAAAGAACTAGAGGGTAAATACTCACACCTCGTTAGTCCAATAATGAAGAAGCCATGAGGGCCTGGATTAATGGAAAGGCAGTGGAATGAAGAAACAATTAAAATGTATAATTATTAAAATGCAGAATTTAGACTTATTTAAAAGGATTTGGTTAGTGGGATAGGTAGGACTGTGAAAGAGGAGGCAGCGCCTTGGGGCTTGGGTGACTGGGCGAAGGACAAACAAGTTTGGGACAAAATATGATGCTTTCCATTTGAAGCAATTTTCACAAACCCAGTACCCAATTCCCAGTCTATGGTGAAAAGGCGAGTTCAAAGCTAGAAATATGTACTTATGCTATATACTTATGCTACATCAGCATTTAAGTGGGAGGTGAAGCTATAGGTTTTATTAAGCACCCCAATCTGAATGTGGAAAGTGCAAGAAAACCAGGACCAAAACCTGGATGGCAGAGTTGAAACTGCAGGTTTATCTTTCCTTCCTCTGATCCCACCTTCAAAGGACTTTGAGAAGAATTGACAAAAGAAGGTATGTTCACCCAAGAAAGCACGGTTTCATAAAAACTGGAAAGGGAAAATATAAGGAGTGATCAATAGTATTCAAATATCACAAAGAGGCATATAAATACACTCTCAGGAAAGGTTACAGCAAAAAATATTTTTAACAAATGTAACTAACATTATTTCACACCAGTGCTAAAATAATTTCAATAATTTTGGATGAATACCAAAAGTATCGATAAACTTAATATTTAGCCCACTGTCTTAAAAAAAGACACTCAAATACTTGTTCAAGTAACACTAAGAAGATCAATTCAAATTCAAAATGTGCTCGTCTTAAGAGATGAAGATTCTATAGACAGTTCTTTATTTTCTTGTAAAAAGGGTTGTTTCATTAATCTTTCCGACCCTCCCTGCTAATGCTCCATCCCTTTTTTTTCCCTTTGCCCAATTCTCAAGATAATGGTGCACAAAAAATATATGATAAATTAATATCAATTATCCTATCATCAAAAAGTGTAGGCAAGTTATAATAAGCAGTGCAAGTCTTCTCCATTCCTGACCTCAATCTTTTGCTTAGACCAGTTTACAAGCAGAAGAAAAAAACATATTTGTTTCAGACCCCTCAGTTCAAGGAATGACACCAATTACCCATGTCACTGTCCTCTTATTTTTCAATACTCTGAATAAAAATCTAGATCTTATTACTCTTCGAAAACCCAAAAGTACGTTTGGACTATGCTGAGTCTAGAATCCCAGGAAACAGTAAATTAATGCAAAAAAAACAGATCTCGTTTTTGGAATTCCCGCCCCCTCTTGTCTTGTTTCTACCTTTCCTCTTCCTAAAATACAGCAGCTCCAATCTCTGATTAGTCAACTCTGCACCAGCCAAGAAGGTGGCCCACCACCTGCTTCTCTTAAATCATTCTCTTATTTAGACTATGCAACTACTATATGCCAGGAACTGTGTTAAATGCTGTTGATAATTTAATAAAGCTATGAATGAATCTTTCCCATAGAAAGGTACACAGAGGCTTTAAATTCTGAATATAGTGTCAGCAGATTCACAGATTCCTGTTCTTAGAGAAAGAATAAAAACCACACTTTCGTAAGTCAACTAAAAATCAATAAACATTCCTTAAATCCATCATATCACTCTGACATCAAAATGTTACATATTAGCAGAGTATGAATCTTTTCTAAACATCTTCTAATTCTCATTATTTTTAACCTGAAGTATCAATTCAAAATTTTCAAATCTGTTCCATCTTCCTATTTTACAGTTTATATATGTTCAAAGTTAGGACCTAGAATGAAGCAATGTTCAATAACTCTACATCGTTAGAAGAGAAGAAAATCATAACACAAGACTCCTGAATGTTAAATTGATTACAATAGCAGCAGCAGTAGAGGCAGGGATACTAACGACAGCTACTAACATCACAGTAGTAGTAACCACTACTGTGCTTACTTAGCCTTTGACACATTATCTTATTTAATCTTCAAAAACACACCAAGTCGTACTATCATCCCATTTTACATCAAAAGAAACTGAAAACTTAGCTAAGATACTTAGCCATGGTCAACCACAGCTTCTAAGTGGCAGAACTGGGATTTTGCCCAAAGGTACCCAAAGTAATGATTTTGCTCAGAATCACTGCACGATGCTGTCCAGGACACAGCACACAGCATGGCCAGTAAGCATAGGGTTGCTCAGAAAAGGCCATGTCAAAGAAAAAGAAAGTCACATATCACCTGGAAGAGTATTAGTTCTGAGAGACACATTTACCCAGAAATGCATTGTGCTCCTCTGATTCAACTGGCTTTCCCCTAAACACCTACATTCGCTAGGAATTACAAAACAGCCACTGCAAGGCTATTTTTCAGGACAGATATTTCAGCTCTATAAAACATGCAGTAGACTTCCATGAACTAGCAGGGGATATGAAAGAACCCAATTTTCATGGAAGGCTACATTTTAATTTCCAAATAGCCAACAAGTTAATTTTTGGAGGATTACCTATGTGTGTAAGGCAACAACTGTCATATCAGGAGGTATTAAGCTATGGAAATAATATGAATATTATGCGAATACAGAAAAGAGAAGTCAATGTGGGGTCAAGTAAATGGAAAGACTTAATGAAACAGGAAGGAATTGAGTACAGCCTTAAGGATGCATTCACTTTTGAGGCTGGCGAGTGACAGAAGACAAAACATTTGAAGTCTGGGAGACACAGGTCGAAATCCAAACTCTACTACTAACAAGCTGAGTGGTGTTGGGTAACCTCTCTGAGCCTCAGTTTTTTAAATGAAGATGATGATAACAGCAACCTCATGAAGCTGTTATAATCCTTGTAAAGCTGTTAGCAGCATGAAATAAGTCTATATTTGTAGGTGCTAAGCAAAGTGACAGGCACAAAGAAAGTGAGCTCAAGAACTGGTGACAGTAGAGAAGTGGCGCGGGGGCAGAGTTTGCGGTGGTGGTTGTAGTTGTGCTGGCAGTTGTCCTGGCTGTGTGGTGGTGGTTGTTGTAGTGGTTGTTGTGGCTGTGTGGTGGTGGCTGTCATGGCTGTGTGGTAGCAGTTATTGTGGCTGTGTAGTAGAAGTTGTCATGGCGGTTGTTGTGGCTGTGTGGTGGTGGCTGTCATGGCTGTGTGGTGGTGGTTGTTATGGCAGTTGTTATGCCTGTGTGGTGGTGGTTGTTGTAGCTGTGTGGTAGTGTCTGTCATGGCTGTGTGGTGGCAGTTATCATGGCAGTTGTCCTGGCTGTGTGGTGGTGCTTGTTGTGGTGGTTGTGATGGCTGTGTGGTGGTGGTTGTCATGGTGGCGGTTGTTGTAGCTGAGTGATGGTGGCTGCCATGGCCGTGTGGTGGCGGTTGTTGTAGCGGTTGTCATGGCTGTGTGGTGGTGGTTGTCATGGCTGTGTGGGGGTGGCTGTCATGGCTGTGTGGTGGTGGTTGTTGTGGTGGTTGATGTGGCTGTGTGGTGGTGGCTGTCGTGGTGGTTGTCGAGGCTATGTGGTGGTGGTCGTCATGGCGGTTGTCATGGCTGTGTGGTGGCTGTTGTGGTGGTTGCAGAGGCTATGTGGTGGTGGTTGTCATGGCGGTTGTCATGACTGTGTGGTGGCAGTTGTTGTGGTGGTTGTCGTGGCTGTGTGGTGGTGGTTGTCATGGCGGTTGTCATGGCTGTGTGGTGGTGGCTGTCATGGGTGTGTGGTGGCGGTTGTCGTGGCTGTGTGGCAGTGGTGGATGTAGTGGAGGTGTAGTGGTTGTCTTCATCACATCATGATCACCCTGTTACGTTTATTTGGAAGACTAACTGTATTACTGGGCAAGTTACTCAGGGCTTAAAATAATATTAAATCCAAAAACATTATGTAACCACTTCTACTCACATGTCTGAAACACCCGGAATCTCTGTCAACGTGGCCCAGAAAAACTCCGCAAGCAAGATCGTTGCTACATGTCAAAGGTGCCATCACACTAAACTCAGAAGATCAGCTGAAGATCCTCAGACACTTTCAACCAAAACCTTCCCCCAGGTTATGCCACCAAACAAAAGCTTGCTTTAGAAATTAACACCAAAGAGTCTGGAATCCAGATTTGGTTTTGGAATCTAAGAGCTACACACTCATTCCAGAGAACAGAACCTGAGCAGGCCTTAGGACCAAGCCAAGCCCACAGGCAAGATCCCCCTGCAGAGACTCAAGTGAGAGAAGCCAGATGGTGCCCTACCACCTCTCCACCTTCCCAATTACGCGCTCTCATCAAGGCGCGCAAGACAAACCCGCACCCTGGGACTGGTTCCAGAGAACGACTTGCTAAAGAAATTGGGGTTTCAGAGTCAAGAGTCCAAATCTTGTTTCAAAACCAAAGACCTAGATTCCATGTCCAAGGAAAAAGAGAACCTGGTGAGACCCTAGAACAAATATAAGACAAGGCACAAGATCTCTGAGAAGAAAGAGTTCAAGGAATGCACTCTTCCTCTGAGACTGCAGGTTGAGCATTTTGGAAATGGTAAGTGTCTTGCAGGGGTAAGACAGGTCCCAGAGGCACTTCACAGTGCTACTCAGCCAGCCTGGACCTAGATTTCAGCAGGGTTTGAGGACAGTGAAAAAAAAGCTAATACATATCATTTTTAACCATCACAGTAATAGCTGATTCAGGCAAAAAAAACACTAGTGGATGTAAAACTCTTGAAATGAATGTTTTACAGAGACAACACTTATATTGTTTCAAAGAATCTACCCATGGATTTCTTATTAATTACAGAAGGAAAATTGGTAAATTTGTATTGGAGAAACCTAACAGACGCCACCTTATCCAAGTGATCGAAATGTGAATGTGCTTACTAACAATAACACGGACTAATGTGAGATGCCTCCTGACACGAAGCATCTAAGAAAGACACATCCTTTCTGTGGTATCACTGCCAAAAGTGTGCGTGCTTAATTTAATCACGAGGAAACACCGGACAAGCAAAACTCAGCGACATACTACAAAGTAACAGACTTGTACTTTTCAACAATGGATTGAATAATTATTGTTTATTATTAACAATAAACAATACTTTGCTGTTGTTGTTAGAGAGATGGAGAGATAGTATGCTAACTCAGGAAGTCTCCTGAAGAGAGTCATATACTCGATATGTAAAATGTGCTACATTGATGTGGGGAATGGTCACAAATTCAGAGACCTGCTTATGCCTACAATTTCTCTCCAGAGATGTTCAAGAAACTGGTAACAGTAGTTATCTCTTTTTTTATGAATGTAATTTGATTGAGATACATTCACATAGCATACAACCCATCCAAAGTACACAATCAGTGGTTCACATAGCAGTGCATTCATCACCCGATCATTTTGAGAACATTAGTATTTCTCCTGAAAAAGAAATAAAAAGAAAAAAAGAAAACCCCAAACATCCCATAGCCCCTTACCCTTCCCTCTTACCGACCACTAGTATTGCACTGTACCCAATTTTAAGACTTACCATAGAGTTAAATAAGACAGTGCTAGTTAACAGAACAAAACAGCCAGAAGTAGAGCCAAACACACATGGGCAACTGACTTTTCTTCAGTACAGTTATACAGTCATTATCAAAGATCAGGGCTATAGGCTTACTGTTCAACAACTTCAAATATTTCCTTTTGGTTATTCTAAAATACTAGATACTAAAAAGAAATATCTATATAATGAGGCAGTAGTCACAGTCATTTGTTAAATCCTAATTTCTCAGTTACACGTCCTCCACCTCACACCAGTTATCTCTTGGGAAGAGAGGTGGAAAATTGAAGATAGAGCAATTTTTCACTTTAATTTTATTTATACTGTTTGTTGTAGTACCAGATATACAACTCAAAATTCCTCATTTTTACCGCTTTCAAGTGCACAATTCAGCGACATTAATTCCATTCACAATTTTGTGCTAGGATCTGTACCTCAACTTTTTCATCATCTCAAACAGAAACTCTGTATCTATTAAGCAATAACTCCCCCTTGGCCACACCCACTGCTGCCACCCCACAGCCATGGCTGCTGTAACCTGTAATCGACTTGTCTGTGACGTTTGCTTATTATATGAATTTCATATAAATGAGATCATACAGTCATACAATATTTGTCTTTTTGTGTCTGGCTTATTTCACTCCACATCACATTTCCAAGATTCATCCATGCTGCAGTGCAAATCAGAACTCCATTCCTTTTTATGGTTGAATAATATTCCATTACGTGAATCAACAACGTTTTGTTTATCCAATCATCTATTGATGGACACTTGGGTTGCTTCGACCTTTTGACTATTGTAAATAAAGTTGCTATGAACAGGGATGTTAAAGAAAAAAAAAAGCTTCTCGCCTCCCTCACTTCTGTCTTCTAGAGAGTGCCTGCATGCTGTATGTACTCTTACATGGGTATTTCATAAGTTTTCTGCCTTCTTTTTACTCTTAAAAAAAAATCATGTAACCATTTAGAAAACCATAGTAGATAGCCATTTATGTGTACACTCTCTCCTATATTTTCTTCTCCATGTTTCTTATGGAAGTTTAATGTCATGGGTAGAAACAGGTGGAGATGGGGAGAATGAAAGGAAGAACATCATAATTTAAAAAAAAAAGAAAAACTAGTACAGCAGCAAAAAATACTAAATTTGGTGGAAAGATCAGATGGCTGGCACCACCAAAGAATGCTATCTCAGCCTGCATCAATCCCAAGTGTCTAAGAGACTAAGAGGAATGACTATTTCCTGTAACATATAAAAAGGGGTAATTCATACAATAGACTAAGTTTCTTCCATCATCTTATTTAACCAAGGATAGCAGTACATATTCAAGTAGTCTACTGTGAAAGTAGGACAATTTTTAAAACTAATGTTCAACTTACAATTATCTTGAAAATATATTAACGCTAAAAAGTCAAATATGATTATAATTAACACCAGGTAAACATTCAAAATTTTATTGTTACAAAACCCTCTTGTTCAAAGGTACTAAACCTACTAGATAATTACCCAAATCAGTGGTAATGGAATTAAGTCATTATTCTTATTAATAATGTTAAAGAAAAAAGTGGGGCAGTGTAAGGAATTCTGTGTACAAAAGGCTGCTGGAATGTTCCAAAGATAATCCATCCCACATCCTTCACCACCACTTCACATCGGCGTCCCTCCCACCATGCATCTCAACCTCTAGCTAATACCTATGTTTCCAAAATCAGAACCAATGAATGAGGCTTCAGCATAGCAGAATAGTAGTAAAGAACATTAGAAACAGCATGTCTCCACATATTCCTCAAAAAATGTTCTGAGAGCTTTCATTTCACCCCCCCCCATTGAAACTGATTTTTAGTTTATAAAAGTTTAAAAACATGTAAATCACTGAGTGTTATTATGTCTCCAAATCTATAGGGACTCACAAATTCACTGAACAAAAGGAATGAGTGGTAGCAGAAGTGGGTCCAAAACCAATATGCATCAAAGAGTAAAACATGCCAAGGATTTGATCTGGACAAGGTTCACGTTCTTTATATCCTTATTCTAAAGACGCTACTTGAAAATCTATAGAAAGACAGTCATAAGGAAATAAGAACAGAATGATTATTTCCAAAGTATCATCACATTTCTTTGTAGAGGTCCTAAAAACACTCATCATCTCTTAGAAGATGGGGTGCGCATGAGAATACCCACCACCAATATGGAATCTTAAATTCTGGTTTCCATAGCTCCTGGTTGAGCCTTTGTCCTTGGATGGGACATCATAAATTTAAAGTATAACAGTATTGGAAAGAAAGGTGATACAGGCTTTAGGTGGGAACTGAGCAACATCTGATTGGGATCAAAGTCAAAAATGAAATTGAAAGGAATTTTCTACTCTTTTTTTTTTTTTTAACTCAAGGTCTACTCAATCCTGAATTGAATTATATTATATATAAAGAAAATAAAGGATAGAAATGCAAATAAAGATTCTGACACAGGACAAGAGGAACAAGCTACAAGAAGTTAAGGACAGAGTTAGAAGAGGCACAGCAGAACTGTACACCCAAGCCCAGGAGGCTGAGATGGGGTGTCCATGGACTCAAAAGCACATCACCCCAAACCATGACTGCTTCAGGGTCCACACTCTTCACCAACAACTTTCTCTCTCAACTCACAGAAGAAACATCGCTACAAGCTATAAATGCACCAATGACCCAGAAGCTGGAAACCACCTGGACAATAAAATGACTGTCAGACCAGAGTCCCCCTGGACAGCAGGACTATGGAGGCATGATAGTAAATGCAGAAAAAGCCAACGCAGAAACATGTAAAACCAGTGTTGATATGTAACTGACCTAAAAGCAAGGGAAATTTAAACTAAAAAAAATGGGCAAACTGATATTTATTTCAAAACATAAATCTGATTAGACAATAAGCATCAAGATTACCTAAAAATAAAACAAAAAAAAAACTTCATATAAATAAACCATTATAAGCTGCTGCTTTTTCTTTGGGAAAAAAAAGAACATTATTTATAAGTTGCTGCCACATAAAAACTGACCTGATTCAACACTGTCAGATGGAAAAGTACACTTAGGCAAGTGGTAAATTAGGAGGGAAAAAAGTCACTTCAAAACTGGTGACATCTCATTCTAAGTGTAAGAAATGAATAAAAGTAGCGTATTGCACAACTAGATTTTCAAAGCTTTATATATAATACTTTTCACCAAGAAAGAAAGGTCTAAAGCTGAATGAAACTTTTATATAATTAAAATAAGCTGTTTGTTCATTAGTTTTCCCTCATAAAAATATAATTTTTATGAAAAACTCCTAAAACTGGGGAGTCAGAGTTCTTGATATTAAATATTCACTGTGGAGCCTTAAAAACTATGAAAGAGTCAAGAAATTGGCACACTTAGTATTCACACAAGGAGAAGATGCATCACCTCTGATTCCCTAATGTGGCTTCATTTCTAGATGCTACAACCAGCTGAAGTCCCTCAGATAGATACACGCTCACTGATAAACAGGTCACAACAGGTATACAAAGGCATGTATAAGCGCCTGATTGGACTCTAACTAAAGCTATCTCAATCATGGGAGTTGAGAGAAAAGAAGTTTTTCAAAGAAACAAAGTCAATATCCCAAGCACTGGGAGAAATGCATTTCCACTGCAGGGATCCACAATTGAGAAGTAGCTATGGGCTTCATCACACTTGCGAGAGTATCAGCCCAGGGGCTGATTGAATTGTAGCCTCTGTATCCCTTACCATTTGGCATTAAACACCCAACATGGGGTAAAAGGGCAGCCATAGAAGGTCGTGTAAAGCGCAGAGGGCTGCACACAGAGAAGCAGCAGATCCATGGGGGAGAAGCACGGGAGCAGGTGGGGTCAGGAGGCTTGCCAGAAAGAATGAAGCACAGGACGAGTCTTGAAGGATGGAAAAGAGGGTCCCAAGGGAAGAGCCTTCCAGGGAAACCTAGCTGGCACAAATGCCTGCCAATGTACCTGACCTGAAAGGGCAGCTAGGATGCGAAAAGGAAAGTGTGCGGAACTTATGTTCTCTCACATATTGAGAAAGCAAACACACGACAGTCTACAGCTGGAATACAAACCTTGATTTGCGCACATACAAGTTCATTATCCCCTAGCCACAATTCCAAAATCCAAATGCTTCCAGAAATGAAGTTTTCTCCTAAGTTTGTAAGAGGCACATTTGGTAGTAAATCTTCCCCGATGCAAAATTAGTCCTAATATTATTTACTCACTTGTTGGTAAATATTCATGTTTTGCCACAGAAATATCAATGTTTTGACTACAGGGTTCCACCTCAGACATCACAGGGGCGTTCCGTATTATGACACATTTTAGACATTACCATTCTAAAAAAACCTGGGTTCCAACAGACCTCTGGCCACAGGGATATTAGGGAAGGTGTTGTAGTGGGCTGGAGCTGTCAGGACGGACTTATTAAGAGCTGACTGTTAAATTTTCAGGAATTTTGCAACTTATTTATTTAAATTAAAACCAAATGTAATAAATACTTAAAACTCACCATTTCCTAATCATCTTACTGCATTTTGCAATAAGGAATATTACATCTCTTTCCATCTCCACACTCATCTTGACTTCTTGAAATAGGCCATGGCAGGAGTATTTACACCACAGAAAGTGGCAAACATTAAGCTAGCCAAGAGCCAATTGTTAAATATCTACCAGCACATCAGTGATTTTAGGCTTTCTTGAAACATGAAGACTACGCAGAATTTGTGGCTACCTTTAGGATCCTATGGTTTAGGAGGGGAGTTCCCTTGTACCACAGATAGTGCAGAGGTTGGAATTTTGTAGCCAGAGTCTAAAGAGCAGAAGCTTCGAGGACCACAATGTTTCTTTCCTAATGATTTTTTGCCATTTAGTGGAAAAGCCATGCAGCTAGACTTTTTCTGCTGGCCTCTCCCTCCTTTCTTAGGGCATTTAATTAGTTATACTCCCAAATACCAGCAGCTTTAGGGCAGAAGTTGTTGTCCATTTTGTACATTGCTGTATCCCCAGGGCCTAGAAAAAAATGCCTTGCACCTAGTAGGCACAGAGTAAATCTTTATTGAAGGAATTAATAAATCCTCCAGTGCACACTATGGTTCAACACACACTATTATTTTGAATCCCATAAGGCAAGAAGAACTGCCATTCAAAGAGACCATCTGCTATGCCTCCCTCTTCAGAGCAAGCATTAATCGGGGGGAGAGGAGAAGGGACAGGAACCAGTAAATGTACAAATGGTTTCTTTACTTTCTGACTTAATTAAGTGTTTTTAATAAGTCCGGAACATATTATTTATACTATTGTTTCTCTGTAAAAATAATGAAGTTCCAAATAAGTGAATTTAAAATATAGTTTAGAACAGAATCCCATGCTTAAATTGGAGACATCATGTTTAACTCTAAAATCACCATAGCAACTTTTTCTCAAGATCCCACAGTCTTAATTTAAATTAACATTCAGGCAAAATTTTAAACAACAACAACAACAAAAATCCCCATTCAAAAAATATTAAATAATCAAAACATAAGGACATACTGAAAGTAACACTGCAGAAAGAAGATGTTTAGGAATAAAGTTAATAACTTTCTTTTCCAGTCTGAACACATTATTTAACAAGGCACTTAGAAGATTTCTTATTTATTGCCTAAGAGAAACCTTAATCCTGTATGTAACTGCAGAATAATTAATATTTCACATGTGATATTTGCATAAGCAACAAATGCAAAGAGAAGGGAAGGACTTCCGACACTGAAGTACCAACACTGCAGATCAACTCCTTTCGAGAAATGAAAATTTAAATCTCTCTAATCTATAGTGTAAGATTCAAAAAGCCTTCTGTGCCAAGATCCGATCTATATTCCTAAAGGGACAAAAAAAAAAATTTTCGCATTCTAAAAATTTTCTATAGATGAATTCTGACATCATAGGAAACCTTCAATCTGAATCTTATACCAACCCCCTGAAGCCCAGGAAGTAACACTCTTTCGGGCTGACAGCATAACCTCTGTCTGCTAAACAAAGATGTTGGCATATTTAGACCACACCACTGACGATGTCTTCTGTGGAACATGTCACATCACAGAGACAAGGGCCATCAGGCAGTTTTGGGGCTTCAACTGCAGCTATTTTTCAGTCTCGTTGCTACAAATGACATCTACAGAAGTACAGAATTAAGGAATGTTCTTGAAGCTTGGTGTGCCTCGCTTTAAGAAAACCCATATCCCATGTATATTATTAAGTGAATACTAAATGCCTCTAGGATCATTCTATCCAGAAAAACATCCACATGGTAACTTTTAAATGAAATTATATGGTAAGAACAGAATGGAAAAAAATAGAATAGGAAATAACATACACTTTAAATAGTGAGGCTACTAAGTGTGTGTGCACACACGTGTGTGTACACACTTCCTCACTGAGCTGTCATGTCACATGTATTTCTTAGTAGGTGGCAGTGGCTCTCCATCCAGGGGCAATGTTGCCCCCAGGAGACACGACAGTGTCTGGAAACATTTTTGGTTGTTACAACTAGAGGAGAATGTTATTGACATCTAATGGTAGAGGCCAGGGAAGCTGCTAAGCACACTACAATGCACAGGACCGTCCATACAACAAAGAATAAGCCAGTCCAAATGTCACCAGTGCCAAGGTAGAGAAAACCTTTTTAAGAAGGACTCAAAATTCAAAGGCTACCAGCTGACCCTACACTTCAACCTGTCTGATGGCCACTCCAAGAGAACATACATAAATCTCTTTGTGTATTGCCTTAAGTGGAGTCTGCTGAAATTTTTAAAGCAAATGTAAGAATAGCCGCTTGATGGGCATCATTAAAACTTGGTTACAAATTTTTTTTTCCTAATTATGAAAAATCAGGGGATCTCACTGCAGAGAATTGTGAAGCTAAAAAAAGAATAAAGCATTCTGTCACGTATTTTCAAAGGGATAGGGGCAAGGCAGAACAGTCTCATTAATTTGTAAATCCTTTATCAAAAGTAACAAACTCCTAGCGTATACATACATTGTGAATTAACATGCTTTTGAGAATGGTTGTCTAGACTTCACAATTTCCATTCAAGAACTTTAAAGATAGGGCAATCTTCACTTACAGTAACATCATCAGAAAATGCCAATCAGAATTGACTTAATCTTCTAAATGTTCAAAGTAAGAAAACAAATGAGATATAGATGGCTAGAAATTGAAAAGTAGAGAAGAAAAAAGACCAAACCAGGAAAGCAGAGACAGAAATCTACTTCCTATTTACTGTGCATGTTTAGTCAAACTACAGCGCAACTTCAAATCACGTTTCTTTGAAACGGCTAAACACCCATCTCCAGCCTGTTCAGAGAGACAGCTACTGAGATGGAAAACCACAGACCTGGAAGGACTAACATTGACAAGCCCCTATTTCTTCTTAAAACTGTTGAGAAAAGACAACTACGCAACCCAACAACAAACTATGAAGTTCTAAGGTAGAGATTTTATTAAAAAAATGTCTTTTAATCTCAGTCTCTTAAATTTGAGTCATTATATTTAAAAGAACCTTAATAATATTCCAAAGAAAAGTGGATATGATTGCTGTCACTAATAAGATCTCAGGGTATGTGAATTATTTCAGAAACAGCAGCTAGGGTCCTAGGATGCATTTTTTCATCATTTGCATTAAACTAAAATTTTATCAGAAGGCTAATTAATAGGCAATTTAATAGCTTTGTGGAAGGACTACTAAATTAAGTATGTCAACACCCCACATTCAGTGCCTGCCCCTGACTTGCACTCATCAAAAAAAATTACAAGAGTGAAGCTGAATTCTCGCAGATGATGGCAGATCACTGCCACCTCACAACATTTGTTGACAATTCCAGTTGTGTTAACATGATAGAAATAATGCCACTAAAAGGAGTCCCTACAGAGCTTTCACAGGGAAATTTTAAAAATTAAAGTTCATAGTCTAATATTATTTAAAATCCTGTATTTACTTTGAAATTCTGAAAAATCTCTCAAGTTCAAGTGAACTAGAGCCTTCAGAAACCTTTATCACAGAGTTCACATCCAAGGAAAACAATCTGTATTGAACTTGTATTAAAAGTAAATAATATAGGGTGGGCCATGATGGCTCAGCAGGCAGAATTCTTGCCTGCCATGATGGAGACCCAGGTTCAATTTCCGGTACTGGCCAGAAAAAAATTGGCAAAAAAGAAAAGTAAATACTATAATATGCATATTATTAAATATTGTCAGAACCCGCATAAATCTAGATCACTTTGGTTCTATATTATCGAGATCAGTCTAGCTCTAAAATTCTATAATAACCCAAAACAATTCAAATTTGGCTACTCAACTTCCAGAAATGGGACTAGATGATACCCAGTTTGACCCAAGAAATGATTTAACTTTTATCTACACGGGTGGTTAAAAAGAAAAAAAATTATATAACTTACAGGTTCAACCCTACAACTGATTCTACAATCTCCTTGTCCAGTGGTTCTTAAAGTACAGCCCTCAGACCAGCAGCAGCACCTGGGAACATGTGAGAAATGCAAAATCTCCAGCTCTGTCACAAACTGCTGAATCAGAAACTCAGAGAGCCCAGAAATCTGTATTTTAACAAGCACTCCAGGTAATTCTGATGCATGCTCACATTTGAGAAACACCATCCTGACAACATGAGGATAAAAGACAAGTACAAAAAATAATTAGAGCATTTAGTAAGAGTAAAGTACTAAGTGCCATCCCCGTTGAGCTCATTTAACGCTCATAATAATCTTATGATTTAGGAACTATTATTCTCATTTACAATGAAGTAGCTCTGGATTAATGATTTTAAGCAAGTTGCCTCAGGTCAGACTGTCTTTAGGTAGAAGAGCCTGAGAGGCAGTGGAAAGAGCCCAAGGCCATTATTAACCACTACTGCACATGAGTAAGTGGTGTTTCTCACGCTTTCTGCTCTCGTAACACTGGACTCCAGCACCCAATAAATTACAAAGATTTTGGGGAAAAAAGGGGTTCCATCAGGACATACGTAATTTTGGTCTTCTACCTCGTGTGTTTCAAAACCCCACCCATTAATGCTATTCAATCCTCTATAAATAGGCTCTATTAATGTTAGACATTCATTTGATTCATCTTCTCAGTCTAAGAATTTCATTTAATTACTTGGCTGAAAAATAACTTATTATACAAAGCCCACCAAAGACTCCATCTTTACAATCTGATTATCTGTTCCTGAATGGAGGCAAAGTTTCCACAACCAGTTCTTCTCCAGCTGATAATCCAACGCCCCCAGCCTGAAGCAGTTAGGTGGGCAGAGAACAGGCACTCTCAGGAGAAGAGTTTAAGTGGAAAATCCTCAAGATTATGGAAAAGAGAGAAGTTAGGGCCAAAAGTCACCGCTGTCTTAGCCTAGAAAGCACTTGCAAAAGAGATAAGCATGTGGACAAGTTGCCTCAAAAAAATCTGTCCCTTAAACTGAGTAAATACATAAATGCTCATCTACATGGACGCTGAAAGGAAAAACACAAAAGTTTATTAAAATTTGTGGAAAAAAACACAATGTACACCATAGAATCTGATTAAATAAGCCATTTTATACCCTATTATTTAAAATCTACTTAGCTATCAAAAAATAAATCCATGGGCATGGAAAGAAGACCAATGGGATATGAACTCAAATATCAATTTCTGGTATTAAACATTGGATGGTGTAGAATTACAGAGATTTACTTTCTGTTTTGTGCTCCTTTATTTTCAGTTCCTTACATGAAAATTTGACTTTAAATGTAAGAAGCAGTTTAAAATTAAATTAGGAATAAATTCAATAAATTAAAAAAATGCATGTCCTACTTTTAGAACCCAGCAAATTATGGACATATAATAAATGTTAATATTAAGGTAATGATGGATAGTTTTAATTTTTGTTAACATTTTATACTGACTGTTAAAATATGGCGCATTTTAATGAAACTCACTGGATGTAACATACAGAATATGCTACATGAACACATTTTTGAACAATTAAGAAAAATATACACTTTACAGACTATGGCAATTACTAACAACCATCTCATCAGGTTTCAGGGTTCCTCCGGGAATAAATACATAGCTTCTATTTTCACTGGAATTAACTGAGCGCGCTGTCCTCCTCTTTCACATTGTTTTAGATATTTAATGTATTCTTTCTCCTCAACGCAATGAACGAGCACAGCAGAATTTAAGAGCATGCCAGAAGAACCCCTGACAGCCAGATAAAACAGTTACTAGTGTCAGAACACAAATGAAATAATCTGAGAAAAGGTAAGAAATTATTACCCTGCTGTTGAGTTTTCAAACCCACAAAAGCAAGAAATACGCATTTTATTTTTATTTTTAACTTACTCTATACTAAGTGATTTTATAAAACTTAGTTATTCAGTATTTGATAATAAAAACATAAATGTTTCTAGACCGCAACGGCTAATGAAACATTCAACCCTTCACACAAATTTATGGACTGTGTGACACATCCACTGAACAGTTTATCAAAGTCAGAGGAAAGTTTTCACGGTCAATTCATTTGAACATAAGCTATTCACAGTAATTTACAAAAGGAAATATTTAGAAACAAAATTACTCTTTCTTAGTTTTTATTTTCATACAACCATTTACAAATAGAACAGTGGAGTTTCAAAGTCAGGTATCTATACAGTATTTTTCACCACACATTTCAAACATAAACAACACAAGTAATCTTTCAGAAGTATGCCATATAATTTTTCCCCTTGGTAAGATTATAGATATTATATAGATCATATTTATTAAATAATTATGACTAGAGATAATCACAGCACACATAAAAGGTATGTATCACTGCCAGGAATCAGTCTAGAGATTTATTACATTAAGACAAAAGCTTTTATACTCTTTAAAGAAATCATATGTTTGGTTATTATTATTTTTTATTACTACATAGAAGTAATGATCAAAGACTAGGAGGAGGGGATAGTAAACATATTCACTTGGGTAAGCTTGCAGATGGATGGGTTACTGAGAGTTTTCTTCTGCATGGGCTGGCATAACCTGACATCTATTGCTCAAGTGATGAGTCAAATTAAATTACTGATTTTAATGAGGAGAGGAAGAATAAAAAGAAAAAAAAAGCATTATGCAGGCAGGAAAACATTTTCCAGGCAATAACTATGCTTAAAACTGTCTAATTAACCAGGAAATGCTGATCATCAGCTCTATTAACTACTGAAAAATTGGCTTACATTAAGAATTCTTAACATAAAAATTTTCCACAATTTCATAAACGTGGCTGTACCTCCATGGGGTTCTAAAAACCAACCAGAGAGCAACAAGCATGTTACACAAAACGGCTGGCCTCCTTAGGCAACTCATTTCTACTTACCAAATACACAATCCTTCCATTTATTCTGGCTGTACTTTTTTTTTTAATTAACAAATCTTCACACACATATATTCCACACATGGTGTACAATTAATGGCTCACAATATCATCCATCACATAGGTGTGTATTCACAACCGTGATCATTTTTTAGAACATTTGTATCACATCAGAAAAAGAAATAAAAAGAAAAAACTCATACATACCATTTGTCTTACCCCTTCCTCTCTTGGACCTCTAGTATTTCCATTGACCCAATTTGTTTTACCCCTTATCCCCCCTATTTTTATTTATTTTTTTAATCCATATTTTTTCACTCATCTGTCCATACCCTGGATAAAAGGAGTATCTGTCCCAACACAAGGTGTTCATAATCACACAGTCATATTGTAAAAGTTATATCATTATACAATCATCTTCAAGAATCAAGGCTACTGGAACACAGCTCAACGGTTTCAGGTACTTCCCTCCAGCCTCTCCAATATATGATACACTAAAAAGGGATATCTAGATAGTTAATAACCTCTAGGATGAAACCTCTTGACTCTCTGCTTGAAATCTCTCAGAAACTAAAACTTTATTTTGTCTCACTTCTATCTTGCTCCGTTTGGTCAAGAAGGCTTTCTCAATCACTTGGGGCTGGTTCCGGCTCATTCTGGGGGTTCTGTCCCATGTTGCCAGGGAGATTTACACACTTGAGAATAATGTCAGGTAGTGGGGAGGGCAGTGAGTTCACCTGCCATGTTGGCTTAGAGAAAGAGGCCACATCTGAGCAACAAGAGGTTCTTTGGGGATGACTCTTAGACCTAATTTTAAGTAAGCTTTGCCTATCCTTTGAAGGAATAAGTTTCATAGGGGTGAACCCCAAGATCCAGGGCTCAGCCTATTGATTTGGTTGCACCATGGCTTGCAAGAATATCAGAAATTTTCCAAATGGGGAAGGTGAATATTTCCTCTTTTCTCCCCAGTCCCCCAAGAGGACTTTGCAAATACTTCTTTATTCACTTCCCAAATTATTCTGAGACACCAGAGTAACCTGGACAAACCAACAAAATCTCACACCCTATTCAAGAGTCCATATATTTTTGGTGTTCAACTAAACTGACCACACATGTTAAATTAGTCAATTCACTACCCAAAATATAAAATTCCCACCAAATAAACATCTCTCCCTTTGGTCACACACAGAAGTAGAAGTTTTAAAATATGGACAGTATCATCCTTTACCCTGTGTTCTGCTCGACCTGCCTATCTAGATCAGCTTCATTCACATCTCTACTCAAAGTCTGATCCCTTTCTCAACTTAGGCTGTACTTTTAAAACTTATTTGAAAGCAATAACATATCTTAAGCATGGAAACTAAGTTTACTGTAGATCATAGGCAGTCTCTTTTACTGTTCCTTTCATTTTAAATTTCATTTCCTACTGATGTTTTCTCATTATTCAAAATAGCATGAAATTCACTACCCGAATAGCCACTCAATACATATGGCTCATTGACACTCCTCAAACTCTAGTTTTCTAAACAGGGAGTGCCATTCTTCTCTCAGACCTCAAAACCAATGGCAGAAGCTACTGAAAGAGCCACAGAGAAGATGGCCTTCTGATTGATGTTTGCAAATACTTTGAACAAAATAAAACATCTGTCATTTTCCAACAAGCCCTTCTTTGGTCTCTATCACATACCAAGTCCAATTTCCTGTTTCTCACTCTCAAAAGTGAGGTCATTTTATGTACTCAACCTTCAATTACTAAGGGAGAATTACCAGGTAGATTTGCTCTCAAAACTTGCTTCTGTAAGTCCAACTAGTCAACAGTGAAAGTCCAGGCATCTCTACAGAGCATGGGCTGGAGCAGGAAAGCAACCACCAGATAACTGACATCTCACTAGTTATACTTTGGTATGTTTTAGCTGATATCGTCTGTTCTAATTTGTTAGCTGCCGGAATGCAACACACCAGAGATGGATTGGCTTTTAATGAAAGGGGATTTATTTCTTTAGTTCTTCAGAGGAAAGGCAGCTAACTTTCATCTGAGGTTCTTTCTTACGTGGGAAGGCTCAGGGTGATCTCTGTAGCCTTCTTTCCAGGCCTTTGGGTTCCAACAACTTTTCCCAGGGTGATTTCTTTCTGCATCTCCAAAGGCCTGGGCTGAGCTGCAAAGGCAGAGATGAGGAATGCCGAGCTGCTTGGGCTGTGCTATGTTGTGCTCTCTCATTTAAGCACCAGCCAATTAAGTCAAACGTCATTCATTGCAGCAGGCATGCCTCCTAGCGGACTGCAGATGTAAATCAGCAACAGATGAGGTTCACATACCACTGGCTCATGTCCACAACAGAACTAGGTGCCTTCACCTGGCCAAGTTGACAACTGAATCTAACTACCACATCGTCCAACATCAATGGAAACTTCAACCCAATGTTTTTTTTTCCATAAATTAATTGTGGTACTTTTTAAAACCTAGTACCCTGGAAATTACATGCAATCATGCTGATTTTCACATGAGACAGCCTCTGAATGAATAACTATGCTGGCATATGCTAAGGCTCTGCATTCCAAGGAGAACTCTGATGCTTGACAACAAAACCTACTTTAAATAATTCTCTCCTCTAATGATCTTTTAGCCTTTAGGAAGGACCTCCTATTCTAAAGTAGACAATGAAGAAAACACCCTCTTATCTATAGCCCTTGCCTTCACTTTATTGAGGAATGTCTTCTCTTTTAACGTCCTACAAAATCACCCACACTCCTCAATATAAAATTAGAAAGATATGTAACGAGATGGGTTTGTTGTTGTTTAAGCTGGTTTTCTGCATTTTGTCAAAAGCTAGCCAATCCCTGCACATTGCATCCAGGCAGATTTGCTTTCCCATTATATTGTCATTTTAGTAATGACACATTTATTAACATCTCCCAAAATGCATGGGACTTGCCACCTATTTGATTAGAGTTGTATGAAAGAGATCATCCTACTGTGCTGATTTGAAAGGATGCATGGCCCCTAGAAAAGCCACGTTTTAATCAAAATCCTATTTTATAAAGGTAGACTAATCCCTATTCAATACTGTATGTTTGAAACTGTAATCAGATCAGCTCCCTGGATGACGTGATTTAGTCAAGAGTGCTTGTTAAGTTGGATTAGGTGACGACATGTCTCCACCCATTTGGGTGGGCCTTGATTGGTTTATTGGAGTTGTATAACAAGGAAACATTTTGGAGAATGGGAGATTCAGAGAGAGCAGAGAATGCTGCAGCACCACGAAGCAGCGAGTCCACCAGCCAGAGATCTCTGGAGATGAAGAAGGAAAACACCTCCCGGGGAGCTTCATGAAACTAGAAGCCAGGAGAGAAAGCTAGCAGATGACGCCATGCTTGCCATGTGCCCTTCCACTTCAGAAAGAAACTGTGAACTTCATTGGCCTTCTTGAACCAAGGTATCTTTCCCTGGATGCCTTTGATTGGACATTTCTATAGACTTGTTTTAATTGGGACATTTTCTTGGCCTTAGAACTGTAAACAAGCAACTCATTAAATTCCTCTTTTTAAAAGCCATTCCGTTTCTGTATATTGCATTCTGGCAGCTAGCAAACTAGACCACCTACTATCCTCAAAGAGGAATAAATTTCACTGACATGCTAGAGTCAGAAATTCTATTTAAAACAGAAACCATCCTGCCTGTATTTTGGGGGGAGATGGGCTATAAGAAAGTTCTCATGCCAGAGACAAGCAAGATCTGAACTAGTCCACACCCCTACTTCTCCCGAATGACTGTGCCCACACAACTTAACAAATGGGCACCATCCATCATGCACCATTACAATGCAGTCAACGAGAATCATACTGCTGTGATTCAACAATCACCAAAGCTGCCAAACACCTTACAATGAGGCAAGATGCTGCTGGACCCTCTCCCGGCCAGGTTAGATTGATTTTTTTACTTTAATTCCACAGGTTCATTTGCTGATTCTTTAACAAACAGTATGGGCGGATGCACAATGAAAAAGACCCAGTCCCTGTATATCACTAGATAACATTCAGATCATAAAGGAATCACTGCCGAACACTCTCACCCTTTAATGTGTTGGAACTTATACCATACAGAGAAAAACATACTTAAAAAATATATATCACAGTGCAGCATAAAAATGTTCAAGAAAATAGGGTGGGCCACGGTGGCTCAGCAGGCAGAGTTCTCGCCTGCTGTGCCGGAGACCCGGGAAAGTTCAAGAAAATCATGTTCGCAGAGCCTTAAGGAAAACAAATGTTCTTCCATCAGCGCTTACATACTTTACAAACTCTACATACGTGGAGATAATTATGACTTTTCGTCTGAACCAGAAGAAAACAAATTGTCATTGGAGTCTTTTAACCATTAGTTAAAAAACAAAATAGCAGGAAGCACGATATTAAAATGTTTCACTTCAAAAACAAAATGTTATTAATTATTTAAATATTCTATTCATTTCTCTTCTATTCATTATTCTTAAATGACAACACATCTGCATGACCCCTATCAAAATATCACAAAGGTAGCATATCGTATTAAACATGTCCTTCACCTTAGACATGAAACAAGAGTTCTACTTAGTAAGTCAATTTTAATGCCATGAGTGCTAGAAAGTTCTTCCATGTTTATCTAGCTCCTAGAGTCTCAGTTGTAGAAACATGTTAGAATCCAATGTTTTCTTAAAACACATGCAAAAGAGAATGACCCCGAATCATCTTCAGTTGTAAGAAAAAGTTCCATATAAATTATGCACATTGCTTAGCTATAAATATGAAGATATGGAATTTCAAAGTCACAAAATTTTGCTCCTCAAAGGAGTAAAAAAGAAATATTCATGTTCTCAGGCACATAAGTTAGTTTTATTTTTCTGGGAAGCTTGGTGGGAGGACAGGGGACGTGGCTGCCAGCATAACAACTCAACCATTAATAATAAATAAATGTTATATTTTGCATCTGAAAAAAAAACTAAAACCTACAAAAAGTTGCAATAACCAAAAATGCTTAACTGCCTTGCACAACATCAAAAGCAAATGAAAGAATAAAAATGTTCTTTCGTGAATTGTGGCAAATCCATCACACTAATGCAAGGTGTTATGACAGGGCCTTCTATGACAATTCTGTATGTTATGTATGATTGTTCTGTAAACTTACAATTTCTCTGATAAAAAAATAAAATAAATTTTAAAAATTGGAAAAAAAAAGAAATTGAAAGAAGCACCTTAGAAGTCACACAAAAAATATATTAGCAATCATCTTTTAACCTGCTGAGGACATTCACCCACTCACATCTGCACAGCTGGCAGAAAGCTACAGACCCTGTGGAGCCTGGAGCTCCTCCGCCCACCTTTGTTTTCCACCGCTCTGGTTCTAAGTTCGGGGCGTGGCAAGAGGACCGGGAGACGAGCCCACTACGTTTGCCCACACATTTGAAGGAAAAACATAAAGGGGGAGGTGTACACGGAGAGAGGCCGGCTGCAGCCCGGTGGCCTCCTCTAACTCCACTCCCTGAGCACTGGGACCTGGGTAGCAGCAGAGGCCAGGCGAGGCAAGAGGGACCCCAACAGGAAGGGGCCAGAAGCTTCCCACAGCCGAGAGGCAAACGCCACTCTCAGCTTTGGCCAGGCAAGGGAGCCAGGGACGCAGGAGATGATGAGGCGGCCAGCCTGGTCAGCTGGGAGTGAGGAGGGGGCCAAACCAGCCGGCCCCCGTGTCCTCCCAGGTCAGACCTCCAGGCACCCACCCCGCCCCCCACCCCAAATAAAGAAAATCTGCCTTCATAGGAGTGATAGGATTACTCCATACATTTGAAAAGAGGTAAAATCTCTTAAAACAGCAGAGTGGCAATAGAGATTTGTCTTCACACACACCTCAGTTGTTTGTGTGTGTGTGTGTATGTGTGTGTGTGTGTGTGGTTTGGTCCTGCTACAAACAAGAACTGGTCAAGGCCCCTGGGATAAGACACCATATACACTTAAAATAGTGTCTTAGGCATCATCATCTCTAAACACACCTGTAACTACATTTAGGATTCAGTGTTTAAAAAATAATTTCGAAAAAATTACTTGAGCAAATAATCATTTCAATCTAAGTTTACCTTTCAGAATCAAACTAATGCATGTGCCTAATTTAAAATTTTAAAGAAGGTTTAATAAATAGACTAAGGGAGCAGTCACAATATCATCATAAATCCCTTTAGAATATAATAGGAAAACCTACTGAAAACTTTGTCAATGTCATCTTTGAAGTGACTCTTAAGACCATACATAAAACAAACATTTCAAATCCTCAAATAGTACATGAAAACAACGTGAGATATAACTAAACAACCGTGCTAGGTGACTATACTTTAAAACAGACTTAAACACATCCCAGCAGACATCCTGGAAAGGATGTAGGAGAAGGTGGCAAGTTACTATTCATTAACCAGCCCGTGGGAAACAGTCACCGAGGTTTCAGTTCGTGGTGGCAGCGAGGTGGAGAGCAGTGGAAAAGACTGAACAGGTGCTGCGGGGGGGCCGACGCTGTGCTGGGTCAGAACCACTGAAGACACCCGTTAAAACGGGCCTTGTAGACCACTTCCTCTGTCTACTCCATCAGTGCAGGGTGCCGTGGGAGAATGGACACACCCACACAGTCATACAAGCAAGTGTCCTGGGGAGGTCTTGCAGATCAATTCTGCCTTTGTAGAAAATAAGCATTTGAAGATTAGAGTTAGTCAAACGAGGTAACTCTTGGTGGTGTAGGAAACCACCGAGAGTCAAGGGAAGATAAACGGGTAGGTGTAAAGGATACCTTGCTCACTGGAGCAAGCTCAAGGCGCTGGAAGTGTATGTATTTTTTGTGGAACACACAAATGATAAATTACACAAAAGTAAATCTGGGAAGGAGAAAATGCATGAGATAGAAAGCAAGAGTGAGATACAAAAGCTCATATTAATCAGATATCAAGGTTTTAGAAGAAAGGGTTTACTTTTAGCTCCACTAGATCAAACAAGCTGTAATACATAAATAGGCAATGTTTTTGTTCAAAAGAAGGAGACCCATGCTATAACACTTACAATACTACAAAAACTATCAAATTCTGCAGAGGCAGACCCTGTGCCGGGCTCTGGTAAGGTAAATACTAAACTGCCTACTGCTGTTTTATGTATTTTACTGCTCGACTAGTGATGCATTTAAGGCAGAATTAATTCCAGGCCAGCAATTCCAGGCCAGGATACAAAAATTTATTGTGGATGTGCTTTAAGCTAATGTCGACTCCAACAGTTTACCATCTATCAGCTATTCTAGTACCAATTAGCACCTTAAACTTCATGTGTAAATATTTGAAAAAGCATGTTAGCAATTAAAAGGAGGAAATATTCCACATCAAAATTAGGAAGAGACTTTACTTAAAATGTTAAAAGGTAACTGCATTCTCAAAACGTCAGGTTTTCAAAGCATAACACAAAATGGTATATGCACTCTAAAACAAAAAATATAACATGCAAATCCTATTTAAAATTCAATAAATGCATTTAAAATTCAGTAAATGCCAATTATTATTTACTGCTTTCAAAGCTAATAGGTCCTCCAATTGAATATAAGAGGTTTTAAACTTTGTGCATCATTAACTTATACTCCATGTTAGCAATGAAATGTTGACAAATGCTTTCTGAATTAAGAATGTACAAAATTCTGAATAAAAGTGGCTTAGGATCTTTCTGCATACCAAATTTTTATGCTTGTCTTTTTAAAACAATAGGAAAAGTTATAGGCTCTAGCATATGGCTTAAAGTCAGCTACTACATTTGCACAATCTGAAGGGGAAAACAAATTGTTCATTAACTTAAAGGCTTTATTGTTTAAGGAAAACACTGTTAATAGTTAAAAGAGAAACTTTAATATAAACTGAAAGAAAATATTTTCAGTTACAATTCAGGCCGGTGACAACTCAGCAGCCTTTCATTAGGCATCAGAATCTCACAGTATTGGGATCCATTTGTAAAACAGCAGGGCTTTAAGAAAAGGAAAAAATAACTTTTAATAGCAGGAGTTGATACATTTTTATCAAAATCACATCAACTCTTCACAATGAGAAAAGTAGCCCAAAGGCATTCATCCATGGGAAAAAAAATCTTGAAAACTAATATTAAGGTATTTAGATGGCATTAAAGAAAGTTTTTGAGAATCTATTAATAGATTTCAGGTGACTATTTAGACACATCTTTCAAAAATAGTAAGTAACTTAAACTTTAGTTTAAGACATGAGCTTTGTGGTCAAATCCATTTAACTAGAATGATGCTATTATCTACTTGAAGAAAAATACTGGAGGAGTTTTTATTCTATTTTAACATTCAATTAGAAAACAAAAGTCTTTCACATTGTACATAAGAAAATTATCTCATATAACTGAGAAATAACAGCTATATCAGAAATAACTGAGAGGCAAAACAAAATTCATATAATCAAAGAATAAAGACTCAAGTTTTGCTTTAATATTAGGTGGATCATGCACCTTCCATACCTGTGTGGTTATCTTATGTTAATAGTTTACGCTCCCTATTTTTTCTTATCCCCTTCAATAGATTTGATTCTTTAGTAATCCTATGTATCTTTTAGGTCAGTTCACTTGAGTCCAGGACAGAGTCCGCACTCTCTGAACCACACCTACACTCACCCACACCACATCCCACTTCAACTACCTACCGGCCATCTGGCCAAAGGAGCTGCCACAGCCATCAGCCACCAGCAGCGTGACTGCCCTGCCCCCTCCAGCCACAGCGGATGAGATCCCGGATGGACACTTGATCCAAGCCGGACCAATTAGATTCTCCACCCAGAGCACTCGGAAGTGAGACTGAGACACAGGCAATCAATCTGTTTGTGACTAAAACTATAACAAGGAAAATTTAGCAACGGGAGGTAGATAAATTCTAACACGGTGACAGGGTAAGCGTGAAGCAAAGAACGCTGCTCCTCACAAAGGAGAAGGAAGCAGAAGGCCGATATAAAACAGGAAACGGGCTGAACAGGGCTGCTCGAGGGGTCCCCAAAGCCGTTCCCGCTCGTGGTTCCCTTAACCTGCTCGGCTTGATGAGGCTGTAAGGAACCACTGTCACACCATTACACTCCTTTCCTTTTTACCTAAGCTAACGTGGTTGATTTCTGTTGTGAGGAACATCAAGAAGCTCTAGTGAGCACACTCTTAAATCCCAGGTGCAGCAAGGATTTAATCTATCCAACCACCCTGCCACTGTTCAATAACTGAAGAGAATTTAGATGAACAAAGTTATAGCATTTATCTTCTTCTGTCCATGTATTCCAATAATGAATGTCAAGGGTTATTAACTAACCTCCCCCCACATGCCACCTTACCTTTTCCCTAGTGCACTGCCCTTTCCTGTTAAATACAATGTCCCCAAACATCTATAAAGAGATATTCCTGGATTACAGATTGTCTATATTCTCACATAAAACCTTTCTGAATGCACAGATATATCTGACTCTGCCCCACCTCCAAACCAAGCCAGATGTTATCTCCCCCTCCCCTTTAAATTCCCATGGGTTATAAATGAGGGTATAACTGCTGGCATAATCTCTCAGCCACCAGATGAGCAAAGCTCCGTGGAATCAATGGTTTGCCCTGGATGGAGGAATCTAAATACCCAGGACTTTCTCCTTACAACACCCATGCCATGGTTTCCCCTTCTCTACCCTTGCCAATGCTTCCCACTAGAGTGTGTTACTATCTCTGAATGTGTTGATTTGCTGAGAGGTGGGTGGGAGGGACAGTTTAGAACGAAGCTACTTAAAAACAAGGATTGTGCTTTACTCCTGTTTGCATCCTCAGTGCCCAACACACCTTACAGTATACAGTTTAGGCACAGAAAATAATTCTCAAACACAATAATTTAAAAACCACAAAACGCGTGATAGAATCTGGGAGGCAGGCACAAAGCTATGTTTTAACCAAACATGAAGAGGACTGTGATGTTACTAGTTGTACATAACAGGTATGAACAAGGTAAGCCCGTTCAACACAATCCCCTGGAGAAGATGCCAAACATTCTCACCTACTACTTACTTTCACAAGTGGACTGTACATCTCTTTGCTCAAAAATATTGAGAGAACTGAGCAGGCAGTGGTGGCACAATGGCAGAGTTCTCACCTGACATGTCAGAGAGCCGGGTTCGATTCCCGGAGCCTGCCCATGCAAAGAAAACATATATATATATATATATATATATATATATATATATAGAGAGAGAGAGAGAGAGAGAGAGAGAGAGAGAGAGAGAGAGAGAGAACTATTTTATCTCCTATTGCTACACCCCAAATAGCTCTTACACTGATATTTTCAGAGGCTTATCTATGACTTGCTTGCTCAAAACCAATTTGAGTAGAGGCTGTTAAAAAGTTTTTGATAGTTAACAGTTCTTAATAGAAAATGTGCTTCATTGTATTAGCCGTATGGAATTATAAACAAGAATCACATAGTAAACCCATGTTACAATTCCCTAGATCTTTAGAATAATTGATAAAATACTTATTATTTCTACTAACTCATTTGCTCAAAATCTTAAGTCATACATAATTTGGAAATAAATTGTATCTCCTTTCTCACAGAACCCTTGATTCCTGATACACAGCTTCTATTGCACAAGGCTTCCTCCCCTGAATGTGTACACTTATCTTTTATTCCAATTACACTTAGCCAATTATTTATTATACAATGCATGCTGCTTCCAAACCCACATATTTGTCATTCCCTCTGCCTTGGATAAACTGCTCCCTTCGAATTGAAAATCTTCTGTTCTCCCAGTTCCCCTCCCCCAATCTTTTAAATTTTCTTGAGCCCCCATGTCAAAGAACTCTTTTTTAATGCCTCTGTACTTTTTCTGCATCTCTTCCTAGTATAGGTTTCACAATCTGTCCTACCTTTCAGTTATTTCTACACGTCTTACAGTACCTTGCAAGAGCTCCATTTGATTTAATTGATCTTATTGGCAAAGTAGTACTTTTCATTGATCCAAGATAAAAAAGCTTGCAAGTTAAGCGATACGAAATTTTTATGATTTTCTATAGCCCATGTCATAGGTGGGGTGTCTTGGCCTCTTATTTGAAACTATTAATATGTGGCATTACACATGTATTTTTAGACAATGACAATGAATTCTAGAGATTTAGCTAGAGATGTTTATGTAATTGCCTCCAATATATATACATTTTATGTCCGACTTCTATACCTATCAGCCCTTTAGACCTTTCACAATACTTTCTAAAATAAAACTGAAATATTGATAAGTGAATTTTACCTGAATCACATTAGGTAGCAGTCAGGAGAGCAAACATTATACCAACAAAAGAGGAAAAAAGATTGCTACCTTTTTAACAATCCAGCAAATCAAGATTCTTTAAGTGAATGCCCACTAGTCAATGCCACAATTTCTTCTGTAAATCATTATTCCACAGTTTAATAAATAGAGTTACTCACCCAACAGAAAGACACACAATAAGTGATGAAAAAGATGACTCCCCAGACAGCAATATAACTTGACCTTACTTACTCAATGAGAATAGAAGTCACTATAACAACAAAAATGCACTTCAGAGACTTATACTGCTACCACTTGTCAAAGTGAAGAAGAGTACAATGGATGTTATTTTAAATGATCCTGGGAGCTGAACTGAGATTGCTCATGTTACATCAAAACAGGCATTTAAAAGAAGTCAGTGAAGAGAGTTTTTTTTTGTTTCTTAACAAAATGTTTTTTTTATATAAAATAACAGATTTTTAAAAGTTCACCATTCAAGCAATCTCCTTTAAATTAGAGTCTATCACAGGTCTCGAACCTTAATTATCTGCAGCATAAAAACCAGTATGTCTAACTGTGCATAACAATTCTAGAATAATTCAAAGTAATGATAAATATTTGGCTTCTTTGGGAAAAGAAATTACTTAAGTTCTAGAAATTAAATATGACAACTTGTAAGCTAACCACGATTCGTAATGAAGGAATCAGAGCCGGTGAAAAGTATTTTCTTGACCTTAGAGTGCTGACTGCACCAGACCCTATTTTTTTCAGTAGCGGACAGAAGGCTTTTGATTTTAAGGGAGCAGTTTATGCCAGGCAGAGGGAATGACAAATGTGTGGGTTTGGAAGCAGCATGAGGCACTGGATTATAGCAATAATATTTTTTGAACTCAGAACACCTACCACTCAAAATGGGCCAGGTGGGAGGAGTTAATGACAGCACAGATACTAGGCACATGCAGATATTGGTATATTTGTGCATTTTCATTTTAATGTTTCAGGAGTTTGGAGGATGATTATAGGTATAGGACCTGATAAAGAAAAAGGAAAATAGGTGATTCATCAACATGGCAAGATAAAACAAATACTGAAAATCTCTCTTCAGAGACTCAATGTTTAAAAAGAACAATCCTGAATTTTGAGAAATCTGGAGGAGGATAAGGACTGGAGAGGGACCCTACAAAACCTGGGTAGAAGTAGAAGAAGATCAGGTGGGAAATTTCCCAGACCAGCTGGTCCTCTCCCCTCCCCCTGACCCATTTTCACAGTGAGGGACAGGCAGAGAAGCAACAGCAGGGAGCCCTCCCCATGGGGACACAGAATACGTGTTCTCTCACAGCAACAGGACAGACCCTCACCTTCTGGAGACCTGGGGGTTAGGGGAGAGCATGTCAAGGCCCAGGTGTGAGGGCCAGAGAGCCTCAGAAAACGTGGACAGAAGCTGTGTTACCAGCCCTGGGTCAGAAAGTACTCCCTGCACCCCTGTGAGAAATGGTGGTGGGAGGCATGATCCCTGCCTGGAGGAAGGCTAAAGACTGGAGAGCTAGAGGTCTATTCTGCCACTTTATTTGGGGAATACAGACCCACATACAGATTTTTGCCTGCAAAGAGAGGGAAGAGGATCCCTGCAGTCAGCCTGATTGGGTGAGACGCAGCTTGTGCTCTAAAGGCAAACAGTTCTGAGGACAATTATGTTATCCAACAGCGCCATCTGCTGAGAAGAAAAGAAAATGCAAGGGAAATAGAGGGGTTTTTTTTTTTTTTTTTTTTTTTTTTTTTTGAGAGACTACCTAGAAAATCATTTCAGGCTGACAGGGGTGGGTCTAGACACCCTGCACAGGAACCCAATCCTATTTTGGTTGAGAAACATAGACGATCCAACCATTAAAGCAGTTTTTTTAAACAAACCAAGGTTTTGCAGGATAGTAAAAAACAGAGCATCACTGGAAGACAAAAGACTTGTTTTACCCACAGAGACACAGCTGTGGTGCCGAGTGATTACTCCCATCCATGAGGCAGGAGGCTGTGGGTGCCTGGTTTTAAAGAGGGGAGAGGAGAGACAAGGAGGCAGGACAAATCTGACAACTGGCCAGTGAGAGAGAATAACAGATAGAGAACAAATCCAACCAACAAGAGAACTGTACACAAAAGAGATGAAATGACATCTGCACTGATTTAAAGCTGCTGTATACCCCAGAAAAGCCACATTCTTTTATTCTACTTCAATATTGCTGGGTGGGATCTTTTTGACTACCTTGTTTCCATGGAGCTGTGACCCACCCAACTGTGGGTGGGACCTTTTGATTAAGTGGTTGCCATGGAAATGTGTCTCCACCCATTCAAGGTAGGGTTGATTGCTGGAGTCCCTTAAGAGAAAACCATTTTGGAAAGAGCTAACAGAGCCCACACAGTCCAAGCCCTTTGGAGATGAAAAAAAAAAACACCCCCAGGGAAACTTCACAAAACGAGAAGCCAGGAGAGAAAACTAGCAGACATCACTGTGTACCTTCCCAGACAAAGGTGTTCTGGATGGCATCAGCTTTTCTTCAAGTGAAGTTAACCTATCATTGGTGCCTTATTTTGGACATTTTCAGAGATTTAGAACCGTAAACTTACAACTTAATAAATTCCCTTTTTAAAAGCCATTCTATTTCTGATATATTGCATTCTGGAAGCTTTAGGAAACTAAAACAACATTTAAAATAAAGTAAGCAAGAAAATCAGATGCCTGGACACCAACAAAAAATCACAGCTCATACCAGGAAGAATGAAGAGATGACCCAACCAAAAGAACAAACTAACACCTCAACTGTGATGTAGGAACTGAAACAATGAATTATTGATGTTAAAACATCTTCTAAACCAATTCAAAGAGTTGAAGGAAAATACGGGAAAAGACACAAAGGACATAAAGAAGACACTGGGTGTCTATGCAGAAGAACTTGAAAGCTTAGAAAACAAATGGCAGAACTCATGGGAATGAAAGGGACAACAAAAGAGATGAAAAACAAAATGGAGACACACAACAGGAGAGATGAAAGGGCAGAAGAAAGGATTAGAGAACTAGAAGACAGGACACAGGAAATTCTACATATAAAAGAACAGATAAGGGGCAAAAAACGGAAAAATTTGATCAGGGTCTCAGGGAACTGAATGAAGTTCATGAATATATTTGCTATGGGTGTCCCAGAAGGAGAAGAGAAGGGAAAATGGGCAGAAAGAATAATGAAGGGGAGAATAAATGAAAATTTCCCAACTCTTTTGAAGGACATAAAACTATAGGTACAAGAAGCAAAGCATACCCCAAATGGGATAGATCCAAAGAGACCTACACCAAGACACTTACTAATCAGATTGTCAAATGTCAAAGACAAAGAAAGAATTCTGAAAGCAACAAGAGAAAAGCAATTCATCACATACAATGGAAACTTGATAAGAGTAGGTACAAATCTCTCAGCAAGAAGGCAGTGCAATGATACATTTAAGATGCTGAAAGAGAACCCTGACAACCAAGAATTCTATATCTGGCAAAACTGACTCAAAAATGAGGGAAATTTTTAAATATTAACAGATAGACACTGAGAGAGTTCATGAATAAGAGACCTGCTCTACAAAAAATATTAAAGGGAGTACTACAGGCAGATAGGAAAAGACAAGAAAGAGAAGTTTGGAGACAAGTGTTGAAATGAAGATTAGAAGGAAAAGTAATTAATAGCAAAAAAAAAAAAAAAAAAGAGGAAAGTAAGACATGACGATAAAATCTAAAGAAAAACAATGGATGAATGTTACAGTAATAACATTAAAAGTTAGTGGATTAAATTACCAATTAAAAGACACTGATTGGCAGCATGGATAAAAAACAAAACAAAAAACAAAACAAAACAAAAAACAAGGTTCATCTATTTGCTGTCTACAAGAGACTCACTTAAGACCCAAGGGCAAAAACAGGTTGAAAGTGAAGGATTGGGAAATGATACTCCATGCAAATAACAACCAGAAAAGAGCAGAGGTAGCTATATTAATATCAGACAAATTAGACTTCAAATGTAAAACAATTAAAAGAAACAAAGAAGGACATTATATATTAATAAAAGGGACAATTCATCAGAAAGAAACAACAATCATAAATATCTGTGCACCAAGCCAGAGTGTCTCAAAATATATAAGGCAAATGCAGACAACACTGAAAGAAGTGGACACTTCTACAATGGCAGATGGAGACTTCAATATACCACCCTCATCAATAGATAGACTATCTAGACAGAGGATCAATAAGAAAACAGAGATCTTGAGTAGTAAGATAAATGAACTAGACTTAAACATTTACAGAACATCACATCCAACAAAAGCAGGACACATATTCTTCTCGAATGCCCATGTATCATTCTCAAGGATGGACCATATGTCATGGCACAAAGCAGGTCTCAGTAAGTTTAAGAATATCAAAATTATACAAAGCTCTTCCTCAGATCATAATGGAACTAAGTTGAACTCGATAAGAGGCAGAAGCTTGGAAAATTCAGAAATCTATGGAGGTTAAACAACATACTCTTGAACAACCAGGGGTCATGGAAGAAATTACAAGAGGAATCAGTAAATATCTTGTCGCAAAAGAAAATGAGAACACAAACATGTCAAAACTTATGGGATGCAGCAAAGGCAATGCTGAGCGGGAAATGTATTGCCCTAAATGTCTATATTAAATAAGAAGAGAGGGCTGGCCACAGCGGCTCAGTGGCAGAGTTCCCACCTGCTATGCCAGAGACCCGGGTTCAATTCCCAGGGCCTGCTCAGGTTAAAATAAAAAATAAAAAAATAAAAAAAAGAAGAAGAAAGAACAAAAACTGAACAGCAAGCTAACCCAAAAGCAAACAGAAGTAAAAAATAAAAATAAAAAATAAAAGTAACAAAGATTAGAGCAGAAATAAATGAAATTGAGAATATGAGAGAGAATCAATAAAACCAGATGTTGGTTCTTTGAGAAAATCAATAAAATGGATGAACTCTTAACTTAGGCTGACAAAGAAACAAAGAGAGAGGATGCAAATATATAATATCAGAAATGGGAGGGGGGACATAACTATTGACCCCACAGTATAGAGACAACAAGAGGATTCTATGAATAACTATATATTAAATCAGCACCTTCCTAGAAAAGCATGAACAACCAACACTGATTTGAAAAGAAACAGAAGACCTCAACAAACCAATCACAAGTGAAGAGATTGAATCGGCCATCAAAACACTCTCCAAAAAGAAAAGTCCAGGACTTTTCACATGTGAATTCTACCAAACCCTGAAGAAAGAATTAGTACCAATCTTGCTCAAACTCTTCAAGAAGATTGAAGAGGATAGAAACTACTCACCTCATTCGATGAAGCCAACATTACCCTAATACAAAGCCAAACAAAGACACTACAAAAAAAGACAATTAGGACAGGCCACGGTGGCTTAGCAGGCAGAGTTCTCACCTGCCATGCCAGAGACCCGGGTTTGATTCCCAGTGCCTGGCCATGTAAAAAAAAAAAAAAGAAAAAGAAAATTACAGACCAAGTCTATAATGAATATAGATGCAAAAATCCTCAACAAAATACATGCAAACCAAATCTAGCAGAATGTTAAAGAACTATACACCATGACCAAGTGGGTTTTATCCCAGGTATGCAAGATGGTTCAACACAACAAAATCAATTACTGTAACAGAGCACATCACTAAATTAAAGAGGAGAAACCACGTGATCATCTTGATTGATGCATGTTCTTTCTTATTTGCTGGCTGCCAGAATGCAACACACCAAAGACAGATTGGCTTTTAATAAAAAGGGGATTTATTTCATTAGTTCTTCAGAGGAAAGGCAGCTAACTTTCTTTTTTTTTTTTTTTTTTTACTAATTTTTTAGTTTTTTTTAAAAAATATTACAACAAACACAAACATTCTTAACTTATGGTCATTACATTCTACATATATAACCAGTAATTCACAATATCATCACATAGTTGCACATTCATCATCATGATCATTTCTTAGAATATTTGCATCAATTCAGAAAAAGAAATAAAAAGACAAAAGACAAAAAAAATCACACATACCATACCCTTTACCCCTCCCTTTCACTGATTACTAGCATTTCAATCTAAATTTATTTTAACATTTGTTCCCCTTATTATTTATTTTTATTCCATATGTTCTACTCGTCTGTTGATAAGGTAGATAAAAGGAGCATCAGACACAAGGTTTTCACAATCACATTGTGAAAGTTACATCATTATACAATCATCTTCAAGAAACATGGCTACTGGAACATAGCTCTACATTTCCAGGCAGTTCCCTCCAGCCTCTCTATTACATACATCTTGGCTAACAAGGTGATATCTATTTAATGCATAAGAATAAGCTCCAGGATAACCTCTTCCCTCTAAGATTAGGAATAAGACGGATGCACATTGTCACCACTGATACTCAGTCAATTGTGCTGGAAGTTCTAGTTAGAGCAATTAGGCAAGAAAAAGAAGTAAGAAGCATATGAATTGAAAAGGAAGAAGTAAAAGTCTTCATTGTTCATAGATGATATGATCCTGTACGTAGAAAATCCTGAAAAATCTACAGTAAAGCTACTAGAGCTAATAAACAAGTATAGCAAAGTGGCAGGATGCAAAATCAATATGCGAAAATCAGTTATGTTTCTATACACAAGCAATGAGCAATCTGAGGAGGAATTCAAGAAAATCAATAGCAACCAAAAGAATCAAATTTTTCAGAATAAATTTAACCAAGGACATAAAAGACCTATACACAGAAAATTACAAAACTTTGCTAAGAGAAATCAAGGAAGACCTAAAGGGAAAGGCATCCCGTGTTAGTACTTGAAAATTAGTTGTCAATAGATTCAAGGACCAAGTACTCTATTTTTAAAATTCCAGGAAGACATGGCATTTTCAGGAAAGGGGGCCTGTGTTCTGTAATTTGGCTGGGGAGATGGGATTGGTGAGCCTAAGGAAAAAGAATAACAAAACCATTATTCTTTTGAAGTCTTCTACTTTTGAAAAAGTGTTAAATAAATTATGATTATGTTTGCCTGATTTCCAAAGGATAGCTAGGGGAGTAAGTGTCAGCACCTCATTTTAATATGCTGAAGTACTGGAAACTAACTCAGCATTTCATGCAAAAATTTCAGAATCTGAGGTCATCAAATTAATCTGTCTTTCTCTCCCTCTGAGCATGTTTTCAGGTGAGGGTTCCCTGTTTTGTTTGGGGGTTAGTTTTAAGGTTAAAAAAAGTATCCTCACAGCATAAATAGGTAGCTCTGCTTCTCAATACCAAGGGTACAATAGCTGAGGCTCTAAATCTTGAGTACAGAGGAGGGGAAAGGAAATCTACTTTATTTCAAAAATTTTTATGCAAATTATGCCCCGTCTCCAATCTTAAAGAAGCGGGCCATGATAACAAGAAAATCAGAAGCTGTTTGCAATCAAATCTTCCTCATATCAAGCATTCCTTTTACCATCACCCCCATCCTGAAATTTTTGTTCTGTAGGAACTAAATTACTCTAGCTTTTAACAGTCTTCACCCTAGTAATTATAAAGCCAAAATGATGAGAATCTTATCTTGCTAAAGGTTTACAATTGCTTTACATTTTTCTTCTCAATCCCAAGCCAGTATTTGCTTTGTCAGTTCCAATTTCAGTTTATCCTCATATAGAATCTTGTTCATTAAAACAATGCATAGTGCACAAATCATGTTAAAATTTCATTTTCCACATCAGGCAGACTTCACAGGTTCCCAGTGATCACTGAAGCATATTAAGACTTGAGTTTTGCATTTGTTGGCTTAGTGAAGCATCTTAGGCCTCGAATCCCTGACCACGCTGGTCACACCAAGCTCAAAGGGCCTTTTACAAGTACATTATGATTTTCTGTATTCCAAGAGTCTTGTCAGTAACTGTGAGAATTATCATTTGTATTTTTTTAAATTTTATCATCTCTATAAATGTATTTTTTAAGTAATAAATATATTTTTAAAATGTAACCAAGCAGAACATAAATGGTTTCGACCAAATGAAACATCACCATCTTCTGAAGGAAGAAGGAGGAGCACAGAAAAGAATAGCACCCCCTTTTTAATCCACCTCAAGTAATGATTTGTATTTAATGTTTAAAAATGAATCCCTTTTCTGGTTCCAAGACATTCTGTTAATTCTATTCTATACTAACCGTGACACAACAGGTCATTCATTCTTCTAAATGAAACCATATTTTGGATCACAATTCTTTCAGTTACCTAACTTATGAGCAATCATATACTAAGTATAGAAAAAAATAAAGAACTCTCTTGGGTTTTTATTTTAACATCTGGAAAATAAGAGTTTAAAACTTATTTTAGGGTGAGTTGATGAAGTCATAGAGCAGAGAAGAATATCTAATGAACTATTTCACTAATCTTTTATGCCATTCATATGTAATAAAACAGTTAACAATTCATTAGGAAAAATTTTATAGTACAAGAATATAGAACATGTGTTTAGAGGGGTGCTTGATCACATTGCTGAGATAGATAATTAACAGAACCTCAGAATCACCCTATCTTGGTATATGCAGTTAAACAAAATGCAAATATTCTTTGGTCTGAATCTCTTTTAAGTGAATTTTCTGATAGCTGTATGCAGGTTGATTGCATAGACATTTGGGATGCTTTTAATTTATGAGAACATGTAAACACATTCTATTATCTCAGTCTATACTTGTAAGCCATTAACATGATAATTTTAATGTACTTATGGAATACAATGGTCAACAATAATTAAATTATTATTGCAATTTTATGAGGTAGGTACATGTCTTGCCTCCACTTTAGATGGGTAGACTGAGGCCAGGAATGTCACTTAACTTGCTCAAGTGTTCAGATCTATTAACTTGCAGAGCCAAGATGGAGCTCAGGCAAACTGGCTCTCAAATCCACACTCATGTGTTATGCAATACTTTCTAACAAATCAATAGCATTAAAACAAACGTTTAGACCATCCGTAATATTAATCGCTGGTCAGAAACCTAAGATTGTACAATTATACCTAATTATGAGAGCTAGTTAAATTATATTAAGACAGTTCTTCATCTGGTCACTATTAGAGACCATATGGTCAAGCAGAAGACATAACATTAAAAGAATTAAGTGCACTTTTCTTTAACAACTTTATTGTTCAGGTCATTTATTACCAATCCTTAAAATCTGAGGTTTTATAAAGTGATTTTGATGCACAGAATGCCTGGTAACCACTGCTTCAGATAACAAGCCATTTATTACATCTTGATGGCATTTACTTTGCAAATGTGGAAAGCACAATGACCTTTAAGATCAAGGGAAACTTAGAACACTAATTGGGTGACCAGATTTTGGGGGAAGGGGACAAGCACCTTCAAAAAAAGTAGAATTAAAATTATCATGATAATTACCTTTTCAAAATTTTCCCCATTTTCCAAAGTGCACAAACAGAAAAAATTATGATTTAACTTTTTTCATCTTATCAAAGGGAAAACATCCATCTTGATTTTTCAATCGTTAAACACAATCCAGTGTACTGATCAGTGACAATCCAGTTAATACATCCCATTGATCTTAAGATCACCCAAAGGATAACCCAAGGAACTCATTTTACTGGGTAGAGCCCATGACTCAGCCAATGAACTCCTGAGGTGAGGCTGAGGAATAATGCCCAGTGAGGGACAACCCCATCACTACCACAGCACATAATGAAATTTCTATTTTGCAATAAGTTTTGCACAGCAAAACTGGAAATGTTTTGAACTTTTATTTCTTCCAGAGATTGACTGAGCTTGGATATTCCTGAAAGTGATATAAAAGCAGCATGAAGCTGCCCCGTGGGACACTTCTAAAGAAGTCGTTAAAAGCATTTGCAAAGAGAAAAGATGCATCCGTTAAAGGTTTAGTCTCAGAGCAAAGCACAGATTTTGATTAATTTCAAAAACAGATTAAAATCCTTAAAAATGGGATTACGGTCATGAGGTGGTCCTTTTTGACCAGCAAGTGAAAAGATATCCTGGGGGGAGGATTAAGTGTAATGAATAAAATGTGTGGTAAACATATTATACCCAAGAAATACAACACTTTGACTAAAAATGGTAAAGAAAGTGGTACAAAAAGGGTGAAAATGAAAAATTTCCCTATTACAAAAAAAACCCCCACCTTTTTCTTTGCTTTTACAATAATCTATTTACAGCATGCTATCTGGACATCATAACAAACTAATCAGTGTTTTTACAAATGGCATCATCCATTTTTGCAGCAAGCCAAATAAAGCAAAAGTCACTGATCTGATTGTTGTCAAAGCCAATATTGCTGTAAGACAAGAATATATCTTTAAATGATCTCATTAATATTCTTTTTGAATGTACTATTTTAGAAAATTCAAAATTTAAAGAAAGCAGATTTCTCAAACAATTCAGCCCCTTTCAAGGGGTTTTTTTTTCTTTTAATTGTATTTTAGGATAAAATTTAATTTTTCTGGTCATTTATAGTTACTTCCTCTATAAAGACCTGGAAATAAAGCGTAGTATTGACTGGTTAAGAAAGATCGCTACCCAGGAAACTAATAACAGGAAATGCAATTTATAGCTGTAAGCATAGTGCACCACTCAAAGAAAACAGGAGGTTAATGAGATCTTGTTGAGGCAAGCTTTCCTGAAAGGAGGATTGCTACGTAATGTGCAGTAGGGAAACAAGATGCGATATAAAGTGTTGATAACATTTATAACATGTTTCTATTACACTATGTACTGATTTAGTACCTGTTCTGAGAATATCACTAGTGCACTATCATTATTCTATTCAAAAAGTTTTTAAAATACAGTAAACATAAATATTTCAAAAATAATAATGAAGAAATATTTTGATTTAAATATTAATTGTGTGTGTGTGCATATGTATGCATGTATATGTGTATACATACAAATGTTTCCCTGGGTATAAGGTGTATTCAACATTATGAAAATCTAAATCACCAAGTCATTTCTGAAATAGTTTTTTTTTTTTTTTAAACTATAAGAAAACTGTGTCCTTTGGCAGCATTCTCTTTATACACTGGTTTTACAACATTAGCCAAGAAGTATAGTCAGAATTTCAAACATTCAGTGGTTCAATTCATCCACAGAACACTTCCTACAAATCACCAATTAATACAAATACAGAGTTACGCAAACATCGCAGTTATACTGTTTTACAGTTTAATCTGATTTAAAATTTGTCAGTAGCTTTTAAAGTAGTAACAGCATTATTCATTTACACATTACGATAAAAATAGGAAGACCAGAAGCCAGCAGTTACAGCTGGACACTAAGCTATCAACATTTTCCCAAGAAGTCTTGTACAATAGACTTGACATTAACATTTTCGAATGTAGGCTCGAGCCATCTGTCTTCAGGATCGGGTGATTTGTATAACTGTTGTAGGCTCGAGCTAGCAAGCAGTCAGTTTACTACAAGGCACATGCTACTGAGTTCTATTTCCAGCAAAATAAAATAGAGTTCTGTCACTGGGAGAACTCCTGGGTAGGAAGGAGGGAAACCAACTGTCTTGTATTCACTCGGCTTTTCTCTTCCTGCGGGGTCATCAAACAAGCCTGCCGTGTCCTCTCCCAGGCAGTGGCAGTCCATAACCACCCCCAGGGACGCTCACTCTGCTAGTGGTACTTGATAGTGAATAAAGAAGGGATTTTAGTAACTGCCTTCAATACATTGTATTTTACTCGGCTGGGAATATCACTGGACATAAAAGCTAAATAAAAACTCCCCCAACTGAAGTTAGCACTGCAAATATGAATGATACTCACCACCATCATGCTTACACTTTTTCATCCCACCCAAAGGGTAAAAATGTTTTTACCATAAGCAAATGAGATCCTCTTTGAAGAGACTTATTCAATATGCTTTTAAGTGCTTTGTCACCAATCAAAACCTTGTCCGTTTTGAAAGAAAACGGGTCTCTCGGTTAATTAGACAAAAATAACATAAATCACATTAAAATATTTTTAACATAAGCAAAAAAAATCATAGGGGTTTTATTTTTTAAAAAAAGCTTAGAGATTTTAATTTTCATAAATAACAAAACTCTTCAGTTTTAGGAATAATGATTCACAGAGTCAAGCAAGTAAGTGGGGGCAGGGCCTGTGCAGCAACCCACAAGCAATCCCTAGATGCAGCAATTTGCAAGTTAAAAGACAGGGACACTGGGAGTCAGAGAGATAAGAACCACAGTCAGGCTCCAGGACTTAATCTCATTCCAGAATATATTTAGCTGTTTAACTTCAGGCAAATTAACCTCTCTGAACTTCAAGTCCCTCATCTGCAAAAAGGATGCACTCAATAACTATTGCCCCATTTCCTTCCCTAAATTTTTCCATAATAATATTGAATATGAAATACTTCAATTGATAAAGACTTAAGTACATTTACAGTGCATATCATCTCCAAATAAGTGTTAACTAAGCCATCCCAAAACGAGGAGCATTAATATTCAAATCTAAACATTACATTATTTCAGAGTCACCTTCTTATTACATAAAAGTATTAAAAAAAACTTTTTAAATTCTAGGTGCACTACATTTTATAAATAATAATCTAAGGAAAAAATATGTTATATTTTCCCTCAGAAGAAAACCATTTATAGAACTCTCCTGAATAAGCAAAGACTGTAACATTACATTATCCAACTGCCAAATAAGAACTTTATTGCATTAACATTTCAACAACAGCAGAAGAAATGCAAGAATCATTCCACAGAAGAATGGAGATTGGGGAAGAGTTGAATCTTACTGTCACAAGAAAATGTACAGAGGCCAATTAATTCAGTTTTGATTTTTTAAATATTTTGAAATTATGAAGGAGAAATGATTCACAAAATAAATTTGCAATAGTTAAATATAATACTGTATCATGGGACAGTAATTTTGGTATGGCAGCCCCATGACAAACTCTGGGATGTTTTCCTGTAACTACTTGTCAAAGAGTGCTTTAAAACCTGTTTCTTTTTTCTTTCTTCATCTTGTATATATGTTATATTATACAATAAAGAAAAGTAAAAAAAAAAGTCAACACATGCTAGTATCACTAAATGCCACTACCAAGTTTTAGAAGAGAACTACCATCAGATAAAAATGGTGAAAGTATATCATCTTAGCTAAGATTTGAATGCACGTAAAGCAGCCATAGGTCAAGCAAGACTTCTTGTTCAGAGAACTAGAAACATCTGAGAGTATAAATACTTTCTATTTCATTATCAAAAGGATTTCCACTTTGCTAAAAATAGGAATCAGTGATTCCCAGTGCCACCAACAGATGTTTTACTTGTCTCAAGCAGAGACAAAGACTAGACTCAAAAGAAATTTTCTAAATATAGAAAAACAGAATAAAACACAGGTGTACAATCCTATAATAAGTAAAGAATCCTCCGTTGTGAATTTCAAAAGTTGCTTATTGTCCCAATCATCACCAAAATGCACAAAAGTATATTCAAATTCCTACCTGTTTATTGGGTTATCTTATAACACAACGAATTGTTTATAACAGGACTTAGCTATTCTCTTCTTCTTAGTGGGGATGGAAGGGTACAGGTCCTATTCAGAAAAAATTAATGTGCAATGGACAGTTTTTGTTTCCATTCAAAATTCCAAAAGCTTTACTGAGTCTTAAATGGTGTAAGGCAGGAAGGATAATTTACTCTTACAATTGGATGAGCGTAAATTAATATAGGTTGCACTCTGTAGACATTAAAATGTTCAATTCACAGATTCTATGAGAAGTGACCATACAGATAGAGGTTTGTAAACTTTTCTCCTACTGCCCTAGAAAGTAGACGGAGTTTAAAAGTCAGGCCTGCCATGTGGGACTGAGAAACTGTGATTTCAAAGGAGGCCTTTATACTCTTAAAAACCACTGAGACCTCCACAGAACTTTTGTTTATGTGCATTACATCCACTGATGTTACCTATATTAGAACTCTAAAGAGAAATTCTTAATGCACAAGAATAATCAAGTGCACATCACACTAGTTCCCACAGTTATGAAGCTACCATACATCATGAAGCTCCTAGAAAACTCTGTTGCACACAGCTGAAAGAATGAGGGTGAAAAGACACCACAGCCTAGCATTACGAAACTATTTGTGACCTCAAGGACCCCAAAAAGGGGACTCCCAAAGGTCCCCAGAACATACTCTGAGCCATAGTACTAAAGAAGTGTCGATGAATAAAAAATATGGATTAAAAATAAATAAATAATAAGGGGAACAAAGGTTAAAATCTATTGAGTAAATGGAAATACTAGTGAACAATGAAAGGGAGGGGTAAGGGGTATGGTACGTATGAGTTTTTTCTTTTTATTTCTTTTTCTGGAGTGATGTAAATGTTTTAAAAATTGATCATGGTGATGAATATACTAACTATATGATGATATTGTGAGCCACTGATTGTACACTATGCACGGAATGTTTATATGTTAAGAATGTTCATGTTTGTATGTTGTTTTGGTTTGATAACAAAAAATAAAAATTAAAAAAAGAAGTGCCCTCTTGAGTACCAGCCATATGGGGTCTCTTACATTGTCCTTTTAAAATGTAGATATATATATATATTTTTAACTAATTTAAAACTTTGGCAAATATTTACCTTCATAATATTAATTTCCTCTTCTTGAGTGGTAAGAAGGATAAACCAGATAAATTTTGTGGCCACTGCCTGCGATGATGATGAGAACAGCTGATATTTATACTGCACTTAGTATAGGCCAAGCATTCTCCTATGCCTGATACATATATAACTCATTAGGTCTTTGCAACCCTGTGAAGTAGAATTAAACCTTGTTAAGCAGCAACTCCAAAACATAAACGGTCACAAGTTTTCTTCTTAAGCATGAGGTAGCAAAACCAGCAATAATTTTAAATGACAAAAGCAAAACTCTTGTCTAATTTGGGAAATAAAGCAAATGGCACACCAAAGAATAATAAACCAAAAGAACAGATGGAATGGAAACTTTTGTTGAAGAAAGAAATGATTGATTCAATTAAGAATGCTAACATCCCTGGTGTAATTAAACCAACAATTCAGGCTTTGGAACACTGGGTTGTGAAATTACTCTCTCATTCGAAATAGGAATTCATATTTGGGTCAATTTCATGTGTACCACTTGTGCAAGGTTAGCTACTTGGCTAATTGAAAATGTTTGTTTAAAAAAATACCTAACGGGAAAAATAATGCACGACTACAGATTTTGTGACAGAACGCAAATAAATATCAGTGTACTCTATCCTATGAGAAATGGCTTGCTCTTGCATTATCCAAGCAATCAGAATTTCCACAAAGAAAAAAAAAACACATTTCTCAAATTGTGTAAATATGAACACTTTGAAGGTATGAATGATGAGAGCAAGCAACTCTAATAACTCTATATGCTTTCCACAATATTTGATATCTTGAAATATTACTTAAGAAAACAGCTTCTTTTTCAGAAAAAAAAAGTTTTCCATTCTATTCTAGGAAAAAGGTTTGTTTTAACTGATCAAACTCGAAGGGTAGTGTGGGTGTTCATGTTCATTTAAGTCAGGTTCTGACAAACTGAAATCCTGCCATCAAAACAGAATTCCAATCCCATGGATTCCCTCCTACTCCTCTGACTACGTCCCCTACCGTTCTAAAGGGAGAGAGACGTGGAAGACTAGATAATTTCTAAAGGCCTTGTCTACCTTCCAGCTCTATTATTCGATAATTCTGGACATTTCTATAAAATTGTATAACCCTAAAGAGAGGAAGCCCTTCCAAGTGCTCCGTCCACTACTGTCTGGGATCAGAGCTCGTTATCACGCTTAGAGGTCATATGAGTCAATAGCCTAGGATCGCGGTATTTGCAGATTTTACAGACTGGTGCCAACTCTTAGACAACCTACATCCAGTCCCTGGGACAGAAGGGATGGGAGTTGCCAAGCCCAGCTTAAAATCCTCGGCTTTCCAGGCTCCCCTACAGCTAGCGAAGAGCACGCAGCAAGGTGGACGGAGCCCGGGTAGGAAGGGGCTACGTGGGCGGCAGTAGCAGGCTGGGTTTCTGGAAAGGTGGGTAAACAGCGTCTCGGCTGCATCTTTCTATTTAGACTCCGGCTCCTTGAGGGCTCCCTCTTCCTGCCAGAAGCACAGACAGGATCCTTGGATGTGTACGGCTGCCCTGAACCATGAAGACCAGACCCCACCCCGTGGGTGACCAGCTGGGAAGCCAGAGGAGCCAGATTACCGTCCGCAGCTGACACTTCTCGTCCCCAGAGAAAATCACCCCCTATTTGGTGAAGCCGCTGAGGCCTGGGTTCTGTGTTCCATGAAGCAAAGCTCAATCCTCACGGATACAGAGATTTTCCCAGGCAAGAAATGACGTGAAAAAAGTACAAGAGGAGTTAAAATGAATGATTTGGTGACCCTGTCTATCCTAAACTGACTGGTTTCATGTCTCATCATGGTTTTGCTGCTTTCCACTTGGCATCTTTTACATGTGACCTCGTGAGGTGACTTTCTCCTTTATTAAAAAAAAATGGATAAAAATCTGCTAGTTGTGATACCAAAAATAAGCGATAGTACAGTTGTCTGATTTAATGACGTGAGGTAATGTAATACAAAATTTATTAGGGGGCAGTATTTTTTTTAATAATGTTGTATATAAAAATGTGTTGTGCCTTATTTAACATATTTGTGGGAGGGGAGGGAAATATTACATCATACACTGGTGTGCGCGTTTGAATTTATGGAGTCCAGAAAAGCCAGGTCCTTCAATCCTCATTCAGTATTGCTGGGTGGGAGTTTTTTCATTTATCCATGGAGATGTGACCCACCCAATTGTAGGTAGTAACTTTTGATTAGATGGTTTCCATGGAGATGTGTCTCCACTCATTCAAGGTGGGGTTGCTTACTGGAGCCCTTTAAGATGGAACCATTTTAGAAAGAGCTACAGAGCCCACACAGCCCTCTAGAGACCTTTGGAGATGAAGAAGGAAAACGCCCCTGGGAAGCTTCATGAAAAAAGAAGCCTGTAGAGAAAGCTAGCAGACACTGCCATGTTCACCATGTGCCTTTCCAGTTGAGAGAGAAACCCTGAACGTCATCTGCTTTCTGGAACCAAGATATCTTTCCCTGGATGCCTTAGACTGGACATTTCTACAGCCTCACTTTATTTGGAATATTTTCACGGCCTTAGAACTGTGGACTTGCAACTTAGTAAATTCTCCCTTTTAAAAGCTGTTCTGTTTCTGGTATATCACATTTCAGCTGCTAGCAAACTACATCAACTGGTGTTCCAAATTTTGGAGAATTGAAAATAGCCACTGTACTCCACATCAAGAAACTCAAGAATCTATTATACTCATGACTTAAAAAGATTCACAAAGTCAACATCAACCTGATTTCTGAATTGTATTTGCTTCATGCAGACATTCTTTAGAAAATGTTATCAGGAATTATAAGTTTAAATCAGAATTTTTCAAGGGTTGCTGTGCTACCCCCAAAGGGATGTTTTGAAATTGTGATGGCATTTCTTTTGCAGTTTAGTCATACCTGAGAATTTACATATTAAAATGATATTCTTACTGAAAGTTACTTCTTCTTATTTATCTTTCAATTTGATAGATTATCAACTAGCAAATAACATATAATAAAGCATATCCTGTAAGAAGTAAGGCATTATATTTTTCTGTCTGCCTATTTATTATATTGATAGTTAGGTATGCTTTCTAGAGTTTCATTTCAGGATACCAAAATTATAAAAAAAAACTATTATCAAAGAGGATATTATATCTGAGGGTTAAAAACCACTGCTTTAAACAATAAAAACCAAAATGTGCTTAATTTCCCAATGAAGACACACAGTCTTCTCTGCTCTCTAGCCAAACCTACCTACATTCCCCAAGTTCACTGTCACATTTAATAGACACCCCCGCTCTTCCAAAATTTTTGACCCAATCATCACCAGACCAAGCCATTTGTTCAAAGTCCCTTACATGTTCTCATGGCCCTCAGACATATTGGGATCCACTAATTAGGGTTTCTACTGCAAGAAGGAGCCTAGAAATCCTAGCAATTTCTAGGAATCACACCTACGCTGCCATGAGGCTCCAAAATAGGGATGTACCACAGTGACAAGATGGTATAGGACAGCTGAAATCTCATCAAAAATGGGTTCAGAGGCCTTACTGAAGCCATTCAGCTTGATCTCAGTTTCCTTGATGAAAAGTGCGAGTTAAAAACAATTTTTTAAAAATTGCCCCACTTATATATCAAGTTGGTTCTTATGATAAGAAAGTTTTCCTTAAAAGTAATCTATGATTCCTTGGCTTTGAGAAAATTTCTTCTTGCTCTTTCCTCTGCAGTGATGGTAAATAACTGGTCAAACTCTTATAACAACTTTTTACATGCCTAAATCTTTATTTATCGATGAACTTCAGCCTCCTGCTTTGATAATTTATACAACTTTTTCCCTTATGCTCCATTTTTCAAGCCTTGGGTTAGTTATATAGCTAAGCAACTTGGCCCATTTCTTAAGAGTTTCTTTTAAAATGGGAAGCCAAATGAAACAATGTCTGTATCCACCAGGGTCCAGGCAGGAAAAGAGAACTCACTCCAGATACTCCAAAGAGAACTTAATAGAGGTGATTGCTTACAAAGGGTTGGAAGGGCTGAAGAAGCAAAATGGAAAGATGAGGCTACCCAGGGATTCCTGACTGCAGGAAGCCTTCCCACTTCCAGGACCGGACGCTGCTCCCAAAACCTGTGCTGCAGTCTCCTAGGAGGAAGTCAAGCACCTGCATTCCCACTCATGCCGCAGGTGCCCCATGGTGACTCTTTCAAAAGGTTTTTTAATGACACGATGTCATGGGTTGAATCGTGCCACCCCCACCCCAAAAGACATGTTCAAATCCTAACCCCCAGACCCCCAAATGTGACCTTATTTGGAAACAGCCTCTTTGAAGACGTGGTTAGTCAAAACGAAGCTAAACTGAATTGAGGGGGGGCCCTAATCCAATACTCTGGGAAATGTGGAGACAAGAGAAGAGGGTCACGTGACGATGGAGGCAGAGATGAGAGGGTGTACAGCCTTCCTGAAACCTCGAGTTTGGACCTCTAGCCCCCAGAACCGTGAGACAATACATTTCTGTTGTGTTAAGGGGAAAAAGTAAATTTAAAGGACCCATCCAAAGTCAGAGGGTGAATTACTGACAGAGCAGGGACTGGAACCCAGGTCTCTGAATTTATCTTTGGTAATCTTTCACTCTTTTTTATACTGTCCGTGTATTTCAGTTCTCATGCTTATTTAATGCTTGTTGTTGTTGTACACTGTATGGAGACGTCACATTTCATTCTTTTTTCACGTGAGTATCACATTATTGCAGCACCACTTGTTGAATTTTTGTTTGTTTTTGCTTGTTTGTTTGTTTTGGAGGAAGTACATGGGCCAGGAACTGAGTCCAGGTCTCCCGCATGGCAGGCCAGAATTTTACCACTGAACTATCCTTGCACCCCCATACTGTGCTTCATTTAATGATGATAGTGGCAGTGGTGAAGGTAATAAAAATTCTAACAGCTAAAAAAAATTCTAAAATTTTTTTGTGCTTTCTTACACCATGGCCCCATGAATAAAATACGTATGACAGTCCTACTTTTATACAGGAACTCACAGAACCAAGACAGGGAAGCGCCATCACCCCTCAGGAAAATACTCTCTTAAGAAAGAATGGGGGTAAGCCCAGAGGAGCTCTACGTGCTTTGGAATAAGAAACATTTACAAAGCTCGCCAGCAACAGATGCCCTGAGGACCAGTTCCCAGGTAGCCTACAAACCAGAGCCATCAGCAATCTGAGGCCATCTAGCCTAGCGATTCTATCCAGAGCAGTTTCTGCATATGAACACATTCACAGAACAAAAAACGTTACTCAAATGTATTTTAAAGAAAACTAAAACAAAGCAGAGTTCTGAGAATGAACAAATTCTAAAATTACTCTCAACATCCCAGAATATTTATTTAACAAGATCTTATTTAAGCTTAATATTACATGAAAAACACTAATAATAAAGACCAATGAGCAACTGGTTTTATGCAATCTTATTTCACAGGAAAATCCAATTTCAATATCAAATTTCAGTTAGATTTCAAACCACTGGGACATAATCATTAAGTAGGAGGCTTTTTTTACCCCCCAAATTGGGCTGAATCGAAAGTTATCCAGATTCAGAAACAGTGCCGGACCCCATTACTATTTATGTATAGAAAGACCTCGCTTCATGGCACAGGGTTCACTTTTTTACAGGCTGAAATCTCAGGCCTTCGCCTTATAGCTCGAAATTAAAGTAATGCTTCTCAACCACCCCTGGGTAGTGGATTTTCAGAAAATCAGATGTCTGCGTGGTTCCCAATACATTTTGGCTTAGTAAGATAAACCTAGGCATCTTGACTTCTTAATCACAAGCTGCAAAGAGTAAGCCAGGTACTATGTACTGTTTCTTCAAGCACCGAGGTGATTTTTAAGTGCAGTCTTGAAAAATAAGAACCAGTATTATGGACATTGGACCAATGGGTAATAGTTAAGGTCTTCCCCAAATCTCAATCCTTCCATTTCAGTGAGAGTCATCAAAAAAAAAGAAAAAAGAAAAAAAATACATGATGCAAAAGATAGCATACTTTAATTACACAAGCTCACTTATGTGCTTACAGAGGTCCAGAGCTAAAGACCCAAAGTAAAAACACCACGGCTGGCTTGCCTCTGGTCTCTCTTCCTTATCCCACCTCTACCCATTCCTACATCAGAGATATTTTGCGTTCACTTGCTCATGTAACTTTCTCATCCTCAGTGTCCCTGTTTGCTTCAGCTTCTAAGACTTACTGTTAATAGCCAATCACTTGGAAGATCAATTCAAGTCCAAATAAATCATCCCTACATCCACATGGCATTCATTATTTTACATTTTAGGGTAAGAAATTTTTGGAAATGACTATCTGGCAAGATGGGAAGGGGAGAGAGAAGGAAAAAACAGACAAAGGCATTTTTTGGACCACATAAAATTATAGGTAACCAGACGGCAATTGGTTTTCGTTTCACTCCTCCACGCCCCCCCCCCCCCAATCTAGTTTGTCACCTCCAGACTGCACTAATCAGAACTCTATTGAAAGAGACGGCCGTGTGAATTTAGTGGAAACCAAAGAAATCACTACACAGTCTCCAAAACCCAAAGATAATCCTGTAAGCTGACCAGTGTCAAGATCTGAATACTAAAATGTCGAAATCCAAATTTAGATACCTCTACGACAATTTTAGTTGCAGTAGAATGTGTGTTATTGTGTACAGTTTCTCTGCAGCTAATGCTAATGCACAAAAAGGAAAGGAAACCTAGTTTTCAACATCATCCTCCCACTAAAACAACTTGCAATCAATTAACGTTGTCAGCAGCAAAACTAAATTTTCTCCCCTGCGTGGAGAGGTGATCGCACAGAACAGATTGATAATTCCCGTCGAGAGGGTGGCTAAGTGTTTCTAAGCAACCTTGCGCCATCATCTCCTCCGACAAAAACAAGGGAGAGTTTGAACCGCAAGCTGATGGGGCTCTGAATACTAATGGAGAGGCAGAGAGGAGTGTTTCATTACTGACTTAGGGCATAAAAACAGGGGGGCAGCGCCTCGCTTTAAATAAACTCTAATTAAAACTTAGCATGCCATTCGTATAGCTGAACCCAAGCCTCCATATGACGTTCCTTCGGTGACAGCCCGTTCATGTGAGATGGGTTCATTAATATACAAGTACATTTGGTTTTGCAAATGATTTATGTGTGTTTTCTGGAAATTACTTGAGGGAAAAAAAAAAAAAACCTTCCAAACATGTCTATTTATTTGCTGTGGAATTTGTTTAATCCTCTCAGGAACATTTAGACTGACAACATTCTTAAATTAGCACCTCTGCCCAAGAGACCTTTCCAGTCACATGCACGGAGCTATATGACAACTCAGAATTTAAATGAAAAACTCTTCAAAGAGTTGGCCATGCTGCCGAAAACCACAAAGCACAACAGAAAGGATCCAATTTGAAAGACAATCAAAGATGCTTTTCTCTTCACACCCTTTTCCTTTCTTTCCCAAATCCATCACCACTGCTCTTATAAATGACTGTCATATGACTCATCTTTCTCTGTAAAATTGGAGTGAAAACTACATTCTCCTAATAAAACTCCACAGAACTACTAGGGGAAAAAAAATACATACATAAATGTATTAAACATAAATGTATTAAGTACATATATATATTAAAATTTTTAATCAATGTTCTCTGCTATTCAAGGATAGGAATCTTTTACTTAATACTTTATACAACAAACTTTTTAAAAATATACTTCTCCAGAATATTTCAACTATTATTAATAAAAATATCACAGGAACAATGAAAGGATTCTTTACTTTGAAAACACATTGATACTTTACTTTGAAAAACTAAAATAAAATCTTCAACTAAATCACATACTAAGTACAATGAAAAAAATTCTACTTAGAGGAATTGTGTAGAATATTTCTATGAATAAGCTGTACAAATACCCCCCAGTATTAGTTAGGTAAATCTTCATTTCTTATTTTAATAATTCGTAAAAGACGACTTTCTAAAAAATCAAACAAGAATGAGAAACAGAATTCATCAAGGGATAAATGTTAAAATATCAAGATCAAGGAACCCCAAGTGCATATGACTATGCAGCCAGCACTGGGCTGTCACATATGCCTTTTCTCATTTTAACCCTACAGCTCTGAGGGGAGTTCTGTTACTCCCATTTAACATAGAAAGAAACGGAGGCTCTAAAATGTCCCATGTCAAGTACTTGGTGGAGCTGGAATTCAAAGCCTGTCCACAGAGCCTGTGCCCTTACCAATTCACTTAAAATTTCCAACTGCCCCAAATACGCTCAATCCCTGACCACAGGTTTCTGCAAGTGGCTTTATTCCCTTAACTACATACATGCCATACACCAACCAGACTTTCACATGGCCAAAATTTTTAATTCCTTATTTTTCTTATTCACTTAAGGCTGAATTTATATTATTGATGGGGTGATTCTGAAGGAGAGGGAAGGGGGGAGATTTGCTAAGCATATAAAATTTCAAGAGATCTTATTTAGGAAAGCAGTCATTAAAACACTTGAGCAAGATCCTTCTCCGTACTTCCCCCACCCCTCCCACCCTACCCCCACCCTACCCCACCCCCCATCTCTGAGCACTGAGGTCAGGTGAGGGGAAAGTGCCAGCTGTGCTCCACCAGGGAAGCCCACCTGCAGTTTTGACTCCCCCTACACCTGCACCCATGCCCCACTCAAGTAAATGGCCTTGATTTCTTCACCTGTGAAATGGGCACTCTGCTTGGGAATTTTTGTAAAGTCTAAACAAGAAGCTATATGTAAAGAGCCTGTTCACTGTCAGACAGTAGGCACTGAAGAAATAATAGCCCAACATATTCACTAAAGAAAGTAATTCTAAATCTCCCAATTAAAAGTCTTGATAGAATCCCAGAATGCACTTTCATCTGTTTGTTGAAAGTCGTAAAATTAGATTTCTTTTTAAAGGTTGTATCTATTCCCCATACTTTTTTCTCCTCCCATCTCTCAAAATTATACCAAAATCTTGGAAGTGCTCACATTTTAAATATTTAAGCTTAAAATCATGATCAAATATGGGGACATAAAAACTTATTTTCTGGATATGTATACGTGAACTTCAGATCAATGTAGCTGCCAATAAAATGAAATATGTACTATTTGAATATAAAAAAAACATATTCTTATCAAGTAGGTTGACCTAATTTGCAGAAGTCTAGGGTGACCCCTTTGCCACTTGGCTTATTAAGTGTTCTAAAACATCATTTGATTTCTAACAGAAAATGTAGAACATGGTCAGGTGTGGACTGATATTTTGCTGTTTCTGCTTTTTGGCTTTTCCCCCTCATAAAATATAGGTACCATCTTAAAAATTAGCTTCCATGTTTGAACCTATAATAAAATACTCAATGTCCTAAACGTTTATTGCTTTAAATTTATTTTAAAAAGCTAATAATTAACTTCTGTGTGAGACTAAAGCAAAAAAGTTTATTTGGTACAAAATTTATATTTTGACTAGTGTATTTCCTAATATAACTTATACAGACAGTTTAATTGAATACCATAAGTACATGGAACCTTTAATAGGGCATGAGATTTTGTAGGTTTGTCCAGTGTGATACCCTGATAAATCCCAGAGTGATTTGAACAATGAATAATTCAGAAGTATTTGCAAAGCCCCCAATGGCGAGAAAGGGAGAAAATTCAACTTTCCTATTTGGAGAACTTTCCTATTCAACAGCCTAATATTCTGGTAAGCAATGGGGACAACCTAATCAATAGGCCAAGCCCCCAATCTTGGGGTCTGTTCATATGAAACTTATCCCCATAAAGGATAAGCTAAGCCTACTTAAACTTAGGCCTAAGAATCACCCCCCCCCCCCCCACCAGAGAACCTCTTTTGTTGCTCCAATGTGGCTGATCTCTTTCTCAGCCAACACAGCAAGCAAACTCATTGCTCTCCTGCTCTCTATATGGGACATAACTCCCAGGGGTGTAAACTCCCTGGCAATGTGGGACAGAAATCCTAGAATGAGCTGGGATTCAGCACCAAGCAATTGAGAAAACCTTCTCAATCGAAAGGTAGAAGAGAGAAATGAGACAAAATAAAGTGTCAGTGGGTGAGAGATTTCAAACAGAGTTAAGAGGTTATCTTGGAAGTTATTCTTACACATTATACAGATAACCCCTTTTTAGTTTAAGGTGTATTAGAGAAGCTAGAGGGAAGTGCCTGAAACTGTAGAGCTGTGTTCCAGTAGCCATGTGAAGATGATTGTATAATGATATAGCTTTCTCAGTGTGACTGTTCGATTGTGAAAACCTTGTGTCTGATGCTCTTTTTATCTATGGTATGGATAGATGAGTAAAAAATGTGGATTAAAAATAAATAATAGGTGGAATAAATGTTTTTAAAAAGCTGATAATTATTACATTGTTTATAAATTAATTTTTATCTGGGATTCTGGTGAAAAGATGTTCTAGAAATATCGTTCAGTTTATTAAAAGAAAAAGCTACTGTGCAGAGTTAAAGAACTTCAGAAGTTGAAGAAGACAGTATTTTAATTCAATCCCTATTTTAAATGTGGGGATACTACAGCCTTGAAAGACACACAAGCTTGCCTGATTCCACACACTATTGTAATAGGGCATCGAGAACTAAGATCCAGGTCTTTGAGGAATGAGGAATCTCTCTTGGGATTGAATATAATGAAAACAGATTGAGGAAAGAGATGGCTGTGCTGTAGGGACTGTCAGAGGCAGTGGTGGAAAGAAGGGATTTCACTAAATATAAATGAGAAATAGACTCTCACAACAATGGTCATATGGGCAATCCCTGAAGTGACTATAAACTACCATTAGCAGGCTTGGCAACTGAAACATGCATGAGCTGATTCACTGGCTAACTAGAAGGCATTCTTTGTAACACAGCAAGCTGCTTTCACATTAGCTCTACAACTAAAGGAATATAAAGAATAGAAAAGCTGATATCAACTATTTAAAAATTTACACCAAGAGCCAAGGAATTCCCAAGCAGAAATATAAAGACTTGCTGGAAGTTTCATTATGTGAATTTATCGTCATTCAGTTGTCATAAAAACCATGCTATAAAATATATTGCCCTTTACTGTTCCAAACACTTGAAAGAAATAATAAGTTTCTTAAAAGTATCCCTAGAATTTTCTTCTATTCTCTGAAGCCAAATCTTAGACCCTTAAAATGGTGAAGTGGCATTTTGTCCATTTCTCTGGGTGAGTTTTAATTCCATTAAAGAATGAAGGGTTGGGAGATGGGGGGGAATCACATAGAAAACCAGGTAGAAATAAAGCATGATTTTAGAATCAAATTGCTTCTATGACCTCCTGAAGACTGTGGAAATAATGTGAAATTATAAGCAGGAAAGAACTCTAGTATTAGAATTATAAGCTAGAAAATGACTTGTGAGGATATGCTCTCTAATATAGTCTTGCATCCACTTGTTTAAATGAACAAAATAGTTCAAAACATATGCACATATACATAAACAGTAATTAGTTGGTCAAACTCTTAATTAAAGATTTTAAAACTGATTGAAAACAATGCAAAAACAAACGAATCAATTGTAGTGTAGCATCCTCACTGCTGATCACTGGGTTATACTCTATGTGTGTCAGAGACTGACTGGTGCCTACACCAACACCCATTTCCCCCTTCCTCTTTAGTTAAGGAAACCCTGATTTTTAGCTGAGCAGGCACATGCAAATAAAATGTGTGATAAAAGCAGGAGTACTATTTGGTATTTCTCAAAAGCATCCTAAAAGGGAAGACATGTACTCTTCTTCCTCCCTTCCTTCTGCCACCTGGAATGTGAACTTGATGCCTGGAGCTCAGGCAGCCACCTTGGACCATGTGGTGACGCACTAAGGATGATATCACAGCCAAGACAGGTACCTGGTTTCCTAACTGAGATCAATAAACATACCAGCCCTGGACTGCCTATGGCTTGACTTCTTTTACATAAGAGAGAACCATCTACGTGTTTAAGACACTGTTGTTGTTATTTGGGGAAATTTCTCTTACATTCAGCCATATTTAATCCTAACTAATAAAATAAAAGATTTTTAGAAAATAAATATTCAAATATATCTATGAATAGAAGGAGATAGAGATCTCAGTTTTTGTTTTAATGCTATGAAATTTAAATCATGTTTAAGTAGATGCCAGTAAAACAACAAAACACTGACAGAGAGAGAAAAAAAAGTTGTCCTTGTAAAACAGACATTCTATTCTCAAAAATAGCTAAGAAAGCTGCTACTCTAATAGGCTCCAAGACAGATATGCTCCCTCTGTTTTCATTGCTATTTTGGGTTTTGTTTTGGATTTTTTTGTTTTGCAGCCTTTGGAAAAATGAGTGTGACTGCTCCTCAAATCACTTCAGGAGTGGCTTTTTTATTATTTGGAGCCCCTGCCCTTTTTTATCCCATCTTCTTGAATGTTCCATCAAATAGGCAATCAGTCCAGCCTTCTAAATTGTGAAGATGGAGCTCAATCAATTCACTTTTAGATGGAGTTAAGAAATAGACATTAAAAAATGTAATTAAGAAATCTTATCTCCCAGAGGTCGTTGCACAGATGAAATATGAGAATATGTGAATCTACTTTGTAAACACTGAAGTACAATACAAATGATATTAGTATTGATTCTATGTTAAAATAACCTAGAAAGGAAAACAGACCATTTTTTCCTACCAGAAGCAAATGTGCTTTGTAATTTTCTATTCTCTTTAATGCTCCAAAATTTCCTATAAAATTGATACCAAAAAAATCAATGCAAATTATGGATTAATATTTATTCTTTCATCTCCGCCTATTCAATTCACACCAATAATGCTAACCTTTCTAGATGTCTTATTTTTAATCTTTAATATACATAAATCATACAGTATGACAAATTCTCAGCATCACTCAGATTACAAAATCCAAGCTTAATACAAATTTGAAGATATGATGATTCCTGGCATGACTTACTGCTTTTTCCAATTAAATTATTTTTTCTTGGTCCAAGGCAGGCATGCCTTTTTTCAATCTATGCCTCTTTAACTGAAAAGAACAACCCATCATTATTGCTCTAGAGACTGAAACCTTCTCCTGATTGTGTATTTAAGAATGTCAGTTCCTTCTTCCTAAAACAAAGCAAGAGCTACAGGTACTGTCTTAGAACATTCCTGTGCAAAGTTCTTTCTAGTGCAGTAAGGAGTAAAGAGGCTCGTACTTGCAGTAACGAGCCGCGCATTCCAATTCCACTTCAGCATTTACCATCTACACATACTTGATATGACACTGCAACTTCTCCAAGTCCAGCCTAAATGTGTAAAATGGGGACAAGAGCCACGGGGTGCCCAAACAAATGCATTCACACAACAGTTCCCTGGTCCCTCTTCCCAAGCAGCTATGTTTAGTACCTGGAGGAAAAGAAGAACATAGTTATAGCTCCCAATTCATTGAAAAGTTGAATATCCTAATAATTCACAAGAAGACAAATGTCACCTGATGCAACCAATTTTGGTGTGCCTCTGCAACATGTACCTAGTTTGCCTCTTATTTTCTCAGTCGTATGACACACTCTTTTTGAAATTTTCCTTTACTTTAGGAGCTCCCATTTCTGTGATTGCCTAATCATAATGCTACCCAATGCTGGGGAAAGAAAGGTAACTGAGCTGACAGAATATATAATACTATTTCTAGATTTCAGCTTTTCTAAAAAATTCTTGGTTAATTGTACTTGAAATTCATATCCAATTCACAAAATAATCAACTACCATTGAACTAGCCATCTTCTAAAACAGTTACATGATCATCAGATTCTTCCTTCCCTTGATCATATGGAAATCACTGGATTATTTTTTCCCCGTATGTATCAGTTAGCTTTTTGTAAAAAAAGTCCATTTCATCTTTTGCAGCTTTATTAAACTTTCAGGTTTGAGTCTATTACTTCATTATCACTAATATCCATGAAAAAACTAAAGGCATCCTGTTCACCATTATCTGTAGATTTCATTAATATACATCTTAGCTAATTCTTCCAGATCATTAAAGAAATACACAAATTATTCTGTGGTTCTCTTCTTATGGGACATGTTTTCAATAATCACTACCTTTTTGGACAGTTTACTACACAGTTGCCATTCTTTGTATTCAATTCACTTAAACTGGTGGCTAAGACTCCAAGAAAAACTACTTTCTCAAAATCATGATGTTCAACATCTACAGGCTGTTTTTAGTCAAGTAATTCTACAAAGCTATCAAGGAAAGCAATCATGTTTTTGTATGATGATTACTACTTTAAAGTCTTTGATCCTGGTTCCATTATCTTATAGGTGTTTACGCATTCCTGTTAATGTTTATTTCATCAGTCCATTAGAAATTGAAATTAAGCTAACTGGATGCTAATTTTTCTTCTTAAGAAGAATCTAGCAAATTTCCTCTGCTAATTCTCTACTATTGCTAATAATAAGAGCTATCATTTCTCTAATTTTTCTTTTCTTTCTTTCCTTCTTTTTTAACTCTGGAAGCCTACAAGGAGTTCTATTTCTGTAGAACTAGAGAGAAGATGACCACTGGGTATGATTTCGAAGGTCACTGGCACACATACTTCCTAGAATTCCAGCCATCCGCCTTCACTGCTGCTGTCCTGAAGGTTTCTGCCTTATGTAAAATTCCGTAATGTTACAGTTCATATAATTTTTTAAAAGATGTGAAACAGTAAAAATAGATGGTTGTTTAAGTAAAATGAGGGAGGAGGGATGTACTTGCACCTGCTGCTATAGGATAAACTAACCCAAAGGACATACTGGGGGGGGGGGGTGGGGGGACTAGTAACACTGATTGTTTCAAGGAAAGGAAAGTGAACGGCTTGGAGATGGGGTGTTACTTAAACCTTTTGAACTGCGAACCATGTGAATGCTTTACTTATTCCACTCAAATCTATCAGCAAATATCATGCCAAACCTAGAGAACCCAAATCTTCCCCAAGATTTTATCTGCACTTTTTAAAACGACCACCTCAAAATCACCATATTCAAATATCCATGCAAAGAAAATAGTCATATCAAGTAACAGACCACTACTTTAATGCAGACTCCTTTCCAACCTCAGTGAAGGACACACTATAGAAATAGTACACGTTGAAATAGAGATATGGGAAAGAAGGTAGAAAGAATCAAAGATAAAAAAGAATTAATGACCCTAGAGAAATCTAATTATTTCTCTGAAACAATTGCTTGATTAAAGGAACTGAGTATCAAGAATTTAGAAAAGTACAAAGAGGCAATCTGGTAGAATGAATAGGACTATACCTCACACCATTTTCATCATATTCAATGTTTTTTGTTTTTTGTTTTTTTTGTTGCATGGGCAGGCACCGGGAATTGAACCCAGGTCCAGGGCATGGCAGGTGAGAACTCTGCTTACTGAGCCACCTTGGCCTACCCCATACCTCATGTTTTTCCTGGGGATAATCTTAAGTGAAAAATATTTCCTTGGCTTACCGAATTATATACCTCTACAGTTCACCTTAATGTAAGGAGGGAGCAGGGAAATAGGAAGGCAGGTTTGAAGTTGTTTGAATGACTGTATCAGTGTGCTCTGTGTAGACCAACTGATAAATCTATGTATATGTGCAATCCAAGCATCTTATCAATTTTTATATTATTATAACGATTGCTTACTTCTGAAAATGAATTGAATGTTGTTCCTAGAGTTAAATGCTACCATTAAAAAGCAGGCAGACACAGTAGTATCTCAAGGGCAGAGGAGAATAATCGCCATTTGGCAGAGGAATTCATATGCCATAGCCTAGATCTCTTTGAAACTTTCCAAAGGAAGCACAAGTCGCATATTGTAATCACTGTGGCATTGGTGGCAATACCCTGGATTTTATACACAATGATATTTAGAGTGTGGGGAGCAAATAACTATTTATATATCCTGCATGCTAACACTTCCCCATATCCTGAGGGGAGTTATGTGTAAATATTTTGCAGAAACCATGATTAGTTAGAAAGTAAAAGGATTTTACCAACGTGCCCATAAAAACAGCTTACAAATCAGGGTGAAGAAGTGCCCTGCAATAATTTCCATGGGCACTTGATGCCCTGCCCAGGGCCAGCTTCGTGGGCACACTACCTTTGCCTTCCTACAAGGTCCCACGTTTGTTTAAGGCTCTGCTTTTGCTGTCTCAAAATTCTTAATTTTTGGACCAGAAACCAATATTTTCATTCTTCACTGGGACCTGCAAGTTCTGTAGCAGGTCCTGGCCCTGCTTCTCCAGCATCAGGATCACCCGGAATCCCAAACCCCAGACCTACTGGATCAAAAGCTACATTTGAGCAAGACCGCTAGGATATAAATATACATTTTTAAATCCAAGAAGCATTAATCTATTGGAAAAAAGTCTGCATTAAAATGCAAAGTACCTTCAAAAATATCATCCTGCGGAAGATTCATGCCAAATGGTTCAAAAATAAAGCAATCTGGGAGATTAAACAGTGACTAGCAGAAGCAGAATATTTTGTTTTACGGAAAGTCAATATGAGAACTTTGGGTAAACCAAGTCGGTTTATCAAAATGTCCCTTAAATTCATTTAACAAGAGCTTCACAGTCACTGAAAGAAAAATGTGCGTTACGTTACAAAAAGAAAAAAAGCACCTCAACATGTAGTTTCTTCCTAGCTCTGCTAACATCCACCCTGGGTCACAGAAAACATGAAAAGTGAGTAAAAAACAAAAATCTATAAACCTTTAAATCTATTCCAAGTTCTTTCGTTTGTATAAATATTAGAGCTGGACACTGATTGTGACCTGTCAACCTTCGATTCACAGTTCCATTAGGGGGAAAATGGTATAAAGTGCTGCTTTTTAAAAATTTTCTAATTAGCCTGACATCAGAATAACCAAATGAATAACCAAATTTTCTAATTAGCCTGACATCAGAATAACCAAATTCATCTACAGAATTGGCTCCTCATTCCTATGGCTAAACATAACTAGGATTTGCAAGTTGTCAGGAAAGAGGAGAGCGACCTGGTAGTGTTGTTAAGAAAGCCCGATACTGACCTCCAGTTCTGCTATTTATACAAAGATGGTACTATCACCTAACTAGAATCATTTCATATATACTTTTTCTTGGAAAGCTCAACCGCCATCCTCATGCTACGTTTTACTAACACTAGATATAATTATACTTTACGTGGAAAACAACCTCAGAAGAGTCCCATTTCCAAGCCTTCCATTAGTTTCTTCTCTTTCACAGAAGATGGACAAGGAGTAACATTAGCCAGAGAAACTCCTCTGTGCCTGGCAGCCACTAGTCCCCAAGCTCTGATTCAGATCTAATTTAAAATGAGTGCCAAAGGAGGGGGAAGACTCAAAATGCTCACTCAGAGAGTCCTAGAAATTGGGAGAAATCAAGTTCAATGTTTATCTATTTTCTTTTCAGAATATATAACATGGTGTGGTCTGGTTGATGCTTCTCTTTGTTGCCTCCTCATCTCCAGTTTCTCTCCTGGCAGGAGGTAGAAAGGCAAGACACAAACGTTAATTCAAGAATTGTGTCAATGTAGAATCTATAGAACCCAGAACTGATCCCATTTCCACTGATTCACAGTATAATTGTTACTTAGCATTTTAACATCGTAGGAGCGTGTGTATGTGTGAGGAGAGAGGTGACATTTGGAAACTCCATTAAAGAAAAGCGAGGAAAACACTAGCTTTTGATTTTTCTGTCAACCAAAGCAGAGGTTTCATTGAAGAGCACAATTCTGGTCTCGCCATCTGCTAAGGCTCTGTAACCAAAGGCTCGGTAACCAACAAGGATTAAGCAACATTAGGGCACTTCAGAGTTTGCAAAGAGAATCATTCCTAAAATGGTCTTTAAAAGCAAAGAAGTAGACAGGAACGTTCAGAGAATCCAGGTGTGTCTCTTATAGTTTTTCCATAGAAATTCTGGCTTTAAAATGATGATCTGCTAGATGCTGGAGCGCTAACCTCATAAGCCTGGTTACAGGAGCAGCTACACACGGAAAAGAACTGCAGGCAAGTGATCCAGATGCATGAAAAAGACTTTTTTTTTCTTTCTGTTTTCACAGTGACTTTCATGAAATCTTCTTTCTACCCTCAGCAGAACAGCTGGGACAGGGGACAGGACGGAGCAGGGGAAAGTAAGCCCTGCTCACCATCCAGGTGTCCCAACCCAGATTCCACCGACGCCAGCCAGGATCCCAGCTTCCTTCCAGGCCCTGTACCACTTCTGTACCATTTTTAATGGAAATGAAACACCCATTTTTGAATCTAGGACTTCTTCTAAAGAATAAATGTATCTCACTTTATCTCTATGTGTCATTAATTAATAAATGTGGTCTTTTTATTTTTTTTTAGACGTAAGTCAGTTGTGGGAGAGATACAGACATGAGAAAGGAGGCCTTGATTCCTTTACCTACCCATTCATTCATTCTCTCCTTCAACCAAAATCTGAGTGCCTAACCATATGCCAAGCATCATTTCATCCACAGGGGATGGAGCAGTGAACTAGACAAAGACCCTATTCTTGTGAGCTCATATTATGTGAATAAGGTAGCATCAAATAGTATATTGAGAACTAAAACAGGAAGACATGATGAAGAATCATTTGGTGATGAGGGAAGATGTCTCTGAGCCCCAAGACGAAAGGAGCCCATCATTCTAAAATTGACGAAGGCGAATTCCCAGCACAGAAACAAACAACTGCAAGGTGTTCAACCAGAAATGAACTCGCTGGGCTCAAGGAGCAGAAAGAAATCCCAGGTGCCCAGAGCACAGGCAGTGCAAGAATAGCAGGGGCCAGATTGCTGAGGGCGTTTTAGGCCAGGGTTAAGAGTGTTCATGCTCATTGTTAACAAGTGACAACTTAAACCTGATGGCTTCAGATGAGACAAGATAGCCGTGGGTATGAGAAACTGTATTCTGTATTATGATGGGCTGGAGTTAAGATGCAATGGTTGGAAACATGCCACAGAGAAGCCATAGGGTCCACGGGAGAAACTGATGATGGCTCAGGATACAGGCCAAGATTTACAACATACTCCCGAAGCATAGTTATTCTAAAGTTCTTCATTCCCGGTTCCCAAAATTTTTGTCTCCAACCTTTAACCCTACTAGAGACCCAATCTTCACAAACTCCAAACTGTCTAACAAATTAATCGGAAATTTCCTATCCTTAATTCACAGCCCTCCACAACCTAAGCCCAACACTCCTTTTCAGATTCATGATGCATTACAATGGAGTCTTCAACACTATTTATTCATAATACACTCAACTTGCTTGAAAAAATCTTAGGAATACAAAAAATGAGAATCCAAGGGAGGTGATATCTCCCTCCTTTGAATCACCTGAAACTTGATCTGTTTGGGTGGATACTAATACAAGGACGCAAATTAGGATGGGTGTTGAGTAAACGATACATTCCTTCCGTTAGAATGCAGTATTAAAATGTGTTCTATAGCATGAACACACAGCCCTAGCTCTTGCACAGCTGAGCTTGCAGGACAAGATTTATTGCTTTTTAACCCCCTTACCAGCTAGGCTGGGACCCCTAACAGAAGGGTCTGTGACTTACTCACTTTTATGTCTCTGGTGTTTCTCATAATGTTAGGCTCGTATAAATGCTCAATGAATGCTAACTGAATAAGAATCTTGAATAAAATTTATTCCCAATTATCTTAAAAAAAAAATGTGTTCTATCCTCTTCACCTTCTGTTAGAATGCTCCCCATGGTGCCTAGTACAGAACACTGCCTTCAAAAAGAGTAGGAAACTATAGTTTAAAAACCTAGCATGTCCCAGGCACTGCATAAAGAATTTCATTTCCATGGTCTCATTTAATTCTCTCAGCTCAATGATTTAGTTCTAATAATGCATATTTTGCAGATTAGGAACTAAGTCTCAAGACATGAAACAGCTTGTCCAAAGTGACACAAAATAGAAGTAGACTTCTTTAGAATCTTGAGACACTGCTTCTTGCTTCCTTTCAGGCCATACCCACTACAGATGACCTACCACAGGCCAGACACTGCTCCGTCCCTGAAGAGGCAAAACTGAACAAAATGAAAGACAAATGAGAGTTACATCCTATTGTTATTTTTGAAAGAAATCGGCAGTGAGAAACTGAAGCATATTATCAATATGGGTTTGCAGCAGAATTGCTGTGAGGTAGGGAATGGGAGAAAAAATAATAAAAGAACTCTAAGAGAGGGAAATGATGGATGGGAAAATTAATAGTTCCATAGTAGCCAGAGGTTCAGAGTATAATAATCAAATTAGAATAAATTCAGTGGGGTCTAATATTTTAGGACTAACAGCACATAAATATATGTGCCTGTGTCTACACATATTCACACATATGTATGAATGGGTATTTAAATGTCCTTAAGAACAACAAATATTTCTTGAGTACTGTGTACTAGGTATAGGATAGAAAGCGATGAATAGGTTAAGATGACAGACACAAATAAACCATATTAATATTCACTCATCACAGTTAATACATGTATTTATGATACAAATGTATATCATCTGTAATCGCATATTTAGATTAGCTAGTGTGTGTATAAACACACACATACTTTCCAGCATCAGAACCTATAAATCTCTGAATACCTCAAGGCTATTAGAAAACATTAATTCAATTCCTCAAGTTAAATTACATTTCACAATTTCCATCGATAGACTTGAATAGAATCTTGAGATGATTAATGTTTTATCAGAGATTATCCAGACAGGGGAACAGAGAGCCTGCCATTTCGAATTTAGCATGTTAGTTCAGTGCCACTGATGAAGTGAAGGCCTGAGCTATTATTTGTATAGGCATTGTTATTTAAATTCAGTAAAAACTTGAAAAAGTTTAACTTATTTGGGAATTCATTTCTGTCATTTAACCTTGATATTGTTCTCTTACTGGAAACCAAGAGACAAGAGATTTTGGGAAGCCTTAGAAATCTCACTGTCAAAAAAGACAGATAATTCTTACATGATTTGGGCTCCAGAGAGGAAAACTGGGGCTTGGTTTTACAAGCCTCTGCTACTCAGCTGTTGGAAGCTAAACCACTTTTCATGGATTTCCATCCATTATAGTCTACAATTATGACTTCTGCCAAGCACTCCGAATATAGCTTCCCTCTCTACCTCAGATAAAGAAAAAGTGTATTACTTTAAAAGTAAGCCCTTAGGACAAATACAAGGCACGAGGAACATGTTCCGTTAGTAATGTTTTTTCTGGGCGACCAAAGCACCCTATTTGTAGGTTCCAGGATGTGTGCAATCAATTTGTAAAAACAGTGTCTTAGGAGCAAACCCACAATTTACACTTAATTTAATGACTATTACATTTAAACTCAAATTTCTAATGAAGAGAAGGCCTTAATAAAATTGTTACAAAGAAATGAACTAAATAGACTTCTCCAAGATTTTTCCTTAACTCTGTGACCCACTTATAGAAAGAGACAATTCACCACAGCCTGTGTTAAAAAGCTCTTCAACTCTCCTCTCACTTGGACCAGAAAAACTCAAGGATGGGAAGTGATCCCAGGAGTTATAAACATAGGATTATCCTATCCATTAAGTCCTTCTGATGGCAGAAGAGGATAATAAAAGAAGGATGGGCTTTTATCCCAGTTTGGGGACTCTGGATGTGGGGCATTTTGGCAAAGTGATTCTCTGAGCTTAGTTTCTACATAAAGCATCCCAAGATTGTTTGATTCCCCAATAAAACAGCAGTCTAAAACACCTAGGGCAGAGCCAAGCAAACGACAAGCACTTAGTAAAGGACTACTCCAGTATTATTATTTATTTGCTTGTCAAACACACTAACCATCAGTCTAGAATTGTATAGCTCAGGAATATATGAGAATTCTGTCTTCACTCTTCCGTTCCAGCTGTAAAGTCAAATAGCCTCTGATTCAATTCGTAAGTCATTCATGTGGGATGGGAAGAGGGGAAAAGAGTGGTGGTCGATATCTATTTTTCCAATAGCATGACAAAGATCAGCAAATTGAAAACACTAAATATCATATGTGCTAATTTGAAATGTTGTGCACCCCAGAAAAGACATGTTCTTTAATCCTGATTCAATATTGAAGGGTGGAAGACCTTTGGATCAGATTACCTCTGCAGAGACGTGGTGTGCCCAATTATGGTTGTGGCCTTTTGGTTAGATAGAGACGTGACGCTCCTCATTCAAGGTGTGTCTTGATCAGTTTACTAGAGTCTTTTAACAAGGGAAACATTTTGAAGAAACCTCAGAGGTGGAGTCTTGGAGAACACTTGCTTCAGAGCTGACAGAGACACAGATGTTTGGAGATGCTTGTAGTGCCAACAGAGAGAGCAGATGCCTAGACATGAGCAGAGTGCAGCAGATGTCACCATAGGCCTTCCCATGAGATACTAAGCAAGCCAGAACCCAGGGCTGTGTTCCTGAGGAGATAAGTGAAGGCCCACAGATGCTTAGAGAAGAAACCACAGAAAACAGAGGTGAAAGCAACAGAGCCCAGGAGCAAGGGACCAGCAGATGCCAGCCACGTGCCTTCCCAACTGACAGAGGAGTTCCAAATAGCATCAGCCTTTCTTGAGTGAAGGTAACCTCTTGTTGATGTCTTAGTTTGGACATTTTCATAGCCTTAGAATTGTAACTAGTAACGTAATAAATTCCCTTTATAAAAGCCACTCCATTTATGATATATTGCATCCTAGCAGCTTTAACAAACTAACACATCATACTACAATGGAAATTTCCTTTGCAAAATATTTACTAATGGCTTAAGTTTACTGAGAATTCTCTCAGAGTTGTTATTGTTTTTTTAATCTTTTGGAAACTAAAAATAAAAGATTTTTTGCTTGCAACTAGAACTTTGCAAATCTACCACAAAGAAGTACAAAATATGTCCAAACTATACAAAGCACCTTATACAACATAATGCCCAAGTTGGCTACATTTTGAGTTACTTCACTATATCTTCTTACTTCTCCTCATATGTATCCAATAGCATTCCAAATGCTACTTATGGTGATCTTTTTCAGTTTCACCCACTTTAAGCATTTCAAGGAAGGAAGGTGTTTGCTACTGCAACTAAATCACCTTCTAGGAAAAGGAATAAAGTTCATGTACGTTGAAGTGAAATATATCTTTTCCATCAAAAGACACAAAACAAAATTTTATTTTTCACTTAGTCATTTCACATATAAAGAACATATTATTTAGAGTTAAGATATTGTTTCATTTTATGCATTAGTTTTTACTCGGTTTTCCTTTTCCTATTCTTACCTCAAATACCAAATAATGATGAGAATAAAAATTTTATTTTTGCTCTTGTGGTGCATACCGATTCCTTCCACACAAAACAATTTATAAGTGGAAGTGGATGTCATATGCCCTTTAAGAACTTAATTTTCACATTCTTGCCTTTGTCCCCAGGCTCCAACACAAGTTAAACACTATGGCATCACTAGGGAACAAGTACATCCTTCTTCAGATGAGGACCTTTCAAGTTTGCAAGGAATATCCATTCACCCAACCCCAACCTCTACCCCTTTTTTGGAAAATGTGCTTACTTAGTTGACCATAACTGCATATGGCCTGTCCTTCTATATACACAAATTTCCAAAGCGTGGGAGGAAATCCGCACACACACCACAGCCACCCACCCAATCCTAGGAGTTGGGAAGATAGCAAAGGAAAGGGAAGGAGTAAAGTCTTGAAAACTCCTTAATGTAATAATCTCAGAGAGCAGCAAAGGTTTGCCCTGGCAATGTTTAATACATCATCTCAATCTTAAATAAGTCTGAAGAGAGAATGCTAATGAGAGTAGGGATTTAGCTAGCTTTCAGCACATAAATAAGAAATCACTCCCAGCTGTAGAGTTTAAATATAGGAAGAACAAATTTTACACCCCCAGAGCCCAAGATTCTCCAAAGATCTGCTTTATCAAAGAAACTTTGAAAATGCCAGAGGTCCCTAGGCTACTAAGAGAATGGCCAAGGAAAAGGTCCTGAGTGTTAAGCTGGAGCAGGGAATAAGTTAGCTGATAGACATTATCAGGAATATACTCATATAGAAAGTGTTGGAAAGAATTTGATGTTGGGTGTTTCTAGTAGCACTGGAGCTATGGTGATGGCAGGAAGAGAACATCTAAGGCTGCTAAGAGGAATCAATATCCTAAGAGGCATAGGATTGCTTGAAAATTATTTTCAAAACCATTTTACTTTGCCATCATTTAAAACACTGTTTTACATTTTAAGCAGTATTCACATATTCTTTATGGGTAAGATGAATGGTGGAGGGGGCCGAAAACTGGCGTATACACACAGAGAGCAGAAATGAAGTCAGAATCTTTGGGGGTGGGGGTGAGGATGGCAATTGTCTTTTAAAAGCCACCCCTATCCTTCTTGACTCTAATTTTTTGCAACTGAGTGTCAATTACTATTTGTTTAGTTCTGATTCCTAAATAGTGACTTTGTTACAGTCCCCACATCAGCTCCCCTAGGAATATATCAAATGATAACTCAAGAAGTCTGAAGTCATTTTCTCTTTGGAACTTTGAACATATTTATCTACTTTAAAAATGAGCTCAAAAGTAACAACTATTGCCCATAAATATCTGTCTACAAAAGTTGAAAAAGAGTCTTAGCTAAGAACTGCAGAATGTATTTAATTATACACATATTCATATAATCTATTTAAGACATTGAAAAAGAGAAGGAATTCTAATATGTTCTGAAGAGCAGGAAGGAATCTCTGGAGTTTAGGCAGAATGAAAGTGAGGCTTAATAAATAATGCCTTATTGAAAGGCAGGACACAAAGATACAGTTACGAAAAGCAGACATTAAAAATGGGAAATTTAAATATAAATAAAATAAACTGGAACAAAAAATTGGCACCAGATGTTAGTCTGAAATTAAAGTTTCAACTTTATCACAAAGAACTGCTCTTTCCTGGAATAACATACTTTGCTATTCAAATTTAAAATTACGCAGAACATTCAATTTATGAAACATTTTAAGTTTTCAGAGTACCTACTTGAAAACATGAGAGGAAAAAAAGTTAAAAGAAAAAGAAAGTGAGGGAGGAGAGAGCTTCAATAAATGAGGCTCTTTTGACCCAAAACATCCATACGAACTATTATCTGATATGCTTCAGTTTATACCCAGACTTCAGGAAAAAATTGGGTTACACTAGAACACCAAATAAAAATTTCAAAAAATAAGGTAGAGGCTAAGTTAGTCACGTGGTTACAACAGTGAACAGATATGAACAGCTTCTAGTATAGGGGACAATGCTACAGCTGGGATGAACTACGATGGCAAATCTGAACACTCCCTAGCCTGCCCAATACTGAAAGCACAAATTCCTCAGGATCTCCTAGAAGCAAACCCTGGTCTACTCAACACATCCACTTAAAAGTTACTCACACTAAAACACTTCACAGCCCGTGCCAGTGTCCACCATGAATATACTTGCCCCTTCCCTGCCACTAAAACTTAATCACTACTCAGGAGACCCCTCTGAAAACCTTCCCCACTCACTACCATATCATCTCCCACACCGCCACTTTCCCAAACAAAACATCAACTGGATTAAATATCCTTCTTCTGTGATCATTCAGATATACTGAGCCTGACTTCTTCTCCCTATGTCTGAATTTCAATCTTCTTATAAAGGATTTTAGTAATACAGTTAAGACCCATTCTGATTGAGATGGACCATTCCTTAACTGAAGGAATCTCACCAAAAGATCCTAGGAACAATGGGTTTACAACCACAGGAGTGATTAGGTTTGAGAATATGCTTTTCTGAAGTACATACAGCTTCAAACTACCACTCCATACACTTATAATTTCAAAAAATTTCAATGATAAAATACTCCTCCCCAAAGGAATTTTTTGACAGTCTAAATTCTAAGCAATTGTTATTGTTATTACCTTTGAGTTTTAATAATATATATGTTTAGATCTATCCATAGACTTCAAGTTTGCATAGTTTTATTGGTTATTATTTAGTAAACATTGTTTTCATGTGGAAGTTAATTCAGAGGACTCCTAGTTATAGAGCTGCCCCCTCATCCACCACCACAAGACCTCACCCATACAGATTTATTTTGAGTAAGTTCCCAACCATTTGGTACCATTCAAGCTTGTACTAGGCACAGCTTTTTTCTTCAGTTCCGGGTGTACTATATATTCCTTTACTTACAAAGATTTGAGTTAAAAACAATAGTAGACTGGGTTCGTTTCCTGGACCATGCACTCCCCTCCACACACACACACACACACACACACACACACACACACACACACAAAGAAACAGTAGAGTTATTGTAATGATAAAGAAATATAACATGAGTCATTGCAGTTCTGACATTATATGTGAATGAAACCTTAAGTGCTTTTATTTATACTTAAATTTTTCAACTATGGAGACACCGTTTGAAACCCACTAGAATCATTCCCCAAAAAACAAAGACACTAAAATTCCAGGTATTTAACTACTCATAGAGAGGTTGCTGATTTATGTCAAAGAAATTTTTCAAAAATTACAATAAATTAAAACAAAATTTTTTGTGAATTATAGACAAAGATGGACCGATAAATCTGACTGTGCTGTCTACTGAAAATGAAAAGTGACACAGAAAATTTTTTAAAAGTCACCTGCAAATTTGGAGAAGTTAAGGATCAAAAACAGAAACTATAACGTGGTTATACATAACTGTGACCCAACAGTATATAGGTATTATGATTGAATTGTGTCTCCTAAAAAGACACATTCAAATCCTAAACCCTGGTCCTGTGAACGTGATCTTATTTGGAAATACAATTTGAGAAGATGTGATTAGTTAAGATGAGGCCAAACTGGATTAGGGTGAGTCCTAATTCAATATGACTGGTGTCCTTAAAAAAAGGGGGAAACTGTGACACAAGACAGACAAGAGAAGGCCAGGAGAAGATGGAGAAGGCAGAGACTGGAATGATGCATCTATAAGCCACATAACGCCAAAGAGTGCCAGCAAACATAAGAAACTAGAACAGGCAAGGAAGGATTCTCCATTACAGGTTTCAGATAGACCTGCTGGCATTTTGATTTCAGACTTCAGATTTCAGACTCCAGAATTGTGAGACAATAAGTGCTATTGAGACAACAAAGTTAGTGATACATTGTTACAACAGCCTTAGAAAACTAAGAAAACAGGTATACATTTTCTACTTTTATTTTTAAAAAAGCAACAAAAGCTATGAGCCCATTTCTTTTTTCCTTTTTATTATATTTATTTTATTTTTAGCTGACAGGATTAAATATGGAGATTCAATAAAGAAAAAATTCCACTGTCTGCATTTCCTTTCTTGTCAATATTATTGTGTTTTATGTCATAATTACGAATACAAATAACTTTGCTATATAGGAGGTGGTATAAAAAATGATCCATGCTTGATGTCAAATCATTAGCTGTGTTACTGATCTGAAATAGCTCCAAACTGGAAGCAACCCAAGCTCATCAGCTCTAGAATGGATAAACTGCAGCATAATCACACAATACTACACAAAAAGGACTATGGCAACGCCTGACAACATGGATGAATGTCACAGAAATAATAACAGCAAAGGAGGTCAGAAACAAAAGAGTGCATAATGAATGACACATGTGAAGTTCCAGAAAAGGAAAAACCCAGCTATAGTGATAAGTCAGAGCATTGCAAGGGGTAAGGTGATTGGAAAGGACACAGTGAGCTTTCTGGGGCACAGGAAATGCTCTCTATCTTCACGGGTATGGCAGTGCCATGGGTTCATGAATACATGAAAAAAATTATTCAGCATTCATATATGTATGCTCTAATGTTTTTAAAGGCCTTTTCTGCTGTTCATATAAGCATACAATTAACAGAAAGAAAAACCGGGGTTCAAAAAAATGTAAAATATATAAACAAGGCCATGAGTACTTAAAATACATAAAAGTAGTTGGTGAATGGTTTTTAAATTTCAAACCAAGACTATGTTCTGTCTGTCCTTGATGAGATCGTTTGGTAGAGAGAGAGTAATGGAAAGAAGAAAGTTTGTCCAATACTAGTGCTGTAAGTGGCTATCAAAATGAAGCAGAGTGTACAGGGCCTGAGGGAGTATGTGAGAAAAAATAAATGATGTGTTTTGAAAATTATTCTTCCCTGGCACATTGTCAAAGTATCCCAGAGTGAAGCACTTGGTGGGCTCAAGTTTAAATTAGAAAGGACCACCTGCCTAGTGTTCTGCAGCTCTGGTGTTAATAAAGTTGCATCCTTGTTTCCCTTTAGAGCTTGTCTTTGTACTTGATGGCATCCTGCCCATGGCAAAGAAGACATGACACATTCCAAGAGACCCGGGGGGTAATACCCTTTGCCCAATGACAATTATTTACTCGCCTAGGTTTAATCTGCAAAGATGGTCCCTTCTGCCCAGTTCCCTCAAAATAATGCAGGAGGAAGGCAAACAGTTAAGGAATACATTACAAAGCAGATAGTTTGGGATGGAGCAATTTCAGCCAGTGTTTGAGAAAAGAGACCCCCAAAGCCGACAGAGCTGAAAACACAGAACAGAGCTTCAACTGTCAAAGCAATTAGCACAGAGGTGATTCCAACAACTCACTTCTTTGCCCCAAAACTGCATAACCAGAGGCCTGTAATGGTACGGAGCCCATAATATTCATTCCAGCATATCTAATATGGAGAAGGAGCCCAAGAGAAAAAGAAGTGAGGGGGAAAATGATAATAGAGAAAATAAATATATCAGAAAACAAAATATTCTTCTCGCAGGCAGAAGAGAAAGGAGGAAAGATACTAGAAAACTGGTTTAGGATACTGACCTGAATTCAATGAAAGACAATGACCAAGAGATCATATTGCATCAAGAAGACCATCCAAAATACAACCAGGGAAATGCCTTCTATAACCAAATCCTGGACAAGGTAACAGCAGGCACCGATGTCTTTGGTCCGAGATACTTTCAAAAACAAGAAATTCAAATTTTATCTAATCTTCCCTCCCAAGCCTGCTATCTGGAAACCCTCTTAAACAGGGGTTAATTTCCTCATTCCATGGCAAGGTCCCCAAAAGCAAAGAGCAAATGTCACACTGCTCATATCAAGCTATAAGCAATCAGCAAATGCATGGAATTCTTTGTTGGTCTTCCCAGTTTTCACAAGAAAAGGAAAACTATATATGTGTGCATGTAGGGGTGAGTGGGGTGTAAAGGGATGTGCTTGGGGTGGGAAAGAAAATGATATGGGAGTATGGCCACCTCAAACTTAGGCAGAAAACCAAGAGCAGCGAAACAGGAGCAGAAGACAAGGCTGGAGATAAGTCAGAAAAGTCTGGTTCTGTCTGATCCAATCCCTTCATTAAGTTAGCATGGTGTGGAACAAGATTTGCAAAGATATTTTTTTTGTGGGGGGGCGGGCAGTGATGGTGGTTTTTCCTTTAATTCCTTTGGGGTCAAAGAAGCTACATTTCTACAAAAGTAGGAGCGTCAATAAGAGAACTCTAGCACAGCTGGGGCACGGAAGGGGATTTATAGAAGGTGCATTATTTTTGTGGTGAGAGGCGAACCTCAAAAATGTGCTTCAACACAATCTTTGGGGGCCAATTTAAGTTTCTTGAAAGGCATTACCAAGTTTTCTGCATTTTACAGATTTCCAAATTGATAGTGCTTCACCCCATCTCACCCACAAAGTCATTACTCAAGATACATTAAAACCATAAAACTATTCCATCATTTTATGGATAAATGCACAACACATGCAACCCATATTTGCAAACAACCCTCCAGGGTAGCACAAATGTGCTAAAAACTGCAACATTTCACAGGCATATCACAAATAATAAAGATGAGACAGCATTCCCAAGATGAGGTTTAAGTGATGAATTTTGTGCCAACAGTAGGAGTTCTTAATGTATAATAGCTAGAAAAACAGTTAAATAATTAAGTAACTTCCTGGGATACTGGAAGGGAACAGAGTGTGAAGGAAGAAAGATGGGATTAAAGAAAGGGATATTCTGCGTTTTATATAAATTCTTATGATTAATCCCCCAAATTTGGGATGGCAGTTACCTTGGCTGATACATGTTTTGGTAATCCTTTTTCTGTTCCAATTACGTTGGGGGGGGGGGGGGGGTAAGTCCATCCTTTTGGCACATATAAGACATTTCTGTTTGTGTTATTTGGCATCCCACAGGGCTCATTTTGCAGCCAGTGGGAAGGCCAAAGGTTAAAAGGCAAAAGATGAATCAGATTCAAAGAAAAAAGAATGGTTAGAGCTAACAAAGTTACCCTACTCCATTCTGCTCTCTAGCATTAGCATTAGGAACAAAGTGTCAAGTAAAGCTTTATGAGACACACTTAGGTATTTTTTTCTTTCATTTGTTTGGAAGAGCAGAACTAGCTTCATGGGGTGCAACCAACCTGTGCATTAGCACAAAGTCCCATGCTTAGTTTAAAGCTCTGTTTTCACCGTCTTGAAATCCTAAATCCTTGTTGAGCAACATGCCCTGCATTTTGATTTTGCACTTGGCCCTGCAAATTATGTGGGTGGTCCTGAGTAAGAGCCTTGCTTGTTCTTTGGTGCTTACTCTTCTTCCCTGATGCTATTCACTCTTCTGTATCCTAACATGCATTGAGCTTCTAGCTGGACAAGCATACCACTGGCTATTGCAAAAGTCAAAGCAGCAGAGTTCACGCCCCTCTGAATTCTATTAAAAGGTATTTCAATTTTAACACATTGATGGCCTTCCAAAATTATTTCTCCTCTATTCCTCCCTACTCTTCTCCAACCATTCTTCCATGCCCAGGATTTGGCCATTTAAAACTCGGCAGGATGAAAAGCATTGTCTTTCCCATTGAAAAAAAAAAGAACAAAACGAATCTCCTAAAGTGGACTAGTTCTGGGAGAAAACACCACTCTGTTCTACTCCATGGCCGGACATGACTGGATCCTTGGGCTGAGGATGTCTCTTAGTACAACTTGATCTTACTCGGCATCCCCATTGATAGCCACATTAAAGATCTTAACATTTGCAACATTTGTGGCACTACACAACCCAGACAGGCAATCTGAACAAGTTATTCATTACAGATTTTGGACTGAAGACAGAATTTCCTCTTAAGTGATAGAGTACATTTCTAAAAGTGACAATACTAGTGAAAACTTATAAATGCAGGTACATTGTCAACTTATTTTTGGTCAGTTCATCATGAAAACCTAACTTTAATTAATATCCATACTCCATTACAAAGATCCTGCTGCTGAAATTATAGCTAATACATAAATATAGCAGGCCAAAATTATAGCTAATGTATAAAGATAAGCTATGTGAATTTAATACAGCCCAAGCTTGAAGGGCCTCAAAAACAAAAGGCACAACAGTTTGCATGGCGGATTTTCTAAAAATGAAAAACTCAGACAATGCAAGAGTGAACAACACCTATCTCAATATGGTCAAGACTGTGTGAACAGGTTTTTGCTGTTCCCAGGTCTCCGGAATGTTGAGGCAGCTGACTATGGAATAGAGACGAGATCAAGGCCTTGGGGACTTTATCCTGTCCTGATAATGTTTTAAAAGCACAAGAAATTATGAGACAGTTACATATATACAAAGGGCTTGGCAATGAACTATTAGAGGAGAAAATTCCTTCAACATTAAACCATCTTTGGAAAAGCGGAAAACTTTCTGCAAAATTATTTTTATTAAGAATAGTGAAGTTTATATTTAGTGGGGAAAGATACAAAACTTTGTAGAATACCACAAATGAGGCTGGTTCAAAAACTCACTATTGCCAGTTAGCTGTTTCAAAGCACAAAAGTTTATACCAAAGTGTCCTTTCATTGAAACTCTGGTAATTCATGGTGGATTCGCCAACATATATTCCCATCTCCTCCTGTACTGACCAGAGGACAATCAAATCAGCAACAGCTGGAAATAATACTAAATATACCGGTTAAGGGTACATAGCAAAGAGAATGACAGCCTTTAAAACTATCCGAAGTTCCAAAAACGAATCCAGGTATCTAATAAGCCATCCAGACAACCAATAAACCAACAAGCTAACGTGAAAGTTATCAACTGTTCTTGACAAGGAATTCACATTTGTGACTATTTGTCATTGTTCCCTAATCCTCAAAAGCACTCAAACGACACACATACAAACAAAAATTGTGGCTATATTATGTCACTGTTTAAAACACAACAGAAAGGGCAAAACTCAAAAAAAAAAAACTGGTTAGGCATTGTGGGAACAGGAAATTGGTGAAACACCCAAATCATTATGCAAACAACAGTAACAGAAATCTGGTCTCCTACAGCTCAGAGGATTACAAAATAAATAAAAAAGCCTTACATTTAGATCTGTGTTAACTGTCATGGGGCAGGGGTGGGGGTGGGGGTGGGGGTGCATGCTATCTATACAAAGAGTGAATACAGGGAAATTCTGAACAACTGGTATCACTATAGCTCTATTTTATTTATTCACTAAAGAATATTTATGAGGTTCCTAGAATACGTTAGAAGTCATTAACTGTTCTTATAATGATGGTGGTGGTGGCATCTTGTTCTAGTTCATAATCTGTGTTCTTTCTGAACAAAATGAAGCAATGAGCACCATATACGCATGGTTAGTGAGAATTCTAAGTTTTTTAAAATATGGCACCCAAAAGAACTATAAAACCCATCATTTTTTATTACTGAAATTTTAATTTATGCTTGCAAATTAAATTCATTTAACTGGACTGTGTGTGTATGTGTGTGTGTGTGTGTGTGTGTGTGTGTGTGTGTGTGTGTGTGTGCTGATGGAAAACTTGGAAATCTTCAGCTCTTCCATGATATTAGAATGTAAGCAGCACCCAGGGAATTACATTCATGCAACAGTAGAAAAAGCGGGTGGTTTTGTTTTCTTCTTTTAAAGACCTACTTGGAAAATATTTTGTACAATCTAGCAGAGCTGTAGTTGGTCTATTTTCATGACGCTTGCCAAACTCTGTTCCAAAAGTGGAAGGGAAACATCCATCTAGAATTAGGCAGAATAGGGACCAGCTTCTTCCTGTATTCATGAATGCTTCAATGCTTGCGTAAAACAAAAATCTGCGGTAGCTTGAAAAATTAAATAAAAGTTTCAAAGGTATTCTCTTTACTAGTTACATGGAAAACAGAAGGTAACGCAAGTGTGAATAAAGGCTTCCCATCACAATTCAGTACCTTTAATAAGATATCTTAGAGACCTTATCTAACAGCTAAGTTAGTTTACTGTTAACCAATTGCAGTTTTCAATCTGAAAAGTGAAAGGTAATAAGTTAGTGAAAACAAGAATTTTTTCTGGAAAAACAAAATGATTTACAATAAAGCACAACCCCTATATAGGCATTATCCAATCAATATAACCCGAACAATACTGGAAGCCATAGCAAGTTAGAAACCAAGCCTTAAAACAAAAGAAGCACAGAGTATTTATGTACTAAAGCAGGCAAGGAAAAAAAATGGGATGATTTTAGGTTTTTCTATTAACTTTTCAAATTTAATTTGAAATATGGCCAGAAAAAATAACTTGGCAAATCACAAAATCAATGCAGTTTTCAAAATCCCTTCCTTCTGAACTTCCTATAGGACAAATCAGAATAAAATTATAGGAGATCTACAGCAACATCTGGATCTAGAGTCAACCACAAGAATTCTAACACTCCTGAGGGCTCTTACAACTTTACATAATCCATGCACATAAAGACCAAATAAATTTGCTGCCTGGCATTTAGGATAAAGTAGTTCAAATCAAGTAGTATTCGATTCAATAAGAATTGAATTTATTAAGTTGGAAATACGTGTATATAATTGTACATATAGGTCCAATTGTTCTAAAGTTGTGATTAAAATGCAAAAAATATATAAAAATGAAAACAATTTTGACATATAAAATCCTTTTCAAAATACACATCAAAATCCTTAACTACAGACACATCTTTCCTTACAGGGAGAGAAGAATTATCACTCAGGAAGAGGGAAACCGTGATTTTGCAAAATATCTTAAGACAATGGAATGTTAGCTGTGGAACTATGTTGTTTCCAACTCTCAACCCTTCCAAACGATCATTATGGATCTGTAATGATGTGGCTACCCTGGGAGGGGCAAGGCTGGTGCTCTGTGTGTGCTGTCCTAGCTCAGCTTCCTAGGAGCTCATGCAACCTTGGGCAAATCATGATTGGTTACTGCATCTGAAAAACTGGGGCAATAATCCCTACCCCAAAGGATGGTGGTGGGCTTTAATGAAATAATGATGCTGGTCAATATCCTAGACACAAAGAACGGAAGCAAGCATGCTAGTCAGCATGGCAACACAGCAAGGTGGGTATCAACATTCTCATTCTGGGAAAAATGACAGTATGGGGACTTTCAATGATTTGTCTGTGATCTCCAAATAGCGGTTCCCCTTTATTCTTTGGTCATAAAGAAAATTAGATTAAAATTCCAATTGTATCTATGAATTACTGTTTAAAGAAAAAACTTATAAAAAAAGGGAAAAATATACACTAACTGCTTCTCCTGAAACTCAATGGTTTTGCTTTTTTCATAGACAACTCATTGTGGAGACCATCATAATATACCCTCATAGGAGAACTACATGCATTAAGGACTCAACAGAAGATCACCCATTTTTTCATTATGCTTTGGTTCCAGGGAAACAAACAGATCTATGGATTCATCCCACCACCAACTAACTTCTCTCCGGGCACTCTCTAACCACAACTACAGACACACATAGAGACACACAAACAGCCATAATATCAACTTAAAGCTTCACAATGTAACAAAATGAAAGCAAAATCAGTTAGACTTATACTTTCTGCTCTGTTGAGCCTTAAAGAAAATAAAATCAGAGAAACAGAATTTTAAAGTAAAATCACACAAAATAGAGACTTTTTAGCATGTGATATAGAAAGTATGTTATGTATATAAAATACATGTTTAAAAATAGAATTATATTGATTATCATCATTCATGACGGCTGAGTTTTAACTAGTACTATATTGTGTTCTGAGGCTCTTTCAGATTATCTTGTTGCAAAATTCTAAGATAAATTCCTAAAACAGAATTGCTTCGTCAAAGGGTGCTCGCCAATTTAAGAGGAAATGCACACACACACACACACACACACACACACAAATCAAAGATACTTTATGGACAGTTTACAATTCACTAAGCATCTGAGGATTCCTTGCCCTTTTCCTCACCAACACAGTGTGGCATTATTTATTTTTTATCATGACAAGTTTGACATGCTAAAAAGAAAAGTCTATTTTTTCTCTTCACATTTCTTTGAATGCACACATACTGTTTTCCATTTCTTTGATTGCTTGTGTATTACCCATGTATACTGTTCATTTGGATTCCTCTTTTGAATTGTGTACTTTAGTCCTCATTTTGTTATATGCTAGAAATGTTTAGAATATTAATTATAAATGATACTAATATTTCACCTTAGTTTGTAGGCTAACTATTGGTTTTATAGTGCTTTTGGGGTAGAAAATTGTATACAGAAAAATCTTTTGATCTTTTTCCTTTACTGGTTTTGCATTATGTTCTTTTTACTAGTTTTTAATGAAAATTTTTAATTAATATAGTAAAATTAACATTTTTAACATATAGAAATCTGATATACATTTAACAAGTACAGATTTGTGCTACCACAACAATCTGGATACACAGCAGTTCCAGTATATATACATGAAAAAAAAGTCTATTTTAGAATGAAGAGGCTACACAGAAGGTGACTCTTACACATGCTTCAGTTAGACACTGCTACCTATCATAACTTGCCAAACCCCAACCAAAACCATTCCTGCCAATCCTAAATAACACCTAGGGCATTATATAAGATTCTACAAAGCTTCCATGGTCTAGGTTAACTCTCCAAAACCTACAACCTCCAGATGACTCCCTGGACCAAATAAGCGCTGAGATGCAGAGGGGCCAGCCCTTTCAGAACATCTACTAGTTCCATCCTTTATCCATGTTATTGACAACCCCTTCCAGCATGAAAATTTAGAAGGGGAATAGTCCAAATACCCCTAAGGAGTGGGAGAAAGATCAAAGGTGATAGTGGAGTTATACAGAGAAGGTAAGGTTTAATAAATGAGTACGAGCGCTGAATCATTATATTGAAATCTTTTATAAAGAAATTTCTTTCTATAAAGAAATCTTTTAGCTTCCAGTAAATAAATGAGTATGAGTGCTGAATCATTATACTGATATTTCTTTTAGCCTCCAGTACCTTAGAGCAACTAGAAATAAAAACCTGAAAATGTAGAATTGTAACCCATACCAAACTCTGAAATCTGTTCTACAACTAATTGTTGTGATGTGCTTTGAAATTTATTGTTTTTATGTATATACATTATTTAAAGAGAAAGAGGAGTATAACAGAGAAGATAGGATCTAACAAATGAGTATGACTGCTGAACTATTATATATTGATATTTCTGTTGGTCTCCAGTGTCTTGGAGCAGCTAAAAGAAAAAACAAAATATTGTGGAACTACAACCCATGCCAAACTTTAAAATCTGTTCTATAACTACTAGTTAAAATATACTTGGAAATTTATCGCTTTTTTGTATGTTATATTTCACACACACAAAAAAAAGTATAAAAAAAAAACAGGCTTTTTTGTCTGACATTAGTATACCTACCCACGCCCTTTCTTGGTTACTATTTGCATGGAATAATGTTTTTCAACTTTCGCTTTCAAACTATTTGTGCCTTTGAGTTTAAGATGAGTCTCTTGTTAATGGCATATAGTTGGATCATGCTTTTTTATCCTTTCTACCAATCTGAATCTTTTGACTGGGGAGATGAATAAATTAACATCCAATGTTATTACTGTAAAGACAATACTTCAGACTTTCTATCCTTTGGTTTTTACATGTCATATCCTTGTTTTGTTTTTTCCTATTTTCACATTTTTAGTTACTCTTACTGATAATCTTCATTTATTCACACTACCCAAGCCTCTCTCTCCTGTATTTTCCTTTCAACCTGCAGGATTCCCTTTAGTATTTCTATTAAGGTAGGTTCCTTGTTCACAACCTTTCTCAGTTTTTATTTAATTGGGAGCATTTTAAACTCACCCTCATTTTTTTTTTTTTTTTTTTTTTTTGGGCTTTAAATAAAAGGGGATTTATTTTGTTAGTTCTTCAGAGGAAAGGCAGCTAACTTTCAACTGAGGTTCTTGCTTACGTGGGAAGGCTCAGGGTAATCTCTGCTGGCCTTCTCTGCAGGCCTCTGGGTTCCAACAACTTTCCTTTCTGCATCTCCAAAGGCCTGGGTTGAGCTGCGAGTGCTGAGATGAGGTATGCTGAGTTGCTTGGGCTGTGCTGCCGTTGAGCTCTCTCATTTAAGCACCAGCCAATTAACTCAAACATCATTCACTGCAGCAGGCACGCCTCGTAGCCGACTGTCACCCTCATTTTTGAAGGACAGTTTTGTTGGATAAAGAATTCTAGGCTGGCAGTTTTTCTCTTTCTATACCTTAAAATATATCATACCACTACTTTCTCACCTCCATGGTTTCTGATGGGAAATCAGCACTTAGTCTTATTGAGGATCCCATGTATGTGACGAATTGCTTTATTTTGCTGTTTTTCGAATTTTCTCTTTATCTTTGGCATTTGACATGTTGATTAGTATGTGTCTCAAAGTAGGTCTGACAGGCCTTATTCTTTTTGGAACACAATGAGTTTCTTGAACATGTATATTTATGCCTTTCATAAGACTTGGGAAAATTTTGTCCCTTATTTCTGCAAATATTCCTTCTGCCCCTTTTTCCTTCTCTTCTTATTCTGGATCACCTATCATACATGTTTCTGTGCTTCATGCAGCATTCAAATCCCTCAGCCTCTGCTCAATATTCTCCATTCTCTTCTTTACCTGTTCTTCTGTTGTAAGATTGGAATTGCATTTTTCTTCTAGTTTGCTGATTCTTTCTTCTCCCTGTTCAAATCTGCCTTTTGCTGTTTTCTAGGCATCTAATTACCTTGATGAGTTTACTCTGAAGATCAGCTTTCTCTCTCTTGTCTACAGTTTTATTGTTGATTGGCTTTGTGTTAAGGCTCTTTGATGGTTACTCCACATTATTCTATAACTTCCTATGTTTGATAAGATTTTTTTCAGCTCTTCTTTACTTGATTCCAATCCTGGATGTGCAGTACAACTTTGAATAGTGCACTTTTCCTGCAATGGTTTCTCGACCAGGAGAAAGCTTCCTTTCCTCTGTTCCTTCTCTAGAAATTGTATCCACTCTGTCTGTATTTTTTCTCTATAGTTTTTATTCTCCTTTCATTGACTCTAGCTGCTTTTGCCTGGAGGACAACTTCTGGGAGGAGGGTCATCTCAGAGAGAATTTTCCCAAGTCAGCATTTCCCAGCCAAAACAGGATCAGTGGCACCGGATGGAGGTGCAGACTGGCTCCAAAGTACCCTGGGGAGGGTATCAGGAAAGGTGCCAAAAGCCTCTCTGACAGCTCCCTAAATCTGTGCTTTCCTGGCCTGCCCAGCAAGTGCAGCTCTTCAGCTAGCTGCCCCCCACAGCCCTGAGGAAGTGCTGCATCCCTACATCTCCACCACCTCCCTCCTGTCCAGGGCCAGTTCACAATAACAGCTGCCACTGTCTTGTCCCAGGTGGGTTGAAATACTAGTCCAGAGCCAGGGCCTGGCAATCCAAAATTACTAATTAAAACCTGTGATCAGTGATCTGCCACGTCCACCCCTGTTCTTGGGGAAGTGAATTTTTTTGAGCCTTTTTGTCCCCAGAGAGCTAGTCAGGGACCAAGGCAGCCCTCTGTGAGAGCAGAGAATGTGCACCCACAGCCTCTGCACAGAGACAGCAGCTCAATTTCTTCACCACAGTTTATCAGCCTCTTCTTCCTGCTTTTCCCTGGATTTTGTACCTTTCTCTTCTGACCTCCAGAACCCCAGAACGGTTGTTTCAGACAGTTTCTGCCTTTTTAATAGCTGTTTTGGTGGAAGAACTGAGTTCTGGAGCTCCCTCCTCTGTCATCTTCCCCGGAAGTCCTTATTAATTTTTTTTGGAAATGAAATTTAACTGATTAATCTTTCTAAAAAAATTTAATATGAATAATTCTCCAAGCAACTATGCAAAGTCTAAACCCATGCAAGGGATCATAAATAAAGCAACTTAGAGTTCAATATTAATAAATATTGATACCTGAAGTCCAACTCATAAAATAACTTGTTTTCCTGAATTTAAAGGCAGGTTTCAGGGCCAACCCAAAAATGCTCAATCATTTCTAGTTATTTGCAAGCATTAACATAAATGTGTTCTTTGCACTCTTTCAAATGTAGAAACACAGTGAAGCGAAAATAAATTAAAAAAGAAAACATCTCCTGATTAGTAAAGTGTGTGTGTGCACGTGTTCAATTGACCAGTTGCTTTCTTTTTGACTCAGCGCTTAGACTTCACCTTTCTTAGGTCTAGCCTGTGAAATACAAAGATGTATAAACCCTTATGTTCATTACAAAGCTGCCCCAAAACATTTTCATGGCTTGAAATCTGAGCTCAACAACATCTGTGCAATTACAAACAGACCTATGTATCATAAATACATACCAGTAGCACAATGTTAAAATCATTAAGTTTTATTTCATTACAAGCCACTCTCTGAAATATACATGGTCCAGGTTACAGTTTATCACAATTTCGCAACCCCAGAGCATCAAGAGGATTACCGAATATGTGGCTTTCTTATCCTTTCTGCCTAGCATAAAAACAGAAAGAAAATTTAGACAATATGGCACCACAGGAAAAGGGTAAACAAATTCATTTCCTGTAGAATTTTTTTTTTAAATAAAAGGTTTCTGTATCATATTCTCTGGAGATCAGTTTCCCAGTTTCGAAGTTTATAGAGGAAACCATTTAGGTTCAATGTGCTAAAAGCACTTACTTATCTTTTACTAAAATCTTTGTCAATTTTTATTTTAAATTTGCTTTTTAAAATTATGTTACATCATAGGCTGTGGATTTAGATTCCCAAGCTTTATTGATAAGCAGATATTTTAATAAGCCAAATTATTCAAGTTACTAAAGCCAGGCCATTTTTACAGGAAAAGTTTATAAATTTAGAAATGCATGAACATGTATGTATACTTGCACATATAAATTCGTGCATATATATAAAATAAAACCCTGGATCTAGCTTGAAAAAGGCAAGAAGCTAATTCAGAGAAAGGGAAAAAAAAAGTTTTTCTTCCTTTAAAAAATTGTTCTTTCTTGGAAATAATGAACATGATATTTTAAGTTGACTAACATGGAGAAGTCATTTGAGTCCATGACCTATCTCTTTCTCGTTTTGCTCCATTTCATGAGACAAAAGGATTTATTCTCTCAGAGAAAGGAACAGGAACCTCTGGGAAATTACTTCAGAGATGGCTCTGAGAGAGAGCTAATAGAAACTGAAGCTCCAGAGATTGAAAATTTTGAATATCGTGAAGTCCTGTGACAGCAAGTAGTCAGAAGACTGAGGAAAAAAAAAAAGGATAAAAATTAAATTTAAGAGAAAATCAGAGTGATAAAATGGATCCTATTCAAGGGTAACAGAAACATACTAACGCAGGGGGCCAAGGTGGCTCAGCAGGCAGAGTTCTCGCCTGCCATGCTGGAGACCCAGGTTTGATTCCCTGTGCCTGCCCGTGTTAAAAAAAAAAAGAAACTTATTAAGAAATGGTAAACAGAGATTATTAGCAAGTTATTTAATTGTGCCCAGATCCTTTCTCTCTTTAAGCATACTCTAAATTTCTAACGTATTTTAGAAGTATTTTAATATGGCCTGATATATTTGCATAACTTTCTAAATAGAAAAGTTTTTTAAAGTATATGTTCAGCTTATCTATAAATAGCCTAGAAATTTGGCCCACAGGATTGTAACCACGTAATCGCTTCTTAAACTGAAAGCAAGGTACACAAACAGGAACAAAACCAACTTTCTTAAGACCGCTTTAGTCAATTCCAACTCACAAAAGAGACAGCCACCCTCAAAGAGTGAAGACAACACTCCAGGGAAGAGAAAAATTACCTCTAATAGATTTTTTTAACTTTTTTAATTTTTCAGTTTAGGTACAACTGTGAGAGAGAAAATTTAAGAGAAATGCAACTTGGTTTGAAATTTTTAAAAGAAAACCTTTCTAAACTATTATCACTTCTCTATAAATACTGGCACGGTACTCAATTATATTTTCTGATGACATAATTATGTTCCAACTGAATCCTCTCAAAACCATGACCCTTCTAAGCATCATCACAACAACCCCAGAGCTTGGGGGGAAGAAGGGAGCGGGGGTGTGGGGGACAGAGCAAAAAAGAGAGAGAACACAAACCCCTCTGCCATATCCACTAAACTTCAGGCTTCCTAATTTTTATCACAAATTTTTTAAAAAAACTTAACATGCAAGTGTATTTGTGTATTATTATTACATGTTTAATGATGTTCTGCAAACAATGATCTTTAAATGACGAACCATAGTAAAGTCAACCCAAGATCTCCAAACACTGGAAAATGGCAAAAGTATGTAGGTTCTTCAGAAATTTTTACTTTTGCTTGAAAACTTAGCAACTCCTTTAAAAATGGAAATACATTCCTTTCCACTCCCTGAAAATAGCTTTCTTTTCTCAACTCTTGGTAATACTAAGTGACATCCTGTGCCAGTGAAGCCAGCATGTGAGAACATTTCAATAACAGTAATAAAATCAGTCAGAATTAGTGTAGAATTGAGAAAGTAACATCTCAGAAAATAGCACTTTTGAAAGAAAACAGACCCAAAAAAGAATAAACCTAAAATGAACCGAATATATATGTATGCTTAAATCAACAAATAGACGAGCCGCTCTCAAAATTCAAATGCCTTTTTAGCTATGACAACCTTCCTGATTGACTATGTACTTTCAGTTGAATATCCAAAATGCAAGCCCAACATGTCTAAAATTAAATCCATTTTCACCTCTGTCACAATCCATTCCACAATTTCTCTATGGCAGAGTTCACTTTTCTAACTCCTTGAGCCACAAGCGCTCTAACTTGTGCTTCCCTCTCTGTATTTAGTCCCCAGGTTCTCACCACAGGGCTAAATGAATATTTAAGGTCTACCACAATATTCTCCCAGCTTCCTTTCTGGTTTTACCTGCTCCACTTCCTAAGGTTTCCTTATTGTCCACTGGACACACCTCATCATCCCTTAGCTTTCACCCGCCACATCCCTTTACTGAATGCTCTAGCCTGCCAACATATGCTACAAAATCTTCACATCTAACTCAAACTCAACCCCCTCCCAGGACTTTTGCTGTTCTCTCCAGCCACAAGGAAGATCCTGTCACTTACAATGTTTATTGGCACTCAGATGCTCACTGCATAAATGAATAGTTTAAATAACTGAATTTTATAATATATAATTATAATTTGCTATTTGATTACTTCTATGTTTTAATTTTTATCTTATCACCAAAGTGAGATAGGGAACACCCAAGTAAGGGCAGGTATTTTGTTTCACACATGACTGTATCTCTCCATGGTTACTCACACATGGTTATGGAAATAGTAGATGCTCAAATATTTAACCAAGTCTCAGAGTATAAATACCATTTTAGAATCATCTGGTTTACCCATTAGAAGTTTCTGCATGTCCACCACAATATTCCTCCCACCTGCATCTGCCCGCTCCCTCCCGAGGAAGCCTACAAAAGCTCTGACTTCAGAAAGTTCCTCCTTACTTGGCCTTTTCCATCATCTGTACCAAGCAAGTCTACCTCTGCTTCAACATAATACCAAACCAACTTCTAGAGGCAGTCCTTCACGTATCCATTCAGCAAACACTTACTGAACACCCATAATGAGCTTCCACCTCTATGTCAGGCACACACCAGCAACAGCATGGCCCCCGCCCCGAGGAATTAAAGCAAGAAAATGGAGACAATGACTAGACAACCACCAGCCTGTGCATCTCCACCTGCGTGGACCACTGACAGGGCCATCTTGGTTTCTCACCTCCAAATGTCAATTTCTATAAGTATTCAAGAAAATATCAGCTACATGCCTAACTGCCAAGATTTGACTCTCTTACTCCATCAATAACCCACAGTAGGCTCATGTCTACTTGTGATCCCAGATTGTATTCATAGTTCCATCCTTCTTTTCCAGAAAACCCAAATTCACCATCACTAGAAAGGGAGAGATTTTGATAATGTAGAAATTCTCTCTCTGTTCCTCCATTTCCCATCTGAACCAGAAGCAGAACTTATTTTATAAACAAAATCTTACATAGAACCCTAATATTAAAAAGCTAAAAATCAATATTACCATCCATTTATCACTGAACTTGAGATGTATATCATTTCTTATTAAAAAGACAGAAGACAAGGAGGCTCTCTGATGAAGAAAATAGTAACTTGAAATTGGTATTTAGCTCTACATCAACTTCAGAATCCAATTTGTTTCTGCATTTCTGTGCTGATCACAAATTATATGCTCAAAACTAACAAATAGAAAGGTAGGTAGTCGCTCATCTTGCAGTTTCAGGACACACTTCAAACTGATTAAGAAGCTTGAAAGGGGGAAATGTCTGTTTCAAAGTTGAATCACTAACAATAAACTTAGTCTTTATGAAAAACACAGAACATGAGAAGGACCAAAACCTTAGACTAGGCACAAAAATTGCTTTATCACCACATTACCACTTGTGTTCCCTCATTATCATACTTCTTGAAGCACCTAAAACTTTTCTGGCATTTGATTAAGCATGAAGCATGGGTTGTTTTGCAGTGTACAGGATGGTATACATTTGTCCAAACAGTTCAACACAAAACTACAGCCTTCCTGAGACTAGATCTTTGAATACAGATGGTGGGAAAAGCCTGTTTTATTCTAAGGTTTGCATGGAAAAAAAAAAGATTTAACCCGGCAGGACATACTACAAAATTAGTGACTGTCAACATTTAGCATTAGAACGTGACATGTGTGTACATTCCTGACACTAAGAACGTTCTTGATCCATCCGTCGATGAATGGATCATTAAAATGTGGTATATACATTCAGTGGAATGTCATTCAGTCGTAAATAGGAATGCAGTTCTGAGAAATGAGATCACACGGACGAACCTCAAAGACATCACATTGACTGAAATAAGCCAGACACAAAACGTCAAATAATGCACAGCGAACAATAATGGACAATGTAGTACAGCACTGTGAATGCATTGACCACCACTGAGTCATATATTTGAATGCAATGAAAACGGAAAATTTTAGGCTGTAGAATTTCATGGAACTGTACAACACCAACAGTGAATCCTGATATACACTATGGGCATTGGTTAATTGGCTCATTAATCATAATAAAGGTGCCACAGTAACGCAATGAGTTACTAATATGAGAAAATGTGTGTGTGTGTGTGTGTGTGTGTGTGTGTGTGTGTGTGTGTGGTAGGGAGGTATGGAAACTCTGTACTTCCTGCATGATTTTTCTGTAAATCTACAACTTCTCTAACGAATGAGAGAGCAAGAGAGAGAAAGGAAAAAAAAAAAACTTGAAAACTCCTAAGACAAAACAGAACCCAAACCACCTCCATTCACACACCTTTAAAGCGCTTAGAAAAATCATTACATCGATTACCTATTTAAATACTACACCTTCGAAAAGACCACAGATCAATTTTATTATTCTCTACAAGCTATTCCAATTAGCAAAAAAAAAGTGATCATTTTACGCATAGATCTTCAATTTTTTTTAAATGTCAGATTTTTCCATTGTGATATCTATCTACTTCACAGCACCGAAATTTTTATTAGTTTATCAAGGTTTTGTGCCCAAATTTAAATTTTCATTTAAAATGCCTGTTGATGGAATAAGAATCCAAACTCAGGTGATCAGGTTTGTATAACATTCTGTGCAAATGAAGGAAAAGAGTCTCAATCAATATATGACTATCAATCAATGTTTTAATTTTCACATACTTCTTAAAATCCAGTAGAAAAAAAAGGAACTCCTAAAGGTAGACATATCTATACCTGTTTTTGGTTCCCGGAAGTCAAACTTGTGCTAAATACACATTTACAGAACCTAATTTGGAAAACAGTCCTTGAATGGAAATCCAAGATCAATTTTATTCTGAAGAAGTTAATTTCTTCTGATTTTCCAATTTACATAAATGTTACATAAATATGAATTTTTCATTTGCAGACTGATGCTTTTTAAATTAAAACGAAAAGCCTCAAGATCTCATGAGTTAATATATCAAAGGATATCAAATAAAGTTTAAAAAGAAATCATGCTTCTTTTTTTGAAATTTCTGAAAAGGATTCCATATTAGAACTTTCATTTTGTTGTCATCGAAGGATGAGTTAGAGAATATTTGTTACAAGAGACATTCCCCTCTATAGCATAAAAATCTGAGCAAAAAGAAAACCTATCAACCTATTTCAGAGACAAGTGAGTTTATATCCATAAGCAAAATATTAATTATAATTAGTCCAGTCAGGCTATGCAAAAAAATGCGGAAATTATGGTTAAATGAATTTACCGGGCGAACTTTAGTCAGTTTTTTTTCCGTTTCTTCTACAAAAGAGCAAGAGCCTCTTGGAAAAGAAGGCTTTTCTGCTAGGACAAAATGTATGGCAGGGCCTAAGCAGAAGCTTCTTAAGTAACTGAAGTGCTTACTGACTCACATCGCTTGGGTTGCTTTAGTACACAGGGCATATTCCTATTTATATTAATTACCTATAACGTCCTATAATCCTCCTGAAATGATCACTGAAAAGAGTGTGAACTGAGATTCTTCAGGAAATTTTCACATATTTATCTGTTTTCTGACACAGGGACAGTCCTATTTTCCCTTTTTCCTGACCCTTGAGCCATGTGTGAGAAATTTAAGAGTTTGCAGGTCACATGTTAAACTTCAGTATTTCTGGCCCCTGAAGGAAGAGAAAGAAAAGTGATGAAATAGCAAAAGTCTACCCAGAGAGAGCTCAACGACACACAAAAGCATGTGGGAATATAAATTGGGCTTCAGCAGCCTGCGAGTGAAAATTGATACTTTCACACAGCTTTGTCATTAACACCTCCAGTAGAGGCACAGAGAACACAACCTGAAGGCTGTTCCCACAGGTGAAGGAACTGCATTTCACCACCGTCTGACAACATCGTATTTATAGCAGACCTGATTTCTCTAGACACGTGATTATTTATGCACATGAGACATGCATTATTTAACGGTATTACTGAACCAAAATGGGCACTTTCTGCACATCTTTCAATAGACTATCATATTCTTTCAAGCCTACATAATTATATTCAATTTTAATTGAACACAGGACATTTGAATCTAAAACCTCAGAACCAAAGGTTAGTCCATCTTACCAAACCAAGTGTTTAAAAGAAAAATTAAGAGACAAGGCTTGCCAGTTACCAGAAAAAAAAAAGGGGGGGGGGGGAACATAAAAAAATTTTTTAAGAGGGCATATTCTTGCCAAAAATAATAATCCAATTCATTCTTCAATGCCCAAAATGCATGTTCCATCTCCTCCAGACAGGTGTGCTCAACCACCACTGCCCAAACACACCTGTCCCTCCTCCAGGAGAGCTTACACAACTGCCCGGCCCTACAAAACATACTTCACCACGTGCATACTGCTATCATTTGCCCATCATCCCCTGCCTGCGTGTTAGGTCAGCTCCCAAGGAGAAAGTAAGGTCCTTAAGTGAAAAGGACCTTCCAGCCCTGAGGGGCACCCAGGCAAGCCCACCTGTGACGGGGGCAGACCCTGTGTCCAGGGGGACCCACTGAGCAGCAGGGGCAGACAGAGTGTCAGCAGTGACCGCCAGAGAGGCCCCGAAGTAGCCTGGGAGGAAGACAAGTCCATTCCACCCTACTCCTCCAGGTTCTGCAGACAGACGGGGCCCGCCCAAGACGTAGGAAATCTGAGCTGGCCCTGCTGAGACTCACACACACCCACAGCCACAACTGTTCATTCCTCTCGGGTGCAGGTGCAGATGTGACTACAGGAGCGGGCTGTCTGGGCAGCAGGTCCTCCAGGGTCCATGCGGGGCCTCCGCCGCAGCATCTACCCGGAAGGCTAGTGAGGCAAAGGCATAGGGACCCCCTTCTGTGGGAGGACAGCTCAGCTTTTGGGGTAAAAGCCAGAGGCAGGGGTGACCCACCTCTAACAAGCAAGCATCACTAGCTCTAAGCTCCTGGAGTTCAAAGGCACACGGGAAGGCAAGGGAGCTCTGGGTGTACAGTCCTCGCCAGGCCCAGCATGCAGGCTCACAAGTCTGTGGCAGCTATTACTGAGCTGGGGGTTACTGAGAATTGCCTTGATAGTCCCTGGCATCGTCCAGAACCTTCTGTTTCAGCATTTTGAGAACACAGAAGGAGACACAAAAACTTCTGAGTGTGGCCTGTGGGATCTGAGACCATGGCCCCTTATTATTTAAGGTTCTGACTCCAGGAGGAAACTTTTGAAAGCACTCTGCATGTGTGTGACAGTTTACAGCTCTGAGGGAGGCTCCTAGAGTACAAACAGGACAGGTAGGAATTATTTTTCTCACCTAACAAAACCAGGCAACTGAGGATCAGAAAGAGGCATGTATAAACTGGAGCCAGGTTGCCAGCTGGTACATGACAAACACGGGCAACGTTTACTGAGTTCCCGCTAGAGACCAGGCACACGCCTTGTGTCAGTCTGGGGTATGGTGATACCCACGTCAGAACTGTGACAGATGCCTGTGTTCCTAGTGGCCCCACAACTCATTCAATGGTAGCTTTGGTCCACGTGCCCTCGGTGATGCCATACAACTGGGCCAACCCTAACTAACTTAGTTCCCTCCAATGTTATCAGACTGGGAGCTTTAACTCGGTATTTTGAAAACACTGGAATTGAGTAGATTCAAAATAAGATTAAAAGTCAACTTCCTCAGAACCCCATCTTAATTTGGGGGTCGGTTCTTAAGTCTACATCTGCACAAATGGCTGAGATGTCAATTCAATGTTATCTTTTAAAAATTCCTTAGGACTGCCGATTGCTTCATCTGGGTGCCTACAATGTTAAGTAACTGGCCAGCATTTAGGGACCTTGGCATACCATGCCCTCCTCCCCCAAAAAAGGGAGGAGGAAGATCTTTGGACCGTGGAATTACACTCCATGCAGCAAGCTGTTCCTCCTGGGAGGCCAGAGGGGGAAGACACCGAGGGGGAGCTGATTATCTCCCATCTGATGCTCGTCCTGAGACATGGTCTGGTAGAACACTTGAAATTTTCTGTGTCTATGTGGTGCTCCCTTTCTGAGTGCCTCTCTCGCCTCTCTGGTGGGAAAAGTGTCCTCTCTCTGAGTCTCAGTTTTTGTGAGAATAGAGTTTGTCCTTTTCAATCCGGGGAAGGAGAACAAGGGAGCGGGACATTGCTCTCTGATTAACTCGTAATGCTCTATCTTGGCAGCCCCTCGTCCTGGAAACCACTCCCAGCATATGTAATGTATCTGCTACGACTGAAATCTAAAACCAAGAAGAAAGTTCTGACTGATCTGAGGGTCCTAACCCATGCTTGGATACACACCCCTGAAAACCAGCCAAGGAAACGACGGCCATGAGCGGGCATGGCCACGTTCCTCATATCTAACACATTCGTGTGAACTACAACTTTGGACAAACTTTCAAAGCACTACTTCCTTCTAAACTACACTCATAAACTGCAAGTGCCCAGATGTACATATTCACTATGTGATGTAATAACCCACACAATCGATACTTGAGCCCATCGCTGAGGTCTAAGCCGAAGTGTCCCAAACTTCCTAGGCCAGACAACGGCACGCGGTGTCCGTCCCTAAGTGGGCGGGGCTGAGCTGCAATAACCAGCCCACGGGTCATGTTTGCCAACCCCTTTTAGATGACAGGGACACAAGATGGCCCTGTCCTCAAGGAGCTGAGTCTAGCCTAGACTCAGGGACCAAGTCATAAAGGACCTCGCAATTCAGGCTACACAGCAGGGAGCATCCCCGATGAGAGGGCTGACCATCCCTGTGTCCCAGACGAACACAATTTTGTCAAGGGAGAAGGCGGAAAATTGGAGATCAACAAAGAAAAAAACAGAAGGAGATGGAAAAGATGAAAAACGAAAAGAGAAAGAGAAAATGCATTACAGATAGGAGTGTTTCCAGAGACACCATTTATTACCAACGCCACTCAGCAATTTTAATATCACCTGCCTACGTGCCTCAAATAAGATTTTTGTCAAGTCCCCGTGGAAAGCCAAATGACCTACAAATGGGTAAAAGAATAGGTCTTTAAACCATCCCCCCAAAGGGGAAGAGGGGCGTTAAAACCTTCCTTCGCCACGATCTGCACCGGCCATCTAATACTGCAGAGTTATGAGGTGAGAATAATGGACCTGATTGGTGCAGTAATGAAAAGTCCCTGGACGGAGACGCATGCTCTGACGGCCATACACCACGGACATCTATTTTAACAAGGCTGAGTGTGATTTACGGCCCCTGCCTCTCATATTAAACATTTTCAATATCTTTTAGCAGTTTGATAAAACCTGTTAAAATTAAATTCCAACCACAACTCACTCATCCACACCTTAGGAGGCAAAGGTTATACTAATGTGATCTCTCTTTATAGCCCTTGCCAAAAAAAAGACAGGAAGTCTTTCAGCCTGTATGTGCAAAAGCAGTAATCCACAAGCATGGAAGGGGATTTCCCCCCTTCATTCACACATGCGACCGTGTGCGCGCACGCACGCGCGCACACACACACACACACACACACACACACGCACACACACACACACATGCACACACACACACGCACACACACACACACACACACACGCAGGCTAAGGACTATGAATGCAGATTTGGGAATACGATTCGGTTCCTCGGAATACCAACTTGCTGAGACCCCAGAAAGAAAGATCACCTCTGACTTGCTAGAGTAAAACCTCAGAGTGGGGTCTCTCTTACACACATTCCATCCATATGCACACAGACTGATCAGAATTTCCATTGTGTTGCCAAACATTAGACTGCCTTAAGAAGAGACCACCCAGCCACTCAAATGTTTGAGATAAAACACCTCATCTGTTTGTCATAACCCCATATAGTGATAAAATGCCTTGTTTAAAACAAGCACCAAAATACCTGAGACCCTAGCATTTGTTGGGAGATTTCGGTACTTTGTGGGTTTTCTGGGTGATGTGTGGTAATCTCAAGGTCACGGGCCTCAGTGCTTACTGAGTCTATTTAGATGTTGGGAAGATTTGGCATATGTAGATATTTAAATAGAGCTAGGCATAAGAATGTGGGCTGCTGCCCTCCCGCTGTGGTCAGCTGTATTTGACCTGTACCCCACACAGATGAGCAGCTCCTATGTAAGTAACCTAAGCTGTGGCCCATCTGATTACAAGAAAGTGGGAAGAGAAGGTGGATAGGTCCAGGAGACCTGACATCACAGACACAGCAGGGATACTAAGGGTCTTAGAAAGTCAAATCATTTCCACTCTCTGTGGCCAGCGCTGAGTCAGCATGGAGTATTGTCCAATCATAACTGGAAAAATAGATTCCTTCTACATACATTACCAGGCTTTGTCTGATTTCACAGGGGCTTAAATACAGCCTGGAATATACTGCCCTGATCGGGCAGGCAGCCCAGGCCTTCGTGGGAAGGGCCCCAGGTTCCCAACACTCAAGCAGCCATGTCCAACCATCACCAAGCCATTAGGCCTGGGCGCCCCAGCCACGCACATATCCTCCCTCTCCCGAAGCCCGCACCAGCAGGAACAAACACAAACAGTGATTTCTGTGAAGAGAGACCTTCATTTCCAACATCCCAAATCCACAAGTCATCGTACGTGGCTGAAGTGATCATGGAGGCAAAATGCTGGTGTGAGCAAGTGTCTCTACTCAGCCCCTTTCCTGCAGCCCTGTTCAATTTAACACGCTTTCCTCCGAGTTTCCCAAACATAACCATATGCAGCCTGAAAAGGCAAATGACATTAAGGTATAAATGCTGGGGTAGGGTGAGAGGGGCTAGTGCAGGGAAACATTCATAGGGCCAAGTAGTCGGCCCAGATCCCTAAGAGGAGACACTGGTTTAGAGGCTGTAGGAAAGCTTCATTTTAAAATTCATGGTACCTGTTAAGGCTCTGACCCCACTGTCTCGCCCACTGCCTGCCTAGGGGACAGATAGCTAAACCACCCCCAGGAGTTGCCAAAATACTGAGAACCAACCCTAGTGTTCTGATTTCATATAACACAAGAGTGGTATGTGGCTTGGAATAAATACTGAGTATTTATATTGAAACACTGATAAAAGTGACCTAAAAATTTTAAAAAAACACACTCCGTTAAAAAAACATTCATCTATTAAGTAAGACCTCAGCAACTGGTCCTTTGTTCCCAGGGTCTCCTCCTGTCCCATACTCCCCAAGGACAGTCCCTAGAATCCAACTCCTTATTCTACCCTCAAAGAGCTAGCATGACCTTCACACTGACACCAGAAAGGGGACTGATGGGCATTGCTTTTTCCCTAGGAGTCTTAGGCTGACTTAGAATGGAGAATTTAACTTTTGTGTTAACGTGCTGATATAATACTGTAAAGAAGGATTTTATAAAGCTTAACAGTAGCTAACTTTTCTTAGGTAAAGAAGGATTTTATAAAACTTAACAGTAGCTAACTTTTCTTATGTAAAGAAGGATTTTATAAAACTTAACAGTAGCTAACTTTTCTTATGTAAAGAAGGATTTTATAAAACTCAGCAGTAGCTAACTTTTCTTGCCTAATTTAGCTATTTACATGTATTTTAGCTTCTGAATGATAGAAATATCTAGCAAAAGGATTTGTTGTCATTTTATATTCACTACTATGCATTTGGTGTGAGTTAAGGATTGTAAAGGAAAGAGTTATGGGCCCCATCAGGCTAAGAAAAACAACTCGGGACCTTCCGGGGTGGTTATCTGCCTCTTCCAACCCCCATGACTCCTTGCACCAGAAACGTTCGTTGTGAAAATGATCGTTAACTGCTTCTTGCATGAAGCAACACCTGTGACCCATGCTCGACCCCCACCCCCCCCCTCCTCCCCCTTAAAAAGCTTCCCCAAACCCAGGCTAGGGGCTCTCTCTGTTCCTGCATGTTCAGTGAGCCCCACACATGTGTGGTAAATAAACCCCTTGCGTGTTGCATGAGAGAACGTCTCTTGGACGTTCTCTCGAACGTGGAAAACTCTCGAATTCTTACAATACATACCAGATGTCCTGGTATGAAACTGTTATGTATCCCAGAAAAGCCATGTTTCTCTACTCCACATCCAATACTACAGAGTGAGTTGTCTTGATTAGGTTGCTGCCATGGAGATGTAGCCCACCCAATTGTGGGTGTGACTTCTGATTAGATGGAGATGTGACTCCACCCATTCAAGGCGCGTCTTAATTAGTTTATTGGAGTCTTTAAGAGAGCTCCCAGAGAAGGAAAGAGCTCAGAGCTGGCATAGACACAGACGTTTGGAGATGTAAAGGACAACTTCAGAGGGAGCCAGATCTACAAGATTTGTTTGAAACCAGAAGCCAGGAGAGGAGCCCAGCAGACATCACCTTGTACCTGACCAGGAGATGCTAAGCAAGCCAGAACCCAGGGTTTTGCCCCAGAGAAACTAAGAAATCCAGAGTGCACCCAAGAGAAGCTAAGAAAGAACCAGCAGACATCAGCCACGTGACTTCCTATGTGACAGAGGAAACAAAGATGCCAACTGATCCTTTCTTCCGAGTCAAGTTATCTCTGTCTGGATGCCCTAGTCTGGACATTTTTACAGCCTTAGAACTGTAAACTTGTAACTTCATAAATCCCCTTTAAAAAAGCCAATCCATTTCTGGTACATTGCATTCCAGCAGCTTTAGCAAACCAAAACACCAGATGACAAGAGCAAGTAAGAAGAGAGTGGAGAGCCAATCTCAGGTAGCAGTAGAGAATGCTGCCAACACTAACTTCCTTGGCATGTACCCCAAGTATGTAAAACTCAGACAAGCTGCCTGCAGAGAGAAAATAGAAATGGGCTAGCTAAAAATGTATATCATAAAAATGAGAAACTCATGCAGTCAACAGCTAATTATACCAGTGATGCACAAATACAATTCACTGGTAACATGCAGCTCTAGAAAACAGAAGAACTTGCAATATATACATTGGTCCAAACAAAAGAAGTCAATGATCACTTTGCTTGTGATTTTTCTAGCGCACTGTTTGTCTTTTTGCTTCCTACTAAATAAAAATGGTGAACAAAACCCCGGTGACTGCATAAGGCTCAGGAAATAGCAAAGCAGACAGAGAGGAGGTGGCCATGGGTTACACACTCAGGCGATGAGAAGTACAAAGCAGTAAGAGCTAAAGACACTGGCAGATGAAGCTCTTTCCCTAAAGAAAGCAGAATTGGAAGAGCCCTGAAAAGTAGGAAATAGTGTGGGGAAAAGCCATGGGAAAATGTCCAAAGTATTTTGTTTCGGAACCAAAAAAATAAATAAATAAAAGTGGGGGGAGTTGTGAGAAATTATCCCCTAATTATTAAAGAGCTGATAACAGATGAAATCAATCTATATATGCTGATGCGGAAACATATGCAAGATATATTGGCAGAACACTATGTAGAGCAGGAAACCATTTGAGTGTGTGGGTGTGTTTAAAATGCTCATATATGTGCATAAAATTTCTGGAAGGATGCAACAACAACAAAAAATGATAATTGTGGTTTCCCTCCAGAGAAGGGGAGTGATATATTCAAGGCATTTTTATTTATTTTCCACATTACACACTTCTCTCCGTTTTTACCTTTTTCATGAGCTTTTATAATTGGAACTTTTACAATTCTAAAAGAAATACTTAGATTTTAAGGGAACAGAAATAAAATGGGACAAAGGCAGGTGAAAGTCAGCAGGGTTTTAAAGAGTTGCTCTACTTAATAAAAAGTAAAGGAACAAAGGCATGGCCGAAAAAAATCCTCTCATCAGCACAATTAATGACCGAAAACAAAAACAACTCCAAACTAAACATGGGGTGACCTTAGTTTTTGGCAAAGACCTTAAAGTTGATGCTTTCAAACAGACTGGTGATTGAATGAAAGACTGAAAATACAATTTACAGAAATGGGAGCCGGTTCACTTTGCTAGGTGATTTCTAGTTAAGTTTGAGGCAGTAGTGTGGAGAACAAAAGGAATCAAAAAGCAAAGAGGAAGCATTCCGAATATGAATGAGGTGAGGGCAAGGAGAAAGGGGATTTGAAGTGTAACTACTCCCACCTGAAGAATGAGGTCCTACCTATGGTAGGATGCTTTATAATGGTGGTTCCAGAGCACGCTCAGATACTTTGAGAATGTCTCAATTTGTAATAGTCCTTAAAACAATGAATTCAGAAATGCACTGGCATGATCCCTTTAGAAGTCATAGAAGAGGAGGAAGGTTTAGGACTTAAAAATCATCTTTTATAAAGAAAGAAACAACACCCAAAGAAGTAAAGTGATCTACTCAAGGGTAAGCATCATGAACTAAAGCAAGTATCCTCCCCTGACTCCTAAGGGTGTTTTCTCTCAACCACACTGGCAAAAATATATTAAAGGTATAGTATTTCAAATTGCAGCAGCCAGAAAATAGTAGGAAGTCTATTTTTGCTGCAGATAGCTCTTAGCTGTCTTTCTGAGTACATGACAGTTGAAGGTCGACATAGATTTGAGTCCTGATTGCCACTTCTTCCAACATAGAAAAGTTTCTTGACCTCCCTGTCTGCTCCTCAGAGACCTTTGGGGTCAAACCAGAATCACAGTGGCAAGGAAATACCAACATGATAGGGTCATTCAAGGCTCTAAACGAGAGAACACATATAAAAATACCCAGAACAGTGTCTTGACTATTTAAAATTATATTCCCTATTATTCAGATGTCCAGAAAATTTGTTAAATTGTTAATTCCTTGTGGTCAGTCAACTGGCATATAGAAAATACTCCATGCATTTGTGTTTTAGCTTTTATTCTTCTCTGTTTATTCAATCCTAAAGGATGCTGTAGAAAGGCAATGCACATTGGATTGCCAATTGGCATGTGAGAGACATTGTGCTGGTCTTTTACAAACACAACCGAACTTCATTTTCACATTCGCCACATGAATACCTGAGTAGACAAAGTTGGGGAAGAACTTGGAACCTCCCCCAGGTAACAGAGCTTATGGGGGGGGGGGGGGGGGGGCAGGCTTGACCTTTCAGTCACGTCTGATTAGCCATGAGACTGTACTTACTAGACCAATGGATGTTTGGTTCTAATGACAGTAAAGATTACTTTTCTTAATTTACTGTTCTTCTACAAAAAAAACTCCAAGGGATGGTCTTTCACTGCCAGGATAAACTTACTCCTTTGCATCTGCTGAAGGTTTCCTATCAGCTTGTTAAGGCAACCTAACATTTCATGCTCAACTCGGTCAGCACCTAGATGCAAACCCTCTGCTCTGCTCCCGCAACACTTGGCAACTTCACTTTTTTTATATACCCTGTTCTGCCCTAATTTCTCCATCACCTCAGTTACCCAAACCCCTATTGGCCCAGGTAGGACTCAAGCCCTACCTTCTCCTTCAGGAGCTAACCCTTCTTTTTTTGTGACCCTTCCTGAATACAATATGGCCTTTCCTGCACTGTCACTCCTCTGGCATTTACTCTTCGCCTTGTGCCTCGCCGGAGCTCGCAGCCCAGTCTGAGAGGGTCACTGGTCAGCGGCTAGGTAAGATGTGCAAAGACATGTTCACAAAGACAGTTACTGCACAAGTGCTTTGTCAGGCAGGAGAATGAAAAACAGAAGTCAAACTGCGCCCCAAGTCATCTCACAAAGAGTCAAAGTAATAGTGATGCTACAACTAATGTGCCAGCTCCCATCAAGCCTAATGTTGTCAACCAATTAGTAGAATAAATTGATTTACTTCATAATGGGCTATGGCTCTGCGTTAATTTGCCTGCCTGCCAGAGAGGAGGGTTAGCACAGAAAGGAAAGGCGGGCAGGGTGAAGTGGCTGCTGAACAAGGCAGTGCCTGCAGAGATGGACAGCCGAGGGGGCAGGGGGGCATGCGGCTGGCATAGCAGGATCCAAACACGATCTGGAAAAAGTAAGTTAAACTTGATATCCAAGGAGGGTGGAGGAATCTGACATTGCACATGCAAAAAAAAAAAAAAAAAAAAAAACCTATTTGACAGATATTAATAGAGCCTTATCACATTGAAAATTCCATGCTAGGCAATAAGATAGTTTAAAATAAACATTAAACCTAAAGGAAAGGAACTTAAAACCAAATGGTAATCCAAAACACAAATTACACGAGCGATATGAAAACAAATCTAAAACTGTAATGACTCTTTTACAAAGATTTGAATTGTTGAATGGTCCTAGTTTTGTGTTTGTTTTACTTTACAGAAATCAATAAGTAAAATAAACCTGTTAGTCACAACTCAATCAGGTGCCATAAGAAAAGTTTCTTGCAAGATGCTTACAATAATCCATATGCCCTTACTTGCATTTGTTTTCCATTCTTTGCAAAAACAAAGATGAAGCCAGGGCACAAGCTTTCTTCCAAGTAACTTCTTATTTTTATACCTCATAACTATTCAGGACATTTTTGAACGCTTACTATCAAAGGCCTGCCACATATTTTGAAAGTTCTGCAATGAGAAGTTTCTATTAACCTCATAGCTCACCCCCTATGCACAAGTGTTAGTTTTAATTACATGTGATCTTGTGTTATCAAGCCTTGCCATGGAGACCAGGCAAGGGGGCTGTGAGAATTTCCCAGATCATGTATTTGAATTCACTACAATGCTTTGTCACTAGGGGTTTCAGCGTTTAGTAATAATGTGCTTTGTTCTCACAAGTGCCCCTCACACCTGCCAACTGAAAAGAAAACCAGAGGTTTTTACTGGACAGTGTGCAAACATGCTGCCCTCTAGTGGCTGTGGGTGGCATGTTTAAAATGGGACAGGGGAAGAAAAAGACAATAAAAAAAAGCAGGAGGGAAAAAGTCTGATACAAATAAGGTGGGGGGGAAAAAAACTGAAAAAGAAAACAACAAACGATCTCTTCTAAAAATTCAAAGGTTTTTATAGGCATCAAATAGTCAAGTGCAGGCAAGAATTATACTCAAATCTCAGAAATATATAGACAAGTCTATATATTTTTCAGTATAAAATTTTAGGTAAAAAAGATAGCTGAATGTACAGACGTGCATACATACGCAACACATACTTTTATTGCACCCTACCATACTAATACTGGGAAAAAAAACTACCAACATTTCAATATCCACAGAACAGTTTGTGTTGGTCTCAAGGACAAAGAATGTTGAAAGATACTTTGGATGTTCTGGGAAGATGGGGAGGTGGAGAGAGGACTTAACTAGGCTTGCGATTCTCCACTAAAAGTGCAGTCAATTCTCAGGACTCATAGCTGATGAAGAAATATGTGAAATTTAAGAAAAATTTTAAATCAACAGGAAATCACAAAGCACTAATAAAGAATTGTCATGATTTTCTTTGCATTTTAAAATAACATAAAAATGAAAATTTTCCCCTACATGCATAGCTAGTGTTTCTTTCTAAAACCAAAATCAAATTTGGGCATGTATATGGCGAAATAGAGAACAAAGTAACACTTTAGTAGTATTTCCCATATTATGCCATGCTATTCTAACTAGCTGTCTATAAGAAGTTCAACATATTTAGCTGGTAGGAAACAGTTACATCGTCTGAGATACTTTTAAAATGCTATTATGACACCTATAGTAATTTTCATGGCAACATCCTAAAATAAAAGCTAACTATTTTCACATCACACTCAGACCTATCTCCAGAAAGTAACTGTAGATCTGAGACTCATTTGCTAGCAATAAGGCTGAATCACAAACCAGCAGTGACCTCTGCTGGACTGCCTGTGAATCACATCCTAGTAATGATTCACTTCCATTCCTTGTTACTCCAAAATAAAAATAATACCATAAAACAGTTCAACTATTTAGTTACTTCAATCTTATTTTATAAAGCACTATAAAAGCTAAAACTTTCAGGAGATTTTCTTTGATTCATTAATTTACTCAGTTACAAATTCAGAGTTCAATCATCCAAAAATGTCTTTGTCTGTGTTACTATTTGTATGATTTGTAGTTCTCCCTCCAGGAAAAATTAATTAAATTCTTTCACAGTTCTTAGAAGAGAATTAATATAAAATACGGTTATGAGGTTATTTCAAAGATTTCTCTAGTGAGCCTAGGGGCCCCATGCATTAGTATAATATCTAAAATTTTCTCTGGTTTCAAATTCATTTTAATCCATGAAACAAAATATGATGAGGCACAAAGGTGGATAAAGATGATACCAAGCCTCTCCTAGTAAGAGTGTGCATGGGAAAATACTTACTGTACACATTACAACCACCACTTTTGTTTTGTGTGGTTTTTTTTTTTTTTTTTTTTTTTGCATGAGCAGGAACAGGGAATTGAACCCAGGTCTCTGGCATGGCAGGTGAGAACTCTGCCTGCTGAGCCACCATGGCCCACCCTAATCACCTCTTAATGCACATAGGAAAAGACAATATATATATATATATAACAATGTATTTAAACAAACAATAGCAAAGCAGGTGCCCTCGGTGCATGTCCCCCATTCAGGGTAGCAGAGAGAGGAGGGTTTGGAAAATGACCTCAGCTTTACCACTCACTAGACAAGAAGGCTTGAGTCTCAGTTTCTTCAATTGAAAAAAGGGAAAATAGCAGCTGCCTAGAAAGGTGTCATGAAATCCCTGTGTGTAGCATGCCTAGCACACATTTCATGCTCTTTTAAATAAACACTAGATATTAGATAAACAGAAACAGAGATACAGATATACATATACATACATATGTATGCTTGTGAGTATTTTCCCTCCACAAAACCTTCCAAGGTTCTTTAAGGGCAGAAGTAAACCAACCTTCCTCCTGTACAAAAAGGGCTGCTATAATCAGGATGCAGTGAGGGAGCAGGAGGTTACAGAGATTGCTCCTACGTAAGAAAAGAGTCTGTTTAGGTGCTTCAAAGCCCTGTGGAATATTCTAATGTTAGTCAGGTTACAACTTATCAACATGATCTGCACCTATAAAACAGCATTTTTAGGGAGCACAATTTGACATCTATCCAAATTTCAAATGCACAATCCCTTTCACCCAGCAACCCCATGGCCAGTTTATGGATTCTGTGGCAGATATTCAAACAAGTTCACTGAAGTGCTGTTGCTTTTTACAGTAAGCAAAAGAGAAATTGATATATCAATAAAAATAGAATACTTTGTGAAACCAGGTCTATTGTGGTGATCTTGAAAGAAACCTGGATTATTCATTAAATTAAAAAATAACAATTACAGAAGACCATGCACTGTAGACTCACGTGTATATTTAACATGTCTAGAACAACACACACCAAAAATAGTATTGGTGATTAATTCTCTTGTGTACCTAGAGGTGCAGAGGGCAGGCACTTGTAGTTTCTTCCTTGCATTCTTCTGGGATGCACAACTTCCTTACCACGAGCAAATTTATTTCATAATTAAAAGAAATCCAATGCTGAACTTTCACTTGTGTTACCATACTGCCAAGGCCAAAGAGGAAACCACAGAGGCCAAAGCAGCAAAGCAATTAAAATTAACAGAGGTCTCCCTCCAGGCACCAGCCTACACTCTGAATTACAATCTCAAACCCTTTGAGGAATTAAAACAAAAAAATATATAGGAAATTTGGCGCTGTATCAGGGTTTTTGTTTTCAGCAAGAAAGTCCATCGCACCTGGGCTATCTTCTCAAAAGTCTCTGAGCTCTGTATTCTAGCCTGATCTCTTACTTAACTGTAGCCTCCTACAGGTAGATGAAGTCATTATAAAGCATACCCCATGAAAGTTTGGGGGAACCTCAGGCTGTCCTCACACAAATTGTTCTGGAGTCATTACCGCATGCAAAAGAAACAAGAAGGTGCCTTGTCTCAGGGAGGCCCCCAGCGCCAGGCCCTGCCGGGCCCCAGCCTCGCGGGATCCCTTCCAGCACCTTCCCCCAGGCCACAGGCTTCCGCGCACTGGGTGGTCCCGCACCTCTCTGTCACCCAGGCCACAGTCCTACACCTGAGTCTGTCCCCTCATCTGTAAAAAGTGGGCTAGTCACTAGCCGGCTGTGAGGTACGTGACTCGCCTGCACGACTCGATAAGCAACAGCTGGCTGAACATGAACTTGTCATATGCAGTACTAAGTGCACGGCAGGCCCGAGGGAGGGGACAAGGGAGACCCTGGCGCAGGGCTTTGGAAGAACCAGAATACCAGCTCCTGGTGCCATCCCTGCTGGGACTGGGCAGGAACCCTAGGAACCCCATCCCCTGGGCCATCAAGTACAGACAGGGTTATGAAAAGGAATAAATGAGAATATAGGCAAATGGTCCCATTCAAATGGTCAGCCCTCCTCGGGTACGTACCCGGCAGCCCCGCAGCTGGCCCCAGGCCCCGCGCCTCTGGGGACCTCACCCTAGCTGTTATCTCTATCTTCCACCTCTCTCTCCCCACCAGATCCTTCTAAGTACCATGGAAACAGGCTCAGTTTTTACCCATCTTCCCAAAAATGTAGTTTTCCTTTCGGCCCCTCCCAAAAGAAGCCTGTCCTCACTCCTCTTCGAGTGTCAGCCACACTCCTACCTAGCATCCCACTTTCAGAGGCAAATTCTACTCTCACCGCCTGTAGCATCACAGCTCCCACTCACCCTTTCACCCCCAAGATGGCCTGTACCCCCAGAACATCAGGATCCAGCTCTCTACAAGGCCGCAAGACCTCCAACTCTACAGAGGCTGGCTCACAACCTCCCCCCAGCCCTCTGCCCCATCCCCACCCCTCCTGGCTGCCAGAGTCCAGCCCCTCCCTAGTCCCACCTGCAGCCCCACCCTCCTGGCTGGCAGGGTCCCGCCCCTTCACAGCCCCGCCTCCAACTCCACCGCAGCCCCACCCTCCTGGCTGGCAGGGTCCCGCCCCTTCACAGCCCCGCCTCCAACTCCACCGCAGCCCCACCCTCCTGGCTGGCAGGGTCCCGCCCCTTCACAGCCCCGCCTCCAACTCCACCGCAGCCCCACCCTCCTGGCTGGCAGGGTCCCGCCCTTTCACAGCCCCACCCTCCAGCCTAGTAGGGTTCCACCCCTCAGGGGCCCATCCTCACCAGTGGCCTTTCCTAAGGGAGGGTCCCGGGGCTCCCCCAGACGGCTCACGTCCCACCCCACACCCTCCTTAGACAATGACCTCCACTCCCCCCGCCTGGCTCACAATCCAGAGGCTGAGGATTCCCGAGCCCCGAGCACCCCTAGGAGCCCCAGACCAATGGCCTGCACAGTATTTCAATTTTAACGCCACTCCACCATCCACAGGCAAGGCGCCCAGAACGTGCTGTGCTCACTCTGCTCCTGACCAAGCCTCTTCCCTTCTCTGTTGTACCAGCAGAAACCCAGACCCCGACACCCCCTCCTGCCTCCCAGGCGGTCACCAGCTGTGGCGCCGCCGCCTCCTGAACGCAGGCCCTCCGCACCTCCCCACGCCTCCGCGCATCCCCCCCCCACCACTGCAGCCCGCTCCCCGCCCCCAGCTCCCACAGCCACCGCCCCCACCTGGCTCCAGGCCCCGCAGTGGGGCCACACTGCAGCCAAGCTGCCTCTAGAAAGCCCTCCGCCTCAGGCTCCCCTGCCCCTGAGCTTTCCTCGTCCTGTCAGCTCCACCCCCACCCAGCCCCCACAGCCATCGCCAACCCCACAAGGAAAAGAGCACAGGTGCTCGGATTGGTGGCGGAACCTACGAGGCTGCTAAGGGTGCCAGCACCCAGCAGCCCCTCCAGGGTCCGCGGAGGGGTGGACCCGCCGCCCTCCCCATGCACATGGAGTCTCGCCTCCTGCACGCTGCCAACCGACCAGTGCCCCCCAGGAGCCTTCCCCACCCCCTCCCGCATCACCTGGCCTCTTCTTTCCATTTCTTTGGTTTCAGAGCGGCCACCTCCGAGACAGCTTCCCGGGCAATCTCATCATCAGGATTAAGTGTGGTCTCCCTCTACACGAGGAGAGCCCAGAAAGGAATGAGATGGTCTGCACACACCGACGGACTTCGGACAAGAAAACAAAAAATAAAGGGGACACAAGGCCTTCTCTAATTCCATTAGTGGTGCATTGACATTTATAAATATAGGGCCCCTGGAATTCCCCGAATTCAGGGCACTGCATTTTCCAAAATTAGAAAAGAGAATTAAAACATGAAAGACATACAAAAGTGAAGGATCTGGGGTGTGTGTATATGTGATAAGAGAAGGGGTTGAGGGGAAGAGAGAGATTTCCAGATTTTTATTCCATTTACTGCCTGGATAATTTTTTTTTGAAGACAGCAAAATATTGCCAAGCTGTCCACAATGACTGGGTATTGAAGTCTAAAGCCAAAAGAACACAGAAGAGACAATAAACAAAATTCAAAACCGTTCCTCTGTGCCCACTGGGGCTTCTGAAGTCCTATCTGCCAGCTGCACCTCCTACAGCCTAAGACTGTGACCCAGGGGAGACATCTGCCCTGCAGCCGGAAACTTATAAAGCAAGGAGAGGGACCCCAAGGACAGAGTCTTTACCCAGCTCAGTGGGAGTTTTCCAGGCTTCGTATTTTAAAACTGTTTCGTACAAGTAGCAGATAAATCCCAAGGGTACAGCTCTGAGCTCCAACAATTTTATTACAGCTCAGAGGGTGGGTGGTTTATCCTCTGGGTGGGACACTACTGGCTGACACAACCTGGGCAGAGGAAGGCGGGGTTCAGGTTTCAGGCACCATAAATGTTTCATGCAGCTTAGAATTATTGGAGGCTAGTTTCAAGAACAGATCCATAGAATAAGGATGGGAGGTGGGTTCCTTGACGTTTTGACTCCAGTTTCTCGAGGCTGTCATTTAAGCGGTGCCACAGCAAACCAAACAAGTCTTCACGTTGTGCTGCACTGAAGATGCCTGAGTGAGAGGGATGAGAAATACCTTTGGCATAGGGAGCTTGTGAAGGGCAGCAGCATTCTCAGCGGCAAGGAGACATGGGTTACAATTCTTCTGTAGTTTGGGGATGGTAAGAAAGTTTTTTGCTGTTGCCATTCGGCTTCCATGTGGCGCTTGGCTGCACACTTCATTTTCTGCCAGGAGCGCCAGGTGTGATCAGTCCAGCAGGCCGCATGGTTTAGAGAAAAGGACACGAAATGAGGAAGCAAGGTGCGGGCATCTATGTGTCACGTGGCCACTAAAGAGCACTATAACCCTAAGGCGAGCTTCTGTTCTCTCTGCGGCATTATACTGGTTGTTATATTTGACATGCTCTAATTCTTTGCTTTTATATTTAAATAATATTTGGACTATACGTTACCACTAAAATAAAGCAAAGCTGAACACCGAGATGGAAAATAAAATCTCTATAACTGAGTAGCTCTCTGGAGTATCACTCAGGCATTATTTATTGAACCTTGATAAAAGCATATATCATGGTATCTAGGACACAACCCCCAAAACACACAGTGACTTGGTCACTATATCAAAATACCATTTTTCATCTAAGAGGCAAGTCAGAAAGACTGAAGATGTGGTTATAATATCTAAAATACTTATGGACTAAAAATAAACTGGTTTTTTTTTTCTGAAATAACTATCATCAACTCTTTTCATTTTTTATTGTTCGAATATTACAGATGAGTGACTACAATTAACTAAACTTTTTTTTTTTTTTTAGTAACCATAATTAAGTCCAGGTACATGAAAAACCAACTCTCCTCCCTCATGAGTAGTTTAGAAAATAATATACTTTATTATAGCAATTTTGCCCTAAAGCTTTCTTGGCTGTCCAAATAATTTCCCAACTGCATTTCAAATTAAACTCCTAAGTTTTCATCTCTCCCCCTAGGGTGTTCTTCGGCATTACAGCATATTTTAATATGTTTAAATGATAGCAAGGCTATAAAGCGTTATTTCTCATTGGAAACGGTCATTAATATCGCTTCATACCTCAGAGAGCATAATAGCAATTCAGCAATAAAACAAAGTATGACCATCATCCACTAATAACCTGAGAGAGAAGACCTACTAGGACTTAATGTCAGTCACAGAATATTCTTCAAACACACACCCTCCGGGCATTACTCAGATAGGGCTATTTCCCATGTCATTTCTCTAATTCAATAATTGCATGTTCTCTTTCTAACTACCATCTCCTTACAAAATTTCGATCAACTTCTCGTGCTTATCTTTGACACTGGAGCCATATAGACTCCTGCTTATTTATTTATTTCCTGGAAATGGCAAACTATTTGCTTCTATTTAAACAAGGAGCTTTATTAATTACTCTTCCAACTTGATTTCTATTGCACAGTTTAAGGGGAAGGAGAAAGTGGATAAAGCAAGAAAGTCTTTTATACCTGGAATTTCAGATGGCCTGGACTATCCGTTATGAATCATTTCCTGTGAATAACTTCATTCAAATTATTTATTATTGTGAACAAGTAGTAAGCTAGAATGTAAGCCCTATGTAAACAAGCACTTCGCTCTTCTTCACTGCTGTATCCCAGCATCTAAGAATGCCCACAGCAGGCGTTCAATATATAGTTGCCCTGAGGAAGAGTGAATGGATTAACTGCATGAGGCAACTATAGAGTGTCCATCCGGGCAAAGCATCAGAAAGTTGGCAGTCCCATAGATGCTCTTCCAGAAAGTTTGAGTTGCTTTGTATTCTAAGGCATACACAATGCCAAGGCAGTAAAATGGAAGCTGTTAAGACTTTTCCCCTGCAAGCCCACTGGAACAGACCCATACCTGAAACAAAAATCCAAAAGACTACCAGAGCCTACAATTGAAAAAGTCCTCCTTTCTCAATGCGGTGTACCAGAAGCTTTAATTAACTTGTTACTTTCCAGCTGAAAGGCAAGCAGGAATAACAGAGTAGTTTCGCTTCCTGTGCTTTCATTGATAGTTGTATTTGCTGACACTTATTTGAGAGAAATCCTAGGATCTGTTAGGTTTTGCAAATATTCAATCGAGAAATGATAAATACATTTTGAGACCTAGCTTTGTACTCTTCAAAGCTGGCAGTCATTTGTAGGGGAGAAGGGCAGGGATGGGGAGTACATTCAATCACTGCCTAACAAGTCTAAATTAAAACCTCCAAAAAATAGGTGCAAAGAGTAGGGTGCAACAAGAACACTAAAATTTTATCATTCCTTCTCTGTGCATACAGAGATGTAATCACTCTAAATACAAACCTAACATGCAAACACATCTAAAATATTCGTGAATGTATCTTTTTCTTCATCCTGATTCGCCATGTGGCATACATATGGGTCTAGGACAGCATGTGATTTTTATAAACAGCCTAAAACATCACATAATGCTATATCATCTCAAAACACATATGCAAACCCAAGATTAAAACCTATAAAGCAAAAATGAACTACAGCATGACTGTAATAAATGTACCAATGTTAAGTCAGCTTCAAAGAAATTCTTAAAATCTTTCATGAATGTTTTATAGTTTATTTTTAAGATTAGATGTATTTCATCACAAAACACATGCCACGGGCTGCTGCAACTGACTCCTCTTTTCATGCTTTTCTTGTTAGGAATCTTTGATAAGACCAAAGGCATGTGGAACCACCAAGTCTAAAGAATACTACACAAACAGGGAAATATATACCTCTACACGTGACCCTTTTAGAGGCCCCGCTCCTAGATGGCCGTCATAGATGATCATCCCTTACAAATGAATTCTCTAAAAATAGGAAACCATCGTCATCAGTTTTGAAGCATGTCTGTGGTGCTGTGCTAAGCATTAAATAAATCCAGTTCAGCAGAATCCTTACCTTCCAGGGATTTGCACTCTCCAGCGAGTAACCTCTGATAGACGCTGCACGTTAAGGAGAAAGGCTAGGCACTCTACACATTTGCCTTTGCACACGAACTGCGAAGCCCAGAAAACTCAGTGCGCTGTGATGAAAGCTGCACAGCTGAGCAGGGGGAGAACCGTAAAAATGAAATTGAATTTTTTTTTAAGTTACTTAAGTGATCAGAGAAAGCCTAGCAAAAGCTGAGCAGTCCTTTAGGGTATGCTCTTAGGAATTCTCTTCATTGTCAATTCATTCATTAAGTTATGTGTTGTTAACCAGCAGTTAGATCAGAAAACCACAAGATAACACAAAAATGAAAAAAGAACAAATAAAAAGGGTAAAAATATGAGCATCTGATTACACCTTGGCTGTATTATACCTTATGGCAGCTAAATAGCCACAGTGACCCGTCCATGCAGGAATCAAAGAATTGTGCCTACCAGTGGGCAAGGAACTGAGGAATACAACAAAATGTTCCCAGCATCACTCTTACACAAAAAGTAGACTTTTTCTTCCTGTGGCAAAAATCAATAAGGCCAAAGACTTCCAGTGCAATTTTTTGTTGGTCCGAGTAGAAAAGGATTCACATTTTCAGTTAAGACCAGAGTCTTTCCCTCAGATGCTGAGCACAATCACCTGACACTCCTTCCGAAAAGGGCATGTTATCAGGAATTTCTCTCAGAAATGGCTCAACCACCCACCCATAGGGGAACTACCCATAAAAAGAGCAGCTTCTGCATATATAAAAGTAAGAGGGAAAGAGGCTTACACCCAGGAGACAGGCAAGTTCTTTGGGCCCCACGGCCAAGCCCGAGGCATCCCCCCAACCTCACCACAACCAGTCTCATGACAGGCTTCCAGATCATCCTGCAGGATCCAGCAATCTCCAGGAACCCCAGGGCCCAGCGAGCCCTTCTTGAGCACTGTCACTGAGCCTTACCAGGTCTAGACACCACCCAGAATTCCACACCTTGAATAAAGAATGAGTTCGCCTCCCCAGATTCTGGGACTGGCATTCCACTGAGAGCTCCATCTATGGGGGAACACAGCATACAAAAAGCCAGCCAGGCAGTTCTAGAGCCGAGTGCCCGGGAGAGTGGCCTTTAGTGACCGAGACTATTCACATGGCTGGCCGGGTCACTAAAGGCTGACCCTGCTATGCTGGACTTTCCTGAGTAATTCTGATATTGCATTAAATAACGTGCAAGAGACCAGGGTCTAAGAAAAATCATATTAAATGCATTAGGTCCATTTCTTTTTGGGATGACAGGGGAAAAAAATTTCAAAATTAAATGGCGGGCAGGCCACGGTGGCTCAGCAGGCAGAGTTCTCACCTGCTATGCTGGAAACCTGGGTTTGAGTCTCAATGCCTGCCCAAGCCAAAAAAATTAAATGCATTGACTGGTCACTTATCTCCTGCTCCTATTCCCCATGCCAGCACAATTATTTTCTGCTGAAAAGGTCTGAGTGGAAACCTCTTTTCCTATCATTCCAGCATCCCCTTCCTGTCAAATTTATACTTCAGTGCAGGATCATCTGATAATGACAGGACCTTCACCAGAACTAAGTTCCATGAAGGAAACGCAGTGTCTGCTCTTTTATCAATCAATCACTACTCTCCATCACAGACTGCCCCAGTGTCCATTCTCCATTGTCCATCACAGACCTGCTCCAGTGTCCATTTGCCACTGTTCATCACAGACCTTCACAAACATGCCCCAATGCCCAACTCCCTCTATCCCCCCACAAGGCCTGATCCACATGACTGGCACTTTGTTTTCTCCTGGTTAAGTTCCTAAGCATCTGGCTATGCGTGAAATCATGCGTGATTACTGGGCATGCAGTCTACATGTGCATCTTCAACTTCTACTATTTTCACTTGCTCCAGAGTAGAATCCATCATCCATAGGAATCTAAACGCCATGGATTAACATCAATCCAATGCTTCCTATCTGGGAGATATTGACAAACATCTGTGGGGACCTGCCCAGTGGCCCATTCTTTTAGATACAGATTTATCTTCCTATTTGGAAAATTCCACAATACACATTTTTGTGAGCAGAACAGGGTTGCTCTAATGTGAGAAAAACCTGGAAAATTTTTTTTCCTCTTTGTACCCTTGAGAATAGTATAACAGATATTGTAATTGGTCTCTGACCACTTCCTGCCTCCTAGCAACATGTATTATACCCTGGACAGGGACTGAGGACTCCCCTGTCTTTGAGCCAGTTATCAAGAGCATGATATGAGGGTTGGTGATTGAGAAGAACCAAATTCTGGGCAGCTTTCATACTTTGGTGGTGGTGGTGGTGTCTGTACCCTGTTCTTTCAGGAAGTGTAAGGAAGAGGACTTTCTTTTCACTTTTTCTCCAAAGCCCCAACACCAGGTCCAGGGAAACAAAAACTTACCTAGTCTGAGAAGTTCTGCTGGATAACCAATGGATGTTGAGGCATTGGGTGGGAAGCAACACAGAAATACTAAGATCCCCAAAATGGTCTATATTCTTCTATCAGACAAAAGTATAAATATGAATGTATGGGAAATAGTGACAACCTTACATGATAATAATACACATATTTATGTTGTTTGTGGATGAACCAACTGCGTCACACTAATTTAGTAAGAAGAACACATATGCTCTCTGTATGCCAAAGCTTTGCCAAATTTCCCATATGGAAAATATGGGCACATACACAAATTCTAGAGGATGAAAACATATTAGGTCAAGGCGTACTACAAGCATAGCCAAGCAACTGCACGATTTTTCTACTTGTAAGAAGGAGCTTATATATAAAGTAGGAGGTGGAATAAGTGGGCTAGATTTTGAATAACTTGTTATATGGAGATTAGAATTTATTTTCTTTCTTTTTTTTTTTTGGAGATTTGAATTTCAAATAAAAAAACTGGTAGCAAAAGCAAATAGAATAATAAGGTGAGGAGCATTAAAACAGAAGGGCCCATTTAAATGCAAGTCTTTAAGTTTCAAGAAAGTAAGGAACAAAGCATAGGGAAAAAAAAAAGTGAATCACATTTAAGAGGAAAAAAAAACGTGTTAGCCTAAGTTACCTGTAAGGAGGAGAATGGTTGTAAGAGGACTGATAATCAGGAGGTGATATTCAGGGCTAAGTTATGAGCACTGAGGTCTTTATTAATAAGAGGGAACAAATCATATCCAAATATCAAAAAGTAGACACTATTTAGGAGACATAACACTTACTCAAAAGAGCCCCTGTTTCAGACACTCAGATGTGGGAGATGTGATGTCCTCCTGAAGTCCTTTATGATTATCCTTTTCCCTCCTGCCCAACAATGCAGAATAATGTTCATCACGTTTAAGGTTTCAAAAATCAGAGCTTTCTATGTTCCAGCAGCCATGTTTCTTGAAGATGATGGTATAATGATATAGCTTTCACAATGTGACTGTGTGATTGTGAAAACCTTGTGTCTGATGCTCCTTTTATCTACCTTATCAACAGATGGGTAAAACATACGGCATAAAAATAAATAATAAGGGGAACAAATGTTAAAAAAAAATTAGTAGATTGAAATGCTAGTGATCAATGAAAGGGAGGGGTAAGGGGTATGGTATGTATGAATTTTTTCTGTTGTCTTTTTATTTCTTTTTCTGAATTGATGCAAGCATTCTAAGAAATGATCATGATGATGAATATGCAACTATGTGATGATATTGTGAATTACTGATTATATATGTAGAATGGAATGATCATTTGTTAAGAATGTTTGAGCTTGTTTATTGTTTTTTTAATTAAAAATTAATAAAAAAGATTAATAAAAAATCATAGCTTTTTACCTTTTCCCTATTTTTCTATAAAGAAAATGCTCCCACAAAGGAGCTTAAAAGTAGCATGTATAGCACTAGGTACTATATTATCCACAGTCAGGAACCAAAAGTTTAGATGGAGGAAGGGGCTCAGACCAACACAATAGTCTTATATAAAAATGCACATGAAGATTGAATTTCTAGGCTACCCCAGAGGACCCTGAGACTTCTGTGTGTCCATGGGGCACCTGATCTATGATGGAACTGGACTTTCTATGACTGGAGATGTGATTGCAGGGCAGAAAGAAGAGAAACCTACAAGAGAAATGCTTTTGCACATGTACGCAGTTATGGAATGCCTATAAGTGGCTTCCTATTAACACAGAAGGCATGAGTTAACAAAACCATTCACACCTGGTCTTTATTAATTGCTTTAATATTAAACTGACAACCTTTACAAAAATAGAAATGTGACTACATGACTCTAATGGGGATTATGTGAAGATAAACACATTTGGTGCCAGTAAAAATGTGAAAAACAGTTCAAGGAAACTAGAATAAAAATAATTCCACTGCTGGTATCTAGGGAAAGGTATGGCAAGTACAATAATAACAGTAATAATAGCTAACATATACATGCTCATAACAGTTTTCACCCTCACAATAACTCCATGCAATAGGAATTATCATTAACACCACTTGACAGATGCACTGAGAATCTAAGTAAATTTCCCAGGGTCATTCAACCCAGAAATAGCAGGACTAGAATCTGAACCCAAACCATCTAAATCCAGATCCTGTGTTCTAAGGAAAAAGTACTCTCAAAAAAAACACATCTGGCTGGCTGATGTAAAACAAAAGCATAACTCCACAACACCATGGAAACTCCTACATTGCTAAATTATATCACATTCCATTCTTATTCTTATTTCTTATTTCTCTGTTTTCCTTACTCTATTCCCCCTACCAGCTCTTGGTACTCCACAACTCAACTCTGATGTCTGGCTTTTACAATATTCCATTTTGCGTTTTTTCCCAAACAATTCTCCAGTGCAGAAATTCTGCCTGTTTAGAAACAGCCAAGCTACCTCTTATGTAAGCACACGATACTCATTTCCAGTCTACACTTTGTTAAAGAATGATGTCCAAAACATTTTGACCCCAACCTCTTTCTTCCAAAATCACAATCTTTCCCTGATTGCTCACAGATATATCGATTTCCCCTTCTATACTCAAATTGCCTTATAATGAAAATCATAAAATTAAACACTGAAAAATTACCTTGTATTCTTTCCCATTATGAAAACAGAAGAGCATATGACAAATGCTTTTTCAGAGTCCAACACTCCACCCAACATTTGCTAAGCACATCAATGACAAGCAGTTATTTGCAATTCAAACCTATTTTTAAGACGACAGCCATTTCCTTTACATAATCAAGAGATTTATTTTTATGTGCGTTAGCATGCTTACTCAGTAATCCTACCTGTATTATGTTGGCAGTTTGAAGATGAGGTTTGTCAAAAGAAAAGTAAACTTAGCCGCCTGTCAAATCATCACAAATTCCTAAAAAGGACAGTTTGAATTATATGTAGCATAAAAACTTTATATGAATACCTCTTTAATCATCAGCTGTTTAGCTTTTTCATAATGTTCAGCATCTGTCTGTATATCTTTCCAGCATATTAGGTCTCCCTGATTTCTTAATATGTTTTCTCTAAACACAGTAGAGACTGCCCCGGCCTGTGCTTCTCCTGATCACAGAGAACCCAGAGTAAAGGCAGGTTCGTGATGTACCTAAAAAACCTGCAGAGTATTGGGCAGGCCACAGTGGCCCAGCAGAGGTGGCTCAGAAGGCAGAGTGCTCGCCTGCCATGCTGGAGACCCGGGTTCGATTCCCAGTGCCTGCCCATGTGAAAGAAAAAAAAAAAGAAAAGAAACCTGCAAAGGATGGCATATTGCAGGGAAGAGTAACAATGGAATGAGAACTCTGAGGAAGATGACCATGTTGTCTTTTTGGGGGGAGGGGGGTGAATGCATGGGCCGGGAATTGAACCTGAGTCTCCTGCATGGCAGGTGAGTATTCTACACTGAATCACCTGAACACCCCTCATGTTGCTTCTTAAAGAGAAGTAATGGAACACTGCGACGGAGGCTTAGTGGCAGAATTCTTGCTGCCATGCCTGAGACCCAGGTTCAATTCCTGGCACCTGTTCATGCAGAAAAAAAAAAAAAAGAGAGAGAAGTAATGAAGTTGCATCACTGTGCTGCTACCAAGAGCCTTGCAATGATGATGAAACAAGTAGACACAAGGGGGAGCAACTGAGTCCATCTGAACACTGAACAGGAGACTTGGAATTTGGGTTTTTAAGAGCTATAAATCCATAAAGACAAGCTACAGGAGACCTCACTCTCTCTAAGCCCAACTCTGCAAGAGAAATCATTATCCTATGTTGGACAGACTACCAGGGGTGAAAGTCTCCCTGGCAACATCGGATGTGACCCCAGGGATGAGTCTGGCCCTGGTACCAAGAGATTGACAATTCCATCCTGACCAATAGGGGGAAAAGAAGTGTAACAACGTATCGGTGGCTGAGAGAGTTCAAATAGAGCCAAGAGGCTACCCTAGAGGTCACTCTTATGCAAACTTCAGGTAGACTCTGCCACCTATCATAACTTGCCAAACCCCAACCAAAACCATTCCAGTCAATCCTAAAGAACACCTAGGGCAATATATAAGATTCTACAAAGGTTCCATGCACTAGGGTAACTTTACAGAAACCTACAACCTCAGATGGGTCCCTGGATCAGATAAGTCCTGAAACCTAGAGGAGCCAGCCTCTCCAGAACATCAGCTAGTTTCATCTCCTTGCCCTATATTATTGACAGACCCTTCCAACATGAAAAAGTTTAGAATGGACATAGCTCAAATACACCTAAAGAGTGGGATAGAAAAATCAAAGATGATAGTGGAGTTACACAGAGAAGGTAGGGTTTAACAAATGAGTGACTGCTGAATCATTATGTTGACATTTCTTTTAGTTTCCAGTATCTAGAGCAGCTAGAAGTAAAACTCTAAAATTGTGTAATTGTAACCCATACCAAACTCTGAAATCTGCTCTACAACAAATTGTTGTGCCGTGCATTGAAATGTATTGCTTTCTTGCATATACGCTATTTTTCGCACACAAAAAAAGAAAAAGAAGTCGATTGTGATGATTAAAAAAATACGTATTCCTTCTAGCCTCCAATATTCTGTAGTAGCCAGAAGGAAAAACCTCAGATGATGCATTGTAGACCATGACAAACTCTGGGATCTGTCCTGTAACTACTTGTTGAAGACTGCTTTGAAAACTACCGCTTTTTTCTTTCCTTGCTTTGTATATATATTATACAATTTAAAAAGTTAAAAAAAAAAAAGCCACAGGAAAAAGAATGAACAAAAACTAAAAGTAATAAGTGAGGCAGTGAGACACAATAGCAGAGTTGGAGGCACAGAGATTTCTTATACTTCTCAGAACTTAATTCAAAACCCAAAAGATTTTTTTTTTACTGCAATCTTCTTCAGTGCAAGCTGAAAGACATATTTAAGGATGGATTGAAAACAGCCCTCTAACTCGTTTTTTCAGTCAAATTTATTTACAGCCACTCCCCTTAAACAGAATGTAAATGCATTCTCTACTCTTTAACATGGGAATTCCCTGAGCCTCTCCTATTCTGTATTTTCTTTTTTAACATTCAAGATAAAACAGCATCTGGAACATGCTTGATTCCAATATTTACTGGAGATCCAGATAACTGACCTTAACTCCAGGAAATTTCATAGGATAAATATAGTCAGTACAAATGTAAAATATTGCTACTAAAGATGCAATTATAGATGCTCAAGTTTTCATACTATTGAAGCACATTAATTAAAACTTGGCACAGTTGAAGGAAATCAGGGAACAAATGAAAAGGATGACATGTATTTCATATTCAGTGTAGCATAATTATTACCTCTTTTTGATAAAGATGTTCAGAAAAAGGCACTAGTGTTATGCCTCTAATCACTTTAATCATCATTCAATACAAAAGGACCAATCCATCAAAATCCAAAGGGATTTGCTTATCAGTATGCTTTTAAAAAGCTTATCAGGTCTTTCCAAATGCTTCCTACAGACAATAATTAAACTTCTGGTAATGGTGACCTACTTGTGACTACAAAACTTCCTTGGATAGTCTTTTCCATTAATTATGTACATGCTGGGAACTGAGAGAGAATTTACATTATGAATAATAACTCAAGACCACAGGAGAAGTCAGAAACCCACATGAGCAGCTCCCTGCTGTCCTCGCTGCTATCTGCATTCAGGCCTTGTTAGTGCTCTTGGATTTGAGAACAGATGCGACATAAAAATTGCAAAAGCACCAAGCTAAGGCGTAAGCTCGATGTAAACATGTTGTGAGCAAACAGACTTTGATTAAACATTCAAAACTGTGCCTACAGGGGGAAACTGGCCAATCTGTTACGTTTTCTACATTTTTAATCTGGGCAGAATTATGTTGCAAAGCAAACTCTGACCCTAAACTTTTGCAAATAATGCCCAGGTCTTTTTTGCTTGGCAAAAGCAAAAAAAGAAAAAGTTAGCTGAAGAACTTCACACTCTTCAATACCATTTTAAGGTTTCTTGAATTTGGAGGTGAGAGCAAAGAAAACAGAAGGGCTTGTGGCGATTTAAAATTCATTTGGTAATGAAAGCATTATTCTCCAAATAAGAAGTCTACTTAATTCTCATAAACATCAACTGATATCCATTTATTCTAATCTGACCAACATCTTTCCTGAAATTAACATATTGCTGCTATCTTCTACTTTAGTTTTTGCTTCCTTTTAAATTTTTTGGAGATCAAAAAAGGTAATGGCATCTATTTTTTTAAAAAAGATTGTTCAGGTCTGTGCTGGTTTGAAAATATTAGAAAAGGCATTTTTAAATTCTGATCCAATGTTGTGGGAGCAGATGTTTCTTTTAATCCTGATTCAACATTATGGGGTAGAACTTTTGATTAGATTATCTCCACAGAGACATGCATGCCCAATTGTGGGTGTAACCTTTAATTACCCCCATTCCAGATGTGCCTTGATTAGTCAGTTTATTGGACTTCTTTAAAAGAGGAAACATTTTGGAGAGAGCCAGGAATGGCAGAGCTGACAGAAACTTCAGAGCAGAGCTGACACGGATGCGCACACTTGGAGAAGAGGGACACAGATATTTGGAGATGCTTACAGCCCAGCAGACATTGCCATGAGGTTAAGCAAGCCAGAACCTGGAGAGAGCCAAGGGAAGCCAAGAGATGAAAGCCAGCCCTGGAGAAGCCAAGTGAGGAGCCCCCACAGGGTCAGAGGCTAAAAGCAACAGAGCCCAGGAGCAAGGGACCAGCAGATGGCAGTCACATGACTACCCAGCTGATGGAGGTGTTCCTGACCCATCCGCCTTCCTTGAATTAAGGTATCTTTCCCTGGATGTCTTACTGTGGACATTTTTATAGGCTTAGAACTGTAAGCTTGCAACTTATTAAATTCCCCTTTTTAAAAGCCATTCCAGTTCTGGTACATCGCATTCCAGCAGCTTACAAACCAAAACAGGGTCTTACATCCTTTAGTAAATATGTGAAAATGTATATTAGTACTAATTAACAGGCTTTTTTTTTTTTTGCATGGGCAGACTCTGAGAATCAAATCCGGGTCTCTGGCACAGCAGGCAGCAATTCTGCCACTGAGGCACTGGTACACCACTTGACATTATTTTTTAATTACACTATTACTTAGAATAGATTTACCAAAATTATTTCCTGACTTGTTTAATCCTAAAAATTGTTTAATATACATCAAAAATACAGTCAGGTTCCAGTGAGGAAAATGTAAATCACAACAGAGAATGTAATATAAGAAACCTGGTAAACTGCCTGTAGCAGCTACAACCCATGGAGTTGGGGAAACCTGAGGAAGAGCTTGGGGTTATCAGCACCCAGGAGCTCAGAGGTATGGTCCTGTGCAGAGGGTGCCAGACCTTTGAGGAGGGGCCTGCAGGCCAGGGTTGCTAAGTCAGGAGCTCAGCAGGACTTCGTGGAGCTGGGCCAAGACCCGCAGAGGCGGTGCTGGTTCCTTGGGAAGTCAGAGGAGGGGCTCAGGGCTGCCACTGGAGCATCTGAGGAGGGGTGCTGGGCTAGTGTTGGTACCGCCTGGGAGGCTCGAGGATGCTGGTTCTGGGCCTACCAGGAAAAAAAAGCTAAAGCTTAAAGAAACCAATTGCTGCTTTCGGAATGAATGGCCATTGCTGGGCTGATGCTGACCAGAACAGCAAACAAACAAGTAAAAGCAAGCCCCATGTTTTGGTTCGCTAAAGCTGCTGGAATGCAATATACCAGAGATGGATTCGCTTTTACAAAAGGGATTTATTAGACCTAATAAATAGTTCTAAGACCATGAAAATGTCCAAATTAAGGCACCAACAAGATGACACCTGGACTCGGAAGAAAGGCTGCGGCATCTGGAGCCCTCTGTCAGCTGGGAAGGCATGTGACTGGCATGTGCTGGTCCTTGCTTCTGGTTCACTGCTTTCAGCTTGTGATTCCAGTGGCTTCCGCTCTGTGTCCTGCAGGTGTTCTCTTAGTTTCTCTGGGGCAAGCTCTGGATTCCATCTCCTAATTTAGTGCTTCCCAGGGTGCTTTCCCTTTCCAGGCATCTGTAAAACCGCAATGTCTCCCTCTTAAAGGACTCCAGTGAGTGGGTTAAGACCCACCTTGAAGGGGTGGAGTCACATCTCCATGGAAACAACCTGATCTAAAGGTCCCACCCAACAGTAGGTCTGCCCTCACAAGACTGGATTAAAAGAACATGCCTCTTCTGGGGTCATAACAGTTTCAAACCAGCACCCCCATCTCCCCCTCTTGCCTCTTCGATTCCTCGGGTGCCCCCAAGGAGGAAGCCAGCTCACAGGGGAGAAACACAACCTGCAGGAGCCCAGAAGCCCCAGCAGCGCAAAGCAGAGTTCAAAGGGCTTTGCCGGCATCGAGATACAATAGTTTAACCCTGGCCCATTAACACCGTGCCTCAATTTCCTCATCCATAACATGGAAAAAATACCAATACCCATTCACAGAACTCTGATAATCAAGTGTTTTAAAATCTGTAAAGTATTTATAACCATGCGTGGCACAGAATTAAGTGCTATATTTTTATATGCTATTATTGTCAAAGTGTTTTTTATTTAATTTCTACAATTCTATTCAATAGAATTTACCCACAAAACCCATGTAAATAGTCAATATTAATGTATTCCGGAGTATACATAAGCACCTGGCTTAGTCTACACCCTAAGGAATCTCATCCTAAAAGGCAGAAAGATTAAGGTAAACTGTTCAAGGAATCAGGAGACCTGGAACCCGGTATGGGGTGCTGCCTCCAACAGCTTTGGGGCAACAGGCCTGGGTTTCTTCTATTAAATAAGAGAACCGGATAAAATTATCACAAATTTTCTCCCACTATTAAAAATATATACTTATAAAAACTATTTGAGTTTATTTTTAATGATGGAATGTTTCCGAATTTGCACAAAAGTAAAGGACAATCTAATGAACCCCAATGTACCATCATCCTGTTTTTATCATTAATACTCTGCCAATATTGTTTTATTCCTTCCCTTTTTTTTTTTGCTGGAGTATTTTATAGCAAATATCACTTATTATAAAATGTCATAGTAGGTGCACAGGTGATTCAGTGGTGGAATGCTTGCCTTCCATGCTGGGAAACCTGGGTTCAATTCCTGGACCATGTGCTACCTCCCCCCCCCCCCCAAAAGTCACAGCACCCAGATGCTGCTTCTTACCTATTCACAGTCTTGCACCAGAGGATACACAAGAACATTAAGATCAAGTTATAATCATTGAACTGAAATTAGATTTGTTAATAATTCCTTCCTTAAAGTGTTAGCCTGGATCATTTTCCATTTTCCCCACTGTTTGATTCAAATTTTATATTAAATTTTAAAAAGCATGATGAAAATAACTCCACTTTAAAACCCACCAAGCTCTATCCACAAAGAACACTGTTAAGTTTCCATTCAGGTGTCACTAGGTGACTAAGTAGTCTTTCTTCTTCCTGTAATCCCTAAATTATGTCACTAATTGGATTATTTATTACTAAGCCATGTCATCTAGAGGTTATAAAATACAAACTCAAGGGCTTTATCTAAGTACTCTTCTTAAAATTGACATCCCCATGTTGCTACCTCCCTGTGTGTTCCTCCCTAGGGAGTTATTTATATTAACCACCAACTAGAAGACGTGCCTTCATCTTCATAGGACAAATGTACTAAAAAGTGCTTGGGACACCGTCAGGATTTATCTAGCTTTGGGTGGGAAAATTAGAATATATAACAATTCAAAATGCATTTGTTTTCCCCAAATCTGACTTCTGTCATCGTTGGAATACCTAAAATCAATAACTAGGAGAAAATACTATTTGAGTTTTGACCAAGACAAAGGCCAAAAGAAATGCAGAAGCTAGAAAATCTTTGGGATAAAGACTATCTAGACAGCACACATTCAAAATTAAAAATGGAGCTTTATGGTAGCTATTTATTACATGCAACTTCCTCTCTACCCACATCACCAATGTTATGTATTTCTCTTCCAACACCAATAACTAGGGAAATTAGTCTTCAAATTTTGTGAAACTCATTTTTATAAGTTTCCTTGATTTTAATGAAAGCTTATCACAAGACAGAAGTTTGGTTGAACCACATATATCTGCATTAACGTCCATTCTATAGGTTCATTTTTTCCTAAACATGGACAATTTAAAATTGACAATAACATTTTAGAATGTAATTAAAGCACATTTTAAAGCCGGGAATGTTTCCAGAGGAGCCTGAGGCACAGAGCTGCACAAAGCACCGTGGCATATGGGAGTGGAACGTGTGCAAACACAGAGGTGGGGAGGCCGTGTGCAGCAGCCCTGAATGGGCACAGGGCTGCACACGGCACCGTGGCATATGGAGGTGGAACGTGTGCAAACAGAGGTGGGGAGGCTATGCGCAGCAGTGCTGCATGCTGCTAAAATGCAGAGTAATAAAGGTCAAAATGAGGATGCATCTGAGAATAAAGCACATTTACCATTTGCTAACTGGCCCAAATACACAACAATGAAATCTGGACTATAAATTATAAATTGTAAGCTCATCAACCATTAGGCATGCCTTAGCTGAAACTGCCAAACACCAGAGCCAAACAGTACCAAATATGATAGCAATTCTTGTCCAGCTGGAACTCAGAGAGGTAAGTCACTCAAGAAAAGTTATACATACCTGTTTTCAAACTAGAACATTACCTTAAAGCATGACGCAGAAATATTATTGTGTTCCATTCAACCCTAACATTAATTCAGTATTACAGTTAGACTCTAGATGGCGCTATAGGAATTATGCAACAAAATCCTGAGTACACTATTAGATATTTAGATTTGTCCTTCACTAATTTCCTATTGTCCACATTTGTTGTACAGCTGCTTCTGGGATTGCTCATCTAAACCTCACCCTTAAAGGCACGAACAGAAGAAGCCTGGCAAAATCGCCTATTACAGGACCGATGGTTCCAAAAATCAAAGTTTTGAATCAGACCTTGTTTGAATTTCATTTTGAATCACACCTTGTATGCCAAACTCTCCACGTCACCAAAAATTCAATTCCAGGTCTTTCAGAGACATGCTAAGCTAAATTATAAATAGCTAATCCATGACATGATTATTCATATATGGGTTGAGAAATTGGTTTGGAAATCTGAAAACAGAATCCAAATATGAAAATGAACAGATCATCAGGGGAAAACCCAGATCATGACAAAAGCAATCTTTCAGTTAAAAAAATAATGCTATTAGGTCAGAAATAATAATTACGTTTGTAAAGAAGGATGGACTGTACTTCAAGTGCCATTGGCTGGCTCTTCAGTGGCATTCTCTGTGGAGGGCTAAAAGTAATGCAATAACGTGAAGCTACAATGCAGTCACCTTATTCATTACTAAACCGTAAGAATATTATGCAGAAAGAAATATTTTTATTTAACAAGTTTTTGGCCCTAAAAAAAATGTATAATGATGTACAATGATTGTGTTCCTAGCAGTATTTGAGACAATTTTACAATAGGTGATTCGAAACTCTAAACTACTCTCATATGAGTAGACCAGGACAATGTCAAGTCATGCCATCAGTCCAACTAGATGAGCCCAAAGAGTTACAGCATAATGCCCAGCCTGGGTGGACAAAATCTTGGTAAATTAAGCAGAATGTAAGTATCAGCTACTGTAGTTAATGCTTGTTTTTACATTTTACAGGAAATATTCCTTATATGGTGTGCTGGTTTGAAAGGATGCATGTACCCTAGAAGAGCCATGTTTTAATGCTAATCCCATTTTGTAAAGGCAGCCATTTCTTCTAAACCATTCATTCAGTACTGCACGTTTGAATCTGAATTAGATCATCTCCCTGGAGATGTGACTCAGTTAAGAGTGGTTGTTAAACTGGATTAGTTGGAGATGTGTCACTACCCATTCGGGTGGGTCTTGATTAGTTTACTGGAATCCTATAAAAGAGGAACCATTTTAGAGAAAGCTGCCGATTCAGAGAGAGCAGAGAATGCTGCAGCACGCCACAAAGCAGAGAGTCCACCATCCAGTGCTTTGGAGGTAAAGAAGGAAAATGCCTCCTGGGGAGCTTCATGAAATAGGAAGCCAGGAGAGAAAGTCAGCAGATGATGCCATGTTTGCCATGTGCCCTTCCAGCTGAGAGAGAAGCCCTGACTGTGTCCGCCATGTGCCTTCTCACTTGAGAGAGAAACCCTGAACTTCATCGGCCTTCTTGAACCGAGGTATCTTTCCCTGGATGCCTTCGATTGGACATTTCTATAGACTTGTCTTAATTGGGACATTTTCTTGGCCTTAGAACTGTAAACTAGCAACTTATTAAATTCCCCTTTTTAAAAGCCATTCTGTTTCTGGTATATTGCTTTCCAGCAGTTAGCAAACTAGAACATATGGTGATGGATTATGTTAAAATGAACACATTATGGTAAACTTCATTCTCATTTGTGGGGTCTGAAGGAGAATGTACCTGCTGTTTTAACATGTCCTAAAGTCAAATAAGGGTGAGTGAGGAGGAGGGATTTCCTGACTAAAGGAAGGAGATGCAGTGCACAGTTTCACATCTCTCCTCCAGCCTTTAATTTCTTGGATGGGTTGATAATGAATACGGGATTTCCTCAGGTCGCCCGGAGTGGTTAAGGTGGAAAGATGTGCTAAAGAGTCACTGCTACTTGTTAACAAATCAAAAGTAATAAAGCAGCTCAGCAACATGTAAGTATATAACTCTTTACTTAGAACTAATGCAAACAAATTTAAACAAATGAAGCTTCTAGAACAGTGACTAGATATAATTCATATACATACATTTCTTGACCATATCAAAAACATTATTTCTGCCAGCATAAAACACCTTTCTATACATAATCGTTCCTTTTCGATTATAATGGGATTTTCCAAGCACTCTTCGCCTTGTAAAACCTGTTCCATGTAAGTAACTTCATTGCTGTGACAGCACACCTGCGGCGGTCCATGGAAGATGTGAATTAGAAAGTAAGTTTACCTACGCATTTCACCTTCATTTGTGTAGCTTCAAGGAAAAGTTCAAAATTGAGGAAGAATTGAGAGACAGACGAAAACCAGACATTTCTCTTCCCCCATGCCTAGCCTCCCAATAATTTCATTATCGTGACTCCTACGATACAATTGTCTTCAAATAGAGACTAAAGAGACCATTCCAAACCTTCTTTGTAAATTATGTTAAAACAATTATATTTAAATAAATCCAGGGAAAATATTTAATTTTCATGGATAAGAAAAAAAAAAGTTTAATTAGATAGTAGAATCTTCTCAAAGCAAAGATACTTTGGGTATCAATTCATTCCATTCATTCAACAAATATTTGAGTATCTACTATATGTCAGCATTGTTCCAGTGATGTAAATACACAAGGGAATACAACAGATGAAAATTTACAATATAGGAGAAAATGACAAGAGAAGAAAAGACTAGACGTAATTACTAATGAAACTATGCACTGTATGAGAAGAGAAGGTGGTGAGGATTTGCTTGAAACTAAAGAAAAGCATCTGGATCCTTTACAGAACATCTATTTTCCCTTATTTTGATGATTTGAATAGTCTAGTCGTCAGCATCATAATGTGATTTAAAAAAAAAACTTATCTTTTATACCTGACTGCTCAGATGGTTTTCAAACATAGGTACAAATACATATCCCAAACTCATTTATTAAAAATTTGGCTTTCAGTCTTGTGATTACAGTAAAGTTCAACTGTGAAGAATAAAAATACATATACACTATGTGACAACATGGCTTATGCATCTGTCACCAAGATTTATACAGAAAAGCTACCCAAAGTCAGATAACTAATGACTGATATTAACAAATTCACGCTTTGTGTTGAAAGGGCTAAGAGATTCTTAATTAGTAACTAGTTAGATACTTCAATACGGAGTTCAGTTTTTAATAAAAAAGGTAGGCCTTTTAATCAAAGGCCTTCTCTGGTGACAGCTGGTCATTTTCTGCTTGGGGACCTGAGCAGTGGCTGGGGGCTGGCCTCCTATCCCGGCGGAGATCACCCCTTGGTGGCTGTGGGTGCTTCATTAGCTAATGCTTGCCCTCATCAACCCTCTGCCACTCGGGGGCAAGTGACATCCACAGGTCTACGAGCCATGATGCTCCTAATTTCTTACTGGGATGGGCAGGGGTAATATCCTCAGCTCTCTTATCTCAGATCTACACTAAACGGCTGCATCATCTTCAGCAAGTCAAAAGAGCTCTCCAGAGCTCAGTTTCTTCACCTGGAAAAAGTCATTGGTACAGACCAGACTCACCTGAAGACCTCTCAGGGTGGACGGACCTAATGGTTCTCCATCAGGGGAGGTTCTGGTTTAGCAAGAACCCTGAGCTGGGGGCGGGTGGGGGCACAGGGGGTACACGTATGTGCTGTGAGGTGTGTGCACCTGATTCGATACAGCAACTGAAGGTTTTTTTTTAAGGGCCTCACAAATGTAACCCAGCAAGGAAAATGCAAGAATGAATTTCTGCCCCCTAATTTTCCAACTGGTTACTTTAATAATACATGGGCAGCCATTCAAGTTTACTAAGATGAAAGCAGACCAACTCCAAACTCATCAGACAGAGTATAAGAGGCAACCCTGGCTAGATGAGGGCCCTTGATACTGTCAGTACCTGCCTGGACAGCAAGCACAGTTATCACAAGTTTTGCCTGTGTGTGTGATTTCTATTACAAAGTCATGGTTCAAATGAAAGGAGATGCATGATAAAGTTTCCTGCTTTTTGGCATTTAAGAAATAGTTTCAGTCAAGGGACTCACATGCATAGGTAGATATTCAAACTAGAAGAAATGCCAATTTCAGTAGGGAAAATAAAGTGACACATGCAAGTCAACTTTTAAAAAAAAAGAGAGAGAAGGAATTTAAAATCTACTTACTAAGTGTTCTATTTCTTCCACAATATTCAAACCTTAAAGGAATAATCCTTAAAAAGGTTGTTTGGTGCTTCATAGAAAGCATAGTGATAACTCAAATTTTTTTTTTTTACCAAATGCCTCATAGTAGTAAGTATTTCAAATTAAAACAAAGAAAAATGAATGTACTAAGGGGCTGCTATTTGCCATATAATGCTATGAGAAATCAAAGAGAATTATTTTAAGAGTCATGTCAATTGTTCCATCCATTATAAAGATCAGCAATGACTACACTGTTAAACTATACTGCTCCACAATTCAAAGTGGCATTTCTAAAGGGACAAAAAAAATTCATGAATTTCCAAAACCAAAGTGTGCTAAAGTTCTAAAGACAGAACTCTAAAATCTACATACTGTGAGAAAACCCTGGGTTTAGTTACATAGACTTTCATTCGAAAGAATAACCTCCCTCCCTTTCATCACTAGCATTCTTATGATCAAGGACAAAACTGAAGACTTTTTAAGAGCACAATTTAATATAAATTACAGTGCCATTAGCTCAGAGCCCAAAAAAGGCAAACAAAAAGTTTATCACCAGCCACACGCATAACACTCCAAGGAAGCATCTCAGTATTCCCACCTGGCAGGTGTAATCATTGTTTTAGTCTTATAAAGACAGCTCCCTACTGTGATCACGGATAACCAACAGTTCATAATACACATCGTATTCCCTAACTAACCACCTGCATTATATCCACTTTGTATTAACCAAACTACTTCCTGTATAGAACTGTTGCCTTTTCCAAAAATAGATATCTTCAGCTAAATGCCCTAAAAGTTTTTTATTCAAAATGAGTAATGGCTTCATGCCAGGTTCTTCTGTACTTTGGTAGCTAATCGGTGTTTTAGCTCATATTATGCTGCTGCATAATTTTCATCCAGAATACAGGTAAAGCTAGCGACCTTGACTTCACTTGACACTTTCCTGCTTACACTGCATTCAGCCATCTTTTTAAGAATACCTCTACGATGATAAATTCCTCTCTCTCTCACCATCATATACTCCCACTTCCATTTAGTATTTATACTAAATATCATCAATGCTCCTGAGTGATCTATTCTTAAATCCAAAGACATCTCAGCCTACTTTCAACCTGGCTCCATTTCACACCAAAGTTCTGTGTGTAGAAATGTTGGCAGAGAACTGAGAGGAATTAATCTGATACGCTGTACAACACCTTCCTAAAAAACAGAGTCTGCCTCAATCCAAATCAGAAATTTCTCAATCTGGGGACGGCATGTTTTCGAAAGAAAGCCTATTTATCCTAGGTTAGCTGAAAGCAGCAAATACTTAAGGTTTATATTTTTGTTTTCTTCTATTTAACAAATATTCTGAGTGGTGTGAAATGCACGTTTTCACCTAATTACTTATTAATATTTAGACAATTATAAGTTATTCTTGAAAATATGAATTGTATTAATTGTATTAATGATTAGGAACTTCTCATTAAAAAGAACTAATTCCAGGGGATGTAAAAAAAGTTAAGAATACGATTTTATCATTATAAGAGTAACAAGAAGTCAAACTGTATAATATTTTAATGTTTACACAGCAAATCTATCTCACACAACTTATCACTATCACAAACACATTTCTCGTTTAAGTCTGGATAGCATTAATAACTAACACCATTTTTTTTGTGTGATTAGGAAACTGTTACTGGAAATGAAGAAAAAAAAATACTCATGAAGGTACATATGTATACACAAATTAATTACAGTCTTCTTTCTACTTAGAATCTAAGTCATACTTTCTTTAAAAAAAAAAATATGAGCCTGGCTAAAATGTCACTTAAAAAGTGGTTGTAATGATTTTGATTTGTTAGCAATTTGTTCAGAAGAGTTATATATTGCTAACCCATTTGCTAACCCATTAGATATTCCTAACAGGCAGTATTCTAGCACATCACTTAACCAGTGCATAATATGTTTTAGTGTTTTGTGATAAGTAATGTTGTACTTCAAATTATCCTGGATATACTTTCTCATTAACTAGAAGTGATACTGTCCAAAGTGGAGACAGATTGGTATAAAAATACAACTTTTTTTTTCAGAACTAAACTTTGATTAACTAATTCTTCACATGCCACTTTTAGTAGAACATGGAAAATTACAAGACAATACACAGTAGTAAGTTATGTTCACAGATACATAATACATAATACAAATTTCTAGAGTGTTTAAATATAAAATCTACCCAATTTCCTTCACTTCCTACATTAGGATAATTATCAGTGGTGTCCAAAATTACACTTTACAGTCCTGCAAGATTAAGGAAGCATGATTTTGGGTCCTGTGTATTCTGTTTACAATGGATGGCCTTTTAACTGATGAACCATAAACTACATTTCTAACTCAAAACTTTTAAAGTTTCTTTTTGTTGAATTTTTAAAAATCATCTAATCTGGGTGGGCCATGTGGTTCAGCAGACAGAGTTCTTGCTTGCCGGAGACCCAAGTTCAATTCCTGGTGCCTCCCCACACAAAAATAAATAAATAAAACCCTTATAAAAAACCATCTAATGTTAAAATAAATTTAGGGTGAAATGCTGGTGATCAGTGAGGTGGAGAGGTGGGGGTATGGTATGTATGAATTTTTTTCCATTTTCTTTTTATTTCTTTTTCTGAATAGATGCAAATGTTCCAAGAAATGATCATGATGATGAATATGCAACTATGTGATGATTTGCGAATTACTGATTATATATGTAGAACAGAATGGTAAAAAATTACGAGTGTTTGTGTTTGGTGTTTTTTGATATTTAAAAAAATTTTTTAATTAATTTAAAAAAAGATCACCTAATCTTCTGAATTGGCATCACTGTTTTTCACAGTTAACCAACCTTTGTCAGAATGTATCATCCTGCTGACTTCTACATCTAGACTGTGATTTTCTATGTAATCTAGATATAGATATATCAATAAAATAATCACAAATAAGGAGTTGCAAAAATGGGTGAAATCTATGCATTAGAGGGCACACACATGTGCATACGCACACACGTGCATGCTTACACTTACACGCTAAGGCATGGATTTCAACCGCTAGCTTTATACCCTCACTCATGTTGTGGATTGGCTGAGGCAGGAATTTGAATAGTGCATGCTTTAAAGTGAACCCCTTACCTAGTGAGCCCAGTAAACTGCCCAGTATATGGTATTTCAGCTTCATTTGGGTTTTTCCTATTTGAACCATCATTTCACTTAATTCTCTTGACAATGCTCACAGGTATTATTTTACTTTTGATCAAACTACATCCTACCCCAACAAAGCCTACAAAACCATGACAGAAAAACTGATGCTTTCTAAAGGAGTCTATCCTCAAACTGAAAACGATTTACAAAACGGAAATTATATCACTGCTCAAATGTCACAAGAGGTTACAGATAACTAAAGCTGCTTCTAGCCAGGAAACAATGCACTAAAGATGGGGTGTTTCTTCCCTGAGGGGGGAAAAAAAAGGTCTTTCTTTGTCATCAGTATTAATTTCACAAACCAAATGACCTCAGACCTTTGTGAAGGAGCTGTAGCTGAGCTCATCACTTATACCACCAGGGAAGGACCCCATCAGTCTCCAAAAGACCACAGCCTCATTTTTTTTTTTTTTTACATATGCAATCAGTAACTCTTAACATCATCACATAGATGCATGATCATCGTTTCTTAGTACATTTGCATCGGTTTAGAAGAACTAGCAACACAACCGAAAAAGATATAGAATGTTAATATAGAGAAAAAAATAAAAGTAATAATAGTAAAAACAAAACAAAACAAAAACCTATAGCTCGGATGCAGCTTCATTCAGTGTTTTAACATGATTACTTTACAATTAGGTATTATTGTGCTGTCCATTTTTGAGTTTTTATATCTAGTCCTGTTGCACAGTCTGTATCCCATCAGCTCCAATTACCCATTATCTTACCCTGTTTCTAACTCCTGCTGGACTCTGTTACCAATGACATATTCCAAGTTTATTCTCGAATGTCGATTCACATCATTGGGACCATACAGTATTTGTCTTTTAGTTTTTGGCTAGACTCACTCAGCATAATGTTCTCTAGGTCCATCCATGTTATTACATGCTTCATAAGTTTATCCTGTCTTAAAGCTGCATAATATTCCATCGTATGTATATACCACAGTTTGTTTAGCCACTCGTCTGTTGATGGACATTTTGGCTGTTGCCATCTCTTTGCAATTGTAAATAACGCTGCTATAAACATTGGTGTGCAAATGTCCGTTTGAGTTTTTGCCCTTAATTCCTTTGAGTAGATTCCCAGCAATGGTATTGCTGGGTCGTATGGCAATTCTCACAGCCTCATTTTTAAGATGAAATATTCAACCTGATAGTTTGGGAATTAAGTCAATAATTTAAAAGCACGTTTACAAGAGCAGACCACAATCATTGTTATACTAGCACCAGAATTACATACAACGAGAATTAGTGTAGGTCAAGAAGTTAGACATGCTCCCCAGAATTTAATTAAACAAACTGAATTTTGGCAGAGAACTCTGGGTTGACACCCTATTTGTATAAACATACCATGCGATCTTTCATGTAAGACCCTCATACTTCAATTCTCAAGGACCAAATGCCAACACAGTGGGTCCTTCAGGTACCAGTATAGTTTTACAGTTTTAAATTTGCTTCTTCTTCAAGGGGAGAGTGAAGAGGTTTTGCCAGCTGAATCAGCAAGAATACTTTAAAGAAGTACCCTTAAGTTCCTCATTCATTTCATAGCATTACTTTCCACATACTCTACCATAGGTTTACTTTCTAAAAAGTTTTACTGTTTCCTTACTCAATTTACATTGTTTTATTGCTCTGAACATAAACATTATCACACTGAAATAATTCATGATTGTTGAGAAATGTTAACCAACAAACGTCTATTATGATTGTAATTTCTGGAGGAAATCTATTATTTATAAAATAATTAGAGATTTGGAACATCTCAGACTTTATTGGTTTCTGTCTGATATGTCAATGTTCTCCAAGTTCCTTAATAAGGAAATAAATGACTCAAGATTTAGCAGACCTGTGGAGAACAAAATGAGTGTACAATCAATGATGCATATAAATTTCCACATCCAATGTTTTTTTAACCCATGGAAATATGTTGCTAAAATACATCATTTGCAAACTTGCCACAATCAATATCACACATTTGAGCTGAATTTGAATTATAAATGGGAAATAGCTCTGAAGGGTTTTTCCATAATGTCCAAAGCCCAATTCTTCCCCAGGCGGGGGACAGGGGTATCAGGACTAATTCTCAATGCTTTCAGAACTCAAAAACAACTGTTCTACCTAAAGACCACTGGGGGGCACACAGCACCCATGGCAGTCATCTGAAAATAAATTCAAAAAGAAAAGAAAAAAAAAATCCCATTTTATTTTTACTTTTTCCTTGTTGTTGTCATTTGATAATTGAAAACTAGCTCCAAAAATATTAATATTACAAAAGGGATCTTTTCACTTTAAACGGGCAATACTATTAAAAGATATGCTGCTATCTTATTATTTGAACAGCCTAAACTTGTATATTCAGCACACAAATCCTAAAATAAAGCATTAAAGCACTCAGTCAAAATCACTTCCTTTCATTAATATTTCCATTCTGTAGGCTCAAAGCATGTTTTAGGAAACCTACATTTAATTTCAAACAATCCCATGGAATTTTCCTTAAAACTATACTTTGATAGAAGATTCCATATTAATAATCAGGATCTTTGTGTCACAGTGAGTGACTTCAAAGTCAGGTAATATATGGAAAAACAAACATGTACACATATAAGTAAATACATATCCACAAACAACAAGGTAACCAATATGCTTTTGATGCCTCAAAAGAATGCACAGATCAATCAAGAAACATTTTCAAAAGAATACTTAGGAATAAAGACAGAGTTACTTTCAACTCCAAAGGAAATTTAAAGCGGTCAGAAATTTCTGTACCAACCTGCCTTCTGCAGTTTTCTGAAGTGGCTTTTTTCAGATTCAATGATCTTGAAGACCTCAATGCCTTCACCGAGTCCTTCCGAGAGGTGCCAGAAAAAGAATAATACCTCTTTGCAGGCTTCCTCTTCAATCTATCTGCCATTTCGATCCATTAGAAAAGCAAAATTCAGACTGACCACGAAATAAAATGATCTCCCAAACCCAGATACACCCTCTGGTTTTCGTTCAGTCCTCTAGAAAGGATGACAAATTGGAAATGGGTGGGAAATACAGGTCAGAACCCATTCCAAATAAGTAAGCCTGGATGGGCTGCGTGGACCATGCATCTGGCAACTTCTCTCTCAGGCTCACCGTGGAAGGTCAGGTCCAGGTTCCCCCATGGGATGAAAACAACCTTCTCCAGTTAAACAGGCCAAGAGCAGTTTGTCAAGAGTAAAACAGGGTGTAGCGACACTGCGAGGAGTCAGCAGGGTGTGAGTAAATACACCAGGTTCAAAGGAGTCTCTTTAACTCACTCTTTGCCAAAACAGACAGCAGGCTACAGGTTAAGAGTGACTCCTGCTTCCTAACAGGGACACTCTTACTTATTGTGGCATTTTAAGATTGCTGCACATTCCCTTCTGTAGTGCATGAGAAGTGAAGTGATCAGATGCCCAAATACAAGCATTTTGCTCAGAAAAATTTGGGTCAAAATTTTCACAAGAATTATGAATTAGGAGTCTGATCCACCTCCACTGTTCCAGAAAGGGGGGGGGGGGGGGATTTTTTTGTCCCTTCAAATGGCAACAAAAACCTCTTTCCTTTCCTTTATCTCAAGTCTAACCGAATTGAGGTTGAATTTGAGAAGAGATCATGAAAAATAAGATATAAGAAAATAGAGAACTAGGCCGTTAGTGATTTTTGGATCATAACAATAAATATTCACAGCATTATTAATAACTATATTAATACTTTTTTTAAATAGCTAATGGCTAAATCTTAAGAATTTGCTAGTATTATTTTTAAACAAGAAACATGCAATTATTACTTTTTTAAACACACACACCAATTATTAAAGTAACTACAAAACTGAAGAAACTACATAATCGAACATCGCCTATACTAGAAATTTACCTAACGAATAAAACAAACACAAGAAATTTAAAGGAGGCATTATGTAACAAAAGGTTAGCTATTGCAGGGACTCAGTGAAGCAGTGAAACAGCAAGTTTTTGGAAACTTTCACGGCAATTTGGCTGAGTGATTTTATGTCTAGTGACTCTAACAACAGACGCGATAAAGGCATGCAAAACACAAACATATTTTCCCTAGTAATTCATTCGTGTTGTATTTTATAAAAGTATTGGGTTGCCACAGATACAGAAAAGAGAATAACTCCAGCCCTTCACCAAAGTAGCTTGAGAAGCAGCAATTTAATGTGTTTATTGAAGACAGACTTTCTCTGCATAAGACTAGAAAGCAGTTGATGGCCTAATTTCAGGGAGAAAGGGTAATTTGGAAGCAAAACTCACTAATACCAGTCAGAGTTTGAACAGGAACATTCCTCCTAATTTATCCAACCTTAACATTCCCCATTTACATATGGAATATTTCTTGCTTTGAAAGTACTTGGATTAAAAGAATGAAAAGATAAACCACAGACAGGGAGAAAATATTTGCAAAACGCATGTCTGATAAACAACTCATATCCAAAGCACGAAAAGAATACTTAAAACTCAACAATAAGAAAACAAACAACCCAATTACAAAGTGAACAAAAAATATGAGCACACACCTCATCAAAGAAGAAATATGGATGACAAGTAAACATATGAAAAGATGCTCAGCATATCATGTCATTAGAGAACTGCAAATTAAAATAGGGAGTTGTCACTACACACCAATTGGAATGGCTAAAATTCAAAACCCCAACACCACCAAGTGCTGGTGACAATGTGGAAAGCCAGGACTTCTCATCCATTAGTGGTGGGGGTGCAAAATGGTATAGTTACTTTGGAAGACAGCCCAGAAGTCTCTTACAGAGCCAAAAATAGGCTTACCATACAATCCAGCAATCACACCACTGGACATTTACCTAAATGAACTGAAAAGTTACATCCACCAAAAACACATGCGCACAAATTGGTTATAGAAGCTTTATTCATATTTGCTAAAACTTAGAAGCAACTAAGGCGTCTTCAAGAGGTCGATGGATAAATAAACTGTTACATCCACACAATGGAGTATTATCCAGCAATAAAGAGAAATGAGATACTGAGTCCCAAGAAGACATAGTGGAATCTTAAATGTATACTGTTACATGAAAGAAGCCAGTGTGAAAAAGCTACATACTGCATGAATCCAACTACATGACATTCTGGAAAAGGAAAAACCACAGGATCGTGAAAAGATCAGTGGTTGCCAGTGGTTCAGGGCGATAAGGAAGAAAGGATAAACAGGTGGAATACAGGGCATTTTTAGCGTGAAACTACGCTCAATGATACTGTAATGGTGACTACATGACATTATACATTTGTCAAAACCCATAGCACTGTACAAAAAAAAGAGTGAACCCTAGGTAAGCCATGGACTTCAATTTAATGTTTTAGTATAATAATATCAGTTCCTCAATTGTAGCAAATGTATCACACTAATGCAAGATGTTAAATAACAGGAGAAACTGGGGTAAAAGCGGGGTGCTGTGGTCCAGGAACTCTACTTTCTGCAGAATTTTTCTGTAAACCTAAAACTGCTCTAAAAAAATAATGTGTGTGTATATATATGTATGTATAAAATAAAGTATATGTATATATATTTTAAAGTACTTGGAATTACTTTATTTTTTATACTAAGAAAAAAAAGATGAAAGACACGGCCAAATTACAGGACATGAAATAAAACCAATGCCCTCGAAAAATATTTAGTAAGAATTTTCATCATCCTGTTTCATGGGTCCCTAAAGGTGAAGAACCTCTACTCAGTTTGCTGTCCTAAGCTCTGCCTGGAATGGAATAACTCCTCAATAAATATGTACAGGCTAAATTAAAGGAAATGACGCAGTTAACAGAAATGCAATGCTCTCTTCGCTTCAGTACAAAATCCCAGTACAATTCACAAACACTACCTTTTACCTCTAACAACAAAATTTCTGACATCAAAAGGTCATCATTTGACTGTCCCCTTAAAAAAAAAAAAAGTATTTCATCAATCTTTTATAAAAAATTAGATGCAAAAAACTCAAGGGTTTTGAAATGGGAGCTACAGATGCTATAAATCCCTCATCCCAGGAGTATTTCCAATTTTCAACTATTTGCCTCATTTATACTAAGTAAGCTCTTTCCTGAGTGGCAATCAAGTGCTTGCCAATTAAACTCAAAGCAGTTATGAATTGCTAGTGGCTCTCTGTGAATTTCTGTACAGTTTCTAGACATTAGAAATAATATTTCCATTGCCTTGTGTCTGAAGAGTAATTTCCCTTCATTTACTCCTTATCATACTTCAAATTCAGTTGTTTTTCTCAAAATGTAATTTTATGTTACTCTCATTCAAATGTTTTGAGGCAGGAAAATTTAAGGACTTTCATTTCCACACATTATACTATATTTCCTAATTACAGTTTATTAGTATTTTCCATCACAGTCAAGAGCCAGTATTAAGTCAAGGGTGTACACCATTGGCGGAACCAATAAAGAATATTAGGTTAGAATGGCTGCAAATATTTACCACTTGGCAATGTTATTATTTGTCACATACCTTTATATGCCATCTATTCTATATGGTGGTGATTCCCAAATTTATATTTCCAACTCTCGCCTCTCCCTTGAGTTCCAGGCTTACATACTCAGTGACCCATTTGACATCTAATAGGCATCTTAAGATCATCTAAAAGTCCCAATAGAAGACATGACTAGTCCAAACCTTGTAGCCCTATTCCACTCTGAAATGCAGAGGGCTCAACCTCTTTAGAACATCAACTAGTTCCATTCCCTATCTCATATTACAGACAGTCCCTTCCAACATGAAGAAGCTAGAATGGGCATAGCCCAAATACCCCAAAAGAGTAGGAGAAAGATCAAAGGTGATGGTGGAGTTATACAGATATATATATAAGGTTTAACAAATGAATATGACTGCTGAATCATTATATTGCTATTTCTTTTAGTTTCCAGTGTTTTGGAGCAGCTAGAAGCAAAAACCTAACACTGTGGAATTGTAACCCTTACCAAACTCTGAAATCTGTTCTACAACTAATTATTGTACTGTGCATTGAAATTTATTGCTTTCTTTGTATATATGTTATTTTTCACACACACACACACACACAAAAAGAAGGAGGAGTATAACAGAGAAGACAGTATTTAACAAATAATCATTTGCTGAATCATTATATTGATATTTCTTTTGGTCTCCAGTGTCTTGGAGCAGTTAGAAGAAAAAATGTAAAATTGTGGAACTGTAGCCCATACCAAATTTTAAAATCTGTTCTATAACTACTTGTCAAAATGCACTTTGAAATTTATTACTTTTTTTGTATATATGTTATATTTAGCAATAAAAAAATGTTTTTTTTTTAAAAAAGTCATTTTTAGTTCCTTCTTTGCCCTCATTTCCCACAGCCTGAATCCTGGGCATACTAACTCCAAAACATATCTTAACTGTTCATTTTTCACTCACTCCTGTTTATTCTCAGTCATCATTATCTCTTTCCTGGATGACAATCCTCTTACTCATCTTCTTTTTTCCCTCTCTTGCTCAGAGACAATGAACTCTTCACAAAGCAACCAAGGCAATTTTCTAAAAATATAAATTGGATTAGTTTGCTCCAGAGTTGGAAAGTCCAGTGACTTTTCATGATATTCAGTATCAAATCTCTTAAGTTACATAACAATGAACCCTTCCTTCCTACCAGCCCCATCTTTTTCCCCCTCCCAATCGCTCACTGCCTTGGTATGGCTCAAAGCCATACTAATTCCCTTTTGGTCCTTGCACGCTCCCAACTTTTTTTCACTTCAGGCTGTTGTCCTTGAGCTCCCTCTACCTAGAATGCTTTGATCCTAGCTGTTTCCCAGGACTGGTCCTTCTCATGTATCAGGGTCCAGCACCCCCGTCCCCTCCTGAGAGAGGCTCTTTCCAACTATCTTCAAGCGCTATTATCACATCCCCCTGGAATGCATCATCCCTAATACCTTCTACCACATCACGGGTTCCCTGCCTTCATAGTCCACTGCCCTGGCCACAATGAGAGCCAATGAGGTCGAGGAGCTAAGTCCCCTTTCCTGCTCACCAATACATCCTCGGCACCTCCAGTTGTTTCTCAAATATATTAAGGACCAGCAAGCATTTTTCGAATGATGTGGGAAGGATGGACTGAATGAAGGAAGGAAGGAATCTGCAATATCTGCTTAATATTTGCTCAAACAGAAGTTATAATTTCACCTAGATATATGAACAATCATTATGAACCATCAGTAAAATATGAGCTGTGGTACAATTATACATGACACCCAACTCTTGGCACTTTAACAAACAGCCATTTATGAAAACATAGAAATCTGACAAAATATAATATATTTTTTAATTAATAAAAAAATTAAAAAATATATATATATATATAATACAGTTAATATCCACTTTCCTGGGTGGTGCAATGGTGACTCAGTGGCAGAAATCTTGCCTGCCATGCCAAAGACCCTAGTTCAATTCCTGGTGCCTGTTCATGCAAACAAAGAAAATCCACTTTCCTACTAACCAAACAAATTCTTTCTCTGAGCCCAACTAATAATTTAAAAATTTGTTATCTGGGGTCAGGCAAGAGATTCATAAGTTTGGGAAGCATATTTGGTTCTCCCTTATTTAAAATGAGGACTTAATCATTTATTTTAGGGTTGCCACAAGTGTGTGATCATATCCTACTATAGTGTCAAGCACCAAAGGCTGAATTTTTAAAACTGTAGCTATATTAATTGACTTATTCTAGAATTATAGGAGGATCAAAGGACAGAGGGTCTCCCTGTTTTCCTCTTCTTTACCCATAAAATCCAGGAGAAAAAATACTTCTATTTTCTACATGATTTCTCTACTTTTCCAGGTGAAAAAAATAAATGTCTGAATAAATGCATGAATGGTATGACGTTATCATTTAAAATTACTTCTCTAAAATTATTTAGAAAATGCTAATGAAGAAACCAATGGTCATTTACCTTCTGCTTCATTTTTTCTTTATTTTTAATGATACAGTCCTTTGTATGTTGCCAAACTAAAAATACAAAACTGATTATCTTTGCTTCTTTTTTGTATCAGAAGAACATACATATTCATAGTATATTGGGAGTCCTGAAATTCAAGGGATGCAGAAAATAAATAATGTATTTCATCGAACAACTATTATTGAGCACGTATTATGTACCAATGACTAAATAGATAGGTCTCTTTAAATTGATAAAAATGCAAAAATGAGCAAACAAAAATGATTATCTAAGGAAACTCATTTTTTAAGACAAATATCTAAGAGAGCCTGGTTTATTTGCTGTTGTTTTTTCAAAGTCCTCAGAAACTGATAATAAAAGACCGAACGATCAGCCTGGGTGGGCAACGGTGGTTCAGTAGCAGAGTTCTTGCCTGCCATGCCAGAGACGCGGGTTCGATTCCTGGGGCCTTTCCAGGTAATAATAATAATAAAAATAGAATGATCAGCCTAAATTGTTTTGTTTTTTTTCAAATCATGGAACTTTATTTAGACATGTAAAGGCCTAAAATGCAGGTTTCCAGAAATAAATTCCCACACACAAGGTCATTTCCAAATTTTCATACCAAGAGATAATTTTATTATGCAAGCAATCTTTTTCATCAGAGAATTTTTGCATTCTTTTTTCTTGTCCCTCTTTGTCTCCTATTTAATAGGAGACTGGGAGATTTTACTTTGCCTTTTGCTCCTTACCCACCCCCATGACTACTCACAAGTTTAAAGTTAGAGCCAGTTTTAGAAATGGATGACCTATAAACCAGAGCAGGTAAGTGATCATGCTAATATTTAAATTACAAATCAAACCTTCCTGCAATGGAATTCACCCACCCAACTCCCAAAACCACAAGTGGAAGTCAAGGCATATGACACTTCAGCATGTGGAGGAGGGGTCCAGAGAGAAAATGCCTGGAATCAGAACCACACCACAAATGCCCCTTCCTCCCCTTAGAAGGCAGAGGTCAGTAAGCAGAGAGAATCTCAAGGCAGTGGAGGGGAGTCTTAGGCTGCCTCAGTACATTAGCAGAGTTTAAAACCATATATTGCCAAGTGCCATTAGGTTGCTTGACCTAAAAAATAACACCCTTCCTTCTGACCCATCTGGCCATGGCTCTTCAGTTACACGGACAAGCACACCTTACTTAATACACCAGCTAGATCATAAAGGTAGAAATACACTGAAATCCTTCAATAAAATCATATTTTCCCCTGACAAAATGTTTTTGCCTTTTTCCAGGCAGAATGTCACCTGTTCTAATGCTGCGCCTTGAAGAGGTGTTTTTGTTTGTTGGTTTGTCCATTTGGTGGGGGGAGTTATATGGTCCGGGAATTGAACCTGGGTGTCCCACATGGCTGGTGAGAATTCTACCACTGAACTACCCTTGCACCACCCTTGATCAGTCTAATTTGACGATAGTGACTGGTAATGACTGGTAATTAACATTTATCGGGGACTTATTTGGGCCAAGCACAATACTAAAACCTTGACAAGAAGTCTCAGGTGTAAATTTAAATGAAAACAACCATATAAGGTAGGTATAATCATTATTCCCGATTTGCAAGTGGGAAAAGTGAATTAGAGTTAAGTATATTACCCAAGCTCATAAAATACAGAAAGAGTGGAACAAGGATTCAAACCCAGGCAGTGGCCCCCGACCCACTCCACGAGACTCCCACAGTTTATGAAGAGCCATAAAACAAAGTACAGCACATCAAGAAACCAAGTCCTGCCCTAAGACTAACATAACAGCTGAAAGATACTCTGCTCGCACTTCTTCTCCTGACTCACAGGGGGGCCCTAGACACCCAAAGTCTTGAATGCTTTCCCTAGGAAGCCTGAGGAGCAGGCAGTCTATGCCAACTGTCCCCTACTTCAGGGGTCCCATTGCTTCTGGGAAGCCTGTACACTCAACACGCTCAGGCAGGAGCCACGGCCCCCTTCCCTGCTCCCTTCCACCTCACCCCACCACCTCCAACAGAGCAGCCCCTGCTCTCCCAACATGCCCCACCACAAATGTGATGAACTGTGGATGAGTCAGCACCCACAAAATAGTTCAACGTGGGAAATCATCACTTTGAATTAATTAGCCATTTAGTGCTCGATTTGGCATCTAATCTAAATGTTTTCAGTTTTAAAGTCTAAATAAAATGAAGCCATTTAGCAGGCAATTAATCAAGTCATCCAGTTAATGGGGTCTACTTATACAGATTATTTCAAGTCCGGGTTATCAAACTCCCAGAAGCCAGTCCTGGCCTATTCCCATTCATACTAAAGTTTACAAAGATGATTCTATTCTAAGCTACATTTGGAACTGCTTAACGCTTTCTTCATATTAGAATTAGGCAGAAGTAGAACTAAGGACACATTAAAAGGTAGAAAGAGGAGGAAGAGAAAAGAAAAAAAGAAGGGAAAGGAAAGAAAAGAAAATCCCCCAATAAATCACACAATCTACTTACACAGGCTATTGACATTCTTCTGTCTATCCTTTCAAATTTTTTGAAATGTATATAATTATTCCTACTCAAACTAGACCATATTTTACTTGTTGTTTTGATCTAAATTTTAACACCTTTTAAATTATTCACTTAGCCCCAAACATCCAACCGCCTAACTCATATCTCCATGGCACCTTAAACTCAGTAAAGGCAAGACCCCACCCATGCCTGGCCACTGGTTTACCCCCTACATCAGTGAATGACCCCTACCCTCAGGGTAGATTTTACCTACTGGATAGCTCCTACATCCACCTGCTCCCTGGTCCAACCTCCACCTGTCTCACACCTCCTACCACAGAACCTCCTAACAGGACTCTCTGCATCAGCTGGGCTTCCCCCACTCCCTTTCATCCTTCACCTAGCAACCAGGTGGATGACTTTCAAATGCAATCTGATCACTTACCCCTGCCTTGGGTTTTCATCTATCTATCCTTGAGGTTTCAGCTTCATCAGCACCCCACTCCACACCAGCCCACCCTCCTAGGCAAACCTTGTTTTACCCTGAGTTTGTCAGGGTACTTTAAAACATCTCTCATAGGACCCATTCCTTTTCTTCAGAATGGATTCCGGATAGCAATTACATACCTAATTTGTGTGATTATGTATTTAATTCTGACTGTCACACTACAACACAAGGCCCAAGACAGCAGAGAGCATGTCCTGCTTTTGTTCAATATTGTATACTAGCACAATGTACAATGCCTGGAACATAAGATGCTCAATCAATTTGCTTAATTAACTAAAAACACTACTTTCATAATCTTTCAAAGGAAATTATTACATGTGCTATCTTCTAAATTATTATTTATACCCTGGTTTGCCAAAGATTATCTTCTTGATTTAGGGACTTAGCTTTGGTTTAACACTGAGGCCAGATTTTAAATCATCTATTCCATTTCATCTCAATCTCAAATAGCCATCAGAAGACAGTGGAATATGTATTTATGCATAGCTATTATTATTCCTTTTGATTAAGACAACAGTAAAGTATTTTGTAAGCATTTCGTTGTAATGTTTATGTAAACAAAGAGGTTTGCTGATGGGTTATAACTTCAGAAAACATTACTTCTTTAAAAGGTATATTTCCTTAAATTTGAAAGATGGAGATGGTTGCATTAGAAGTATTATATTTTGGGCTAAATGCATTTCACTTAAGGGAAAGGAAAAAAATAGATTCTATAACTAACCAACCTAATCAACAAAGAAACATTAAAACCGGTCACTGTGTAACACCTTAGCCAGACATAAAAATTCACTAGAACTTACAGAAATTAAGTCAGAATTTGCCCAAAGAAATATATTCTGTGTAAATTGTTTCTACTAAAGCATTCTAAAGGGGTTAACAACATAATGCGCATGACTTCTACAATCATTTTAAATTTGGAAAAGTAAGCATTGATGCCATGTCCTAACAAAGCAATTATATACGTGTTTCTGGGCATCCCATTCTACAACCCATCCCTTTTGTCTGTAAAACATTTAACTCAAATTAATTTCATATGCATAATAATAACCAAAATAATCTACTTAATTGAAATGAAGATATCTTAGTCATTTCAACTATCACTGCTTTTCCTCAATACATATCACTGTTTTTCCTTAACATATACTTGAATTCCATGTGAGCTACAGTTGTTACACATTTAGCATCAGATGTCTTATTTCATTCAATTTGTTTTGTTTCTACAGCCTGACAGCTCTCAGAAAGTGCACTACCTAATGTTAATAAATCATTATCTTTATTCCTGATATTCTCGCAGGCAGTGGGGACAACCAAATCAATAAGCTGAGCCCTCAATCTTGGAGTCTGCCCATGTGAGACTTAGCCCAGCAAAGGAAAGGCTAAGCCTACTTAAAATTAAGCGTTAAGAGTCACCCCCAGAGAACCTCTTTTGTTGCTCAGATGTGGCCTCTCTCTTTCTCAGCTGATATGGCAGGTGAACTCCCTGCCCTGCCTCTACATGGGACATGACTCCCAGGGGTGTAAACCTCCCTGACAACATGGGATAGAAATCCTAGAATGAGCTGGGACTCAGCATTAAGGGATTGAGAAAAGCTTCTCAACCAAAAGGAGAAAGAGAGAAATGAGACAAAAAGAGTCAGTGGTTGAGAGATTTCAAACAGAGTTGAGAGGTTGTCCTAGAGGTTGGTCTTACATATTATATAGATATCCCCTTTATAGTTTGTGGTGTATTGGAGTGGCTAGAGGAAAGTACCTAAAACTGTAGAGCTGCGTTCCAGTAGCCATGTTACTTGAATATGATTGTATAATGATGTAGCTTTTGCAATGTGACTGTGTGATTGTGAAAAACTTGTGTCTGATGCTCCTTTTATCTATGGTATGAACAGATGAGTAAAAAAATATGGATAAGAAATAAATAATAGGCGGAACAAAGGTTAAAATAAATTGGGTAGATTGAAATACTACCCAATGAGAGGGAGGGGTAAGGTCCCTCTCATGGTCAATGAGAGGGAGAGGTAAGGGATATGGCATGCAAGAGTTTTTTCTTTTTTCTTTCTTTTGTTGGAGAGATGCAATTGCTCAAAAAGATGATCATGACGATGAATACACAACTATGTGATGATATTGGGAGCCAAGATTGTAACCATGTCAAGAATGCTTGTATGTCAAGACTGTTTGCATGCTTGTTTGTTGTTTATAATTTTTTAAAAAGTATTAGTAAAACAAATAATTAAATCATTATCTTTGATATCACCCACAAAATGGGTCCCAATCCATTAACTTTCCAATGGCCCTTTTCTGTCTTTTCACAATATTACCCAAGTTATAAGATCGTGTGTATTTCAAGGTTAAATGACTTTGAAGAACTGTGAAAAGTCTACCAAAGACAGCTTGTCAGTTCATATTAGTAGGAAAGTCCTTAAAACAATAAAACTATCATATTCTGTATAAGGACCATGTTCTCAAAAATAAATTAACTTAAAAAATTGTTTTCTGGATGAAAAACGATCTCCCCAACCCACCCCCCAAGCCCAGGGGATAGACATTTAAAAAATAAGTGACCCTGTTTGGCAACATTCCACCTTTCCATTTTATACTTATTGAGAATAATGGAAGTTAAACTTCAGATTTTCCTATCAGGCACATACATGGTCATGCATTAAATAGAGAGAGAATGAAAATCTTTAAATGTTAAAAATGTAGTTGTGTCAATTATAAGATGTTAACTCTCATTTGAATTTAAGCAGCAATCCATTCCTAAACAGAGCAGGATTTATTAAGGTTTTAAAATTTCATTTTGAGATCACCAAATAAATTAATTTTAATCATCCTTATTCCAGATGCAAAAATATGTCCTGCATGCTCATCTACAAACTGTACAGATTCTGACTACCCACAACAGAGAAATAAATTACTTCCCTCCACATTACCAATAGCTAGAAACTGACACTTTTTCAAATACACACACATATATACAAATTTTTTCCACCAATAAGCAGGATATACTTATACCACCACCTTGCTGGACACTGATTATATTTTTTATGACTTGATGCCAAAAAAAGAATGATTTACACATAATTTTAAAATAACACTTAAAGAGGGAGAAAATTGCAAACTTTTAAAATTAAAGCATGTTTCTTACCTGAGAGTTCTGCCACAGGCGTATTTCAAAAAGTAAAATTTATTACAATACGTTTCAGAAACAGTAAAATAAAACATCTAACGGGGCAGTAATTTTATTAACAAAAGCACAAAAACTCTATCAGTCTATAGATGTAGAAGCTAGCAACAGGGAGAACAGATGAAAATCTGTGACAAATGTCTTCCTGCTAGCTTTTCCCCAACACATGGAGGTTGTTACTTGCCCATGATCCCAATAAACTTTAAAAAGATTCTTTTTGCCCAATATTCTAACTGAGGAAACCTGCCAACCTGTCCACAAGAGAATCACAGTTTCCTTAATAAATACCAACAAGCAGCACCCAAATCTCCACCACAATCCTTCACATCATGCCTGGACCCCAATCTAAATGTAAAAACTCTTAAAAATGAGTTTAAATTGCATTTCATTCAGCCCTTTCTCCACACAGGATCAGAAACAAATAGTGTTAGAACTTCACAAGCTTATCACCAAAACAGAGCAAACACAGCATCATTCTTGGTCATAATAAAATTACATCAAGGTAAGATAGAATGTTGACATCACATCTGAAATCACCTTCAACACCAAATATATAAAAAAGACTAAGGGTTTAAGAGAAAATTTTTTTCTTGTGGATCACATGCCCACAAAAATGCACAAAAGAGTACTCTAGGTGCTTGTTCAGATATGAGGTCTTTTGTTTCCAAATATTTTTATTCTGTAATATATGTGCAAATTTATAAATCATGATATACAGAAGGAATGCAAGCCACTGATGAAAACTGAATGAAGGCTCACTAAAACAATGAGGACCAAAACCAGAAACAACTTCTGACAAATTAAAATATAGCTTGGCACTCAGAAAAGCTCACACAGACAAACTCTTTACAGCTGCTCTAAGTGGTGCCAGGGACAACATGCAGACCATTTTACTTCATCATAATTACACACAATGTCAACTGGGAAAACTGTGGATTAAATACTTAAAGTAAATAAGACATCATGATAGCATGCACACACTAATTCCCGGTTCCCTTACTGGAAGGCAGCAATGTAGGTGAGGGACAAACCAAATAGGGCACAATTTGTACACCCAGAGTAAGATAGAATATTCCTTACCTTTGAAAATCAAACTTACTCCAAAAACCCATGACAACCTACACCAGTCTGAACAAATGTACATAAATCCAGGAAATTGGAATTGCATAGGCACCAAAGAAAACTTTCTCAGTGCTGTATGTTGAACCTTAATAATTACAGGATAATGTGCAAAATTATGGCTAATTAAGTACTTAACTTTAATTTCCTTTTGCCAGCATTTGATATATGACCTCAATCCTAATTTCCCCTCCACAAAAACAGAATTTTGCATAATTTCAAAAACTCATGCCAGGTATAAAATTTGGGAGTTTGAAAGAATTTTCCCCATTACAGAGACTGAAGTCAGGCCTTTTCAAGCCAGGTTTTCCAAGGTTAGTAAGTCTAAATACCAACTGGAGGAGACTGTTAAAGGTAGGTGCCCAAGAATCCAAATTCTCTAGTCTTGGGGTGGGTTGGGGTGTCTGCATTTTAAATATACACTGAGGGGATTTTCATGAAACAGGCCATTTTTAGAGGAATTTTTCTTGCTGTTTAGGTGAGTTGTAATGCTTTTGTTAAACCTAAAAGCAAACAGGTGTCAAGATCCTTACTCAGAGTCACTGCCAAAAATAGTTGAAAACACTCCAAGATGATTAAATCAGAGTCGCATTTCAGAGCCGTGGATAAAAGCCATACAACTGAGTATATCACATAACGCCTCAGTTTGAATAATATATCAGATAGTACCAGTGAATCTGAATGTTGCTATTCAGGGTTATTCCATTTTTTTTACAATTAAAACTTAAAATACAGGACAACCATGGTGGCTCAGCAGGCAGAGTTCTCAACTGCCATGCTGGAGACCCGGGTTCCATTCCCGGTGCTTGCCCATGCAAAAAAAATTTTTAATAAATTAATTAAAATATGATCTTTAACCTAGGAAGCTCATTCAAGAAAATTTAAATTATTGTTTTATAACTTTTAAGTATTCCTGAGCCAATAAAACAATGAGTTAAGAACTACATTAATCTGTGATACATTGTATTCTAAAGTATTTTTCCATTTGGAAGCTGAATTCAATCAGCATGATATAAAATTGTCTAAAAATTCATTTCACATTAATGCTTAAAACATGATGTTTAAGACATGATGTTTCCTCAAGTTAAAGGATTTTTTTTATTGTAGAAAATATAACAAAGGCTTCTGGAAAATGTAGATTCTGGAAAATGTAGATCTGTTTTCCAGTTGGGTAACAAATTACCCCAAAGATTTCAACCACAATATCAGCTTTCTTAACTTAGTTGATCTTTAGGAAACACTAAATCCAACTACTGCAGAGTGCACAGTATTTTCAAGTACATATGGAATGTTTGCTAAAAAGGCCATAAGCTGGACTATAAAGTGAGTCTCAATGAAGTTCAAAGATTTTTTTAAAAACCATTTTGCTCAACATCTACATCTCAATAGTCAACCTACTCAAACAGTATAGTGTGTATGTCAGCACAGAGTGCAGGGAACAAGGATGAGAAACAGCAAGCTGTACCTCATACACCCGGAATACATCATTGTGTTGTTCTGTGTAGTTAGGTACGATATTGTACATAAATGAGTCCATTTAGCTTAGTTTCTTAGGGAGCATTTTGACTCAGACCAGCTCCATAAATCTTATTCATTCAACAACACAACTTCCACAATAGGATGTTCCATGCAGTACCCCAGAGCCAGGCAGATCCCAGAAGCTACCTTATAACTGATTCTACAGCTTCCCTGCTGAAAGGTACAAAGCCAAGTGCAAAGTAGGATGCTACCAGCTTGAAGAAATCCAAACTCTGTACTTTACTAAAAAGAAAACACAGAGAAATGGGGCATTTGTCACTACCACTCAGAGTGCAAAAAATGCCTAATAACTAAGGTACACGTTCCATAACAATGGAAATGTCTAAAGCAGTGAGATAATTAGAAGACATAAATTGATAAAACCAATCCCTACACAGCTATGTCGGCACAGCTAAGGTTAATGAGCATGGAAATATATTTATGTTCAATTCAAAGGGGGAGAAAAGCAGGCTACTCTTCAAGCCTCCTTATTATAAGAAAAAAGGATGTGAAAATATCTGAATGAAAAAAAAGGTCAGGATGCAAAGCTTACTAAAACAAGTGTATGACCTTTGGGCAACAATAGGATTACAGATGTTTATTTCTTCTCTAAATGTTCTGTGTTTTCTGAATTTGGTTTATAAAGATCTGTTTTGTTATTATAGAAGAAAAGAAAAAAAAAAAAAAAAACAGAAGCATCTCCACTTCAAGGAAGAGGAAAATATTGAAAGATCAATACATATTCATCTCCCTCTAATATTATAGCTGGGAAATACGTTTAAATTACTCCATTTCTACAGCCACTTAAACTATGGAGCTGAGCCATGCAATAAATTCACTGTGATCTAAGTCTCTAGATAGTACTCTTCAAGTGGTTTTCAGGGAAAGGATTTGAGAGTCACCCTATTCCTGACTCAAAAAGCCCCAAAATGCCACCAAACAGCAGCAAATCATAAACTGGAAGAAAAGTCTTGTATTTGACCCACGATAGCTACGTGGGACAAACTCCACCAAGCCAGATGCTAGCGAATCAAATATCTCTGAATTTACACAACATTTGGTATCTGGAAATTTTCCTTCTCCTTGTGGGCCAACAAGGAGACAGGCAGGCTGCTAATTGTCTAGAATGTACAAGTTGAATACACAGAGCAGCTGCTCTCACTCGGCTCACAGAGAAGTGAAATGAACGGATGGCAGGAGGGGGCAGAGGACCAGCAGTTAGAGCACTCCACCACAAAGGTCCAGTGTGAGTGTCCAGAAATATCCAAGCATCCTCCAACCCATGATGTCAACACCACTCTGGTTTAAGGGCTGATGTCTGTGAAGTTTTAGGAGGAAATAGATCCATCAGGCGGTTACCTCAACACTGCAAGGATGATACAGTGTGGTACGTGGCTGTCAGCCCTCACGCAATTTCGTTTACAAGTCAAACACAAAAGAGAGTATGGCCAAATGGCTCTATTATCCCTGATCAAGCCTCAACATATTATTAAAATAAAGAATGTGCTGACTTCAATACACAGAGCCAAAACATACGGTCACAAATTCTCAAAATGCTGAGTGTCCCTGCTCCCCTTCCTCCGCCTTCTTCTCCTTCCATCAAAGAGGACAGACCAAGGGGATGGGTGCAAGTTCATGCTCAAGCTCCTGGGGGCAGCCATGTTCCTGGGGCCAAAATTACAGCCTCCACTGAAAATGGTTTCTCAGGGTGAACACACACTGGGAGCAACAATGGAGAAAAGTATGGCTTTCAGCAATCCAAGAAAACCACTAGAGAGACCCTTATGTGTCTGTTAATTTGGTAGCAAGGCAGACCCATCACAGAGGCCCAGCTGCTGGGAAGATCATTTCTTGGTCAATGCTGGGATCAGAGCTCAGAGACCTTCTATGGAGCACCTGAAATACAATGTTCATCACGATGGACCTGAGTTAGAAAGACACGACGTTTGGTTAAAAAAAAAAAAAAAAAAAAGACAAAATGGCATGACAACATTTTAAATTGGTGAGATTTAAACGTCCTAAATTGGCTAATATCTTGCCAATTCAAAAGTTGCCATTTTTTAAAAAATTTCAACTGTTGTAAAGTCCCAAGTATTAAGGAAATCGTTAACCATACCCTGTACTCTACCCTGGGGTTCAGGGCGGTGAGAATTTGCAATACTTATTATGAAATAAAACACACTTGAGTGAATGGCCCAAATGTTCCTTACAGCATGTGTGTCTAAAAACAGGAAGGAAAGTCTTCCCTCCCTACCCACCTCCTAACTCCCACCCCCAGACCTTGCAAAACACACTTAGAGCAGCTTTGCCCTGGACTTGAACTCACTCTGTCTTTATCATCTGCTACATCGCAGAGAATGTCATCAAGATCTAGTATTCCTCCATCTCCATGTTCCAATCGATGCACCTGAATCCAGTAGTTTGGATCCTATACAAAAGAACGGGAATACTGCAAGTTAGCATCACCAAAAGGGAATTCGGCAATATAAACTGTACTAACTTTCTGCCCATAAAAGTGAATTGACCACATAAACAATATTGCAATTGATTAAAAATTCAGAAAGCTCCTTATCTTTGATATTCAGTCAATTTTCCTTTTTTTTTTTTTATGATGGAGTCTTCCATGCATAAGTTTTCCCTCTGGCTCAGAGGCTTTTATATTTTTATGCTAGGAACTGCAAGAAACAGAAAAACTCACTGCACAGGAAATATTGATTTCTCTAAAGTATACTCGGTTTCCCACTGTCCAATACAAAATACTTATTTATCCTCTTAATGCAATCTATAGAAATACTCTAATAAGCAAGCAGCATAAATTGTATGTCTAGAAAAACTCATGTTACAGCCTCCCTGCAAATACTAAGTTGCTCAGCCTGGTGGCTGAAATGCTCCCTGCAAATAAGTCCTGAAGGAGACTGGCAATGGCGTCACGACAGCAAACTCAGGACAGTATGTGTGATTTCAGCCTACTTTGGAAAGGGACAATTATGTACACATCTATGTGCATTTAAAATACACACCAAAATTCACAAAAGTGTTTATCTCTAAGAAGTAGAATTGGCTGAAAAAGAAATAAAAGAGTTCATTTTAAGTTTTATACGCTTCTATTTAGTGCATGTATGAGAGAGAAAAAGGGGGGAGTAAATGTATGTAGTTAAAATATGCATACTCAGAAATACACAGAAATATAAATATATGTAATGGAAAACCATGTTTTACAACTGAAGAACAGAGATAGCTGTTTGTTTTTAAACTTGCACAATCTTTCACATTTATATACATACTCAAATCAAACCATAGGAAATTGTTTACATTGCCATGGCTACTGAATTCTTCACAGCACAGAACTGCTAACAAAAACATCCAATGTGAGTTCACACTCTACTTTTCTAATCTAGAAGTGATCACTAGTACAGTTCTTTCCAGAAGGAATGGCTGTGAGAAAGAAGGCAAAAGACTCATACAAATTAAAACACATATTTCTGGACCCAACTCTAGATCTATTGACTAAAACTCTCTAGGTTGGGGCCAGGGAATTCAAAGCCACTAAAACGAAAACAGAGACTTACAAATCCTTGTCACTGTAAGCACAAGGACAAATAATTTATAGTTACTCTATGAATCATATCTGGTTAGGTCTCTTTAAAAGGAATTTCAGAGGCTCTCCATCAACTAAGATGGTGGCCTAAGAAACTACAGGGGGCTGTTCCTCCAAAGATTCCTTGAATAGATAACAAAAATTGGCAGAAACATCTTCCTTAAAACACACAAACACTCCAGAAAATACTTAAAGGTTGCAGTAACTGGGTGAACACTAAATTAAGAAAAAGCAGCTCTAAGAACAGTAGGAGAAACCTGTGGTGGCCTTACTGGTTCCTCTGTCATCACCTGCCTGGTGCGGTATGGAACCAGCCTGAGCACCCATTGTGGGTGGCTGGCCCAGTTTCAGAGAGGGCAGAGTAATCCTGATGAACATACTAGAAAACCTGTATGTCGGTGTTAATCTTTTGGGTGGTACCCTAAAAGCGTAAACCTGCTGGCCCTCCCAGAAATTGGCCTGAAGGCAAAAGCAGTTAGCAGACAGCTAAAACCTTGTAAGAAACAATTAAGTCGGAGCAGCGTGAGCAAAGGATTACTTGCTTTAAGTAATACAACAGAGCACCCTAGAGGGGGTGGAAAGTCTATTTCATAGGGAATAAAGGGAACATTTAAATTCCTAGAATGGGAATTCCTAAAGCTGCTGGCAAGTACGAGCCCAGGTTGAGACTTAGGCTCCGAAAACACAGAGAAAACCCTGCACTTCGCAGGCACCTCAGATTGATCTTCTTGATAGAAGGGCTAAATACTAAAGGAAACCAGAGTCAATGAAGATTCAGTTTTCAAAACTGTGAAAGGTGTTTTTAATTGGTTTGTTTTTGTTAGTTCCTGGCACTGGAATAAATCTCTTTCACATCATTAGTAGGATACAAACTTTATGAACAGATAGCTCAAGGACTACATCCCAGAGTTAACGTGTTAAAATGTTGAAATATACAGTGTACAACAAAAGATTACAAAAAAAAACAAAAACAGGAAATGATGGCCATCCAAAGGAACAACATAAAAATCCAGAAACCAAAATACAAGACCAGACTATAGACATACCAGACAAAGACTTTAAAAGAATAATCCTGAAATATACTCAGGGACATTAAAAAGAAAGAAAGAAAGAAAGAAAGAACTAAAGGATATCAGGAGAGCAATGAAAGAATATGAGAATCTCAATAAAGAGATAGAAATTCCTAAAAGGAACCAGGGAGAAATACCAGTACTGAAGACCACAAGAACTAAAATGAAAAATTTCCCAAGGCTTCCAAAAGCAGATTGGTGATAGAAGAAGAAAGAATCAGTGAACTCAAAGACAACTGAAATGATCAGGCTAAGGAGGAAAAAGAGAAAAAGTAATTAAAAAAAGCAAACCGGGTTTAAGAAGAGTGTGGGACACCATCATTTATACCAATATAAACATTACTAGGTTCCTAGAAGGAATAAGAGAGAAAAGGGAAGAAAGAACAGTCAAAGAAATAATGACAGAAAACATCCCAAATTTAACTTAAGATATAAAGACACACATTCAAGAACCCCAATGTACCCAAAACAGGATAAACTGGAAGAAAGCTACACCCATACACATAGCAGTCAAACTATTGAATGGCGGGGACAAAGACAGAGTTTTGAAACCTGCAAAAGAAAAGCAATGTGTTATGTACAAAGCAGGCCCCATAAGATTAAACGCTGATTTCTCCTCAGGAGCCTTGGAGGCAGCAAGAAAGTGGTACAAAATATTTTAAATGCTGAAAGAAAACAATTGCCTATCAAACTTTTATATCTGGCAAGACTGTCTTTCAAAAATGAGGGGGAAATTTAAGATATTCCCAGATAAACAAAAGCTGAGGGAGTTCATCACGACTAGACCTGCACTATAAGCAATGTTCAAGCAAGTTCTTCAGAAAGAAAAGAAAGGATATAACACAATGGATTAAAGTAGTATAAAGAAATAAAGATACCTGGTAAGGCAACCGTATGGGTAATTATAAATGCCAGTAATATTGTACTATATTTTTCACAGGTAACTCTACTTCTACTTTATAGTGGCTCTGAAATGCAAATTCATAAAAAGTAATGATAAATCTTTGACTATGGACACACAATGGAAAAAGACACAATTATAACAAGTACAACAAAAGGTTGGGGCAAAAAGGGGCACAGGAACGGTGTATGTATAACCTATTGACATTCAACTGGTATCAAATCAAACATGATAACTGAGAAATGACTCAAAATGGAGCATTATAAAAAAATTAATATGAAAGTAGGCATTAATGCAGGAATGGAGGGACAAAAAGGGATAAGGCTCATGAAGACAAAACAGCAGAAGATAGGGTGGTATGATGGTGGCTCAGTGGCAGAATTCTTGCCTGCCCATGAAAAAAAAAAAAGAAAAATGGCAGAAGATAATCCTGAAATATCAGTAGTTACTTTAAGTGTAAATAGTTCAAACTCTCCACTCAAAAGGCAGATTTTGACAGAAAGTATTAAAAAGCATGACCCAATGAAAGGCTGTTCACAAGAGATTCGCCTTAAATTCAAAAGCACAAGTTGGGTGAAAGTGAAAGAATAAGAAAAAATAGATACCATGTAAATAGTAACCAAAGGAAAGCTGGAATAGCTATACTAATATCAGATAAAAGAGACCTGAAGTAAAAAACTATTACAAGGTACAACAAAGACGACCATATATCGATAAGGGGACCAATTCAGCAAAGGAGACATGATAATTATAAAGATGTATGCACCTAACAGCAAAACCTCAATATATATGAAGCAAATATTGACAGATTTGAAGAAAGAAATACACAGTTCTACATTAATAGAAGGAGACTTAAATAATCACTTTCTCTAATGAATAAAACATCTAAGTAGAACATCAATAAGGAAAGAGAAGACTTGAAAGATGCTATAAACCAAATGAACCTAGGAGACATACATAGACCACTTCACCAAACAACAACAGAATACACATTCTCCTCTAGAGCACGTGGAGTACCTCTCCAGGACAGACCACATGTTAGGTTATAAAACAGGTCTCAATAACTTTACAAATATTGAAACTGTGCAATATGTCTTCTCCAGTCAAAATGTTATGAAGCTAGAAATCAGTAATAGAGAGAGAACTGGAAAATTCACAAATATGGAAATTAAACAATGTACACTTAAACAATCAATGGGTCAAAGAAGCAACCACAAGGGAAATTAGGAAATATCTTGAGGGAATGAAGAAACACAACATACCAAAACTTATGTGAGGCAGCAAAGGCAGTACTGAGAGAGAAATTTACAGCTAGAATTGCTACACTAAAAAAGAAGATTTCAAATCAGAGACCTAACTTCACAACTGGAGGATCTAAAAAACGAAGAGCAAACTAATAAACTCAAAGTCAGCAGAAGAAGGAAATAATAAAAATTATAGTGGAGCTAAAAGAAATAAAGAATAAAAGAAACAATAAATAAAATCAAAAGATGATTCTTTGAGAAGATCAATAAAATCAACAAACCTTTAGCTAGACTGAAAATGAAAGAGAGAGAGAGGATGCAAATGACTAAAAGCAGAGATGAAAGGTGGGACATTATTACTGACCCCACAGAAATAAAAAGATAATAAAGAAGATACCATGAACAACTGCACGCCAAGAAATTACATAACTGAGATGAAATGGACAAATGAATTTTTTTTTAACTCTAGATTTGTTGTAGAGTTTTCAGTATTTTCAATATATATATATTTCAATATATATATATGCTCTTCTTTTTTTAGATCCTCCAGTTGTGAAGTTAGGTCTCTGATCTGAAATCTTCTCTTTTAGTGTAGCAATTCTAGCTGTAAATTTCTCTCTCAGAGAAATTCAGACAGAATTTCTACATTAACTCAAGAAACAGAAGAACTTAACAAACCAATAATTAGTAAAGAGACTGAACCATTCACCAAAAATCTCCCAAGAAAGTCATAGGGAAATTCTACCAAATATCCAAAACTAGTTAACACCAACCCAGCTCAAACTCTTCCAAAACACTGAAGAGGAGGGAGCACTCCCTGGGTCATTCTACAAAGCAAACATCACCCTCATATCAATGCCAGATAAAGACTCCACAAGTAAAGAAAATTAGACACCAATATCCCTTATTAACATAGATGCAAAAATCCCTAACAAAATATAAATGAAACAAATCCAACAGCATATTAAATGAATTATATACCACAACTCAGGGAGATTTATCATTAGTATGTAAGCGTGGTTCAACTTAAGAAAATCAGTTAAAGCCATACACCATATTAACGAACAAAGGAAAAATATCAAAAGATCTTTCCAATTGATACAAGGAAAAAAAGGGGGGGGGGGTCTGACCAAATCCAGCCCTTTTATTAATGAAAACACTTAGAAAACTAAGAATAGAAGAAAATTTCCTCAACATGACAAAGGGCATATATGAAAAACCCACAGTTGACTGCATACTTAATGGTGAAAGACTGAAAACTTTCCTTCTAAGATCAGAAAAAGACAAGGACATCTACTATCACCACTATTATTAAGCATTGTACTGGATGTTCTAGCCAGAGCAATTAGGCAAGGAAGAGAAATAAAATCATCAGAATTGGAAAGGAAGAAGGAAAACGTTCCCTGTTTTCAGTTGACACAACCCATATATATATATATATATATATTGAACATACTGAAAACTCTACAACAAAGCTACTAGAGTTAAAACAAATTCAGTAAAGTGACAGGGTACAATATCAACATGCAAAAATCACAGTGTTTCAATACATAAGTAATGAACAACCTCAAAAGGAAATCAAGAAGACAATTCAACTTACAACAGCAACTAAAGGAGTCAGATACCTAGGAACAAATTTAGCCAAGGATGTAAAGAATTTTACATGGAAAACAATGAAATACCGCCAAAAGAAATCAGAGACAATCTAAATAAATGGAGGAAAATTCCATGTTCATGGATTGAAAGACTAATCATTAAGATGCCAGTAGTACCTAAAGTATAAAGTGATTACATGTACCCCAATCAAAATTCCAACAGCCTTCTTTGCAGAAATGGAAAAGTCAATTATCAAATTTATTTAGAAGAGCAAGAGGCCCAGAACAGCCAAAAAAAAATTTTTTTTAACTATGAAATTGGAGGAGTCACACACTTCCTGATTTTTAAAACTTATTACAAAGCTGGGTAGTATGATGGTGGCTCAGTGGCAGAACTATCACTTGCCATGCCAGAGAACCAGGTTCGAATCCCGATGCCTGCCCATGTTAAAAGAAAAAAACTTATTACAAAGCTATAGTAATCAAAACTGCATGTGACTGGCACAAGGGCAGACATATAGACAAAGGAAATGGAATTGAGAATACAGAAATAAACCCTCACATGTGTAGCCAACTGATTTTTCACAATAGTGCCAAATCAATTCAATTAGGAAGGAATAATCTCTTCAACAAATTAGGTGCTGGGAAAATTGGATATCCATAAGTAAAAGAACGAAGGTAGACCCCTACCTCATAATGTATACAAAAACTCATAATGTATCAAAGAACTAAATATAATAATCAGAACTATAAAACTCCTACAAGAAAACATAGGGAGACATCATCAGAACGTTAGGCAATGATTTCTTAGACCTTACAACAAAAGCATAAGCAAAGAAAATATATATAAGTATATAAGTAGGATTTCATCAATATTAAAAACTTTTGTGTATCAAAGGGCTTCATCACGAAAGAGGACAACCTACAAGATAAGATAAAATATTTGGAAACCACATTTCTGATAAGTGTCTAGATTATATCTAGAATATATGGAAATCCTACAACTCAACAACAAAAAGACAAACCCAGTTAAAAACAGGTAAAAGACTTGAAGACACATTTCTCCAAAAAGATATACAAATTGTCAAAAACTCATGAGAAATGTTAAACATCATTACCCATTAGGAAAATGATCATCAAAACCACAATGAGGTACCACCTCATGCCCAACAGAATAGCTACAATTCAAAAAATGGAAAAGAAGTTTTAGAGAAGATTTGGATAAATGCTCATTCATTGCTAGTGGGAATGTAAAATTGTACAACTGCTGTGGAAAATAGTTTGGCAATTTCCCAGAAAGTTATGAGTAGAATCACTATATGACTTGACAATCCTACTTCTAGGTGTACAGAAAAATTGAAAACAGGGACTCGAACAGATATTTTCACACTGATACTCCTAGCGGCATTATTCACTACGGTCAAAAGATGGAAGCAATGCAAGATGCAAGTATCCATCAACAGATGAACGGATAAACAAAACGTGGCATGTCCATAAAGTGGAATATTATTCAGCCATAAAAAGGAATGAAGTTCTGATAATGTGATAAATGGATGAACCTTGAAAACGTCACATTGAGTGAAACAGGCCAAATACAAAAGGAGAAATATGTATGCTCTCACTAATATAAAATAATTAGAATAAGCAAATTCTTAGAGTTAGAGACCAGGAAACAGGTACCAGGGTCCAGGGTGACAGCAGGCAATGGGGAGTTAATTGATACACAATTTCTTTTTGGAGCGATAGAAATTTGTTAATGAATGGTGGTGGTGGAGCACAACATTTTAAATGTAATTAACACTAGTGAATTATATATTTGAATGTGGTAAAAAGGGAAAATTTCAGATTGTATATATGTTAGCGAAATAAATTTTTTAGAAATAGGACACTACAACACAAACGGTGAACTCTAATGTAATACAGACTATACTTAATAGGACATTTATAGTAATTTCTTTAATCAATTGTAACAAAGATATTATACCAATGCAAGGTGTTAATAATAGGAAAAACTGCATGTGAGTTGGAGAGGTATATGGAAACTATGTATTTTCCTCATGATTTTTCTGTAAACCTATCACTTAAATAATTTTTAAAAATAGGCAAAAATACTTCAATGTTCTGGAGTAGCTAGAAGGAAAACTTTAAGATGATGGTATGGTAGCACATGACAAACTCTGGGATCTGTTCTGTAACTATTTGTTGAAGAGTGCTTTGAAAACTATTTTTTCTTTTTTCACTTTATATATGTATGTTATATTATACAATTTTAAAAAGTTTTTAAAAACTTAAGCTAAAGTAAAAAAAAAATTCAATATTCAAATCAATCATTCATCCAGAATAGCAAGATCAATTTGTAAAGCACATTTACATGCACATACATACACACGCTCACACACACATACACCCTTTAGTATCCTTTTCATTCATGGGTCCCCTTTGACTCTGCCTGAATTCCCTAAAATGATGTCATCCAGGGCATACTTGGGAACCCTGCTGACTGTTAATTCAGGAGTGAGCCAGAATACGTCATTTTTAGATTTGTTGAGCTGGCAAAGACCAAAGTCTAAAAATAAATTATACTCATAGTCTTCTTTACCAAGCGGTATTAATTCCCCAAGGGAATTCAGAAGTAACTACTATCCTGGGGGTGAATAAACAGTATTAGTTAGCTATTCTCTAGCAACTGAAAACAGGGACATCTGCTCACCCCTTCCCACCACCCAAGCTCTAGGGTGACCTAATCAACTTAAATATCAACTCTCATTTCCTAAAATACTTCCTTACATACCAAAGTAGACTGATATCCAACATGTAACTTATAATAATAACAGTTCTTTAAACTTTCTAACCCTTCCCACACTCTCCATATGAGATCAGAAGCTGCAGCCCGTATAAAATATATGTGACCACCCTTTGGAGTAAATTCTTACCTGAAGACTTTCCCAGCCTGGAGACTCCGTGCTTTAGAACCTCCTATCTTCTAACACCTCTCCCACCACAACCTCTTCCACAGCCTTTATCAAGCAATGTATTATTGACCTCCCCATAACATGCCCAGTGTGTTCCTGTGCCTCAGATGCCGAGTCCATCTCAACCTCCAGGCTAACCTTCTCCCAGCCCTCCGGAGTTCTCAGTCACCCTCTGCCCAAGAGCTTTTCTTGACCCCCGCACTCCGCGGGCAAGTTAGAAGGCTGGTTCTACCCTCACTGTTAATGTTCCCAGTAGCCATGACAGTACTGAAAATAGGGGTCTGTGGTCAAGTTTAAACCTTCCAAAGCTGTTAAGATTCTACTTTTAGACATACTAAAATAATAGTTCCAAACTTTTCCTTAACGCACTTCACGCTCTAGTTATTAAACCATCCCTTTTCTCTTCATAGCAAAGTTTTTCAAAACATTGTCCATAATTTATGTCTCAGCTTCTGCTTACACCACAAACTCATTCTAACAAGGCTTCCCCCCACCCCAAACCTGTCCATCAAGGCCACCAATAATCTCTGTGAGGAGACATGCGATGGTCAATTCTCAACCCTAAGATCCTACTTGGTCTATCAGCAGAATTTGATTCCAGGGATGACTCCCTCCAACTTGAAATACTCTATAAACTTAGCTTCTAATCCACTAATTAGACAGTCAAATCTTTTCAAAATGTGAGACTCAGAGTTGTGGACTCCAGCCACTCGGAGGGGTCCTGATTCAACAGCCAGCTATGCCAAGCAGTCATGACAGCCACAAGCCAACACATTTGTCAGGCTGGCACTCACTAAATCCCACTCTAAACAACGTTTTGGGGAGAGAGAACCAAGAAGGAGATCAACCGTAATTCCAACAAAATGTACTACATTAATGAAACCAGATCTGTGCATAGCATACAAGAATGACCTCCCCCTCTCGGAAGAGCATAAAAACCAGGAAGGGCATCTTTACCACTGAGTGATACAACCCCCAGGAACACTAGTCCCTCGTGAGCTCTTACAGGAAGCTTTGATCAATGCAATTCCCTTTCACTAAACAGAGGGACATGTATTTTCAAGAGAGGATCCAATGAGGAAAACCTAAAGAGCATACCTGTTGATTCCACTGCATGGTTTTTCACATTGAATAATTTGAAAAAAATAACAGAAATCATTGTTGCCCAGGCTACAGAAACTTACAAACATAAGTGAACAAAAAGCTGTGGTAAGCTACTCTTTACAACACCAATGAAAACTAACTCTACAACAGGTGCCTATCACTGGGTCAAAAAATAAATGTGACACAACTCTATAATAATAATAATAATAATAATAATAATAAATATTTCTCATTTATGATGTATACATTTAAAATAACCAAAGACTTGAACACAAACTAGTTTTAAGCCATGATGACCAAAAATCCACTACACACAAGCAACAAACTAGCAAAGAAGTTCACTCATGTACTGAGTAGCTGGAAGAGGGCCAAGAGGTGAATGTCTGGATCACAGCATGATTCCCAAAGGATGGATCTCAGTCCAGAAGAAGGCTGGAGTAAGAAAAACACCTCAAGCATCACTGGTTACCATCCAGAAAATCAAAGAATAGATAGGGAACTGGCCAGTGCTGTAAGAACAAGAGTGGAGAGAACATTCCTAAGACCAGGGAGAATGCAAGCATGGGTGATTTTACAAAATGCAAGCTGCGAGGAATGCTGGTGCCTGCTTTATTTCAGAGACACAGTGAGAGAAAACAGTGCAGGAGAATTACTAACAAAAAACTGACTCGTATCCCACCTCTAAGAAATCTCTCAAATTCCATGAAGAACATCATGACATTATGCATCAAGTTCATGAACTTTTGAGTTCTGACCTGTCCAAGGCAAAGCTTCTGCACAGTTTATGCTTGTGCAAGTTCCAAGAAAAGCACCTGAAATTAGAAAAAGCCCACTACTCTTGCATTAACCCCGGCACACATCAATGGTCCATATCCTGTCAAATTTTCAAAGGAGAGCATATGTGGAAATGAAATATAAGACGAGATAAAGATCACTGAAAGTCCACGTCCATCAAAAAACTGAGTATTAAACTATGTGCAAAGCAAAAAATGAAGGCAAAGCAGCACACACTGCCTACTCTAGAGTTAAAAATTTATTATTGGAGAGCAGGCCACAGTGGCTCAGCAGGCAGAGTTCTCGCCTGTCATGCCAGAGATCTGGGTTCGATTCCCAGTGCCTGCCCATGCAAAAAAAAAAAAAAAGAAGGAAAAAAAAATTATTGGATAAGACATATACAGATAGTTAAAAAGTGGTAGACCACACGCCATAAGAAAAATAGAGAAAAAACGTTTCAAGCATTCAAGGGAGGGCAAAATTACTTTTATTTTGAAAGTTCAGGGAAGGTGTGTGAGGGATCGGGTCATAATAGGTGAGAAGATGGGAGGAAGGAAAGAACGTGAATAAAAGTCTAAGCAAAGGGGAAGGTATGTGAAGGCAGGGAGGAATGGCAGAATTTATTCAGAAAACTGTGAACTGGCTAAGAGGCAAAAACTGAAGCGTAACAAAATCCTATCAAATGACATATTTATTCTGACTCCCTCATGAAAGTCCACGGGAACTACACAAATGGAATTTTCTTTCAAGATATAATCCTACAAGACCGGCTGCTGAGACGAACGCTTCACTGGGGCAGTCTCCGCATATCATGGGGAGATAGACGCTGCTGCCTTTGATTGGCCTTGGTCCTCACAGCTCCAAAAGGAAACAGGATCTTGATAAGCTCTATGAGCTGAAATCCAAAGCTCGGCAGATTATGAACCAGTTTGGCCCCTCAGCCCTAATCAACCTTTCCAATTTCTCATCCATAAAACCGGAACCAGCCAGCTCTCCTCCACAAGGCTCCATGGCCAATAGCACTACAGTAGTAAAGATACCAGGTACTCCTGGAACAGGAGGTCGTCTCAGCCCTGAAAACAATCAGGTATTGACCAAGAAGAAATTGCAAGACTTAGTAAGAGAAGTGGATCCTAATGAGCAGTTGGATGAAGATGTGGAGGAGATGCTGCTACAGATCGCTGATGATTTTATCGAAAGTGTAGTGACAGCAGCTTGCCAGCTTGCTCGGCATCGCAAGTCCAGCACCCTGGAGGTGAAAGATGTCCAGTTGCATCTAGAGCGTCAGTGGAACATGTGGATCCCAGGATTTGGCTCTGAAGAAATCCGACCCTACAAAAAAGCTTGCACCACAGAAGCTCACAAACAGAGAATGGCATTGATCCGGAAAACAACCAAGAAATAACACACGGAAAGGTAAGGGAATGGACAACAATGTATTTGGAGATACTTGAGCTGAGGCCTCAGCCATCTCACCCATGGAATTTTTTTTTTTAATGCTTTACAGAGAAGCATATATTTTTTATTAACAGTGCAGCAATATCTATAATGACTGAGAGGATCTGCCAAAAGAATAAAAGCTTCCTACCCCAACTTCCAGTCCCTTTTCCCTGCCATCTCAAAGAGGAACAAAGTATCTTCCAGAGAAGATTTTATTTGTGGTTTATTACATAAGTGATTGAATATGGGACAAAGCATTATGGTACTGTTTGGTGAGACAGCATTAGCAGGATTTGTAGAGATTTTGTTTCCTTCTCCCTTGTCCTTTTCTTTTTACTTCGTAATGTCAGTGTTTATATGAATAAGACTTTCGTTTGCTTTTTCAGAATAAAGAAGTTATTAATATCGACAAAAAAAAAAAAGATATAATCCTACAAAGAGAAAGACAACAAAGGGAAACAAGAACACCACAATTTGGGAGGCTGAAAGCAGACGGACCGGTGGCAACTCAGCAAAACTGAGAAAGTTGAATCCTCGGCTGGCTGTAGGAAACCCAGGAAGATACATGGTTTCCACTGCCAAGACTCCAAGGAGCTCTGGAACTATGTGGGCCAAGTATCTTAGACCATAAGAAAGAAGATGGGAGGAAAAAAGAGTGGGACTGGCTGAAAGTCTGTTTACGAAGCAGTTACAGTCCCAGATTCCCTCATTCCCTGCCAACTCCACACAGGCCAGAGACTGCTGATCCCTTTCCCCAGTCGTTCACTGGAGAGGATAAAATGGAGGATCTGGACTGGGAAATCCAAGGCAGAGCGACTTCAGTGACTGCTCATGCACTGAATGCTGAGAAATCCCACTTGATTCCCTTTAGAACGCTGGCAGCTTATACCATCCAAACAGATCTTTCCTTGGGCCTCTGACCATCCGAAGAGAAAAGACTGGGGATATGACTCAGTCAAGTGACCTTACTGAGCTCCTCTGTCCCAGCAGCCCCTCTTGCACTTGGTGCTTTTAAGTTATTGTTTGTGCCTCTTAAACTGGAGCCAACAACGAAGGACCAAACTTCTGAGAATCCAAGGACAGAAGAGAGATTAAAGTAAGCAGAAAAGCACAACTTGAAAGAAACAGAAACTATATAAAAAGAAGACTTTTTAAAAATCCGTCATTAATACCCAGAGAGTCCAGAAATAATGGTATATCCAAGTTGCCTACAAAGATGAGAAGGAAGGGACTGAGGAAAGGAAGATGCATTCAGAGAACAACAAGTTCTCAGAAATTAAAAGACTAAAAATGAAAACCTGAATGGTAGGGTTGAAAAGCACTGAAGAAATCTCTGCCAGAAAGTACAGCAAAAGGCAAAGAGAGAAGATAAAAGAGAAAGAGTCATAAAATTAGAAGGCCAGTCAAGTTAAGTCAAACATCTGAATAAAGACAACTAGGGAAACAACAAAAATTATTTCAAATAATTACCCAGAACTACATGTTTTATGTTTTTCTATATTGAAAAGGTCCATAAAGAACCCAGTATTGCAATGTGATGGTGGCTTAGCTGGTAGAATTCTCCGGTAGTATGCCAGAGACCCAGGTTCAATTCCCAGCGCCTGCCTATGCAAAAAAAAAAAAAGAAAAAAGAAAAAGAAACCAATACTACTTATTAAAAAAGACATACAGCAAAGCACATCAAAACACAGAAGACAGCAAGCAAAAGCTCCAAATAAACAAAAGAAACCTATAAAACTTCCAGAAAGGAAAAAAAAAAAAACAACAAGTCACAATGAAGGGATAAGGAATCAGAATGGGGTTGAGCTTCAGAAGATCAACTCTGAAATCTAGATAATAATGGAAGCGCAACTTCAAAGTTCCTAAGAGAAATGGTCCCCATCTCACCCAATTATCAATAAAAGCAAAGGTAGAAAAAAACATTTTCAGAAATGCAAAGTCTCTAAAAAATAACACCCTCTGTGCATCTTTCTCTGGAAACTACTAGAAGATGCATTCCAACAAAAAAGGAAATAAGCATGAACAAGGATGATGTGGGATATGGAAATAAGGACATAAAATGCAGAAGGGAAGTTAAGAGCACTCGCACGACAACAGTGAAGGTCGGCATCAGGGTGTCAGCTGTGTGCCAGGTATGGAGGGCAACCAGCCCAGATGGGAGCAGGTCAGACTCCAAATGAGATGCCTTTGAGATGATATGAAAGAGCATCCAGTGCACACCAAGGGCTACTATAACAGATGGCAGAGTTGGGTTTGAATAAGTTGCAAATTCACAGATGACCAAGCAAAGGAATACAAGTTGTTCACTCCTGAGAAGGGGTGTGATGGAAAGAAAAAGCAATCAAGATAAAGTACATGTATCAGCTATGAACAGCCTGTAATAAAGAAAACACTGTGAACACTGGATTTTATCTAATCAAACTTTTGATATAACTACATTGGGGGGAACGAGGCATAAAAAGTATGTGTGTGAGAGAGAAAGAGGAACAGAGATAGAGAGGTCTCCAAGAAGCACCTACACAGGAGATTGGGGACACGGCATACATGGGGTGAAATAAGGCTAAATCCTCCATGTTAAATCAATAGAAGATGGTAAACCAAAGCATCAAGAAGTAACAATATAAATAGGCTATACAGAAATACAGAAGTAAACATCAAAAGAGTCAGGCTCAAGAGTTAGACAAGGCAACCTCTCAGATAGGAAGCACTTCTCTTTTTCATAACAATTGTAGTAGCCCTATTACACTAGGCACATATATAATGTTGAAAAACAAAAAGTAAGAAGGGAGCATTTAAACATTCCCCAAAATAATAACCATGGCACACAGCTTAAAGTTTAGCCTCCATCAATCCTGTTAACCAGAGGATAATTATGTGGCAAAGAAAACTGAAGTAACTGTTAATGTCAAGACCAATGGAAAATATTTCATTTTTTAAAAAGTCAACAGAAGAGTGCAATCAGTAGGAATAATGGCTCACTCTAGATTCTCTTGTAAGTCTCTCTCCAATATAGTTATGCCCAAAACAACACATTTTAAATATGTCCGAAGCTCTTTCTTAAAAAATAAATCATTAGCATTTCAAGATAGAACTGCCGCATAATTTTGATTTTACTTGATTCAATCAACTTCCATTTCAAAGACCCCTTTCTTTCAGTAGAAATTCAAACCACAGGAACCATTTTTAATTTATTTGCAGTAACGCTGTTAAACATGAAACGGAGTATTTGTATCACCTTCTCAATAAAGACTGAAGGCATAGATGGTCAGATGCCACAGCTGATAATTTAGTGATAAAATAACCTCTGTGAACATGAGGGAGCGCCTAATACCTAGCGGGAAGCACCTCCTGTGCCTGGAGTGCTCCAGTCCTAACCCACACACCGCCACCGCCACCACAACAGAAGACAGAGCAACCAAACCCTGCCGCTTCCCTGGAAGGGTGGATGGCTTAATTTACCATGTCAACCAAAAAAAGGAAAAGTCAGCAGAAAACCCAAGGTACATTCCAACCTCCAGGACATAACTTTCTGGCATTTTGTTTTACCAGAACCAACACACACTTCCCTACAGCATCACATGGTACTCTAGAAATGCAGGAAATCAGCCCACTGACCACCGGCACTCACATAACTTCCACAGCAACAGGCAGGGCCCTGTAGAGTGTGGATGCTTCTCGGTTCCTCCACCTTCCCACATATTCTCAGGGAACGGCCCACGGCACAGAACTGGCTCGGAACCGAGACAAGGCAAAGATGAGGACACAGTAGGTTCTGGTTAAATGGGGACCATGTTTTACAAGTTAAAAACTGCACACACGTGCATTATCTAATGCGGTGAGAGGACGTATCAGCCCTGTCTTCAGATGATAAAACTGAAACTCAGAGAGCCCAAGTCACTGAAAGGAGGTCAAGAGTGAATAAATGGCATTAGCAGGACTCAAAACTGCAGCCTTATGCCTGGCCCTGGACTGCCACGGAGGGCTTCCATCTGCAGTGTGGTGGGGGAAGGGGGCTCATCATGCCCCTAGGGTCCCTCCCCACAACCACTTCATTTTGTAATACTTTGCATGGTGGGGAGGTTCTGTAAGATACTTCTTTTAATGTTGTGGCTTTGACTGGTAAAAGCAATGAAATAGGAGGAGGTGCAAGGACAGTTCAGTGGTAGAATTCTCGCCTGCCATGTGGGAGACCCAGGTTCGATTCCTGCCCCATGCACTTCCCAAGAAAACAAAGACGCCAACAAAACAAACAAAATTCAACAAATGGTGCTGTAATAACGGGATACTCACATGGAAAAAGAATGAAGTATGACCCTCACTACACAGCATATACACAAAAAAAGACCAAATAGGAAAACAGACTCGTTAAACGGACTCAAAGTATGATTTCCAACCAGAAGCATCAGCCTCACTTAGAACTTCTCAGAAATTCAAATGCTCCACCAGGACTCAATCCACCCGGACATGCTGATTTGAAGTTTCTAGAGGTAGGACCCAGAAATCTAGGTTTAAACAAGTCCTCCAGGTGATTCTGATGTACAATAAAGTGTGAGAACCAGTGACTTAGAATTTGGGGGTGAAGGGAGGGGAAAGCCCAAAAGATCTGTCCCTTCCGCATATTAGGTTTTCATCCATAAATAGAAGGGTTTAGTGCTTTCATAATTCTTAAATCAAACAGCTGTTAGCTATTAAATCTTAAAAATGGTTACCATAAACACATCCTTATATATTTGTCTCCTGTGATAAACATACAGATACATTTCAGCATCCACTATCAGTTGCGGTCTCTTTCTCAGCAGTGTTTCAACTCTGAGCTTTGCACAGATTGCAAAAACCACACCTCTCGATCAGAGCACTGCCAGCACTCCAGCTTCAGATGTCCACCCCTCACTGGTGAGGGGTGAATCCCCCAAGGAGCTTGTTTTAAAGGCTTGCCAGGAAACCATTATTCAATGAGTAAAAGGACCTCCATTTGGGAGTAACCCAATGGAGTTATTGGGTTGACTCCAATAACTGGAAAATGTTTTGATCAAGTTCTATTTATTTCCAATTTATTAAGCTTCTATTTTTTAATCTTCCCCCTAAAACTTCTTTTTTAACTTCCTGTCCACTTCTTCTTTCCTACTGGCAGCACCATTTTCCTCTGAGTTAATCTACAAAAGCCATACAGGATTTTTTCTTCCGTACAGGAAATATAGGGGATAGAGAACCAAGTTAAATGACTCAAGGAAACAGGCAGACAAATCCAGACTGTGAGACTTTTTATAACACAACTAAACAGATCTCAAAAAAAAAAAAAAAGGAAAAGAAGTCCGAGTCATCTGGAATCCAAATGCAATGCCTGATCCTATAAGGATCCTGCATCCATAGAGGAAAATTGTGAAAAATGACAGTATTGGGACAATTGAAGAAATCTGTCATATTAGGTAAGAGAATTCTATCATTGATAAGTGTTATGAATGTGATCATTGTACCATGGCTATAAAAGAATATTTTTGTTTTTAGGGGATATATGCTGAAGTATGTAGATATGCATTTATCTAAATACTTACCTAAATATCTAACATGCATTTAGAGATGAGAAAAATCACTGAATCTTAATATAATTTCAAATGGTTAAGCACAAAAAAATCATTGCAACTTAATTTAATTTCAAACAGTTAAGCACAAAAAAAGAAATTACTCATATTTATTTATGTGTATATGTAGATAGAAAGAAAGCAGTGTTCATCTCACCAATTTGTAGGTTAAATTTTTTTCAAAAAAAATATTAAATATTAAAAGGCTGTCATTTCAAAGAAACTGGGGACTGTTCTAGGTCAAACAGGCATAACCAAATTCAAGGCACGATCCCTGATTGGATCATTGTTGGGGTTTAAAAAAATCACTGTAAAAGGCATTTTGGAGACAGATGGGGAAATTTTAACATGGGCTTGATATTAGATGATACTAGGAAATTACTGTAAATTTTCATAGGTGTGATAACAGTGCATGGATATGAAAAGAATATCCTTATTCTTGATATGTGCCAAAATATTGAAAAAGGAAGTGTCAGGATGTCTGCTACTTTAAAACAATTCAAATATATACATATGAATGCATATCTATCATTCAGAGCACAAGCAGGAAAATGCATATCATAAACATTTTAAACAGAGGGAATTGGTTACAAAGATGTAGGCAGAGTTAGACTCCAAACCAGGATGTGTGTGTGCTGGGGAGAGAATTAACAATAGCAAGAAGCTACTACTATGCCTAGGCTCAAGAGACAAAGGGATGGGGGTGGGGGGACGTCAGAGACCAGGCTCAAAGGACAGAAGCTGGAACCAGGAGGCCTGCTTGGGCTGCAGCTGGAATTTGGGAAGAGACTCAGCTCTCTGCAGTGATAGAGGTCAAAGCAGAGAGGGGATGGGGACATGTTGGGGTTCTCTATCATATGCCACCCTCCCACCCCCATCACCCACCACACCTCCCACCAGCCAAGCCCAGCTGGCATGGCTGTACTATGGATGACTGTCTGAACTACAATTTGAGTTTTTCATAACAAATTGGTAAAATGGGTTTGTTTTTAACAAATTTATTGCCCTGGGATTCCACTGAATACAGGGAAGCTATCATTCTCACACACTGCTCCTAGGTTCTAAATTATCACATACATTTTAGTATATGGGGGAGGGGGGTGATCAAGGAAATGGAATTTGGTACTGTGCATATTGTACATACCCATTAACCCTGTAAACTAAAAATGTATGTAAAGATACATGGTCAGCTTGTGATTGTGAAAACCTCGTGTCTGATCCAGAGTATGGACACATAAGTTAAAAAAGAAAAAGATAAAAAATAATTAAATAATAGGAGGGATAAAGGGTTAAAAATTGGGTAGACTGAATTACTAGTGGTCAATGAGAGGGAGGGGTAAGGGGAATGGGATGTATGAGTTTTCTCTTTTTTCTTTTCATTTCTTTTTCTGGAGTGATGCAAATGTTCTAAAAATGATCATGGTGATGAATGCACAACTATGTAATGATGTTGTGAGCCACTGATTGCACACTGTGTATGGACTGTGTGTAAAGATTTCTCAATAAAAATATTTTAAAAAAATTTTTTTTTAATTAAGAAAAATACATGGTCAGAATGTACATATTAAATTGAATGTTAATGATAAACAAAATTGGAAACCAGCCACATATCCAACAACTGGCAGAGTCCATCCATTCAATGAAGTACTGTACAACAGTTTAAAATATTGCTCACAAAATATTACGTAAGGCATCATCTTATCTTCAGTTTGAAGAGTGCTACATATAGATATGGACAAAAAGACAAGAATTACTATACACAACTGGAAGTGCTTGCCTATCTGACCTGATTTTCCATAATGGACAGATGTGCATACATTTTGAATTTTATCATTTAAAAAAAACTACTAAATACATTTCTTCCTTCCTCATTCCTTCATCTCTTGAATACATGAAGGACATCTAACTCATCCCAGCTTCTAGCCCTTATCTTGTCACGCCTGTCCTGCATCTTACTACCATATTTCTCTTGATGTCTTCTCTGTCCTGTGACTTGAGTCATCTGCAGTGACTCCCTCCAGTCTAAAGGTCAAAATGCAGCATCCTTGGCCAAGCAGTCAAAGCTCTTCTGAATCTTACTGCCCTTTGTTTTCCATCAACTTCTCAGCCCTCCCCACAAGCCTTGATGCTGCCTTGGCATATCTGGACCTTCAATTGTCTGTTCACTGATAAATCCCAACAACAGTGCCTGGGACAGAGATAAGGCTCAATAAATAGTTGCCAAATCAAAGAATGAATCCTTATATTTTCATTCATTCTATGCCACACATCTGGAACAATTTCAACCCCACAATTTCAATAACCCACACCCTACATGTCCTTCCAAACTTGAGTCAAAAACTACCTCCTTGTGACGTGTCCTCCCACCCTAAAGTATTTACCCAGTCCACATATTTGTCACTTAATATCATATTTCCTTGTACGTTTGTGGTGTCTTACTTATCTCCTAAATAAGGTCCCCAAAGGCAGGGACCATCTGTGCGTATGTGTGTTTTTTCAAACACAGAACAAAGAACAAAGCACAGCATTGTATAAATAGAGAGTTCTAAAGAAGAAAAAATTTAAAAATAACCCTATTGGGTAAAGGAAAGAATTTACACAAGAGTTTCTCAGAAAATATAGTCAACAAACGTGGGCTTGTGCTCTCTTAACTGCCAACAGAAATGCCACAAACATGCTCATGCTTTGTTTTGTCCAGGATAAATGCCCTCCACTCAGCCCATATCCTATGACTTGCAGAGTTGGCTAAAGGAAAGATGTGCTATTATTCTAGCTTACATTCCAGATACCATCTTAGATGTGGGGAAAGATGATATCCAGATACTTTTCCATTCCAGTGAAAAGGAATCAACACCTTCATTCTGACCCCAGGTGTGTCCCCAGCATCCCTGGCCTGGGACACTGGGCAGGAGTGAGTTTAAACCTGGGTTAACTTCCCAGGCCCCAGGAAAAGGAGGGCGAGGCAAAACCCACCACGCACCACCGAGTCCTCCCCATCCAGTCCTGGTGAGTGGGACGGTGAAGGGCATGGGGGAAGGGAGGGGAATCTGATGACCAGGCAAACGGAGCACGGAAGCCTTTGCTGAAGGAAGGAAACAGGCTGTGGCTGACCTGCTGCATATCCAAGCTTAAGTCACTAAAAACCAATACAGACCTACAGGATATTCTGCTCCAGAACTCAAAAATTCTATTTGCAAGCTTTGTAACCCTCAGCCTTACAGGCCGTCCCTCATGCCCCTCACCTCCACCCCATCCCGGGGCGGGCACTGGGAGGTACCTGGTACTGAGCACTCCTGTTTTCATGACAATCCCAAAGGTGGATGTTTTATAGACAAGGGGCTAAGGAACAGGGAACTTGATTCATCTGCAGTCGCACATGTAATTAAAGAGCAAAAGGGTGTTTAAACTCAGATATTAACCCAATTTCTAAATCTGTGCGGTATCCTACCTACACTGCCTGTTTCAGGAAGGACGCCAGGCTTGCCAGGGTACACATGTGGAAGAGAAAGATTGAAGCTATGACCAAGTAGAGGCCTTACTGTTTGCTTGTCTGTTACTTAGAATTGGGGGGGGGGGGGGGATTGAATAAAAATTCTATCGCCCATTAGTTAATATATTTTACTGACTTCAATATGAAGTAAGGCTTACCACGCTACCTTTCAAAAAGCCAAAAACATACAGATGTAAGAAGCGTTACATTCCAGCCATGTACCAGGCAGCAGTGGAGTCAAAGCTGGAGAAAAGCATCCACACACATAAAGCAGGGTCACCCACACCTTAAGGAACTCAAACTCCAGTCTGGTAGGGAACCCAGGTCCCTGGCATATGTAGATAAGGCAATAACCACTATAGTACCTGAGATGTTTTAAAGCCAAAAAAAATCGAACATTTTTCTAGTGTTTAGAAAAGAAATAACACCCCAAAAAAACTAGGAGAACTGTGAGGGTACTCATCCGAACCAGCAAAAGAAAAGCACATTCTTACATGTCTACTCTCTCACCAGCAAGCAAAGAAGACTGACTCAGCCCAAAAGGAATTTTTCTGACCTGGAAGCAAGCCTCACTGAAATATGATAAACTTTAAACAGCTCTGAAAAGCAAACAAACAATACCCTGACCCCAAAAAAGCACCTTTCTTCCATCCACATTACTTGACCTAAAAAGCATTTCCCAATTTTTCTGTCTAATTAGTTAAAAATACACCAGCAATTCCTTATACCTGGCTATATGAAATATGACTGAATCAGGAGAAATATTCCTAAGCTAATACAGAAGAAGAGACAATAACGAAAATAATGAATTTTGTCAGAGGACTTCTACCTACCTCCAGTTTCCTCTTTGGAAGCCTAGGTAAACAGCTGTCCAGCTGTACCTTGTGGCGCCTATATTCAAATTTAGCACACCCCATCCTGCTTGGGGTCTGGGGTACAGGCCCACAGCAACACAACATTACAAGTGGGTCCAATGACTGTGGACACCAGGCAGCAATGGCCTTGGTGTAGCTCAGGCCACAGCCAATGGGGCAGGTGAGTGGACCTGTCCCAAGTTTCCATGGGACTACTGATGCCAGAGGTGGGGCTCCCTTCTCTCCTGGGAAACTCCCACCACCAGCCAAGGGAGGAATCTAGGATGGTATCTTCAAAAGATTTGCCAAAGGCCAGCTAGTGCTTCTGAGTCTTACTGCCACTGACATCTTTACAGGCAAGGAAACTGCACCAGCTTTTCGGAAAGCATTGCAGTAAGGAAAGGAGATACAGACAGACAGAGGGTGCAAGGGTATAGGTATTTCAATATACCACTACGTGAGCTATTCAACCCCTGGGTTCTTCTCGTTGCTAACACATCATAAAATGTGTTCTTCATTTGTTTCTCCCTTCCTGGAAAGCCATTTCCATTTCTTCACGCATGGAATCTCAACCATGTTCACAGCCTAGTTGAAATCTCTCTCTCTATATCAGTCTTCAATCCCACTTTATCTTATTCCCAATCTCTCCATGACTTAATGTCTTGTAGATTTGCATGTTTTACAATGATTACCCTCAGGAGTCTTAGGCAACATGTATTCATTCACCCAGTAAGGAATGTCTACTATGTGGCAGGCTCTGTAGTAGATCACAGCGGGGGTCCTTAGCCTCCCAGAGTCTCTAGTCTAGCACACAAAACCACAGGGACTCTCTCTTTAATACAACCCCATACCCCAAAACATTCAGCAATATATGTGACTAGCTATACTTATCTCAAGCCAAAGATCAATTTGCATTCCCTTACTAACCTCCTTGCTTCAAAGTTTGTTGGTACTTTGGAGATCCATTAGAAAATGTGGATTTTCAAGTTCCCTGGTTCCTTAGCCCCTTGTCTATAAAACATCCACCTTCAGGATTGTTATGAAAACATTTGTCAGGCCACCTGATGAAATATACATAAAGGATATTATGTACGCGAACGCTGTATTATTTCTAAATTCCTTAAACATGTGGTTAGTTTTCTGTCCCTATAAAGTTTTCTCTTATGAGAGATTTGAAATGTAGTTACATATGCCTTAGATGTTTTCCTTTTAAGATATTATGCTACAGAATATCTCAGAAGAAAAAAATCATTAAGTAGCACAAATTTACACACTAAGAGAGAAAACATAGCAAGTACAAATAAAACTAGTCTGCACTATTTACATTCTCTAGGATATCAAAAAGTAAAGTTTCTGATAAAAATCCTGCATGGAAGCAAAGAAACTAATAAGCACTATGGGAACTCAGGCAAAACATAATTATGCAACCAGTAATTAAAGTGTGAAATGGACTACATCAAACCACAATTACTCTGTGATGCACAAATAGATACAACAAGAAACCAGGGACCTAACGACAAAGTCATGTCCACGTGTGATTGCACACCCCATCTGTAAGTAGCCACAGAAAAAGGCAATAAAATGACTCTTTGGGGTTAAGTGGCCTGACGTTGCACAAGTCATTTCCTCTTTGTGGGCACCCATAGCCTTGTGTGTAAAAATGAAGGGGTTGTGCTATCTCTGAGGTTTGTATATTGCTCTTAACAGTCTATGATGCAAGATCATGAAAATTAAACATGCTCCAGGCAGCTTCTCATTTCTATGTGGAAGTAAAACAGCCATTCCTACCACTACCATAATTTGATCTTGAAAAACAGATCACAATACAAAATTAAAACCACCTAACCTTCCCTGCAACATCCTGTGTCCTAATAAACATGCTTTCTGGCAGTAGCATTTTGCAAACCTCTAAGCCCCATGGAGCATCCATGGGACAGCCTTCCAAGCCCAGAGTCTGCTGATGACCCAAGGGCCACAAGTGTGCACTGCCAAAGTGGACAATTTCACTGCAGGGAGCAAGCCACAGGTCTGATGCAGATTTCAGGAAAGGGTTCCTGCCAGCAGCTTACAAAAGAAGGGCCAAGTGGAGGCACCTAATGCCTGAAAGAGCTACTAATACTTAAGACCTACCACCAGAGCTACCAGGATTGTGCGCTAAATACCACCAACCGATTAGGAACTTCGCATGCACTCTGGGATTAAACTTTTTAGGAATAAAGGGGACACAACCAAGTCTACAATAACACACATTCCCCAAAACTTTAACATCATAGCTATGTGGAAAGCTCACTAAAAGTACAGAAATATAAAAAGTAAATAAAAAATAAATGCCAATGTTGTTAAGGGGGGGGTGGAATTTAGGTTGTAACTTTGTTTCTAGAATAAAAATTTAAAACAAAAAACAGGACTGTACAACTCAAAGAGAGAACTCTAATGCAAACCATGGACTCTAGCTAATGATTCAATTAAAACAACATTCTTTCAGTTGTAACAAAGGAACCATGCTCATTCAAGGTGTTAATCACAGGAAGATGTACGAAAACTCTGCATTTACTGCATGATTTTTCTGTAAATCTACAGCTGAATTTAAAAAGAAGAAGCAGCAGAAGAAAGAATGAACGTAAAGACAGCCACAGGGTACAGGAGTTCTAAAAACTCAGAACACTGAAGACAAAGAACACCTCATGAAGGGATTATCATTATCATTTTATTTCAATCAGAGGAAATCTTACTGCAAAGGTAAGGAGGCTGAAACATGCCTGGTGTGTTAGAGCAACAGGGAATAAATCCTAGCCAGGACACACCCTTGGCACATGCGCCTTATTCATTTTCTTTTTCCCAGGGCAAGTGGTACATTGCCCTGACCCAGCAGATTAAGGCAGAGCCCTTTTCAGACTTTTGTGAAAATCTCTGGGGTTCAAGCTTTAACCTCAAAGGCATCATTGTCAAGAATCGTGTCTGTTTTTAACTATTAAAACAAGAAGATCCATCCCCAACAGAAGCCTACAATTTGAGGTTTGAAGGGAAAAGAGCATTTCAAAAGAGTCAAAATCCTAAATTCAAAGGGTTGTGTGACTGTCTGGGGCTGCCGCCTTCCCATTCCTCAAATTTGTTTACAGTTCCTTAAAACATTCCCTGGGTGTATTGCAGCAGCTCTTCCTGTTTATTGAAAGACTGACATAAATAGCAGGTCAACAAGACAAGACAAGGAAAACATAAAACTCGTTTGACAGCTGAGGCCACAAATATGTTCATATGCGCACAGAAGAAACCGCCAAGCTTTCATTTAGACCTGTTCAATATGCAGCAATCAGCTGTTTCCAGTATAATCCTCAGTCCATACTCCTCCTTTCTCCCCATCACCAAGAAATTTCAAGTTAACTTGAACTTTGAACAGCATGCTTATGAATGTCAAGGCTCTGAAATTTCCCATCACAACTCAGTAAAGAAGATGATATATACGACTTGACTAACATAAAAATGAGCATATCCACATATGTGAAATACAAATACTAGCATCCTTCTCACTAAAAGTCTATGATGCCAAATTATTCAAAGGCAAAGCCATGTGGTTTAAATGGGTATTTGTTTTGCTATGAACACTCTGGTTTTGTTCTCGCACAGGCCTGTCCCTACAGTCATCTAACATTCCTGCAAAAACTTGTCTCTGTTTTGGATGGACACACAAACAACTATATTGGCACCAAAATCTCGATTTGTGGTGCAAGACACATTAGGAAACAATTTTTCCCTCAAATTTTGATCATTTCCATGTAAAGAAGTCTTTACACACATAGTTTTTTTTTTTTTTAACTGCTTTGGAAATATGCCATTTTATACTTTGTCAAGAGTTCTTCTCGACTCACCTAAAATAAAACTTACGATAAAGATAATGCCTCTGTGTTCTACCATTAAGGCCATAAAGCGTTCTCAAATTATTTAGTAAGCTAAATCCACCATAATTTAAAGAAAATAACTTGCCTTTAAGAACTGTCACTCTTAATCAAAAGCCATGGCATTATGAAGTAAAGAAAACACTTTTTGGGTTAAGTACAGGGCACTTGATAAAACTTTGTACCACATTAAACCAGAAAGGCAGTCAGAATAGTGTGAGAATGATGATTAGTTTATTCTAAATCTACAGCAAATAGTCAAAGTAGCCTCGAAAAAGCCTACCTAAAGGAATATGATAGTGAAGTAAAATTGACTTGTAACATATAAACCTTAAACGGCATCACACTCTACAAAGACCAATGGTAACGAAAGAAATCAATTCCAGAGTTGAAGGAAATTGCATTCCTTTTAGAATACAAATCCTCAGATCAACTTACTTCTTTCCTACTTCTCCATCCTGTCTTTGAGAAAAGTTGATAGAGGAGAATAGAGTGTAAAGTAAACCATGTGAAAAGAAGATAAATAATAGAGGCCAGTACTACAGGAATGCTTTAATTCAGCACCCAACCTGCCTGGACAGAATGAGGAAGATGGAACATAACCTGCCCTTTTCTCCCACTCCACCGCACCTGTGACAGCCAGAGGCCCTGAGTTGACAGAGAAGAGGAGCCCTCAGGAGAGGAGCCCAAGATTCTCATTAAGAGCACCTGCCAGCCACAAGTGACAAGCTAAACAGCCTGGATGCACAACTACTTGGCCACATAAATAAAGCACCACTGCTTCACCCCTCAAATCACAGGCAGACACCCCTGGACATGCAGCTTCTGAAGTTCTCAGATCCTAAGTGCTCGATCACGATAAAATGCAATATGAAAAGGAAAGAGCCAACATGTAAACTGAATCCAGATATCTGATGAAAGATATAAGTAAAGCATCAAGCATCACTGCCAATCAGGATTAATGGAAAAGAATATACATTTGAATTATACCAACAGTCTGATTAACTATCTATTACATTACAAATATATAAACTCAAGCAGCAGAAAAAACATTGGCTTTAATTTTTTCCACACAATAACAAGTAGGGTTTCTACCACCCCTGTCCTTCCCTCACCCTTGCCATTTCCACTTGATGTCACTACACAGAAAACAAATTATAGTCTACCTCCTACAAACTTTCATAGTAAACCCCGCGTAACGCGTTTGCAAAGAGTCACTGTAAACTACAATCATAGGAAAACATCCACGGAAGGGGTGTGGCAGGTGAAGATGGAAGAACAGGCCTGGTAACTGCATGGCAACTTCGAGAGCCAAGTTCACACAGACTTAATATCCAATCCTGCTTCCCATCCCATCCTCCTGTCAGGACATGCCAGACCTCACACTTCCTGCACACTCACCACGCGAGTCCTCTTAACTATGTTGTAAAAGCTATTTAAGGCTTCAATCTCAAAGACATTTAACTTCATATTGTTTGCCTCTTGGGTTTGGGAATATTGCAAAGCATTTTAAAACCACCTTTGTAGAATCATCTCTACAAAACTTGGCTAAGGGCACAGTATTAAATGGTCCCACTGCCAAATACATATATCGACTTGAAGGAACAGAGGATGCCCTCAGTATAAATGCATCCTATAAAACCTTAGGAGAACAAAATCATCAGCGATAGGTCTCACTCACACACACGCACGTGCACGCATGCACACAAACCAGCAGAATCATTCTTCCTTTCTAGTTGTTTTCTTTCTTTCAAGGAACAAGGTGCTTTTGATTTCTGTTGCTGACTCCCCAAACTTTAAAGTCAGCATCTGTCATAGAAAAGATCATACATTTCTTTCAGCTCAGATTACTGTAGATTTCAAATAGCTTTTCAAAAACAAAATGTATTCGATATGAATCAGATCATGGTAATTAATCTTGGCTTTATGGTGTCAGGAAACTTTTAAATTCCCCCCACTCTCCATGGCTAGTTCTTTGCTAGGGGAAAAAAAAACCAACCACTTCATAAATTTTGCAGTACCCTAGGACATTGGGTTTCAAACTACGCTCATGTATTGATCATAATGCAGCAGAGGCACTGAAGATGCCCGCGGGACACGGGGCCAGGGCCAGGGCTGGTTAGCTGCTTCAGCTGCCGGCACGGACCTCCGCAGGTGGGTGGGGCTTAAGGCGATAGGGCTCCTTTAGCTCTCAAGTTCACATTCCTACACGTGGACTCTCCTGCGCTCGCTTCTTTCACACTAGTGAAGCCCAAAGCAGCCGGCAGAGGGCACGCGACTGGCACACAGGTTCCCACTCTCCACCGAGGGAAATCAGAGTTCTTCATCCACTCAAGGCAGAAACACCTTTGTAAACTGAAACTTCATGTCCAGCACAGGGACAGTTTAATCAGCAATTAGAACAATCTGATGCTCATGAAAAAAGAAACAGGCAATCTGAGGATGCTTCAAAACTAATCCTGTGTTTCTAAAAACGTATATAAAACACTGTAGCGAGGCGGGGGTGGGAGGGATCAATGAAGCGCAGTTGGAAAATGCATCATGATTTATGGCTTATTTCCATGCAATTACACTTTGCCTTCTAAATCATGCCCTCTTCTAAAAGCTTGTACAAGCATCCACTCTCTTGAAATGGTTGGAGACAGAATGTTGTTTATTTCTCTTTTAATTTCTTGAATGACCAGATAGTTTGTTTGTTTGTATTTTTATTTTTTTTTAACATGGGCAGGCACCGGGAATCGAACCAGGTCTCCAGCATGGCGGGTGGGTGGGCGGGCCGGGGGGGGGGGGCACTCTGCCACTGAGCCACCATCACACCGCCCAGATGGTTTGTTTTTAAAGTGCATGGAAATTGCTTAATTTTTTAGCAAAAAAAAGTTATAGACAATAATCTGCCCTGTGCTTAATCGTGATAAAATATCTAAGATAATATGATTATCACCACAGTAAACACGGCACAATGTTAAAGGTGTTTGGCTCTACTCAAAAAAAAAAAAAAATCCAGTTAAAGAACTGCATGGAATACTACAGTGAAAATACATTGTTAAATCGTCCAATTTTCATTAAATGCAGGGATTAAAAAATGACCATGAGATATTCGTGGGTTTCTTTTTTTTTCTTTTACCTTTCTACTTTATTAATGACCCTTCAGACAAAGTCTCACAGGTAGGAACGTGAGGAGAGCTTTGTGGAAAAGTTAAGCATCCCTCTGCCACCAAGAGGAGCAAAGTCTCCACTACAACCACAGGGCTGAGTCTACAGAGACCAAGACTGGGTAGGGAGCAGATAGCCAGGGAGCAGAAATGCTAAAGCATTTTAAATCAGTTTCCAGGAGCTCCACAGAGCCACAGTCTGATAATATGAATATGAAGGCAGCATCAGCTCACTCAAACCCAGCAAGACAGCCACAGAGGTAAGAGAAAAGGCTCTGGACTTAGCTGGAGCGAATCATTTAACCTCTCTCTGCTTAGCTTCCTTATCTGAAAAATGTGGATAACAATAACACCTAGGTCAGAGTTAGGATTAAATGAGTCAAAACCTTGAAAGCAGTTAAAACAGTGCACGGCATTGAGTCACTGCTCAATAAATAAAGTTGCTGTCATTATTAGCCAGGATTTTGCAAAAGTCCCTACTCTTACTCAGCTGGGTACACTAGAATCATACACTGTAAACTCAGCCCTTTTAGGAGCACAAGTATCTGATGTCATCTATCTCAAACAGGAATCAGTTTGAAATACATACACTTATGGTTCACAATCCTTGATGCCTTTGTAATACCTGGGGAGTGGCATTAGAAACCCACCACCCAACCAACTAGAACATTCACTAGAAACCCAGGTGATACTAATGTACAGTCAGAGTTAGGAGTCACTGACCTCCACAACCACTAGAGTTGTTAACTGAATAACAAGTTACTTTGCAAATGGGCAAATTCTCTAGTGCACCTAAAACCCTATTTGCTTGATCTGAACTAAGTTCACTCTCTTAGGTGAGGTACGTGTATGTTGTGGTATTAAAAAATTCCATATTCTCAATCATGTAGCAGCAAAATGCAGTGTCTGAGTGTAAATTCCCCTAGATTTAGAAAATGAACCTGGCTTAAAATTTTTCCCAGCTTTAAGGGTTTGACTTGGTCATTGATTATCATCTCATGAATTTATTATTTTTTTTTGGCTTAAAATATGTTGAACCATCAACAGTCAACTCTCTCTGAGTCATATGCAATATAACTTCCTAAAGCTTCCAGCTATAATTATTTTTTTATACTTAGGGCAGAGAGAACACAGCTAGTGGTTTCTTAAAGCAAAACTTTTTCCCTTATATTTACAGGAAATGCCAGTATTGCATATTTACATTCTTTCTGAGCACACAACTAAGAGAAGCTTCTCCTCTTAACCAGAGCCTCTCAGAAACCCAGGTGGTCAGCAGCTTTCCACACATTTCAGTGGACTGAAGAAGCAATTCTAGTCTTTGCTTCACCAGCAATTCATTGTGTGAGCTCAGGCAATGAAGAACTCTGGCCAGTTTCCACATACGTAAAATACAGGTGATAGTACAAACTCTAAAGGCCTCCCTACACCTAACATTACATTACCCTTAAATCCACACACAAAATCAAACCCTCCACCGCTCCACCGCACAAGCTGAGTGGTAATACTTGGTGGGGAGTGGGGATGAAGGGGTGGGTGTTTCCTCATTCTGAGATGTCAAGTTTAAATACTTCAGCCCAAGAGTCACAGGCCTAGTGGACTAAATGAAAGGAGTGACATAGGTGGATTTGGGGCAAACTGGAGAGCACAAACCACAGCTGAAGTTACAGCTGCTATGGGGCCAGGAAGGAATGCGAGTCCTTCCTAATGAGCTTCCAATGTCTCAGGAAAAGCTGTACGATTTTTGCATCTTCTGATTTTTTTTTCAGGCTGCTTATTAAAGACAAATTTGCAGCACTGTTGGCTGAACCACCTCTTGGCAGGCAGCAGGGACTCCCCAGCTGGGGGTGTCCAGTTTGCCACCTCTGAGTGAGCCTTTCAGAACCCCAAAGACACAACCAAAGCACAAATAACGACCACTTCGTACTCTGGAAACAGGCGGAAATCCATTTAATTGAAACAATTCTGAACACTGTGAGAGGCTGCTACTATTTTTTAATAAAAAAAAATAACGATCCAAGTTAAGAAACATGACAATTTATGGGCAACTTGAAGGTTTTTTTACATTTTCTTTCTGCCCCATCCTACACAGCGGGGCCAGAATAAAATTCTTCCAGCCCTGCTGCTCAATACTCCCTTGCACAAGAATGAAAAGTGGTTTCCCTATTGTGTGAGACAAAAATATTCAAGCCACCAGGCACTCCATCCGATTTCTGCAGCTTCATCTAGTACCAGCATGGGCACAGCCCTGCCAGTGTCTGATGACGACAATGGCATCTGAAAAGCAATGCTAAAAATGGTAGCCCTGAGACAGTGCCAGACCCTTGAAATGCATGCTAAATCAATGGTTGAGCTTACTAAGTCTATTTTACCAGGTTCTGGATGTCAGGTTTGAAGCATAGCATTTATGATGTATCTGTAGGAGAGTGAGACATCCAGAGCAAAAGCCTTTGATTCTCCATAAATCAAACACCCATTTTCCTCAGCCAGTCTAGTTAAGACTTTACCATAATAAGAACTCTCAAATTTAGGACTCCTGAATACTTTACAAAATTATCTCATGAGTCAAATATACACAAATACCCTTCAGGAAACCTGTGCATAAAAACATAGCAAATAAAATGTCTGTAAGATTCTGATTATTTAGTGTTATTTCTAAACGTTGCCATAAATTTTAAAAATAGTCAAATTAAGCAGCTAGCTATTCTCCCATCCTGAACGTTTCCACAGACTGCAGTGACACAAAAGCAGCTCCTGAAAAGAAAGCAGCAAACTTCTCTTCAGTCCTTAAATGTATCATAACAGATAAGTAATAAAATAATGGAAAACAAGCACTTTAAGATGGGTCTCCACTTTAAAGTGATGTGCTTCCACTGGTTTTAATGCTACTAATCAATTTTAGATAAATGTATCAAATCATCTATTTTGGAGGTGGGGGGACATGGACAGGCACTGGGACTCGAACCCAGGTCTCTGGCATGGCAGGCAAGAATTCTGCCACTGAGCCACCATTGCACCACCCTTGTCTCCTATTTTTAAGTGCTACCAAATTAGGGGATGTCATTGCAAGATACAATAAAAGGTTTTCATTGTTTTATAAAGTCTCCAGCAGAATGCAACCAATTCCGCCATTCTGCATTTTCTCATTCCTCTAAGCAATGACCAAAAATCCAAAATTTTAGGGAGGCACATCTAAAACGTACCTTTAAACATAAAATGTTTAAAATAGTTTCTATGACATTTAGTGTGTTATATCATGCTAAACTCTCAAATTATTCTCATACGTAAACCCTTTCAAAGATGAAAGCAGTCTACTTTTTAAAAGATATAATGCAAGCTTTATTGCTTTGTTGTATATATGTTATTTTCACAATTAAGAAAAGATAAAATGCTATATTATAAAAGAACTGTTGTGAAAATGTGAAGTATTCTACATGAAAAATGGAAGCGAAACACGTTTAAATGGTACAAACTTGATTTAAAATTAAGGGGTCTACTAATTAAACAAACCAACCTGGCAAGTAAGTGCCAGGCACACACACACACAAAAATTCCACTTAATTAAAAATAGACTAAGGAAGTTACATGCAACAAATTGACTTTATTATGCAATGAACACTCTCCTAGAGGAGCCGGAAAGTAATCTGACAGCAGCCCAAGTAGCTCATTGTGTTTCACTTGCTGGCTTTTGTGTACTTGTCTGTGATCCATCCCTGGGGAGAGATTAAATTTAAAAGGATGAGGAAAAGAAGGAAATATCCTTCTGATTTAAACTATATCCAACATCCCCCTCACTCTTTCCTTTCAAAATGAAGAGCTTTTAAAAATGTGTTTTGGAGAATCTTACTAGGTTTTATAGTCTGAATCAGAACTAAAGGGCAATTCATAAAGAATATACATGTTTCCTGAAATGCTCAATAGCATCATTTCTCCAGGCTAATGATGGCCTAAGATAAGTGTTATCGTGCACAGAACATCTAACATGAACGACATGAGCTGTGAAATACTTCTGACACCTGTAAAAGCCCTAATCTCTTAGTTTATCCTTTGGAAAGTATGTCCTTCTGGGCAAATAAATATACAGATGGACGGAATGCTTGACCGTTGGACATGTAAACTTCTCAGCTTGAAAAATACACTGAAGTACATCAAAACGCATTGAAACTTTAACGTTGCCAGGGTTTTAAATATATATATTGTAAATATTTTTAATCTTTTGACTAGTTAATAACTCAATTATTGATTGAAATTAATTTCCAGGAAACTGCCTCCTTTGATCTAATAAAGTCCTAAGACATGCTGAATTATATATTAGTATTTTTGTATTGAGCTGGTTGTTAGTTGGGGCTGTTGTTATGATTTTAATGATTTTAAACCTATCACAGTCTGGTACAGGGAAAGTGCTTTTTATAATCAAACATCTAGGGAATAGTGAAATTCAGCAGTTCTATTTCTATAAAACAAAATTTAATTTACATTGCGAAGTTGTTTTTATTTGATAGAGTCTCTTGCTGTCAAGGTTCTATCAGAGAATAGGATGAAATTTTTGATAATCCCCAGGTGTTTTATTCTACCTGCTTCATTCCAGCTATAAAATTCTACATTAAGAGAGAAAAGATTCAAGCCATCAAATTTTAGAATTTATATTAATGGGAAAATGCATAGCAGACTGATGATCATTTCACAACAAAACAGTCTGAGTTTATTCACAGCTCTAAAAATGATCATCCCCACTATATGTATTCAAATCACCTAAAAGACCTGCTGCTGAAAAAATGGAATCAGTGAAACAAATAGTATTTTCATCATTTTTTTTAGTTGTGTTATATTTTATGCCTCCTTGTCAAAAAAAAAAAAAGTGTGAGTGAATTTGCAATTTGGGGAAGGAACCAATTCAGCAATCTTCATTTCATCAGCTACAAGACAACTTTCCTCCTTGTCTCATTAAGGCTTTGCGGTCACCCGCATTTGGGAAAGGGCTCACAGTCCCCTCCCTTTTAAAATACATGGGCAAAGCCACTGAGAACTCAGCTAACCATGTGGCCCCCACATCTCCGCTTGGCTGAAGAAGCCATTATGTTCTCAACCCCCAACTTTTCTCTCTTCATCTGGCTAGAATTAAAAGCAAAAAAATGCACATAGTACATTCACCAAAATAAAACAGATGCTGGGCCACAAAAGAAGAAAACATATTTCAAAGGACTGAAATCACACAGCATATGTTTGTTCTCCACAGACAAATTATAAAACAATAATAAATTTATTTGTAAAATGTCCAATATTTGGATATTTGGAAATTAAGGAAAATACTTGAAAATAGCCCATGGGTAAAAGAATGCAAAGGGAAATCAGAAAGGTTTTGAATTGAATGATAATGAAAAGTCGACACATGGCAGTTTGTGAATTGCAGCTAGAGCTTGAAGGGAAATGGACACTTCTGAATGTGTTAGAAAAGAAAAAAGTTTAAAAGCAATTATCTAAGTTTCTGCCTTAAGAAGTTAGAAAAAAAGGAGAGTAAATTAAAACAAATTAAGTATGAAGAAGGAAACAATAAAGGCAAGCAGGAAATAAATGAAATTGAAGGTGACCAAATATAGAATATCAACCAAACCAAAAATTGGCTTTTTAAAAATTAATGAAATTGATAAATCCCTAAACTAATCAGGAAAAAAAAGAGATCGCAAATTTCAATGTCAGGTATGCAAGAGGGATATTACAACAAAAATCACACGTATATTGAAGAACAATAATGGAATATTATGAGCAACTTAATGCTGGTAAATTAACAACTTCGAAGAAATAAAACCAAGTCCATGAAGGACCCAAATTATCAAAATGTATACGAGAAGAAATGGAAAATCTTTGAAAACCCTATATTTGTTTTTAGAAATGGATCTGTAATTTAAAACTCTGCCACAAAGGAAATCCCATATTCAGATGGTGTCATGGTTGAATTCTAGCAATCATTTAAGGATGACTGCCAGTTTCACACAGAACTGGGTGGATAGGAGACACACATACACCCGGATGCACACACACACCCCTCATAAATACAGGCACAAAAATTCTTAACAAAACATTAGCAAATTAAACCCAGAAATATATAAAAAGAAGTGATTGGGGATATCAAGCCATCTTGTCTACAACCATAAATCTCAAAAGTTCTTCTCCCTCCCAAAATCCAAATGTGTTTTATTTTCTAAAAACAAATTAACTAGGTCTGGGGGTTAAATGAATTAATGAATTTGCAAATTGAAAAGCTGTTCACTAACTTTTAATTTCACTACTTAGCTATAAATAGGCATAATGCAGCAGGATTATTTTTGAATAAAATCAGGAAATCAGAAGTAGAGAGACTAAATTTATAAAAGTAAGATGATGTCAAAGGCAGCACTTAAAATATAAGCAGCTCCTGATCAAAAGGGGGAAAAGAAATGTAACAAAATAAGGTGTCAGTGGCTAAGAGAGTTCAAATAGAGTCGAGAAGCTATTCTGGAGGCTACTCTTACGCAAGCTTCAGCTAGATATCACTAAGTACCATGGTTTGCTAAACCCCAATCAACAGCATTTCTGTTAACCCTAAATAAAACCCAGGGCCCTATCTGAAATTCTACCAAAGTTTCAGGTACTAAGATTACTTTCCAGAAACCCACAATATCCAGATGGGTTCCTAGGCCAGAATAAATCCTGAAACCCAGAGGGGCCAGCGTCTCCAAGAATCTCAACTAGTTCCATCCCCATACCCCATATTATTGACACCCATTTTCAAGATGAAAAGATTAGAATAGGCAGAGCCCAAATATCCCTTAAGATTGGGAGAACGATCAAAAGAAAAGTAGGAGTTACAACAGAGAAGACAGGATTGTAACAAATGAGGATGACTGCTGAATCATTATATTGATATTTCTTTTAGACTCCAGTGTCTTAGAGCAGCTAAAAGGAAAAACCTAAAATTGCAAAACACTAGCCCATACCAAACTATGAAATCTGTTCTACAACTGCTCATTACAATGTACTTTGAAATGTATTGCTTTTTTAATTATATGTTCTATTTACCAATAAAAAGTGTTTTGTTTTGTTTTTAATGCAAGCTGTGGAGTCTTTTGCTGCAACTAGAAAGGAACCACAGATTTGGCGAGGTTCCTAACAGCCAAAGCAAGGAGGGAATCCCTTTCACAGTGAGGCACCTACACAAAAGGTAAAATAAGCCAGTTGTCTTAACAGAACCACAACCATTTCAACTGCTAGAAAGAAATTTCTCTCGTGAATTCTCAAAGAGAATGCTGCTTGAGACATAGTAAAACCATGTCCTCAAAGTAATTTTTTAATAAATCTATCAATGAGTATACTATGCCTGATCATTTTAAGATCTATCAACTAAAGGGAAATGACCTAATGCCAAAAGGTATGAAGGTGGGGAAGCTACCCATAATTTGATCTGGTTGCACAGCATAATGATCCTAAATTACACAATTGTGTTCCCCAAACTGAAGAACTTCACAGTTACCGATATCTATAGGCAATGTCTCCACATTATAAAGATATTTCTATCTGTATGAACGAATACATGATTATGCCATCATTACAAGCATCCATAGGATACACTTTCAATTATTTTTTATACTGTTTTCTCTCTGCTTTATCATGGACTTCTAATTCAGAAAAATGTCAAAATGCAATCTATGACTGGTCATCTTCTTGTAGGTACTCTTCTGTAGAGCAGGTCTGAGATTTTTATGTTGTATGCAAAGAAAATACATTCTAGCATTAGCCTCCTTTGCCCTGTAAATCTCACTGAACTGTCAGTGAGGGTATTGTCCTTTCATGCTGCTCATTTACGTTAGCCCTTGGTTCTATCACTGACACTGACAATTGTAAAAGCTATACTTACTACTCTACTAATAACAAGAGTGGGAACAAAGCCGTCCATATCAGACAGCAAATTACCTGAACCCTTGTCCCAAGGCTGTTTGGAAGTAACACAAAAACTCATAGTCAAATGTTCAATAAAATTCAGAATCTTCATAAAATAACATTTTTGGACCAAAAAAAGAAGATAAAATAATTATTTTGTCATTAAAATCACTGAACTTTAAGTGACTGCAAAGACTTTGGAGGTCACCATCATCAACAGAAAACTTGAGTCTCAGAAAGGTTAAGACATTTCTCAAAATCAAATAGTAATTTAAGAGCCAGATTTAAAATATACATCCCCTAAATGCCTATCAGATTTTTTTTTCCCAGTGTGCCACACACATTTTGCCAAAATTTTTATTCTCAAGTTAAGCCAGAGGGAAAGTAAATACTATAATGAATTTGCAAATATTTACAAGACGGGAGCAATGAAGTAAGCCTACAGAATTCAGACAAGTATAATTGGAAATAATCCCACACTTCGGTTTTCGCAGCTTCTCTGAATTGATGGGTTAAGAATGAAAGGAAGAGAAAGAATTTTGCAAGACTAAATTTTAAAAAGGAATAGCTATTTGCAAATTTCATTGCAGCTATTAATCTTTCCTTGAATAATATAATACAACAGAGTTTTTCACAACTCGAACTCTAAAGGAACCCAGAGTCCAACTAAAGAACTATTAGAGGAAAGCAAAACATACGTTCCTTTAAAAAGTCATGGAAAATAAAATGCAATATAAAATGTTTCTTCATCCCCTAATTTATGATTTAGAGTGACAATTTATATCTCAGGTTCAAATAAAAATTAAAAAAAAAAAGAACTTCTGTAATTCAATGCTTCAGTAATATCCAATTCAAAAAAAAAATAAACACATGATACTATATCAATTCAGTTGATTGTCATTATTCACATACTTTGAATTTGCAAATTCACTTTCTTGCTAAAACTTATTTTTAGCCTCAAAATCAATACTCGCAGTTCTTTTGCAGTCATTTGCAGACGTGCAGAACGGGAAAAAAATCTGAGCCACCCAACGCACATGTTCTCAGCTGAAGTTGAACAAGATGACAACTCGGTTTTCTTGCTTCAGCTCTCATATAGTAAACAAGTGCCACATATTTTCGCATTTCTGTGCACTTTGTTCGCTATTCTGCTGTTTAAAGATACCTGCCACTCTAAAGATATCCACCAAGCATAGCCCTGAACCGCTGCCCAGTTTTCCCAAGCACGAAAAGGCTATGATATACCTTAAGGGAAAAAAATATATGTGTTAGATAAGCCTCTCTTAGGCATGAACTATAGTTCTGCCAGCCATGATACAATATTAACACACACCAAACAAGGTTATGCCTTGATCAATTGATCAAATTGCAACCATAGGAACCTAACCTTGCATTCCCCTCGGTGCAGTGGTTCAGTATTCAATAATTCAGCATGTGTGGCAACTTTATAGAATGTTACAGCAAATAACAAGAATCAGCAATAGTTCATAAAACATTTGGATAATACTGCTTCAGCACTTGAAGATGTCTCAGATTCCCGTCAATGAAGATTTACCCCACATAAAAAATATATGTGGTACTGTGAAAACAAACAGGAACAAAAAGTTCATGTGCTATATTAAAACAATTTGCTCTACACTTGCAAGGGCAGGCAGGGGGCGAGGAAGGGGGTGAAAGGAAGAATTTAGATTACTATTTTACCAAACACAAAATCTATTTCACATGAATTCAAGATTAAGATGATAAATGCTTTTTTTTTTAGTTTTATTTTAAAATTATAGAATTTTTTCTAATTTGGAGTAATGCGTTTTTTTGACAGCTGAAGTTTTTTTTTTTCTTTATTTCAAGACATTTTTCTCATAGATTTCCACTGTAAAAGTAGTAAGGCTTTCTGAATCGACAAGAACAAATTTCAAAGGATGGTATGGGTTACAGTTCCACCATTTCAGGTATTTGCTTCAAGCTGGAGACTAAATAGAAATATCAGTATAATCAGTCAGTAGTCATGCTCATTTGCTAAATCTTATCTTCTCTGTTACAACTCCTCCTTTGATCTTTCTCCCAAACTTTAGGGATATTTGAGCAATGACCATTCTAATTTCTTCAGGTGGAAAAGGGGTGTCCATATTATGGGGTGGGGAGGTGCAACTGGTTGATGCTCTTGGAGAGACTAGCAGCTCTGGATTTCAGGGCTTATCTGGCCTGGGAACCACCTGGAGGTAATAGGTTTCTGAAAAATAAACACAGTGAGCGAAACTTTTATAGAGTCTCAGACAGAGCCCTGGGTATTCTTTAGGGTTTACAGGAATACCATTGGTTGGGGCTTGGCATGCCATGGCAATTAGTACTATATAGCTGAAGCTTGCATAAGAGTGATTTCCAGAATAACTTCTCAACTCTATATGAAATCTCTTGGCCACTGACACCTTATTCTGTTACATTTATTTTTCCCCTTTTGGTCGTAGGCATTGTCAATCCCATGGTGCCTGGGTCAGGCTCACCCCTGGACATCATGTTCCACATAGAGGGGAGGGTAATGAGTTTCCATGCAGCGTTGGGGTTAGAGAGAGAGAAGCCACATCTGAGCAACAAAGAGGTTCTCTGGAAGTAACTGTTAGGTATAGTTACAGAAATAAATTTAACAGGAGCAAGCCTCAAGATTAAGGGCTTGGCCTATTAACTTGGGAGTCCCTAATGTTTGAGAGCAGATCAGGGATTTCCCAGGTGGGAAAGTTTAATAGTTCTATATATTTTTTCACCAGTCCCTCAAGGGACTTAGCCAATACTTTTAAATTATCTGTCCAACATACTCTGAATTATATCCAGATATTATATTAAGCTTAATATGTTATATTAAGAAATGCAAGACCTCATCCCTAATTCTAGACTCCTTGTGTTTAGGTTGTTTAATTAAACTGGCCAGACAGGTTAATTAGATTGACTGTTACAGAAAATTTAGGTTTTGGACAAAATAGATCTCTCTTCCTTTGGTCTCCTACAACAGGTAAAATTCTAAAATTACAGACACTATCATCCGTTACCCTGTATTTTGATTTACCTTAGTTCCAACCAGATTGGCTTTGTTGATAACTCTAATAGAAGCCTGATGTCTTTTTCAGTTTCTTTAACAGTTGCTGTACGTAGGAATGCTGACTCTCAGAGCTGCAGAATTCCTACTGTCTTAGGTGTCACACAGGTACCCACAGAGGCAGGGAAATACAAGATAATATACATCTAGCACAATATGACTACTGACACAAATATGACTGTCATAAGAGCTTATAATCCAGGTCCCAATTTTCTTATAAGTATTTTCGAAAAGAGATGATAAAATATTTGTCCTTTTGTTTCTGGCTTATTTTGCTCAACACAATATCCTTATGGTTCATTCATCTCATTGCATGCCTCCTGACTTCCTTCCTTTCTGTAGCTACACAACGTCCCATCACATGTATACACCACAGTTCGCCCTTTAGTTTGTCAGTCAATGTAGCCTTCAGCCACCTCCATCCTTTGGGTGTCATGAATATGTCTCCATAACATCAGTGTGCAAATGTCTATCCAAGCCCATGCTTTCAGTTCCTTCAAGTATATTCCCAGTAACAGGACTGCCTACTCACATGGCAACCCTATATTTAGCCTCCTGTGGATCCCCTACATTACCCTCTGGAGGGGTTGCCCCATTCCGCTACTCTACAACACTTAATAAGTATACCTCTCTCTCCACATTTTCCCTAGCACTTGAATCTTTCAATTTTTTATTTATTTTGAGTCTGCAAATTTTATTGTGATATATTCATATAGCATATATTCTATGCAAAATAAACAATGTTTCACAGTATCCTCACTTAATTGTACAATCAGCATTACTCTCCATTTAGATCATTTTCATGGAGTAAAGCCTTTTTAAACAAGACAGTGGATGCAAAAGCCAAAAGCCAAAAAAATTAAAATTTCTGTACAGAGTATGGTATACACTATTTAAGAAAATGTCAAAGACAGAAAATATATTTTCTGCATCACAATTTAAAGTTACTATAATAAAGGACTCATAAGAAAAACAACCCATTCACATCACCCCCAAAAATAAATAAATAAGTATATAAGGAAATATCAAGAGAAAGACAAGCATGTGAACAGACACTGAAACATACTGGTACTAAGGGAAATTAAAGCAATGGTGATATACCACTTTTGACTACCAAACTGACATAAGTGCAAAAGATATATAACAAGCACTCACAAGAGAAAGCATAAATTATCAGATTTTTAGTGCAATTTGTCAATATCTTGCACTTATACATTTCCTTTGCCCCAGCAATGCCACTTTCAGGAACATACTCTATAGTAAAAACACACATACAAGAATAGATGTGTAAAGATGCTTGTATCAGAATTTATAACAGATTATCAAAAGAACTCTTAATCATTATCATTAGAGGAATGGTTACCTCAGCTCTAAAATCTCCCTGCTATGGGATACCACACAGCAATATCTGAAAATGAGAACTTCTAAGTGTAGTGATGATTAAAGTTTAAAACCAAGACATCAGTAGATGTAAACTGAAATCCAGACTCAATCTGGTAATCAAGCCCCAACATAAACAACTACAATCTAAATGCTCTGCCTTATCTCCCACCTCTCCTAGATGAGCTGTTCCAGGTCAACCAAACTGCTTTCCAGCCCCCAAATTTGCCTTAATCTTTAAGCATTGCATTGCCCCGAACTTTTTCATGAATGCCTCCCTCCCTATCCTCACCAAACAAGCTCCAAAGATTTTACCCTAAGAAAATGAATCAGATGTATGAATTATTCAGAAAGTCTCACCACATTCTTAATTGAAAAAAAAATGAAACAATCCACTTTTTAAAAATTCCTTTCAAAGTCAGTAACAGGCATCAGTATACACGGTCCATAATGACTTTAGCAAGACTGTACATGTAGCATGATCTCAATTTTGTAAAGAAATATTGGGACTTCCGGAGAAGATGGCGGCTTAGTAAGACGCGCGGGTCTAAGATCCTCCTCCAGAAAAGCAACTAAAGAAACAGAAACAATACGAAACAGCTCCCGGAGCCACGACAGAGACCAAAAAGACAACGTACCCCATTCTGGAACGGCTGAACGGGTAGGGAGAATCCACTGCTGTGAGATACCCGAGGGGTGCACGTTTTCCCGGCTGGGGTGGCTGGCGTCTGGGGTCCCCTCCACGCACGTGGCTCCCCGGTCTGACTGGGAACATTGGATAGCGGGGCCCTCCCATCACGCTTGGCGTCTCGGGCCAGCTGGGCAATTTGGACCGGCACTCCCCCAGGCCACGGCCAGCGACCCCCGCCTCCACGCGCGGTTTCCCGGGCCGACTGCCCCGCAGACAAACGACCGCCACGAGCGCCACCTACTGGGCAGGAAAAGAAAAACAGAGCCCAGAGATTCCACAGAAAAACCTTTCAACCAGCTGGGTCCCACACCCAGGGAGATCTGATCAAATGCCCAGACACCAGCAGAAAATAATGGATGACGCTCGGAAAATTGAAGACATGGCCCAATCAAAGGAACAAACCAATAGTTCAAATGAGATACAGGAGCTGAGACAACTAATGCTGAATATACGAACAGAAATGGAAAAACTCTTCAAAAACCAAATCAATAAATTGAGGGAGGACATGAAGAAGATATGGGCTGAACAAAAAGAAGAAATAGAAAATCTGAAAAAACAAATCACAGAACTTGTGGGAGTGAAGGACAAAGAAGAAAAAATGGAAAAAACAATGGATACCTACAATGGTAGATTTAAAGAGACAGAAGCTACAATTAGTGAACTGGAGGATGGAACAACTGAATTCCAAAAAGAAACAGAAACTATAGGGAAAAGAATGGAAAAACTTGAGCAGGGAATCAGGGAACTGAATGACAATATGAAGCGCACAAATATACGTGTTGTGGGTGTCCCAGAAGGAGAAGAGAAGGGAAAAGGAGGAGAAAAACTAATGGAAGAAATTATCACTGAAAATTTCCCAACTCTTATGAAAGACCTAAATATACAGATCCAAGAAGTGCAGCGCACCCCAAAGAGAATAGACCCAAATAGGCATTCTCCAAGACATTTACTAGTTAGAATGTCAGAGGTCAAAGAGAAAGAGAGGATCTTGAAAGCAGCAAGAGAAAAACAATCTGTCACATACAAGGGAAACCCAATAAGACTATGTGTAGATTTCTCAGCAGAAACCATGGAAGCTAGAAGACAGTGGGATGATATATTTAAATCACTAAAAGAGAAAAACTGCCAACCAAGACTCCTATATCCAGCAAAATTGTCCTTCAAAAATGAAGGAGAAATTAAAACATTTATAGACAAAAAGTCACTGAGAGAATTTGTGACCAAGAGACCAGCTCTGCAAGAAATACTAAAGGGAGCACTAGAGTCAGATATGAAAAGACAGAAGAGAGAGGTATGGAGTAAAGTGTAGAAAGAAGGAAAATCAGATATGATATATATAATACAAAAGCCAAAATGGTAGAGGAAAATATTATCCAAACAGTAATAACACTAAAAGTTAATGGACTGAATTTCCCAATCAAAAGACATAGAATGGCAGAATGGATTACGACCCAGCAATACCACTGCTAGGTATCTACTCAAAGGACTTAAGGGCAGAGACACAGACGGACATTTGCACACCAGTGTTTATAGCAGCATTATCTACAACTTCAAAGAGATGGAAACAGCCAAAATGCCCATCAACAGACGAGTGGCTAAACAAACTGTGGCGTATACCTACGATGGAATATTATGCAGCTTTAAGACAGACTAAACTTATGAAGCATGTAATAACATAGATGGACCTAGAGAACATTATGCTGAGTGAGTCTAGCCAAAAACTAAAGGACAAATACTGTATGGTCCCACTGATGTGAACCGACATTCGAGAATCAGCTTGGACTATATCATTGGTAACAGAGACCAGCAGGAGTTAGAAACAGGGTAAGATAATGGGTAATTGGAGCTGAAGGGATACAGACTGTGCAACAGGACTAGATACAAAAACTCAAAAATGGACAGCACAATAATACCTAAGTGTAATGTAACTAGGTTGGAACACTGAATGAAGCTGCACCTGAAATATGGTTTTTTGTTTGTTTGTTTGTGTGTTTGTATCTTTTGTTTTTGTTTTTTTCTTTTTCCTTTTTATATATATATATATTATTAGTATTATTATTTTAATTCTCTTCTCTATATTAACATTCTATATCTTTTTCTGCTGTTTTGCTAGTTCTTTTCCTAAATCGATGCAAATGTACTAAGAAATGATGATCATACATCTATGTGATGATACTAAGAATTACTGAGTGCATGTGTAGAATGGAATGATTTCTAAATGTTGTGTTAATTTCTTTTCTTTTTTTTGATTAATAAAAAAATTAAAAAAAAAAAAAAAAAAAAGAAATATTTATTTTATACTCGGTTGTGTAACAGACACTTTTCCTGCAGCGTTAAATCATAGATGATTATTCTCATGTATTTTTCCCCAAATAGTAGGCACGAGCAATTAATACTTTTAATGTCATCCCCCAAATGTTAATGAATGTTACTACATTCACACTAAGATATTTTTAACCTGTTTTAATGCCGGCTTTATGCACTAATGGAACAGAACCACTTATTCTTTAGAAGCACTTTTTTCCCCTTATTTTATTATAAAACTACTCATATATACAGAAAGTTGAAAGAATTGTACCATGAACACTGATGTTATCCACTACTTAGACTACAATTAACAGTTTGCCATGTTTGCTTTATCACAAATCTATCCATCTATCCATTCCTCTCAGCAATCCATTATTCCATCTTATTTTTTGCTGCATGGCAAAGTAAGTTTAGACACTGGTATGCTGTGCTCCTAAACACTTCAGCATGCATATCATTATTAACCAGAAATCAATATTTGAAATACTCAGTTTTAATTCAGGCATGTTTTCTTCCTTCTTGCAAAAGCCATAACGGCAGTTAAAATTTTATGGAGAAAAGCTCCCTGGGCCCATTCTACCAGGAGGCTGCACTCTCCATGGGAGCCTGCCTCCAACCAAATAGAGTTGCTGGCAAACAATCACTCAGTGCTCTAGACAAGCACCACGGCATGGAGAACCAAGGAGAGCTGTACCACCTGTTACTTATCTCTACCTTCTATCATCATCATCATACTTGCATAATTTCTGAGATTTTAATGATGTACATATCTTCTCAAAGAGTTTACTGCCTTCTCAAACGTAGAGACCATTCTCTACAACATTTAATAAGCATTTTAATTCAAATATTCATCTTTAATTAACACATAGGGACCAAATGAAGAAAGAAAAACAGATGACCAATATAATTGCAACAATATAAAACAGTATTTTCAAGACTTACAAAATAGAAGATAGGAGGCTTTAATAATTTCCTTTGGTCATGAGAAAATGAGTACAGAGTTCTGGCCTTTACAAAAACAAATAATATACTGATGGTATCTCAAACTTGGCCAAATGCAAGTCTCCCACGTTCATGCAAACATGCTCCTCCCTGGACTTTCCTACCTCAGCAAAAGATGCCACCCTCTCCAAGACTAGACTGAAAGCCAGTGCAGAAGAGAGCTCTTGGGTGTTTATTCACTTCTGTAGCCCCAGCAGCAAGAATGGGGCCTAGGAGAGAGAGGGAGGGAGAGGGAGGGGGAGGGGGAGGGGGAGAGAGAGAGAGGAAGGGAGGGAGGGAGGGGGAGGGGGAGGGGGAGGGGGAGGGGGAGGGGGAGGGGGGGAGGGAGAGGGAGAGGGAGAGGGAGAGGGAGAGGGAGAGGGAGAGGGAGAGGGAGAGGGAGAGGGAGAGGAAATGGTATTTACCTGGTCCCAAGAATTCATTACACAGTGTGTTTATTTTGGTGGCTGAGCTAATAGCAAGTGAGGTCAAAGGTCTCTCACTCAGACAATTTGCCTTTGACTTTGCCACAGAAGCCGAAGTTTGCTCTGTGATTATGTGGTCAGGCAAAAAGGGTTTCCTAGTGCAGCAGTACCGGCAGGGACAGCGGAAAGCTCTTCTCTAGGCACTTGGCTGCCTTCTGCCTTATAGAGCAGGCGACACCATGCAGCTGACGGTGGCCCCCACCAGGGACCGAGAAAGGAGTCGTGGCGCACGTTCCTGAGCAGCACTCGGGACCAGAGACGTGGAAGGCACATCCTGCTCCCTCTACAAGCTTCTCTCGGGGGCACACAAAACCACCGCAAGGTAGTAAGACACTTGTCCAAAACAGGGTCCAAGAACGTGGCAGGGTGGAAGGGCCGGGGATGCCGAAAGCTCAGAACAAAGGCTGCTGCTGGGGCGGAGGCAGTTTTTCATAACTCAGCACTCTGAACTCCATCCTGAAGGCAACACACTCGAATACTTTCCATTCTATTCTCGAATCAATCCAGTTTTAACCCACTGATGGAACGACCCACACACACACCGCATACACGCCCATACACAGACCTCACGGTGTAATCATCCTCATGTGCCTTGCTTTTACATGTGTTTGTATAATCTTAAGGAAAATACTTCGATAGAAAGCTACAGGGAGTGGGTCGGCTGTGGTACTTTGAAGCTGTTACGTACCACCAGAAAAGGTCATGTTTTTTATCCACTCCTGTGAGTGTAGACCTATCATGGGTGGGACCTTTTGATTCGATTATTTCAGTAGGGGTCTCGATCGCTTGATGGAGTCCTTTATAAGAGGAGAACACATACAGAAACCGAGAGGCGAAATTCAGAGAAGCTCACAGGAAAAGACGCAGAAGCTGAGAAAGGAAGCTGCAGGCAGTGAGGCCAGTAGCTGGAGCAACGAAACCCAGGAGAGAGGGACCAGCAGTCACGGCCACAGGCCTGGCCATGGACAGAGGAGTCTGGATTGCCAGCAGCCTCTCTGCAGAGAAGGTTTCATCCTGTTGACACTTTAATTTGGACATTTTCACAGCCTTTGAACTGTAGATTGTAAGTTAATAAACATCCACTGTTAAAAGCCAAACCGTGTCTGGTCTATTGCACTTTGGCAGCTTTAGCAAATCAAAAGAGCCAGCTTTTACTGACACCATTGGTGCCAGGAAGCTAGCACTAGATGCATCTGGTCATACAGGCTGAATCCCATTTTAAATAATCTCCACAGCACATCAAAACTGCTACGTACCTTATACTTCATTAAAACAAAAGGAAGTCTATTGCCACGTCTTACAAAGTACTACTCATTTTATTTGTAATACAAAGTGTTTAATGTGTGCTGTACTACAAAACATAAAAATGAAACAAGTGCAAATGGGGGTATTTGGTGTATGGTTATAATGGGTATATCTGAATGAAATATTTACAAATGGCACTGAGGAAACACTACTGTTAGGAGAAGGAAACTTACCCTCCTAGCACCTCCTTAAACATAATCGCCAGTGAAATTCATGTAAAGTTTTATTAAAACACAATTGAGCTTTTTCATGAATTAAAACAAAACAAAAAACACAATTGAGGGGGTGGAAAAGTAGTTCAGTGGCAGAATTCTCACCTACCATGCAGGAGATGCAGGTTTGATTCCTGGTCCATGCATTTTCCAGAAAACAAACAAACAAAAAGCAAACCAACTAAACAAACAAAAAATTCAACAAATGGTGCTGCAATAACGGAATACTCACATGGAAAAATGATGAAATGCGACCCCATCATACAGCTCTCCAAAAAACAAACAAACAAACCACAATGGCCAACTAAACATAACGTGGTACATTATATAAATGTAATGTGGATTGGATCCTGGAACAGAAAGAGAATGATCACAGAAAAACTGCTGAAGAACATAGTCAAGAATCTTATTAATAGTAACATACCAATGTTGGGCTCTTAGTTTTGATAAATGGACCATGGCATTGGAAAATGTCAGCAACAGGAAAACGGGGTGAGGGGTGCAAGGGAACTCTCTCTGTGCTATCTCTGTGCTAGCTCTGCAACTTTTCTCTTAATCTAAAATTATATTCCAAATTTAAAAGTTTATTTTTAAAATGCAGTTAATGTACATAATTATTGGACCAAAAGCTGTTTAAGAGAAGAGGAAGCCCTCTTTTGTTGCTCAGATGTGGCCATTCTCTCTCTAAGCCCAACTCTGCAAATAAAGGCATTGCCATCCCCACTACATGGGACATAACATCAGGGATGAAAGTCTCCCTGGTGGTGAGGGAGATGACTCCCAGGGATGAGCCTGGCCCTGGCAGAGTGGGATCAACAATGACATCCTGACCAAAAGGGGGAAAAGAAATGTAACAAGGTATCAGTGGCTGAGAGAGTTCAAATAGTGTCAAGACGCTACTCTGGAGGTCACTCTTAACTCATGCATCAGTTAGACATTCCTACCTATCATAACTTGTCAAACCCCAACCAAAACTATTCCTGCCAGTCCTACAGAATACCTAGAGCATTATAAAAGATTCTACAAAGGTTCCATGGACTAGGGTAATTCTCCAACCCCTACAACATTCAGATGGGTCCCTGGACCAGATAAGTCCTGAAATGCAGAGGGGTCAGCCCTTCTAGAACATCAACTAGCTCCGTCCTCCATCCCCTATTATTGATAGCTCCCTCCAACATGAAAAAGTTGGAATGTGAATAGCCCAAATACTCCCCCTAAAGAGTAGCAGAAAGATCAAAGGTGACGGTTGAGTTATACAGAGAAGGTCAAGTTTAACATATGAGTGCTGAATCATTATACTGATATTTCTTCCAGCCTCCAGTATCTTAGAGCAGCTAGAAATAAAATCCTAAAATTGTGGAATTATAACCCATACCAAACTCTGAAATCTGTTCCACAACTGATTGTGTTGCAATGTACTTTGAAATTTATTGTTTTTATGTATATATGTTATTTTAAGAGAAGGAGAAGTATAACAGAGAAAACAGGATTTAATAAACAAATACGACTGCTAAATCATTATATTGGTATTTCTGTTGGTCTCCAGTGTGTTGGAGCAGCTAGACGAAAAAATTAAAAATCATGTAACTGGAACCATATCAAACTTTAAAATTGTTCTATAACTACTTGTTAAAATGCACTTGGAAATTTATTGTTTTTTTGTATATGTTATGTTTCACAATTTAAGAAAACACTAAAAAAAAGAGAGAGAGAAAAGGAAGTTATCAACTATTCCAAGTGCTTACTGAAGAGTCTAATAAGGTAAGAGTCCATGTGACTTATATTAGTTAAAATACTGAAATCTCGGGCCACTGTGGCTCAGCAGGCAGAGTTCTCGCCTGCCACGCCAAAGACCCAGGTTCGATTCCCGGTGCCTGCCCATGTAAAAAAAAAAAACAAAAACTGAAATCTCATGTGCTGGGGAAGAGGGGATGGGGAGAAGGAATAACAGAAGCCGAAAGGCAGCAGGAGCTCTCTTCTGACCTGGACAATCCTGCTTTAGTACCACGGTCCCTAGAGCCTGCCTCCCTCTATCACCTTCCACCGGCATCTACGGCCAGCTCTAACCTAAATGACACTCCAGAAGGTTCTAGAATGCATCAAAAGACTCCGACAGCTTTTCCAGAACTTATATATGCATCCTAAACTATTTACCAAACTTTTACTGATGGTTAATAAAACTTTCATAGGGAGTAAAACAGATAGCGTGCATTATTCTCTTAACTAAAATCCTACCACCAAGCGCAAATTCTACATAGAGGGACTCTGTACACAAACCACAGAATATTTTGTGAACCCTAGTGGAAAATGCTCTAGTCTTTCTGAGAAATTAGGACAAATAGTTTACAAGGGAGAACAGAACAAGACTCAGAGCAGGCAAGCAAAGAACGAGAGAGGGCATGGACGAATACTACAGCTCTCCCCACTACATACTGGCCCAGAGTCAGGGAGAAGTGAAGGGAGGGAGGGAAGATGTCAGATGACTTCCTGAGGGAGAGACAAAAGGCAAAGATGACAGCTGGTGAGAGGGCCCCGGAAGAGAAGATGAAAAGGAAATATGAAACCATTGCAATGGGGAAGACAAGCATGTTCCTACGGCCACTTGTTTTTCCCAAGCTGCCATCAGTGCAAGGTCAGGGCTGGCCATCAGATGCATCACAGCCAGAAAAACACTAAATTGAGAGACCGGAGACGAGGACCCTAATTGCTGTCCCAGATTCCGAGATATGATTAGCTCAAGGAGAAATAGATGCTCTGAGAGAAGAATGATAAAAAGTGCATCTGGACTCCCCATATTATAGGTTGTTAAACACATCTGTCATAAAGATCCAGCCTCTTTCATGACCCAAGTACCTCAAAGACATCAAGCTTTGGAATCCATGCGCACGGCACTAGTCAACTTGCCTTTTGTCACACACCTTCACCATTATATGGATCTTTTCATCCTTAGTTACAGACAGTACTATAAATAGTGCATTCGGAATTGAACTGTTCTTTGGCTCCTGCCCCACCCATCTCACACCTCCCACACCTCCCACCTCCTCATCTCCCTGTTGCCTCACTTTTATGTCAATCTGTTTCAAAGCTTCATGTCTTTTCTCCCCAGCCTCTCTGATATCTTAAGAACAATAAATTATGATCCCTTTCCTTTTCCCCTAGCAATTCAACAATTGATTCTTTAATCTGAACAACCACAAAATGGCATAGCTCTTTTTTTTTTTTTTGAGATCCAGAATTCACAGCTGAAGATCAATTAAATCTACCAATTATCCCAAGGGGGAAAATATTGATTTAAAGCTTTTAAAATGGCAAATTTGCCTTGTAAATCTATTTATGCAGAAACACAAGCTGGACGGAAGGAATCATTACATCGGCAATCTGGTGGCCATGAAACATTTTAGACGTCACCACTGATCCTCAAGTTCAACCTTTTTTTTTTTTTATTTACATGGGCAGGCACCGGGAACCGAACCCAGGTCCTCTGGCATGGCAGGTGAGCATTCTTGCCTGCTGAGCCACCGTGGCCCACCCTCAAGTTCAACTTTTAACAAAGCACATGGCAGTATAAACACAAAGAACTTTTTTTACACTAAACTTTTTTTTTCCCCAAGAATGAATGTCATGGCTCAAAGCAACTGGCCTGTTTGCATATAGACAAACTATAGACTAAACGAATTACTCAAAACTGTCTCCCATACCCGTAAAGAGTGGGAGAAAAATTAAAGGTGATGGTGGATTTATATAGAGAAGGTTGGGTTTAACAAATGAGTACGAGTACTGAATCATTATATTGATATTTCTTTTAGCCTCCAGTATTTTAGAGCAGCTAGAAGTAAAAACCTAAAATTGTGGAATTGTAACCCATAACAAACTCTGAAATCTGCTCTACAACTAATTGTTGTGATGTGCTTTAAAATTTACTGCTTTTTTGTATATATGTTATTTTTCACAAAAAAAGAAAAGACGATGTGATGATAAATGCATAGCTATATGACGATATCGTGAACCACTGATTATATACTTTGGATGATTATATGGCATGTGAATATATAATAAATATCAATAAAATTTTTTTAAAAACTACATCCCCCAATCAGTCATAAAAGGGAATAAAGTTCTGATACATACTACAACATGGATGAGACTTGTATAAATTATACTAAGTGAAATAAGCCAGGCACAAAAGGACAAATATTGTATGATTCCACTTATGTAAAATAACTGGGAATAAGCAAATTCACAAAGACACATATCAGGTTAGAGACTACCAGGGCTGGGGAAGGGGAAATGTGAGTAACTGCTTAATGGATACAGAGTTTCTGTTTTGGGTGATGAAAAAGTTTTCGTAACAGACAATGGTGATGCTAGCACAGCACAGTAGCAATGCCACTGAATTGTTCACTTAAAAAAATGATTAAAATGGCAAATTTAATGTTACATATCTATGCTACCACAAACAGTTCTAATTAGAAATAGGTTTTTTTAAAAGTACATCTCCAGGGCGGGCCACGGTGGCTCAGCAGGTAAGAGTGCTTGCCTGCCATGCCCGAGGACCCGGGTTCGATTTCCGGTGCCTGCCCATGTGAAAAAAAAAAAAAAAAGTACATCTCCAAACCTTTAGAATATATTTACAATAAATAAATGCCAGAACAATAATTTAGAAATTTCAAATTTAGAAATACATTTACCACTTACGGGAAAGTTCATCGCTGTGTTTTTACAGGACCAAAATTTCTTTTTAATTTAAGAAAGAAAACCTTTGATGAACAAGAAAGAGAACAGTTAAATCCCATTTGTATAGCCCTTCTGACACCAAGAATCCTAAATAGTTTTTAATGGCCCCAAATATATCTCCAAATCTGTACAGACTTACAGCCCCTGTGCAGATAAGCTCAGTCGTCTGCAAACAGAGCAGAAACCCAACGTAACACCCAGCTGTCACCACTGAAAATATTCACATGCTGCTCAGTGGCATTAGGGTGCCATTTCCCTGGGGTGGAAGATTCTGGAATCACATTGCCAACAGCATGTATGACACCAGTACGTTTTTCATTTCACTTAGAAATTGCTTACAGTTTAACAGAAGTCTACAAAGTTCATACAACACAAATAAGTTAACAAAAGTTGACGAAACACTTCAATCAAGAAACTGATTACAGGTTTCGTTTTTAAGTTCCTAGGATTAGTTTTAAGATTTTGAAAGCATTAGAGACCTAAAACTTCACTAAATTCATTCAGGCACACAACAATAAGGTATATCTATAATGAACAGTGTCAGTGATAAGACTTGCTAGCAATAAAATATTTCCGTCACTACCATTTAGCATAGGAATTGCTTTTTTATTGGCAAAGGGTTTCTACTTCTATCTCACTCTCCCCACAACAACCTTGGAGGGATGAAAATGCAAGTGATATTCCATTCTCCTGCTGCACAGAGCAAGGGACAAAAGAGAAGAACGAGGGCTACTGCCTTAAATCACACATTGCACAGCAGACCTCCTCCTGAGTCCTGGCTCTTGGGTTGACTGCTTCCGAACAGCCCAGCACTGACTGTCTCCAAAACATAGCATAAATTCATTACTTCTCTTTAGCCTCCCAGTCTCTAAAACACCCTGGCAAGTTTCGGGTATAGTGCCGGTTTGAATCTGTGGTGTACCCCAGAAAAATCACGTCTGTTAACCCTCATTCAATATTGCTGGCTGGGAGTTTTTTGATTAGCCATGGAGATGTGACCCACCCAACTGTGGGTGGTAACTTTAGATTGGATGCTTTCCATGGAGATTTGTCTCCACTCATTCAAGGCGGGTTGCTTACTGGAGCCCTTTAAGAAGGAACCATTTTGGAAAAAGCTAGAGAACTCACACAGCCAGAAAACTCTGGAGGCGAAGAAGGAAAACAACCCCAGGGGAGCTTCATGAAACAAGAAGCCAGGAGAGAAAGCTAGCAAACTTTGCCATATGCCCTTCCAGTTGAAAGAGAAACCCTAACTTTATTGGCATCTTTTTTTAACTTTTTTATTGTATAATATAACATATATACAAAGCAAAGAAATAAAAAAGCAATAGTTTTCAAAGCACTCTTCAACAAGTAGTTACAGGACAGATCCCAGAGTTTGTCATGGGCTACATATGATCCTCTCAAATTTTTCCTTCTAGCTGCTTCAGAATATAGAAGGCTGGAAGGCTTAAATATCTTTTTATCATCACAATTGACTTTTTTCCTCTTTTTTTGTGAAAAATAACATATTTATTAAAAAATAAATAAATTCAAAGCACAGCACCACAATTAGTTGTAGAACATATTTCAGAGTTTGATAAGAGTTACAACTCCACAATTTTAGGTTTTTACCTCTACCTATTCTAAGATACTAGAGACTAAAAGAGATATCAATTTAATGATTCTGCATTCTTATTCATTTGTTAAATCCTATCTCCACTGTATAACTCCACCATTACCTCTGATCTTTCCTTCCCTCTCTTTAAGGGTGGGTTATGGCCATTCTAACTTTTTCATGTTGGAAGGGTCTGCTGCTAATATGGGGTAGCGAGATGAAACTAGCTGATGTTCTGGAGAGGCTGAGCCCTCTAGGTTTCAGGACTTATCTGGTCCAGGGACCCATCTGGAAGTTGTAGGTTTCTGGAAAGCTACTCTAGTGCATGGAAATCTTGTAGAATCATCGGCATTTTTTGAGTGAAGGTAACCTCTTGTTGGTACCTTAATTTGGACATTTCCAATGCCTTAGTACTATAAACTTGCAGCTTAATAAATTTCCCCTTTTTAAAAGCCATTCCATTTCTGGTATATTGCATTCTGGCAGCTTGTAAACTAGAACAGGTATACATAAGGGCAAGTGTTGTTACTTTGATCTAAAAAATACAGTCAATCCACTGTACCACTCCCCCACCAGACCAATTCAGAGGGAGTCTGCCCACACCGTCTCTCATTAATGTGGACAGAGTACAGGAAATGGGCAGATTTAACACAGATCACCGCTAGGGAGGGAAACTGGCAAGAAGAGATTGCATTCCTTGCTTACTCGCTGTCATATTACTAACAACCTTTAAAAAACACAAGCTGGGCAGTGCAAAGGTGGCACAGTGGCAGAATCTCACCTGCCATGCTGGAGACCCAGGTTCAATTCCCTGAGCCTGCCCATGCCTAAGGGAAAAAAAAGAGCCAATACGCTGTTTCCTTTTTTAATTTTCAAAAAAAGGAAAAGAAAAAAATACATGCAGGTCTCCCTGTGTCCACTTAAATCTGTAACCAGCAACAAGGAGTGGCAGGCTGTGACCCATCAGAAACCACGGCAGACCAGATGTTCCTACTCAGACTCCTTCACTGAAAGTGAGTGCTCCAGGATCCACTCAGCCACTAATGTCACCAAGCCCCAATTTCCTTTTGTAGGAAATGAAAATAATGCCCAATTCACAGGGTAAAAATTGCATGTGCTGAATGTCAAGGACAATGTGTTAGACTCAGATATCAAACTTCATTATCAACATCTCATTATTTATTTTTCTGCTCTATCTTTTTCCCAACAGAAAACCTAAGACAACAGGTACACAAAAAGGACTAGAGATGGAATCCCAAATTAGGCCACGAAGCTTACTCACTGCCATCTTCACCAGTGAGCGGTTTTCTAAGGACCCTCACACAGTAACCTTGCCAGTAAATAACTTAAGTCCCCTTCTCAGCACTGCTCAGAGCCACTGACCCCATACAGATTTATCTTGGAAGAGAAGGTGGTAGCACAACTTAAAAGCAGCTTCTTTGATAGACCTGGTGAATAGACAACTGATTATACTATTTGAAATCAATCTAAACTGATAGGATCCCAACTTAACTAACAACATCTGCCCCACAAAGCCTCTCATGCTACACTCACCTTTCCAAATACAATGAAACCATCACTAAATTTCAGGTCCTGAAATTCCCCACCAATTAATGTAAAGCACAGAACTACAAAAGGCAAGTAGCTAAAAACCTCTCCTTACCTAAAGCATATCCTAACTAGCTTTGACAGATCTTTCAGACACCATGGCAAGCCACTAGCTGGCAACTGAGCAGCTGGAGTTCAAGTGGCTTGTCCATTAAATGGGGAGATTCCACCTGTATATCGACTGTCCAAAATTAAGAAGAGGACAACAGAATTGGTTCGAGCATGCGTGTAAGCTACGTGAGCGAGATGATTCTGGGCTGCTATGCAGTGCTAGGGTGCATCTGGACATCTCCCCCTCCTGCCCTTACGCTACTGTCCTTTCCCTGCCATATACAGCTGCACCGGGTGTCTGGCTCAGACGCCTTCTATGCTCACCAACGCCTGTGAGATTGCTCAGAGTTAATGGCATGTCTCTGCTTGTTCAGATCCCCAGACGCACTGAGCCTGCTAACAGCAAAAAGACTTAAGCACAGGCCCACGAAGTTGACTAACAGAGCAGCAGGAGATCTCAGCTGCTCTAACCAGCCAATGCAATCCTCACTCCCTGTATTACACTCTGGTCCAATTAGCCTCCACAGTGCCACTTAAAAAAAGAATAAGAATAAAAAGACAGCATAGCTTAATTTTATAAGTTAAAAGGTTCTATCTGTTCTCACTAACACTTGATAATTTAACTCGGCATTATCCATGTAAATCTTGCAGTATTTACTATGAGAAACCCGTTTTTAAACACATTCCCCTTTAAAAAGTAATTCAGTAACCAAGATATTATATCTACCATCTCAAAAGTAAGAATTTTTTAAGTTAATTCAATGATTTTTTTTCAAATGATTTACATTCCAGGACTGAAAAAATAAAAGGCTTCTTTTCACCCCAAAGGAACAGATTAGCAGTGCTATTGCTGGATACTCTACAGCTGCGATTCTGGCACAGGCTTTTACAAATGCAATTGCCCAGCTATTGACTATGTCAGCAAAAGCAGGCATTCTCTCATCAGCATATCGTTGGGATTACTTGGCTCTGATAAATAATTTTGAATGACAAACTACAAAGGATGATGGTTTTTACAAGGCAGTGATTTGAGCAGGGCTGGGACAATGAGATGAGTCAGGCACATGCCTGGGACATAGAACTTAACGGAACACCAAGAATCTCATGATAAATATTTGAATGCAATAGTTTTAAAACTTACAATCAATGCAAAAGACTCTTTAATGAACAAAATATCAAAATTTTAAATACAGACAGGATCATCTGAGTGCTGTCTGAAAACAGGGGAGTTTAGAAAACTTCTCTCCGAGGGACCCATCATCATCGCAGGCCTTGCTGCTCCTTCCAGGGAAAACAAGGTGCCACCAGAGACTCAGGAGCCTCAGGTGAGCGGACAGCGGCCTCCCTCTCCTCCCTCCACTTGGATCTTTTGAAACGGGGTCTCCCAATGCAGCCCCTCCCCGGCAGATCTCAGCCTCCAGCCCTCAGCAGGCTTGCAGCAGGGGATGGCATGGGGAACCAGAGGTGAAGGGTCCTTGCTGTGGAGGACACCAATCACCAGTGGAAAGGCAGGGACAGAACCAAACACTCCTGAACCCCACCCCAGGGCCTGCTCTGAGCTGGCCTTGCCCATCCTCAGGTGAACTTTCCACACAAAGCACCTCACCATCTTGGGCATGCCTATATCTTAAGTTAATCTGAACACCTAATTGTGTGATGGTAGTAACCCTTAAAATTTTCTATATTAAAATCTCTTCTCATTTGTCTTCTAAGGATTATTCAAAAATCAAAGCTACAACCAAAAACACTCTACGGCAACAATAAAAATAATGCTAATATAATTGGGGGGATTGTTTGGCCTGATCCAGAAGAAAGAGTTTGGGAGTTCATACATTCAATTTTTGAAAACTGTAACCTTTCTCAAATATTTAAATATATCAGAAGTCATATTTTATGGCCATCCCATCATACACCTTTATTTGAAAACTAGAGAACTAAAGCCTCACATCTCTTTAAAAAGCAGCTTCCCATTTTGCAGTGTGTTAGCAAATATGCCTATGAGTTTGCAAATTCCAGGTAGTTGACCCCAAAACCCAAAATTGCTTCCCCTCTCCCAAAAAAACCATAAGGTGACCAATACATCTTTCTTCAAAGTTTCTCATTGTAAGAAATAACTAGATTTGCAAAGGATAACTAGCTTGAACAAAAATCCCTCGTGTTAGCAATGTGTAGCTCCATTTTTATAAAGGTTTGCAATTTCCAACACAAAGTCTTTGCCCAAGCTGCTTTTAATGGCCGAGGCTGACTGATCACGTGTGGAATAATTCCTCTCACGAGTGCCCACACCCGTTACCACTAGCACACACCATCTGTATTCGGGAGGGAAGTAATGGAACACTGAATTCTCAGCATAGGGAGAAATGCCAGTCCCTTCCAGCCCTGCATCCCTGCCCCTCTACTAAATACACTCTCCAGCCAGCAGCCCAGAGCCCCTGGCAGCCTCCACCCCAGCAAGGAGCTGCAATCAGACACTGCTGGGTTCCAACCTGGCCATCCAGCTACTTCACCTCACCGGGCTTCTTTCTAATTTTCTACCAAATTGGGGACAATCTCACCTACGATATAGTGTGAGAACTAACTCAAACAATGTATACAAAACCCCTAGACTTTTATGACATAAATATTACTGTTCATCCTATAGCTGACTATGAAAATTTGGCCAATTAAAGATATTTCTCTAAGCAGCACTATAGAAAGCATATGAATGTTTTAAAAGCATTATCAGATTAAGGACTTCTAATAACACCCTATACCAAGATTCATAAACATCATGGTGAAACATCCTATTTCTTATAAATTGCCCAATTCCTTCCAACTTAGAAGGAAATAAGACTACAGCAGAGTTCTTCCCCCATGGGGATAAAATGATCTGACGTTTTATTGCTATCAGTGCCCTTAGCAAGTATATATTGTGCAAAGAGAAGAGTATAGATCTTAAAAAAATAAAAGAGAGAGAAACATAAGAAGCCTCCAAAAATAAATGTATTATTGAAAATCGACAATAGAATTTATTTTTTTAAACCAGAGAAAATAGGGTGCATGGGTGGTTCAGTGGTAGAACGCTCACCTTCCATGCGGGAGACCGGGGTTCAATTCCCGGACCATGGGACCATGCACCAAAAAAAAAAAAAAAAGAAGTTAGATGTCTTCAAACTTAGGTCTCCAAATACTTTTGCAAATATACCCAGAGTAGCTCCCAAATTTTCCTAGCTCCAAAGAACCTAGAAAATTATATACATCTATAATAAATAAAAACTGCCAACTTCATTGACTTAACTATATAAAAAGGTGAAAAATTGTGAAAGAAACTCAGAAGAGCAGCCAATCTACATACCCAATTACCTTTCTATTTTAAGTTTCTAGGTTTCCAGGAATCTACTCTGAGAAGCAGGAATTTACCTCTACTAATGAATCATTTGGAAACAAACAAAAATTTCTGCGACATTTTTCCAAAAGGGAACCACATCCTCTTCTAGACAGAAAGAGCATATTCTCTCAGCAGCACCCAGGCAGAACGCTGCCTGCTGCAGAGAATGCCTAGCGTGCCAGGATCAGATGACTCGGCCCTTTCCTACACTGAGGTTAGAAGGTAGATGCTGTGGGTTGAACTGTGCCCCCTGAAAAGATAAGAAGTCCCAAGTCCCAGTGCCCGTGAATAAGACCTTATTTGGAAATAGGGTCTTGCTATATACAATCAAGTTAAGATGAGATCATACTGAATGGGGGGGGGGGGGGGGGAGCTAGGTGATAATCCAATATGACTAGTATCCTTATAAGATGAGGAGAGGAGGCCCAGAAACACAGGAAGATGATGCAGGCTGAGAACAGACTGATGTATCTACAAGCCAAGGAATGCCAAGGACTGCTGGCAAACACCAGAATCGAGAAGAGGCAAGAAGGGGTTTAGAGTGAGGCTGGCCCTGCCGACATTGACTTCAGACTTCTGGCTCCCAGAATTGCAAGACAAGAAATTCCTGCTGGTAAGATAATGGGTAATTGGAGCTGAAGGGATACAGACTGTGCAACAGGACTAGATACAAAAACTCAAAAATGGACAGCACAATAATACCTAATTGCAATGTAATTATGTTAGAACACTGAATGAAGCTGAATCTGAGCTATAGTTTTGTTTGTTTGTTTGTTTGTGTCTTTTGTTTTTTTCTTTTTCCTTTTCTTTTTTTATTATTATTATTTTTATTTTTTTCTCTATGTTAACATTCTATATCTTTTTCTGTTGTTTTGCTAGTTCTTTTCCTAAATCAATGCAAATGTACTAAGAAATGATGATCATGCATCTATGTGATGATATTAAGAATTATTGATTGCATATGTAGAATGGAATGATTTCTAAATGTTGTGTTAATTTCTTTTTTTTCTTTAATTAATAAAAAAAAAGAAAAAAAGAAAGAAAAAAAAAAGAAATTCCTGCTGTTTTAAGTCACCCAGTTTGTGGCATTTTGTTACAGCAGCTCTAGGGAGCTAAGACAACCAATCCTAGTCCTTGCTCCTTATTCCCATGTCCTGCTTTGTTGAAATGTTGCTGGTTATGGAGACCAAATAGCTCTAACAAAAAGAGAATCTGATTCACAGCCCTGCTTTTACTGAATTTATAAGGACAGAAACCTGCTCTCAAAAAGAAATCATTGCTTTGTTGTTTACATTTTCTGGCTAGTTTGCTGGGTTTCTTTTTTTTCCCCCCATTAGCTTTAAAAATGCAGGAAAGGGGACTAGAAACATCACCTAGCCATGATTCAAAGCAGCTGTACAGGGTTCCAGTGTGATCGTGTCTGAAGAAAGCGAAAAACAAGACTACAGGGAGACAATGTCTCTGAGGAACTCGGGGTCCTTTTCCACCTGGAAATTCTTCTTCAGGATTTACCACCAGGTCAAATTTTGCAAGGTTTGGTATTTTAATAAGGGAGGCTTTTCCAAATCCTCAAAGATATAATATTCTTCTTCTTTAAAAAAAATAAAATCACCTGGAGCTATGAACATAAAATCAAATCCTCATAGTAGTTATTTCTACCGCCCATCTCTCAATTAAAATGGAAATTTTGCATGCAGGACTACACTTTGGTAATACTCTCACTGAGCTTCACGGGGCTTCCATGAACCCTCACTCAAGTCCCTCACTTGCAGATGGGTAAACCGAGTTCCCAGAAGGTAGTGGAATGGTTAAGGAGATTGAGGCTCAAACAGATGGTCTTTGCTCTTCTCTTCTGAATATCCTCTCTCCCAAAATCGGGCTTCTTTGCAAGAAGGTTCATCTAATCAAAGCTTCTAGGACTAAAAATCATTTAAAAACCACATGCAAAAGATATTGAAATGTTTAAATATAGTAACTGAAGAAACACAAATTACAAAAACAGCTTTCATAGGATGCTCCTGTGGTGGGCACTGCAATTAACTGACTCAATATCCATTCCTACGTCTCTTTGACCCTTGCTGGTTTCCACTGAATTGGCTTGGAAAACTCAATCTCAATCTCATATCTACTATTCCAGGCTGTGCTACAGCTGGAGGTGGTCACAAGACACAGGTCTGCAAACAGTGAGACCAAGATGGGGCAGGGACAGAGGGCAACAGCTGACACAGCAGGACCACTTCTACAGCCATTTTCTGTCTTGAGCATCACGATAAATACAAAAAATGTAAGATGAGAGGAGTGGTCCAATCAGCCACCTCAAGGTCTAGGGATTTACATCTCAGGCACCAGAATCCATGCACCCTTCCGTTGGTTGGAAGGAGCTGCTCTCGGCCACACCTACACCCTCATCCCCCCATACCCCCACTCCTCGCTCCTCTGCAAGTGCCTCACACGTCAAATAGAATAGACTCCCTGCCCTGAACCTTGTTTTTGATAATTCACTTGTCAAACTTGTACATCTCCAAGTAGCAGCCTCTCCCCCTCCTCCCACTCTATCAGTAAAAATCTTATCCACCTCTCCCGTGACACTAAGCAAGGTCTCAAGAAGCAGTGATTTCATTCATTCATTTAATGTATACATGGTACCTGCTCTGGGCTGGGCACTGATCTAGGTGTGGGGAATGCGACAGAGCAGGCAAGGCTGCCTTCTTCTAAAACCTAGGGCAAGGTACGCCTCTCATGACCCAGTAACTTTCAGGCTCTACAGTACTCATTAAGATTTTTCCTACATTTATCCTTTCACAAGCTTTTACTGGGTGCACTCTACGTACCAGGCATGTCATGAAAGAACAAAGTTACTGTATTTAACTTCAGGGTGCCCATCAGATATAGCACTGGGCCTGATGTACAACTGGTTAACAAACACCAACTGAATCAACAGATAGCACCAGGGCCTCAAGTGTAATCCATCAACCTCATTTGACTTTAATTTTTTTCCATTAGATTTTTCCATTATTTTCTTTTCAAGCTCTAGCCCTATTTTTTTAACTTTCCCTATGTGCTTTTGTGTTTTTTTTTTCCCAATTTATTTTCTCTCATACTCTTCATTATCTGTTCCCAACATTGTAAATATACAGTGCATGTCCTTTATGGTAGAACTTGATCTCCTTATACCAAAAACATCTTTTATGTCAGCCAGCATTTAGTTAACTACATGTCCACCATTGCCACTATTATTTAATATTGTTCTGGAAATGCTGGCCAGTGCAATTAAACAAGAGAGGTTAATATTGGCTATAAATTCAGGACTGAAGTAAAATTATCATTATTTGCATAATATAAAATTGCATAGCTGGAAAACCCAAGAGAATAACCTGAATTATTATAAACATTGAAAGAATTCATGGTTATAAAATTAATGCAATAAAATAACTACTTCACTATATATAAACAATAACCAGTTTAAAAATGAGAGGAAATGTTCTATCAACAATAGCAATAAAAAAATATTTAAGTATGTAGGGAACACTTACAAACATGTAAGACTAACATGATTAAAAACTTTAAAACTCTACAAAGTAACATCAAAGACAACTGAAGAGGGAAGATCTACTATGTTCTAGGGTAGTTAGAATTAACTATTTTAAAGACATTAATTCTTTAAATAAATTCCTAAATACAACACAGTCCCAATTAAAAAATTAACAAGATTTCATTTTGTTTTGTTACTGTGGGGTGGATCAGCCTTGCCAAAATGATTCCAATGTGATTTCACCCAAGGCAAGTTCACAGGCACCATTAAAACTGAGGATGAGTTGTTATCAATGGGAAGCCCATCTCTGTTTTCCAGACGCAAGACCCCTCCAACAGCAAATGGGGCGATGCTCTTGTCAAATATGTTGTGGGGTCCACTGGTATCTTTAAGACCTTGGAGAAGGGGAGTCCTTGCCCCAACTCCACCCAACACTGAGTTGTGATACAGTTTCCACCCCAGACCCCCTGAAGAAGGGGAGAGGTTTAAAAAGCCCTACCTTATCATATACTGTCAATAAAGTACACTGTACTTAGCCACAAAAAAGAACTATATATAGTAAAGGCCATGCCCTTCCATCCCAAATTCAAATCCTAATAGCACAGCTGTGAAAAATAACTTATTCAAGACAGCTTTGGTTCAGACAGCATCACCAAACTGGAAGTAGCCACTGACCATCACGGTACTGACAAGCCAGTCCTTTATATTATTTATGTCATAAGCTTTTAAGGAACATCATTTAAATGCCCCTGAAACTATAGCAAAAGCTAATAAAAATAAATTCTTCATAAAAAAACCTTTTATATATATAGCTAAGTCTGAGCTGCCTGATATGAAAACCAGTTGTAACATTTAAAGTGTTTTCCATGATCACACAATTCCTGCAATCATGCACTCCTGTCCCTCAATTCAACAGAATGTCTTTACAAACAAAATACAGGTAGCAGACCATGCACATATCTGTCCTTAATTAGAAGGGGAGTATTACTCTCTGTCTCACAACTAAATCTAACAAGACTGGAAGTCAGCAACTGCTAGCAGACAGTGCTTTGATTTGTGGCTATTATCTCCACTTGCAGAGCTAGAGGCTAAGAATACCTCAGCCAAAAGCTTCAGTTTCAAGAAAACCCATCTTTACTATATCAAAGCCAATCTTTACCATGTCCCAGACACGGGTGTACTCTTTCCTCAGTGTCCCCACAGCCCCCTGGTATTTAACCTGGTTATACTGTTATCCCTGGTTATACCGTTAAATGCCTCTGTTTTAACCTATTTCTCTTCATACATCAACACAAACTAAATTATGAGCTAAAAAAAAATAAAATAAAAATAACAGAAATTGGTCCCAAAGTCAGAGAAGACAATTTTTTTTCTTCTTCTACCACCATCTATTTTTCCGAATGTTCTATAATGAGATGTTATTTTATAATGGAAGAAAATGGCCACAGTAGCAGACAAAAACTTCCTCCTTAACAGACTCCAGTCGCCTTAGCCGGCACCTGCTTTCCAGCCGTGGTGTCCTCATCCCTGAAGCATCGCTACTCAAGCTCACGGGAGCCACTCCTCTCCACACACACAGAACTGAGGCAGCCGAACAGGACACACTATCCGCTACCCAAGGGCCCTTGTATTGACAAATGGAAAAATAAAGAGCCTAGAACATCCTTTGAGAAGCTGTCAGACAAGCTCCAGGCAAAACTCGAAGGAGGGACTTGGTGTCAACCGTGGACCCACCTCATGTGAACACAGCAATTAATTTTACCGTGAAAATCCTCCTATGTATGAAACCTTGGAATGCAGTCATTTAAAATGTCAAAACACAAATATTTTTAAAAGACTTACTGCATGGACAACACTTGTAGAAAGTAGCTTATACTCTGGTTAAATAATACAATTTCATGCTTTACTGCTGCCTACCAAATTCCCCAGGGTGATAAAAGCAAACATTTAGCTACTTATCAATAATTGTTATAGGATACCAGTCAGAGGATGATGAATTTTTAGCAGAAGTTCTAGACCAAGGTTGAAAGGTTAAATTGCATCTTTTAATTCTCGTGTATTTGGAAGTGAATTCTCCTACCCCCTTCCTAAAATCCTAATAGAAGGACCCAATTTAATGAACTACATACAAGTATCTCATGCTGTAAAATGCAACCCCTACCAAAATCATACAATTAAAAGTTTCTTTTAAAGTATGTGGATGTCCCTGAACGGGCATTTTCATTTCCTACCTAAAGCCTTCCAATAATAGACGTGATCTGGGCTGAATCCCTTTTGGAGCCACTCCTTTCTCAATGCTGCTACTTGTTTCCCGTGACTCCCGACCTCATCTTCGTCCCTAGATGGTGAACTCCCTGAGAACAGAGAACGTCCTCCTGGCAGTCCAGACCGATAATGCAAGCAGAGGGTTCATATTTGATTAACATGATCAAAGAGGACATTTGCTTCAAAGCTTCATCTCTCCTAGACCAGCAGGTTCTAGAGAGAGGAGGAGAATCAGGAAAATGCACCAGTAAGAGAGGAACTGTGAGAGCAATCTCACAGTGTGGGGAAGGGGTAGAGATGAGATCAAATACAATGGAGGAAAAAACTTAAAAGAAAACGGAGCAAATGTTTATAACTTAGGATACTTTGAAAACAGGAGTGTGTTAGGCTTCTTGCATACTAACAAAAAAGATCAGGCTTATAGCGAAAACCTTCAAAAACGGCTTCCCCTGAATAATACAGTATAAGTGATTTTTATAGCAATGTAGAACAGCAAAAAAACAGCCATCATAAGTCAGTCGGCATATGGGATTTTTATGTTGCTGGATTATTAATTTATTGAGCAATATATAAGTATCTGTTCACAATACCAATGAAAACACTTCCAAGTCATAAATGGTTATTTCTACAACCCCTATCTTAGATAACTTGTGCCTTGCGCCTTACCTTTCAAGATAAGCAAATTCCTTGAAACCAAGGATTGTATTTTGTTTTTGTCTATTTTCTATACACTCACATTGCTATCCATAAAAATACTCAAATGCTTTACTGACAATAAAGAATTGTTTGTTGGTCTTTTTCATATCATACAGACACTTGTTATAAGTCATTGACTGGCAGATTTTTTCTTTTTCCACCTTCTGCTAACATCTGTACGTTCTAGGCGTCTCTGAACAAACTGGACAAGCTAAACTGAAACCATGCTAAGAGCTATTACAGACTATATTGGATTACAGCCAATCTTCTGACTTAAACTACATATATACAAACATCTCATCACAAATAAATCTCATGGAAATAAAAAATGGCATTTATGATTATTAATAAAAACAAGGCACACTTCGACAAGGACCAAGGATCAAATGCAACAAATCCTTAACAAATTGGGGATTTTGATCAAGGAGGAATTGTGTTCCCAAGGTCTTTAGAACAGGTCTAGTGAGCCAAAGAAAAACATTTGGGAAGCAAAGGATAGATTAACAACTTCAGTAGGATCTGTTGAGCACAGCATTAGAGTTCAAGTACAAGCTGCAACCATGAAATAGGCCATCCTCACTTAATTGAATTGAATTGAATCAATTTACAGCTCACAAGGTCATAATTGGGGTGTTTGTCCATGCTCAGTGCTACTGTGACTTGGACCTGCATCTCTGTTGGCAAAAGATAACTGAACCTGGCCTCTGCGCTCAACATCTGTAACTGCTTCTTGGCAGTTTCCTTTTCAAAAGGTTTCCAAGAGCAGACTCTCCTCAAAGAGATGGACAAAGACTTGGCATTGAGATGGAAGTTGAGATGAGGGATGAGAAAAAGAAAACACCCCATCCTCATCATAAACAACATGACTTTTTCCATTTTTTCCCTTCCAGTCTGTGACAGAACTGAAACAATGATGACAAATGAACGAAACAACCATTACTCTGAAGGCTCAAGAACGGCTGTGCTTACCTGCCCCAAAGAGGACAGGAACGAAGAGTTGTGCTCACTACAGTGGGGCTTGCTCTAGCCCTGGGGATCGAGAGCTTTCCCACGATCAAGGAGAAGGTATAAAGTCACTGATCCCGAGCTCAATAAGAGTTTGCAATATCCTGGCCTCACAGTAATATCTTAAGCAAACCAGAGTGGGACAAAGGTCCTTTCTGATATCTATGAATGGGTTACACAATACCCCTTCCCACTCCTCACAGGCAAAAATAATCTTTTGCCTTTTAAAAAACCTTTGTCCTTTTGAATGGATAAAATGTTTAAAATACAAAGTTCCTAGTTTCTGGAAAATTGGCTGAAAAAAGGTAGATAGAGCATTCTAATAAAGAGGGTCATCTGTCGCTTCCTACTCTTGATATTTTCTTCTACTTACCTTTCTGCATGATTCTTAGGTTACAGTTTTAGACTCATGTGTTAGTTAGATTCAGTTGTCAACTTGGCCAGGTGAGCATACCTAGTCTTGTTGCTGCGGACATAAGCCAATGGCACGTGAACCTCATCTGTTGCTAATTACATGTGCAGTCAGCTAGGAGGCGTGTCTGCTGCAATGAGTGACGTTTGACTTAATTGGCTGGAGCTTAAATGAGAGCTCAACGTAGCACAGCCTAAGCAGCTTGGCATTCCTCATCTCAGCACTCACAGCTATGGCCCAGGCCTTTGGAGATGCAGAGAGAGGTCACCCCGGGGAAAGCTGTTGGAACCCAAGGGCCTGGAGAGAAGACCAGCAGAGACCATCCTGTGCCTTCCACGTAAGAAAGAACCTCAGTGGAAAGTTAGCTGCCTTTCCTCTGAAGAACTAACAAAATAAATCCCCTTTTATTAAAAGCCAATCTGTCTGTGGTGTGTTGCATTCTGGCAGTTAGCAAACTAGAACAACTCAAAACACAAAAAGTTACTGCTCTTCTCTCGAAAGGAGGGTTCCAAATGAATGAATAACATAATTTCCCTAATATTTGTGAAATAATTAATTTTCTGAATCCAACGCTGTTTTCAAAGTCTGCGATACCATATCAAAACCTTTTCTTTACCTCAAGCCTTCACTTACATTAAACTTTCTCAAGTCTCAAATATAGATTTCCAGGATATCTTCATGATAGATTCAAATATAGTGAATCTACCAACTGAACTTTATAGCTAATTATTATCCTGCACTAAAAACAAATTTATGTATTCTCTCCTAACACAGTAACTGGTTAACAGAAACTCACCACAGTAATGAAGTCTGACAAACTACAACCTGTCCTTCACCTACCTGTCTTTCCTCATCCACTCATTAAATTATCCCTCTTAAGTTATCTCTAAGAAAATGATATGTCCTGAATATCCTTCCAAATTCTATCCGTATCAACTGGGACCATGCCCAAGATTCTAGGAGCTGCCATTTTAGACGTGAAAATCTTAAGCATGAAATTAAATTTCCTAAACCAACCTCCCTAACGTCAATTCAACTGCAAGCTCACCTCTGATCTTTACTCCTAAAATGCACCTATCCTTCTGACCCCATGCACTATCTACCTAAACTATGAAATGATTGAAAATGCTTAGTTATGAACAAGGACTTCAATCAATCATAACATAATTTGGTGTTCTGCATTGAACAGGGAAAGCTAGGCTAGAATAATGTAGGAGCTGGATAAAGTAGGAGTAAAGGATAAAGGAGTAAAGTAGGATAAAGTAGCTGGATAGAGTAGGAGTTTTAAAATCCCACCAACTGTTTTTGGGTACCCACCCATCACCATGCACTGTGTTAACTGTTATTCAACATATCCTCATTAACCTTCAGAATGCCCTTCAAGAACAGGTGTTCTCCCCATTCTACAGATCAGAAAACCCAGGTTCACAGAGATTAATTTTTCCAAACAATATAGCTAGAATATGGCAGCCCCTCATTCCAAAGCCTACCCACCGAGCCACACTACAACTCACAACAAACTGCAGGACAGCAGCTTTGAAATAAAAGATAAAATGTGAGTAGGTGAGTCGCTGTTTCACTTGTGATTTCCTTTTTGCCTTCAACGTGTCCTACTCTCGGCAAAACTACACCTTAATGATGAATCATTTTCTAGTTGGGGCATGCAAGTACTTCGGACTTTCAATTTACAGACAGTGCAATACGTACATATGCTTTATTACTGGAAGCACTGCATTTAAATTAATTTCACTGTTACTCATTCAAAGAAGAAAGAAATCCTGAGAACAGCTTCTACCTAAAATGCAAGAAGAGCAGAGGAAATCCAAGCCCACCTCTGAAAAGGCACACCTTAAAGCTGCTTGAGCTTTAGGCTGGTGATGGGGTGACAAGGAAGGCATCAATCACAACACTGGAAATCCCCGTTGTATTATAATGGGTGTGACAGAAACAACTAAATCAAGTCATGATAGGAGATTGTGTCAGACAGATTAAGTTATATAAACAAAGGATGAAACAGGATGATTTTGTTCCTCGAAGCTGCCTGAGAAGAAGGAAAAAAAGGTATGGCATCAGAAGTACTACACGTAGATGAAAAATAAAAGGAATGAGGAAGAGAAAATATTCTAATACCACTGTCATTAATCAAAAGTCAATTCTGATAATAAATATAACTCAGTGAGCACTGGACATGAAAGATGTTTTACTGTTCTTTTTTAATAGGAAACCAAAGAAATCTACTCTGGCAGAGAAAAGTACTATAACAAAGGCTTGGCAAGGGATTTTTGCTACAACTTTCAAATCTCCAAACTTAGGACCTTAACATTCCTATCACTTCAAAGGAAAACTATGTATAAATTTAATCAATTAATATTTATTAAGTGTCAACTTGACACAATGTACTCTTCAGAAATGTTTCACAGTTGGCCCTGCTTAGAGAAAATATCACATTGTTGATTAAAATTATCTAGGGTATTTCTGCAAGTAATTGTCACAAGGATTTCAGCCAGAATGCTGAAAAAACTAATATTAAAGAAGATTCCTGAACAAAGGTTCAACTACAACGGCAAATTTCAAATGAATGCATTTTAGAAATGAAATAAAAGAGAAAAATAGTCCTGTGATTTGTTTGCATACTGTTAAGCTTTCTATTTCCCCTCTACTTTAAAGATCAGCTTAAACGATTTAAGAATAAAAAAATATTTCATTTTCCTTAGAGAGGGATTTCATTACTCATTTTAGTAAATGTAACTCTGCCCATCAAGACCTTTCACATTGCCCTGATAAATCCCAGAATAATTTGGACAGCGAATAAAGAAGTATCTGCTAAGTCCACTTGGGAGAATGGGGGACTACTCAACTTTCCCATTTGGAGAATTTCTGATATTCTCACAAGCAGTGGGGACAACCAATTCAACAGGCTGAGCCCTCGATCTTGGGGTTCACCCCTATGAAACTTATTCCTGTAAAGGATAGGCTAAGCCTACTTAAAATTAGGCCTGAGGGCAGCACACAGTGGCTCAGCAGGCAAGAATGTTAGCCTGCAATGCCAGAGGACCCGGGTTCAGTTCCCGGTGCCTGCCCATGTTAAAAAAAAAAAAAAAAAAAAATTAGGACTGAGAGTCACCCCCAGAGAACCTCTTTTGTTGCTCAGATGTGGTCTCTCTCTCTAAGCCAACTTGGCAGATGAACTCACTGCCCTCCCCCTTATGTGGGACATGACTCCCACGGGTGAAAGTTTCCCTGGCAATGTGGTACAGAAATACTGGGATGAGCTGGGACCCGGCATCAAGGGATTGAGAAAACCTTCTCAATCAAAAAGGGGAAGCGAGAAAATGAGACAAAATAAAGTGTCAGTGGCTGAGAGATTTCAGAGTTGAAAGATTATCCTGGAGATTATTCTTACATATTATATAGATCTCCCCTTTTTAGTTTATGGTGTATTGGAGTAGCTAGAGAGAAGTATCTGAAACTGTAGAGCTATGTTCCGATGGCCATGTTTCCTGAAGATGATTGTATAATGATAGAGCTTTTACAATGTGACTGTACAATTGTGAAAACCTTGTGTCTGATGCTCTTTTTATCTAGGGTACGGCAGATGAGTAAAACATATGGATAAAAATAAATAATGGGGGAACAAAGGTTAAAATAAATTGAGTGGATTGAAATACTAGTGGGTCAATGAGAAGGAGGGGTAAGGGGTATGGTATGTACGAGATTTTTCTTTTTATTTCTTTTGCTGGAGTGATACAAATTTCTACAAAAATGATCATGGTGATAAACACACAACTGTGTGATGATATTATAAGCCATTGATTGTACACCATGTATAGAATGTTTGTATGCCAAGAGCGTGTCTATGCTTGTTTGTTAAGGTTTTACAATAAAAATATTAAAAAAAAAAAAAAAAAAGACCGTTCACATTGCCATTAGGTATACAAGTATCAACAAGTTTACCATTTGCCAGTAAATGCCAGAAGGTAGAAAGAGGACAAGACAGATTCTCTCCTAGTGCCTTCAGAGAGAACATGACCCTGCTTATAACTTGATCTTGAGCTTCTGGCCTCCAGAATTGTGAGGCAATTCATTTCTGTTGTTTTAAGCTGCTCAGTTACGATACTCTGTGATGGTAGCCCTAGGGAACTTAATATACCCTCAAAGCATCTCAAAATGTTACTTTGCAAATACTATATATACTGAGGGCATGTTATTAGTCTTAGGAATAAGAATCACTATATACCAGAACATTGATAATATCATATTGGTTCAAACCATCACTCCAGATACTCAAAATTTCCTTCCGACCTGGGCACTAAGGGACAGATTCTGTTGAAAAAGGTACATTTATATCTGCCTAGATTAGTGGTTCTCAAATGGGTGGTACCACTCTCGGGGGGTTCTTTTGGAATTCCTAGTTGTCACAATGGTTGGAGGGGTGGAGCGGGAGAAGTGCTGCCATATAGGGACAGAAATCAGGGAATGCTAGGCATCTGCAATGTGTGGGACAGTTTCGTAGAAGGAATTGTCCAAAATCCCACACAACATCTGAAGATACCACCAGATGCTCAGATAGTTAACAAACCTTAGGAAACAGAAACCTAAACCTATGCCTAACCAAATGCCATTTAGATACTTACTAAATGAGACACAGGTCCTAGAATCCAAACTTCTTGACTCCCAATTCAATCCTTTTGCTAGAACACAGGAGATATGCTTCTGTCCACCACAGTTATTGTGCAGAGCTACCCCCAAACAACAGTTTTCAGGTAGAACTTTCTTTACAAAACTTAAATTCCACTGACTCCATCTCTCTTCCAGCCATATATTATAAGATCCAAAAATGTCAATAGGGACATCTAGAATGTTTTTCACTTTCAGCTTGTGTAACCATCCATCACCAATGGGCTGTGGGTCGCAATCCTTAGTACTCCATGGCACACAGAGAACATGGGACTACTTATACCTGGTCTCCCCAAGGACTGAGGGACAAGAGCACACCACACACTGACCAGGAAGCTCTGAACTACACTAAGCATTGGCCACATGTCATTACAGGTTCAGAATTTGCAGGAAGCCCAGTGGAAATCTCTCCATATGGGTCTGTCTACAAGACCTTCACGAGAATGACCTCACTCAGATTTCTTTGAAACTTCTAAAGCAATGTCATGTCAATGTAGGTTGCTTGTTAAATACAAGATTCCTAATTCTGTAACCACTTGACATATTCCTGCCATCCTACTTCAGCCAATGAAGGCAACTGCCAAGACTAAAAAATGACTTGAAAGTATAATTCAAAATAAAAATATTTTTAAGAGTCCTTATGTTTAAGCAATAGAGAGAAATTTATAGATAGAATAAGACATTTCCTGGAACTTACTTTGAAATAATACAGTAAGTGGTACAGGATAAATGGGAGAAGAAATCATAGACGAAACAACATTGACCATGTATTAATAGCAGTTGAAGATGGGGGTGGGGGGATGGAGTCTGTAGGTTCATTGTTCTACTGTCTACTTGCATATATTTGAAAATCAGCATAATGAAAAGTCACCAAAAAATTAGCTTGGGGTGTGCCGAAAACAGCATGTAATGAGGTCAACGGTGGGAGTCGCTACTGGGAAGAAAGTAAAGTGGGTGCAGATTACCTTCTTAACACTGGCTCTACATAACCTTTTTCCAAGACAGTGCACTTTTAGAGGAACACCTTGTCGTCTTGTGTTTCTCACAGGCCAGCACACAAGCACTCCATCAAAATGCTGTAAGAAGAAAAGCTCATTTGTCTTTATACTTGCCCTGCATTGTCAGTAGTCAGACATATTCCACCTTCCAGTAGAGTTGTAAACTTTAGGAGGGGAGGAGCAGGTCTTAAAGTGCTTAGTACCATCCACAGCATGAAAAATATATTTGCTAGTTATAAGATCCCTGCATCCTCCCACACCATTGCCATTATATGGCCAGAAGTAATATGCAGTATTGAGAAAAAAGACATACATCTGCCAAAAAAATATGGTTCAAATTCAACATACTAGTTTCCTAATACTTTTATTCAACATTTATTATAAATAAATAATATAAAATATTATTCAATATTTTATTCTATCCTGAGACAAGGAAGAATATAAAGATTTGAGAGTCAAAGCTCAATCCTAAACAAGACGTCCAAAACTTATACTTTCACGCTCATGTGCACCACAAGCAGTGCAAGCATCCCAGGTAACAGCTGCTCAGCTAGCATCTTAGAATGAAAAGCAAAGCCAAATCAGGTAGACCAGACAACAGGGTTCAGCTGGGCACTTTTTAATAAGACATCTTGTGCATTGTCCAAGCTTTGTACTAAAAAACAGGGGCAGTGAGTGCCCTTATTGCTCAGATGATGATGATGATGATGATGGTGTATTAAATCTATTAATAAGAGTAGCTAACATTTCTATAATGAACACACACTAGGAAGCATTCTCAGCACTCTTCATCTATTAACTCATGTAATTCTCACCACAATCCTAAAAGTAAGTATTATTATTACTGTCACTTCCATTTTACAGATGAGGGAAAACTTAGATACTACATGTTAAATAACTTCCCTAAAAGGTGGCAAACCCAAGCAGCTTGGTCCAGTGTGTTCTTAATCACTCCACCAATACCTTCTCTCCACACATAATCTGAAAAATAAACTATATTTCATTGAAATCTCTTTTTTTAGTGTTATGAATCAAGAGTTTGTATTAACTGTGTATTAATGAATTATTGGGTAATCAAAGGCAATCAGGACATTGTACTTGCAACAGAATAAACACTGTAGACTAACTAGAACTGAAGTATTTATGTTTTATTAGTGGTATTTTACCATACCTCTTTTGTAAGAGCCTGCAAGGTCCCTTATTAGGTAAAAATCACCCAAAGCCAAAACAAGCAGGTCAGAAGTGGATAATTGCCAAGGGAAACACTTGAAGGTACAAGAGTAGATTAAAAGCCTCTGATTCAACACAGACATCTGTTCTGCCATAAGCGACCATCTGCTTCATATCCCAGACAGCACAGCATTTCAATAGGAAGTGTCAAATCTGACTCCTAATCAGGAAACAATTATCTACATTTGCTACTAGCCCCAAAGCTGATTCGAAACTCCTGGGGCAAAAGTTAATGGGAAAACCGTAGTAGAAGCACATATTCTAATGAGATGAAATGCTGGCCAAGATTCTTACCAGCTCTAATATTTTAAGTATTTAATTGACAAAAAAAATAAATAAATAATAACTAACACAACTTAAGAGGTAAGAAGAGATACTGAGAAAATTTTCATAGGAGGAAAAAAAGCAGTACAAGAGCAAAGACCTTTGAGTTAACGATTCATTGACCCTTAAATTGTCTAAACACAAATCAGGCCAGGGACTAAGGGTGAGTTAAAACACAACCCCTGACTCTAAGAAGCCTACAGTCAAACAGACAATTACACACAGTTACAAAGCAACAAAGTGTTGCAAGATACTTTCATGATAATTACAACAACTTTCAGAGGTTCAAAGGAGGGAGAACTAGTCCTAGTTCAGAGGTATGGGAAAGGTCTGGCGGACGAGATGAGCAACCGAGTGGGTTCCTAAAGACTCAGCGTTTCCAGAGAAGGGGACACAGTGCAAAAGGAGGTAATCAGGAAAAGGGATCCCCACAAGTAGCAGCGCCCTAGGAATCAGGGAGTGGTGAGACATAGGATTCGGTCACAGGAAAACTCAAAACGGTCTGAGAAAGTACCCTGGGCAAATAAATGAAAGATAAGGATAAAAGTCTGCTCTTGTTTCTACGGGCAATAAAAAGCCTCTGGAGTTCATTCAATGAGCATTTATTGAGCACCTTTTCTGGGCCAGACCCTGAGGATACAGCACCAACTAGAAAAGCCCCAGACTTGTTTTACTAGAGTTTGGGTTCCAGGGGGAGGAGACTGAATCAATCGTGGAAGATGATTTCAGTTAGTAAGACGTGCTCGGAGGAAAATCAAGCAAGAGAACGACACTGAAAGAAGCAGGTAAAGTGCTACCTTGGCTAGCACGGCAGCTGGCTGCTGCTGCTTGGTGAATTTACCTTGTTCCTCTGACAAAGCATGGTCAGGACCCAGGAAATGGAGGGGAAGGCAGCTCTGGAATTGCAGCGACAGACAGACCCCCACAAAAAAGTGCCAAAATACCTATATATAGGAAGTTTGTTTCCTTTGACCCATAAATTCCTCTTCTGGAATCTAACGATATTTAGATAAGCACTTACATATAAACCAGTCCAGTGTGGTGTTATTAAAATAACAAATGTCCAAGGAGTGTTAGAAAACATTACATCCATACAAAGAAATACATGCGCCATTAAAAGTACTTGAAATGTTTAATAATACAAGGAAACAATATTTGTTCAAAGCAGACAACAATCAGTATAATCCTAAGAATAGTTAAGAGTTAATAATCCTAAGAATAGGAAAGAGTTAAAAAAAAAAAAAAAGAAAAAAGGAGATGTTAAGTGGTGTTAAGTGGTGAGATTCCAATCTCTCCATAGGAAACATGACTTTGTCTTGAAAACAGAAGGGCAAAATGTTTCTTCTGGGAACTCTTTATCAAGTTAGTACCCTTAGGTTGGCAGTTTCATCACCTAACAGAACTTCAATGCTGTAAGGATTTTCCAAGGTCCACATCCTCCACAGTCAGCCTGTAACCGTGACTGGACACTCTGATGGTGTTACAGATAGAGTGGACGATGGAAACAAGACCTGACTTGGCCCCGGCCCACCTTCAGTCTCTAAACACCGGATGCAGAGCCAGGCGCAGGTTTGGGCCCTGGCTGCCAGCCCCGTGCACATGCTACCACTTGTTGAGCATAATGGGGATGTGCCTCGCCCCCGGCACAGTGACAGAGCTCTGACGGGCGTGATTCTCTCTTGTGTAAACAGGTAAATATCCAGTTCCCAGCACTGGCCTCTAGTTCACTGGCAACCTTGGGGTACAAACTCTCCTCCTTACACTCCTCACCTCCCTTTCTCAAGGCTTACATCAATCAACTTGTGTCTCCTGCAAAACGGAAGAGATTCTATTAAGCCACCCTATTGCAACCTCAAACTCATGTCACTGTCAACAAAACTTCCCTCTGCAGGTACTAAATTCACCCCCATTCACCCCTTGCAGCTGTCTGCACAGTCGTGAAGACACAGTGAGAGCTCGGGGCTTCTGTGTGCTTGAGGCTGGCGGACTTCCCATCACACTGCACACTTCGGCCACGGCCACAGCTCTAAGACCACATCTGTCCACCCCAAAGCCAGGCTCTCGCTTGAAGTTCTGCCTTCAAATGGCTCAACAGGTCTTCTGAAAACTGAACGCCAGTATTAGCATCACCAACGAAAGGAGCCTTCCCTGCACTCGTTCTGCACCCCTCCTTCGCGCCATGCTCAGGTCTGCACCCCCACTTCTGTATGAGCCTACGTTTTCAAAACTTGTGAGCAACAACTGGATTCACCTTTCTCCTCCAGAGAGAGCTCCTCCAGAATCTCATCAACTGCTTTTCAGTCAGACCTCACCCCTGGCCAAGGACATGCTCCTGTAATTATGGGTTCTGCAGTTGAATGTTTTGCTGCCATTTCAATGAAAGCCCCTTGAGGCCCAGTATAGGACTCCCCTTTACTGTGTACCCTCAAATGCTTCACACAGCTCTAGGTGCTCTATGGGTGCTTTGAAATAATTTATCTGAAGGTTAAACAAATTAATCTGAAGTATGACGTGTATGAAAATGAACTAGTCATCTGTGCCCTTTCCGTATTCCTCTGCCATTTTCGGTGTGACTTGGGCAAGTTCTCTCATCTGCCCAAGCCTTGTGTTATTACTCTATAAAATGTGGCGGGGCATGACGCAGTTTCTATGTTCCTCATCAAGTGGTGGTTTGAGTAGCTCGCTGCAATTATGATAGTTTTCATTTTAGTGCCAAAAGCCCACCCAAGTACCCTGCAGAAATACAAGAAAATTTGACAGCCATTGAGCAGACACACCCTGGGGATACAAAGAGGAACAGGAGAACTCTGCTCTCCAGAAGTTCTTGTTCTATTACTTTACCCGTGTTCTACACATGGGTAAAAATATTATGTCGTGCTGTAACGTAAGTGCACCAGAAATGCCATGGAATCACTGAAAAGAATGTGGGTGAGTGAGAGTGAGAAAGAATGTATGTATGTGTGTAAGGGGAGGAATTTAGGAACGCTGGGTCAGATCAAAAAAGCCTTCTTATTCTCACCTGCCATGCCAGAGACCTGGGTTCGATTCCCAGTGCCTGCCCATGCAATAAAAAAGGCCTATATATATAAAAAAAAAAAAAGACGCCTGTATAAAGATGAAAGTTTTACAATGTGACTGTGGGATTATGAAAACCTTGTATCTGTTGCTCCTTTTATTCAGGGTATGGACAGATGATTAAACAAAAATATGGATTAAAAAATAAATAAATAATAGAGGGGACAAAGGGCCAAATAAACTGGGTAGATGGAAATACTAGTGGTCAATGGGAGGGAGGGATAAGGACTACGGGATGCATGAGTTTTTTTCTTTTTATTTCTTTTTCTAGAGTGATGCAAATGTTCTAAAAAATGATCATGGTGATGAATGCATAACTATGTGATGATATTGTGAGCCACTGATTGTACAACATGTATGGAATGTATGTGTGAAGATTTGTCAATAAAAATATTTTTTTTAAAAAAGGGTTCTTAATCGAACAATTAAGGAAATTAACTAGGAAAACTGACATTGACAGATTATAAAATGGATCTTGTCTCCATTAAATTATTTCAACCCTTTGGCCTCAGTTTTTCTCATTTCACTCATATTAAAAATAGCACAATACTTTTGGCAGTACTGTTGAAAAATCAACCAAAATGCTCCAAATAGCTAAAAAGGTTTTTTAAAAAAAATAAGATATGCATCTGTAAAGTCTGTGACCCTGACAAAATGATTTCTGAGAATTTTAAAGAATTATATCAGCCAAAAAATCTTTAGTATAAATTTTTTTCTTTGTAAAAAGCCACCACCAGTGTTTTTCAGTTACACATGTTCATCAAATTCAAACACACATACACACAATGATAACCATTCCATACTTATGAGAATGAGAATTTCCTTTAATGTACCTTCTAATTAACTCGGTAGATGCACGCTTTCACTGTCACAATTGCTACCATTTATTTTCAAAGAGCACCAGTTTTTCTCTAGCGTATCTCACTTCTTAGACTGACAACAACCATTTCTGTTTGAAATTGGTTGTAAGCCTTAAGCGCCTCTTTTCTTTAGATCTCCAGCTGCTGAGTTTCTGGTGCTTTTTTTCTAAATGATATTAATTCCAAATGGGATGGGATTTCCACCCCCCACCCCCGAACACTAATCCACCCTTACCACCAAAGCCAGCTTCATTTTGTTAAAATACAGTCCCAATCATTTTACTGCTCCACTCAAAAATTTTCAATGGCTCCCAATTACTTTCCAGATTAAGTACCAGCTGACAGCCCTATATTCAAGACCCTCTGTTATCAGATGCCAATCTCTACTTGCAGCATCATTTAGATTATCCAACCCAATACTTCTGGTACCTCAAACACAAGCCAAGCCTTCATCTCTGAGTTCCTGTCTCCCACTTAAAGTAGACTAAGGTCTATATTAGGTCTGAGTCTATTAAGGTCTACTTTAAATGCCATCTCCTCCACAGTGTCTCCGAGTTATGACCAAACAAATCTACCTCATGGTTTTGAACCTCAAAAGCACTATTCATCTCTAATTAAAGTATCACATTGATTTCCTAATATAACTTATATGGACAAGTTAATTGAACACCATAACTACATGGAACCTTGAATAGGGCATGAGATTTTGTAGATTTGTCCAGTGGATGCCCTGATAAATCCCAGAGTGATTTGAATGGTGAATAAAGAAGTATTTGCAAAGTTCCCTTAGGGGAATGGTGAGAAAGGGGAAAAATTCAACTTCCCCACTTGGAGAATTCCTGATATGCTTGCAAGCAGTGGGAACAACCAAATCAATAGGTTGAGCCCTTAATGTTGGGATTTGTTCATATGAAACTTATCCCTGAAAAGGATAGGATAAGCCTACTTAAAATTAGGTCTAAGAGTAACCCCAGAGAACCTCTTTTGTTGCTCAGATGTTGCCTATCTCTCTCTAAGCCAACACAGCAAGCAAACTCACTGCCCCCCACCCCCTCTCTACATGGGAGACGACTTCTGGGGATATAAACTTCCCTGGAAACATGGGACAGAAATCCTAAAATAAGCTGGAGCTCAGCATAAAGGGATTCAGAAAACCTTCTTGACTGAAAAGGGGAAGAGAAAAATGAGACAAAATAAAGTGTCAGTGGCTGAGAGATTTCAAACAGAGTCAAGAGGTTATCCTGGAGGTTATTCTTACGCATTATCCAGATATCCCCTTTTTAGTTTAATATGTACTAGAGAGGCTACAACCTGAAACTGTAGAGCTGTATTCCAGTAACCACGTTTCTTGAAGATGATTGTATAATGATATAGCTTTCACAATGTGACTGTGTGATTATGAAAACTTTGTGTCTGATGCTCCTTTTATCTAGGGTATGGACAGATGAGTAAAATATATGGATTAAAAATAAATAAATAATAGGGGGAACAAATGTTAAAATAAATTGGGTAGTTTGAAATACTAGTGATGACTGAAAGGGAGTGGTAAGGGGTATAGGAAAAAGAAATAGGGGGAACAAAGGTTAAAATATATTGGGTAGATGGAAATACTAGCAGTCAATGAGAGGGAGGGATAGGGGTATGGTATGTTTGAATTTTTTTCTTTTTCTCTTTTTATATCTCTTTCTGGAGTGATGCAAATGTTCTAAGAAATGATCATGGTGATGAATGTACAACTATTATGATGATATTGTGAGCCACAGATTGTGCACCAGGTGTGGAATGTTCATATGTTAAGAATGTTTGTGTTTGTATGTAGTTTGTTTCATCAATAAAATATATATATATATAAAATAAGTACTGCATTGCCTGGTATTCTAAGGATCCCTCTACTAATATTATACCTCCAGCCCTTAACTAGACAGTAAATGTCTTCAGGACAGAGTTTTGAAGTTTGACTCATCTTAGCATCCCCTACTAAATGCCATCAAAACCCAAGTTATCTGGATTTGATGAAGTGACTTTCACCCAAACTTTTCAATACTGCAGGCCCTGAATGTCAGGACAAACTCTGTAGGTCAAAGGGAACCAGTGAACATTTCTGAGCAGGGGAGTCATATGATTGGCTCTATATCCTAAGAGGATCAAGGTGGCCTAGAAGAGTGGAAGGCTCTTTGCTTGGGGCTCAAGACCTCCCTGCTACTTACTCAGTATGAATTTGGTACGGACCTTGGACAAAGCTTACCCACCCTGGACCACAGGTACCTAAATCTAGAACTTTGCTCTGAGAGTAAACTAGAAATGGCAAATATGTTTTATCTCAAGTTCTGATTCTAATCTCCTGGTGGTGACTACCCAGAATGACTGAGGCTATTGTGGAGACTCCAGGCAGAAAAGATGTGGCCCATTCTCAGTATCCATCACAGAGCTGGGAAGGCAGGGTAGTAACGAGAGGGCCATGGATCTGTCACCCTGGACTACATATCTTTAAGCTCTAACATCATGAGACTGGGGGAGGTTTGGAAATGTTCCTCTAGGAAGTCAAAATTCTAAATTCCAAGTGGTTGTTCTGGAATGGAACTGCAGGGCTCCTCTGGGAAATGGAAAAAAAGGAAAATAAAAAATCAATTTTAAAATATGCAAACACATAAAAAACACGCAAAAAGTAAATGCTTAAGGTTAAAAACAAAGTTTGCTGTCCTTTGCCTAAAATATTCTGGCCTTTGAAAACAAATATGGACAAAGGAACTTGTTGAGGTGAAGCCGTAGAAAGTGTCAGTTAAAGCTCAAAGGGCCAACCCAGTGGAGCTCTGGCTCCATGACAAACTTTAATTTGACATTCTTAATCATCCCCATTCTTTTTCTGAATTAACAGCAATAATCAAAGCCAGTCAGCCTTGCTGAGCTTAAAGGTGGTCAAGTGGTAGTATAATGCCCAGCACACATGAGATCTCAATATTTTGTACAGCTGTTATTATCACCATTAGCAAGTTCATTACTACTGCAATTAGCAGGTATTTCTGTGCTATCTGTGCAAAACAATAAACATTCTCACACAAAACTGAGAAAGGAAAATAGCATCAGCCAATCTTAGACACAATAGTCTTAGAGACACCTGCTGGCTTTTCTTTGGTGTCTGGTTTTAATGTCAGCCAAGGAACAGTTTTCACTAACTTTCCAATTTCATGGGGTATTTTATGAAGCAGTAGGTACTTAGGCAAAGAAATGCACGTGTCTAGGCTGGTATATTTAAAAGAACCAATATGATAAAAATGAACATCCTGTCTTTTTAGGTAGAACCAAAGGCATTTTTCAATGGGGTGAGCTCAGACCTTGTTTTACAGAATTTCACAAAATATATCAAATGAAAATGACACTATTTTCTAGCAGCTCACCAGGATAAGCCAATGAAGGCTGGTGCCATCTGCAAACTTCAGATCAAGTCTTGGCATTAGGTAAGAAGTCCTGTCTTCATGCCTTTCACAAAGAGGAATACCGAGAAAGTTCTTCCACATCCTAGGCAGGACTACCTAAATCTATCCACAAATGGCTGGCAAAATGCAAGTATGCTCATCCCTAAGGGTTTGTGCTTTTACCAGCAACTTCATAATGCCTTGGTCAGTTTCATAACAGAAATATGTTAAAGTCAAAGCTCAACTCACTTCTGAGTATGCCGCCTGGCACGAAATAGACACCCAGACCCCTCTGAATTAAGTGAACAAACCCAGTGAATACTACACTGCATGGAAATGAACAGACCTTGCAGAGAACCAGGTTTGAAGCCCACCCTTCCAAGGTAGCTTGATCTCTCTAAAATGCTTCACCTTATGGCAAAACTGCCCACATTTGCTACTGAAACAGTTGCTAATGCAGGTGTGTCCATCAGCACCATCAGAGCTAACAGAAACGGGGGCAAGGAATATCTTTACTACATGAAACAGTTGGCATTCATACATATATATATTGTTTTGTTCTGCCGCTAAGGGTTTATGACACATATAATTTGAGCTAGTAAACTCTCGAAAATAACCATAACAAACATAACCACATTAGATCTTTAGACAAAGGAAACTGTACTAAGGGCAAAGATCAAGGTGTGCCCTGAGAGGCTCAATTACATTAAACGTGAATGGAAAATAATCCAAATGATTATTTTAACAGAACTTAAAAATGCCTTGATTTAATATTCAGAAATGAATCTGCAACTCCATATATGAAGGACAATAGTTGGAGTTTCAACACTTAATACAATAAAAAACAAATCCATTTAATAAAACCAGACTAAGGTACACTACAAACACATAAAAAATACATTAAATATTAAAATTAAAGCAATAAACAGAGTAAAAATTGCCAAAAAAAATGCAACTCAATGAAAATGGATATAGAAAAACTAAATGCTTATTCAACCTGTTTTTGAAAATTCTTTCCTCTGTATTTCCTTTAAGGTGCCTATTTATAGATATTTATCTGAAAGAAACATAATCAGGAGCTGACAAACCAAAGAAAGAAAAATACCATTCTCTACCCACGATTATTTTCATCTGCAGCCACAATAACTTTCATTTCAAATTATTTGGCACCAAAGCGTGACAGAATATAAACTGATGGTTAAAATTTCACTAACCCAATTACAAAATATTTTCAGGGGGGTTTACTACACTATGTTTTTGTGATTCAAAAGTAATAGGGGGACATCTTTATTTGAAACTATTAAAATAAACTCTTCTAATTTTTCTTAGGATTAATCTGAATTGCAGTTTACCCAAAAGCCATTTGGAACCACACTGTGCTAGGCAGCTATTATTAAGCAGTGTAGATTTCTTCAACTTTAAAAAGTATCACTATTCAAAATGTCAAGCTTATTTAATAAGTATGACTTTTACAAAATATTAATATCTCTATAGTGCAAGCTCAAGAAAAAAGAGGGAGGCCATCCTTTTTTGATGTTTCAGCAATATGGAAAGCACAGAGCAAAGAAAATCTGCCTTCACAGCAATATTAAAATGACACTAAAACCTGGAGCAACAAAGTTCTCCAAAAAGTGAATATACTCTTAAAATAGGCGATTTAAGTTGAATTGTACTTCCTACAAGACCAGTAGCATCTGCATCATCTGAGAACCTGTTTGGAATGCAGACCCTCAGTTCCCACCCCAGATCTGCTAAATCAGAATCTGCATTAGAACAAGATCCCCAGACGGAGGTACTTTCAAGTTTGAAAAGCACTACTCTAGAAGGGCATGGCAGATTTCAAAAACTTCAAATGAAGTATAGGCAGAAAACAGTTAACTCATAATATCACACCTTCCAAATGTGGCAGTCAGAGAATCCCAACAGTCTCCCTGTAATATCCAGATGAGCAATTTTTACAGCAAATATAACAATGCCCAGGACCGGAAAGCAATCCTCAAATTTCAAAGCAGAGCTGTCCTCAGAAAATAAGACGTGACTGCCATCAAAGCAGATAATCACAGCACTTTCAAGCTGGAAGAGATCTTACAAGTTGATTCCATAATTTATAGATAAGAAAATTAATGTGCAAGATCCCAAAGGAAACCTCTGAACTAGAACTATGAATTATTATTGAGTAATTCTTTATAACAAAAACGGACTGAAGACTCTTATTAGATGACAGATCTGTCTTTTCCACAGTGTTGTGATTTTTCAAATGGACATTAATCTATAATTCAGAGCTGGTTTAAATCTTCAAGGATTTTCAAGGGAAATCGTTTTTAGAGGGACGAAAGGAAAAGAAACAATAAGGAATGGGAAAATGTTGGGGAACTCTGAAGGAGGACTCAGGATTGCTGAAGACAGGGCTTTTAAGAATGAGAAGACCCTGCACAAGCGCTTCTAACATCCAAACATTGCCCAGTAAAATCCCCTTGAAATTTTCGTACCTTGCCAAAGGTCCTCCAATCTTAAAGCCATTTTCTTTCTTCCTTCCTACACCCCACAGAAAAAGGAACATCTCAGGGCTGACGCCATTTGGTTTCACACCCTCCCTTTCTCCTCCCTGTTCTCCTGCCTGAATTTCACAAGCCATCTTTGCCTCCTTCCTCTCATTTCCCATCAAACAAAGCACCAGGTCTCCTGCTTTTAGCCTTTTCTCTTCCCAGTGGAATCTTCGTTCAGCAATTCACCACTTCACCACTAAGGTAACAGTGTTCCAATTTGGTCTCCTCTCTGAAGGAAATCCATCCTACAGATCCTTGACAGCTCAGAATTGCCAGAACCTTTCTCACATTAGGCATCTCACCAGTTCAAAATATCCCTATTTCTTAGAGATTAAGGGGAGATCCCCAAGTCTGTGTCTGAGATCTGCCAAACGCAAGCCCAAGCTGTCTGTCCGACATTCCTTCCTTGACTCCCAGCCACCACCCTCTGAGGCACTGGTCTCCCTGCTGCAGTCCACCATGCCTGGCATTTTCAACCATCCACCTTGGCTCACACTTGTCCCCTGACCTGGATTTGTTACTGCCTAGTCTTCAAGGGCAAGTCCCACTTTCAACATGGAGCCCCTCTCGAGCATCCAAAGCCACAAACCTCTCCAGAGATTTCACACTTGCTGACATTCACTTTGCCTTTTCATTGTACTGTTAGTGAGTTTACAATGAGCTTCATGAGAGTAACAACTTCATTTTCAATTCTTTTATAATGACAAGCCCTGTAAATAATCCATAAATACACTGGGGCTGAAGTAATGACTTGCTGACCCTGTAGAAAAAAAGGAATCTCTTCTGAAATGTTACCAAACCTACACACTTGAGTAAAGATTAGTAAACTACTTATGTGCCAGCAAAAAAGGGGAAAAATATAAAGGACCCTTTATTGATTTTTTTCTCTCAAAATTTTTTTTAATAGTTCTCAAACTCAGGTCTAACAGTATACCAATTATCACACTCAAAAGCAGGGTTTAATCCTATTTTCCAAACTATCCAAGTGCGAGGACACCAGACATCTTGGCACCTCACAAAGTGCCAGATATCAATAGTTTCACAACAAATATTTGTTGAATAAATAACAGAGCTTCATTTTTGTCATTTATCATACAAAGAGAACAGTAGGCAAAGAACCCAAGGACCCAGAATAAAAGGGAAGAGTTAAAGAAACTCAAGAATCTACCCTAAGCAGAATTTATCTTCTCCCTCCACTTCTTTCCCTCAAACACCCACAATAAAACAAATTTCCTTCACCTGATGAAGTTCTTTGGTAGAACTCAATGAAAAAACTGTCACTAGACAGTGAATGACCAGTGTGCTTGCCAGCTCCCACAAACCTTCCCACAAAACCTACACACACCAAACACAAACAAAAATACAGAAAAGGGACTACCTATGGTGTACACACTGATTCCTCCTGAAAAATAAATAATACAGCCATGAAAAGTCTCCATATATTCTTCCTAAAGTAACATTTACTCTATAAAGGAGTTTTAAGTTTCAAGTTTCTTCTAGAGCAATAAGGAAAAATATAAACAAAATTTTTAAAATAAATGGGATGTCAAGAATGTATAGAGTCTACTGGCTTTTTATATCAGCCTGCAGTGCATGAATAAGCATTTATGCAAATTTCTACTTTTATCCAACTGTGTGCAATCTTAGGCATTATGACTATATTTTTGAGGGGCACATGGAAAAAGGTACTAAAGACTGTACATTCCCTAAAATTATGATTTAGCATATCAATTATAAATCCATTTTAAATGTGTGGTTATCAATTTACAACATCAAAGTTAGGACACCACCTTTGAAAACAAAGTGAAAAAGAGCCAAAGCCTTACAATGATGGGCAAAAGTCAATACATCTGATGATTCAAAGATTTACTCAAAAATACTTGAAAAATAAAATAAAATAAATTTTTAAAAAATTATTTTACATAGTTCCACAGCTCAGGTTCTAATAGAGCAAGTCAGGTTGCAGTAACTACCTTCACAAATACAGACACTCAGCAGATTGAATTTGAGTTTTAAAAATATAGTCTTAGAGGATACGAGGGTAGTTCAGTGGTAGAATTCTCTCCTGCCATGCAGGAGATGCAGGTTCGATTCCCAGTCTATGCACTTTGCAAAACAAACAAAAGAAACCAACACAAACAAACAAGCAAAAAAATCAAGAAATGGTGCTGCAATAACGGGATACTCACATGAGAAAAGACTGAAATGTGACCCCACCATACAGCATACAAAAAATATATATATATACAGTCTTAACATGTACCTTAACTACCAAAATTACCTCTCATTCATACTAAGGGACCTAGAAAAACAATATCCATTTACACTGCAAATGAACTGTTGACAGAACTAGGCAGCACACCAAAAAAGAACATCAAAAAAAGCCGACATATCCCAGGATTTAAAAACAAAGTCTACTCTTTAATCTCAGCATCTCATTTTCATCCTACCATAACTTTATCTAATTCCTTAATGTTCTCTTTGCCTTCATGAAGATTTTAATAACAAACAAAGACTAGAAAATACATTTGTAACCTCTCAAAAATACCATTTGGGTATTACCTCAGTCATACCATGTATAACATTGTTCTACTCATGGTATACATTTATTTTTATTTTATTTTTTCACTTAACCTAATATAACCCTTTTTCACTTTGGAATATAGTTTTTACGTCCATTTAATGGCAGCATAATAGTTTTCTAATGGACAAAACGTGGCTTAATTAACCATTTGCCCTTTGTTGGACCTTTGAATTGATTCTGATCACTTTCAAATTTAAATAATGCTCTGCTGAATACCCTCACCATAATTACAATTTCCTACAGCAAAACAATATCCCAGAGGAGAAGTACTGAAAAAAAAGAATATGAACACTTTCATATAGCCTGATCATCTTGCCAAATTGTTTTTCAAAAGAGATGTACATCTTTCACACAATGTCACCAGCAACATCCAAACGCACCATTCGCTGAGATTTTGCAGCATCAAGTATGTTCTGGGTTTTGGTTTTGACAATTAAATAGACTAAAGGATGACATTTTAATTTGTGAGCCTTTGAATACTAGGTGGCTTTTTACTGGTTAATTCTCTTCCTTGCAAATTGCCACTTGGGGCCTTTGGCCAAGCATCCATTGGGTTCTTAAGCATCTTCTCATTAATTTGATAGAATCGTAAGTGCTTTGCATTTTCAGTTAGAAGCTTCCAAGTTAGAAGAAAAATAGCAGACGTTTCATTTCATTAATGGTCAGCTGGATGAATATTCAAAAATACACCAACATATCAGTACTCCCACCTCCAGAAAATAAAATATTTCATTTTAAACAAATGACTTTTTGGAAATGGATAGTGGTGATGGTGGCACAATATTGTAAATGTAGCTAACAACACTGAAATATATATATCTGAATGCAGTTAGAAAGGTAAATGTTAGGTTGTATAAAAATAATTTAAAAAATCCATGGAAGTGCAAAAGTTAAACCATGGACTACAGTTAATAGTACAACTATAAAAATGTGCTTTCATCAATTGTAGCAAATATATTACACCAATGCAGGGCATTAATAACAAGGTGGTATATGGGAATCTTGTATTTTATGCATGACTGTTCCTTAGACCCACAAAGGGGGAGAGGGGAGAGGACCAGAGGGAAGGGGAGAAGAAGACGGGGGAAGGGAGAGGAGGGGAGGGGAGGGGAGAAGAGGAGAGGAGAGGGCAGGAAAGGAGAGGGGAGGGGAGAGGAAGAAACATACCACTACTCCTATACTCCCACCTCTGGGAAATAAAATTTGCTTTAACTAAGCAACTAGTTTAACTCAGTCCACCTTTCTTACCCATTACCACCTTCTAAAAGAAAACAAACTCAGGGGCAGGCCACGGTGGCTCAGCAGGCACAGTTCTTGCCTGCCATGCTGGAGACCTAGTTAGATTCCTGGTGCCTGCCCACGCAAAAGAAAAAAAAAAGAAAACCAAAAACTCAATGATAAAAATGGACCATCACTGTACAAGTAAAATGGAGGATGAAAAAATATATATATTTAGAAATAGGCTAATGGATAATTAATATTCGAACAGCAAAGCATACTTGGCTTAAATTCTCATTATTAGAAAATTGTAACTCCCAAACACTGTTGACAATAAAATGCATCACCACACCATGTAGATGCGGCCAAATAATTCACAATGGAATGAAGTCACCATTTAAGCAAGGCCTAGTTTCTAAACCCAAGGCTAACGTTAAGACAAAATTATCCTTGAAAATTACTTAAATAGCCCACAGAGTTCAGCATGTGTGATTTTTTTTGAGTATGGCACCATCATTCACAAAGTTCAGCATTGCCAGTTTTTCCTGCAGTGTTGGAATAGATTGCTGTTTCTCTGGACAGCAAAAGAAATTCGTCTGGCTTGTATTTAAGGGAATGGTACATGGAATAACTATTGCTAATTATTTTTAAGCAAATGCTTATAGTTGAACTAACATAAGTTAAACGCACATGATACAATGCCACTATAAATTAATCATGATAAGGCCAAATGAACTAACTAATAATTTAAAAGCAAAATAAAAGCAGCAGTTGAAAACCACAACCAACTTTGATTGCATACTGATAAAATGCTCTTCTCAGAACTTACCTGAATTTAAAATACCTTCATGTACACACCTGTCATAGTTTTGCAACCTTGTCAGATATTGAGTGACATCCAGATTTAAGAATACTGAATGCAAATCTTCAATGAAATGTAATAATTATTAATTATTAATATAAATTAATTATTAATATAAATATAATGTAAACATTATTATTTCATTTATGGATACCAAAGTTCAGTAATCTCTTAGTTTTCAAAATGAATGACCATTCTCTAGATCTAAAGAATGATCTAGAATGGAATTTCCCTGAAAGAACCCAAGAAAGGATGTGCATCTGACACTTAATACTTCTCAGTAACTGTGCTTTGAAAAATCACTGCTTCAAGACAAGTACCAACCAGATAAAATAAATCTAAAAAATCTGAGCTACAAAGAGATTTTAAGTCCAAAATCCCTTTGTCCTGGAGAACTGTTCAACACTGAGAGCAGCAGTACAGCCACAGGATCTAGTACTTCAAGATTATATAACAGAGAAGCTGCTCAAAATCCAGCAATTCTCTAACTTCAGGTGTTTATGTACCATTAGAGCAAGATTAACTACCAAAAAGAACCAATCTCTTTCCAGTATCAAGACTGGACAGGCAAGTGGAACTCAAGGCTGCCTGTTAAAAGTACTCTTTGCTATAAAATTTTACTACAAGGAGAGGTGTTGTAAGTAGAAATAGAGGCATGAAAAAATTTGGGTGTGAATAAAAAGGAAACAAACCAGGCAAAACACTGACATGAGGGTTTGCCATTTATGGTCCAAAGAAACCAAAGACATGGATGTAACTTTATTTTTCAAAGACAAATTTGCACTGAATCAAGACATAGTATAAGGAAAACATCTAGGTATTACTCTAGAACTAAAAATTTAATACAATTGGTAAGAACTCCTCCAAGCTACCATCCTCAATTTCATTCATTTTAATCAATAACACTTTGTTCTTTTACAAAAGTAACACATACTCACTGTAGAAATTTTGGGAAAGTGTGAAGAAACTAAAATTTTCCTTAATTCTAACCAAAAGAGAACTATCAACCAGGTAATCAAGAACCCTAGAAGAAAGAGAATATATAAATTTGGAATGAGTAATAACAAGACAAGGAAATAAGAAAGCACAGGATGGTACTATCCCCAAACTCTTGAGAACTAATTTTGAAAAAAACAAGAAAAAGTATATTACACACATAAAAGTGTTACTGCTATTGTGACACAGAGGACACTAAAATATGACAATCTAAGGAAAAAAGATGGCATTATCCAAAGTAGTAAATCTAACTGGGGAGCTCAGTTTGTAAAACAATAGATATAAAAATTGGAGGGACAGGCACATGGCCAAGAGGAGACAAAAATGTGCATGAACCACAAAGAACCTTGTCAGGAAAGTAAACCCCAGAATTAGTTAAAACTCAGGAACTTTTTTTTTTTTAAAGTAAGTGGAGGAGGAAAGCAAGGTCTGAAGTTATACTTGGAGCAAAGAAGAGATAAGCTACAGACCGGGGCATGCAGTGTTCCAATAACCTATCCTATTTTTCTCTTGGTCTTTTACAACAAAAGAATTGTCAAGTTAGAGAAGGAACAATGTGAGCAGAAAATTAGAAGCTTCCCTCCCCACCACCACCGCCCCCCCAAAAATAATTTAAGGAGAAAATTTCCAAGCCATTTTCAGTTATTTGGTGTCATTTCTCCACTTTCCAACCTAAGAACACTCCCCACTGCTCAAAGAGAACTTCTCTACTGAGTGAACAGGCCTTCTATGCTGATTCTTCGAGAGCTTCGCTCCACCGTCCCTCTTCTCCAAATCCCTCACAAACACCCACTTCTCTGGGCAGTCTGCTCCTCGCTGTCAGTCTTGGAAGAGTTACGATGGCCTTCCGTTGGTTGCCACAGCACATGGTACAGGAGTCGCCCACCCCATTGTCTGCCTTTGCCGCCATTATTTCTAGGCACCCATCTCTCTCTCTCTCTCTGGACTGCAAGTTCTAACGAGGTGTCCTCACATCGCTAGCACCAGGAATCAGTAGGTGATGCTCATTAAGCATTTATGAAACAACTAATAAATGATTCTCTGAGTAATGATCATAGAGAATAGGAAAAAGACCAGAAAATTGAGACAAGCAGTACACTGCCTCCCTCAAGAATGTGAGCCACGAGGAATCTCTGCTGGGCTCCCAAAATGTACACAGAGGCATCACTCTCAACACCCTTAGCAGTTAGGTCACGTTAAAATAAAAATTTTAGCACAGAGACTAAGTAACACGCTTAAAGTCCCACAGTCAAGAAATCATTCTAAACCACATGTCCATCTGCCTCCAAACCTTTTCCCCTTCTCCACTTTATCAAGCTAAGGGGAGGGGAAGTCAGAAAGGAGGAGAAAAGGAAAAGAAGCAAATTCCAGGGAAACTGGAAATAGTCACTGATGAGCATCAGCAAAGAATGAGGCACACTGTAACAACCGGCGGATCATCACGGCCAGGCTCACAAAACCAGCGTCTGGGTTTTTATAAAAGGGTGGCCAAATGTCAGCAAAGTAATTTTGTACCAATTTTCCAAGATACTATTATGAATCAGGTGAGAACCTGAAGCATTAAGGTGGATAGTTCCGCCTTAAGCTAGTCTTGGGTTCTGAACTTCAAGAACTGGCTACTTGAAGCGGATCATGAGTAAAGGGAAACAGACTTGGTCTGTTTCTTACGGTAAACAGCATGAATGGGCAGAGGTGAAAATGCAGCAGATGTCAAGCCAAGAGAGCATTTTCCAAAAAGAACCGATAACCTTTAGAAGTAGCTGTTTTGAGAGGCGATGATTACATCACCACAGGTGTTACCTCCCAGCAAAGACACCGTGGAGGAAATATTTCTACATTGTTTGGAAGGTCTTTTAAATAATCTCTAAGGCTCCTTTCAACTTTAAAATCTACTATATGAGTTATAGGGGCTAAAAACTGTAAGTATGCCAAATTGATATAAATGAAAAATACCAATTATTTTAATGGATATTAAGATCTTTCTGTTTAAAAGACCTAGGGTGATTTTCTTCTTAGCACATCTTTTTTTTTATTGCAATTTTTTTTATTCAACATACAAACACATTTTTACCATATGATCATTCCATTCCTGATATATAAGCAATAACTCACAATATCATCGCATAGGTGTATATTCACCATGATCATTTCTTAGAACATTTGCATCAATTCAAAAAAAGAAAACAGAAAAAGATTCATTCATACCATAACCCTTTCCCCTCTTTCATTGATCACTAACATTTCAATCTACTAAATTTATTTTAACATTTGTTCCCCATATTATTTATTTTTTATCCATATGTTTTCTTAGTGCATCTTATTAAAAAATACATCTACAATTCTCACAAGCAGTGGGGACAACCAAACTCATACACCAAACCCTCGAGTTTAGGGTTTGCTCTATGAAATTTATTCCTGCAAAGCATAGCCTAAGGCTACTTAAAATTATGCCTAAGAGTCACCCCCAGAGAATCTCTTTTGTTGCTCAGATGTGACCTCTCTAAGCCAACTCATCAGGTGAACTCACTGCCATCCCCACGTGAGACATGACTCCCAGAAATATAAACCTCGCTGGCAACATGGGACAGAAATCCTAGGATGAGCTCGGACCTGGCATCAAGGGATTGAGAAAGCCTTCTTGGCCAAAAGGGGGAAGAAAGAAATGAGACAAAATAAAGTTTCAGTGACTGAGAGATTTCAGAGTCGAGAGGTTATCCCAGAAGTTATTCATATGCATTATATAGATATCCCTAAACTAAAAAGTTTATGGTGTATTGGAGTGGCTGGCCAGAATTAGCTGAAACTGTTGAGCTGTGTTCCTGTAGCCTTGATTCTTGAAGACAGCTGTATAAAGATACAACGTTTACAATATGACTGTGTGATTGTGAAAAGCTTGTGTCTGATGCTCCTTTTATCCAGGGTAATAGGCAGATTAGTCAAATCTCATGTATAAAAAAATAAATAACAGGGGGACAGGGTAAAATGAACTGGGTAGATGAAAATACTGGTGGTCAGTGAGAGGTCACGGTTAAGGGTTTATGGTATGCATGAGTTTTTTCTTTTTATTTCTTTTTCTGGAGTGATACAAATGTTCAAAAAAATGATCATGGTAATGAATACACAACTATATGATGATATTATGAGTCACTGATTGTACACCATGGATGGAACATGTATGAAGATTTTTCAATAAAAATATTACCAAAAAAAAAAAAATTATCAGGATACAAGGGTAGTGTAGTAGTAGAATTCTCTCACCTGCCATGTAGGAGACCTAGGTTAGATTCCCAGCCCATGCATACACACACAAGCTGTGAACAAAATTCCCCATGATATACATACCACGTACCTGCCTCTGTGTGTATGTATGAATAGACATAGAAATACACATAGGTAGGGAGACATAAAAAAAAAACAAAACAATCACCAAATATTTTCCTAGTTTTCCATTTCTTCCCCTAGACCTGGATGTTTCTCAACAATGAAGGTGCAGGTACAATTTATAAGGAGCTTTGAGATTACTCGGTAAGTTCAAGTACAGATTTATGGTAGAACTCTTGGAAATTTAGCTCCAAAGGCGTTTCACAAAACTTGGGGGATGATATGGAAAATGCAATAATCTGCATGATAAGGTGCATAAGCACTTCCCTTGAACTCTGAATAAATTTTTGTCGGCATTTCTTTTTCTGAGGATAAGCATCTCATTATTACAAGACTTCAGCCAGAAATATGTCACGTGTGTACTATCCTAAGAAATTCTCTCTCGGAGGTCATCAGGAATCACAATAGGAGGAAATCGTGCTCTGCTGTTAAAACTCTACTGGGATTTGTTAAATAAAATCATTACTAACTAGGAATTTAGCCTTCCTTGGTCACATCCCTATTTTCTCCCCAAGGACAACAGTACGCCCCTTCTTTTATCCTGCCATAGTTTTTTAGAGATGTTGTACCTTTGAAAATAAAAATGGGGAGAGCTGCAATTCAAAATTGGTGTTATTTTCCTCTTCTGTTTCTCTGGGTAAAATAAGATTTCTAAACTAAGAACAATAATCAGCGCCGATGAAAGATCCAATACACTGTAATAAGAAAGCACTGAAAACCTTCATGTCACCACACTCAGAGGACCTGAATCTCAATGTTAAGGCTAAGTCACCAGATAATACTTCACACAGCTGTGAGGAGAAAATAAAAACAACTTGGGATTTACTATATTTGAGGGGATATATTTTCGTTTCCCTTGTACTTGGCCTGGTCTAAGGGCAGCAGATCATTTTTCCATCCCACGCTTCTCAGTTCCGGCTTCAGATCCAAATAAAACTTCTCGACCTTAAGGGATTTGGGGTATCCCTCCCCCATTGAACCCACCTGAGCCCCCACTCGTGTATGAGCTCAAAGGAACATAAACTGAGAAATGTGGATGGCGCTAAGCACTTCTGAAAGTCTGCACGTCCGCAGATGTTGGTCATGGCATTAAAAGACGCGTGTCTCATGACTCCCAGGGGTGTGGACCTTCCTGGCAATGTGGGACAGAAATCCTAGAATGAGCTGAGACTCAGCATCAAGGGATTGAGAAAAACTCTAGAATGAGCTGAGAATTAACATCAAGGGATTGAGAAAACCTTCTGGACCAAAAGGGGGAAGAGTGAAATGAGACAAAGTGTCAGTGGCTGAGAGATTCCAAACAGAGTGGAGAGGTTATCCTGGAGGTTATTCTTACGCATTAAGTAGATATCACCTTGTTATCCAAGATGTAATGGAGAGGCTGGAGGGAACTGCCTGAAAATGTAGAGCTGTGTTCCAGTAGCCATGTTTCTTGATGATGACTGTATAACGATATAGCTTTCACAATGTGACTGGGTGAGTGTGAAAACCTGTGTCTGATGCTCCTTTTATCTACCTTGTCAACAGACGAGTAGAACACATGGAATAAAAATAAATAATAGGGGGAACAAATGATAAAATAAATTTAGTTTGAAATGCTAGTGATCAATGAAAGGGAGGGGTAAGGGATATGGTACGTATAATTTCTTTTTCTGCTTTCGTTTTCTTTTTCTGTTGTCTTTTTATTTCTTTTTCTGAATTGATGCAAATGTTCTAAGAAATTATCATGATGATGAATATGCAACTATGTGATGATATTGTGAGTTACTGATCATATATGTAGAATGGAATGAGCATATGTTAAGAATGTTTGTGTTTCTTTCTTGTAATATTTTCTTAAAAAATTTAAAAATTAAAAAAAAAGATACATCCCTTTTCAGAACACAGCTGCGGTCACTTTGACCCCCTGACCTGAGGCCATGCAGTCCTCAACTGTGGTTCCCACTATAAGAACTGGTATTTCCTGTCTGTGCATCAGACATTTCCTATTCTTTTTTATTGGTTTCCATATACGGAAAAAAAGGGTAGAAGAAAATGGTCCACCAGATTTCGGCTTTCTTTCAGAGACAATAATTGATTCAAATGGCAAATGAGCAGAAGAAACCAATTCATAAAAGCAAAACAGTGTTTTTAAGAAAAGGTAGTATGTTTCTGTAACAGAATGTCCAAAGGAAACTAGATCTGACTTTCTAAATATATTAGACATTAGGCATATACGTCTAATATATATATTAGACATTCCTATAATACATTTAATTTCAAATATTTGCTCTTGAATTCAGGTGGGGCTTCTGGGAGAAATAAGTGTGGGGTGATGGAATCAAACAGAAATGAATTCCCAATTCCAACTGTACGTTGAAAAAGATACAAAATATTGCCCTGGCCTAGAGTTCCCATTGAAACAATTAAAGAACCTTGCACTACACTAGATAATCCAGAACTAAATCGTTAGTTTTAGTTCCATGCCACAAGCATGCACAGGCAGCAGTGGTGACGTTTTTGAACTTTTTAGAAAAACAGAGCTGTGTTATTCATGGAATTTTCCCTTCACAGTGCCTAAGTACTCTAAAAGGTGATACCCAACTCTGGCACCTACTGAGAAACTGTGACAAGGTTGCTGTAATTTTAAGATATTTTTAACTTCTAAAGGGAACCAGAGTACGGGAATGAACCTTGACTCAACTGTTACCACCTAATTTTTTAATAATAAACTATTTTTAGATTTTTAGGTTTACAGAAAAATTGCACAGAAATTAGAGTCCCTAAACACTATCCCCACCACAGCTTCTCCTATTATAGCTAACACATTATAAAAACTTCAGGAAGAAAAATAAGGGGAGAAATCACCCATAAATGCACCACTCTAAAAAACATTATTATTGTATATGTTTCACTATTACTCCTAGTGATCCACTAGGAAAATTTTTGCTTCCTGTCCCTGCTACCCTGAGTTCTGCTGGTCTACAGGTTTTAGTTCCAAAACAGGGTGTGCTTTCTCCAGGAGAAACAACAGTGATACCACTGAACTGGAAGTTAAGATTGCCACCTGGCCACTTTGGGCTACTTATGCCTCTGGATCAACACACCAAGAAGGGGATTACATTATTGTCTGGGGTAATTGACCCTGACTATCAGAAGGAAGTAGGACTGCAACTACATAATAGAGGTAAAGAAGAGTTTTCTTGGAATATAGGAGATCCCCTGGGGCGTCTATTAGTACTACCATGCCCTGTGATTAAAATCAATGGAAAACTGCAACAACACAATCCAGGCAGGACCACTAATGGCTCTGAGACTTCAGGAATGAAGGTTTGGGTCACCCCACCAGGCAAAGAACCACGGCCAGCTGAAGTGCTTGCTGAGGGGAAAGGGAACATGGAATGGGTAGTGGAAGAAGGTAGTGATAAATATGAACTTCGACCATGTGATCAGTTACAGAAACGAGGACTGTAATGCTGTTTTGTTTGTTATACTATTTAAGTTGTAAGATATCAAGTTTAAGAATGAATGTTGCCCAAGGATTTGCACGCTATTCTGGAGAGATTTAATGTGTTTCCAGTTATATGCAGGACAGTTGAGTATTGTCAGGTAAAAGAAAAAATGTATGCTTATTTGTTTTCATTTGGAAATTAAGTATGGTCTAAGGTGATATATATATATATATATATATATATATATAGGTGCCAAGTTGACAAGGGGTGGACTGTCATGGTTAGGGACAGGTGTCAACTTGGCCAAGTTGTGGTACCTGTTCATCTGATTGGGCAAGCGCTGGCCTGTCTGTTGCAATGAGGACATTTCATAGGATTAGGTCATGATCACTTCAGCTACATCCACAGCTGATTCCATTTGTAATCAGCCAAAGGGGAGTGTCTTCTGCAATTAGTGATGCTAAATCCAATCATGGGAAGACTTTTAAGGAGGACTCAGAGGAGACAGGTGGCATTCCTGCTTTGGCTGGTGAGCCTCTCCTGTGGAGTTCATCCAGGCCATCCATTGGAGTCATCAGCTTCGCAGCCTGCCCTGTGGATTTTGGACTCTGTATTCCTACGGTCACGTGAGACACTTTCATAAATTTTATATTTGCAAGTGTTCCCTGTTGATTCTGTTTCTCTAGAGAACCCTAACTAATACAGTTTCCAAATCATTTCATATATTCCTTTAAATATTTGGAAGCAACTATACATAAAATCTGCATCTTATAAATGGTTTTGAAACTACTATAGTCACTGTGTACTTAGGTATACAATCACTGTAAGACTTAAAGTTAGTGTTCTAGTACATGAATAGCATTCTAAGTCATACGATAAAAAGAGTAATGTATAAAAAAAGTAAAGAACATTCTTGAAGTCCTTAGGCCCACCTCCTTGACCCTATCTCCCACCTTTCCTTTCTAGAGAGAACCACTGTCCTAAATTTTGTGTTTACCATTCCCTAACTTTTGCCTACAGTTTTGCCAAAGAGGTGTCTTGTAAAGTCTATTTGATATACTGAACTGCTCTATTGAACTGTTCTATATATATTCTATAACTTGTTTTTTTTTCTTTTTAAATTTTTTTTGGCGTGGGCAGGCTCCAGGAATCGAACCCAGGTCTCCGGCACGGCAGGCGAGAATTCTGCCACTGATCCACCAGTGCCCACCCTATGACTTGTTTTTTTATAACAGCATTTTGGGATTCATCTACGCTATTCATCTAGGCTAAATATGCTATTCATTTTTCACTGTGCATAATATCTCACTATTCAGGTCCCATATCCCATTGTATAAGTCTGTTGGTGGAAATTTGGGCTGTTCCACTGCTTTGCTATTACACAATAAATATTCTTGTATTCACCTCCTAAAAAAAAGTAAAGAAATTTATAACCCCCTGTTGAGATGGTGGGAGCAAAACGACCCAAGAAGTCTTTCACTTTACCCATGATGACCTGGATACAAGCAAAAGAGCAGGGATAGGTGGAGCTAAATTTCTTCCTGGTATTTTCAAATATACTTCTAAAGATTGTCTTCCCTTTTTCCCCATCCCTTTATTTCTATCTAACCTCAAGGAACTCTGGAAAAACTCCATAAGCTTCCCCCCATTCAATCAAGTGGGAATACTGTTCATTGGCATGAAAACCCTCTTCAAATATATGATAAGAGTAATTTTTCTAGCACTCATGCCTCAATTTTTTTTTTGTATTATCCCCTTTAAAAAGATAATGCCAGAAATTTAACTGCCAGCTCATTTCCTCCTTGCCTTAGAACTGCTGGAAATGGTCATAGTGGATCTTGGAATTAATTTAAATTAATTTATAAGAACAAATATTAAACAGTTTACTTAATCCTGGGGCTGCAGAAAAAGTCATCATACTGAATGCTAGTCAAAGAGATATAAAAACTTTCTGTAAGAGGGGCAAAAAAGTGCCAGGGCTTCATTTAGTAATGTTGTCAATATGTTGTCATATGTTGTCAAAGCCCACATATTTCTAAGTTAATTGGGATGTTAAGTTACATTTTTATTTGAACAAACAATGACAAGTGCCTTGACCCTTTTAAAGTTGAATGGGCTTTCAAACTCTCAAATGACCTCAATCTCCAAAAACCTGCACAAGTATCAAAAAATGAAGCTTTTAAAACTCTAGAAACATAAAATCATCACTTTAATAACTTCATCATTCCTTTAATTTTGCACTTAACAGTCAATATTCTTATAAAGGCTGAGGAAAACCCATCTAAAAGCTTTTCATGCATGAAAAAGGAAATAAGGTTTTTCCTTCATCCCTCCCCATCCTGAACAGCCCCTTCTTCCTTGCCAGCAATTGTGGAATTGCTAGTAATCACTAAAATAATTTCTATGAATATAGATACATATATAAACAAAAACACATATAAAATACAGAGCTCTGACAACTTACTCCCAGTGAAGGAAAGTTCGCTCAATCAACTGATCTCACAAAGCTTTGCCCTGAGCTCTGTGAACACTCCAGGCTACAAATGTTCTCAATCAATGAACCCACCGCTTGTGAACTACCTCAAGATGAGCAGAATATGCAACATATTTACTCTAAATATAACTGTCGACTTTTGGTGTTCCACCAAAAAGCTTTGACCCATGACCACTGACAAAAGATAAGTGTTGATGTTGGAATTGCCCCAATAAACAGAGTAATCCTACTGAATGTTAAAATGCAGGTTTTAGGGTAGTTCAAGGGTACTTCAGTGGTAGAATTCTTGCCGCCCATGTTGGAAACTCGAGTTTGATTCCTGGACCATGCATTGTAAAATGCAGGTGTTACAAAGGTGTGTACCTTGGAAGGGAAATGGCAGTTAGACTATTAGGGAGTGGCAGGAGACCTCTGATATTGTGAATGGCATCTTAAATACCACTGCAATCTGAGAAGATTGACCAACAATTTTATGAATGGCAAATGGAAGTAACTATAGTCAGAGGCATCTCACTACATCTGGGGATTAGAAAGGAATGAAGAACAAGTGCCAACATATGACAGGGGACAGAGCTCCCTAAGATCCATGCACCAATCCAATTAAGGTTTCTATTTAAATAACATGTTCCAAATATCCACTTAAAATTTCTCCATTCCTGACACTTAGTGTTCATTTATAAGCCTCTTAAAAAATGTAAAAAAAGAACATTAGGATCCTGCATTTACCTCTTCCTAATATTATATATACACATTAGTTTTGACAGGTTAAAAAAAAATGACATGCAGGGTGCACGGGTAGTTCAGTGGTAGAATGCTCGCCTTCCACACAGGAGACCTGGGTTCAATTCCTGGACCATGCACCACCACCCCACCACCCCCCAAAAAATGACATGCAAAGTTCAAAGAAAGACCAACTAATATACATCTTTGTTTTAGGTTGACCAAAACACCAAAAAATGGTATTCGCAGTTGCAAACCTTTTAAAAAGTTCTTTAAAACAACTGGTTTAAAATGAGCACTCCCAAACAGCTAATAACTGAAAAGTTGCTGGGCTTTTACATTTTTTTCTTGATCCCTGGAGACTCAACAAAAATGCTATAAACCTAGTATGCACCTCACAAATACAAAGACTCAACTCATTTCATATGAACGGCTATAGATTAATGCAAACACAACAGGTAATAAGGACATAACTTTCTTACAAAATGGGGGGAAAGGGGCACACCCAAAAGCTCGGGCCATCAAATTCAATTGTGAAAGTTCGCGGTACTGACGAGTTCGGCTCGCTTGTCTATGCTGAAGGTTTAGCATTGCTATCTTCAGGGGAGATACTTCAAGGTTTCAAACTGGCAGAATATTAAAAACGGAAAATATCTTTATCAGATTACTAAATTAAGTTATCCCTACTTATATAAGGGTGAGTAGTCAAGTAAGGCTTGTTAAGGAAACTGCAAAAGTGTAGTATGCTTTAAAATTGGTCTAAATAAAGTTTGAGAACCTTGAGGCACTAGATTAACAATGCAGCAGAGATACTTAACTTTTTTTTAATACTCATTAAAGATGGACAAAATTGGAACCATGGCAGGTGTAGCTGCTGTTTTCAGGGCTTTAGGGAAGAAGTTGGTTGACTCACTTGGTAACAAAAGCCGTTTGCCTCACAGATTCTGGGACTCACTCTGTGCTGTGGATTAGAGACGATTCACAATAGAAACAGGTGACCAGCCATGAGGACTTGTCCATTCCAATGGAAAACCTTATAAGAAATCTCTTTTAAAATGTATCTGGTGTGGAAAATGCGCAGCGTATAATAATGCCCAGCTTTTGTCCCAGATTATTTCTCCATTTACTGGATGCATGCATGGAAGGTACATAACAGGTTTTTGTGGAAGAAACAGAAAGTAATCACAAAAGCAATTAAGAGGGCTCATAACTAGTTTTATGCCAGTTATATACAAGCGTCCTGCCTATCTCAAAGATCCTAAGGTTTGTAACATCAGGTATTAAGAATAAATTTTATATATAAGGTCATTACCAATCAGCTTATTTTACAGCAAACGGTTATATAATACTAATATTGATTCAAATTAGAAAGGCTAATAATCTTTAGGCAGAAAATTAAGAACAGGTTAAATCTTACCAAACTACATATTAAGAGGCGTTTTGGCTGGAAAACTTTGAAGTTGAATGGGAAAAAATTGTGTTTCAGGAGAAAACTCATGAGTAAAGCATTTTTTTTCACTAAAAAAATTTGCTTATTTTTTAAAATGCTAGCATTTATTACATTTTCTGTATCTTGAATTAGTAAAATTGGTACTATATGATTGTCACCTCTATCAAATAGCTCATAGTGATGTACTGCTGATACTGGAAGTAACTATAGAAGGGATGGCTTGTGCTAAGATTTTACTCCAGGCTTAGATCATTTTGTAAATGGGATGATTTTAGGAATATGAGTACAGAAGGTGGAATGCTTATATAATATCTGCATTCTGTGTAACTAGCAGTGGATTTGCGATTGCTCTGAATGGTTTCCTAACTAGCAAAATTAACGTAGGCCTAGGAGAGAGCCTTCTCTTTGTAGAGATGTTACCTGGGGATGGATAGCGGTGCTGTCACAGGATGTAATGTTTATTCCTGATTCAAATTGATAATTACTATCTAATTTGTCATCAGTCATCTTATCTCACTCCAATGATACAAGCTAATTGCCAAAAGATGAGCAGCTGGGGGTAAACATTCCTGTAAGGACTCTTCCTCCAGTTCATCGGATCCTCTGAAGTTCGGGCCCTCAAATTCAATTGTGAAAGTTCAGCTGTACTGATGACTTCAGCTCGCTTATCTATGGTCGAAGGTTTACCATTGCTATCTTCAAGAGAGAAAGATCATTATGCAAATTATGTGCTAAATATTTACTCTGTATCACCAACATTTTAGTAAACTGAACTTTGTATAAAAGCCTGTTTTTACACTTCAGTTCCAATAAATATCCAAGCACTCTTTGAAAAAATCTCTGCATTACTACCTTACGACATCTGCATATAATACTGGCTGCTTGTCACTTCAGCTGCTCCTGTCTTTAGCCTAAGTATTCGGTTTTGCTCATATGTTGCTGCATTTTCTGTCATTATCCGTGTCCTTTGTGATAAGTTCCATATGCTCTGGTGATGTTTGTGGTAATTTTAAAATTTGGGTTCAGACTGAAAACTCTGTTTTCCCTCGTTATGCCTTGTGCAGCACCATAGTACTTCCTATGCAACCAATAAAACACCATCCCAACAGTAGAAACTCATTTGCACACATCATCTCTGGTATTATATGGGCCTCATAAACCCCATGATAATGCATAGAACATGGATAAAAAAATTATTTTTTTGAAGGTAGGTATAAATTTGCCCAGCTGTCAAATAAGGCATGGTTAAGACAACAGATTATGGTTGGGGGTGAAAGGATGGTGTGAAATGGAAAATCACAGTTCACTTCGTACTTAGATTGCCTTGCAAGTATCTTTAAATTCTTGCTTCACCTTAAAAAAAACCAAAAATGGGAATTATTAAAGGTTGAGTAATGGGTGTGAACCTCAATCAGTGGATTTAACACTCACGGAAGAGTTCTTGGCCATATACCAAAGAAAGGCAAATGAATATACTTTTCTGTTTTATGTTAAAATAAAATCTTTTTGACATACATTCACAGTATATTAAAAAAATAAGGAAAACAAATCTTTTTAAAAAGATGGAAGAAATCCTTGAAGACCAAAGAGGCAAAATACATATATATGTATACATACATATACATGTGTGTGTATATATATATATACATATATATATACACACACACACTTTTACAGTCATAAACCACTCAGACTCGCAGAAAAGTTCTGAAAAATACCATCCAGCATCAAGAGTACAGAACAAAGGGGCAGCAACATGTATTTACAAAGCATGGCCTGCTCATTTAAGGGCCTTAGAAGAGACAGATGGGCTATGCAGATAGACGGAAATCACCTAGACATCTGAAAACCATTCAATTTCATTCCACACAACGTTCTCAGAAAAAAAAAAAGGAACAGCTTTCAAACTGTTTAAATGGAACCCCAGTTCAAAGAAGCGCTCTGTGTGCGTTTTCCTGAAAGCGTAGCACAAATTGATGTAATTACCTTCACCTCCCGAGCCTTCACTCAACTCCGCTCCCACGGAAGGTTCCAAACAGTGGACATAAAATTAATCACCAACACAGCATATACCATGCACCCACTGCCTACCCTGGCCAAGCTCTATGTCAGGCCCTTTACATATACGATCTCTCATTTAATCTTCAAAGAGAAGAAGGAGGTAGCATGGCCCCACCCACGGAGGAGGCTGAAGACTTGAGTAATGGACCCAAGGTCTTGCAGCTGAGTAGCAGCTGCAGCACTTGGGACCCAATCACGTGAATCTTGCTGGCAAAGGCAGGGGACAATTTCCCACTGCTGACTGTGATATAAACCAATGCAACCTTTCTAGAAAATAAATTGGCAAAATGCATAAGCTTAGGGCCTTAACAATGTTCATGACTTCAGACCCAATTGTTATATTTCAGAAAAAGTCATTTAAGTAAATGATCCCAACTGTGAATCAAATTTTATGTACTATGATTGTTAAAATACTTTTGATGATGAAAAGTAGGGAAAGAAAACCAAATTTCCAATAATAGCAAAGAGGTAAATATTTACATATCCATACAAACAGACATTTTTCAAAAGACATGGGATATTCTAGCCTATTAAATAAAAGAAGTTGGAACGATTGTACGTGCATCATGATTTTAATTGTTTTTAAACAGATTCGCATTTCTATGCACACCAATGGACCCTGAAAAGAAACGCTCTTTATTTGGATGCAAAAATTATGGGTGGCTTATTATGTTCTTTAAAATCTTCTGAACTTTCCAAATTTCCTACAATAAGCATGGATTATTGTGATAGAAACAATGCCTAACTTGTTTGCAAGAAAACTTTCATTATGCTCGTTCCAAACATGTCTCTGTGGAAGAACCCTGCGCTTTGTGATACCAAACCAGGAACTAGAAAGAGAGTGCATTAGCAAGAGCAGATTGCCGAAACACTGTGCAGCTTTGGGTTTGGATAAAACTTGTCATTTTCCCAGTTAATTATTGATGAGTCTGGAAATTGCCTCATTTATTAAAGACTTATGTGTCTCAAAGACAACAGCAATGTTCTGGGAGACCTGGCATCGGGTATGAGCCAGCAGTTTCTAGACTGCAGTGGGATTACTTGCGGTGTTTGCATTTAAGAGACAAAATCCAATAAAATAAATTGTAGTGTGTTTATTCAAATAAAGCACACTCGCCCATTGTTTTCCACTTCCTCTGCTGGCACTAATTTACCAATCAGCCAGATCCCCAAGGAGGCAAGCAAGCAATGATGCTGATGCATAAACAAGGAGAAGAAAAAATGCTACAATTATTTCCGTGGCTGTAGCACAGAGCACCCGCGACAGAGTAACTGAAAGTGACAGAGAATGGAAACTTAGAAGCTTTGTCCTCCCCCATGAGAAGTCCAGCCAGCTTGTCCCTGCTCTGGTTTCTGTACCACCCCCTTTGTATATTCCCTCTCTCATGGTCAGAACCAGCATTTATGAAACGCAGTGGTTGTTAACTAAATGAGAAGTCAGGTTACAAGGAAAGGGAAAATAAGAGTACGTATTCTCTTTAAAACGAAGCATGAAAAATCAACTTACCACTGAGTTAATCAGAGAGAAGCTTTATTTGTACATTTTTTTCCTAAATATTCTAGTAGTGGATTCCAACATCATTTTTCTTAAGATTTGCTGAGCCATACAATAACTCAGTACCATTTTTTAACCCATAGAGTTATCTAAGAGAATCATATATTACTATAGAGATACCAAAAGACTGGAAAATAAACTGTAAGTCTTCACTAGAAAACTCAGAGTTCAGTAATTATGATTCCTTCCATCCCAGCCACACCACACATACACATGAACACACACATAATACATGAATACACACAGACTGAAATTCACATGGACATGCACACAAAAACACACACATATGTGGATGAATGTATACACAGGTATTTGCACAGATGCAGGCACATTCACACACTTTCAGTTGATAATTTAAGAGTATCACAAAATACTAAACAATTCCATTTAGGAGAAGTAGGAAAAACAGAGCTTAACTCTATTTTAAAATGTTTATTTCTCTATTCAGTCAAGCAATACAAAATACAATTTTTTTCCTATCAGAACATTCCCAGGTCTGACCAAACAGATGCTACCATTTAAAAATACCCAAAGCCACCCCAATGACAGGTACAGAAATGTGGACCTGTCACCAGACAGTTATCTTCTGTGTTGGTTTAAAAGGATGTATGCCCCTTAGAAAAGCCATGTTTTAATCAAAATCCCATTTCATAAAGGTAGAATAATATGTTTGAAACTGTAATCAGATCATCTCCCTGGATGATGTGATTTAGTCAAGAGTGGTTGTTTAGGTGACGACATGTCTCCACCTATTCGGGTGGGTCTTGACTGGTTTATTGGAGTCCTATCAAAGAGGAAACGTTTTGGAGAACGGGAGATTCAGAGAGAACAGAGAATGCTGCAGCACCACGAAGCAGACAGTCCACAACCCAGCGACCTTTGGAAATGAAGAAGGAAAATGCCTCCCGGGGAGCTTCATGAAACCGGAAGCCAGGAGAGAAAGCTAGCAGATGACACCCGTGCTCACCATGTGTCCTTCCAGCTGAGAGAGAAGCCCTGACTGTGTTCGCCATGTGCTTTCTCACTTGAGAGAGAAACCCTGAACTTCATCTTGAACCAGGTTATCTTTCCCTGGATGCCTTAGATTGGACATTTCTATAGACTTATTTTAATTGGGACATTTTCTCGGCCTTAGAACTATAAACTAGCAACTCATTAAATTCCCCTTTTAAAAGCCATTCTGTTTCTGGTACACTGCATTCTGGCAGCTAGCAAACTAGAACCCCTTCCTACAGGGGACACCGGCCCAAGCTAACAGGGCCCCCCACACCCTGTGCTGCCAACACCGAAGCCCCCCCAGGGTAGCCCCAGAGCCACAGGCAGCAGAGCTCGCTCTCTTCAGGGACTGCACCGCCCAGTGCTCTCTTTAGGAAGCTGCGGCCTAAGCCAGGCCTAAGCCAATGCCGTATCCTGATTCCAAGGTTGCAGCCTTCTTGGGAAGAGACAAGAAGGGGTGACCTGTGCTGCGGTGAGAAGCCAGAGGCCTGGGCCAGCCAGCCAGCCCCCTCCAAACATATGGAGTCTAACTAAAGGGCTTACTGACCCCTGCAAGCCAACCTCTGGGCTAAATACTGACTTCTTTGTACATTTCTGTCTTTACAAGTAGACTCTAAATTTCCTTGAACTTCTCTTCAGGTGCCTCCTAGAGATGGATGTGTCAATCTCTGCACGAAGCTGCCTGCACTCGTCAAGACTCTTTCCATCTACCTGTTGCCATGTACAACGCTGGAAGAGAGAAACCAGTGCCCAGGGAGCGAAGTCCAAGGACTCTCCCCAACCCGAGATCGCTACTTCCAACATCCAGTCCAAGCTACCCATTTTCACTTTCCTTGCTCAATTCAAAATCTCTGCTTCCCGATACTCCGAAGACTCCACTCAACAAGAGTACAGCCAAAAACACACCATATAGCCTTTCAGATTTAAATACAAAAGATGGAAAAAAAAAAAAAACTTTTGGCTACATGGAAACAGAGGAGTGTTTCTTAATTAACTAAAGCATTAATTATGGGACCGTGTTTTCTCCACAAAGAATACATTTCGCCCTCTTTTATCTACTTCATGAACAAGTCATCTGCCACCTGGAACTTGCACATCCACCCATAATCTTTACAGCAACACCTGAATGTAGTAAATCCAGCGCATCAGGCCCCAGCTGACAGCAGCCCAAGTCCAAGCCGGCAGTGGCTTTTCATGGAGACAAGCTCCTAGAATGAGCCCTCTTGCTAAAGGGGGTTTAAGAAATTCTTCTTGATGGTATCAGCGCATTCTCTCTTAAAGGTCCATTCACTTTTAATTATTTACAAGTCATAAAACATGTAATAACAGTCAAAATTGTTGGGGGAACTTCCTTTCAAAGAGTGTTTGCCCAGCGATTTCTTAGATCCCCTTAATTGGACATATCTGTTGTGAATCCTTCCACCAGGCAGTGTGTGCTCTCGGGGCTGGGGCTGGGGCTGGGGAGCTGAGAAGGAGCCCCCAGCAGGGAGACCTGGGGGCAGAGAGGAGACCAGAGTCTTGAATGCCATCTCGGGGGTGGGGTGGAAGGGAAGGGACTTGCCTGGAGGCAAAAGGTTGTCTCTGAAGCTTTCTGGGGAAAAAAGATCCCGCTGACAGCAGTGTAGGTGAAACAAGGTGAGAGAGACAAGAGAGGAGAGAAGGTTCCAGGCCAAGAGGGCCACCAAAGCAAGGGAACTGGAAAGTATGGCCCAATTTGGGTGGATGGTGAGAGGCTAAGTTACATCAAGACGGGGTAAAGTGAAGAGGGACAGAGGAAGGAAAGGGGCAAAAGGTAGTAGGCTGGGTCCAATTTTTAGGGAGGTAAATTTGAATTTTACCTGGAAAACCATGGATTTCTCAGTAACAGAGAGTAACTTAATGAAAGCTTTCCTTAGGAAGTTTACTCTATTGGAAATATGTAGGCTGGATCCTTCCATTATGGGGTAGACATCTATAAACCAGGAGACAGCAATAAAAAAAATAGGAGATTTTTATATTTCCAAAACCTGGTACATGTCAATTATATGTAATGCATCTCATTTTAAGCAAAACTCAACTAGCAAGATCAAAGGTAGGTATCACAGCAGAGTTATATCCTTCTCAAAGGTCAGCCTCTATATGGCAGGGTAAAGCAAATTTCACATATGCTTAAATTATCCTCGAGAATCCATTTAATTGCCCATAAGCACAAGGAGATGGTCTCATAATGGGGGGGCCTCAGAACCTGAGACCACCCAGTAGACATGGAATTCCAGCTTGCGATGTCACCTTCAGCATGGGTCGCAGTCTCCTGAAGAGGGACAGCCGTACAAATGCCTTTGCTCGTTCCGTCTCTTTGCTGAGCATTAGCATTTAATCCATTACAACCAAGCACCTCTGTGATGCAACAGCAGTGAACTTCTACTAAAAAAAATGTTCATATTAGAAAAATAGCAGATTTTTCTTTAACTGTGACACTTTTTTGGTAAATGGAATATAATTTTTAAATATTACCAGATGTTCAAAAGGCAATTTCCACATTTTCTAGAATCATATCTAAGAATGGTAGATTCGTACTTTAGTTCTAATTGTCAAATGGATCATTAGGTGAACTTGCCTTCTGAATGAACACTATTCGTTGGTAGACCAATGAAACTACTTCATTCGCTCACCTGGATATGAACTTGGGGGATAGGATGGCTTACATACATCACAGGGCATTCCAATAAAGGGTCATGAGTGCTACAAGCACCCTGAACCTCTTAGAAGAAGATGCTACAGAAAACTAAGGTGTTATTATCATGAGCTCTTTCTACCATGTAGCCTGGGAAAGCTGTCAGATCTCTGGACTGGTGAAATACGAACACAAACTACTTCTTAGGTTTGTCGGTCTCAAAAGTTCAGAGTATACATTTTATTAGCCCTTGCCCAGATCAAGAAAAGAATAATTTTGCAACATGACACAAAACAATATGCTTTGTACACACATACCTACGGCAGATGAAAGAGGGCCACAAGTTCTTTGACACTCATCACATTGAGACGTGGAGCCTACCTGGCCTCCCTTGAATGTAGGCAGGCTCTATGACTGTTCTGGTGGATAGAACACAGGAGAAATCATTCTGTACTGGTTTCTATAGGCCTAGGTCTTAAGAGACTGGCAATAATGTCACCCTCCTGACTTCTGGAACAACTCTCTATGGAAGCCACAAGCTTCCAAAGTCCAACTAACCTGAGACCACCATGCTGGAGAGACCATGGCTAGGTACTCCAGCAGCAATCCCAGCTGAGCCCAACCTCCCAGCTCTACCTGCCCAGCACCTGACATGAAAGTGAAATCACCCGAGACCCTCAAAACCAGGCCACTTGTCAGCTGAATACCAGTCCCAGTTGACTTCATGTAGAGCAGAAGAACCATCCAGCTGAACCCTACCCAAATTCCCAAGCCACAAAATTAGGAGGTAAAATTACAAAGTTGTTGATTTAAGCCACTAAGTTTTGCAGCAGCTGGTTGTGCAGCATTAGATAACCAGAATAATACTCTAGTAAGAGAGGTGTTTGGTTCGCTGCACATAAGTCTTCTTCCCCTTATTTACCTAAAACCAAACATCTTGGTTGTCCTGTGTCTATATATCATGATGTACCCGGAGGACAGAATGTCGCTCACTGCAGAACTCAAGTGTTTTTAGCGAACCTGACCTTCCCCACCTACCCCGCCCCTCACCATTATCCCCTGTAATGTCTTTTTTCTTCTTCTTCTTTTTTTTTTTTTTTTTGCATGGGCAGGCACCGGGAATCGAACCAGGGTCTCCGGCACAGCAGGTGAGAACTGTGCCTGCTGAGCCATCATCGCAGAACAGTGATTTTTAAACTCAGACTAGGCATTGTTAAGGGTTAACTACCCAAACCAAAGAAACATCTAACATACGTATTGTCAGTTGTTTCCATACATAAATGTCAACAAAATTAACAGGCAGGAGAATTGGATAACTAAAAAAGTCAGAAATGAAAATGTAGAGACTGGCACATTGTCACACAAGGGGCCACCCCTGGGCAACCTGCCTGATCCCCTCAACCTGTACTCTGGAAATCTCGGTGCACAACCAAAAAGCAAAGCAGGGCCCCACATCACGTAACAAAACAGCCCAAACCATCTGGTGGTTGCTCTAGACCAACTCTGCCTGTACAGAGAACTGCTTGAGGAGCTGGGTAGAAATATAAATATCCAACTCTAACCCCAAAAAACTTTATTCTCTTAGTCTGTGTTGGAACCTGGGCACCCATTTTTTTTAAAAACCTTTCAGGTGTTTCTACCTTGCAGCCAGGGTTGAAAACAACTGCTCTGGTACCATCTGGGGAACTTATTCAAACGTAGATTCAGATATAGTGGGTCTGGGATGGAGTCAGAGATTCTGCATGTGTAGTAAGGGTTTCTGACAGCTAGTCAAGCCTTCTTGACCCTCATCAACTTAATGTCATCCCAGAGAAACACTTCTTCCCTAAACCCATGTGAGCCATTCAACAAACCAAAGTCAGTAAAGAACCTGTTCTTCTACAGGCACTGGTTACTCATTCTGGTGGAATTGCAACATCTTAGGTTGCACAGCCCATATCAGTTGTTAATTGATGGATTCACAGCAGAGGCTCCACCATCAGATGGGCCTAAAAAGGTCAAGCCATGTAACAGATACGCAGCCTTTGGCAACTTTCTTATTCTCTTTAGCCCAAGCCTCCTTATCTATAAAACTAAGGACCATATCAACACCCCACCCCCACCCCCAATGGGATTAATGTATACATTTAGGGTCTGCTATAAAACCGGCTCTATAAATGCCACTACTCTTAATAATCATGGTTTTACTACCACTATTTCTTGAGAACAATATCTCCTGGTTCTCCACCTACCTCTCCAGAATTCCTTCTCAATAAATTATGGCTGAGAAATGGTGAGGGATATCACAGCTTAAGGTCCTGTCTATAGTAACTCTCCAACCTGATAGGCAGATAAAATTATGTCCCTGGGGATGCAAGGATAGTTCAGTGGTAGAATTCTGGTCTGCCATGCCGGAGACCCAGGTTCTTTCCCAGCTTGTGCACTTCCCCCACCTCCCCCCCCCAAAAAGTCAACAAATGGTGCTACAATAATGGGCTAGTCACATGGAAAAAGAATGAAATGTGACCCCCACTATGCAGCATACAAAAAAAAAAAGATGTCCTTGATGCAGCACCTCTTGTGCAAGAGCTTTCAATCATCAGCGTCCTGACCTAAAATGCCTTAGTACACCAAAAGCAAAGAGCTGAAACTATCACTCCCCTGAATTCATAAAGGAAGTAGCTTTCTGTCTCATAGGTGAAAACACTGAGCCCAGGACCAAAAACCTCTTCGGCTCAGACTGAAATCTCATCCATACACCTATCAAAACAGACTAAGATCTGTCTAAAACTCTCTATACTTTTATGAAATGCTTGGGTATTCTGGAAAGTTTTTGAAAGTATCATTCATCACTTTCATTAGTAAAGCACAAAAACAAGGAGCAAGATATGAGGAGAAAAAGAAAAAAATCTTTCCGATCTCCCACTCTTTTTCATGTCTTTTATGAAGCAAAAGCTTTGGATTTCAAATGCACTCATATGCAACAATGTTTACAAACAAACACTGGAAGGGACCAAAGTCAAAATACAGAAGTTGCACAACTAGATAAGCTTATTATTTTAATCACTACTTAGCAACTTCCCTAATCACATTTGGTGAGAGGGAGAGACCATTACCTTAATTAATAAGATGCTTAAAATCTCAAAGAGAGGAAAACAACTTTCCATACTGTGCTGGGGGAAAGATGAATTAGAAGAGGTGTTCTTTTTGAATATGAAGCTAAAGTGCTGATAATTTTGCAAATATGATGCAACAGTACTGCCATGCCCAAAACCTGAGCAAGCCTTAAAGCACCACTCCCTATTCAGTATGATAAATAGGTCAACTTCTTGGTGAAGTTTTCAGGAGATTGGCATTAGTTCATACTAATACCTTCAGCTGAACTAAGGTATTAAAGTTGCATCAATCTGTCAACCCTTAAAACTACCTACCTAAGCAAAAGATGTTGTGTTCTTTTATTGCTGATTTAGCTGCCCAAAATCACCATCTTAAGATCCAGAGAAGAGCAAAGTAGTATTATGGGCACAAGAATTATAGAGGCCTATATAATAAAGGATTAGAGAGGTTACAAAAACGTCAACTTTCCCATTTTATTTTATTGCTGAGATTATCTCTTTGAGCTCCAAGGTATTCTCAGAACTAGTACTAGTTAGTACATGCTAAAGGTCTTAAAACTTCAGTGCATTTTATAAATATCAATAGTATTTACAGTCTCCAGTATTATTCTTTCCAAAAGAATTTTAAAAAGACCTTTAAAAAAAGGAAAAATGTATAACTAATGCCTTCTAAAATACTGTAAATACAGCAAAGAAATTTTTACATGATATCCTTTGATCTAGCAGTGAGCAGCTGCAATTATTTTAGATAGTAACAAGGACTAATAGTAGAAAAATCCACCAAGCGATGATACCTAGCCAAACTCAATTCTCCTCAATCTGTAAGTGAATCAGTTTTGAGAGATCTGAACTTTCTTGAACCTAGAATGATTTCCTCTATTTCCAGTTGAATTAGTAAATACTCATACCTAAAACTTCAGCAGTACTTTCAGAAGGAAACAATGACCCTTTCAGGCCCAAGTCTGAAAACTCAAGTTGAGTTTTACTTTGTAAAATAGCCATTAAAATTGTGCCTAAAATGTACAGATTGAAATACGAGTGGCCAATGAGAGGGAGGAGTAAGGGGTATGGGATGCATGAGTTTTTTCTTTTTTCTTTTTATTTTTTTTTCTGCAGTGATGCAAATGTTCTAAAAATCATCATGGTGATGAATACACAACTATGTGATGACACTGTAAGCCACTGACTGTACACCACATATGGACTGTATGTGTGTAAAGGTTGCCATTAAAATTTTTTTTTTTAATTGTACCTAATCTATGCTTAAAGCTTGGGAAAGAAAAAGAATATTCACTAAGCACATACTATACGATAGGAACATTAACACATTAAGTCATTTATCTTCATGACAGTTGTCAAAAGATAACACCCCCAGGCAGGCCAAGGTGGCTCAGCAGGCAAAGTTCCGGACCCAGGTTCGATTATGGTGCCTGCCCATGCAAAAAAAAAAAAAAAAAAAAAAAAAGATAACATTCCCCAATTTATAAATGGAAAAATTGAGACTTGCAGAGCTTGTGGGATTTGCCAAAGCTCAAAATTACTGGGGACAAAACCAAAAAACTGGAAAAGCTCTTCCATTGTGGACATCTTTGGGGCATCCAAATCAATGTCACTGGGATTTTATTTCTTAAATTGTAGAAGAATGATTCCTTGAACAATTTTTAAAGGGAGAAGAATTTTGCCACACATTGTTTCCCACATCTAGTGCCGTTCTATCGAGGATGAGAAGAAACCATTTAGAAAAACTCATACAAGGAAGCCTTAACCACTGCCAATGATTCTTAGCTGAAAAGGAAAGAAGAGTTAACAGCTAACATCTACTCCATTTAACTTTCTGTAACGTTCTTTCACATCTCTCTTTTAACCCTGACAATCATCCCATGGAGGAGATGGTATCAGAAGGAAATGACCCTGGGCTCACAAAGGTTCTTATTGTCAGACACACAAATTATGAAATCGACTTTTCTAAATTCTGACCCAGAGTCGCCACTCTAATGTACCTGCCACCTGGGAGTAAAAACAGCCACCCCCAAACTTCTCACTCTCGGCCAATTGTGTTTTTACAAATATCTGTTTTTTTGCAGTAGTTTGCACATTACAAAAGAAAAAACTGACCCCACCTTAGAAAATCACCAGGGAGTTATTAGCTTTCCAGATTTCCTTATAAAAGCATATTTCTGATAGTGTGTGCCTGCGTAATTTAAAATATCTTCTTTTCATACTCCTTAAAAATGGTACAAATGCTAAAATGTCACCATCTCCCAGATGCAGTTATCTAGTTTTCAATCCTAGACAACGCACTTTCATTTTCAGATGCACCTGATTTGTTCAGAAAGGTTTTTTCCAGATCTCTAACAAAATGTAAAGGTCCCAAATTCTGTACTCAACTTTAATGGATTTAATGATTGGTCACATCCTGCGTGTGGTACATCAGGAACCAATATCCTGTACATTCTACCTCCCTTTTCTGCAGGTGCTGCCGGCTATAATGGAAATCTGAGTTTGCAGTAAAACCCCACTGGGCAGGAACCCAGGTAACCGTTATTCACATATGACTTTGCACACTGGGTTATATGACTTTATGGTATAAGAAAATGTGCTTCCTGGGAAAGGATTTATTTTTAATTTTGGACTTAATACTGGGTTTAGAAAATAAAAAGCACAGACATGAAAAGATTTTTCCAATTTTTATCGTACAGTTAAAAGAAATAGCACAAAAAGTCCATTTCCATATCAACCACCTACACAAAAAGGGCACACTGCTTTTAAAGTGTTAATAAAATGCATCTTGATTACTTAGCAACTTTAAGTTTTTGAGACATATAGCAAGTTGTTTTCTGAAGTTGTTAAAGAAGGGAACATTGATTTTTATTTTAAGATTATCTCAAAGAGGCCTTTTTGGGAATAGACTCAATTTCATTCACCACTATGAACTTAAATCATCTACCAACATGACCCAATGTCATTCATCCTTCCCTAATCCCCAAGCCTTTACAGCCATCCTATTTTTCAGCTGGATTGTTGATGCCACTTTCCTTCTGAAAAACTGAAAGGCTGCTGGAAAAAGGACCAGTTACCTAACAAGTCAAGCACTGACTATTCCCATTAAACAAGACCCAGCAAACTGGGAATCTGTCCTTCACTGCCCAGTGTATGACATTCTTTAATAAGATGTACCATTCTATAGAAATAGGGAAAACATGGTCACCACCACTGTTTTGACACAAGGTGTTGAACCTAAAGTGATACAGTACAAATTACAAGAACAGATAAACCATATACCAGAAAAAATATATCTGAGTGCCAAAAACGTAAATCTACGATGTCTGAAACACTACGCACATTCAGAGTGGGAGAAATAATATTTACCTGATTGTCATCTCTAAGCCACGTAAGTTTAAACCTTTATAAAAACATGAACTTCACGAATATATATGTATGGTGCATATATATAAACACACAGCAGACACGCATTTAGTCATAATTCACCGAGAGAATGGCCTATTAAGTCACTCCTGAGCATGTGTTTTTTTTATTGTTTGATTGTTTGTTTTTTGCATGGGCAGGCACCGGGAATCGAACCTGGGTCTCCGGCATGGCAGGCAAGAACTCTGCCTGCTGAGCCACAGCGGCCCACCCTGAGCATGTGATTTATCTTATAAATATATATTTCTCTTGAGACAATAAGAAATTCCAAAGGACACCCTAGGCAAAATTTACCCAGACTCTTGTTTTATGACCTGGAGGATGAGCCCTATCATTTTCAAAGTAAGGGAAGCAAAATATTCTCACGGGGTAGATGAGTGGAGTAAGTTCTGTGCCCTGTTTGCTCCTCTGAAATATCTTCTGCAGAACATTCATGTCTCATGGTCCCAGAGAGCACTGAAGTTGACCAAGCAGACCAGAAGCATCTGACTAGCTCAGGAGACTGATGGATAGAACCCAGCACTTCTGAATATATCTGAGTGGGTCAGAAATAATGGATGGGAAAGGTGAAGCTCATAGAGCTTGTGGGATTTGGCAAGATCAAAACTAGTGGGGCACAAAACGGAAAAACTGGAAAAGCTCTTCCATTATGGACACTGCTGGGGCATCCAAGTCAACCTTCACTCAGCAAAGGCAGCTGGGTGGGAAGGTGTATCTGACTGAGAGAGAGTAGAGGAACAGTTCGTGAAGCCTTTAATGTGGGAAGAAGGGGGGATGGCAAGGAGAAACCAAGGGGCTTGAAGCCCCAGTAGTCAAGAACATACCAAACATGACCGAGAGAGGGGGCATGTCCTAGAAAGTAAGGTTTACATGTTTTCATTTGAAGTTTTTGAATACCCCTTTCACATAAATACATGTTGCTATGAAAAAGGAGCCATGTTCAGGAAGGTTTATATATTTTAATAATCTTCACTGAGATATAATCTTGTAACATTAATATCCACCCATTTAAAGTGTGTGATTCAGTGACTTTTAGTATATTCAGAGTTGTGCAACCACCACCATTGTCTAAATAAAGAATACTTTCATCACCCCAAAAGAAAATGTAGGACTCATCAGCAGTCACTGCCCATTCCCCCCAATTTCTAGCCTGAAGCAATCTATTTTCTGTCTCTATAGATTTGCCTATTCTGGACACTTTCTATTAATGGAATCATACAATATATGAGGTTTTTTGCGATTGGCTTTTTTCACTTGGCATAATGTTTTCAAGGTCACCCATTTGTAGTATTCTGTTCCTTTTCATTGCTAAATAATGGTCCAATTTATGGAAACCCACACATTGTTTATCCATTTATCTGTTGATGGACATTTGGGTTTTTCCACTTTTTGGCTGTGGACAATGCTGCTGTACAAGTTCTTGTGTAGTGAGCTTTTTTGTGGAAATGCAACTTCATTTCTCTTGACAATTCAAGTCATTTGGATGTGAAACTTGAAATCCTATTTGTGAGTCCTTATATCATCTAATGAAGAAAAAAGAATAAGCAAAAGTAAAATTTAAAGCATGAACCACCTAAAAAACAGCTATGAAGGAAAGTCAGTTTTACATTATCACTCCAAAAACAAAACCCTATTTCAAACAAAATAGGATAAAATAATGATCAAAAGACTTCGATCACTCACTGAGTGTGCATTTCTTTTCATAATTAAACCCGTTTTCCCATTTCCCACATAAAGCAGAAAAAGTCCCAAACTAGGTAAATTTTTATAAATTTACTAAGCCCCTGCTCTACTGCCACTGACCTTGGTTCCAATGAAGAATGCTGCATGAGAAGAAAGCTAGAGAAAAACCCCAAATAAGCGTGAATGGGGACAACCATGAAAAATAACCTATAAAGACCACCTTCCTGGCTGTCAAAAGCATCTTCCTGGAAATGCCAAGCACTTCTTTCCTGCCTTGAAAACAGAAAGAGGGCTCTGATAATCTACTGGGTGTCCATCACCACCAACCTGCATCCAACTCTAGAGGTTCACCTCCCAGGAGAGACAGAGCCTCCTTCCACGGGTTAGCGGTTCTCTTAAGCTTCCTAGGTCTGCTAGGAAGGACCACAAACGAATGTCTCACAGTCCTGAAGGATACAATCTGAAATCAAGGTGTTGGCAGGCTGTGCTCCCTCTGAGATCTCAAGGGAAGACTCTATTCCATGTCTCTCTCCTGGCATCTGGTGGTTTGCCAGCAGTCCTTGGGCTTCGAGCTCTGCCTCGGCTGTCAGACAGCCCTCTTCTCTTCTCTGTATGCCCATATGACCTCTTTTTATTAGGTCAACAGTCATATAGGATTAATGGCCAACCTAAGCTAGTTTGGCCTCCTCAACTAATAATACCTTCAAAAGTTGCCTTTTCATAAAGGTCACATTCACAGGACCACAGATAGGACTTGGGCATGTCTTTTGTGGGGGCGGGGGGGGGCATAATTCAACCCATAAAGGTGGCTCAATTGGAATGGTAAATGTTCCCACCACGACCAAGTCATACATGCTCACCACTATTCAAGAAACACTACATATTGGCCAGATTCTCCCTGTGAATCACAGATCCCAAACATTTCTGTTTAGTCCTGGCATTTACCCAAGGATCACAACTGACAGAATTACAGGCGCCAGACCAAGCATAGGTGTGTTTCAGGGCCAGATTCCCACACTGCCCTGGCCACCTTCCTTGAACCTGGCCCCAGGACCACCCTCTGCTTGATCTGGAGAAAAAATTCAAAGACAGAACTCCCTGCCCCCTTCAAAATAACTGCCACAAAAGAACAACTTCCAGATACTCCAAATCATATTACATCTTCATTTTAATTACAAGCTGTTTATGCCAATATGTCGAACACACAAGAAAGTCCTTAAAAGTAACAAGTGCTGGTTACAGTCTCCTAAGTAAAAGGGTAACACATGTGTGTGAATGTATGCTGATGTGTCTATTCTCAGCTCTTTATTCAACTTTTATGTGACACTCTGTGACAGACACTAGCTATACAAACACGGCTGGGGCAGGGCCAGCACCTTGAAGTATTTCACCCAGTAGGAGAAGGGGACACAGTTCTAGTCGATAGACAAACACACTTAAATAACACACAGTAAGGTGTATGCATCATTTAAGTTGAACAGCACCAAGGAGGGGGCCCCTTAAACAGCCTTAGGGTGCAGGGACAGTCTCCCAGAGATGGCTGGTTTTCGCTGGATCAGTGGATGGGTAGATACTCTGAGTGTGAAGAGGGAGCAAGCATCCCAAGCAGAAGAAACAGAAAATGCGAGAGCTGGAGGCAGGAATGAGCAAGCAAGGCAACTGAGGTATGAGGCATGGGTTCTGGTGAGCAGAAGGCTGGGAGGCGGGAAGGGGTAGGCTGTGCTGGGGGGCAGGACTTGCCCTCTGAGGAAGAGAGTGGTCACAGAGGCACTTAAGGAGAAGAGTACAATTCGATTTGAATTTTAGAAAGACCAGCCTTTCAAATATGGTTGGTTTCTTTTTCCTTTTTGAAAGGGAAGACTGAAAACGTTAATAAAAATAATAAATTGTCTTTATTTCACTACTTTTATGCTTGCCTCTATTTCCACTCAATCCCTGCAATAGTATAACTATTTCCCTGAAAGCTTCAATAAGCTTGTAAACGTGTAACAAAGCTCAGTCATACATTTATTCACAGACAAAAAACTCATACTAACCACAAGATTTTTCATTAAAACCATGACTTACCTTTTAGTAATCAGCAGTGCCTGGGGGGGGGGGGGGGGAGCACACTTTCAAACGTACAATTAGTTACCATTCAGAAACCCAAGTTGTTTTTTTAAAAAACAATAAATTGCTATTAAATAACACTTAAGTATCCAAGCTTGGGAGAAAGGGACAGTGTCACAAAAACCGGAGACCCAGATTATCAACCTATAATAAAGCAAATAATGGCGGCTTTTACATGCCCTGCCCCCCCTCCCCCAGCACACACACACACTTTTATCCCCCTCCCCCCACATACTTTTTCATTGTGGTGATACTTAGGCAGATACTAACATTTCTACCTAGTCTTTAACTAAATTACACTGCCTTGAAATGAAGAGGAAAAGCCCATACAGGAATAGCTCCCACTATTAGGAAAGTTTTCCAGGGAATAAAACATTTGGTGGGTGAACCACACCAGGCATTCAACTAATATTTACCAGGCGGTTACCGCAGACCAGGCCTGGTGCCGAAGAGCTGCACAGCCCACGTCCTGTTACATTCGAGTTAACCCTGCCAGGGATTATCCCATTTTCAGATGAGGGAAGTGAGGCTCAGAGGGACTGATGTGCCCAACGGTAAACGTATAAATGGTCCTGGGTCTCCAAACCAGTTCAAAGCTCACCCCCACCCCCCACAGAGGAAAGGGCTAATCAGGTCAAATAAAGTGAGCTAAGAGGTTCCAGGAACTGCCTGCACCCATGCTCGCCCTTCAGTCCCCTCTCCTGCCAGTTCCTTAGCAGCGGGCTAAGCAGGATGTCTTTGGACTGAGGAGCCTGTCCAAGCAGCTGCTCATTGCATCACGGCCCTGCTCCCTCACACGGGTGATAAACACTCCCTGTGTCCTGCACTGGCCTCCACGGTCCTCTCATCTGGATCCCAAACCACCAGTCCAACCCGAACCCTCAGCAGAGCCAAACTGGCCTTGGCTGTGGGAAGCACCTGTGTCCCACTGTTCTCTTTCCTAGAATGCCCCCATGCCACCACTTCTCAGAACCACAGGGCAGCCTCCCCAGACTCTCACGTCTGCACCCCACTGCAAGCCTACAGAACCAGAACCACAGGGATCCCACCACCCAGTCAGGAAGCACCGCCCTAAACCAAGGCCTGATGCAATTCCAGGGTCTGAATGGGGTTCCCCCCATCTCCATGCCATAAAGACAGCTCCCACCTCTGAGACCCAGAAACAATAGCTGTCACTACCACCCTATTGTCAATTAGAGGCGACCCCCTATTGTTATTTACAGTTTTATACATTTGTGCTGTCTCCTAAACTAGATTATATTCTTCTTGAGGGCAGGAGTAGAATCTGATGGCTCTTTATCAGACTCTACTGCACACTTTAACACAGCAGTCTGATTCTTTGCACACAGCAGCCAAATACCATCCTCAACATTGGCACTCTGCACCCGGTGTCCACTGGGAATCAGGAGTGAATTAGTCTCCAGGAAAAGAACGGACACGTACGTGGTCAGTCACTCCTCCCCATTCTAAGCATTCAGGAGAAAGGCCCATAAACCTGCTTCTCTATATCTAACATGACACCTTCCTCAGAGACCGTCTGGGTGAGGATGGACAGATGGGGACAGTCAAGAAGTGTCCACCCATCGGTGATCCTAACCACCAAAACCTTTTCTACTGAAGCAATAACAACCACATAGGACTAAATGCAAGCCCTCTAATATCTGCTTACTGAGGACATTTCTGGTGGTAAGTGACCCCACCCTGCTGTCCAGAAAAAAATTCATTTATTTAATCTGAAGAGAATACAACTCAAATACAATGCAGTAAATGAAACCCGGCAGAGAAAGACTTGGTGAGTTTTGATTTTTCTTTTTCTCCTTTTTCTTTTGTTGCATGAAGTTGTTGTTGTTATCAGGTTTTGATTTTGTTTTGGGGGGGTTAATTTTTTTGGCTTGGTTGGCTTTTACATGAAGTCATTAATATGATCTGCCCACATCTTCCCCTACCAGATGGGAGCTCATCACCACATGTCACCTAGCAACCTAAACACCACTCTGCAGCTACCCAGCTACTCAACCCTCTATACAGAATTAATCTTGTTCTAGTAAACAATAAGGGGTAAGGAAGAGATAAAAGAATAAAAGCTGATGCAAGTGTTAATGTGTGTTTGTTCTGTAATCATCTTAAATGGGATAGGGCAAGTGAGAAGTAAGGATTCATTTTAATCACTACCTAACAATTTAAGAGAAAAAAGGTTCTTGGAGATGCTCACTCATGTCTTTCCGAAAATTTGAGTCAAAACAGTGCTGCGACCTGATTACACTTCATGTACTGCAAAGCCCATCTTAAAACTCCCCTGCCACGCTGTGAGTTGCACTGAAAGAACAATAATTCGGAAAACCCCTGAATCATCTGATGCTACCTCTTGTTTACAACCAAGTCTACGATCATCACCCCCCTCAGAGAATCACCTGACATTTCTTCTCCATCTGATTATCTCCTAAGTACCCTTCAAAACTCAGCTCACATGCCTCTTCATAATACCTCCCAAGGCTCCCTTAGGAAAAGTGCTCCTGCTTCTAGGCTCCCAGGTCAACCACCACTAAGACTCAAGAACAAGGTCCAGGCCTATTGTCTCCCACCTCTCAACCTCACCCACCTAGCATCTCAGCCCCTTCTCTTCACTGCCCACATCACACTCCTGCACACTGGGGACACTAGTCCCAGACTCTCACAATCTATTTTCCACAAACCTGCCAATGGGTCACTGAGTATCAACTCACCCCCCTTCAGCCCCACCCCCAAGAGTGCCTGGGACACAGTAAATGCTTAAAATTTTTTGCTGGAATGAATGTTCAATCAATCATATCCCCCATCTGTATCTCCCAATCAAGGTCCATTGTGTGCATGAGGAAACATAATTTTAAACACTGTAGAATTAATAAAGCTGAAAGAAAACGTCCATCACCTTCTCCCCTTTCCAGAACCTCACACATTGCAGAGCATATTTTACTGTATTTCTCTTTCCTATCCTGACTTATTTTGTTGGCTTCTAGAGTTGCATGGGCAATCTGTTTATTGATTTAGAACATTTAGATCATAAAGTGCCAATCATATACGAACCTTTAAAATATTAAACAAAGATGCTTTTTTCTTGCAGGCTTTGCAAGATACACAGATGCCAAATTTCCACTAATTTTATTTGCTTTTCAATAAAAGTGTTCAACCAACTGTAAAGAAACATTTTCGAGTTGTCAAATACATGGAAGTCAACATTTTCCATCAAAGTGGCAGGTTCCTAATCGCTCCCCCCCCCCCCAAGATTATCTTTAAGACATCAAATTTATGCAGTTGCATTGTTTTCTTTTTCAATACACACTAAAACAACAACAACAGTAACAAAGTTTTTCTTCTCTATCTTAGAAGTGGAGGATGTTACACTACACTCTGGACCTATCCTGGATACAGGTTGAAAAGCCACCCCCGAGCTCACCTGCAGCCCGAAAGCCTACAGGACCGAGGCCTCTCTACCATTAGCAAGTCCGAGAAGCTCAAGGGTACATACTTTCCACCAGAAGTTACTACATCACAAAGGAAATATCCTCAGGTGCTTGAGAGAAACTTCAGTGTGGGCTGTTGTCAAACACAGGCATAGCCGATAAAACAACTTAACAAAATGCCTTTTCACTTCTGACACATTGTAGAGGAATGCGGCTAAGAGGAAACAATGTTATCACTGCACCAAGAAAAAGGGAAACCCACTCCACTCCGAAATCGGGTCCTGGCTGGGCAGTGCCGGCACCACAAGGAACCAATTCCAGATGGCTAGAACCCGCGGTCCTTGCTGAAAACTTTTCAGCCCTTGAATCACTCTAGAGTTGTTCTTTTTTAATGAGCCCTGTACAGGGAGATGAATCGCGGAGATTGTCGACTCAACAAATGCTCGCGACCGAGGCCGCCCAAATGCTCTCCGTGGCCGCCTTCCCGACCCCGAGCGGCTGCTCCCCGATACCCAGCCCGACCCAAAGGCGCAGGGCCGCCCCTGGCCGCCGTCGAACAGTAGGAAAAGGCTCTTCGCTTTGGCCTCTTCCCCAATTCTCAGCTCCGAACTCGGAGTAAAGGAGTGGAAAGGGAAGAAATGCAACCACTTTACGTTGTATATGGATTAAACTCTTCTCCCACTTATAAAAAATAATGTTAATAAAGTTGTCTTTTCCCAAGCCTTTGCCTACGGGGCCTGGAATCGGGGAAAGGCCTGGGGCTGGATTTCATCTGCCCGCAGCCACAGCCCAGGAAAGAGGCGTCGGCCGACGCTCCCTCCTGCGCCCTGGCTTGGGGGCTTCTGCTTCTGGTTTTCACAAGCTCCTGGGGGAAGCCGGCGGCCCAGGGCACGGAGCTGGCTGCCCCCTCCTCTGCCCAGCGACCCCGCGGCCCGGCCCGGCCCCGAGGCAAGACCGGAGCCCGAGGGGGCGGCCCCGGGGTGGGGGCAAGAGAGCAGCGGGGACCTCCCGCGCGGTCGCCGCCCCGGCCCGCGGACTGGGTCCCGGCCTCGGGCATGATGCGGCGCTCGGGGCGGCCAGGCCTGAAAACTTTCCAGCCCGCCCGGGAACTCCTGGGGAGAGAGCGCCGGAGTCCCCAGTGGGAGCGACCGCCAGGCCGCCCGGGCCCCGCGGCCCTGCCGCCGCACTTTCCCTTTCCCCGCCTCTCCCCCTCCGCGTTCCCTCCTCCCGGGTTCCAGGAAGCGCCATATTGATCCCGGGCGCCTTCCCTCCTCCCTCCTCCTCCGCCTCCTCCTCCTCCCTCCCCCCTCCCTTCCCCGCCGCCCCCCCGCCCCCGCCCCTCCAGCGCCTCCGCGCGCCGGGCCCCGGCCCCTCACCTTGGCGATGGCCTTCCTGTAGCGGGTCACCGCTTGCTGGATGAGGTTGAAAACTTTCATGTTGCCGTCTCCGCACGGCACGACCACCCGGGTCCTCCCGAAACACACCGTCACTTTCATGCTGCCGCCGCCGCCGCCGCCGTCCCGCTGGCGCTACCTCGCTGGCCCCTCGGCTGGAGCGGCCCCGGGCCGGGGCGGCTGGACCCTGGGCGCCGCGGAGCCCCGCGCTCGGGCCGCGGGCCCGGGGACGGCACAACAGGCGCCCGGGCGCAGCCGGCGGCGGCTAGGGGCGCGCGGCGGCGGCGGGACCGGGGGGCCGCTCGGCTCGCATGCCCGGCGCCCGGAGGCCCGCGCGGCCCGGCCTCTCGCTGCCCCGCGGACCGCCCTCCGCCCTCCGCCCTCGCCTCGGCGCCCGCAGCCTCCGGCCACCTGTTCGGCGTCTCGGGCGCGCTCCGCGGCGGCGGCGGCTCCGGGCTCTGTGGCGCTCGCGCTCACTCGCGGCCGCTGGGGGAGGGGAGCGGGCAGGGAGGAGAGGAGGAGGAGGAGGAGGAGGAGGAGGAGGAGCAGGGCCGAGGCACAAAACACAGCTCACATGCGGCAGGGGGGCGGCGCGGCGCTGGCCCGGACTCCTCGCCGTGGAGGCGGAGCGTGGCTGCGGCCCCGCACTCACCTCGCCCCCTCCCTCCCCGAGGGGTGCGGGCGGCGGGAGCACCGAGTGGGGCGGGGGGGGGGGGGGACACGCGGAGAAAGAAGGCCGGACCTTTCACCCCGCGCCCCACTCCTGCAGGCTGGCTTTTCGCCTTTTTTGAGTCCTTGCCTTCCGCGGCGCCGCTGGAGACAGGAGGCCGGGACGCGGGGGGCGCCTCGGCGCTGGGGACGCTGCAGCCCCCTCTCCCCCGACCCAGGCCGCCGCACCGCACCCTCTTCCCCAGGCTCCTTCACCCACCCCGACACACTTCGGATCTGCGCTCGCCTCGCCGAGCCCCGCCTCGGGGGACCACAGCTCCACGCCCCCCAGAGCTCTCCAAAGGCCACCCCCCCCCCCCGCCTCTTTCTTTGTCACTTTTAATCCCTTATCCTGGAATTGGAGCGTTTCGGGTGAAATCGCTTCTATGGAAAGCGGTTTAGGCTCGGCGCATCCGAGTTGACGAACCCAGAACGGGTCGAGAGGATCCGTAAGCTGCCCCCGGGAGCTCCGGGACGAGGCTGTGCCCGGAGGTTCGGCGGAGGTTTCTACCCCACCCCCCACCCCCACCCCAGGGTGGGTCCTCGCACCCCGGCCGCCGCTCCCCCTCCCGCGGCTTGGCAGGGTTTTTGCCTGGGTCTCTCGGCTGCAGAGGTGGTTATGCATCGAAAGGAAAAATTAATCCGTCTGCTCTCGGGAGGATTTGGTGAAGCTTTACCGCGGCCCAGCCTTTCTCCTGGGACGGCTATTTACCTTGAAGTTTCCTGTGACCCCGTGGCTACCCACCCGCTAAGATATGTATTACTTTATACATCAGCGATTCAGATACTTTTATATTTAAAAAGAAAATCTGCACCATAAAGCCATCCCAACACACGTCTATGAACAATATGCTCAGAATGCCTTGGGGAAAAGCTGTGCAAAGGGATCCCAGGGATGTGCCAGGCAGGCACTCATGCCCAGCGAGTTAGTGGCAGAAAGGAGGCTCTTTAAAAGGACGTGGACCAAGTCGAGAAAAGTAACTGAAGGTCATCTCTGCCTTCGTTATGAGCTGTGGTTTCTTAATAAGTGTGTGCTGTTGTGTTCAAAGAATGGCAAATGTCAGCAAAGATTCTTTCTTGACTCTAATCTGTCCCAAACCATGGTAAATTTATTTTTGCCAGTTGTTTCCAGGATATGGGAAAACAGTTAATAGTTCCAGTGAACTGGAGAAGAGAATGCCAGCATTTAGAGCAGGAAGAGTTGGTTATCCTCTAGTTCATCGCAGCGACCTTCCAGGACAACGAAATTAATAGTGCTTTCAGACTCCTGCGAGTTCCACTGCCCACACTGCCCCAGGCACGGTGCAATTTGCCCAACATGCTCATTACCTTTCCTTGCAAACCGGTGCAATAAGTAGGTGCCATGTGTTGTCATACCCCAGGATACCAACATTGCAGTGAAGCCCTTTGCCCAAGGTTACAGAGAAAGCTTGAGGGAGACCCAGAAACGGAGTCCTGGTTTCCTTTCACACAGTCATGGGAAAGCTCATCACACTCTTCTCCTGTTTGGCTGCAAGTCCAATATTTCTACCCAGTAATTTCTTTTCTGACAACTATGACTTAATCCTTACTGAGTTCTCCTTGCTTCTTGAATTAATACTTGGTTCCACAACAATTACTGGTAATTACAGGTGTTGTTCCTGTTTTAATGCATTGGGGGAGGGTGGGACATAACTAGTTTAGAGTGGAGCTTTCTCAAAATAATTCTAATAGAAAAGTAAGTTCAGGAATGGCCAGAGTACATCAGATATTCCACAGATTTGACCCCCATTTATTAGTGCCTTAGATATGGCCCTCAGTCTCTCTCCAGTCTCATGTTTATCAGCTGGAAAAAAATTTTCGGAGCTGATGATATTTCTCTCATAAGTTTTGAGGATTAAATAAAATAATGAATGTGTAGTTACCATAACTTGGATGAAAGGTAACAAAATCCAGCACAGGATAGCATATGGTGATGATGGGACAGGGTTGGGGAAAACCGAGGGAAGCCAGAGGCCAAGACTCTGAGAGATGACTGGACCGGTGATACGATGAGTGAGTCAGTGACTGGGCCAGGACTAGAACCAAGACCAGAACTAGAACAATGACTCTTAGGCTTGTGCTCGCTTGACTTTCATTCAATTCCTCAAGCCGTTGCTAAAGACCTTGCACATGGAGCGCTGGCTAAATATTACAGAATTATACAGGTGAGTAAGAGAAAGACAATCTAGTGGTTAGAATAAGATAGGCACTCCAATAGCTAAACTTCAAGACATTAAATATTAAGTGTCAGCAAAGTGTTTACAGTGGTGCTGGGGAGAGAGGCATGCCTTCAGAAAACAGGTGACATCAGAATTGATGTGTACCACCTTACATCCATTCCTTCCATTCTTCAACTGTTAATGGTTTAGACAGTTTTTCAAAGATATAATCCACATTAGTGACTACATAGAATCTGTTCAACTAGCCAGATAAAGTCTTGGAGTTTCATTTAAATCTAGTTAGCTAGATGTAATGATTCTGGTTATGTTAATAGTTGTTTAAAAATGAATGTGGGGGAAAAAATGAATGTGGGATGGGCAATGGTGGCGCAGTGGCAGAGCTCTCGCCTGCCATGCCAGAGACCTGGGTTCAATTCCTGGTGCTTACCCCTGTAAAAAAAAGAAAAAAAGAATGTGTATAATTTTAGATACCAGACACTTTGGTGATTTGAATCGAATGCATCAAATTTCATGACAAATAATGAATCCATTTCACTATTACACCCCTCAGCTAACATTTATCCATAAACTCAATTCAGGGCCAGTCCACCTTTGGAATGTTCAGCTTCAACAAATTGCTGTAAAATGTTCAGCTTCAACAAACCACTTCTGGTCTGAGATGAGCAGAAAAGTAAACCCAGTTAAGCAAATTGTTAACTTAGTCAAGGTCATCGAAGCCAAGGATCAAATATAGCATAAATACTTTCTAGTGTATTTACTTTTTAAAATTCTGCATACTTTATGCGCACACACACACAAAGATGACTATTACCTCACTTGAACTTTTCTTTTGCAGTTGACTGACTCAATGAGTTTTGAATTCCCCCAGACAATTCTGAGAATTAATCAGTATCAACCTGGACTTTCTGATCTCTCTGCAAGTGAGCAAGTATGACCACATGAATTATTATTTCAATGATATCTAGTTGCACTCATGTACACCATGAAATAAGCCCATAAGCATATGCTGTTGTGTTCAAACAACAGGATGCACTTATGTTGTGTGTATAGTGATGGTATTGTGTTGTGTGTATAGGGGTTGTATTGTATTGCCCAGCACATTTTATTTAAAGTTATCTCTGTGGTAGTTCACTCCAGGGGGAAAGTTTGCTCACTCATTAACCCAGGGGTGATTGTCCACCTGTCATGTATTAACTGCTGCAGGGCTGGGTGTGTAAATCCCTCCCTCATGAGGGACACAGGCTGGTAAAAGTTGCAGATATGTCAGCAAATAGCCAGTAGGGTATGCTAGGGGTAGAGTCCAATGGGCACTGCTATGGATTGCAGTGGTAGAGAGAGGAAATACTCCATCCATGGAAGAGAGGAACGGGAGAGAGGAGAATCAGGTCATCTAGGGCATGCTGCCCAAGGGGAATATAATGCGAACCACATTTGTCACTTTACATTTTCTAGTAGATACAGATAAAGTTCATTTTAATAATATATTTTATTTAATCTAATGTATCCTACTTATTATCATTTCAACATGTACTCAACTGTAAAAAGTCACAGATTACACTCTTGTTCTGGCCACATTGTCTGGATCCTGTCTGCTTTGTGCTCATAGCACACCCAGGGCAGAAAAGCTACATTTCAAGATCTCAGTGGCCATGTGTGGCCAGTGGCTGCCGTATTGCACAACACAAGCCCTGAGGATGGAACTGCCAAGGAGCTGACTGAGGAATGCTCCAGCCCCTTGAGGGCAGAGACTACTTACTCTTCACAGCATTTCCCCAAAAGCCATCACCATGTGCAACACATAGTAGTTCCTCAGTGAGTGTTTGATGAATGGATCAAACATCACAAATTCATCACAAATTCAGGTGTGAATGAATGATGAATATGGAATGGGTGGAGGGAAAGATGGCTTCTTGGCACAGACAAATTACATGATGTTATAAAAGACTGAAATCCTCCAGTCCTGAGATAGAATGAATTTTAGGGAAAAATGAAAAGAGCAAGGAAATTAAGAACTGCACCCGGGTCAAGTAGAGTTTTCCTTGTTCTTTTGCAACATAAAACACAAGTTGAATTATGTTGAATGAAATAAGCCAGAGACGAAAGGACGAAAACTGTGTGGTCTCACTTGTCTGAACTAACTACAATGAGCAAACTCTGAGAGGTAAATTTGAGAACACAGGTTATCAGAGATGGAAAGAGGGTAGAGATTGGTCATTTGATGCTTAAAGAGACAAAATGTTTAACAAGATTGATTATAAAGGTTCAGAAATGGATAGCACAATACTGTGTGATGGTAGCACAATATTGTAAGTATAATGAATGAAGGTGAGTGTCAATATGGTTGAAAGAGGAAGGCTAAGGGCATGTGTGGCACCAGCAGGAAAGATAGAGGACAAAAACTGGGAAGGTATAGAAGCGAAACTTAGAGTGGACAATGATGGTAGTTCACTGTACAAATATAAGGAAGTTTTTACATGAACGAGAACAAAGGTATGTCACTATTAGAAGGTGTTAAAAATGGGATGGTACAAGGAAAACTACATTTAATGCAAACTCTGGTGGATAGTTAATGGTAACATTGTAATATTCTTTCATTGATTGTAACAAAGGCAATATATATACCAAAGCTAATTATCAATAAAGGGGATATAAGCGAGGGCATGTGATATTTTTTTCTCTTTTCTTCTTTTTTTTCAGAAGAAATGGAAATGTTCTCATATAGATTGTGGTGGCAGATGCATAACTATATGATCATGCCAGAAGCCATTGATTATACACTTGTGATGGATTGTTTGGTTTGTGAATAAACTGTTTAAGAAAATAAACAGAAAACCACAAGTGCTAGAGAAGATGTGGAGAAAGAGGTATACCTATTCACTGTTGGTAGGGAAGTAGAGCTGTGCGACCCCTCTGCGTGGTGGTTCCACAGAAGCTAAGTGTAGGGTTGCCATATGATCCCACAATCCTGTCACTAAATATTTCCTCAGAAGAACTGAAAGCAGGGACACAGATGGTCATTTGAACACCAATGACTATAGCAGCATTATTCATGATATTGCCAATGGATGGAGGCTATCCAAGGGTCCATTGATTGATGAGCGGAAGGACAAACTGTGGTATATACAATGGAATATCGAGCAACTGCAGGAGGGAATGAAAGTCGCAAGGCATGCAAGGAGGTAAATGAATCTTGAGGATGTTATGTTGAGCAAAATAAGCCAGAACCAAAAAGACAGATATTATATGGCCTCACTAATATGAAGTGGCTATAATGAGCAAACTCAGAATTAAATCTGAAAGCATAAGTTATCAGGAGATAGAAAGTGGGCAAAGATTGGGCAATCAATGATTTAGGAGTATGGAATGTTCAATAACCTTATTGAAAGAGCCTCTTTGTAAAGGTTTGGAAATGAATAGCTCAATACTGTGCGATGATAGCACAATACCTTAAGTGTAATTAACAAAGCAGAACGTAAATATGTTGAAAGAGTAAGGCTAGAGTCATGTGTATTACCAGAAGGAAAGCTAGAGGATTAAAAACTGGGACTGTATAACTCGGCAAAACCCAGGATGAGCACTTGTGGTTAATTGTATAAATACAAGAGACTTTTTAAATGAATTAGAACAAACGTACGCCACCATTACGAGGTGTTAATAATAGGGTGTTGTATGAGAAAAAAATACAACTATTGTAAACTGAGGTCTGTAGTTAACAGCAACATTGTGATTGTCTTTCATTAATTGTAACAGGCAATATACCAAAGCTAAATGTCAATAATAGAAGGGTATAAGAGAAATAGGATTTTTTCTTTGGAAGAAATGAGAATGTTCTCATATTGACCGTAGCGGTGAATGCATAACTTTGTGATGATACCCAGAGCCGCTGATTGTGTACTTAGGATGGATTGCATGGTTTATGAATAAAAGTGATTAAAATTAATGAATAAATAACAGAAAGCAAAAATATGAAAAATACAAGAAGTGGTAACAATTTGGTGGTTGGATTTCTCAGTAATGTAATAGAGTTCCCCACGCCTCGGTATATACTCATGTTTCATTACAGCAAACTCCCATAATGTAATGAAACATTGTTATTTCACTTTATTCACAAATAAATGAAACTAACACTCAAAAAACAAAAATGTACGTCTAAAAAGAGTGGTTTTTCTAATAAAGCATGAGCCCATAAGAATTGTAAGGGTGAAAGTAACCGCCAATGAAGGGAAAGGAATGGAACAAGAAAGGAAAGCAGTAAGCATGAGGAGGAGTTGAATGAGCTGGAAGGAGTCATCAGACGTAAAAAAGGACAGGGGACGAACCTGATCCAAAACAGAAGTAAACTCAATGGGCCAGAGAAGACCTTGCCACGCTTCCTCAAGCCTTCTCCTTCCCCTCACACCAATGCACTTGTCCTGACCCTAAAGACCTTTGTAATCCAAGTGGCACCTGCCTCACTAGTCTGGGGTTACAGGATAGGGTATGCCCTACTGAAATACATCCAGCTTTTATGTCCCACTCATACATATCCAACTCTCCACCTCCCCATCATAGCCCCCTTCAAAATATTCCAGGGTTGTTTTTATGGCTCCAAAGGGGCCACTTAGTGTGCCCTCCATCCGTCCCTCAGCTACAATCACCAAAATCTTTGTCCTGTTCCAGCTCCCAGAATCTGTTTGAAGACCAGTCACCATCTGCCTAGCTGAGAGTGCCTGATTTGAAAAAGCCAAGATCCAGGCTTCTTACTGCCACTTACAGATGCTTTTAGGGTCCCACAATGTCCCAGTGCCAGAAGTGGCCTGGGTTCCTTGCAGAGAACAACTGCCTCCCATCCTTGGGACTGCACTTTGGTCTTCCACTCAGAGCCAAGGTCCCCAGTCAAATTCTCCCACCTGCCCAGGCTCCAAAGACAAAGAACAAGGGAGCTTGTTGACCATATCCATGAAGGTCCACCCACCAGAGTAGAGGGTGAGGAGGTCCAGGGCTGGCACAGTGGTGATGTTCAAACTCAAGTCTATTGAAGACAAATTTACAAGAGGGCCAAGATAAAATAGCCTAAACCCCTTAACGTTTTGTTGTCTCAGCTTGACCAGAGGCAGAATTCAGAGACTATAGAAGTGTAGAGAGGGGGTTTCCACATGATGCTTTATAAACTCCAATTTTTTAAGCTGAACTTTTAAGAGCAAAGCTTACTGTTAAGTTCTCTAGTGAGGCTTAGGGTGCTTGGCTTTCCAAGTTGCTGGGAGAAACCAGAGATAGAGGTGGTGTGATTATCATTATCTACGGAATTTCAGAATTTCTGCTGGCTAAAAGTTCATCCTGCCTTCCCCTGGGTGGGTATGATTCTAACATGAACATAAAGTACTGAATGTCACCTTTTTTTTTTTAATCTAAAAATCTTGGAGAAAACGACGTGGGGATGGGGCAGATCAAGGAAGAATTCTAAGCACTTTTTTTTTTAGACAGAGAGAAGGAAGGAAGGATGGAAGGAAGGAAGGGAGGAAGAAAGGGAAACATCTTTAAACATTTTCTTGTTTTATTATATTTTGTTTGTTTGTTTGTTTTTTACATGGGCTGGGGCCGGGAATCGAACCGAGGTCCTCCGGCATGGCAGGCAAGCACTCTTGCCCGCTGAGCCACCGCGGCCCTCTAAGCACTTTTAAGGAAGACATTCTCCTAGAGTACACGTAATATTTAATGACCATGACTGATAAAGAAAAAGGATGAAATGAAGGACACCAATTCTTAGGTAAATCTCAGTTATCAAGAATTTTGGGTAAGATCTGAATCAGCTTTTCAAGACTTTTTAATGAGTATGACTAAGGCATTTCATTCATTGAAAAAGGGGGAAATGCATTAAGGTTGCTAATTGAAACAATGTACTTAAAAGTCTGAAATTCTCAAATCCTGAAACAAGAGAGATGATTAAGGGAAAGCTTTAGCCCCATCTAATGTGGCGGGATTAAGCCATCCAAGTCCTTCTCCGCTGCCCTCAGGGACCCGTGGCCCTACATGGGTTACCAGCCTGAACGCCTCCTCAGTGCCACCTTAGCCCACCGGAAGCAGGGACGTCTTCCCCCCATGAGACAGAGTCCACCAGAGCTGGAACCTGCTGAAGTCAGAGTGGGTGGCTGTGGGGCTACTTTCCAAGGAAGCGCAGGGTTCAGAGATCCCTGGCATTCTATGAAAGGATTCAGTGCGCATGCAACCCTACTGCTTCTCTTTATCTGGTTTTAAATGGCTGACTCATCCTTCCTTCCTCTGTCAAGTTACTCTGTAAATCCAAAAGTTCAGTTTCAAAAGCTCTCTCTGGTGCTTTGGAATTTCTCCTGTTCTACAGTTTGTTTCAGCTGGGACTGCTTAGTGGGTGGAGCATGATTCAATGAGTCTGCAGTCCCAATCCAGAACTCAAAGGAGCAAGAAATCTCCTGCTCTGGTCTGGCCCTATCTCAAATGGGTTATCTTGCACACCAGATCCTGTCACTTCTTTGCTTGAAAACCTGGAATGCTCTCCATCTCATTCAGAGATAAAATCCAAGTCCTTATCATTATTACAAGGACCTGCGTAGTCCTTCCTCCATTCCTAAGCTTTTTCTACTCATCTCGCTTGTTCACTCTGCTCCAAGAACACTGGTCTCTTTGCTGATCCCTAATCGGGTGAAGCAGGCTCCCGCCTCAGGACCTTTGTACTTGCTGTCCCCTCAACCTGGAATATTCTTCCCTGAGTATCTGCTTGGCTTCCTCCCTCACTTCCCTCAAATCTCTGCTCAAACGCTACTTGCAGAATATTAATAACTTTTCCCTATCTCTCTCTATCCGCCTTGCTCTAGTTTTCTCTAAAGTACTTATCACCATCTGACTGTCTTAGTGTGCCAGGGTTGCTATGACAGACCCCACACAGCTGGCTGGCTTAAATAACAAGCTCTCAGTTTTAAAGGCCACAAGTCTCAAGATCATGACATCAGCTGGGCCGTGTTTTTTCCCTGAAGTCTGAAGCATTCTAGTGTTGACTCACTGCAGTCCTTGCAGTTCCCTGGCTTACACCTCTGCCTCCCATCTCGTGCTGTGGTGGTTTGGAGTTATGTGCCCCAGAAAGACATGTTCTTAAACGTAATACACTCTTGTAGGTGTGGGCCCATTATAAGTAAGATCCCTTCTAGGTGTTACTTCAGTTAAGGTGTGGCCCACATGAATCAGGTCGGGCTTTAATTCAGATTACTAGGGTGCTTTATAAACAGCATGAAAATCAGACTAAAAATCCAGAAGCAGCAGCCAGAAGTCAAGAGAACCGGGAAGAGAAGAGAGAGGCCAGAAGAGGCCAGGAGATGCCTCCATGTGCATCACTGTGTGACAGAGAAGCCAAGGACCAGGGATCACTGGCAGCCAGCCCCAGAATGCCTCTTTAAGAAGAAAGCATCTCCTTGATGATGCCTTGATTTGGACTTCTCCTAGCCTCAAAACTACAAGCCCATAAGTTCCCATTGTTTCCACCAAACCGTTGCGTGGAATTTGCTTTAGCAACAAGGAAACTAAGACATATGTGATGTCTTCAGTTTCCTTCTGTGACTTGCTCAGACTGACTCCATTTGAGTTTCTTTTGCTTAAAAATGATTAAGAATAAGAATATGGCTTTTTTTTCCTTTTTTATTTTTGAGGGGGGAGGGATTACATAATTCAGTCTACCACAGACAAATTACATAGTTACTTGTGTATTAACTCCATGGAAGCCCCGTGGGAGAAGATCTCATGTCTCCTTTGCTTACGGCTGTGTCACCATTGTCTATGACAGTGCTGAGTGCATCACAGGTGTCAAAACGTATTTGTCAAATACATTTCAGTCACTAAGGAACCATCAAGACACTTGTCACTTGGAGAAAATGTCACCTCATGGATCTGTGGCATGGTCTTGCCTTCAGAGAGTAGCCTTGAGAGGTAGGTGTTGTTATGATTCCTAAGTTAGTATCTTTGAAATAGTTAGCAAATGCCAGCTGTGTGTATGACTCTATGCTGGGCACGCCTCAGGCAGAGGCATATACAATGCATGGCCCCAGCCCTCCTTGTAGCTAGAAGGAAGGTGTGTACCCAGGAAGGTACAGCTGTCTGTTCAGAGCAGGGATTCACAAACTATGGTTTGCTCAAAGCTGACCCACCACCTGTTTTTGTGTGACCTATAGCTAAGAAGGGTTTTTATGTGTTAAACAATTGGGAAAAATCAAAATGAGGAGAATATTCTGTGACATGAGAATTTGATGAAATTCACATTTCATGCATAAAGATTTACTGGAACACAGGCACATTCATTCATTTACATATCGTCTATGACTGCTCTTAGTTTTTTCTTTATTAGAGAAGTTGTGCATTTACAGATCATGCCTAAAATACAGGATTTCCATATACTACCCTGTTACAATTTTTGTTACAATTGATGAAAGCAGATTTTAAAGAATTAATTATAGTCCATGATTTAACTTAGGGTTCACTATGTAGTGTAGGTCCATGGATTTTTTTTCTTTATTTTTATTCTGTTACCATATATACAATTTAACATTTCTCCTTTTAGTCACATTTAGATATATATTTCAGGGCTGTTAATTATGTTCACAGTGTTGTGCTGCATCACCAATATCCACTATCAAAACATTTCCATCATTCCAAGTAAGAACCCTGTACATTTTAAGCCTTAACTTCCCACTCCCTATCCCCACTCCATCCCCTGGTATCCTAAATTCTAGATTCCTATTCTACAGGTTTGTTTATTCTAATTGTTTCAAATCAGTGAGATGGATATATATGGCTGCTTTGTACCCCATTGGCAGAGTTGAACAGTTGCAACAGAAACCATATGGCCAACGAAATCTACAATATTTGCTATCTGGCCTTTCAAAGAAAAAGTTGGCTGATCTTTGGTTTAGAGCCATAAAAGATGACTAGATGATGAGAGGCAGTGTAGAGTAAAAGGAACACTTGGCTGGGAGCAAGAAATATGTCTTCTCTTTCTATGTGCCTTCTCTTTCTATTTGCCTTTTCTCGTCTGTGGAACCTTGAGAGGCTAACCTCTTAGAGCTTCTGTTTCCTCTTCTATTGTGGTAGGTACACCATAAAGCAATCCCCAGTGAATTACAGCCTTCTGTAATACTCTCCCTTTGAGTATGGGCAAAGTCTGTGACTTGCTTCTAACCAATAGAATATGGCAAATGGATGGAACGTCACTCCTGTGATCAATTTCCATTATATGAGACTCCATTTTAGTGGACTGGAAGAAGCCTATCCTGCTGGCCTTGAAGAAGCAAGCTGCCATGATGTGAATGGTTTTGGGGGGGGTGGCATGTAGCAGGGAACTGTGGACAGCTCTTAGAACCTGAGGAGCCAAGACCTAGTCATGCAGCCACGAGTAAATGACTTCTGCCATCAACTTGAATGAGCTTCCAAGTGAATTCTTCTCTGGTCAAGCCTCCAGATGAGACTGCAGCTGACCAGCTGACCAGCACTTTGGTTGCAGCCTGTGGACCTGAGTAAAGGACACACCTAAGCTATGTGTAGACTCCTGACCTATAGAAACTGTGGAAGAACAAATGGACATTATGTTAGCTACTAAGTTTGTGGTTGTTTGTTACATAGCAATGGAAAACAAATATATCTTAACATAAAGTCTTTGAACTATATTTTTAAGTACCTTAAAATTCTAGGGTTCCTCTTAAAGCAGTTTTGCCTAATACTGAGTATCACTTAGCTTGCTTAATAAAAATACGGATGATCCTATTCAACATTGTATAGAACTCAGCATAGTATCTGGCACATAAAGGGTCTTAATTCACCATATCTCCATCCTATTCAAATGGTCTGCATATTTTGCACTCCAGAAGAGAAAAAAGGGAACTTCATTTGTTTTGCTTGTGTTCTTTCTTTTTTGTTGTTGTTGTGGTTATTTTGCTTTCAACTGCAGTATATAAACAAAATTGCATGTTAAAGGTCAGTGTTTCCCATGTAACAATAAAAATGATACCAAATTTTTTTCAAAAAAGGGTTTTAATTCATGTGTTGAATAAATCATGTAGTAGATGATGATCATTGTCTTAGATTCCCAGCTGCTATGACAGACACAACACAATGGGTTGTCTTAAACAACAGGAATTTATTGTTTCTGTGAGTTCCTTTAGGACAGAATCAAAAAGACTTTAAAAATAATCAGATATGGAATAAAATGAGAAAGAGAAATAAAAGATAACTGAAGTTTGTGACTGCAATCCTGGAAAAACGATGATATTATAGTAACATTGATAGATTCGGAAATCGGCAAGAATATCAGGTGAGAAAAGGGGTGAGGTATGAAAGAATATAAGTTCAGAAGAGTATTGTTAATTCGGGCTATATTAATTTGGCTTTATTATGTCATGTCCACTAAGGTACCATGTGCCATTGGGAATAGGCCAGGAAAATATTTCCTGGGAACTAAATATCTTTGCACTACAACATTTGGCATTGCGAAATGGAAAGAATATGGCACGTATTGCCAGAAGACCTGAATTTGAGGCTTCAATTCACTGGCAGTGTTGTCGGCCAAGTAAAGTCACCAACAATTATGACCCTCTGTTTGCACATCTACAAAATGTGAACAATCTATAACTCTAGGGTTGCTGTCAATGATCAAATGAGATAATTAAAATGAAAAGTTTTGCAAAGTGTAATGCATCAGGCAAGCCATGGTGGCTCAGCAGGCAAGAATGCTCACCTGCCATGCCAGAGGACCCAGGTTCGATTCCCGGTGCTTGCTCATGTGAAAGAAAAAAAAAATGTAATGCATCCTCCAAATGCTAGCTATGATTATTACTATTTCATTCTTCAGCTTGCTCTCATTCTCACAATATTTTAATCTCATAAAATATCTTCATCATTAAAAAAAAGAATGTTTTTTCCACTAATATTGTAGATGGGCTCCCTTATCATCATAGTTTTCCTGACTACAAAAGTTGCCTGCTCTGTTAACATAATTCAAATATAATGGAAATAGATAAGAGAAAAAGCCAGCAACTCCCACATCTCTGAACCGCTGAGATAACCAGAGGTTGATTTATCTTCTCTCTGAATGCCTTGCCTTGTTTATAATACCAGTCTCTCCATAAAGCACAACAAAGGACCATAATAGAAACTCAATTTTCTTTGTTTCCCTCTGCCCCTTTAAGGTCTATTAGTAGGAAAAATTTCTTCTGTCACTGTCTGAAAACTTGGCAGGCCCTACAACTTTCCTGCTCAGTTTTTTAGGTACTACACTGTCCTACAACGACAAAATACATTGTTAGAATCAGAAATTAGGTATCCAGTCCAAGATTATTTTCATCAATTCAGTCTTTAGTCAGATACTGGGGGTTAGTTTTTTTCTGTTTAACCCTCTTCCCCACTTGTTCACTTGGCAAAGTCAAGTGAGATAAAGAGAAGAGGTGAGGGGATGTGTAGGAATCTTCTTACTTGACTGCTGACTGGTACTTTCTGGGCTGACTGATGTTTAACTCTTTCTCTCCAAGGTGTCCCTGAGGGCCTTGGAGGTCGTCTGTTAGGCTTGGAGATGCCCCTTCTTCAGTGGGATGTGTCTGCTTCAGCCAGGAGCTCTCTAAGGATCCACTCCTCATTTAGACTCAGGGGTCCTCCCCAGCAGTACTTTTGGACTTCAGATGGACTGAGAGAGCTCCAGCCTTGTATTCCTTCCCTCTTGCCCCAGGATCTAAAAGAAAGTCACACCTTCCTTACCCATTAGCATTGTCACGGATAGGAGCATCATTACTTCTCAAACACAGCCCTCCACTCGCTCTCTGCCCTGGCTGAGCCACTTTAGTTCTCTCAGATGTAATCATGAGTCAATCCGTGTGGCCCCAACCCAAAGCACACATACCAAGCTCTACAATCATCTGTCAAAGTCCATCCTCTCTAGGATTCAGATCAAGAGACATAGCATGTCACCATTTCTCACCCTTGGGAGCAGAACCCTTCAAATAAGTTTCCTCCCCAAACCCTCTAACTCCACTTTCTTATAGTCTCAAAATGTGTAAGAGGATTCAAGGATCCGAGAACCAGTTTCCAGTAACATTTTGAAGATTCATATAATGCACCCTGTCTCACACTGCATTAGGTATCTGGTATCTACCCTATTTTCATGATTCAGTTAAAACTTAAAATTTAACATCCAGCTCCAGGTATTAATATATATGTGTAAATATACAATGTTTAACAAAATGCAACCATATTATGGACACAGTTTTGCAATTGCTTTTTTCAATTGATATCCTTGCACATCTTTGTGTGTTAGTACAAATAGAGCTACCTCTTTAACACAGATTGTTATGATTAGTCTAGATAGCACATGACCTATAAATGTAAAAGAACTTCGATATGGTTTAAGACAATGCTCTTGGAACAGAATGGTAATCTAACCTAGTTTTTGGCCTTCAACCATAGCAAAGGAGATGGCAGCTATGGGCCTGGACTGGGCAGCAGCAATAGGCATGGATGGAGGGTAGAGGGTGTGGGTGGTGGAAAGAGATTGGAGGTTGCATGACAACATTTCCTGAAGGACTGTGATTAGAGTAAGTCCTCCATAGAGGTACACCCTGGTCCCTGGGATGAAGTGAGAATTTAAATTATGGGTTGGGAAATAAAGATACCATCCTTCTACCTTTTTTCAAGTCCCAAATACATCCCATCATTGTTTAATTGTCCAAATGCATCCTGGAAAAATACTTTTATCCTTCAGACCGTTCCAGTCTTCCTTCCTTTATCCTCAATGCTTGGAGGTTGATTTTAGGGGAGTGGGGGTAAAGGGGGGTAGGTAGGGAGTGTTAGTAATTAAGGCTAATGCTGAAACAGGAGGCAAGGTGGGATGCAAAAGAAATACAGAACATCAAGAAGCTGAATGGGGGAAAGTGACAAAAGAAGTAAAAGCAAATACTTTCTCTAAATCTTCTAATTCCTTTCTCTCTTTCGTCCTCTCATGCCATCCCACCACTTCAAGTAGAAATGAGCAAAAGTTATTAGTCTAGTTCCAAAATTACATAGCTTAGGAAAGCAAAAATCAGAAAACAAGCCACTAATGAAGCACCATTCATGACCATTAAAATCTCTCCCTGTTTAATATTCATGTCCCTAACGTCAGTCATTAATAACTCTCAGCAGTTGTAAACATTCAATGCCTACTGTGCACAAAGTGAGATTGCAATCGCACAAAATAGGTGGATGACTGGTGTAATTGCAGGCAAAGCCAGTGAGGATTTGGCAACATTACCCTGTTTAAAAGTTAAGAGAAAATCTGCATAGGTGATACAAATATGTGCTTCAAAAAGAATGATTTGTACAGCACAGGATTAAGAAAGGCTCTTGAGAAAACTGATAAAACTAGGACATTTTTTGTAAAAATAATTCTGTTTACGATCAGAATGCAAAATCATCCAGGAAGCAAAAGATGCTATATTATACAATTTTGTCTGAAAAATTCACCCTTATGTAACTAATTCATGCTTTTGTTGTCTATTTTGAGACTTGTACATATTTATAATATGATATAAACTAAATTTTCTCAAATATGAATTTTGAATATAAGTTTTTGAAAGCTTTTTACATCTTTAAAGTTACATTTTTCCAGATAAATCCCAGTTTAAACACGAAACAAAAAATAGTTGGCATGAAATTTTGTTCCCCATTGGAAGTGGATTTCTTAATTTAAGTGACCATTTTATCCCCAGATAATAAGGATTTCTTGTATGGCATACAGGCACAAAGAACAGCGTATTTTTAAAGTTTAGTGATTGATCATTCCACAGGTTAAAGTTAAAAATGGAAGGAAGTCTTTTTCAATCAAGAGCCAACCCAATGAAGTTTTCATTCCCTGGAGCTCTTTATGACCTAGATAGGGGAAAATAGTAAGAATCTTAGCTTTCCACAAACACCAGGCAATAGCTTCTCTTTTGAGCATCTTTTCTGCATACCAAGCTCCTAGAGAATTATAAAGGAAGTAGTAGTAAAACACACAGTTCTTGTTCTCAAGCAGATTGCAATACAAACACATGCACACATTTATTTACGAAGTCCACAGCAAGCGCCTTTAGAAAATATAAATAACTTTATCCACAGCTTGCTAGAACTTGCCTGAACAGATCATATTTATTCCCACGGGACTTTTTGTTTTCAGGCAGTGGCTGGGATGTTAAAAAGAGCACTTGGGCATAGCAATGATAACCATTTTAGTCATGGGAGAGGTGATTTAATAATTTCAAGTAGGAAAAAATGAAGCAACCTCTAAATTTAACCACTTGGACACCAAGTATGATGGGCTGCCAGTATCTTGGCAACAACCAGAAGTGACTAAGCCAAGGTGTGCTATGGTAGACGCACAAGGAGTAGAGGGACACGGAGAAGCACAGGGTGGAGAGGTGTCTGCAGGGGAACTTGCAAAACCTGACTCTGCCTATAGTTGAGTAATCAAGGCTCTTCATTGTCAACCAACCTGGATTTGGATCCTGGATTTCTCACCTATGTATCTTGGTCAAATCCAACTCTTTGAGCCTTCCCTTCCTCATCTGTAAAAAGGAAATCATTTATTTTTCATCCAAGTATTGTCTGAGTGAAAAATAAAGAAGCACTTATAGAAAGTGCTTACTAAATGGTTGCCATCTCACTATCATCATCAAAATTACTCTTATTTATTCTACAGGCAGAGTTCTAGAATGATCCTGTTTTCATCACAATAAACTCTTAGTAACACTCTTACTGACAATAACTCAAATTCCATGTTTCTTACCTCTTCTTGTCTCGAGAACTTTGGTCCCCAAATTGTTCATCAATATTTCCCTCTCTATTGAATTATTCCCATTGTTATATAAGCAAGTTATAGAATCTCATATTGTGAAATAAAAGCAAAAGACCAACCACCTTCTCTTGTCCCTCATCTATTTCTCTGCTACTCTTTAAAGCAAAACATTTTGAAAGACTTGTCTGGTGTTGCTATCCTCACTTTCACCTTCTATGTTTTCATAAACCTTCTCAAATCAGGTTTCTGAGCACACATTTCCACTGATGTTGTTTTTGCATAACTACCTGGTTTCCAAAGCCAACGGTCATGTCTCTGTTCATTCCTTACTTGGCCTTTCAATAACACTTTACACTATTTCTTCTCTTGGTTCCATGATATTGCATTCCTACCTTTCTGGCTACTACTTCTCCCTCTCCTTGGCTGAATATCCAAAGCCTGCAGAGTCACTAAATTTTAGAGTCCCACAAGGATCAGTCCATTATCTTCACCATCTCTCCTGGCTGCCTGGATAATCCCATCCAGTCACATGGGTTTAAGTAGCATCTGTGTCTTTGACTTTTTCCTTTGACTTTGATAGATAGATGGGTAGATAGAGAAATGGATACAGTTATCCAGCCCCCACTTTTCCTCTGAATTCCAGACTCCTAATTCTATCTGCATACAAAACATCTCATTCTGGATGCAGAAAAGATGCTTCAAATCTAATACACGCGAAAAAGAACTTTTGAAACCTAATGCCACGCTCGCCCAAAATCCGTTTCTCTCCATAGGCTTCGGAATCTCAGCAAAAGGCACCACCATCCACATAGCTGCTCAATCCATAAACCTGAAAATCGCCCTGAGTCTTCCCTTCCCCTCACACTCTTATTCTATGGACTGTACTTCCCAAACTCACTGGAATCTGCCCAGTTCTCTTCAGGTCCTTTGCTAGCACCCAAGCCCAGGCCACTTCCACCTTGTGCCTGGATAACACAATAGCCTCCTAGTTGGTGTCTTTATTTTCACTTTTGCCAGTTCCCACCCAGAAAGCTCTTTTTAAAAAGATGAATTAGGGTGGGCCACGGTGGCTCAGCAGGGAGAGTTCTCGCCTGCCATGCCAGAGGCCCACGTTCGATTCCTGGTACCTGCCCATGCAAAAAAAATAAAAAAAGAATGAGATTGGGCCACTCCTCTTTTTAAAATCCTTGAATGACTTTCCATCACAGTTAGAGTAGAAGAACACCCTGTGAGATCCGGTCCTGTGCACGTCTCCAAGCTCCTTTTCCTCCCACTCTTCTCCCCAGCCCACCGTGCTCCAGACCCACCTGCAGAATTTCTGTTTCCCAGTCGTGCAGAGCTCAGCCCAGTTCTCCCACGGGGCCCCTGCACTTCACTTCCTCCACCCGGAATCCTCTTCCCATGGATTTTCACATCTGCTGCTTGTCATTCAGGTCTCAGCTCAAATGTTAGCTCCTCAGACAGGGCTTCCCTGGACGTCCAATCTAAAGTCACCCCCCCACCCCCATTACTCTCTACCCCCTGATCGACTTGAATGATTGGCACAGCACATATTACTATCTGATATTTTCTTGTTCAAGAATGAAGGCCCTACAGGAAATACTCTGTTCACTGCTCTGACCCCGGTACAGACTAGCATTGGATAAGCATTCTTTGAATGAAAGAGCGACGCCAGCAGTCAATCATCAAAAATCTGTGTAAGGATGGCCCCTTTATAAGAGGATCAGCTGTAAAACTTTTAATCCTGTACTTTCTTTTGGGATGAAAAATAGGGGGTGTTGGTGGTGACATTTATTTTCATTTTAATGGAGAATACACTAGAAATGCAAACCAATTTCAGTATTAGCTGTTCCTCTCCCTCCCCAGAATTCATATAATATTTCAAGGCAAAATAAAGTAAATATAAATAAAATGAAAACCATGGCTTTGGATGGTTCTTGTTTCCCTGGGCTCCCTGTTCTGGGGTATCATCTGACTGTCCTACTGCATCCACCCGAGGAGCAGTCATTACACGCTTACTGTGTGCCAGGCACTGCCCTCCTGGGAAGGTAAGCTCCTCCGCCTGCCCTCAGAGAGCTCGCAGTCTAGGGAAGAGAGACAAAAGCAGGTCGTTGCAGTCTGTAGTGGTCTTTGTAAAGCTAGAGACAGGCACAGCATGACTGTGAGGTCCCAGCCCATGGGACCAGCTTAAAACTTGTGAATTACTGTGCTGTAAAATATTCACTATTGAGGTTCTGTCTTTTAAGGTATTTAATTTTCAATGATCAAAAACATGCACATACAGAGACATGGGAGGGGGTGGGCAGGGGGAGTGGACTCGTGAACCAATCTTGGGTGAGTGACCATCCTGATGGGGCGTGGGACCCTTGCACCCCCATGTGACCCGTAAGTGGAGGGGAATAGATCTTAGCAGATGATCGGAAATGCTCCTTAAAGCAGGGGATGATTTTGTGAAATTGTGAAAACAGAAGGAGAATATGGTCTTCCTCCTGATAATAAAAGATGTAGAGATTTGGATGAGAAAATTTAAGGTCCACGTACACTTAATTATCCTTAGAGCCAAAGGAACATTAGATAAATCAAAGATAAAAAGCTAAGGCTTTAAATCAGAAAAACATGACAGAGCTAAATGTTTTGAAAATTGCCTGGTAGGCAAATATATGTGTTTTTGTTTTTGTTTTCAGAAATATCTACATTTACAAAGAGAGAACATTCTATAATTGCCAAATGAAAACCACCCAAGAGCCTCCTTTTAAAGTTAGACATAATATTCCATCAGGGTCGATTGTTACTGCTTGAAAAATTGAGGTAGGAGATGAAATTATTTCTCCTGGGAGAGAAATTTCTAAATTAGTAAGCAGTGAATGAGCTTTGGGATGTGACAATTTCATGGCATATTTCTTCAAAGACTCAGATCAGATTCCTCGACCGTATTTGCATTGTTAGAGAGCCCGAGTCAAATGGAGAAGTTGCTCAAAGGAAAGAGGCTTCATCTAATCCCACAAGGATTGTTTCCACTAACGCAGCTAAATTTGAGATGGACACTATTATTATATAGCTGTATTTTTCCATGTTAATCATAAACCATTTTCCAACAGCAAAAATAATGTATCTAAAAGAACTTAGGAAATCAATGGTAACTTTGTTTTCCTATGCTATAATTCAGTAGAGTTAGCAAACAAACAATTTCTGAATTAGAAGGCTGTATAAAATGGTTATGAAAGTCCCTTCTAAGAGTCTATACTTCCAAAACCATGAGCTTTTTGTGAGGAGTTGGTGTAATTTTACAAAAATTACTACTAATAAAGGATTCCGTTGTATGCTATCCCCTCTCACTTCTAAGGACTGCTGAAGTATTGTCAGAAAGTTCAAGAAATATCAAGAAGATGGTCATAAACTCAATTTTACTGCTTCCTATAACCATCCTCTTCCTAAAAACAAAGTGAATGAAACTTTGTAGGAAAGGTGATAGTCAGGAATGTGATTTTAAATAACCAGGACTGGCTCAGTGTTAGGAGATGCCAGGAGGAACTTTATCATATAAGAAGTTTAATGTTTAAATCAATCATATGTTTGAACTTTGCAAAAAATCTTTAAGCAAACTCAACAGAATGAGGGAAACACAGAAGTTATCCTTGATTTCTCCCTTGCCTCTCAAGTAAACTTAGACACACCCAATTTATGAGGAGAGCTTTGAAAAAATGATAACTCAGCACAGACTGTAATTTGTAATAAAATCCTGTTTTTATGTATCTCTTTACTGTTAAGTCTGGGCTTCCCCAAACACAGTATCATTTACAAATATCTGATTGTTTTAAAGAGATAAAAGCCCTGAAAACTTACTAAATCTATGTAAACATTAAGGACAAAACCCTAGATTTATAATCTTATGGCTTGGGCAATTTTGTCTCATATTTACCAGCTTTCAAAAAATGATATTTTTATTCAGTAGCATAACTATTGAGTATAAATACGTTTTCATCATATAATATAAATCCTCTTTTAAAAGAAAATGTAAAACCAAGGTTTCCCTTAAGGTAAATATTTCCATTCTCTAATCTGAATTTTTGTCCTCTCTCTAAACTAATTCAAGGCTCTTTGGTACAAGCAATATGTTAAATAATGTATGCTTAAAAAGAACATACTAATGGTTTTCTTTCACATGTGAAAAAAGGCTTTGGTATAAAAAACTTGTGTCCTGTTAAGACAGCATAATAGGAAATTAAACATAAGATCAAGCAAAATTTTAAAATGAATACATAAAGCCTAAAACCAATTGTTTTTTCATGATTAGGGAAGTGGGTTCTGGAGGTAGGCTGCCTAGATTTATTCAGGCTCTGCCACTTACAGTTGTGTGGTTTTGGACAAGCTCATTAACTTTTCTGGGACTTAGTTTGCTCCCCTGTAAAATGGGAATAATAACAAATACCTCCCTCACAGGGCAGTAATGAAGATTAGAGTCAAGAAATATGACTTAGAGTTTAGGGAAGTGCTTAGAGCAATGCCCAGCAAAGTCTAAATGTGTCCATCTGTTTATCCGTCCATTCATTCAACAAATATGTCATGAGCATCTAGTATGTGACGGGCACTATTTTAGGTACTAAAAATACATCAATGAAAAGAATAGACAGCAATTCCTGCCCTCGTGGTGCTTCCATTCAAATGGGATGAGACACACAATCAACCTAATACAGAAGTACAGTAAAACTGTTTCTAGGGGAAATACATCCTTTCAAACCAGCATATTCCACCCTCTGGATCCTAAAAAAGACATGTTTTCCCCATATACAAAATACGTTAATTTCATAACAATATCACAAATCCTTAAACCATTCCAGTAACATTTCAAATACAAGAGTAGTACAAGATTAAAATTGGTACAAAGTCTCATCAAAGTTAGTTAAAGGCATGGACAGTCTTAAGGCAAAATTATCCTCTGGCTCTGGAAACGCAGAACAAGTTATTTGCTGCCAACATACAAAAGACGAACATTCATAGGATACATATACCCATTTCCATAGGGAGGAAGGGACACAGGGGTCACTGGGCCCATGCAGCTTCAAAAACCCACAGGGCAAAGTCCATTATTTCAAAGTCTGAGAGTCATTTATCTCAGGGCTTCTGAAAACAGCAGTCCCACCCTTTCCAAGGGCCTATGCAGTGGCCCACCTCTCTCCAAATGCAACCTTGGGGGACACTGGGGAGCCCACCTTTTTCTTGGCTCCATCCTCTCCAAGTATTGGGGCTGCACCCAGGCTCTCTGCCATCTTTGGGGCACACGCTTAACCCTTCCAAGTGGTGGCAGCCAGGCTCTCCCTAAACCCCAAGGAATATGCTTCACCCTCTCCAAGGCCTGAGGTAGCATGACTCTTCCACTGCAACGAGGTGGAAGGCCCATCCTCTGCCTTCGGGGCAAACTCACCCTCTCCATGGGCTTGGGTGGGTTCACTCTCCTGGCCCGAGGCTTCTTGACTTCAGACCTCAGCCTCCATGGTTTTGCCTCTGAAGTTATTTTTCCTCCAATGTGTCCCTTCTCTGAACCCCCCCAGTTCAGACTGGCAGTGGCTCTGTTTATACAGGTCCCACAGCACTCTCATTGACTTTCTATGCAGTAGGCTTAGGAGAGAGTGATAAAGGTTTAGGGAAAATATGGAGTAAGGGGGAGCAGTGATGTGCGGTGAGCGGCAATTTTTAATAAGGTCAGAGTAGGTATCTTGGAGAGCTGGCACTTGGAGCCTTGGCAGATGAGAAGTGATGCAGATGTGTGGGAGGGAAGCAGCAGTGCTGAGTCCCTGGAGGAAGGGCGTGCCTGCCCTCCTCACCCAGCAGTGATGAGACCAGAGGGCTGGGCCAGGGCAGAGTGGGGGAGGGGGGCCATGCCAGCAAAGAGGCTCAGGAATGACAAGGCCACCACAGGATGCGTCTTCTGCTGCAGATGAAATGGGAACCTTTGCAAGGTTTTGACCAGAGGAGTTGCAAGGTCTAACTAAGGGTTTGGAAGGATGGCTCTAGCTGCAGTGCAGACAATCAACTGCGGGGCAGAAAGGGGGGAAACAGAAGAGCCTTGCGGGGCGATGGGGTAACCTGATGATTGAGACGTGGCCCAGGGTGGCTGTGGAGGTCGTGAGAAGCAGAGAGACTCTAGACATAGCTTGAAATTAGAGAGCTCAATAAGTGTTCGCTATTATTTATTATTATTTTCATCAATCATGAGGATAAGATCAGGAAATAAATTAATGCAATAGAATTGCTTTGATTGAGTTAATAAAATAGTAAAGCATATGAATCTAATTTAAGAAACATTCAGTTTCCTTTTTCCACGGAAAACTGAAAACACATTCGAGGCAGGCAAAGACAACTCATGCACCAAATGTGGGAGCACCACTCTCAGTTCCAGAATATTCTCAAGGCTCAGATTTTCTACGGCCTCTCAGCTTTTCAAGCTAAAGATGCCTCTGAAAATCTCTGCTCCCTCATACCAATCAGGCTCCATTCTGAGACTCACTCCACTGCATCACTTTAGGTTACACCAAGGCACTTGACTGCATTTTTGTTGTTTTGTTTAGTTGTTTATCTGCTGCTTCCTGGGTTTCTGTCAGCGATCCAGTTTTACAAATTGCTTGGCTGAGATTTGTATTTGTCGTCTTCCTTTGAAACTGTGATTCACAGTGTATACCCTTTAAACAGATTCCTCTCAGCCTGTGAGTCTGAAAAGCTTGTTTTAAAAACAAATTGCAGAACAGGCTGTCTACCCAGAGTTTTCCCTCAGCACGCTCAAGTGGTCAAATATAATTAAGAAGGCATTCAAAATTTCTATTTTTTTTTTTTAATTAGCCACAACATTTTTAGATGCTGCTTAAAGGGTGATGTCACTTCACACCTCCAGGGAGCCCAAGAAAATCCAATCTGCTGAGAAAACAAATTTCACGGTTAGAATTTAATAAAGAAGAACAAGAGAACACTCTGGCCATCTTTAGAGTAGCCTTAGATTTATAAAAGAAGGATTCAAACTTGGAACTTTTAATTCGATAAAAAAAGGGAGACACTTATAATAAGACTATAGGACCTGTGATTCAGAAACTTAATTCTCAATGGAGCTCGGAGTTAGCTCCTCTAGTCCTACTTTGCTGCATGGTATTATTTTCAGGGTTAAATAAGATAATGTTGTAGACACTTAATGCCATAACTGGGACAGAGTAAACTGTCCACAAATGTTGGCTGTTATTATTTATTATTTATTGTAGAACCTGTGCTACATGCACTAGCCTGAGGGGAAAAATAGGGTTACAGTAGCAAAGCAATATGTCTTTGACTCTATCACATCCACAGAATTGTAGGAACCTTAGTCTTCTTTAAATTATTCCTCAATGAAGGGAATTTTCATTAGAAACCACCCCCCCCCCGAGTGTCATCCATCTTTGTGAGAATTGAACCCTCTTGTCTCCACAGGGAGATGTCCATTTTCTGCTGTCTGGCCCCTGAAGCATCCATCTCAGACCCCTAAGCCTCCAAACACTCTGACAAGGGCTAGACAGCTCTATTTATCTAACCCAGATGCCCAGCTGCTCAGCTTTCTCACTGGGCCTCTGTGTCCTCCTGAGGCTGCCAACATAGTCTACTCTTCCCCACCTGTTCTGCAATGTCTTAAGCCGTACATGGAACAGGCCCTTCACTCTTACCATGTGCTCCATTCATTGGTCTAACACAAGACCCAGGGGCAAAGGTGTGGACTGAACCCCTGAGCTTCACCCCCTACACCACCCTGCCAGGGTCCCTTTCTTGGACCCAGTGTCTTCCCTCCTATGAGCTCTTTGCCTGGGTTCCTCTATCATTCATGCACATGCACCCTAGTGGGTCTGCCCAACCTGGCCTCTAAATCCTGGAATGTGTCAGACCTTCAAACCGAATTACAACTTGACATACTGGGAAGGCAACCATTATACACAGTGGTTACGGGAAAGATGGACATGGGGTCCAGATCCAGCTTGGCCAATTATGGATTGAGTCAACTTGGTCAGCTCATTTCATCTTTCTGTGCCTCAGTTCTCCCCTATCTAAAGTGGGGATAATAATACCCCTGCACAGGGTCGCAATAAGGATTCAATGAAATAACCCATGTAAAGTAGTTAGTACTGTGCCAGGAGAAAATTAAGCTCTCACTGTTGCTACTTTTAGTTATTCCAAATTCCATCCCCATACAGTGTACAGCCTTTTAAACAGGTCAACTCCAACTGCATTTCCATTAAACACCATTCACACAAAACCATTCCTCGTTCCTCTCCTTCATGCAATAATGCAAGATCCTACCTTTCTATCCCAGAAACTCCTGCAGAGTCTCTGCGTTTCTACAATCATTATCTTCCCTAAACCTCCACAGAGTCCCTGGAAGCATTGCAATAGCATCCTAAATGAACATGGAATCACTGTCTTGATCCCTTTCCTTCTTTCCTTCCTAAACATTCTCCACACTGCAAAATTATACAGTCTACCGTTCACCCCTGTCCGTAGGAAAGTGTAAAAACTTAGCCCCTTAGAAAGATACAGAAGGCGCTTCAGCAATCCACAAACCTATCTCTCGAGAACCTGCCTTGCTGTTCTTCAGCCCAGGATTCCTCGTTTATAGGTGTTTACACTGCCCTAGGCCCTTTAAACGAACTTCACCCGCACCTACAATTATGTCCCCTCTGGTTTGTAAGCCCTCTCTCTGGCTGTGGAGAGTGTACAATATGGACTTCCTTCAGGTCCCTTACTCAGACCAGTCATTTCATTAGTTTCTCAGGCCTAACCCTTGGAGTTCACTCCTGGAAATGAATTTAGTGGCCCCCTTCTGAGTCCAAGCACCCAAGCTGAGGGTGATCAGTGCTTCCCCCTTCTGATAAGTACTGAGGGATGTGTCTTGTGGAGAGCAGTCCTACCCAGCCGAGAGGAAGAGGTTTCTGTGTGCTGGTCTCTCCAAACTTCTCAGAATAAGCCATGGTCTTCCCTCCCATTTCCTTTTACACATGCCATGCCATCATGCTAGAATGTCTTTCATCTTTCAGCCTCTTAATTCATTCTTCAAGAAATAACATCAGCTGCTCCATGAAGTCTTTTCTGCTGGCTTACAGCTGAAATACTAACAATATCAATAGCTAGATCTTCTGGTTTATATTAAATGATATATATTTATCAACATTTAAATTATATGTTTTTAGGGCACCGGAAATCCAACTTTCCTATTAGATAAAAACCAAAGATGATGGCATAAGATATTCCAGGATTCCATTCCTTCACAAACTATTTGTGAGGCAGAGCCATCTTCCTCAAAACTCTGGCAAAGAGTTAAAGGGTTATAGTAACTAGGCAAGTGCTGAATCAAGTAAACACAGCTAGGATTCTTCTCCAAGAGTTCAGAGTAAAACTTCTGCCCAGCACCACGGCTCCTTACTTTCTCTGCCGATTCCAACCAGGCCCTGCTTGGACTTGGGCTCTCTGTGAGGCCCTCGGGACTTCTACTTACGCAACGGCAAAGACTTGCAGACTTGAGGTGAGGGTTCCGTCTGTGTGTGGACATTTATTTCAGTAAACTAGTACATTGGCGGTGACTCCAGCAGAGAATCATCCATAGAAATAATGGAAAATTCTAAGCCATATGACTCTTTTCAACATAAACTTGAGAATTATATTAAAAAGCAGAGAGCCAGAGGATTACAACCAAAGGTTTGCTTTAGGAAGGTGACAGAAGACTCTCTGTAAAGAGTAAGAGGCCACACCAGATCCCAACCTTTAATGCTGGAGTAGAGACTCTCCTTCAGAAGGTTCCACAAATTTCCCAGTTCCTACAAAGGGCTAAAAACAGTGGAAGGCCAGTTTCCTCCCTGGTCCAGAATTCAAACATCCAAACAAAGACAAGGATCTCTAAGCCACTGTCAGAGAAAACAGTGTCATTTCTTCAAATACCCTTGGCTTCCAAGCCCAGCTGTGCAAGGAAGAAATTCTGGTCCCTACAGAGCACAACCCAGAGAAGATTCCTGTTGCCTCTCCTGGGAGACCCACATGGGCCACAAAGACAGCTACCGAAGGAGAAAACACAGCAGGAGGCGGGAAGGTACCCAGAGGAGAAGCAGGTGGTACAGACAAGGAAGCAGCACATGGACAGAGATGCCCCCAGAGAGAGTAAGAACAGCAAAGGAAAAAGTCAAAGGTGGATTCTGTCAGTGCAGGGAAGCTTAAATGCAGAAGGAACAAACAAGATGGTGACAACACAAAAGAGAAAAGACGGGCCATAGGAAGAGAGGACCTGGCAAGGAAAGTACACAGGGGAGGGACCTGTGCTTTCCTCGGCAGTTCTTACTGACACATGGGGATTGGGGCCCTAATTCTCAATCAGTTGGAAAGCATGGATTAAATGACTTTGAGGCAATTAAATGACCACCCTCTTTTGGAAAAAAATAAAGTTATATCACCACCTCATACTTTGTCCAAACATAAAAGCTAGATGGTTTAAAGATAAAATGCAAAAACTAAAATATAAAAGTCTTAGAGGAAAATAGTTTTTTATTTTTGTGTGAGATATAGAGAGATATATACACAAAACATACATTTCCCATTTTAATCATTATCAAGTATATAATGCAGTAGTATTGATTATATTCACCGTGTTGTGCTACCATCACCCATCACCTATTACCAAAACCTTTCTATCATCTCACATAGAAAGTCTGTACACATTAAGCATTAACTCCCCATTCCCTAACCCCAACCCTCCCCCAAGTAAACTGTATTCTAATTTCTGTCTCTATGAATTTGCACATTCTAATTATTTCATTTTAGTGTGATCACTCATATTAGTCCATTTCTGTCTGATTTCATTCAGCAGGAGTCTTTAGGGCTCACCCATCTTGTACTATGTGTCAGAACATCAATCCTTCTCATGAAATAATATTCCATAGTACATATATACCACATTTCATTTATCTATTCATCCATGGATGGATACTCAGGTTTCTCCCACATTTGGGCCATTGTAAACAATGCCACTAAGAACATAATTATGTAAATATCTGTTATAGCCCCTGCTTTCAATTCTTTTGAATATATACAAGTAGGATTGCCATGTCACATGGTACTTCTGTATTTAACTTTCTGAGGAACTGCCAAGCTGTTTTTCCACAGTGCTGCACCATTTCACATTCCCACCAATAACGTAACACATCCATGCCAACGCTTATTTTCCATTCTTTAAATCTAGTGGCTATGAAGTGGTATATCATTGTGGCTTTAATTTGCATTTCCCTACTGATTAATGAATGATGTTGAGCAACTTGTCATGGGCTTATTGGCCATTTGTATATCTTTGTAGACATGTCCTTTGTCCATTTAAAAATTGTTTTATCTTTATTGCTGGTGAGTTCTAGGAGATCTTTCTACATTTTAGCTATTAAAACTTTATTAGATCAAAAAAGAAAGAAAGAAAGAAAGAAGACATCACTATTAAAATGGTAGGAGAAGCCTGTGACACTGTTGTGGGCCCCTCTTCATCTCCCTCCCCAGTGCGTTGGGGAGCCAGCAATGCTCCCATTGGGAGTCTCTGGCCCTTTTCTGGAGAGTACAGAAAAAATCCCATGCAGATGCTAGAATGCCTATATATCAGTGCCTGAAAGACTGAACAAGGAAACTCCTCTCAGGCTCAACTTCCCAGAACTTGCTCTCCAGACAGAAGCAGCTGGCAGAGAGCTAAAGTGATGTAAGAAACATTTAAGATGAAGTGGCCTATGGCAAAGCAGAAAAAAAGGGATGTTTTTATGTCATACAATAAAGAAACTGAAGGGAAAAAAATCTATTTCATAAGGAATGGAGGGGGTATTCAAATTTCTATAAATAGAGAAATTTCTGAGGCCATGAGCAAGCTGAGCATAGTACAAAACACAGGCTCATAAAAGAGAGTAGGATTCTGAACTTCATATATGCCTTGGCCTGATATTCTTGATATGAGGGTTAAACTCTAAAGAAAAGCACCAGTCAATGCAGAGCTAATTTACAAAGACCGTGAAAGTGATTTTTTAGTTTGTTTGTTTTTGTTAACTCCTGGCACTCAAGGAAATCTCTGTTTTATCACTACCTGGATACAAACTTAAGGAACAAGACAGCTCAGGGACTAAATCCTAGAGTTAACACTTTAAAATATTAAAATGGTTAATGTGTAACAAAAGCTTATAAGACAAAGAATAGGAAATGATGGTTATCCATGCAAAGGAACAAAATAAAAACCCAAAAAGATAAAGAAACAAATAAAGAACTAAAGGATATCAGGAAAAGAATGAAAGAACAATATGAGAATAAAGTGGAACGTTAAAGAAGAACCAACTGAGAATATCTCATTGAAGAACACAACAATAATGAAATGAAAAATTCCCTAGCGGGTTTCAACATGTTGGATCTGGCAAAAGAAAGAATCAGTGAACTTAAAAGAAGGATAATCAGAATGATTCTGACTAAGGAGCAGAAAGAAAAAAGAATTTTAAAAAGCAAAAACCCTAAGAGACCTAAGATGGGACACCATCAAGCATATCAATGTGTGCATTATGGGAGACCTACAAGGAGAAGAGAAAGAGTTAGAAAGAATATTCCAATAAACAATGGCTGAAATTTCCCCAAATTTAACAAAAGATAGGCACATTTGAGAATCCCAACAAACCTCAAAAAGGAAAAACTCAAAGAGAAACATGCCCAGACCAATAATAGTCAAAATGTGGAATGCCAAGGACAAGGAGAAGGTTCTGAAAACTGTAAGAAAAAAGTAATGAGTTATACACAAAGAAGTCTCAATAAAATTAAGTGCTGATTTCCCATTAGAAACCCTGGAGGAAAGAATGCAGTGGGATGAAATATTTATAGTGCTGAGAGAAAACAATTGTCAACCAAGAATTTTATGTCCACTGATACTATCTTTCAAAATTGAGGGAGAGATTAAGACGTTCCAAGATAATGTCATCACTAGACCTGCTCTACAAACAATGCAAACAATGCAGAGTGGAAGAAGAGTATACCAAACAGTAAGTTGAAGTGACATAAAGAAATAAAGATGTCTGGAAAAGGTAACGATAAAGGTAATTATAAATACCAGTACAATACCAGTGTTGTATTTTTTGGTATATAACTCCACTTTTTACTTTGTACAATTTCTAAAATGCAAATGCATTAAAAGTAACGGTTACAAAAGTTAAATGAAAAAAAAGTAGCGATTAATCTATGGTTTAGGATATATAATATATAAAGATACAATTTGTAATAAACAGCAACAAAAGTGGGGGACAGAGAGTACAGGAATAGTGTATATGTATGTTACTGAAGTTAAGTTGGTAACAAATCAAACATAATTGTTATAGATTTAGGATATTAGATTTAAGTCCCATGGTAACCACAAAGAAAATATTTGAAAAATATGTACAGAAAGAAATTATAAGTGTCTCAAAATGTTTAATACCAAAAAATCAAATAAATATGAAGACTGGCATAATGGAAGAATTGAGGGACAAGAAAGGAATAAGAATTACAAAGATGAAATAGCAGAATGACAAAAGAAAGTTGTTTTCATTTGCTAAACTGCCAGAATGCAATATACCAGAAATGGCTTGGCTTTTTCAAAGGAGATTTATTTGGTTACAAATTAGCAGTTCTAAGGCCATGAAAATGTCCAAATTAAGGCATCAGCAAAAATATACATTCGCTCAAGAAAGTCCAGTCATGTCCAGGGTTTCTCTATTACGTGGGAAGGCACATGGCAATGTCTGCTGTCCTTCTCTCCCATCTCCTGTCTTCAAACAGCTCTCTCAACATATCTAAATGTCTGTATCAGCTCTCCAAGCATCTGTGCACTCTACAAAATGTCTCCCTTCTAAAGAACTCCAGGAAGTGGATTAAGACCCACTTTGAATGTGCAGGGTCTCATTTCCAAGGAAACAACCTAATCATAAGGTCTGCCCCTGCAAGATTGGATTAGATGACCATTGCTTTTCTGGGATACATAACAGTTTCAAACCAGCACAAAAGTCATACAATATCAGTAGTTACTTTATATGTAAATGGATTAAACCCTTCCAGTCAAAAGGTAGACATTGGAGAATGGATTTAAAAAGAATGACCTAAATATAAGCTGTTTACAAGAGATTCACCTTAAATTCAAAGACACAAGCAGGCTGAAAGTGAAGGTTTGAAAAAAATATGCCACGCAAATAATAAAAGTGAACTCAGGTAGCTATACTAATATCAGATAAAAGGGATGTGTGGTGGTTTGAAGCTGTATGTACCCCAGAAAGACATATTTTTACATTGAATCCACTCCTGTGGGTGTGAACCCATTGTAGGTAGGACCCTTTTCTTTCTTTTTTTATTTTTTTACAGCGCTATGTTTTAATTTATTTATTATTTTTTTAATTACCAAAAAACACATAACAAATGCAAACATTCCTATTTTGATCATTCCATTCTACATATATAATCAGTAATTCACAATATCATCATGTAGTTGCATATTCATCATCATGATCATTTCTTGGAACATTTGCATCTATTCAGAAAAATAAATAAAACAAAAACAGAAAAAAAATTTATACATACCATACCACTTACCCCTCCCTTTCATTGATCACTTGTGCATTTATCACCACAATCAATTTTAGAACATGTCCATTTACTCCAAGAAGTAAAATGCCATGTCCCTTAGTAGTCACTCTTCAGTCCTTCTATCTTTCCCCAGTCCCAACTAATCACTAATCTAATTCTGTCTCTATAAATTTATTTATATTTACATTTTATATAATGAAATCATTTGTCGTATTTTTTTGCCTGGTTTCTTTCATTTAACATAAGTTTTTAAATTATTGTTCATTTTTTCTTAGTTAGAAAGGTCGTAGTTTACAGAGAAGTCACGTGAAATATACAACATTTCCATATACCTCCTTATTAGTAGGACTTTTGATGAGGCTACTTCAGTTAAGACTCATTCAGAATGAGTCTTAATCCTCTTACTGGAGTCCTTTAAAAATGGAATGAATACAGAGAGAGAGAAAGCCATGGAAGCAAGAAGCAGAAGTCAACAAAATCCAGAAGAGAAGGGACAGACCAGCAGACACTGCCATGTGCCTTGCTATGTCACAGAAGGGCCAAAAATTGTTGGCAGCCAGTCTTTAGAAAGAAAGCATCACCCTGACGATGACTTGATTTGGACATTTTCATGGACTCAAAACTGTAAGCTTGTAAGCTAATAAATTCCCACTGTTTAAGCCTAAACCATTTCATGGTATCTGCTTTGGGCAGCCTAGGAAACTAAAGCAAGACCTTGAGTAAAAACTATTATATATATTGATAAAGTGTTAATTTAAGAAGAAGATAAAACACTTACAAATATATATGCACCTAACAACAGAGCCCCAAAATATATGAAGCAAATATTGACAGATTTCAAGGGAATCATAGTCCTATATTAATAGAAGACTTTAACACACCTCTTTCAACAATGTACAGAACACTTAGGTAGAAGACCAGTAAGGAAACAGAAGACTTGAACAATACTATAAACCAACTAGTCCTAACAGACATATATAGAACACTTCACCCAATAACAACAGAATATACATTCTTTTCTAGTACACATGGATCACTCTCCAGGATAGACCATATGTTAGGTCACAAAACAAATCTCAAAATATTTAAAAATATTTAAATAATATACTGTACCGTCTCTGATCACAATGGAAATGAATCTAGAAATCAATTACAGAGGGAGAACTGGAAAGCCCACATTTATATGGAAATTAAATAATGCCCCCCTTAGACAACTAAAGGGCCAAAAAAGAAATCACAAGGGAATTAGGAAATATCTTGAGGCAAATGAAAATAAAATGCAACATATAAAAATTTATGGGATGCAGCGAAGGCAGTGCTAAGAGGGATATTTATAGCACTAAATGCTTACATTAAAAAAGAAGAAAAATCTCAAATCAGAGACCTACTCCCATGACTGGAAGATCTAGAAATAGAAGAGCAATCTAAAGCCAAAGCAAGCAGAAGGAAGGAAATAAAGATTAGGGCAGAGATAAACAAAACAGAGAATTAAAAACAACAGAATCGATGACTAAAGTTGGTTCCTTGAACAGGCCATTAAAATCAACTCTCCTTTAGCTAGACTGATAAAGAAAAAAAAGAGAGGATACAAAAAACAAAAATCAGAAATGAAAGGTGGGACAATACCACTGCAGAAATGAAAAGTATTATGAGGATACTATGAACAATTGTATGCCAACAAATTAGTCAACCTAGAGGAAATGGATAAATACCTAGAAACACATAAACAACCTACACTGAGTCAAGAAGAAATAGAAGAGCTCAACAGACCAATTACAAGTAGAGATTGAATTAGTCATCAATAACCTCTCAATAAAGAAAAGCCCAGATGGTTTCATTGATGAATTTTGCAAAACGTTCCAAGAAGAATTAACACCAATCCTGCTCAAACTCTTCCAAAAAGCTGAAGAGGAGGGAGCACTCATTAACTCGTTGTGTAACACATCATTACCTTAATACCAAGGCCAAATAAAGATACCACAAGAAAAGAAAATTACCGATCAAGGTCCTTGTGCCAGTTTGAAAGGATTTATGTACCCTAGAAAAGCCATGTTTCGGTCCTAATCCCATTTTGTAAAGACAGCCATTTCTTCTAATTCCTATTCAGCAGTGTATATTGGAAACTGCAATTAGATTTTCCCCATGGAGATGCGACTCAATCAAGTGTGGGTATTAAACTTGATTAGGTGGAGACGTGTCTCCACCCACTCTATGTGAGTCTAATTAGTTTACTGGAATCCTATAAAAGAAGTATTTTGGAGAAAGCTTCAGAATGCTGCAGAACCATGAGATTCAGAGAGAGCAGAGAATGCTGCAGAACCATGAAGCAGAGTGTCCATCAGCCAGTGACTTTTGGAGATGAAGAAGGAAAACACCTCCTAGGGAGTTACAGGAAACAACAAGCCAGGAGAGAAACCTAGCAGACTTCATCATGTGCCCTTCCAGCCAAGAGAGAAACCCTGAATGTCATCAGCCTTCTGGAACCTAGGTAACTTTCCCTGGATGTCTTAGATTGGATATTTCTATAGACTTGTTTTAATTGGGACATTTTCTCGGCCTTAGAACTGTAAACTAGCAAATTATTAAATTCCCCATTTTAAAAGCTATTCCATTTCTGGTATATTGCATTCTGGCAGCTAGCAAACCAGAACAGTCTTTTATGAATATAGATGCAAAAATCCTCGACAAAATATTAGTAAACTGAATCCATCAACACAATAACAGAATTATGTACCATATAGCATATTAATAGAATGAAGAGGGGAAAAACCACATGATCATCTCAAGTGACCCAGAAAGGGCTTTTGACAAAATCCAGCACGCTTCTTGATAAAATCACTTTAAAAACTAGGAATAAAAGGAAACTTCCTGGGCTGGTTTGAGGCTTTTATGTACCCCAGAAAAGTCATGTCCTTTCTCCTGATCCAATCTGGTGGTGACAGCCATGTTTCTTTTAATCCTGATTCAATATTGTGAGATGGTATCTTTTAAATGATTTGTTTCTATGGAGCTGTGACACACCCAATTGTGGGTGTTAACTTTTGATTAGCTAGAGATGTGACTCCACCCATTCCAGGTGGGTCTTGATTAGTTTACTGGAGTCCTTTAAAAGGGGAAACACTGGGCGGGCCACAGTGGCTCAGCAGGCAGAGTACTCGCCTGCCATGCCGGAGACCCAGGTTCGATTCCTGGTGCCTGCCCATGCAAAAAAATAAGGAGAGTGGGAAACACTTAGGAGAAACCTCAGATTCATATACAGACACAGACATTGGAAATGCAGAAGCCCCAGGAGACACAGCTGCTTCAGAACTGACAGAGAAGCCTAGACACGGAAGTTTGGGGATGCAGAGTCCAGCAGACATCACCATGTGCCTTCCCATGAGATGGTAAGCAAGCCAGAACCCAGAGTTGTGTCCCAGAGTTGCTAAGCAAAGTTTCACAGATGCTTAAAGAGGAAACCACTAGCATCGAAGCTGGAAGCAACAGAACCAGGAACAATGACCAGCAGACACATGCTATGTGGCTTTCGATGTGACAAACATGGGCCTTTCTTGAGTCAAGGTATCTTCTTAGTTTCTGAATCATTTCTGATTTTTGTTTTTTGTATCCTCTCTTTTTTTTCTTTATCAGTCTAGCTAAAGGAGAGTTGATTTTAATGGCCTGTTCAAGGAACCAACTTTAGTCATCGATTCTGTTGTTTTTAATTTTTATGACCTTAGAGCTGTAAACTTGTACCTTAATTCCTTTTTAAAAAGCCATTCCAATACTCGTGGTTAATGAGAGGAAAGGGTAAAGGGTATGATATGCATGAGTCTTTTCTTTTTTCTTTTTCTTTCTTTTTTCTGGAGTGTTGCAAATGTTCTAACAAATGATCATGGTGATGAATATACAACTATGTGATGACATTGTGAGCCATTGATTATGCACCATGTACGGAATGTTTGTATGTTAAGAATGTATGTGCTTGTATGCTATTGTATCAATAAAATTTTATTAAAAAGCCGTTCCATTTCTGGTATGTTTTATTCTGGTAGCTTCAGCAAACCAAAACACTTCCTCAACTCGATAAAGGGTAAATCTGAAAAGTTGACAGCTAACAAACTCAATAATGAAAGACAGAAAGCTTTCCCTCTATGATGTAAAACAAGACAAGGATGCCCACTGTCACCCACCGTTATTCAGTATTGTACCAGAGGTTCTAGTCAGAGCAATTAGGAAAGATAAAGAAACAAAAGGCATGCAAATTGGAAGGAGGAAAACTTTCCCTATTTGCAAACAGAATGATCCTATATACAGAAAATTCCAACAATACATGATAAGGCTACTAGAGCTAATAAATGAATGAGCAAAGTGGCAGGGTATAAGATCGATATGCAAAAATGAATAGTGTTTCTATACACTACTAATCAACAATCTGAAGAAGACATAAAAATTTTCATATGCAATAGCAAGGAAAAGAATCAAATACCTAGGAATAAATTTAACCAAGGACATAAAGCACTTATACATGACAAACTATAAAACATTGCCAAAAGAAATCAAAGAAGACCTAAGTAAATGGAAGGACACTCCATGTTCATGGTTTGGAAGACCAAATATCCTTAAGATGTCAATCTAGGTCACCATTCAGAACCAGAGCAAGAACTGTGGCCAAGAGGTGGGAGAAGGAGGAGGAGGTGGAGAGCCACAGGATGGTGGGGGGAGGTGATTGTCAGTACTTAGACCACACCGTGTGTGAGTACAAGCTAGTGGCTTGGTTTAGGAGATGTGGGGAAGTAGAGAATTTTTGTGGAATATTTTCCAATGATAGAAGATTCCTACAGAAAGCAAGTTGAAGTAGATTGTCAACAGTGTATGCTCCAAATCCTGGGTATAGCAGGGACAGAGCAATTTACAGCAGTGAGGGATCTGTATATGAAAAATGGCCAAGGTTTTGTACTAGTATATTCTATTACAGCTCAGTGTACATTTGATGACTTACAGGACCTGAGGGAACAGATTTTATGGGTTAAGGACACAGAAGGTGTTCCAATGATTTTGGTTGGCAATAAATGCGACCTGGAAGATGAGAGAGTAGTTGGCAAAGAACAGAGTCAGTATTTAGCAAGACAGTGGTATAACTGTGCCTTTTTAGAATCTTCTGCAAAGTCAAAGATCGATGTTAATGAGATATTTTATGATCTGTTCAGACAGATAAATAGAAAAACACCACTGGAAGAGAAGAAGCCTAAAAAGAAATCATGTCGGCTGCTCTGGACCCATAGTAAGCAGCAGGTCTGAGCCAGATTACAGGAATGAAGAACTGTTGCCTAACTGAAAGTGCCAGCATTCCGTATTTCAAAAAATAAATCTGAAGGGCTTCTCCTATTTTGTATAGTATGTGAAGAATTTAGATCTTATATTGGTTTGCACAAGTTCCCTGGAGAAAAATGCTCTGTGCACATCTCTTGGAAAACAAGACAAAATAGTATATCTCCTTTGCAACAGTAATCATAACATATGTGAAAATAAATATAATTTACTCTAATATGGTTGTTCAAAAGAACATGGATGCATTTCAAACATTAGATATTGCTACTATAATCCAATGATTTCATATTGACCTTTTTATCATGATTCTTTCCTGTCAAGCACTAAAAAGTTGAACCACTATACTTTATAGGTGTAATGATATAGATAATGAAATTTCCCCTCTTTGCATTGCAGCAGATAACTATTTTGAGTCATTGACATCATTTTATATTTTTAAAATTATGAAATATCATTCTTTCATTATATTCTCATTAAAATTATTTGTGCATAATGCTTAGGAAAAATAAGTCTTTTATAGGAAAAAACTAGCATAACCAACTTCTATAGCTTTCAAACTGAAAAATATAATATACTAAACCACCTCTAACATTGCTTCTTGTGTTTTACTATCAGATTAAATTACAGCCTTTATGAATGATTAAATTTTAGTACTTAAAAAAATGATGTCAATCTACTAAAAATGATTCACAGATTCAATGCAATCCCAGTCAAAATTCCTAGAGACTTTTTTGCAGATATAGAAAAGCCAGTCATCAAATCTATATGTAAGGGTATAAGAAGCCCTGAATAGCCAAAGCCATCTTGAAAAAGAACACTGAAGTTGGAGAACTCGAACTCTCTGCTTCTAAAGCTTGTAAAACTACAAAAACTGAAAACAACATAGTACTGACAGAAAGAAAGACATATAGGCCAATGGAATTGAATTGAGAGTTCAGAAAGAAACCTCGCATCTATGGCCAATTGACTTCAGTTTTTCATTTATTTTTCACATGGACAGCCTCCGGAAATCGAACCTGGGTCTCTGACAGGGCAGGCGAGAGCTCTGCTTGCTGAGCCACCATGGTCCGGCCCCCACTTGACTTTTGTTTTGTTTTGTTTTAACATAGGCAGGCACCAGGAACCAAATCCCCAATTGACTTTTGACTTTTGACAAGGTGCCAAGCCCACTCAATGGGGAAAGAATAGTCTCTTCAACAGATGATACCAGGAAAACTGGATATCCCCTTGCAGAAGAATGAAGGTTGAACCTCATGCCATATATGAAAATCCACATAAAATGGATTAAATACTTAATTAAAAGAACCAAAACAATAAAATTGTTCAAAGAAAATATAGGGAAGCATCTCCAAGTCTTATTAGGCAATGGTTTCTTAGACTTTACAACAAAAATATGAGGAAAAAAAAGGAAAAAATAAACAGGACTACATCAAAATTTAAAACTTTTGTGCAACGAAAGACTTCATCATGAAAGTAAACAGACAATCTACACAATGAGAGGGAATATGGAAACCACATATCCGTCAAGGGTTTAATATCTAGAATATTAAAAGAGATTTTGCAGCTCAAGAACAGAAAGACAAAACAAGGAGTCTGATTTTAAAATGAAAAACACACTTGAATAGACATTTCTCCAAAAGCACATGAAAAGATGGTCAAAATCATAGCTATTAGGGAAATGAAAATCAAAACCACAATGAGATACCCTTTTACATCCACTAGACTATTGAAAAAAAACAGAAAAGTGTTGGAAAGCATGTGGAGAAACAGTAACACTCATTCATTGTTGTTAGCAATGTAAAATGGTGCAGCTGCTGTGGAAAACCTTCTAGCGATATCTCAGAAAGTTAAGTATAAAATTATCATATTATCCAGCAATTCTATTTCTAGTTATATATCAAAAGAATTGAAAGCAGGTACCCAAACAGATATTTCCACACTGATGTTTATATGTCATTCACAATTGTCAAAAGATGGAAGCAACCCAAGTGTTTGTTAATGGATGAATGGATGAACAAAAGATGGTACATACAGACAATGGAAATATTATTTAGCTGTGAAAAGGGCTGAAGTTCTGATACATGCAAAAACATAGAAGAACCTTGAAGAAATTGTGCTGAGTGAAATAAATCAGACAGAAAAGGGCAAACTTTGTATGAATTAATTAGAATAAGCAAATTCATAGGGCCAGAAACTAGAATACAGGTTACCAGCAGCCTGAGTGGGAGAAGGGAAGGAAAGTCAGTGCTTAATCAGTGCTGAGTTTCACTGATTTGGGGTATTTAGGGTGACAGAAAAGTTTTAGTAATGGATAGTAGTGATGGTAGGACATTATTGTGAATGTAATTAACAACACTGAATTATATATTTGCATATGGTTAAAGGAAAAATCCAAGTTTCATACATGTTTACTAGAATAAAACTTTTTAAAAACCCATAGGACAGTTGATCAAAAGCAGTGAACCCTAATGTGATTTATGGACTATAGTTAATAAGACAATTATAATAATATTCTTTCTTCCATCGTAACCAGGTTACCACACTAATGCAAAACGCTAATAATAGGGAAAACCATGGAGGAGGGAGTTTGGGGTGGTGGTGGTATATGAGCACTCTGTATTTCCTGGATGTATTTTTCTGTAAATCTAGTTCTCTAAACAAATAAAAATAAATAAATAAATGCAACCAAATAGGGCATAAATACACAAAAGAGTTCAGAAGCAGACCCCTTATCTTATTTTCAAACTAAAAAGAACTGCACTGGATCTGGAGGGCAAATATGGTTCTTGGAGCTGTCTCTGGAATCTTGGAGCTGTTGCTGGGGCTTCCTTCTCAGGGATGTGGCAGGCCCTGCCTTCTGTCCTTGCATGTTCCAAGAAGCATTGGCCTGCTCACTGAAATCCAAAGCTACGCAATGTCAACAGAGTACTCCTGTGTAAATATTTGTTCCAGAGAAAATTTCTTAAATGTTTGCACTACCAATTTTCTAGCAGGCGGTAAGATGAAAAGGAGAATTAATGCATGTATTAAAAGAATTTCATATAAGAGCTCTAACAATTACTGTGCCACCTTCCTCATTCACCATTTTTTCCTACTTCTCTCTCTTTCCAGTCTTCCTGACCACCCCGTTACCTCCGATGAGAACACATTCTATGTCTTTAGCTCTTTGGCAAGGAGAATTAAATTGCTATTTGCCACCTGGTGTGGTTTTATTTAACTTATTTCCAAATTACTCTTAAAACCTCCCTAGGAGTTATGAGAATAAATACTAGAAGAAGGAAAAGGAATAAGCAGAGTAAAACAGAAAACTGAGCACATTTGTATAATCTCTTAGCTTTCTTTTTAATGTGCTCAAGTCTTTTTTTCCATTGCTTTGCCTGCATTTTCTGTTCTTTATCTTATTCATCTCCTCTCCACATTCATCTTGTTTTTGTTCTTTTCCTTCTGCAGAAATTTATTCAAAGAAGAAATACATTTCATCTCCATGACAAAGTCATTTTCATGCTCAAAATAGGGTGGTCTGGTTGTTTTTTTAAAGGATTTTTTTTTTACCCCAAATACTCTGAAATCTTGCTGATTTTAAAAACCTTGGTTTTAAAATTTTAGGGTTCCTTTTCTCCTTTTCATTTATTTATTCAACAAGCATTCACTGAGAACTTATTCTTGCCAGGCACTGTGCTCTTCTCTTTTTCTACTGTTTTCTGATTTGTTTTCTTTTTTGCTTAATTATCAACTACCGAGAATGAATGAAATAACAAAATTGAAGGACAAAAGTCCACTTTTTTCCAACTATAAGACATTCTTTCCTCTGCAGCTTTCAGAATCCAAATGAGGAATTGCAATTAGCAAAAGTTCTATAAGAAAACAAATCACAAACATTCAATTTCTATTAAAATGAGTTATTTTTTAAGGAATATGATTGAGTTGTCCCCAACAACCAAAGTGATGCTTTTATTCTAAATGGGGCTCTTTCACTTGCTCTCAGAGACTCTCTGAAATTTGGTCTTCAATTATTAAAATAGCAACTTAATAAAACCTTAAATAAGAAACAAAGGAAAAAGAACCGATTGACAAACCAATAAATTCAGCATCAATTTTATGACCCCTCAGGGAATGTAACATCAGAGAAAAAAAAAAAAAAGGTAATCAGACTCACATATGAAAATAAGCCATAATAAAGCACTAAGACACTTTATTGATGGGTTGCCTAGTGATGGTGATGACATGAGCCACGGGTGAGTAAACTTGAGTTTCCTAAGGAAGAGCTGGACCCACTTTGTTGTGGGAAGGAACCACTCTGGCATGTTTAAACCCATTCTGAAAAATAAAAAAAAAAGACGTTTAAGATATTTAGAATTCAGACTATATTCAACTCAGAGGGAGACAGTCTAATTCATTGAGAATTAAGTGCAGCAGATGAAATGTCATTTCTGTACTTCTCCTGGAGGGCAAACTAGTGTCCTTCTCCAAAAAAAGATGGTTGGGAGAAAGGAGTTCTTAGTTTTGCTGCTGTGAAAGCTAGAGAAAGGTTTGGGTGTTGAGAAACTATGAGTTGCTTGGGGACATTTGAGATTCAGAGCAAGGGCAGGGAAATATTAAAAAGGTAATTAACATGTGTATTCTAAATAGTAGAGAAGAGCAGGTTAGAACAGATGGTTTCAGAAACCATAAAAATAACCTGGGACAGTCTGTTAGTGGGAAAAAGAGCTTAACATGTTTGAGTGACAAGGTACTGGAGCAAATAGTTCATTAGTGTTTTCTTTTATCCTAGCACATGCTTTTAATTGTCTAGTTTGGGCATTAATAAGATGACTCGTGTGTTGTTATCTAAATGAATAATTTCTTTGGAAATAAAAGAACTTGTAAATGTGATGAGTTTGCATCTGTGTTCTCTACATCTGGAAGTAAATCTAATCTCTGGTACTCTGTCAGGAACTATCAACAAAGGAGTGGCAGCTACCTACCAGAAAGCTGCATATTCTATAGTATCTTATAGAAATCTAGGGCTATTTGAAAATCCTCCCCAGTGAAAATCTCAGCTGCATAAATGGCACTTCGTAAAATGTAGAGAACAGGGGACTCATATATAAAAGTCGATTCAAAACATGTCATCAAAATTGCAACAGGAAAAGTCTCATGCTGTTAAAGCTGCAGTTACATAAAGCTCAGTAGAAGCATTTTCTTTCAAAAGGCTAAATTCTGAACAGCAAAGATTTCATTGATTTTGTGGACATTCTGAATAACTAAACATTCTGGGCTTCAGGAGTATCTTGAGTTTCGAAGAGATTGGAATAGAGAAAGGGTAGGGCACTGAGAGGAGAGCATTTATTCAGGACGTGTCTTGTTTCCCTGCTTTTAAAAAGTGCTCCACTGGAGGACTTTGTGGGTTTGTAGTAAGATGGATAGCACTACATTTTTAAAAATTGCTTTAGACCGTGTGATTGCGAAAACCTTGTATCTGATGCTTTTTTTTTTTTTTACATGGGCAGGCACCAGGAATTGAACCCGGGTCCTCTGGCATGGCAGGTGAGCATTCTTTCCTGCTGAGCCACCATGGCCTGCCCTAATGTTTCTTTTATCTACCTTATGGACAGATGAGTAAAATATATGGACTAAAAATAAATAAATAATAGGGGAAACAAATGTTAAAATAAATTTAGTAGATTGAAATGCCAGTGATCAATGAAAGGGAGGGTAAGGGTATGGTATGTATGAATTTTTTCTGTTTTCTTTTTATTTTTTTTCTGAATTGATGCAAATATTCTAAGAAATGATCATGATGATGCATATACAACTATATGATGATATTGTGAATTACTGATTATATATGTAAAATGGAATGATCATATGGTAAGAATGTTTGTGTTTATATGTTGGTATGTTCAATAAATAAAATAAATTAAAAAAAAAAACACCCCTAAAGAGAGGGATGGAAAGATCAAAGGTGATGGTGGAGTTATACAGTAAAGATAGGATTTAACCAATGAATATGAATGCTGAATCATTAAATCAATATCTCTTTTAGTCTCTAGTATCTCAGAGCAGCTAGAAGTAAAAACCTAAAATTGTGAAATTGTAACCCATGTCAAACTCTGAAATATGTTCTACAACTAATTGTGGAGCTGTGCATTTAAATTTATTGCATTTTGTATATATATTATTTTTCACACAAAAAAAGGAAAAAATGCTTTATTTGCATTTAAGACAGTGACTTAGGTGTGCTTAATCATCATTTCAAGTCAAATGCTTAAAATTGCCTTTATACATATTATGTTGTCCCAAACACTTTCCCTTACCCTAGTCTTTAGTTACAGAGAGTGAAATTTACAATCAATGAAAATTCTTGGTTGTGGAGTTTGAAAACTAGGAGATTTTTGTCTAGAAAATTCCCTAGGATTACCGTAACTAAAGTGCAACTAAGAAAGCAAAAATACCTAAGCTGTATTTTGCTACCTACTAGGATTTGGTCCAATTTTTAACTTGCCAAAATATTTGACAAATAAGATGCTATTTATTTATACCTTTGGTTATTCTACAGGTTGTTAAATTTGATTTGCAATGTGATCATATTAGCAAAAAGCAGAAGTTAGTTGGTGTATTAAAAAAAAAAAACAGTAGTTAGCACACAGTAGTTCCTTTCCAAGTATTGTGGGAAAACTTTTGTAAGTTTTTGAAAATGGAATTGATAAGGTTAAATAAATGGAATTCAGGAAAGAGTAAAAACACAAATATGGTTTTAATTATTTCTGGCACTAGGACTTCTCTTTGCTTAGGGCCTTCACAAGGAGGTGATATATCATTTCTTAAAGGATGAATAGAGGTTTGCTACGCAGGAAGCAAGAGAGGAAAGGACTCTAGGCAGGGCAGCAGGGGCCCACACGTAGCAGTCAGGAGGGACCCTGGCACGTTCAGGAGACAGATTTGGGGTGACCAGGGCCTGGTGCCCTCCCTACCTGCTGGGGTGCTGGGTCCCCAGGTCATGTCCCTCAGAATCAGAGCCAAACGTGGAAGCATCAATCACCCACAGCATTAGGGCTTAAAATCGTCCTGTGAGAGAGGGGGTAAGGGCACAATTATATCACAAAAGAAGAAACGGAAGCTCAGAGAGTTATGTGATTGACCAAGCTCAAAAGCCATCAAGGAATGGAGTGGCACAGGAGGTCCCCCCACGGTCCCCGCACTGATGCAAGGATTCCTGTACGGGTGCTTTGTGGATGGCTTTTCTTTCTATTTTTGTTATTACTGATACAATGCTTTTGTTTGTCATCAGCAGAAACAATATGAAGTGTAAAGCAAAACTGGAAAGGAAGATAAGGCTCCCCCACCTCACCCCCATCACAAACTTTCTTTTTTTCTCTCTCTCTTTTTTTTTTACATGGGCAGGCAACCGGAACCGAACCCGGGTCTCCAGCATGGGAGGCGAAAACTCTGCCTGCTGAGCCACAGTGGCCCAGCCCCATTATAAACTTTTAGAAATCAAATACTTATAAGAAAATTGGGGCCTGGGTTATAAACTCTCATAACCATCCCATTTAGTCAGGAATTGTAAGTGTTATTTCTAAATTCGGAGATGCTGTGCTGTATGTGTATAACCTGGTATTGCCCTGGAACTGTGGGTACCTGGGTGACACCTAAGCCTCAGCGGTGGACTTCTGCAGCTCTGAGAGTCAACATTCCTACATACAGCGACTGTTAAAAGAAACTGCAAAAGAGTCCAGGCTTCAATTAGAGATAAGAATGAAGCCCCTCTGGTTGGGACTAAGGTAAATCAGAACACAGGGTGAAGGATGACAGTGTCTGTATTTTTAGAACCTCACCTATTGTATGAGACCAAAAGAAGGAATTTTGTCCAAAACCTGAATTTTGTGTAGCACACAATTTAACTCAACCTGCCTCATTTAAACAACCCAAACACAGGAAGCCCAGAGTGGGAATGAGGGCTTGTAATTCTGTAAGCTTAATGTAATACCCAAATACATTACAGAGTATGTTGGGTAGACAATTAAAAAGAATTGGCAAAGTCCCTCGAGGGACTGGAGAAAAAAATATGGAACTAGTAAACTTTTCCACTTGGGAAACCCCTGATAGTCCTTCAAACATTACAGATTCCCAAGAGGCCACACCCTTGATTTTGAGGCTTGCTGTTATGAAACTTATTTCTATAGTGGAAATCTAAGCCTACCTATAATTATGCCTAAGAGTTACTTCCAGAGAACCTCTTTTACTGCTCACATAAGGCCTCTCTCTTTCTAAGCCCAACTCTGCAAGGAAAATCATTGCCCTTTCCCCTACTTGGGACATGACATCCAGGGGTGTAAATCTCCCGGGGATGAGCCTGGGTCTGGCAATGTGGCATCAACAACACCCTCCGGACAAAAAGGTGGAGAAGAAATATAACAAAATAAAGTGGCTAAGTGAGTTCAAATAGAGTCAAGAGGCTATTCTGGAGACTACTCTTACACAAGCTTCAGCTAGATGTTGCTAATTGCCACAGTTTGACAAACTCCAACAGACATCATTTGTGCTAACCCTAAAGAGCACCTAAGGCTCTAGCTGAGATTCTACAGAAGTTTCACATACTAAATTTACTTTCCAGAAACCTATAACTTCCAGGTGGTTTTTAGGTCAGATGAGTCCTGAAATCCAGAGGAACCAGCCTCTCCAAGAACATCAGCTAGTTCCATCTGCCATCCCATATTGTTGACATCCTTTTCAACAGGAAAAAGTTAGAATAGACAAAGCCCAAATATCCCTAAAGATTGGGAGAAGGATCAAAGGAGAAGGAGGAGTTATAACAGAGAAGACAGGATATAACAAATGAATATGGCTGCTGAATCATTACATTGTTGTTTATTTTAGTCTCCAGTGTCTTGGAGTAGCTAGAAGGAAACACCTGAAATTGTGGAACTGTAACCCATACCACACTCTGAAATCTGTTCTATAATTATTTGTTAAAATTTACTTTGAAATAAAATGTTCTATAATTATTTGTTAAAATGTACTTTGAAATAAAAAATGTTAAGAAATCAAATAGATTTTATGGCCATTTGACTATATCACTTTAGATTCTCTGGGAGAAAAGGAAAGCATTCTTCAATTTATGGACTGTATTTAGGTTTTGGTCAGAAAATGAGTGTTGTTTAACCTGGATTTTTAAAAATCCCTGGTTCTATGCAAGGAATATGCTGAGATGAGATATAGGTAACAAATATCAGAATGCCGAAAATTCAGCGACATATAATCAATTTGATAATTTGCGAGATTACTGTTATCCACACTCAAAATAATGGACGATTTTATAACGATGCATTTATAATCTATAGATCTCATGATTCCTTTTTTTTAAGTGTTAAAAAAAAAAACACACACACACAAGAGCTCCAAGCATCACAACATAAAATGCATGCAATACAAGAAATGGAGACTCAAGATGAGGTTGTTCATTCATTGTCAGGACTGAAAAAATGCACTCCTGTTACTAGGAACTATAAAAGAAAGCAACGAAAATATCCCTGTGGGAATAGTGTTAGAGCAATCAGAAGGATATTTAAAACTACTCAGAATAAAATGCCAGGTGGTGTCCTGAGGGATGCAATCCCGAGGAGACAGCAGCCTGCAGTAGATAACATTATACAGCTTCCATCTCTACCCACCGTAATAGTGCTCCATAAAGCACACTTAATGTAGCAGATGGTGTCATTCGGATTATATACTTAGGTCAATGACGTTTTAGAATGCCATATCCAACTTTGGCCAAATTGAACATGATGAGCTTTTGAAGTGAAAATGAAGAGTATTTTTGTTTCATTTTCAAGTAAAAGCATATGTATCTATAATGTTAATGAAATCCAGAAGGTGAGTGAGACAGAGACTATGAGAACACAGGAAAGATATTCCCTTTGGGAAGCAGGAGACCACATAATGCTTCAGGAAAGGAAAGCACTGCAGAAGAACTGGGCGTACAGACTAAAGAAGGGAAGTCAGGAGGGTGCCTTTAAGAAAAATTCACTTTGTCAAAATAGAAGGGTGGAATGTGGAATGAAATACCAAAGGAAAGAATCCACAGGAAGTACTAGCCTCTTGGATCCTTCGTTACAAAAAGAATTATTTAAATCCAATTGATTTCATACTAATGAAGTCATGCTTCCAGTATACATAATTGGCAATGTAATTGAATAGTGGCAAAGGATTATTCCTACACATGTACCTAGACTCAAACCATTTCTCACAATTATTCTTACCATCTCCCTGTTCCAAACCACTATTGTCTCTCCCCTGGACTATTATTATGGCCTCCTAGCTGACCATGTTCCATGTATTCTTGTCCCTTTCAGACCCAGAGTGTTATAAAAATATCCAAGAATGCACGCTGGATTCCAGTATCTACTGGCTAAAGAAAATCTCAGCTTTAGACTATTGCCACAGAACAAGAGTTTTTCATTTTAACTCTGGTCATATTTCTCCTTTGACCAGTAGCTTCCAATGGTGATCCATCTGGTTCAGAAAGCTAAGTATGGAATTATCATATGATCTCACAATCCCACTGCTAGGTATATACCCAGCAGAATTGAAAGCAGGGATGCAAACAGGCATTTGCACATCGAGGTTCAAAGTGGCATTATTCACAATTGCCAAAAGATGGAAGCAACCCAACTGTCTATCAACCAACGAATAGATAAATGAAATGCCATATATACATGCAATAGAATATTATTCAGCCATAAAAAGGAATGAAGTCCTGATACATATGACAGTATGGATGAACTTGAAGACATCAAGTTGAGTGAAATAATCCAGATGTAAAAGACTAAATATTGTATGAGCTGACTGATTTGAAACAATTAAAATAAACAAACTCTTGGGCAGGCCACGGTAGCTCAGCAGGCATGAATGCTTGCCTGCAATGCCAGAGGAGCCAGGTTTGATTCCCAGTGCCTGCCCATGTAAAAAAAAAAATTAAAAAAAAAAAACTGTTAGAGTGAGAATTTAGAATATAGGTTACTAGGGGATAGGGTGGGTAAAGAGAACAGGAAATCAAGGCTTAAATGCACAGGGCTCATAATTAGACTGATAGAAATGTTTTGGTAATGGATAGTAGTGATGGTAGCACAGCACAACATTGTGAACGTAATTATCAGCACTGAAATATATATATGAATATGATTAAAAGAAGAAATGTTAGAATGTATATATGGTAACCAAATAAAAATTTTTTTTTTAAAAATCTATGGAAAGACACTTCAAAAATAGTGAACCCTAGGTTAAATCATGGACTTTAAATATAAAAATGTGCCATCTTCCATTGTAACAAGTATTCCACACCAGTGTAAAGTGTTGGCAGTGAAGCGCTATATGGGAATCCTGAATTTTATGCATGATTGTTCTGTAAACCCAAAACTGCACTAAAAAATAAATAAATATATATATAGCACTGATAGTCCATGGTGTGTGTTGGCAATACAGATATGCAAAATGTCACCATTGAATATGACTACTCAAATGCCTATATGAGGCAAGGCTCTTGTTGAGGTTGTTTTTTTGTTTTTGTATCCTGTATGGTAGGTCACATTTCATTCTTTTTCCATGTGAGCATCCCATTATTGTAGCACCATTTGTTGAATTTTTGTTCGGTTGGATTTTCGTTTGTTTGCTTGTTTGCTTTGTTGGGAAGTGCATGGGCCAGGAATCGAACCTGGGTCTCCCTCATGGCAGACGAGAATTCTACCACTGAACTAATCTCGACCCTCCTGGTTGAGGGCGTTTTAACAACTTTAGGGAGTTTTGTGGAGTTAAAAGTTATAGTGATGTTGACTGGTGGTTCCTAAATACTCTGGATACAGTTGTAAAAGAAATGGATATGCTCAAGGCTTCAAATTCCCAAGTAATGTATCACATTAAGAACGTGAAAATTTCCATGTATGTCTTAAATTTGATATCCTATAAATTAAAACTGTAACATGAACTTACAGAATGCCTTATCAACCTTCATGGTATTTCACACAGCATTGTTTCTGATCCAGAAATCCACTTAACAGAAAATAAAACGCAGGAATGGGCACATACTCATGAAGTTCTGCAGTCTTACCATGTTCCCCATCATCCTGAAGCAGCTGGATTGATAGCTTAACGGGATGGCCTTTTGAAGATTCAGTTATGGTGCCAACTAAGTGGCAATACCTTGTAGGGTTGGGACCATGTTCTCCTGGAGGCTGTGCATGCCCTGAATTATCATTCACTTTATGATGCTATTTTTCCTATAGCCAGGATTCACAGTTGCAGGAATCAAGGGGTGAAAATGGGGGTGGCACCACTCACTTTTAGCCCTAGCAATCCACTATAAAATTTGTTGCCTCCTGTCCTGCAACCAAAAGTTCTGCTTTTCTATAGATCTTAGTTCCAAAAGGAGGAGTGTTTCTACTAAAGGACACAGTAATGATCTCATTGAACTGGGAACTTAAGAGTGTCACCTGGCCACTTTGGGCTCTCATGACTCTGAATCAATATGAAAGAAGGGGATTACTATATTGGCTGGGATGAATGATGCTGACTATCAAGGGGAAATAGGACTGCAACTATACAGCAGATGTAAAAAAGAGATTGCCTGTAATACAGGAGATCCCCTAGGCTGTCTCTTATTACTCCCATGCCCTGTGATTAAAGTCAATGGAGAATTGTAACAACCCAATACGTGAAGGACTATGGATGGCCCAAAAACTTCAGGAATGAAGATTTGTGTCACCCCACCAGGGAAAGAACCAAGGCCAACTGAGGTGCTTGCTGAGGGTAAAGGGAATATGGAATGGGTAGTGGGAGAATGTAGTTATAAATATGAGCTATGACCATGTGACCATTTACAGAAATGAGAACTGTAACGATTATGAATATTTCTCTGTTGTTTTGAGTATGTTTGTATATGTACATAAAGCAAATATCATTGTTTTCTTTCCCATTTCATCTCCTTATTATATGATATAAGTTGTACTAGCTTCATGTTATAGTTTTAAGTTATAGCATATCAAATTTAAGAGTTAAAGGGGGTGTGAGGGTAGTTCAGTGGTAGAATTCTCACCTGCCATGTGGGTCTGATTCCTGGCCCATGTACTTTCCAAACAAACAAAAGAAAACAACAAAAACAAACAGACAAAAAATCCAACAAATTGTACTGCAATCAGGGGATACTCATATGGAAAGAGAATGAAATGTGACCCTGCCATACAGCATACAAAAAAAAAAAAAATTCAAGCCAATATTATCCAAGGACTTGTACTTTATCCTGGGGGAAGCTAGTGAATTTTTTCAGTTACACGTGGGATTGTTATGCAAAAATATGGTCGGTTACTGTTTTTATTTAGAGATTAAATATGGCTTAAAAAGAAATGTATGGCTGCCAAATTGACAAGGAGTGCACTGAGATGGTTAAGTTCATGTGTCAACTTGGCCAGGTTGTCGTATCCAGATGTTTGATCAAACAAGTACTGGACTGATGTTGTGAAGATATTTCATGGACTTATATCATTTTACATTTTACATTGATTGCATCTGTGGCTGATAACATCTAAAATCAACTAAGGAGATTGCCTTCAACAATGAAAGAAGTCTCAGCCAATCAGCTAAAGGCCTTAAAAGGAGAAGTGATGATATCAGCAGTGAGGAGGGAGAATTTCCATCTTTCCTTCAGTCAGCTAGCTTCTCCTAGGGAATATACCAAAAGCTTTCATCAGTTTCCACCTTTAGGTTTGCCTTACGGAATTTGGACTTGCCCATCCCCACAACAATGTGTGAGACAATTCTTATAAAAATCTCATAATATCTACATATATCTCCCATTGGTTCTTTTTCCCTAGAGAATCCTGATGAATACTCCACTCAATTATTAACACCTTGCATTACTATGGTACATTCATTATAACTCATGAAAGCACATTTCAGTAATTGTCCTATTAACTATAGTCCATTGTTTATAATAGGGTTCACTCCGTAGTACAGTCCTATGTTTTCCTTCTAAATTTTTATTTTAGTAATACATATATGACTTAAAATTTCCCCCTTTAACCACACTCATATATACAATTCAGTGTTGTCAATTGCATTTACAGTGCTGTGCTACAAACACCACCATCCATTTTCAAAACTTTACTGCCAATCCAAATAGAAATTCTGTACAATTTGAGCATTAACTCCCCATTTCCTACCCCCAACCCTGCCCCTTGTAACCTATATTCTAGATTCTAACTCTATGAGTTTTATTATTATAATTAGTTTATATCAGTGAGCTCATACAACATTTGTCATTTTGTGTTTGGCTTATTTCATTCAACATGATACCTTCAAGATTAATCCATGCTGTCACATAAATCAGAACTTCATTCCTTTATAATGGTGAATAATATTTCATCAGATGTATATACCACATTTTCTCTAACCATTTAACAGCTGATGAAGTCCTGAGTTGCTACTATCATTTGACAACTGTGAATAATGTCATTATGAACATTGGTGTGCAAATATCTGCTTACAACTCTGCTCTCAATTCTGCTGGGTATATGCCTAGTAGTGGGATTACCAGATCATATGGTAATTCTATACTTAACTTTTTGAGAAACCACCAAGCTGTCTTCCATGGTGGCTACACCATCTTATATTCTTACCAGCAGTGAATGAGTCCTCTTCAACACTTGCAATTTTCTGTTTTTTTTTTTTTCCTTAATAGTAGCTATTCTAGTGGGTATAGTTTTGTTTTGCATTTCTCTAGTAGCTAGTGATACTGAGCATCTTTTCATGTGCTTTTTAGCCAGTTGTATATCCTCTTCGGAGAAATTTCTAGTCAAGTTTTGTCCATTTTAAAATTGCGTTATTGTCTTTTTATTGTTGAGTTATTGTAGTATTTCTTTATATAATATAGATATTAAACCCTAATCAGATATGTAGTTTTCAAATATTTTCTCCCATTGAGCTGGTTGTCTTTCCACTTTAATGATGAAGTCCTTTAATGTACAAAAGTCGTTCATTTTTATGAAGTCTCACTTTTCTATTTTTTATTTTGTTGCTTGTGCTTTAGGTCTTGGATTTTAGCTCTTTCTCTTTTAATGCAAGCATCTAGGGCTATAAATTTCCCTCTCAGCACTACCTTCACTGCATCCCATAAGTTTTGATATGTTGTGTTCTTGTTTTCATTTGTCTCAAGATATTTATTGATTTCCCTTGCAATTTCTTCTCTGACCTACTGATTGTTTAAGACTGTCATTTAACTTCCATATATTTGTGGATCTTCCAGCCTGTTATTGATTTCCAGCTTCTATCCATTATGGTAGAGAAGATGCTTTGTATTATTTTAATCTTTCTAAATTTATTGAGGCTTCTTTTTTCACTCAACACATGGTCCATCCTGGAGAATGATCCATGTGCACTTGAGGAATTTACATCCTGCTGTTGTGGGGTGCAATTTTCTGTATATATCTGTTAGGTCCATTTCATTTATCATATTATTGAAGGTCTCTGTTTCCCTATTGGTCTTTTGTCTAGATGTTCTATCTATTGATGAGGGTGGTGTATTAAAGTCTACAACTATTACCATAAAGGTGTCTATTTCTCCCTTCACTTTTGCCAGTGTTTGCCTCATATATTTTGGGATACTGCGGTTAGGTACATATTTTAGTTTGCTAGCTGCCAGAATGCAATATGCCAGATATGGAATGGCTTTTAAAAAGGGGAATCTAATGAGTTGCTAGTTTACAGTTCAAAGGCAGAAAAAATGTCTCAATTAAAGCAAGTCTATAGAAATGTCCAATCTAAGGCATCCAGGAAAGATACCTTGATTCAAGAAAGCCAATGAAGTTCAGGGTTTCTCTCTCAAGTGGGTAGCCACATGGCAAACACAGTCACAGTCTCTCTCTTGGCTGGAAGGGCACATGGCGAACACAGTCAGAGTTTCTCTCTCATCTGAAAAGGCAAATGGTGAACACGGTCAGGGTTCCTCTCTCATCTGGAAGGGCACATGGCGAACACAGCATCATCTGCTAGACCAGCACAGTACATAAATATATATGATTGTTATTTCTTCTTGGTGGGTTGCCCCTTCTATTAATATATAGGGTCCTTCTTTCTCTCTCATAACAGCTTTTGCCTTAAAGTCTATTTTGTCCAATATTAATATAGCTACTCCAGCTCTTTTTGGTTACTAGGTTAGTTAGTAACATACCGGATCACAATATACCAGAACTAGAACAACTTTTATAAAGGGGAATTTCATAAGTTATGAGTTTACAGTTCTAAGGAAGTGAAAGTGTCCAAATTAAGGTACCAACAAGAGGTTACCTTCACTCAAGAGAGGTTTATATTGTCCAAAACAGCTCTGTCAGCTGGGAAGTCATGTGGTTGGCATCTGCTGGTCCCTTGCTTCTGGGTTCCGTTGCTTTCAGCCTCTGTTCCTGTTGGGGGGGGCGGTGCAGAGCAGGGGGTCCTCACTTTGCTTCTCCAGAGCTGGCTTTCATCGGCTCTCCCCAGGTTTTGGTTTGCTTAACATCTCATGGCAATGTCTGCTGGGCTCCAAGCATCTCCAAACATCATTTCTCTGTTCTCTGTTGGCTCTGAAGTTTCAGACTCTCTCTCCAAAATGTTTCCTCTTTTAAAGGATTCTAGTAAACTAATCAAGAACCATCTGAAATGGGTGGAGTCACATCTCCATCTAATCATAGTTACACCCACAATTGGGTACATCACATCCAACCTACAGTATTGAATCAGGATGAAAAGAAATGGCTGCTCCCATAAGATTGGATCAGAATTAAAACATGGCATTTCTGGGGTATATAATAGATTCAAACAAGCACAGTTACTATTTGAATGGGTTATCATTTTCCTGTCTTACACTTTCAACCTATTTGTGTCCTTGGATCTATGTTTCTTCTCTCATAAACAATATGCAGTCAGATAATGCTTTTTAATACATTCTTTGTCAGCCTATGCCTTTTGATTGTGGATTTTAATACATTAACATTCAGTGTTATTATTGTAAAGGTAGTACTTTGGCCATTTTGCCCTTCGGTTTTTATATGTCATATCTCTTTTCCTTGATTGCAGCCTCTTTTTCTGTATAATTGATCTTTTGTGTTGTATCTGACTGATCCCTTTCTCATTTTCTCATTTCTGCTTCTGTATGTATATATATATTTTCCTTTGCATGGGCAAGCACCAGGAATTGAACCTGGGTCTCCAGCATTGCAGGCAACAACTCTGCCTGCTGAGCCACTGTGGCCTGCCTTGCTTCTGTATATTTTTAAATACTTTCCTTGTGGTTACCCTGGGGTTTGTATACACAACCTACCTCTTTACAGTCTACTAATTTGAAAAGATACCACCTTAGTTTCAATAGTATACATGTTCTCTGCTCCCATTCTCATTCATCTCCCCTCTGTATGTGTTTTTTTTTTTTTTTTTTTTTTTTTTAAAGACAGAGAGAAGGAAGGAAGGATAGAAGGAAGGAAGGAAGGAAGAAAGGGAAACATCTTTAAACATTTTCTTGTTTTTATTGTATTCTGTTTCTCCGTTTTTGTTACATGGGCTGGGGCCGGGAATCGAACCGAGGTCCTCCGGCATAGCAGGCAAGCACTTTGCCCGCTGAGCCACCGCGGCCCACCCTCTGTATGTGTTTTTGCCTCAGTTTACCTCTTATATTTTGCATGTCCATCAGCAGGAAATATGAATTTTGTTGTTTAATTGTATTCTGAGCGATATAGGAATGAAAGATTAGAGTTATATATTGAGGTTACAGTACTATTGAGTTTTGCATTTACCCTTTCATTACATTTACTGAAGTTCTTCATTTCTTCATGCTACTCAAGCCACTCTATTATCTTTTCCTTTCCACCTATAGGATTTCCTTTAGTAATTCTTGTAGGGCAGATCTTTTGCTGAAAAACTCAGTTTCTGTTCATCTGTGAATAATTTAAATTCTCCCTCTTTTTTGTAGACAGTTTTTCTGGACAAAGAATTCTAGGCTGGCAGTTTTTCTCTTTCAGTACCTTAAATATACTATTGCCTTCTCACCTCCATGGTTTCTGATAAGAAAGCATCACTTAGTCTTTTTGATGATCACAATATTATGAATTGCTTTTCTCTTGCTGCTTTAAGAATTCTCTGTTTTTCTTTGGCATTTGGCATTCTGATTAGTATATGTCTTGGAGTATATGTTTATTAGGGTTTATTCTTTTAGGAGTTTGTTGTACTTCTTGGACATGTATATTTGTGTCTTTCATAAAAGTTTATAGCCATTGCTTGCTCCAATAGTCTTTCTACTCCTTTTCATTTCTCCTTTTTCTTCTGGGACACCCAAAATGTGTATGCTTGTATGCTTCATGCCGTCACTCAAGTCTCTGAGACACTGCTCAATATTTTCTATTCTTTTCTCCATTTGTTCTTATGAATGTATGATTTCTATTGGCCTGACTTCTAGTTCACTGATTCTTTCTTCTGTCCATTCAAATCTGCTGTTGTATGCCTCTAGTGTGTTTTTAATCTCCATTATAGTGCCTTTCAGTCCCATAATTTATGGTTTCTTTTTTTAAATGCTCAGTAAGTATTTATTTGTTTGTTTCTGTATTTATTTAAGGTCTAATGCCTTTTCAAGCAGACTTTTCTTTTCTCTTTTTTAACAGAATCTGTATTATGCATGGTCAAAGTTAAAAATGTGAAACATATGGGAGCCATTGCTTGTGAAGTTATTTGTGTATTCTAGTTGCTGGGAAGCAACATTTAGTTCATTACTATATATGAGTACAGATTTTCTTCCTGGGCTGTATGATTTGGAATTTGCTCTCTTTTCCAAGGTCAAAACTGTGAAATCATACTATATCTATCTTTTGTGTTTGAATTATATTACTTGGCATTATGTCCTCTAGGTTTATCCATGTTTTCATATGCTTCAGGACCTCATTTTGTCTTACTACTGCATAATATTCCATCGTGTTTATACACATCTTGTTTATCCACTCATTGGTTGATAGGCACATGGATTGTTTACATCTTTTGGCAATTATGAATAGTGCCACTATGAACATTGGTGTACAAGTGTCTTTGTGTCACTGCTTTCAACTCTTCTGGGTATATACACTGTATTGGTATTTCTGGGTCATAGAGCAACTCAATATTTAGTTTTCTAAGTGTTCTAGTTTGCTAGCTGCCAAAATGTGATAGACCAGAAATTAAATGGCTTTTTAAAAAGGGGGAATTTATTAAGTTGCAAGTTTACAGTTCTAAGGCCATGAAAATGTCCCAATTAATGCAAGTCTATAAAAATATCCAAATTAAGACATCAACAAGAGAGTTTACCTTCACTCAAGAAAGGCCAACAAAGTTCAGGGTTCCTCTCTCAACCAGAAAGGCAAATGGCAAACATGGTGACGTCTGCTAGCTTTCTCTCCAGGTTTCTTCTTTCATGAAGCTCCTCCAGGGACACTTTCTTTCTTCTTCTCCAAAGGTCTCTGGCTGTGTGGGCTCTTATGGTTCTCATGGCTTTCTGTGACTCTCAAGCTTTTTCCAAAATGCTTCCTCTTTTTAAGGATTCCTGTAAAGAATCCCACCTGGAATGGATGGAGTCACAACTCCATGGAAGCCATCTAATCAAAAGATACCACCCACAGTTGGGTGGGTCACATCTCCATGGGAACAATCAAAAAGTTCCCAGCCAGTGATATTGAATGAGTATTAAAGGACATGGCTTTTCTGGGGTCCACCACAGATTCAAATTAGCACACTAAGGAACCACCAAACTGTTTTCCACAGTGGCTATACCATTATACATTTCCACCAGCAAAGAATAAGTATCCCAATATCTCCACATCTTCTTCAAAATTTGTAGTTTCTTGTTTGTTTAATAGTAGCCAATTTTACAGGTGTGAAATGATAGCTCACACTTCCCTTATAGCTAATGAAGATGAGCATCTCCTCATTTGCGTTTTAGCCATTTATTTGCATATGCTCTTCAGAAAAGTGTCTATTTATATCTTTTCCCCATTTCATAATTGGTTTGTTTATTCTTTGTTATTTTTCTTTTTAAAGTTTCAAATTCTTTGTTATGCTCACACATTGTCTTCTTAATATCCTGTAACTTTATATCAACGATTAGTTTATTTCTGTCCACATTTTCCTTCAGATCCTTGAATTGATTTAGATTTGTTTTAACTTGTTTAATTAGCTGTACCAAATTCTGTGTCTTCCCTGGAGTTTTAATTTATTTCTTTGACTGAGACATATCTTCCTGTTTATTAGTATGGCTTGTAATTTTTGTTGATGTCTAGACATCTGACTATTTTGATGTATGTTCTAGTTTGCTAGCTGCCAGAATGCAAAATACCAGAAGCAGAATGGCTTTAAAGGGGGAATTTAATAAGTTGCTAGTTTACAATTCTAAGGCTGAGAAAACATCCCAATTAAAACAAGTCTATAGAAATGTCCAATCAAAGGCATCCAGAGAAAGACACCTTGGTTCAGGAAGGCTGATGGTTCAGTGTTTCTCTCTCAGCTGGAAGTGCACATGGCAAACATGGCAGTGCCTGATGGCTTTCTCGTGGTTCTACAAAAGGGACTCTCTCCAAAACATTTCCTCTTTTAAAGGATTCCAGCAAGCAACTCCACCTTCAATGGGTAGAGACACACCTCCATGGAAATCATCTAATCAAAAGTTACCACTCACAATTAGGTGGGTCACATTTCCATGGAAACAATAAAAATGTTCCCACCCAGCAATATTGAATGAGGATTAAAGGACATGGCTTTTCTGAGGTCCACCATGGATTCAAACCAGCACGTTCTACCCTTTGGACCCCTAAAAGACATGCTCTTTCCAAATGCAAAATACATTAATTCCATAACAACATCAGAAAGCCTTAAATCATTTCGGTAACAATACAAATAAAATACAAAGTTAGAAACAGTATAAAATCTCATCAAAGTCAGTTACAAGTATGGTCTGGCCTAAGGCAAAATTCTTCTCTGGCTCTGGACCTATAAAACTCAAAACAAGTTATTTGCTGCCAACATACAAAGGAGGAGCCTTCATAGGATACATATACCCATTTCCATAGGGAGGAAGGAACACGGGTCACTGGACCCATACAGTTTCGAAAACTTGCAAGGCGAAGTCCACTAGATGTCAAAGTCTGAGAATCATTTATCTTCAGGGCTTCTGAAAGCAGCAGTCCCACCCTTTCCAAAGGCCTATCCGGAGGTTTGCCTTTCTCCAAATGTAACTTTGGGGGACACTGGGGAGACCACCTTTTTCTCAGCTCCACCCTCTCCAAGCACTAGGGCTGCACCCCGGCTCTCTGCCATCTCTGGGGCACATGCTCAATCCCTCTATGTGGTGGCAGCCAGGCTCGCCCCAAACCCCAGGGAATGTGCTTCACCCTCTCCAAGGCCTGAGGCAGCATGACTCTTCCACTGCAATGAGGTGGAAGGCCCATCCTCTGCCTTTAGGGCAAACTCACCCTCTCTACGTGCTTGGGTGGGTCTGCTGTCCTGGCCCCAAGCTTTTTAACTCCAGACCCCAGACTCAAAGGTTTTTCTCTGAAGCTGTTTTTCTTCTAACATGTCCCTTCTCTGTCCCTCTCAGTCCCGACTGACAGTGGTTCTCTTTATACAAATCTTGCAACAGTCTTGCTGGCTTTCTATGCAGTAGCCTTGGATCATGCCCATCAGACATAAGGAGTTTCCACAAATCCTTCCTGGATAACTCCACGTCCAAGCCTGACTTTCTCTGAAATGGCTGGCTGGTTCCACATTTGGTTAAATCCTCACATAGGGCACTTTTCTCTGGGGTCTCCCTTTCTGGAGGCCTAGAGTTTTCCAGATCTTCAATTTCTGGTTTCTTTGTACCCAAGAGTTCAGTTCTCAGTTTATCTCTTTCCTGTAGCATTTCACTATAAGCTGTGAGGAGAAACCAGGCTACACTTTCCACATTCAATTTGGAAATCTTTTCTGCTAATAACCATATTATTATTATTAGCAAATCTCTTCTGCTAAGAACCATAACGAAGTTCATGGTTCTTAAAATATGCCTTCCAGCCAAAGCCATTAGTCAAATTAGCCAGATTATCTGCCATTTTAAAACAAGGATTGCTTTCCTTCCAGTCTGTAATGACACACATCTCATTTCTGTCTAGAGCTTGGTCAGAGGTATCTTTAGAGTCCACATTTCTACCAAGATTCTTTCCAAAACATTCTAGGCCTTTTCCATCAAGCTCCTCAGAACTCCTCCAGATTCTTCCCCTTACCCATTTAAAAAGCCATTCCAACATGTTTGGTATTTGCAAACCACAGCAGCATTCCACTCTCCCATACCAAAATCTGTTCTAGTTTGCTAGCTGCCAGAATGCAAAATACCAGAAGCAGAATGGCTTTAAAAGGGGAATTTAATAAGTTGCTAACTCACAGTTCTAAGGCCGAGAAAATTAAGTCTATAGAAATGTCCAATCAAAAGCACCCAGAGAAAGATACCTTGGTTCAAGGAGGCTGATGAAGTTCAGGGTTTCTTTCTCAGCTAGAAGGGCACATGGCAAACATGGTGATGTCTGCTGGCTTTCTCGTGGCTCTACAAAAAGGGACTGTGGTAGCTAGATTCTGGTGTCAACTTGGCTAGGTAAAGGTGCTTAGTTCTATTGCTGTGGACATGAGCCAATGGCATGTGAACCTCATCTGTTGTTGATTACATCTGCAGTTGGCTAGGAGGTGTGCCTGCTGTATTGAATGATGTTTGATTTAATTGGCTGGTGCTTAAATGAGAGACTCAAAGTAGCACAGCCCAAGTAGCTCAGCATACCTCATCTCAGCACTTGCAGCTCAGCCCAGGCCTTTGGAGATGCAGAAAGAAATCACCCTGGGGAAAGTTGTTGGAACCCAGAGGCCTGGAGAGAAGGCCAGCAGAGACCATTCTGTGCCTTCCCACGTAAGAAAGAACCTCAGTGGAAAATTAGCCGCCTTTCCTCCAAAAAACTCATGAAAATAAATCCCCTTTTATTAAAAGCCAATCCGTCTCTGGTGTGTTGCCTTCTGGTAGCTAGCAAACTAGAACAGGAACTCTCTAAGGATTCCAGTAAGCAACTCCACCTTCAATGGGTGGAGACACACCTCCACTGAAATCATCTAATCAAAAGTTACCACTCACAATTGGGTGGGTCACATTTCCATGGGAACAATCAAAATGTTCCCACCGAGCAATATCGAATGAGGATTAAAGGACATGGCTTTTCTGGGGTCTACTATAGATTCAAACCAGCACAATGTATTAACTCTGAAGACCAGTTTGTCCCTCCTGCCTAGGGTTTTATTCTTGATTGGCTTTGTGTTAAAGTTCTTCTTTGATTCTTGGTCCAAAATACTGAGCCTTTAGAGTACTCCATGTTTAATTGTTTACATTTTTGATGCGCTTCTTCACCTAAGTTTTGCCCTAGATATGTGGTACAATTTTTAAGATTGCTTTTTTGTGTGCAATTTTTTCACCTCCAGGAGAAAGATTCCTTTTCCCTATGCCTTATCCTGGAATCTTGATCTATTCTGTTCGTATAGAATTTTCTCCCTAGCTTCTATGATATGTTTAAAGTCACTCCTTCACTCAGTGTCCCCTTTTCATTACACTTTTCAGTCCTGGGACCCATCCTTCCTTATAGCAGTTCGGTCACACACACACACACACACACACACACACACACACACACACACACACACCACCTTTTTCCATTTGGCTATTCTGCCTGTGGTTTCTTCCCTGTTAGAGTATCTCACCCCAGAAAGCTGGATGGGATCAATCCAGAAAAGTCCATTTTGCATTTAGGTGGTCCGGCAAACAGAGACTGGATTGAGTATAAGAACCTCTTGCCAACAGCTTTGTCAAGGTCCCTTTTGTCCCTGGGGGCACTCCTCAGCATCATATCCCACCCTGTGTCTCTGTGGACTTGGGTCCCTGTGCCTGGATTTGCATAGGTCCAACTTGTGGCTGTGAGTGGCTCTATGGTCTGCATCCATGGCAGGAGGAACCCAGGCTGTGCTGCCTCAGTGTGACATTTAATCTGCACACGACCTAGTGAAGGGGAGAGTTCTGGACTGGCAGATCTGGGATGTAAACTTCCTATCTGAGTTTGCTGGGGGTTTTTCCTTTGATTTGGCATTTGTGGAGTCATCCAGTCTCTATCACACTCCAGAGATCCAAGCAAGTGGGACTTGTCCTTTTATTAGTTGATTCTAAAGGGAGACTTTTCTAAGGGATGTCTTATGTCACCATGTTGATACAGTAGTTCTTCTGATCCTTGAAGAAACTCTATGATATAGACAGACGTGAAAAAAATTAATTTTCAGAGAAATGACCTGACATGGGTCAACAACCATCATCAACCACCAAATCACATCTACAACCTGGACCTCTGGCTCCCTATACTGAGCTTCATCCTCACTTCCTTCCCCTACAAGAGGTGTTGCCTTTCCCAAATAATCCAGGGCTTTTGGGCTTCCCAACCTGCCTTCCCTGCTAATGCCATATACACTGATTTAGAGCCACTATTGATGGGGCACTTTCTCATTTCTAAGCACTCTGCTAAACGATTTACATATGACCCTATATAATCCTTCCACCAACTTTCTGAGGCTCCTATTACTATGACCATTTGACAGATAAGGAAACTGAGATTCAGAGAGGTGAAGTAATTTATTCAAGTTTATTCAACTAGTAAGTAGCAAAATAAAGGATTTCTGCATGGATTTGATCTACTCTGCCAACTTTTTCACTCCCATTAAAATGTACCTGTCTTCATTCATTTTTTTTTAATGCATTCTTTATACAGAAAACTATTGAGCACCTTCTATGTGCCAAGTATTGTTCTCAGGAAGCTTATGTTTTAATAGAGAGAGGGCAGAGACTGTAGATAGATAGATAGACAGATTAGTAAAGCTAAATGCCAAGAAAGCTAAAGAGGATGAGGGGATAGAGAAGGATGGCGGGGGGGCTGCTGTTTTAGGTAGGATGGTCTGTGAATGCCTCAGTAAGGATATTTAAACAGAGACCCACATAAAGTGAGGGGGCAACTACCTAGGGGCAGAACATTCCAGGCAAAGGGTCTCTAAGTGCAAAGGCCCTGAGGCTGCTTTGGAAACAGCGATGAGGTGGCTACCAGTATTCGAAGGCCCAGAGTGAAGGACAGGATGGCAGGAGATGAGGTGCAAGAGGTAGCCAGGAAATAAGCATGATAAAGTTTTTTTTTTTTTCTGAGAAGATAAGAGGGGAGAGTTTTCTGGGGTTTTAAAAATATATTTTAATTGTGGTTATATATATATATACCTCAACCACTTTCAAGTGTACAATTCAATGGTATTTCTCATATTCACAGTGTTGTGCAACCATTACCGTTATCCTCAAATTTTTCATCACCCAAAACAGAACTCTGTACCCATGCCCTCTTTCCCCAGCCTCTGGTAACCTTTATTTTCTGACTCTAGGAATTTGTTTATTCTCAATATTTCATCTAAGTGGAAGAATCATACAATATTTATCCTCTTGTGCCTGGCTTATTTCACTCAACATAACGTCTTCAAGTTTCATCCGCATTGCCACATGAATTAGAACTTCATTCCCTTTTAATGCTGAATAATATTCCATTGGATGGATATATCACATTTTATTTATCCATTCATCACTGCTGAACCCTGGGTTGCTTCCACTTTTGGGCTAATGTTAGTAATGCTGCTATGGACAATCGTGTACAAAATATGTTTCAAGTCCCTGCTTTCAAAACGTTTGGGAATAATGTTACAAGTGACATTGCTACGTCATATAGTCATTCTATATTCAACTTTCTGAGGAACCACCATGCTGATTTCCACAGCAGCTGCACCATTGCACATTTGCCAGCAATGCCCTGGGGTTCTTATTTCAGCAGGAGAGTTTCTGAACAGAGGAGTGCTGTCATCTCACCCGCACTTTAGGAGCATCACTGTGGTGGCTGGGTTGAAAATAAATGATAGGGAGGCACTGGAATAATCCAGGCAAGAGGTGTTGGTGGCTGGGATCAGGTTGTTAGTGGGGGAGGGTGTGAAAATAGATGAGATTCAGTTCATCCTGAAGATACAGCCAACAGAACTTGCTAATGCACGGGAGGTAGGTTGTGACAGAAACAGAGCAAGCCAAGCAAGTCTGTGGCCTGAGCATCTAACGCAGAGGTTCTGGGAAATTGACTCCATTGGAATCACCTGGGAGAGATTTTAAAGCTCTGATGGCCTGAACACATCACTTCCTAATTAGTTAGAGACGCTGGTAGTGAGACCCAGGCATTCGTGTCTTTTTAGCGCTCCCGAGGTGATTGCAATGTGCAACCATGCTTGTGAGCCACCGAGCATGGAGATGCCAAAAACTCAGATGGAGAAGACTAGGGAGGAAGAGCTGGCTTGTGTTCCATTTCCTCGGGGCTTGGTCCCTCTTGGAAAACTAAGGGACACATCTATTGGTGTGGGAGTGAATGTGAACATGCTAATGATGTCAATGCGCGCTTGGTCTGCTGGCTTGGAAAACTGCAGGTTAGCAGTGACTTTTTACAAGTAGTACTTTAACCTAAGATGAATACTGATTCCACAGCTGGCTGTCATTACCTGTACCTCTCAGCCCCATTAGTATTATGTTCATCTCTCTCATGGAAATGAGCACTTGCTGCATTGTATTATGTTTAGTGATGCTCAGACTCAACTCTTCTTCCCTATGGGCAAGTGAGCATCCAGCCCGGTGGCTAGAGTACGGGGAGTTGTCACATGTTCAGTTTCCTAGGCTGCTTAAACAAATACCATGAAATGGGTGGGTTTAAACAATGGGCATTTATATGTTCACCATTTTAAGGGCGGAAGATGTCCAAATCAAGGCATCATCAAGGTGTTGCTTTCTTTTCGAAGACTGGCTGTCAGTGCTGCTTGGCTTTTCTGTCACATGGTAAGGCTCGTGGTGCCGCCAGCAGGTCTCTCTCTTCTCTTCTGGGTTCTGTCGAGGCCCAGCCTCTTGCTTCCTGTGGCTTTTTCTCTCTTTGTCTAAATTGCATTCTGCTTATAAAGGATTCTAGTAATAGATTAGATTAAGACCCACCCTGATCGGAGGTGGGACACACCTTAACTGAAGTAGACTCATCAAAGGTCCTGCTCACTGTGGATTAGATTTGAGAAGATGTTTTTCTGGGGTATATACAGCTTCAAACCACCATACCATGGATGTGTGTTTGATGAATGGATAAAGGGTCACTTGTGTGGCTAGCCCCTTTGGCATTGCTTGGCCAGAGAAAGGGCTCTCAGAAGTTACTTCCAAGGAGAGAGTAGTCCGGCACTACTCGGGGGGATTGTTGGAGCCAGGTTGTGCCCACGTGGGGTAGGTAACTAACCTGCCTAAACTCTAGGGCTTGTATGGTCAGAAAGGAATAAATTTTAGATACTTGGAAAAAATATATTATAGGATAAGAAATGGAAGCAGCATATGACAGTAGAAATCATACAAAGCAGGAATTAACTCAGTATTAATTTTCTGGCCGTTAAACCTTCTCTCTATGTAAATGCTTGTGCAAAGTGAACAACTAGCAAAGCAAGGAGATATTATAGTAGGGATCCTACTTTGGTTCGAAGTAGGGTGACCAGATGTCCTGGTTTGCTTGGGACTGCAGAGGTTTCCAGGATATGGGAAAACCAGGAAAAGCCTCAAACAAACTTAAAGGAGTTGGCCATCTAGTTGGAAGTTTGGACCAAAGATTTGCATAAAACCTGGTATGTCATAGGTGCTCAATCAATACCTGTTGAGTGAATAAAACCTCATCCAGATGACTTCTTATAAAAGTGGAGATGGCTGAAAGGTTATAGAGAATTCACATAATAAAAAGTAAGCAAAGCAAGTAAGCCTTAGGGGGGTGGAGCAGGGAGTGGGAAATTGTTCGAAAATAAAGCAAAAGCCTCTCTTCCCTTTCTCTGTTCCCTCCATCTCTCTTTCCTTCTCCCTTCCCCACCTCTCTCTCTATGTATATCTCCTCCCTCCCTCTCTTCCCAGCCCCACCCATCTCTACACATGGCCTCGTGCCTTTGCTTCTCACTGTGCACCTGCTCTGTCTTTTTACCCTCCATTCATCTCTGTGCTCAGGGCTCCTCATGGCCACATCCCAAAAGTCTAAGCTCTGAATTAACACGGCCCATCTGTTTTGCTCATCACAGCAAAATAACTCAGGCTCTCAAATCTAAATTCCTAGGCAGAAGAGACTGACTGGCCCAGGTGAGTCAGGCGTCCACCTTTGTTTAATCACCTGTGGCTGGAGGGGAAGGTGCAGGAACACGAAGGCTGTGGGGTTAGCTCGTCTAGGACTGTGGACGTTTCTTTAAAGTCAGGACAGTGATTTTCACTGATGGGAAGGGAAGGGGGAAGGGATGCACTGGCGGCTTCAAAATGTTTGGTTTTATTTTATTTCTAAAGGTCTACAGTGGACCCCCTATTAAATTATTTTTTATACTTTTTTAATGTCAAACATTTCTTAGAGCTTTCAAAATAAAAATAATGCACTCCTTTAAAATAAAGAAAACTATAAAATTGCATTAAATGTATATACAATAAAGTTATATAAAATGCATATACACATACACATCTACTAATGATCAGAAAAAGGTTATTAGATAATTCTGTATTAATCTTTTGGTTTCCAATCTACTGTCTTAGTTTACTGATGGACACTGTGTTATTTAGTCATTGGCGATTACTCCTATGACTCAACAAATATTTGTTGAATGCCTTACCCTATGCCAGGACTGGTAGGAAGCACTGGCTTTATAGGGGAAAACAAAAGATGTTAAGTTTGGGGGTGTGAGAGTAGTTCAGCGGTGGAGTTCTCGCCTGCCATGCGGGTGGTCCAGGTTCAATTCCTGGCCCATTCACCTCCCAAAAACAAGCAAGCGAACAAACAAATAAACAAAATAATTCAACAAAAGTAGGGCTGTAATAACAGGATAGTCACATAGAAAAAGAATGAAATGTGACCCCTGCCATACAGCATACAAAAGGGAAAAAAAAAATTCTGAGCTTTACAACCAGGGAAGGCAGACACAATGCTGGTAAACACATAGCAAGATGGAACTCTTTTTCTCTTCTCTTTTTATCTGAAATAAGCTTCTATTTAAAAGTTTGCTATAGTTGTCACCAGGGAAATCCGCAATTATTCAAGAGCAAATTGCCATTGTATCAGAAAGAATCATCGAGGGGCCTGTGTTGGTTTGAAAGGATGTATGTCCCCTAGACAAACGATGTTTTAATCTAAATCCCATTTTGGAAAGTCAGAATAATCCCTATTCAATACTGTATGTTTGAAACTGTAATCAGATCATCTCCCTGGAGATGTGATTTAATCAAGAGTGGTTGTTAAACTGGATTAGGTGATGACATGGCTCCACCCATTTGGGTGGGTCTTGATAAGTTTCAGGAGTCCTATAAAAGAGGAAACATTTTGGAGAAAGCTGGAGACTTGGAGAGAGCAGAGGATGCTACAGCACCACAAAGCACAGAGTCTGCCAGGCAGGGCTTTGGAGATGAAGGAGGAAAATGCCTCTCAGGGAGCTTTATGAAACAGGAAGCCAGGAGAGAAAGCTAGCAGATGACGCCGTGCTCGCCATGTGCCCTTCCAGCTGAGAGAGAAACTGTGACTGTGTTCACCATGTGTCTTCTCACTTGAGTGAGAAACCTTGAACTTCATTGGCCCTCCTGAACCAAGGTATCTCTCCCTGGATTCCTTACATCGGACATTTCTATAGACTTGCTTTAATTGGGACATTTTCTCGGCTTTAGAACTGTAAACTAGCAACTCTTTAAATTCCCCTTTTTAAAAGCCACCCCATTTCTGGTATATTGCATTCCGGCAGCCAGCAAACCAGAACAGGGCCCTTCTTGGTTATCTTATGGGAAGTTCAGGGGGTATCTAGGGGTAGAAAATAAATGCATTTTTATGCGTGTGGCTTCACAAAAGCTGGTTTTCCTGATTCCTCTAAGTAGGCAGAGCTGGGAGGAGGTGGGCAAATAACACAGGGGACTGAGGGCGAAAGGGCTCTGCTGGCAGAAGTGCAAGGGTTCCTGAGGAGGGTCTCATGGTGAGGGCGGGGGTCATAGGTGACCTTCAAAGCAGACCCTGAGACCCGCGCAGATCCATCAGCAAGCGAGCTCCTAAGGAGGGGCTCGTGAAGGACACAGGCAAGGAGGGGCGAAGTCAAGCACGGGTGTGCTGTCAGGCAAAGTTCCCAGGAGGTAGCTACCATCTCATCTCACAGGGGCGCCTCTGGAGTGTCAGTCATGTATGGAGTACACTGAAATGGGAGGGAGAGGAGCACAAGACTGGGCTACAGGGATCTGCGTGAGCAGCACAGAGGAGTAGGCTCGACTGGTGCCGGGTCCTGGCTGGCCACGGGGTGGGCTGAGAGGTTGGGAACTGACCTTGGCACCACCTGTGACAAGCCCGGGACCCCCCACCCCCCGATCCAGGCGCCCAGACACAGTGAGTGTTCTTTGGAAGCCATGATTGACCAGACCATTTCTTAAAACCTAATTAGATGTTGAGATAGTCAATTTTTTAAATTGATTTTTAAGTTGTTAGGGAAATCACATATATATATAATCCTTTGTATTCCTAATGACATTCTGTCAATACATTTGTATGATCTTTGTAGCCAAATGTCAGGATAGAACATACACAGTTTCATGGATAAAACTGTACTTTGCTTGGTTTTAGACACAGATTTAATGTCTTTAGTTTTTACTACATGGAAAAGGAAAATTCATCTAAATATTACTGATATCAGGGATTAAACTTGAAATAAAAGTTCTAAGGGCAGCATTATTCATCTTTTTCAGAGTATTTAATTCTGTTGTCATAGGTACCTATATATGATGAATATGTAGAGAAGGATAGGAATTGAAAAAATGTGATATTCTCTAAGTCAAGGTATTTTGAAGTTATGGTTTAAGGGAGCAGTTTTATGAGGGAATCATCAGTATATTATGCTTTATTTTTGAGAACATTAAAGGATAAGGAATCATCTAGCGCTAATATTATATTTGGTTCACTTGTATTGTTTGTACTTCAAAGATTTAAATTTGTAACAAGAAAGTATCCTCAGTGGTCTAAAATTATAAGGCTAAATTGTTATTGCGATTGTTTCATCTCTGTCAAATTTTAAACAATGTTGCCTCCTCTTTAATAAATTTCTATGAACAACTTTAAACTATTAAAATTATTTCTTCACGGATAGCTAGTAACTCATACTTCCCCTACTTCCTTTTTTGAAGCTTCATAAAAAGCTTTCTTAGATACTACTCAAAGTTTTGTGGTTTGCTTATTAAAAAAAAACCTAATTAGAAATCAAAATAGAAATACATACATAAATAAATAAAAACCTAATTAGAACTGGAAGCTCCCGAGAATGAATCCGGGACCTAGGAAAGTATATCAAGAGTTGTGGATGAGGGCCTGTTGGACTAAACAAGACCTGCTTTTTGCTTTTGTTTTTTTACTTTTTATTTTGAAATAATTTCAAACTTACAGGAAAGTTGCAAACATAATACAAGAATAATACAGAGAACTCCAGTCCGGATTTACCAACTTTCAACATTTTGCCACATTTGTTATATCATTCTATATTTGTCTGTCTGTCTACTTTCTACACCTTTATAAGTTGCAAACCTCATGCCCCGCTACCATTTAATACTCAGGACCAGTTTTTTTTTTCATAATGGAAGCAATAACAGTTTAAAAACAGAGCCCACTACCCCAGCTTATTCTCGTCATCAAGGTATTTGGGATCAGGCTGGCCCCTTGGAGCTGAGTAAATCTCTCAAGTTCTTGGACAATTCAATGGGAGGAGAAAACACCCATGAGAAATAGTGAGCTTCCTGAAAATCTGGCATGTGGGAACTAGAGCCAGTTCTAACTTGAAGAGTAAAGCATTGTGGCTTAATTTTTACTCCCAGCTGGTGAAGCAGGTCTTACCAGTTAAACAGAAATAAGATAATTTCAAACTGTGATAAATGCTAAGGATGTAAAACACAGGTTAAAATGAGAGAAAATAATAGGGAGATCTATTTAGATTTGGAAAAGAGGGGAGTCAGGGAAGCTGCTCTGAAAAATACATTTCAACCGAGTGTGAAGAATGAGTGATGGGGTGGGGGTGGGGGTGGGGGAATAGAGCCTTCCACACAAAGATAAGCCGCAACAGGAAACCATACAATGTCTTTGGGAATCCAAAGCAAGGTGGTCATGGATGGGTGAATGAGAACAAAAGGGGCTTCCAGGAGACTGGGAAAAAATGACAGGGGAGTCAGATCACTCAGGATCTAATAAACAATATCAAGGATTGGGGTATGTTTCCTCTGTGGGCCATGGGAATCCATTGAGAGGATTATAGCAGAAAACTGACCTGATAAAATCTACCTTTAAGAAAACTAGTCCAGGCAGTTGGGTGGAGAGTGAACTGGAGCAGATAGGGAACAGAAGTAGTGGGTCAGGCCAGTGTATTGGAATCAGATCGCTTGGATCCAAAATCCAGTTCTGCCACCTTCTGTGTGACTGTGGCTGATTACTTAACCTCCCTGAGCTCTGCTTTCATCATTTCCAAAGTTCTATTGTTCTGCTGTTACTATTACTATCCATAGGAAGACAAGGCTATTGGAGTTTCAGAAGACAAATAACATCTCCATCTTTCCCTTCTGAGTTTGGAACCGACTGAAAAGTAAAACTCTGAAGGCAGACAGGTGGACGCCTATTATATCTTATTGACACCTACTGTGTGCCAAATACACTGAAAAGCCTTGTCCTTGTACAACTTATATTATAGGGTGGGTGAAAAGGCATGAGGAATGGGGACTGAAATAAATAAATGTTTAAATCAGTCAATTATTTAGTACTTTACAAGGTATTTGTTTTATTGCTGATAAAGAAAAACATGTGGCTTAGGTCTGCAGTCAAATCGATCTCCCTAATATTTCCCCTTAATAAGACAGACTTACCCATTAGTCATAATCAGAGCTGCACAATCACAGCTCCTCCTACCCCAGCGTTTCACAGGTAGACTTGCCCTACAAGCTGGTTAGATAGCAGAAAGAAGACCAGACCTGGTGTCCTTTCTTAACATCAACTTTACTGAGATATAACTTATACACAATAAAATATACTCATTTTAAATGTACAGACAAATGAATATTGACACATTTATACATCTGTATATCTACCACCAAAATCAAACAATGATTACTTCCATCACTCCAGAAAGTTCCCTAAGGCCCCTTTGTTGAAAGTCACATGCGTGTGCACACACACACACACACACACACCCCACAGGCAGCAACTATAGATTATTTTCAACTATAGATTAGTTTTGCCTCTTCTAGACTTGCTTTTAAATGCAGTCGTGTAGTGTGTTCACTTGTCTGGCTGCTTTCAGTGTGAGAGTTCCTGCTCCTCCACATTCTCGTCAACATTTGGTTTGGGCAGTCTTTTTAATTTTAACCATCCGCATGGGTGTGTAGAGGTATTTCACTGTGGCTTGATTTTCATTTCTTTCATGACTAATGGAGTTGAGCATCTTTTCCTATGTTTTTGGGCTATTCCTATCTATGTCTTCTTTTCTGAAGAGTCGGTTCAAATCTTTTGCCTATTTTTAAATTAGGTTATTTTTATTCTCATTATTGACTTGTAAGTCCTTTATATACACTGGATACATATTCTTAGGCAAATATATTGGTTGCAAATATTTTCTCACTATCTACGTAATTCCTATTCATTTTCTAATAATGCCTTTCAGGAAACAGAAGTTGCTAAATGTTGATAAAGCACAAATTGTCAGTTCTTTTCTTTTATGGTTTGTGCTTTTGGTCTTATCTAAGGAATCTTTGCTTACCCCAAGGCTGCAGAGATTTTGTTCTCTGTTTTCTTCTAGAAGTTTTATACTTTCAGCTTTTACCTATAGGTTTTGGATAGCCAGTTTTTCAGCATCATTTTCCTGAAAAGACTACAATTGAATTAGATTGCACTTTTGTCAAAATCAATTAACCATCTATGTGTGGGTCTGTCTCCAGACTCTCAATTCTGTTGCTTTCATCCCTATGTCATTTTTTACACCATTCTTTACCAAAGGACAGCATGTAAGTCCCTCAACTTTATTCTTCTTTTTGACCCTATTTTGCCTTATTCTAAATCCTTTGCATTTTCATAAAATTTCAAAATCAGCATGCTAATTTCTACCAAAAACAAAAAAGCATACTGAGAATTTATTGGGATTACACTGAATCTATAGATCAGTTTGGGGAGAACTGATGTCTTAGCAGCAGGTCTTCCAATCAATGAACATGGCCCATCTCTCCATTCTCCCGGCAATTTCTGTAGTTTTCAGTGTACACATTCTACAATTCTTTTGTCAGATTTATTTCTAGTATTAAATATTTTTTAATGATATTTTAAAATTTCAATTTCTGATAGTTTGTTAATATATACAAATGCAATCGATGTTTTCTTTTTTTATTTTTTATAACTTTTTATTAATTAAAAAAATTACAAGAAAGAAATGCAAACGTCCTTAATATATGCTCATTCCGTTCTACATACATAATCAGTAATTCACAATATCATAACATAGTTGCATATTCATCATCATGATCATTTCTTAGAACATTTGCATCAATTCAGAAAAAGAAATAAAAACACAACAGAAAAATAAAACAAAAACAGAAAAAGAAAAATGTTTGCATACCATACCCCTTACCTCTCCCTTTCATTGATCACCAGCATTTCAAACTGTATTTATTTTAACATTTGTTCCCCCTATTATTTATTTTTATTCCATATGTTCTACTTGCCTGTTGACAAGGTAGATAAAAGGAGCATCAGACACAAGGTTTTCACAATCACACAGTCACAGCTTGTGAAAGCTATATCACTATACAATCATCATCAAGAAACATGGCTACTGGAACACAACTCTACATTTTCAGGCAGTTCCCTCCAGCCTCTCCATTACATCTTGAATAACAAGGTGATATCTACTTAATGCGTAAGAATAACCTTCAGGAAACCTGTTGACACTATTTGGAATCCCTCAGCCATTGACACTTTGTCTCATTTCCCTCTTCCCCCTTTTGGTTGAGAAGGTTTTCTCAATCCCTTGATGCTGGGTCTCAGCTCATTCGAGAGTTTTTCTCAATCCCTTGATGCTGAGTCTCAGCTCATTCTAGGATTTCTGTCCCACGTTGCCAGGAAGGTCCACACCTCTGGGACTCATGTCCCACGTAGACAGAAGGAGAGTGATGAGTTTGCTTGTTGTATTGGCTGGAGACAGAGGCCACATCTGAGCAACAAAAGAGGTTCTCTTGGGGGTGACTCTCAGGCCATTCATTTTCAGCACACTGCAGTAATGACATTCTTTTGTTCTTCCTCATGCAAAAACATTTTTTAAATTTGTACATTTAGTCACTGTCATTATACACTCTAGGCATTCCTAGATTACACCATCTCAATCTTTATCGTCTATCTTTCTTTGTGATTTCATTTATGCCCCAGCCCTCCTCCCTCTATCATTCTCATATGCAGCTTCATTCAGTGTTTTAACATAATTGTATTACAGTTAGGTAAAATTGTGCTGTCCATTTCTGAGTTTTTATATTCAGTCCTGTTGCACAATCTGTATCCCTTCAGCTCCAATTACTCAATATCTTACCCTATTTCTATCTCCTGATGGTCTCTGTTACCAAGGAAATATTCCAAGTTTATTCACTAATGTCAGTTCGTATCAGTGAGACCATACAGTATTTGTCCTTTTGTTTCTGTCTAATCACACTCAGCATAATGTCCTTAAGGTCCATTCATGTTGTAACATACTTCATAACTTTATTCTGTCTTACAGCTGCATAATATTCTATCTTATGTAAATGTCACAGTTTGTTTAGCCAACTTTCTGTTGATGGACATTTTGGCTGTTTCCATCTCTTGGTAATTGTTAATAACGCTGCTATAAACATTGGTGTGTAAATGTCCATTTGTGTCCTTGGCCTCGTGTCCTTTGAGTAGAGACAGCATATAGATGGGTCCTGTTTTTTAATCCGTTCTACCAGACTATGTCTTTTGATTGGAGAGTTTAATCCATTAACATTCAGTGTTATTACTGCATGGGTAGTACTTCCTTCTACTATTTTGCCTTCTGGATTTTATATGTCATATCTAATTTTCCTTCTTTTTACCTTTACTCATAGTCTTCCTTTCTACACTCTTCTCCACACCTCTCTCTTCTGTCTTCATATCTGTCTCTAGTGTTCCCTTTAGTATTTCTTGCAGAGCTGGTCTCTTGGTCACAAATTCTCTCAGTGAATTTTTGTCTGAAAATGTTTTAATTTCTCCCTCATTTTTGAAGGACAGTTTTGCTGGATATAAAATTCTTGGTTGGGAGTTTTTCTCTTTCAGTAATTTAAATATATTATCCCACTGTCTTCTCGCCTCCATGGTTTCTGCTGAGAAATCTACACATAGTCTTATTGGACTTCCCTTGTATGTGATGGATTGCTTTTCTCTTGCTGCTTTCAAGATCCTCTCTTTCTCTCTGACCTCTGACATTCTGATTATTAAATGTCTTGGAGTATGTCTATTTGGATCTATTCTCTTTGGGGTATGCTGCTCTTCTTGGATCTGTAATTTTAAGTCTTTCATAAGAGTTGGGAAATTTTCAGTGATAATTTCCTCCATTAGTTTTTCTCCTCCTTTTCCCTTCTCTTCTCCTTCTGGGACACCCACAACACGTATATTCATGCACTTCATATTGTCTTTCAATTCCCTGAGTCCCTGCTCATATTTTTCCATTTTTTTTCCTATAGTTTCTGTTTCTTGTCGGATTTCAGATGTTCCATCCTCCAGTTTTGAAATCCTATGTTCTGTCTCTCGAAATCTACCATTGTAGGTTTCCATTGTTTTTTTCATCTCTTCTACTGTGTCTTTCATTCCCATAAGTTCTGTGATTTGTTTTTTCAGACTTTCAGTTTCTTCTTTTTGTTCTTTCCTTGCCTTCTTTAGATCTTCCCTCAATTCATTGATTTGGTTTTTGATGAGGTTTTCCATGTCTGTCCGTACATTCTGAATTAATTGTTTCAGCTCCTGTATGCCATTTGAATTGTTGTTGGTTTGTTCCTTTGACTGGGCCATATCTTCAATTTTCCTAGTGTGATTTGTTATTTTTTGCTGGCATCTAGGCATTTAATTACCTTAATTAGTTTATTCTGGAGATTGCTTTCACTTGTTTTATCTAGGGGTTTCTTGCTGGATGAATTTGTTGTCTATCTGTTCTTTGACATTCTGTTCAGCTTTATCTGGACTTTTAGCTTAAGTTTTGTTTAACAGAGGAGAATTTTTCAGTTCTTGTTTTCTTGTTTCTTGCCCTGCTTGTGTGGTGCCTTTCCCCCACACACACTTAGGAGGGTCTACTTAGATATTATAGACCCCAGCCAGATTTTCCCAGACCAAACTGGCCTCCTATCAGGAGGAAAGAGTGACCTGCGTTGGTTTTCCCTGAGGGTGAGACCCAGCAGGTTGAAAGACTTTCCTGTGAAGTCTCTGGACTCTGTTTTTCTTATCCTGCCCAGTATGTAACGCTTGTCTGACTGCAGGTTCCACCAGCATAAGATGATGCGGTACCTTTAACTTTGGCAGACTCTCCCTGCTGGGGGTGTGGTGGAGACAGAGGAGAGGTTGTAGGCTGATTTTTATGGCTTCAAATTACCAAGCCCTGGTGTCTGAATTCCTTGATGGAGGGATTCCACCTGGGTGGGGCTTCACCCCTCCCCTGGGGAAGGCACAAGCTCCAGATAAGCCCCCAAAAGAGCTCATTTCTGTCTATGCCTGGGGCATTTGCAGCCTGAAAAGTCCTGCCGCTATATCCAGAGGCAGTCAAGCCTTTGTAGGTACACAGCCACAAAAACTCTGTTTCCTTCTTTTTTTTCCCCCTTTTTCTGTCAGTCCTGCCCCCTTGGTGCCGGGGCAAAAATGAGCAACCTCCGCTTTGACCAGGTTTACCTGAGCTGGGGCCTATTTTTAGTAGTGAGAATTTGTTAATTAGTTCCACAATTGGCGTTTGATTGTGCCCAGTCCCTGCTGCTGGTAAAGTCCTTTCCTTTCCCCTCTGGGAAGTGGCCTGTGAGGGAGGGGCACTGGCTGCCGCAGCTTTGGGAACTCACCATTCTGGGGGGTGCTCGCAGCCAGTCCAGCTGGTTCAGACTGGGGTACGTTGTGTGTCCGGTCAGTATTGTGGCTCCTGGAGCTATTCTGTACTGTTTCTGGTTATTTAGTAGTTGTTCTGGAGGACGAACTAAAATGCGCACATTGTTAAGCTGCCATCTTGACCCGGAAGCCTGATGTTTTCTTATTGATATTGTGTCCAACAATATCAACAATAGTGCTGCATGCCTGCTAGAGCAGGGACCATGGGTCTCCCCACCGTATATTTTATGCCCTATCAATTAGGAGTGCATTTGGTTAAAAGTACAGAAAATCCTCGCTATCATGACTTAAGCAAACATATAAAGACGATCCCCGCCTTATATAATAAGATGTCCAAGGGTGGGTGGCTACTCTTGAGTAGCTCATAGTTGCAGGATGGCTACCAAAGCTGGAATCCTTGCATCCTTGTTCAAGGCAGGAGGAGGGAGGGAGGAAGGGGTACCAGGCACATCTGTTCACTTTCATCAGCAAAACAAGAGCTTTCCTGTAAAACAGTAGCTCTCAACCCGAGGGTGAATTTACCACCAAGGGAACACTTGCCAATGTCTAGAGACATTTTGGTTCTAATGTCTGGGGGTGGGGGTGGGGTTTCCTACTGGCTGTGGGTGCCACTAAACATCCCACAACAGACAAGACAGTCCTCCCACAGAAAGGCTTCCTTTTCCAAATGCCAACAGTGCCGTGGCTGCTATAAAGCCACCCTGTAGCCTTTCGTCAGGGAACATCTGGGCATATGGTCATTCCTAGCTGTAAGGGAGACTAAAATAGTAGGAAACATGATTGTAATGACTACATTAGACCTATGAAACCTATAATCTGAGACTGGGCAAAGCGGTTTCCAAACACAATTGGAGGTCTGTTAACAAGGAAGAAGATGGGTGGTAAAATACAACGGTCAGGCCACAGGTATAAATCAAACTAAATCTACCCAGTGTTCCAGTGTTTCCCAGAGATCTAAATGAAGACCATTTTTTATATTTTTTCTTGCAAGTCCTCTGTTTCTAGGGCTCAGAATTCCCAGTCTGTGAGGAAATTTCAATGTGACGTTCTAGATCTCTTGCAGGAATATGATGAATACTCCTTCCAATAATTTTCTTTTGAACCTTGAACTGTATCACCAGTACCCTGGACACAAAGTAAGGCTATTATATTGTGCTTCAAATACTTTAATTAATTATACCACATTATAGGCTAGTGGGCATAGGTGAAATAAAACTATTATGAAAACAGAGAAACCAAGAAACAACATAACTTGCCACTGGCTAGTTATAATACCAGAGTCAACATAAGAACTGTATCCCTGTGCTGCACAGGCAGCCAGCAAGCTCCCCTGGTTTCCTTGTACCATGAATTTTATAGATCCTGTACCAATTAGCTTATGGAAAAGTGAGAATTTGTTAGTTCAAATATATGGAAGACCAGGATAAAATAGCAGCAGACCAAGTTGAATCCAGACATTTATAGGACGGTACTGAGTTCCCATCTGTTACAGTTTCCTTAGCTGCTCAACCAAATACCATGCAATGGGTTGGCTTAAACAATGAGAATTTATTGGCTTATGGTTTTGAAGCTAAGAAAAGGCCAACTACATATGTCATCAACACAACACTTTCTTCTCAAAGACTGGCATTCTGAGGCTGGCTGTCAATGAGCCTTGGTCCTTGGAACTTTTGTCCCATGGCCATGCACAGGATGGCCTGTCTTGGCCACTCCATTCTCTCCCAGGTTATGTTGACTTTCAGCTTCTGGCTGTGGCTTTTTTCTCTCTCTGTGAACTTCCCTGTAAGACTTTCAACAAAAAGATTGAGACCCATCCTGGGCCACCCCTTATTGGAAGTAACCTCATCAAAAAGTCCTATATACAAGGGCTCACATGCCCAGGAATGGACTAAGCATGTTTTTCTGACCATGATGCTATCTTTATCTCCTGGGTCTGTTTGTCTCTATTCACCTTCCTTCTGCACCATGGATAAGATGGTCACCCATCTAAGACAGCAAACCCAGCCTCACCTCCTTTCAGGGGAAAAAGGGTATATCTACAGTCTTAGCAGACAATAGATAGCACACTCAAAATGAGGCAATGCAAGGATTATTTAATTAAGGGGCTATTGACAGTGGTGACTGTAGGTTTTAAGAAAACCAGCAAAGGATATTTACTACCTTGGTACTATAATCTGCAAGGAGCTGCTATCATCCCTAGAGTTGAGGGGCGGGGGGATGGAAAGCTAAAATGCAGACTTGTATGGAGAAGGCTTTCTGGCAGGAGCCTTTGTTAGAGGGCCAGGGTGAAGCCTTTGTTAGAGGGCCAGGGTGAAGCCCTGCAATCTGGCAGGGGCAAGCAGGGAAATCAGTACATGTACTACTATCCTCCCTGACTTAGTTTCTTAGGGCTGCTGTAGCAAAATACCACAAACTTATTGGACGAAAGCAATAGAAATATATTGTCTGGAGGCTAGTAGTCTAAAGCCAAGTGTCAGGAGGGCCCTCCTCCATCTAAAACCTATGGGAGGAATCCTTCCTTGCCTCTTCTACTTCTGGTGTTTGCAGAACATCCTTAGCTTTCCTTGGCTTGTAGATGCATCACTCTAATCTCTGCCTCTGTCTCCACATGGCCTTCTTTCTTGTCCTCATCTTCTCATGCCATTCTCCTCTCTGTGCCTGTCTTTGGGTCCAAAGCCCTTCTCTTATAAGGCCACCAGTCATATTGGACTAAGACCCACCTTAATCCACTTTGGCCTCACCTTAACTAATCATATCTTCAAAGACCCTATTTCCAAATAAGGTCACATTCTAACATACTAGGAATTAGGAATTGAACATATCTTTTGGGCAGACACAAGTCAACCCATAACACCCCCTTTCACTGATCTCTTGGCATTATCTCTATTGGGTCAACCCAACAGGAGGCTGTAAGACAAGGAAGTCTCTCAGGATGCAGAATAGAGTAAAAGCAGGACCAGGGTGTATCTGGAGGGACAAACAGAAGATATCCAGCACTGAGGGCTCTATTTCTCTCAGGATATATTATTAATGCCAGAGGAGAACTTTGATTGGCCTTACTTGAATTCTCCATCTATCCTTGTGGTCCAGTGGAGGACACTGTGATTGACCAGATACACCACAGGAAATGGAAGAGATGATTTCTCTTTGGACGAGGTGCTTGCAGATAAATACAATGTGTTCATTTAAACACAAAACCATAACCTAAACAAAAGCAGATATAAGTTCCATTCTTGGGTTGGATAGAGAAATCTTCTAGGACTTTTATAGAACTTTATAGGTTTATTTCTTTTCGTTATTTATAAATATCTTTCCATAATGAAGGCCATAGAAACCAATGGTTAAGAACCTATGTTTTGGTTTTCTAAAGCTTCTGGAATGCACTATACCAGAAATGTGTTGGCTTTTACAACAGAAATTTATTAACTTACAATTTACAGTTCTTGGGCTGTGAAAATGTCCCGATTAAAGCATTAATAGGATGATACCTGAACTCTGAAGACAGGCATCTGGGACTCCTCTGTCACATGGGAAGGTACATGGCCAATCTCAGCTGATCCTCTACTCCCAGGTTTTATTGCTTTCAGCTTCTGATTCCAGTGGCTTTCTCTCTTAGCATCTGTGGGTCCTCTCTTAGCTTCTCTGGGTCTCCTCTCTCTATTCTCTCTCAATGTTTCTCTCTCTAAGTTTTCTCAGCTTTATCTGTCCTTTATTCTCTTCATAGAAGACTCCAGTAAAAGGATTAAGACCCACCTTAAAATGGGGTGAGTCACTTCTCAATTGAAATAAACTAACCTAAAGTTCCCACCCACAATAGGTCTGCACCCATAGGAATGGATTAAAAGAACATGGCATCTTTTGGGGTACCTAACAGCTTCAAACCATCACAACCTATATAGCCATATTGTCAATCAAATATGAGGTAGAATAAAGAAACTTTTAAATATACAAATTTGCTGAAATTTTACCTCCTATGTATGCTCACTCGGGAATATCAAAGAGTATATATCCTATCCATATGAGAGAGTACATCAAAAAAGAAGAATCAAGAAGTCTAACACAGAGGGAGGAGAAAGGAATTTCCAGTTTTGTCATCAAGAGATAGCACAAAGAATGACTGCTGTGTAGAGAACAACTAGAAGAAAATAGAGAGCTGATAGTGGAGAACTTCAGAAGTGATGTCTTAGTGTATTAGTTTCCAACTGCTGCTGAAACAAATTACCATAAACTCAGTGGCTTAACACAAGACAAACTTTATTGTTTTACTGTTCTGGAGGACAGAAGTCTAAAAGGGGTCTTAGCTAAAACCCAGGTATTGGCAAGTCTGCATTCCTTCTGGAGACTCTAGGGAAGACTGGATTCCTTCCTTTTTCAGGTTTTTATGGGCTATATGCACTCTTTGACTTGTGGCCCCTTTCTCCATCTTCAAAGCCATTGGCATAGCATCTTTCAATATTGTTCTGACTCTGCTTCCATCATTGCATCCCTTTCTCTGATTCTTTTAAGGACTCACATGATTACAGTGGGGCCACCCAGATCATCCAAGACATTCTTCTCATCTCAAGGTCCTTAACTTCATCACATCTGCAAATTCCCCTTTTCCACATGAGATAACATATTCACAAGTTACAGGGATTAGAATGCATACAGCTCATTTAATTGTTATCCTTTTATTGTTTGGAGGATTCTGAAACACAGACAGGTAAACTGTTTTAAAATCTCACAGGTCCAGAAGAATAGACAGGACCTTTCAGACCAACTTTACACTTGACATTGGGTGATTCCATGAGGCCACCGATCCTAGAAACAGAACCCAGTGTTCTGCCAGTCTGGTGCTCTGGCTCATTCTACTCACTATGAAAATAAATCAAAATAAAACACAGCAGATCTTCAGCAAAAAGGCACCATTGTGACAGTATAGCCTCTCTGCTGTACAGTGGTTTTTGGACATATTCAGATGTAAATAATTTTAACCACATTATCCATGTAGGATGTGAAGCACATTTGCTAACTCAGGTACACAAGAAACATCATACTTTTTCTATTTCTATAATCAATTAATTTTTTATTGGCACTCTCATTCTTCTCACCCATTGTTCTAGTTTGCTAACTGCCAGAATGCATTATACCAGAAACAGAATGGCTTTTAAAAAGGGGGAATTTAATATGTTGCTAGTTTACAGTTCTAAGGCTGAAAAAATGTCCCAATTAAAACAAGTCTATAGAAATGTACCATCTAAGGCATCCAGAGAAAGATACCTTGGATCTTTCCAAGAAGGCCAATGAAGTTCAGGGTTTCTCTTTCAGTGGAAGGACACAGGGCAAACACAGTCAGAGTTTCTCTCTCATCTGGAACGGCACATGGTGAACATGGTATCATCTGCTAGCTTCTTCTCCTGGTTTACTGTTTCATGAAGCTCCCTGGGAGACATTTTCCTTCTTCATCTCCAAAGATCACTGGCTGATGGACTATGCTTCTTGTGGCTACTTCATTCTGCTCTGCTCTCTCTGAATCTCTCTCATTCTCCAAAATGTTTCCTCTTTTATAGGACTTCAGAAACGAATCAAGACCCACCCAAATGGGTGGAGACATGTCATCACCTAATCCAGTTTAGCAACTACTCTTGATTAAATCACATCTCCAGGAAGATGATCTAATTACAAGTTTCAAACACAGCATTGAATAGGGATTAGAAGAAACGGCTGCCTTCATAAAATGTGATTAGGATTACAACATGGCTTTTCTAGAGTACATACAACCTTTCAAACCAGCGCACCCATCATGTGTTCTCTCTGCTCTGAGTCCTTTAAAGGCCTAGACTCTTGCAGCCCAAAATGCTAATCATCTGAAACTCTAAAGCAGGTGTCCTCCTGTCTCAGGGCTGCTGTAATAAGATATCACAACCTGATGGCTTAAAACAACAGCTGTATCAACTCACAGTTCTGGGGGCTAGATGTATCAAAATCAGGATGTTGGCAGACCATGATCCCTCTGAAACCTTCTGAATCCCTCTTTGCTTTGTCTAGCTTCTGGAGGTTTCCAGGCAATCCTTGGCATCCCTTGGTTTGCAGCCGCACCATCTCAATCTCCATCTCTATCTTCACATGGTTTCTTCCCTATGTTTGACTGTGCCCACAACCCCTCTTCATATAAGGACACTAGTCATATTGGATAAGGGCCCACCTAAACCAGTTTGGCCTCACCTAAATTAATAGCATCTTCAAAGACCCTATTTTCAAATAAGGTCACATTCATGGAACCAAGGGCTAAGACTTGAATATGTCTTTTTGGGTGACGTGATTTAATCCATAACACCAGGGTTCTTAAACATTTTGCAGATCTGATAAATACCATGGATCTTTTACTAGAAAATATTCCGCAGTGAAGAAAAAGTACATAGGATTATAAAATAAACCAAATATATGAAAATACACCTGTCAAATATTTTTGAGTTGATATGTAATGCTTCTTTTTTATACCCATTAAATAGTAAGCTCTCGCAGGCAGTCTATTACTGCCATAATTTCTAATGTGTACAAATGATAGTATGAGATATCTGCAATAACTCTCATGATATAAAAGCATCTGTGATTTCCACTGGTGACAAAGTCTTAGATATTGTCGCTACCACTGTGGTTTGCTGCCTACATTCATTATTGAAGGAAATGTTCAATTCCAGCCAGAGCTTACTGAAAATAAAGATATGGTATTTTCCCATGTAAATTCATGGACTCCATGAATTCTATCCATAGACTCCTCAGTCCATGGACCCCAGTTTCAGAAACTATGAATCTAAAGACTTTTCTTTGCCTTTCTGTGTATCACCTCTACATAAGGCAAGGATGTGGCTGATTGAGTAGGGGAAGACCTAAAAGATCAAAGGAAGTTTCAGAAACAAAATTTTATCCTGCCTCAGTTGCAAGAATTAACTGTTTATCTCACCAGGGTTCTGAGTAGACACCTTAAAGCCCACAAGTGGAGAGTCTCTCCCTTCCCCTTCTGTTCCCAGTGCTGGTGGAATTTCTTTGATCAAATCAAAAAATCAAAAACTTCTAGTGGTGAACTGGCCACATATATTTCTCTCTTTTCCCTTCAGAATAAAGATATATAAAACCATGAGGACAAGGACTTTGGGAGAGGAGTTATCAGTGGATGAAAGATTTTAAAACATTTCTCAGAGCTAGACAGCTGATGGAGTGGTAACTGACTTAGCAGAGCAAAGGAACACATGCTTGATAACAGTTTGGCTTATAGAAGGAATAATGAAGAGAGCCCCAGTTCCTTCCATGGCAGCCCTGAACAGTTCAGGACCTTAAGATAAGGTGAGAGGTGGAATTCACTCCCCTACCACCAGGGATGATATGTTTACATCATCCCCCATGTATCCCCCAAGCATCAGCCCACTCTCTGGAACTTAACAGCTAGCTTCTGGAGAAGTTAAATTAGAGAGAAAGCAGAGATGTGCCTTGGGTTTGAACACAGGACTATAAAGTAATATCCTACAAGCTGCATCCATTCCCCTCACCCCATCTGCTCCCAGAATAGCAACAACCTTTGGCCACCTGGAAATGGGGGGCAGGAGTTTGAAGGACTCTTCTCCAAAAAAACCTGAACAATGTCTAGGTTCTGGCATTTGAGGGTGTCTCCAATGAAAAGGCCACATGATCATCCCACAGGGAAGCCTCTGAGTTGAAAAGCTCCACCATCAGACAACTTCCAAAGAACTTTTTAGTGTCTTACTCTTAAATATGATTGGCTAGTCAAGAAGCACCATAATATCAGAGAAAAGTTCCCAATGTGAGTTTTGCAAGGACTCAAACTTATCTCACAAACATTTATTTTCAGGAAATCCCTGGAGGATTTTTTTAACTCCAAATTAAGGGAATAAATGACTAAAAAAAAAACAAAAACACAACAACATGGGACCCAGGAAAAGGGGATTTACATATAATAGAGCAGTAAGCAAGGAAGTTCATTTCTATGACAACAGCTTTGTCAGGCCTGTACCTTCTGAAATAGGAGGTGGACAGCCACTGGGAGGGAGAGTTCCTACAGAGGCAGGGGAGAAAGAGTGGCAGGAATGGAATTGATAAAGTAATTATTTATTTGACCATGTGAAAAATAATATTGAAAGGTTTATAATATCTTAGAATAAGCATAGAGATCAAATTAAGTTTAAGTTTGTTACAAAGCAAAATAAGATTAAAAAAAGTGATCATTTCAGGAAAAATGGAAAGTTGTATAAACAAGGAAATGTAATTATAGCGCACTATATGGCTCAGCAAGGTCCTATCATGCTCAAAATTAACTATCAATATAACCCTCTCAATAGATACAACCACCCAGGGGGGAAGGGTAACGTAATTAAATATTTAGCTATTATAATAGGAAGTCATTAGAAAATATCTAACATTGATTGGAGCAAAAACTAGAAGAAAAAGCACACTGTCTAGAAACAGGAAGGTATATTCCCGAAGAAAAAGCTAGAAGAAACTGAAGTATTTACCTTTGTGGAGTGGCACTGCGACGTGTGGGTCTCAGGAACTTCCTGTGCGGACAGGGGCTGGGGAGAGGTGTTTAATTTCTAGTTCGAATCAATAATAAACTGTCCCCCAAATTAGACCTCTCCCATCTTTCTCTTGAGCACCACACACTCTTGATAAAGAACATTTTATTTTGTCCTAGGTTTATAAAAACCAATAAACTATAGTTAAAAAGAGATCAACTAATCCTAACCACTATGTATTTAGCCTTGGATTATATTTTGGTTGTTTTCCCCATAAAAAAAAGTTTACTGTTATAATGATGTGCTTATTAAAATGTGATGTAATATTAAAATGTGATGTATTTCCTGACAACACACGTGATTGGAGATGAGAGCGTGGATGGGTAGATTTCCCATTCACCCAGAGAGCAGATGACTAAAATCAAAAGTAGATCATTCAATGATTTGGAAATATTTGTTCTTGGAAAACTACCATATGCCCAGCTGAGTGCTGTTTCTTTCCAATGTTGAGAAGATTGTGGTTCCACATAATTAATCTATTCTTTCCTCTGAGGCATTGCTGACTGCCTTTAGAAATATTAAGCAATTTGAGGGTAAAAATAGCAACCATTTGTGTCCTGTATATTCTTTATCCTATCTAAATGATCTTGCAAGTTTAGGCATTAATCTCTACAGTTTTCATATGAAAAACTGAAGCTCAAAGAGACTAAGCAATGCTCTCAAGCTCACACAGCTGATAAATTGCCTAAACCTGGTATCTCTTTCCATCTAAGCTCTACCTAATACAGATTTTTAGGTAGAGAGGAAACTGCCGCCAATGAACAAAACTGAAAACAGCTTTACAGTTTGTTTTCCTTCTGGCAGCAGGAAAGGAGAAATAAACAGAACTCTCAGCCCCTCATTTCCAAATCTGTCCTCTGAATGGGTCTGTCCAAACACCAGGGCCTAAAATAGAGCTTCAGCTAAAAGACAGCACAATGAGGAGAGGGAGGGGCAGGATGCCTCTGGGCTCACAAAACAATCCTCTTCTGTGTTGCAGGAGCATTGCATAGATCACATTATCTCCATCAAGGCAGACATTTATTATTTTCATTTTATACATAAAGAAACTAGAAAGTTAAGTGACTTCTTACAGTCACAAAGCTATGGGTTAAGTCCCAGGTTTGGGCTTTTCCCTTTAGTTCTAATATGTGTGTCTTTTTTTTTGCCCCCCATTTTATGACTTCAGAAACATTCCCCTATCAAGTCTGAATAAACTCCTCTGAGAGAGCAGGATGGCAAGGCAGTAGACCAGATTCTCAGCGTCAAGTCCAAATCTCAGGCCTGGTGGAGGCAGCACCCCCACTTTCCACCGCCCCGCTCTGGCCAGGCAGCCCAGAAACCCGGAGCATATCATGACGGAGCTCTGACCCACACTCAGAGAAAGACCCCCCCCAGGTCGGCGGAGAGGTGGAGTCCCCACCCCCGCTCACATTAGCTAACTCTTAAAAAATGAATCGGAGTTTCAAATGATGCTCCTATAAAATCAGGGGCTACTCAGACAGCAAATTGTTAACAGATGTCTTTTTGGTTAGTGTGCAATCGCATTCCTGCCGATGATATGAGAAGTTAGAGAGCAGATCATTTTATTATCACATAAGGAAAACCACCCAAATGAATGTACATCATTTTAGGGTATATGTGGCATGCGTTTCAGAATCTCCTTGCAAGAGGCCATATTTTTATAGCTAAAGAAGGCTTCGACTGTTAGAGAAGAGGACCTGTGCCTCAGAACTCTATCCATTCAAAAAAAGAGTGAAATTGAGGGTATGTATTTACAGTATCACATATCAGGGGGAGGGGTTTTCTTTTAAAACTTTACTACAAACCACTCTAAAATATTTTATTACTAAACTTTCATCTTTACCTAAATTATTTCCTTTGTTTTCTCTTATTCTATGATCTATGTACAATAAATTATAGGATTTCAGCTAAAAGGCGAAACATATTTAAGCTATAATTTTTTCCTTTTGTGGATAATGGGTGGGGCTTTTCATTGAATATCTTTACTCATCAGGTTTATAGTATAGTTATCATAAGACTTCTATTTTAAGATACTTATTAGCCTGGTTGAACACTCCTAAAAATGTCAATTGTCAATAACCTTTAAAAGTAATCAGCCTAGCTGGATTAGGGACAAGTTTAATTTAGCAATTAGCCTGGCCAAATTGTTTTTCATAATATAAGAAGTTTACAATAGAGAACATTCCTCCCATACAAATATTTTTGCCAGGCACAGTAAAAAGAATAATTAAAAACCATACTACTACTGAGTCAGCTCCAAATATACATAGGCATGACTGCTAAAAATGTCTCTGACATAATGAAATTCAGATCCTTAATATTTAACATTAAACCTAAATACAAAGATAAACATTGCAATTTAGCGCATACCCACGAACTTATAATTTCTCTGTGCTATTCAAATGTATGTCTTGCTGGCTTCTTTGTGTAGGAGATCGTGAAAGGAAAAAAAAATGGACTGCTTCTGCCTAGCTAATTCAGCAAGAAACCAGCAGGCCTACCACACTTGTTTTTGTTTGGTTGCACATGGCTTTGAGCCACAGAAAATTGCATATTGGTCTGGGAGCTGCTCCAAATGATCTCGCCCGACCCCCACCCCCAAGATTTTTTAATCCTGATACTTTGAGCATTTTGATGCCCCTCTGGATTTAATCATGCAAATGTCAGTGTCTCTGAGCTGGACCTCTTGGGATGAAGTGGTTTTCTAAACTTTTAAGCCAGTTCCAGCACAGCCCATTCCTCAAATTCAGGCCACACATCCCTTCCTTCTTAAACAGACGATTTCATCCTCAGTCCCGCTGCAGTGAGCTAAGCAAAAAGCAGCTTGGCTTTGGAAAGTAAGCAGGGAGCCTACAATCAATCAATCAATTAGTTAATCAACCAATCAATCAATGTTTATCGAGCATCTGCTGTGTGCCGCCCAACACTTGCTCTTAAAATATCAGCCCTGGAGCGATGAGTGGACAGAAAGGAGGAGCTATAGCATCACCATGAAACAGCAAACACAGTTGGCTGACTTCCTGCTAGCAACCTAATTCAAAAAGAGACAGCACAACAGATGTGAGGTGAGGAAGACACTCTGGAAAAGATGAAATGTTCACAGGAGAATGAGAGCGAGCGGGCCCCGCTGCTCAGAACTCCACCGAGGAGCTCGCCCTCTGCACGGGACAGGCCGTGGGCCAGCAGCCAGCTGGGGCCAGCTCTCCTCTGTCTCTCGCTCTGCTGGAGCCGTGAGTCCACATTCACAGGCCCACCACTAGCCAAAGGCGATGGAAGGAGCATTGCTCCAGGTCCCAGAGTCATAGCAGCAGCAGATCTGGACGTGAACCCTGCCACAGAGGCACCACATTCGTGAACTTCTAGGAAAAAAAGGTAGCTGAGAGAACCATCTTCACGCTTCAGCTCCAGACTGAGGCTGGCTGGCGGCCGGCATTTAATTACCCCTGAGCCTGAACTGAGGACCAGTGTTCAGAAATCACTGTAGGCCAACAGCCCTCAAATCTGGACCTTTGGCTTCTCATTAGCACACCATCATTTCCGATGGCCGACCAGCTGGCCTCCTATTTGAGGTATTGGCTGATGGGATGATTTGGAAGGGTGAAGGGGAGAAGTCATTTCCCTTGTTCATTAAAAATCATCTCATAGTTTCATTTTAATGTGTTTTCAAATTCGTCTCCATATGTCCAAATTACTCTAGCATGAGAAAGAAATGCACATGGAAAAATTACCTGGCCCTTTGAAAAATGTATCGTTGTTTATTATTTTGAGTAGACAAGGAAGTTGCTCAAATAGTGACTATTTCCGTAAGCATCCCCTAAGCAGAGTCAGAGAGAAGCAGTGTCATAGCTAGAGAAAAAGTAAGCTTCCCAGGGGTGATATCTACTTGTTTCTTTATACTAGGCTGAAAATTTGTTTTACTCTTCCTAAAAAAAGATGTGGGAAAAGTCTTTCTCGTGTCCGAATAGAGTGTTCTTTCCCAGACTGCCATGCTCCCTTTGAAATGAAAATGACTGTGTCTGCCCAGAAGAATGCAAATCTCCCCAACAATGAACGCTTTCTAAAGAAGACAAAAGATTATGAGTTGTTTCTACACATTCTTCTCCTTTCCAAAAATGAGTTATTTGTAGAAACAGGATATAACTGGCTCTCATGAAACACCAAACATGTCGACATGGAACACTGCCTAGTGAAATGTGCATAATGGAAACAAATGTTGAGCCCCACGTCACTTATATCTAAAGCAACCGTGAAACTAGGGGGTCAGTTGTGGGGGGTGGAAATAAAATTTGGGGGGTGGCCTTACTATCTGCTCTAAGCAAAAAGTGAAAGTGGGTCCTGCAGGGTGAGTTTATTTCTACATCTATATTTGACCACCTTATAAGGAGAGAAGGATCCGGAAGAAAGTACCCTTTAAGGAAAATAGGAATCTAGAAGTTAGAAAGCAGGTTCTCCTCTACTCTGATTGAATCCAGCTTAAGTCAGGATTTCTACACAGACAACGAAAGAGTTTTCATTCCACAGACTACTTAGTAATACATGCCCAGATTCTTGAAGACACGCTTTAAGAACTTCTACTTATAAACCTTTCGCCAGTGCTTCCCTTGTATAGTCCAGGTAAAGGAAAAGTTGCATGACAACAGAGATAGGTGTCACCTAAATGCCACCATATCCACATAACAAGTGGCATTTTCAATTTTTATTCAAATCTGAGCTCTTTCAAGCTTAACTCAGCTCTGTGCGGGCCCTGAAGCTGTTGGTCAAAATCAATGTGTTGAGCAGATTGAGTATGTCTTGAGTTTCGATACTGTAATATAAAAAAGAAAACAAGGACAGAATAACTATTTCAACACGCAGCACGAGTTTATGAAGCCCACATCAGATGTGTCTACAGGCTGCCTCTAAGTGATACAGTGTTGATGTTTCTGCATGTGTTTAATTCTTAATTCCACCAACAGCTTGAATTTTTTAAAAGGCGCTTTTGACTCATTCACATGTGGCTGCCTGACGCGAGCCCACACACCATTTGCTCACAAATATGTCAAAGTCTAATAAACCCAGAGCCTTGACCTGACAAACCTTGGCCTGTGTTACCAGGAAGCTATTCCACAGCCACTCTAACATCTAATCTCCCCCCATCCAACTCCAGGTATTAATGTCATGCATTATCATAGAATTGCTCCTTATTAAGATGCAAATAGCTTTGGCAAGGGGCTATGTTTGTACTGTCAGCTCTGAGTAAATGTTAATTATTTTTTTCTTTTGAGTGCTGAAGTTGGATCCTAGAGGAACTTAAGCAGAGTTGGCCTTCTAATACCTGCTCCACCCCACCCCCAAAAATCTCTTTAAAAACCAGTTCTTATCCTAGTAGATTATAATTATCAGAGAGAAGCGAGTTAGCAGAGTGGTGGCACGTGTGGATTCTACAGCCCCAAGCCTCTCTGAATCCCAGTTCTGCTCCTTCCCAGCTGTGCGACCTTGGGCAAATTACCCTGCCTCTCTGTGCCTCCATTTCTTTATCTGTACAATGGGAGTAATGACGATAATAGCATCTGCCTCATGGGGTTGGTATGAGTTGCATACACTGACACATGGCAACTACTGAGAACGGCACTTGGCACATAATGTGCACCCAGTAATCCTCAGGAGCCTTCCAAACAGTCACAGGCAAAACACTGCACAGGGGCTGCTCTGCTTATTGCCAACACATCCTCAAGACTTACAAGGAGTGGATATCTCCGTTCATTGAGAGCTTTCTTTAGGTTGTGAATTATAATCCTTGTACCAAGCTGATGAGGTAGGTGGTATTCTCTGTATTTGATAAATGAGGGAAAGCAACATGCCCAGGTTCACTTGCTGGGGAGAGGCCATGTGCAGGATTTGAACTCAGGCTCAACGGATTCCTGAGTCTGGACTCCTAACCACTGCTAAGCTTCCTTCAATTATTACTGAAAATAAGCTTATCTGGTTCTTTTAAACTGACACCCAGTTGTGTGAACTATATGAGACTGCTGACATTTGACTCCTTTTACCCCATACAGAAGACAGTTTCATATGGTTTATCCTAGTAGTTAAAGCTCCATTATTTAGAATAAGCCTTTACGCAGATTCTGAGAGTGGTCTTGATTCTGGGGATTCCTGGGATAGAGAGGTTAGTGCAGGAGGGGGTATGGGGAGGAAGGGGAAGAGAAGGATAAGGTGAGTAGGAGGGCATGAAACCTCAGCCACACCTCAGCTGGAAAAGACGAACACCCCTGATGTCCCTCTTTTGCCAAAAGCAGACCCTGTGGGCCTAGCCGGCAGGAAACTGGAGGGGGGTGGGGTCCAGCCACTCAGAACTCAGGAAAACAAACTGTCTTTACTCTCTAAAAACTATGATTACTGTGCCTTAAGAACTGACTCTGAGAGGAAGAACCATCTTATTAGATATCCTATAAATAGTATTTGGCTCATTGCAAAAGCTTAATGGATATTTTAGAATTAAAAGAAAAGTCACAATAAATCCTTTGTTTCTAGAAAACAAAAGAGCTCTCTGGCATTTGCTGTCCTCACTTCCAAGCTTTGATGTGGCTCTGGAAATGCCCAGATCCACAAAAAGGGGCCAACATGGGTGTGCCAGTTTGAAAGGTTTATGTACCCTAGAAAAACCATGTTTTAATCCTAATCCCATTTTGTAAGGCAGCCATTTCTTCTAATCCTTATTGGGTACTGTGTTTAAAACTTTAATTAGATTATCTCCCTGGAGATGTGACTCGATCAAGAATGGTGGTTAAATTGGATTAGGTGGAGACATGTCTCCACTCGTTCTAGGTGGGTCTTGATTACTTTACTGGAATCCTATAAAAGAGGAAACGTTTTAAAGGAAGGGTAGGTTCAGAGAGCGCAGAGAGGACTACAGAACACAGCAGAACCACAAAGCAGACAGACCACTGGCCACCGAATGTTGGAGATGAAGAAAGAAAACGCCTCCCAGGAAGCTGGAGAGGAAGCTAGCAGATGGCGCCTTGTTCACCACATGCCCTTCCAGATAAGAGAGAAACTTTGACCATGTTCACCATGTGTCCTTCCACTTGAGAGAGAAACCCTGAACTTCATCTGTCTTCTTGAACCAAGGTATCTTTCCCTGGATGCCTTAGACTGGACATTTCTACAGACTTAATTTAATTGGGATGTTTCCATGGCCTAAAAACTGTTAACTTGCAACTTATTAAATTCCCCTTTTAAAAGCCGTTGTTTCTGGTATATTGCATTCTGGCAGCTAGCAAACTAGAGCAGTGGGGGCTGCTAGGACAGCCTGTAGGCACCATCTGAACTCCGCTCATTCCCGACTTCTTGCACGTTTGGGACAATCTGGCCAGCCTCTCCCTTTCTGCTTTTTGCACAGCAGTGACAACCCCACAACTCTTATTCCAGGGTAGTAAATTTAATCCCAAGAATAACAGAAAGCCTGGCAAAACTGTTAAAATTATAAAATTAAAACAAGGCCATTTCAGTCCTCTAATCAGAAGAGTAGGTGGCCAGGTATCTGTTAAGACAAATATATTGAGCCCAGTTTCTGCCCTCCAGGCTTGGGCATCTTTTCTGGGAGTCTTGGACGAATGCAAGGGCATGGTGCCATCTCCAAGTGTTAGCTCACATGCACAGACTATAATTCAGGAGAGGGAGAAGCTGAGCCCTCTCCTGCAGGAAAGGATTTTAGCTGAAATTTAGGGAGAGGAGGATCTGGAAGGAGAAGGGCTATGAAGATAACGTGAGGAAGGGCATGGGAGTGGGAAGGAGGATGAGATGGGAGAGGAGATTTGTGTTGGGGAGGAGTGGATGCTGCCGTTTGCACCGCACTGCGCAGTGCTCAAAGCTTTCACGTGACGCGTCTCATCTGACCTCACACCCACCCTGCGGGGCGCGCTGTGGCTCCCACTCACAGGCGAGTATATCCTCTTATGGAGCCTGACCTACTACCATCCAGTTTGCAAGAGGCAAAACCTGGACCCAAAGGCAGGTTCTGTGACACCAAATCCCACCACCTGTGCTCCAAGACCCGTTGCCTCTTAGGAATCATTCGTTTCCTGACAGTTCATCTTTCCCATCTGTCATCTAATAGTAATAATAATGCGGATGAGAGTGGTAAGATCAGCATGGTGGGGTTAGACATCCCCTGAAAAAGCCCCCATCCCCACCTCCACCCAGGGATTTAGCAAAGAAAAGGACAAACTCCACTTGCTTAGCATCCTGGAGGACGAGCAGAGGCTGGAGAAGGACTCCTCAAATGCTGGATCAAAGAAACTGAAAAATCTCAGATAGGAGAATTCGGACCCGGCACTGGCGGGTCCTGTTCCCCTCGCCCGCATGGGTCCCGCCAGCTTGGGAGTCGCCTGGGTCCACTGGAGACAAGATGGCAGACTCACAGCAGAGAGTCGGAACTCCACCTCCAGGCACATCCAGGCATAGGACCTCAGTCCACAGAGACCCAGGGCAGAATGCAAGCTGCTGCAGAATGCTGCATAAAACCCCCCACTCCTACCCCGGAGTGGGGCGGAGGGGAGGGGGTTGTGGGTAAGAGAAAGATATACCATGATAGAAAGGCTGCTAGGAACTGTCGTGCCCTCACTCCGATGGGTTTCAGTTGACTGGACATCTAAAGGCAAAACTGACTTTTCTGAAATGGCTCAGCTTTCTGGACTAACCCCAGTAGCCTCCCCGGGTCAGGATATCATAATGAAGAAGAAACAGGAGGGAGAAAAGCTTCACAGAAAAATTTAGAAAAGTACAAAAGAGGGTAAAACTGCACTGCTGTAAGATAGGGTGGGTCCAAGAACTGAAAAGTGTAAGGAAAATGGGGGCACTGAGTGAGGGAGGGAATTTAAGTAAATCATAGGAGCTGGGGAGAAAATTCTGTACAAAATAAATAAATACATACTTTGCAGAAATGGAAAAGCCAATTATTAAATTTATTCAGGAGGGTAGAGGCCTTGAAAAGCCAAAAATGTATTGAAAAAAAGATTTGGAGAACTCACACATCCTGATTTTAAAGCATATTATAAAGCCACAATGGTCAAAACAGCATGGAACAAGGATAGATCAGCTAATGGACTTGAAAGTTCAGAAATAGACCTTCACACCTATGGCCAATTGATTTCTTTTCTTTTCTTTTCTTTTTTTGCGTGCTGTATGGCAAAGTCACATATCATTATTTTTCCATGTGAGTATCCTGCTATTGCAGCACCATTTGCTGAATTTTTGTTTGTTTTTTGTTTATTTGTTTTGCTTGTTTGCTTGTTTTTTGGGAAGTGCATGGACAGGGAATTGAACCTGGGTCTCCTGCATGGCAGATGAGAATTCTACCACTGAACTACCCTTGTACCCCCTGACTGGTTGGTTTTGACAAGAATGTCAAATCCACTTGCTTTGGTTTGTTAATGTGCTGGAATACATAGAAATGAATTGGCTTTTATAAAAGAAATTTATTAAGTTACAAGTTTACAGTTTTAAGGCCATAAAAATGTCCAAAGTAAGGCATCCAGGGAAAAAAACCTTGATCTAAGAAAGGCTAATGGGTCTGGAACACCTCTGTCCACCGGGAAGGCATGTGGTAAAGTCTGCCAGCTTTCTGTCCCGGCTTCTCTTCTCATCTCTAACAGCTTCCCCGGGGGCGTTTTCTTTCTGCCTCTCCAAAGGTCTCTCTCTGTGTCAGCTCTAAAGCTTTTTCCAAAATGGTTCCCTTTTAAAGGACTCCAGTAAGCAACCCATCTTGAATGGGTGGAGACACATCTCCATGGAAATCACCTGTGCCAATTTGACTATGTCGTGTACCCCGAAAAGCCATGCCCTTTAATCCTCCTTCAATTATAGCTAGGTGGGATCTTTTTTATTGTTTCTATGGAGATGTGTCTCCACTTATTTAAGGTGGAGTTGCTTATGGGAGCCCTTTAAGAGGGAAACATTTTGGAAAGAGCCAACAGAACCCACACAACCGGAGACCTTTGGAGATGCATAAAGAAAACACCCCTGGGGAAGATATTTAAGGAACCTGGAGAGAAAGCTAGCAGACATCACCATGTGCCATGTGCCTTTCCAGCTGAGAGAGAGACCCCAAATATCATCAGCCTTCTTGAACCAAGGTATCTTTCCCTGGATGTCTTAATTTGGACATTTTCATAACCTTGTCGTAACTTGGACATTTTCACGGCCTTAGAACTGTAAACTTGTAACTTAATAAATTCCCCTGTTTAAAAGCCATTCTGTTTCTGGCATTATTGCATTCTAGCAGTTTTTACAAACTAAACACCACCTAATCAAAAGGTCCTACTCACAATTGAGGGTCACATTTCCATGGAAACAACTTAAAAAAGATCTTACCCAACAATATTGAATCAGGATTAAAGAACATGGCTTTTCTGGGCTACACAACACTTTCAAGCCAGCACACCACTCAACAGGGAAAGAATTGTCTCTTCAACTAATGGTTCAAGGAGAACTGGCTATCCATAGGCAAAAGCATGAAAGAGGACCCACATTTCATGTTAAACAAAAATTAACTCAAAGTGGATCAAGGACCTAAACATAAGAACCAGGAATTAAAAACTCCTAGAATAAAATGTAAGGAAGCATCTTTAGGATCTTGTGTTAAACAGTGGTTTCTCAGACTTTAACCCCAAAGAATAAGCAACAAAGGAAAAAGAGATAAATGGGAACTCCTCAAAATTAAAAAGTTTTGGACATCAAAGGACTTTGTCACAAAAGTGAAAAGACAACCTCAGTGGGAGAAGATATGTGTAAACTACATATCTGATAAGGGTTTAACATCCAGAATATATAATGAAATTTACAACTCAACAGTAAAAAGACGATACAATTAAAAATGGCTTAAAAAGCACATGAAAAGATGCTCAACATCACTAGCCATTAGGGAAATGCAAACCAAAACCACAATGACGGCAGGCCACAGTGGCTCAGCAGGCAGAGTTCTCACCTGCCTTGCCAGAGACCCAGGTTCAATTCCTGGTGCCTACCCATGCGGGAGAAAAACAAAAAACAAAAAAAACCACAATGAGATATCATTTCAAAACCACTAGATTGACTACTATTAAAAAAAAAAAACAGAAAATTACAAATGTTGCAGAGGATGTTAGAGAAATTGGTACATTCATTCATTGCTGGTAGGAATGTAAAATGGTACAGCCACTGTGGAAAACAGTTTGACAGTTCCTCAGGAAGCTAGATAGAGAATTACCTTATGACCTGGCAATCGTGCTATTAGGTATATACCCAGAAGTATTGAAAGCAGGAACTTGAACAGATATTTGCACAGCAGTACTCATAGCAGCATTAGTCACAATTATCAAAAGATGGAAGCGACCCAAGTGTCCATCAACTGATGAATGGATAAACAAAATGTGGTATATACCATATAATGCAATATTATTCAGTAGTAAAAAGGAATGAAGTGCTGATACATGTGACACAAAAAGGCAAATATTATATCATCTCACTGAAGTGAACTAATTCTAACAAGCAAACTCAAAGAGTTGGAATCTAGAATATAAGTTACCAGAGAAACAGGGGTAGAGAATGGGGAACTGGTGCTTAATTTGTACAGAATTTCTATTTAGGTTGATTGTAAAGGTTTGGAAAAGGACGGTGGTGATGGTAGCACATTATTGTGTGTATAATTAGCAGCACTGAATTACAATATTTCAATGAGGTTAAAAGCGGAAGTTTTGGATCTTATATGATACTAGAATGAGAGTTTCAAGATGAACATGGGACCGTATAACACAATGAACTCTTTTGTGGATAATGGGCTGGGGCTGATAGAACAAGTATAATAACATACTCTCATGAATTAAAATAAATGTATGACACTAATACAAGGTGTTAATAATAGGATGGTATATGGAAAAATTATACCTAATGTAAACCATGGACTATAGTTAATCGTATTATTTTATTTTTTTTGATCATTGTAACAAAAGCACCATACCAACGCAAACTGTCAACAATAGGAGGTATATGGGAACACTGTATTTTGTATATGACTTTTCTGTAAACCTACTTCTCTAATTAAAAAAAAGTAACTGTAATTTTTAAAAAATATATTATGCTAAGTGAACGTAACCAGACACATATACTACATATTGTATGATTCTTTTTATATAAAATGCAAATATAAATAAATCTATACATAGAGGCATAATTAGTGGTTATATAGGGCTGGGGAAGGACAGTAGGGCTGAATAGTGATTGCTAAGGAGTCTGGGGTTTTTCTTTTTGGAGGCATGAAAATGTTCTAAAATTGATTGTGGTGACGAATGCACAACTCTGTGAGTACACTAACAGCTATTGATCGTACACGTTGAATGGATTGCACGGTATGTGAATATATCTCAATAAAACTGCTTTAAAAATAATAATAACAATTTCTCAAATGTATTGATTGTCTTTCATCTATAGACTCATGATGTTATCACATGTATACATCTTAGACTTGATTTGAGCTTTAGAGATTTTCTCTTTTCACAGAGCTAACACTAAATTATGCACCACTAACATTAAAAGCGTAAAGTCCTCACAGACAAGTGCTTCTGGGGACAGCTTTCCAGTGCATGCTGCTCCTGGCACTTCTCAAACTTCCATGGAGAAGGGGATGGGGTAAGGAAGGCACCTCTAGTAGAAGTTAAGGGAAATGTCTATAATAACAGTGATTATTAGAGAAAGGAATCTTCATACATTCCCGTATGTGAGCCCTGCTGCAATTAGCAGGGTTTTTATGGGCGCTGTGGAAGCATATTAACCTATGACTGTAGGATTTGACCAGAAGTGGATCCTTTCTTCACACTCCCTGTCTCTTTGGAGGACTGGCTGGCTTCATCCCTTAATACCCGACGCGAAATGAAGTGTGTAAAACAGCAACCAAATCACTGACACCAGATGTGATGCCAAATGCTCAGAATTACCCAAACAGCTGAGTGGGGGCCGCCGTCCACACTTCTCCAGCTTCTGGCTCTGGAAAATGAGCCTGTGGGGTCTGCTGAGGCGGAGCCTGCAGCTGTCACCTGGCAAATTGGCTCGGGGAACTCTGCCTTCCCTGGCCTGCCAGGTTGGTGGCTATTTGGGGCGGTGACTCCTCAGGGACTCCCCTTCAGCTGCTCTCTTTTTGTGTGTGTCAGTTGTTCTCCAGGGTCGACCACCTCCCGAGAGAACTTCACAGCTGCTCCAGGACTGAGCCCTCGGCCCACCCCACCCCACCCCCATTAGACTTTCTTCTCGTTCCATTTTCCTGAGATGTCAGATTTCATCATCCACGAACTGCTGCAAGATCAACCTTATCAAGATACTGATGAATTTAAGAGATTCCTTTTGTCCCCTTCAATGTCGCTAAGTGCACCCTGCCTCAGAAATACAGCTGTGTCATTCCATGCCTCCCCCCTCCCTTGCCATCAGCAGCTGAAAATATGATGGAGAAGGGGGCTTTGTTCTCTCAGCACAGCTGCCTCTCTGTGACACATCAAAGGAAGTGCGTTTCCACCCGCGTCCCCCAGGCACTCGGTAAGTGGCATTCAAGGGAGTTTGATGGAACAGTCTGAGTGAGTACTTGGGTTTAATGAGATTCGTTCTTCATTTGTTCCCACTCGCTGCAAGACGGTTTTGCATTTAACAGAATTATAACGCCATAACACTCCATTTTAATTATGGCCAATGGCAGCTGGCACCCCAATTCGCAACACCAACTTAGTGTTAGTGACATGCAATTTGCATGTATTTATTCTCTATTGAAAGATGGGAGCATGGTAGTCAGTTGGCTTATGCTCCTCCAGCTTAAACCTGAAAAGTCCGGTTGTCGTGATCAATTGTCTTTTGCTGCTTCTCAGGTCCTGAGAGCCCCATGGCACCATAAAACCCTGCTGAAGCTCATGGAACCCCTGCTGCTGGGGGGCAGTGAGGTTAGCCACTGCCAGCTCCAGTCGCTCACCCTTTGTAAAAACGGCATCTTTAGACTTGCACCAGCAGATCTTTGTAATAAACTCAGACCACAGCAAGATACTTTTACAGGTGGAACAAACATCAAGAGTGTTCATTCATTCATTCATTCCTCCGTTCATTTGTTCACTCAATGAACAACAAAGATGCAACTGTGTAACTGTCAGAAGGTGATAAGAATCAGGAAGGGGACAGAGAACTCTGGAGTGGAGGTGGAGTTTGCGGTTGTGTATTGCTTGATCAGAGACTGCCTGACTGAAAGGTTGACATTGAGGATGACATCGAGAAGCACCTGCAGGGCTAGGAAGAGTGAGGCATGCTGAGATGTGGAGGAAGAGTGTTGGGGTAGGACAATCAAAGTGGGCCTACACAGGAGCAAGATTGGAGTAAAGAGGCCAACATGGATGGAGTAGGGAGAAGAGTGAAGATTCTAGGAGATGAGGTCAGACAGAGGGCAGGGCCCAAGAAGCGGTCTTAAGCAGAGGAGAGGTATGCCCTGGTTATGTTTTAAGAGGATCATCCTGCTGTGATGTCAAGAATGCACTACAGATGGGCATGTGCAGAAGTAGGAAGACGAGTAAGGAGGTCATTGCAATAATCCCAACCACAGACAATCACGCCTTGGACCAAGGCTGCACCAGTGGAGATGGTGAGAAGGAGCTGGATTTAAGTTCCTCTTTTCCAAAGGTAGAATTAAGACAGAATCATGCTTATACCCATTTTCATCAACATTAAGGATAAGCAGAAGGAAGCCATTAAATTGTTAGTTCTAAAAAGAGGGTAGAGGAAGCGTTAGAGGGATGGTTGAGTTGATTTCTCTTTGAACTCCTCTGAGTTTGTTTTATTTTTGGTTTTGTTTTGTTGGTTTTCATAGAATAGAGCTTAGTTTTTGAAAATTAAAGGTTTAATTTAAAAAATAAAAGAGGCTTCTTAGCTTTTAATTGAAGGATAACCTATATTCAGGGACATGCACAAATCTTAAATGTACAGCTTGGTGAACTTTTACACAGGTACTCACTCGTCTGGTCACCACCCAGGTCAAGATAAAGAACATTTCCAGTACTCTAGAAGATTCCCGCATTCCTTCTCCCAATCAACAACTCCCTAATGGTGACCAGTATCCTGACTTCTAACACCATGGATTAGTCTTTTCTGTTCTTAAATTTCATATGAATGGAATCAGTCTGTATTTTTTTTGAGTCTTACTTTCACTCACTATTATGTATAATTCTTCCACGTTGTTGCATATAGGTAAAGTTCATTCATTTTTATGGCTGAATAGTATTCCATACAATAAATATGCCACCACTTATTTACCTATTCTACTCAGTTAGAGATTTGAGTTGCCTTTACTTTATAATTATCATACATGTGAATGATTATGCTAAGAATATACTTGTACTTGTCTTTTGTAGGATATGTGAATTCAGGAAAAGCATTTCTTCACAACAAACATGAGGTCATTCTCTCTCTCTCTCTCTGTTAAAATGTAGAACTTTGTGCCAGTTTGAAAGGATTATGTACCCTAGAAAAGCCATGTTTTAATCCTGATCCAATCTTATGGGAGCAACCATTTCTTTTAATCTCTATTCAATAATACAGGTTGGAATATTTGATTATATTATCTCCATGCCCAATTGCGGGTATTAACATTTGATTAGATGGAGATGTGACTCCACCCATTCCAGGTGGGTCTTGATTAGTTTACTGGAATCCTTTAACAGAGGAAACATTTTGGAGAGAACAACGAGAGAACCATGAGAATCTCAGAGCCCATGCAGCCAAAGACCTTTGGAGAAGAAGGAAAACGTTCCCAGGGGAGCTTCATGAAACAAGAAGCCTGGAGAGAAAGCTAGCAGACGTTGCCATGTTCACCATGTGCCTTTCCAGTTGAAAGAGAAACCCTGAATGTCATCAGCTTTTCTTGAGTGAAGATAACTTCTTGTTGTGCCTCAATTTAGACATTTATATAGACTTGCTTTAATTGGGACATTTTCATGGCCTTAGAATTGTAAACTAGCAACTTAACAAATTTCCCCTTTTAAAAGCCATTCCATTTCTGGTATATCGCATCCAGCAGCTAGAAAGCTAGAACGGCCTTTTATCTTTTTCTGCAGGATCTTGTTAAAAGCAGAACCAAAAACTTTAGGACACCTCAGGTAGGATCACACACAGTGTTATGCTGGGGCTGGTTCATACTGGCTCAGGAGAGCCCATTGTTAGATTTTTAGGAATTTTGCAAACTGATTGCTAAACACAGTCATTGTTAAAAGTCAATTGATATGTTTTCAGTTAAGCAAATTATCTTAAATGCAAAAGTAATAAATAATCAAAACTTACCACTTCTTATTGTTACCACATTTTATTATTATCTGTGCTCTTGAGTATATTTATATTTATTGTATTTGTATTTATTGCCACTGCATATCTCTTCCAAACTCCATGTTCAGTGAGGTCACTTATTAGCTTGAAATCAGCTATGGCGGGACTATTTATACTCCAGAAACTGGCAAACACTACAAATCAGGTGATTTGATTTATTGCTTTGTTGATGATCTAGACTTGGGAAAGCAATAGGAAAAAGAACTGTTACATTTTCATTAAAAAGTGGGGAAACCCATTTGGAGAAGGCCTAATATTCTTGCAAGCAGTGAGGACAACAAACTCAATAGGTCAAGCCCTCAGTCTTGGGGTTTGTTCATATGAAACTTATCCCTGCAAAGGAAAGGCTAAGCCTACTTAAAATTAGGCCTAAGAGTCACCCCCAGAGAACCTCTTTTGTTGCTCAGATGTGGCCTCTATCTCAGCCAACACAACAAGCAAACTCACTGCCCTCCCCACCACTATGTGGGACATGACTCTCAGGGGTGTGGACCTTCCTGGCAACATGGGACAGATATCCTAGAATGAGCTGGAACTCAGTATCAAGGGATTGAGAAAACGTTCTTGACTGAAAGGGGGAAGAGAGAAATGAGACAAAATAAAGTGTCAGTGGCTGAGAGATTTCAAATAGAGTCAAGAGGATATCCTGGAGCTTATTCTTATGCATTATATAGATAATCCCTTTTTAGTTTAAGGTATATTAAAGAGGCTAGAGGGAAGTGCCTGAAACTGTAGAGCTGTGTTCCAGTAGCCATGTTCCTTGAAAATGATTATATAATGACATAGATTTTGCAATGTGACTGTGTGATTGTGAAAATCTTGTTCTGATGCTCCTTTTATCTACCTTATGGACAGGTTAGTAAAAAATATGGATTAAAAATAAATGAATAATGGGGGAACAAATGTTAAAATAAATTGGGTAGAGGGAAATACTAGTGGTCAATTAGAAGAAGGGGTAAGGGGTGTAGTATGTATGAGTTTTTTTCTCTTTTCTTTTTATTTCTTTTTCCAGAGTGATGTAAATGTTCTGAGAAATGATCATAGTGATGAATATACAACTATGTGATGATATTTTGAGCCATTGATTGCACACAAAGTATGGAATGTTCATATGTTAAAAATGTTCATGTTGTGTGTTATTGGTTTTATTAATAAAATTTTTTTTAAGTGGAGAAACATTTTCACTCAGTTTTCAGAAAGTATTATCCAATTCACTAAATAAATTGATCATTTCCTTGACAAACGAATGTGTGAAGTTCAAACATACATCTTCATTGTTTCCCTTTTATCTTGTTAACTTAAAAGAAAATCTAAACTAACTTTCATGATGAATCTACACGTGCTCATCTATTTTAACCATGGGTTGATTATGCATACAAGTTTTTGACAACAATCAATGAAAGCATCCTCTCACAATTAATTGGCTGCATGGAATTTACAATAAATGTAAATATTGTAAAAAATTACATGGCATTTGTGGTTGTTAGTTTCGGTGTCAACTTGGCCAGGTGATGGTGCCTAGTTCTGTTGCTGTGGATTTGAATCATTAGCTTGTGAAACTCATCTATGGCTGATTACATCTGCAGTCTCTAAGGGGAATGCCTTCCAGAATGAGTGATGTTTAATTTAATTCATGGGAAGCTTAAAAGAGAGAGCTCAGTGCAGCACAGCTCAAACAGTTCAGCATACCTCATCTCAACATTCATAGCTCAGCCCAGACCTTTGGAGATGCAGAAGGGAATCACCCCTGGGAAAGCTGGTGGAACCCAGAAGCCAGGAGAGAAGGCCAGCAGACATCGCCCTGTGCCTTCTGTGTAAGAGAGAACCTCAGATGAAAGTTAGCTGCCTTTCCTCTGAAGAACTATATGTTTTTAACTAAATAAATCCCCCTTTTATTAAAAGCCATTCCATCTCTGGTGTGTTGTATTCTGTCAGCTTTGGCTGACTAGAACAGCATTATTATTTGTAACTTGGGTAATACACATCGCTCATACCAGTAAAACTTATAATAAAATTATAGATGGGTCAATAGATAAATAGATGCATTTTTTTTTCAGAGAGCTGGTTGCTAAACACTTACCAGCCACCAGTGACCACGCCTGTGCAGTGGGGCAGGTATGGGAGGGTGTCTAGGACTGACCCATCCACACAGAAGAGAGGGCTGCTATTTTGACTTTCTGTGGGGTGTCTCTCTGAGATTCAGAGTTGACTACGCTATGGAAAATATGCAGTTATGACCACAGATGGTGCTGGGTTCACCAGTGTGGAGAGACATAGGGCTTCCTGTCTACTGTTTCTCCTTTTTACCTTCTCCTGTGCCTTTCAGATCTGTGTCCCCTCAGCCCCAGCTGAACGAATCCCCACAGTGACCTTGACAGCCCAGTCACTAATGGGGTAGCCAGGGCTGGTGACCAAGGGCCGGACGAGTGGTTATGTCCATTTAAACAACTCCCCATTCTTTAACTTGCAACATTCCTGTCACATGCACCATACTTCCCATGCCCTTCACTAAAGTTATTTTTGTTGTAGAACTTGTCCCTTTCTGCTTACTTTACTTTACTTTTATATTGTTTGTCTTCTCCCCACTAAAATGTAAGTTCTTGAGGGCAGGGACTTTTTTTTTTTTATCACAGCCATGCCTCCAGTTTGTAAGAAGCGCCTGGCCTCAACAAATAGATACTCAGTAAATAGACAATAATATTTACCCAATGTGTTAGTTTCCTAAGGCTGCCGTAACAAAGTATCATGAAATGGGTGGCTTAAAACAACAGAAATTTATTGCCTCACAGTTCTGAAGGCCAGAAGTCAAAAATCAAGGTATCAGTATGGCCATGCCCCTCTGGGGAAGAATCCTTCTGTTTTAGTTTGCTGAAGCTGCCAGAATGCAATATACCAGATATGGAATGGCTCTTAAAAAGGGAATTGATTAAGTTGCACATTTACAGTTCTAAGACCATGAAAATGTCCAGGGAAAGATACCTTTATTTAAGAAAGGCGAATGGGTCCAGAACACCTCTGAGAGCTGGAAGGGCATGTGGTGACATCTACGAGCTTTCTCTCCTCATTTCAGGCTTCCCCAGGGGTACTTTCCTTCTGCCTCTCCAAAGGTTTCTGGCTGTGTTGGCTCTAAAGCTTTTACCAAAATGACTTCCTTTTAAAGGCTCCTGTAAGTAACCCATCTTGAATGAGTGGAGACACATCCCCATGAAAACCTCTTAATCAAAAGGTACCATCCACAATTGGTTGGGTCACATCTCCATGGATAAAATGGGAGCCATGAAAAAGATCCCATTCAGCAATATTGAATGGGGATTAAAGAGCATGGCTTTTCTGGGTTACAGAACAGTTTCAAACCAGCACACCTTCCTTGCCTCCTCTAGCTTTTGGTGGTCCCAGGGATACGGTGGCTTGCAGTAACATCACTCCAATCTCTGTCTCCTTCTTTCCATGGCTTGTCTTCTTCATGTGTGTCTGTGTCTTTGTGTCCAAATTTCCCTCTTCTTAGAAGCCCGGCAGTTATGTTGTATTTAGGGTTTATGCTAATCCAGTAAGACCTCATCTTAAGAAATCACATTTTCAAAGATTCTATTTTCAAATAAGGTCCCATTCTGTGGTTACAGGGGGTCATGAGTTGAGGGAGGCCATTATTTCAACCAGGACATCCCATGAACTAATGAATGAAATTTCGAGTTCATGATCTCCCAGTAGTTCCATCTCCCATTGAGCATACACCTTGCTGGTATACAAATGCTCCCATCCTTCCACTACTAACTTTTAATGAGCAGGTCCACTCTGAGCAACCCCCTTCTTTCTCCACCATGAGAGTGAGAACTAACATGCTAGGAGTTGCCTGGAGAGCCTGACCTGCCCTCACAAGCCGTAAGTGGGGGCTGGTTGGAGAAAGGTCCTGAGGTTCTACACAGGCTCGGAAATAGCATCCTCTGTGAGAAGGGGGGCACTTGCATTTTAAAGCTCTCTCTTTCTTTTTAAAAAATCCTCTTAAATAAAGAATACCATAATTTTTTTTAATTAATCATTATCCTTTGGCTGTCATGCATCAAAGCCAAACTGTTATTTATTTTTTTAGTGTGTGGTTTCAGGTCAGTAAGTCAAGTTTATGGTTGTCACTCAAGAACATGCCATTGCTTCAAAGGGCACTCCTGTTTTTTTAAATTTATTTTTAATCTTTGTGGGGATATGATTCACGTATGATTGACCCATTTTAAATGTTCGAGTCGGTGGTTCTTAGTATTCACAGATTTATGCAACCTTCACCACAATCAATTTGGAATATTTTCATCACCCCCAAAAGAAATTTGTATTATTAGCAGTCATTTCCCTATTCTCCCCACTCCCTACCAGTGTCTTTTTTCTTGATATTGACCTTCATCTATTTATTTCTTCTGTGAGTCGGCGAAGGAAAAGTGTGAGGGGGCCAAGCCTCTCATGAAGATGCAAAACCAGCGCTGCGGCAGCGCGCTCTTCCAGGATGTGCAGGAGCCATCCCAAGATAAGTAGGGCATGACCTGGGTGCCATGGAAGCTGCCCTGGTCCTCGAGAAAAGCCTGAACCAGGCCCTTTTGAAACTGCATGCCCTGGGTTCTGCCAACACAGACCCTCATCTCTGTGACTTTCTTGAAAAACCATTTCCTAGACAAGGAGGTGAAACTCATGAAGAAGATGGGTGACCACCTGACCAATCTCTGCAGGCTGGCTGGCCCGCAGCCCGGGCTGGGTGAGTATCTCTTCGAAAGGCTCACCCTCAAGCACGACAACTAGGAGCCTCCAGAGCCCAGAGACCTTTAGGGGGCCCCTCTGCATTCCCCTGGTGTATTAGGGTTCGCTAGAAAAACAGAATCAACAGGAAACACTTAAAATATAAAATTTAATAGTGTCTCACGTAACCATGGGAACATAGAGTCCAAAATCCACAGGGCAGGCTGTGAAGCTGACGATTCTGATGGAGGGTCTGGACAAACTCCACAGGAGAGGCTCACTGGCCAAAGCAGGAAGAGAGCCTGTCTCTTCTGAATCCTCCTTAAAAGGCTTCCGATGATTAGATTAAGCATCACTCATTGCAGAAGACACTCCCCTTGGCTGATTACAAATGGAATAAACTGTGGATGCAGCTGATGTGATCATGATTTAATTCTATGAAATGTCCTCATCGCAACAGACAGGCCAGCACTTGCCCAACCAGACAAACAGGTACCACCACTTGGCCAAGTTGGCACATGAACCTGACCATGACACCTGGCATCCAGGCTTCTGTCTGAGCCCCTCCCTCCAGCCAGGAGGAGCTTTTTAACCAGCCGTACCGCTGCCCTCTAACAAGCAAGACAATCATCCTTAGGGAGCAAAATTTTTAAAAATATGGTGGGCACGTATAATGAAACTACATAAAAACTCTGAAAGAAAAAAAGACACTGTATTTCCACGTTCTTCATAGGAGAGCAAATGAAAACCAACACCTTATTAGGGTAGCTGAAGATTAGCACATGGTTTTTATTAGGCAAAGAGTCCTAATGCCCTTGAACTTGAGCCAAGGTAATTGTACACAAGCCACCCCTGTTTATCTGCTTTCAGCACTGAGCATTTATTTCCTTCAAGCTGAAGAATGTTAGGATGGAGATGACATTTTTAACAGTAAACAGGCAAGCAGCTGGATTCCACTCAAACTGAACAACAACCAACAGAGTCTTTTAATCAATGAATTGCATCACAGCAACAACTGCCTTCTAGGAATTTGCTGGTCCTGTGTTTTAGATTTTCAGAAGTCCTAAGCAAAATCAAGCATGACAATCATCCTTAGGGAGTCCTCTTTTACCATAAAGTCTTTCTGAGTGCCTTCTTCTCTCCCAATGTATTATTTACCTCCCTGATTCAGCACTTCATCTGGGAATGTAGGAGTTCTTCCACGCTCCTCTCCCTGCTTCTCAAGGTGATACCTTGCAAATCTGATCACTGAGTCAGGTCTAGCAAAAATTGCATGTTTATTTGGGGTCATGAACAAGTCTGGCAATGGATGGTAATGATGGTAGCAGAGCATATTGTGAATGTAATTAATACCACTGACGTGTACACTTAAAAATAGTTTAAAATGGAAACTTTTCAGTTACAGGTGTTTCCACAATTTTTTTAAAAAATGCATATTTTACATTACCTTTCTTGGGTCACACACTGGCATTTTTCACATATCTACTCTAGAGTCCCTAAGAAATCCTAGAGGAATATCTTTAAGGGTGGAATTTCCAACACTTAATGGGGAGAGAGATAAGGGATTCAGAGCAGAGAGACTTTAGTGCCATTCACCTAGGCAGCTGCCTCCTCAAACAGGATTGAATCCTAAGGTGGCTCTGCTCCCATAAGGTTTGGAAGGCTTGATTAAGGGGAAGGAGAAGAGGAGAGAGGGAGAGAGGGAGAGAGGGAGAAAGGGCACTTGCTTTTTACTTTTCTGCTGAGATTCATTTGGAACAAGTTTAGCCAGCCAAAAAAAGCATTTACTATTCCACCAGCAACTCAGAGCAGCCCAGACGGAGGTGAAGCTGCCTCTTCTAAATACTGATCAGCCATTACTGTTTAGGATGCAGACAGCCAGACGGCCGTGTCTGAAAGGATCCTAATGTCACCTGAGTACACTCTCTGAGCAAAGCATCAGAGAGTTTGCAGCCTCCCCATTTTGAGTACATGTATTATGGGCAAGAAGTTGTGGTAGCTCTGCTTTTCATAGTTGTTGATCAGTAGGCAGAACTATGGACCCATTCCTGCAGGCCTGTGCATTGCTGAGGTGCAGCTCGGTAGTGTGCACATGGCATGAAGTTAAATTGGCCCAGACGAACTGCCACCATTTTGGTGCGGCATGGAGACAGGGCAGCAGGGAACAAATGTGACCATTTCCCCACCTTGGCCAAAGAAGACAGTGCCCATGTTCTAATTGTCTAAATTCTGAGAACCTAATAAATTCCAGTGTCAAGGTGAATTCTAATATCCAGTGATTATCATGACCCAAACTTTCCTGTACATGTCCTTTCTCTGGATCCTGTCACAGTTCTAGTGCAAAGGACACTTCACAGGTTGGTCATTTCACACACCTTTCAAAAGGCCTGGAAACTGGGCTTGCTGCTTCACTCATTTTAGGAATATCCAAGTGAGGAGATAAGGAGATTTATTACCTTCATTTTACTATTGGGGAAACTGAGGCAGGAGAGAGCCAGCTGGTCACTGTGATAACAACGACAAACAACAATGCTCCCCGACTCCCAGAGAGGTGACCACCAGCCACAAGTGTCCTTGGTAAGCAGGACACTTCTGCTCCCAGCTCCCTCCTGACCACACTCTTTATTATTATTTTTTTTGAGGTCTTTATTAGCTACTGCTTCTGCCTGAGACCTGCTTTTCTCCTTTTTAGTATTGATGCTTTGCCTGCAAGTATTGGCTTTTTGTCCTGAGATCTTGCTTTCTCTTCTCCTTCCGCTCCTGCCCCACTGCTGCAGGCCAACACCAGCTACTGGGACCCAGCCCAGCCCAAAACCCAGGGCCCTGACAACTTGCTGGAGGGAAGAAAACAAATGCTGTTGAAATGGATAAAAATACAGATTTCTTAAATTGTGGCCCTGAGGTTATGACTTGGCTCAAACACTGGAAGAAAGAGAAAAATATCTCTCTGAGAGCCAGACTTTGCAAGGAAGTGTAACCTTCCCTGAAAATGGGCCCATCACCTCCATCAGTGTGGGCTTCCTCCCTGTGAGGGACAATGGCCTTTTCCCTTTAGCATTGGGGTTCCCCATCCAAACCTCCCACTTAGTTTCAGCCCAGTTTTAATTGAGGGTGTTGCTTTAAATAAAGGACGTGAGGCTTTGTAAATTCAGGCTGGTATATCACTCTTTGAGACTGCAACATTCCTATGCATAGAAGCACTCTGTGTCATAGCCAGGGAGGAAAAGGCAAGGATGTCCTTAAAAGATTTGTTGTCTGGGAGCAAAGAAATCTGTCATAATGTTCCAACTAAGGATTTTATTGTTGCTGTTATTTTTGTATATTTCTCATAAGACTTTTTATTTTATTGAAACTGGAGAATGGTGAGAAATTGTTTGGCTAGAAACAGAAAACTGAAGACTACGAAAGATATTACAAGGTAGGTAGGCAACCTTGGCTTCAACCTTTGGCTCATTATGAGCCAAAGAAAGTCGTCTTTCTTCTGCAGGTATCTGGAGCAAGAAGCACTACTGGGGCAAGAGATCAATCATCTGGAGGTAAATGTGGCACTGTCCCTTGTGGAGAGGATGGTTCTGAAATAGCGGCACACCCCACATCGGCCCATGTCTTTGTTTTGAAGACTAGGAAAAGTCCAAAGTCCAGGCATCAGCAAAGGATGCTTTCCCCCAAAGTCTGTAACTTTTTGGTGTAGGCTGCTTGGTAAACCTTGGAGTTCCTTGGCTTGTGTCCTTCCGTGCATCACAAGGTGATGACCTCTCCTAACTCTTCTGGCTCCCCCCTGTTGCTTTGTCTGACTCTAGCTTC